>NC_135886.1:98162813-99362813 GCF_964194155.1 Cetorhinus maximus | reverse complement strand
CCAGAGTGACATCCACAGGGAAGCACTATGCGCAGCCTGTGTGGGCGGGGGGGGGGGGGGGGGGGGGGACTTCCGTAAATCGAGAGTGTGCTTTTACGCACATGCGCACGATAGAGCGCACTCATCTCCCTGAGGCTAAGTGCAGCCACAGGGAGATCGGATCTAAATGTGAAAAAGCCCAAAATAGAAAAATAAAATTTCCCTAACATGTCCCCTCATGTGACAATGTCATATGAGTTGGGACATGCTCATAATTTCCAAAAAAATGTTATTAAAATTTTTAAAACCCTACATGAAACCTCATCCCACCCGTGAGGTTTCATGCTTTTTCTAGTTTGTGCCGGGGCTCCTGGCCTGCCTGCCAACCTTAAGATTGGACGGGCAGGTCCACTAATTACTTTAATTGCTCTGTTGACAAGTCAGCGGGCGCGCAGATGATTTTACTGAGTCCCCGCCTACCTGAAAATTTAAATGGGGCGCGGTAACGTTGGGAGTTCCACCCGACGTCACCGCGCATCATTTTACGCGTCGGCGAGCGGGCCTCACCCCCACTCGCCGACGGTAAAATCCAGTCCCATGTTGCACACTGAGGTGCTTCAATACAATTATAATACAATTAGTATTCAATGCTTACATTCATTGTGAGCCGTAGAGCCCAAGGGGTCTATACAATTCCGAGCCCCTCGGTGCCCTATGGCAGACAGGTCTTAGACAGCGACCTTTCCCCATTGCGCCTTTGCAGCGGCTGCCCCAAGCTTTAGTGCGTCCCTCAGCACGTAGTCCTGGACATTGGAATGTGCCAGTCTGCAACACTCGGTCGGGGACAACTCTTTGCGCTGGAAGACCAACAAGTTTCGGGCAGACCAAAGAGCATCTTTCACCGAGTTGATGATCCTCCAGCTGCAGTTGATGTTTGTCTTGGTGTGTGTCCCTGGCAACAGCCCATACAGCACAGGGTCCTGTGTCACCACGTTGCTTGGGGTGAACCTTGACAAAAACCACTGCATCTCTCTCCAGACTTTCTTTGCAAAGGCACAATCCACAAGGAGGTGAAAAACTACTTCATCCCCACCACAGCCACCTCAAGGGCAACATGCAGAGGGGATGAGACTCCTGGAATGTTGGAAGGATCTGACGGGAAGGGCCTTTCTCAGCACCAGCCAAGCTACATCTTGGTGCTTGTTGGAAAGTTCTGGCGATGAGGCATTCTGGCAAATGACTTTGACAGTCTGCTCGGGAAACCATCCCACAGGATCCACCCTCTCTTTTTCCCGCAGGGCCTCTAAGACGTTACATGCCAACCACTGCCTGGTGGACTTGTGGTCAAAGATGTTTGTCTGCATAAACTTTTCCATGAGGGACAGATGGTACGGCACGGTCCAACCACTTGGAGCGTTCCGCGGCAGCGTGGCCAGACCCATCCTTTGCAACACCGGGGACAGGTAGAACCTCAGCACATAGTGACACTTGGTGTTTGCGTACAGAGGGTCTATGCACAGCTTGATGCAGCCCACACAAAGGTGGCCATCAGGATGAGGGCGACGTTGGGCACATATTTTCTTCCCTTATCTATAGGCTTGTACTTCGCGTCCCTGCGGACACGACCCATTTTCAACCTCCAGATAAAGCGAAAGATGGCTCAAGTGATCGCCATCGCGCAGAAGTGTGAAATTGGCCAGACCTGCGCCATGTACAGCAACAGCGAGTGCCTCACACCTGATAACCAGGTTCTTATCTGCAACGGAGAGGGATCGTCGCTCCCACATGCCCAGTTTTACTTCCACCATAGCCACTCACTCTTTCCAATTTCTAACACATGCCCCGGTCCCTCCGAACCATATCCCCAGCGCCTTCAGGCCGTCAGCCCTGACGGTGAAGGGGACAAAGGATCGGTCAGCCCAGTTCCCAAAGAACATGGCCTCACTCTTCCCACGATTTACCTTGGCTCCCGAGGCCAGTTCCATGCCTTCTGATGCCTAGGCCCCAAGCTCTGGAATTCGTCTCGAAACCTCTCTGTCACTCTACTTCTCTTTTCTCCTTTAAGGAGGTCCTTAAAACCCACCTCTTTGACCAAGCTTTAGGCCACCTGCTCTCATATCTCCTTATGTGGCCTTGTGTCCAATTTCACTTTATAATGCTCCTGCAAAGTGCCTTGGGATATTTTATCATGTGAAAGGCGCTATATGAATACAAGTTTTGTTGACCAGTAGTACAGAACTTAGTACCACAGAAATTGAATATTGCTGAAAAGAGACACGTATTGCCGAAGCTTTTCTTCTTACACCGGCCAAACGCAAGAATGTCAAATTTCAAACAATCACATCAATTTATACCACAGGAAAAAGGAGTGTTGATTAGTTGGCAAGTCGACTCTGATTGGTCGATGCATTGCCATGGAGATAGCAATGGGAACTATAGGCTCCCCAGGCTCCCAGGTAATTCAAAACAGGTGCAAGTCCTGAACATATTCCTTTTGTTGGCAGAGAATGTGTCCCTGCATATGAATGTATGTCGCTCCTAGCAATTTAACATTCTTGCTTTGTCCTGATAAGTGCAAGACATAAATCTTCGGCAACATGTCTCTCTTTTCAGCAATATTCAAGTTTTGTTGTTGTTAGGCTAATGTGAGTTGTGTGTATGGTGCTGTTGTGATATCAGGAAATCCAGAAGGACAGGCTTCCTGTATGCCCTGCAGGATTTAATTGCAGGGCTCCTTTAAGTGGGATTTCCTCCTACAGGCAGCCTATTGACAAACTGGAGGTTGCTTGCATGGGAAGCCTGTTTCACAGGGCCAAAACCTACAGAGCAGATCGGTGTAGAAGTGGGAGTGAGAGAGATCTTGAGGGGGCTCCGAACCACGGGAGATCCAAATCACAAAAAGGGTTCGTATTGCATTCGGACCTGGATCATGGCGGGGTCTGGATTCTGGGGGCCCTGATCACAGATGAGGTTTGATGGTGGTCAAGGGGGTCTCAATTGCAAGTGGGTGGGGATTCAATAGCGGTCAGGGAGAGCAGTTGGTGGTCAGGATGTCAGATGGCGGTGGGGAGAAGACAGATCGCAGGGCAAGATGTCTGATGGTGTTGGAGTCAGCAGTTGGTGGTCAGCAGGCTCTGATAGTGGTTGGAGGGTGGAGTGGCATATGGCAGCCATGAGGGATCACATGGTGGTTGGGAACAGGGCTCTCTGTTGGTCAGGGGGTCCAATTGTGGTTGGGGGTTTTGGGGTCTAATGTTAGTTGGGGTCATCCAATGGTGGTGGGGGAGTTAGATTGATCGTCGTGCCCAGTGACATTGTTTACTGGGTAACTTGTTGGGCCCAAAGGAAACATTTCCGTTCCTCCTGGTCCACAAATAGTGCCATAAAAACATTTCCATCATGGATTCAGTCCTCTTCACTTCTGTCTAGCTGCAGATTTCCCTGAGGCCTGGGAAAGCCAGCTGCCTGCAGTTAAAAATAGAATGATTATTAAAATGAAGGTACCCAGCTTCTCTATCATATTTAAATTACTTTCACACTTCCTGCGAGTGAGTTGGTTACCTGCCCCTCCTCCTGCCTCTGTTATGACTGGAAGTGGCAGGGATCGAGGATAGCTGTTCCTGTTTCATACATCCTGCATTTTAACCTCAGACCTGACCTGCAGCCCACCCATTTTTGGGAGTTAGAATTCAGCCCAGTTCAATGTTGTGGAAAATGGGGGTGCAGGAGTTTCTTGTTGCCTTTTCTGCAATTAGGGAAACTCAGCCTTTTCACTGAATGGAATGTGGACCAATTGGAATAAACTACTGCAATGAAATATACATTCCAATGTGTCCCTGATCCAAAATTAATGACAAAATTCCAAAATGTATCAAATTATTTAGTGACAACTCAAAATGTTAGAAGTCTGCGGCTGCTAGCAAAATAAATCAGATATATCAAATGCCATTGGAACAAGGAAAGACTGATTTATTATATAGCACCTCTCATGATCTCAAGACTTCCCAACATGATTTACAGCCAATTATGTACCTCTGTCTTGAAGATTAGTCACTTTTGCGATTTAAAAGATAGATATCAGATCCTTTAAAAGTACACTTTATAAAACATGTATAGAGTTCTGATAATCAAAGCAAATGGAAATGCAATATTCTTGCTTTCGTGCGCAATACCAATCTTACCAAGTTCATTAAGGAAATGACTTATTTTATGGAATTTATAAAAATACATTTTTCATTATATTTCAGTCTTGTGGTTGAATTACTCTTTGAAGGCTTTCATAAATCTCTGAAGCATTTAAAGTGATTTTATTCAGAATAGTGAACATATTATAATTAACAATAAAATAAGACTATTCCAGATGAGAATGTGGTAAACGTTCATTTGTACCCACAGCACAGGTCTCCCCAAGATACCTATATGATTTCCATGGAAATCAAAACCTATTCAATATATCTAACAAGCAGACCTGATTGAATAGCTGACAAATTTTACATGGCAAAGCTCCCAGCATGGAGCCTCACTCTGCAGCAATATTTTCCAATAGACATAGCTGACCAGCCACAGATGTGGCTACACTGCAGCAACAGCCACATATATTAATTTTAGTGAAATCATCTTACATACAATCGCATAATACAGGTACTTCGTATGCATGTTTACTTAACAAACATCTCCCACCATTCAGTAACCAAGGAAGTAAAGCACTCAGTTCTGTTTTTTGTTTCATCATTTTACCAACAAAAGTACAAAAAGTTTTAAGTTTACATGTACATTCCATGCAACTATGAGTACTAAGATCACATAGCCATTGGCAGTGTTGATTACTCAAGTTTTGTTTACTAATCATAAATTGAATTAGCCACATCTAGATTCACAGTTAGATACAAATGACTAGTGCCTATGGTATTAAACAATACTACTTCGCAGAAACCTGTGTGAGACAGGAGGTGCTGAATACTAATGGGTTGAATTTGCAATCTTCATTCAAAGCTGCGAAGCTAATTACAGTTGGCAAGGCTTACAAAAAAGTGGAGCCTGACAAAATTAACCCTAATGGGCCCCCCATTGTGTCTCCTGTTTACATCATGAATATTTTGTCTGTCATGTATATTAATGTAGTATAACTGCATGTCCAATTCACCGAGTTCATTTCTTTTTCATATTTTAACCAAGAATTAATGCTGACAGTGTGGCCTAACTTTTAGTTATATCTGGAAAAGCATCTCCAACTGAAGCAATCCCAATGCTGTGAATCTTCCAAAAATCAGCCACCCTCATATTTACTAGTGCCTTATTATTTAAGACAAAGAGCAAGTAGGTTATAGTCTAAAAGCAAAATACCGCAGATGCTGGAAATCTAGGGCAAACTTTTCCGTGCCTGCTGGCGTCTGGCATGCCCCATGGCGTGAGCGGACAATATGGCGAGAAGACCAGAAATCACTTTCACGACGCCGTGAAACTAGTTTGCAATCATCCACTCAGCCCCTTGACGGAGGGCCACATTTCCTGCCATCGGACATCAGGAAACTCATTGTAATACTTCTGCATATCATTATAAGGTCAGCCCACCGGAATCACCCTCCCACCCTGGATCGTCCACCCAATCACACCAACATGTTTCACAACAGCATAGATAAGGCGTGCTCTTGGCGGGCTGCATTTGAGGGGAACTCGGAGGTGAGTACACAGTAACATTGCACAGCGCCCGTCCGGGTCATCTGTTGGACTTCAAGGTTGAGGCGTGTTATGAGGGGTGCAAGGGCTGCCCTGTGGTTGAAGGTGGTGCACAAGCACATGCAGGCTGGGGTGGGGGAGGGTAATGGCCACTCATTAGGGAAACCTTGTATAAAGTGACCATTCCTCTGCAGCTGAGACAGTTCAGGTGCAGCCACATTGATATGATTGGAGTCGGGCCTCTAGCTTTTCTGCCCACTCAAGCAATGCAGAGGCATGAAAGAGCCACCAAGTGCCTCTGACACAGGCTGCAAACTAATGAGCATTTTAATGGACTGCAGAACAGCTGGATGAATGGGTATATTGCACAATCTCCTTGCTAAAGCTGGCCATGGAGTAGTCACTGGTGGAGGTGCTGACAGGCCCTTGCAATGTCATCATCCCAGTTTGGACCAGTCTCCCCCATGGTTCAAGCTAACAGTGCAGCCGTGCAGTGCAGGTTAAGAGAATGCCTGCGCCTGAGCTGACAGCACAGCAGGCAGTGCAATGGGCAAAGCTGCTGCCAATCAGTCAGATGGAGTGAAGCGGAAGCAGGTGGGGTTTTGGGCAGTCATGCAGTGCACTAAACTCTGGCCATCCAAGTGGCAGCCAGCACTCTCTGGGAAGCATTAAGGGGCCTTCGGACTTAGCCAGGACAGGTTCTTAGAAAACCAAAGCTAACCCACATGTCTCTCCCTTTCAACTTGCAGGAGGAGTATATCAGGAGCATGGAGCCTGGCAAAATAGCTGAATGCCTCGTGGCTTACAGAAAGTGAAGACGACAAAGAAGAGATGGAGGAGGTGCCTGGCTGCGCAGAGGGAGGAGCAGTGCCCTCAGGAAGAAGGGGCGGCTGGGTCTCCCACACACGCTACTTGAAGAGCCACAGTGAGCCATTGCGGGTCGGCGTCCAGCTAGACCCAGGGGCTATAGACACCGCCTTTCATTCCTGGGTCATGGACTCCGTCGGCTGTTTCCCAGATATGCCTGCGAAAGGGAGGAGAGATAATTAGTGCACGGCAGTTGCCTGTGAAAGAGGACACATCACTCACAGCATGGTTATCTGATAGATATTGCACTGCTGGATCCTCACTTGGTTGAGCACAGCCAGCCTCACCGTCAGCACAGGACCGGTCCAGACCATCACCGGCCAGCTGGATGGCTCTGTTTTCAAAGTCCGTGAGGACCTTGATTTCAGGCATCCTCCCACCTGTCTGCGACCTCTCCCTCTTGCTGTGTGCCAGCTTGTCCTGCATGAATAAAGATAGAGAGAGTCTAAGCAGGACCCCTGCCAGGTCAGATGATAAGTATGAGTGGCATGTTTGGGTGGTGAGTGGTCCCAGGGATGGGATGAAGCCAATGAAGGTGTGTGTGAGAGTGAATGGTGATGTCCCTCGAACTGACAGTGAGTGTGGTCCTTGTAGATGTGTGTTGGGTTTGAGAGTGTGTGAGTTGAGAGTGATGTGAAGAGTGACTTACCCTGGCGGAACATAGGAGATCATTCTGCATTGGGGGCTGTCCTCTTTTGCAGGGCATTGGGCTGACCACCGCTGCCACTGCCTCCCAAACCAGATTGGTGATGCCACTGCCCCTCCTGCAGCCAGAGTGGGGGTAGAGGACACCACGGTGGGCCTCCACAGTGTCCAAAAGGCGCTCGAGGGACATGTCACTAAACTGGGGGCTGCAGTCTTTTTGCCTTTCAGGGCTAGCCTGTATTCCGTGTGGCAGTCCTGGCTGGAAGCGCTGAGTGGTGTGCATCTGGCTGCAATTTAAATAGGGTGCCCAGCGAGGTGATGGTGTGGCGGGTGAATGAGAGCCTGCTCACCATCAAAACGGCGGGTTTCCCGGGAACGCATAATTAATGTGGCAGATTTGGGGCGATATGGCATGAGAAGCTACCATTGTGGCTGGCAGATAAAACGTCATTTACCCCGCCCGCTACCGCACTTAGTGCAAATCTGGGACGATTCCGCCTCTAGAATAAAAACAGAAAGTGTTGGAAATACTCAGCAGGTCTGACAGCCTCTGTGCAAAAGGGAAATGGTTTCAGATCTGTGAAGTTTCACCAGAACCCTGATTAATTAGCAAGTTGACTAACCCCATGGATGAAATTTTCTGTGCCCGCTAGCGTCGAACATGTTTGGGGCCATGTGAAGACAATATGGCGAGAAGGCTAAAAATCGATTTCACAATGACAAACATGAAACCAATTTGCTACAGTCTGCTCTACCCATCAATGGTGGGCCATGTTTCCTGCTGTCAGACGTCAGAAATTTCATTGTAATACATCTGCGTATCATTATAAGCCCAGCTCGCCGGAATCGTCCCTCCACGCTGGATCATCTCAGCATGTCGGCGTGATTGCACTACAACACATTTCACAACTGAACATAAGCAACATGCACTTGGTGATCTGCACTTCACTCTGGACTTCGAGGTTTGTTTGCCTGCTTTGCTTCAGGCAGCACTCGCGGTCATCAGCACCAGGCTTCGCAGACAGCACCACATCACTTTTAGAGGGGCTCATGGGTAGATTTGTACACCGGGGGTGGCTTTTCAATGGCTGCAGGGCTAGGGCTTGCTTGGGGAAGGGGGAGAAGTGACCACAGGCAAGGGAAGAGGCTGTAGGGCGAGGGTTGTACTGGAGAAGGGGGGTATCCCAGGATGTGTATGGGGGCACATATTGATCTGTACAAGAAGTGGCCTCAAGATGGCGAGGGCTGAGGAGGCAGTCTCCAGAGGAGATGAGGCCAGATGGAGACGTGAGGGTGTGTGTGAGAGAGTGAGTGGTGATGTTCCTTGAGCTGGCAGTGAGTTAGATGCCAGTGAACATGTGATGGGCTTGAGTGTGAGATGGTTAACTTACCCTGGTTTTCTGCACTGGATGGCCGACATCTCTTGTGCAGCGTTGGCACTGACCACCTTTGCCACCACCTCCCAAGCCAGAGTGGTGACACTGATGGGCCTCGTGTGGCCAGAGTGGGGGTAGAGGACATTGCGGCAGGCTCCAATGGTGTCCAGAAGACATCCCAGAGAAGCATCACTGAATCGGGTTGGGGGGAGAGGGGTGGGGGGATGGCTGCAGCCTTCTTGCATTTCGAGGCCATGTCTTCTGTACAGTAGCCCTAGGCTGGAAGCACTGAGAGATGCGCGCGTAACTTCAATTTGCATATGGCAGCCGGCGTGAGGGAGTGGCGAGGTGATGGTCTGGCGAGCGAATCGGAGGCTGCCCGCCAGCGAAACAGAGCATTTCCCGGGAATGCATGATTAATGAGGTGGGATTGGGACAATATGGTGCGAAAAGCCGCCATTGTGGCCAGTGGGTAAAATGTGCTTTTTCCCACCTGCTACTGCACTTAGCGCAAATCTGGGATGATCCCACCCTATGTTTTTGCTGTGGGAATGTTCAATCACATTGGTTTGGGTCTTTCAGCTGTTGCACCTCCATATGTTTGAAATGTTATCTTGGCTTCTCCTCAATTTTTGGATTGAAAACACCAGCTCACTGTAGATGATGCATTATTAAGTCTTGTCTTATATCCTATCCAGTGGTATATCAAGTATATGCTTTGAAATTGTTTATCAAGATATCTTTGTACTACTTCTTGTGCTCATCACAGCAACATTTTTGTTTTAATAGCAGTGTTTAATAAAAAATATATTTTTTAGACAACTTCTATGATTCACTTACGTAGAAATAATTACCGAATTCTGCAGAAATAGGGATAACCCTTAAAACATGTTCGATCATTGCATTGCTGAGTGACAAATCTGTTTGACATAAAAATCCATAATCTATATTCATCCTAGATAGAAATCCGCTTCAAAGAAGATACAAAGTAATGTATCAAGCTCTCAACAGGTAAATAGTACAAAAGGAAACAATTTGATAGACATATTTTCACCATTAAGATCATGAATAGATATGGAACTCAAATAAGACAGGATGGAAATTCAGTATAAAAGTTTTGGCAAAGACAGAATTAGAAATGATCAGGAATAATCATAAAGGGAGGATTTATGATCTTCACTAAGGAGCATAAATAGGCAAGTAACGCATATGTGTCAATTAATTATCACACATAGTAAAGCCGCATTTAAATAAAATCTTGCATAACTGCTGCACCTGGCTGCTAAATCTATCCTGTTGTGTCAGAATCTGAATCACTCCTATTTACATAGGCAAGGAGGACTATCTTGTTTTGAAACTAAATCAAAATGACCAATACCAATTTTACCAGATGTAGGGAAATGATTGTACTATCATTGTAGTAGATTATTTTTAGTGATCGTTAGGGGAGATATAGAATTACTGACAGGAAGGAAGGAGAAAAAAACAGCAACTTCCATTCATAAAGCTCCTTTATGTAGTAAAAATGTCCCAAGATGTTTTATGGAGTGCTGTCAAACAAAATATGACGCCAAATCATATAAAGACATATTAGGGTAGGTGACCATAAGCTTGATCAAAGAGTTAGGTTTTAAGGAGTGACTAAAGGAGGTGAAAGATAGAGGAGTGAAATGGTTTAGGGAGGGAATCTATAGCTTAGGGCCTATGGCTGAAGGCATTAACACCAATGCTGGAGTGATGAAAATTAGGAATGCACAGCAGGCCAGGATTGGAGGAGAAGAGAAATCTCAAATGGTTGAAGGGCTGGAGGTGAATAAAGAGAAACAGAAAATAATCAGCTACTAAACAGGCCTTAAACAGGTTCTTGATTGGTATGGGGATCAAAGGTTACTGGGAGAAGGCGGGAGAATGGGGTTGAGAAACTTATCAGCCATGATTGAATGGCAGAGCAGACTCGATGGGCCGAATGGCCTAATTTCTGCTCCTATGTCTTATGGTCTTGTGGTCTTATACAGTGATTTAGCAAGAAATTTATAAAGGAAATGATAAGGGCAGTGAAAAACACCATGGGCTAACTTGTAAGTATTTTTTGCCCAGTATGGTGCTTCTTACAACAGAAGCCGGTTTCAAGAATTTGAACGCAGAGGTCAGCTCACCCAATTCACAGCCTGCAGGATTTGGGGAACAGAAAATTATAAGGTTTACGCCAATATATTTATGGGTCATAGAAAAAAGCATTCTTTAGAAAAGAAGAAATATAAAAGTCATAGGACGCAAATTGGAGTTAGGCAGAAGCAATTTAGAGATAGGCACCGGGGGGATCAATTTTCCAAAGAACCGCAGCAGCTGCATAATGCAGGAGGCCAAAAAATGAACGCAGCCATGGCTTCGGCATTTTATGCATCCAAGTTGTTCTGTCACAATTTACTCGTTGGCCATATTTGTGTGCTAGAACCATTTTCTGCACATTTTGTGCAATAGCATCAAGGCCACACAATCCATGCAGAAATATTTCAATGAATACCTGATCTATGTGCCAATATTTTGCTTTTTGCCTCAAATTCCATTTCAAATGGGACCAGGGGAAGCATGATGAAGCTCTCAAAGGCTCTCAAATGTTAATAGTGTTTTAATATTTTTATCATAGATTTAGTATTTTTTTTAAATAATATGTATTTTGGAAATCTTTTATTTGCTTATTATGGTTACATTATGTTAAAGTCTCAATATATTATTAATTCTTGCCTGCTGACTTATGAAGAGAGCGACCTGTAAGTGACTGATTTGCACATTCAGCAGGATAATAGATTAAGTAAAAAAGCCATAAAAAAGAATCCTCACAACTTTCACTGGAACTTAAGGAGTTACAAGACATCTAGGTGTAAACTGCAGACTGTGGCAGATGTAAGCGGCCCATCCCCATTTCATGGTACAAAACAAAAGAAGGTATGGTAGGAAAGTTAGTAGGCACTATAAATGTTATGCCAGTGAACCATAATAGGTCAGCACAGAGACATGGTGCTAACAATAATATAAAAGCAAAATACTGCAGATGCTGGAAATCTGAAACAAAAACAAAAATTGCTGGAAAAACCCAGCAGGTCTGACTGCATCTGTGGAGAGAAAGACGGAGTTAACGTTTCAAGTCCATATGACTCTTCTTCAGAACTAAAGAGAGGTAGAAATGTGGTGAAATATATGCTGTTTAAGGGGGGTGGGACAGATGAAGCTGGATAGAAGGTCTGTGATAGGTGAAGGCAAAGGAGAGATTGCAAAAGATGTCATAAACGCTAACAACTTTGACATATATTGAGCAGGTTAATTTTGTATTTTCACACACGTTGCATAGTGTGAAGCCGTGGAAGGATTTGCTGGTCGATTATTGTTCTAAATGGGCTGCAAAGTGAATGCTCCTTCCATGGCTATTACAATCTTTATACCAGCAATAAGCTACCCAGTCCTATAAGGCGGGATGGTTTTATGGGATCTTACAACCCATGCTACACCCATATCAACTTGGTGTGATTAATCCCCCTGGAAATCAATCTAGGGTTCAATGTAGAGGCTCCAATCTCCACTGAGCAGAATTGATCAGAGTAGTGTCCCCACCTTCTGACTCAAACTCTGGCTTTTTAAAAATTCTTTCATGGGATGTGGGCATTGCTGGAAAGGCCAGCATTTGTTGCCCATCTCCAATTTCCCTTGAACTGAATGGCTTGCTCAGCCATTTCAGAGGGCAATTAAGAGTCAACATGTAGGCCAGACCAGGTAAGGATGGCAGATTTCCCTTCCTAAAGGGCATTAGTGAACCAGATGGGTTTTTACTACAATTAACAATGGTTTTGTGGTCACCATTACTGCAAGAACCTTTTTAAAAAATATTCCAGGTTTTATTAATTGAATTTAAATTCCACCAGCTGCTGTAGTGAGATTTGAACCCATGCCCCCAGGGTCTTAGTCTGGGATGTTCTGGGTTACTAGCTCAGTAACATTATCACTACTCCACCATCTCTATGGAAGTAGGTGGTTCTTATAAGCAGGTAATGGATATATTGCTCAGCATGACCAGGCATCTCAACTCTTCCCCTCCTAAACAACAATGAGAATAAAACAGCTGCCCAAATTTCACTGTGCCATGATGTTTGAGGCAGTACAGGCAATCATTAAGAGCAGGTACGTGGTCAGTCAGGCAGTCAGTCATTCAAGTTGCTACTCCACTGCTAACACTACTTGTTGCTCCTCACTCCTGCACTGTGTCTTATTTGGTGCTAACTTTTAATTTTCCTCTAGGATGTGTATAGCTGCACAGTTACTGGAAAGTCTTGATGAGAGGGACATGGGATGCTATATTCTGTTGTCTTCTTTTGGGCCATTAGTAATACTGATATGTTGCTTTTCTAATGATAGACAATGAGCAAATTTTAAAATACTGCCTTCAGTATCTTACCTTGCAATATATTGCATGAGATGTTTGTCTGTATATTCATGTTGCTATGAATGTTAAGGTTGCAAGACATAAGAATAGGATACTATTAGATGACAAGTTAGTAAAGGACTCTAGCTTGACCTTTACCTTCCCCTATCTGTCCATGCTATTATTTGCTTGGGTGATCAAGCTGGCCTCTTCCAAGAGAAACAAGGACTTGGTTCCTTTGTATTATGTGACTCTCTGCAACAAGCAAAAGAATTTTTGTGATTTAGCAACTTAAGGGAGCAGATACACCACAGTGGACATTCGCCCAACTTTAGGCCATCCTGGGACCATGCACCATGCAGTTAGGTTTTGCAAACATAATTTGATGGATCCAATTTTATTTCAAGATGTCCGTGTACCAAGGTCATGAGTAATAAATTACAAACATATGTAAGAATAAAGGAATAAGAAGCAAGAGTAGACCATTTGGCCACTCGAACCTGCTTTAATAAGATCATGGCTGATCTGATTATGGCCTCAATGCCACTTTCCTGCCTACCCCCTATATCCTTTGACTCCCTTGTTAGTCAAGAATCTATCTACCTCTGCCTTATAAATAGTCAATGACCAAGCTTCTATGCTCTCTGAGGAAGATAGTTCCACAGATTCACAACCTCCTGAGAGAGAAAAAAATTCTCCTCATTTCCACTTTAAATGAGAGACCCCCTTATTTTTAAACTGTGTCCCCTAGTTCAAGTCTCTCCCATGAGGGGAAACATTCTCTCAGATCCACTCAGTGAAGTCCTAACAGCATCTTATACGTTTCAGTAAGATCACCTTTCATTTTTCTAAATTTCATTCGATACAGGCCCAACCTGCCCAACCTTTCCTCATAAGATAACTCCCTC
The DNA here is from genome assembly GCF_964194155.1 of Cetorhinus maximus. Lineage (NCBI taxonomy): Eukaryota > Metazoa > Chordata > Chondrichthyes > Lamniformes > Cetorhinidae > Cetorhinus > Cetorhinus maximus. The sequence goes on along the minus strand of NC_135886.1, from coordinate 99,348,948 downwards.
ATCCCGAATCAGTTGAGTGAACCTTCTTTGAACTACTTCCAATGCAATTATGTCCTTTCTTAAATAAGGAGGCCAAAACTGTACACTATACTCTAGGTATGGTCTCATCATGAATGGCGGTGGATAATTAAACAAATCACTGGAGGAGGATGCTCCACAAATACCCTGATCCTCAATGATGGGGGAGACCAGCACATCAGTGCAAAAGTTAAGGCTGAAGTATTTGCAAGAATTTTCAGCCTGAAGTGCCGAGTGGATGATCCATCTTGGCCTACCCCGGAGGTCCCCAGCATCACAGATGCCAGTCTTCAGCCAATTCGATTCACTCCATTTGATATCAAGAGATGGCTGAAGGCATTGGATACTGCAAAGGCTATGGGCCCTGACAATATTCCGGCAGTAGTACTGAGGACTTGTGCTCCAGAATTTGCCACATCCCTAGCCGAGCAGTTCTGTGCAGCAACAGCACTGGTATCTAGCCAGTAATGTGGAAAATTGCCAGGTATGTCCTGTAAACAAAAAGCAGGACAAATTCAACCTGGCCAATTACTGCCCATCAGTCTACTCTCGATCATCAGTAAAGTGATGGAAGGGATCATCAACAATGCTATTAAGCAGCACTTGCTTAGAAATAACCTGCTCACTGATGCTCAGTTTGGGTTCTGCCAGGATCGCTCAGCTCCTGACCTTATTACAGCCTTGATTAAAACATGGACAAAAGACTGAACTCCGGAAGTGAGGTGAGAGTGACTGCCCTTGATATCAAGGTAGCATTTGACAGAGTGTGGCATCAAGGAGCTAGTAACAAAACTAGTCAATGAGTCAATGGGGATCAGGGGGAAAATTCTCCTCTGGTTGTAGTCATACCTAGCACAAAGGAAGATGGTGTGGTTGTTGGAGGTCAATCTTCTCAGTTCCAGGACATCACTGCAGGAGTCCCTCAGGGTAGTGTCCTAGGTCCAACCATCTTCAGCTGCTTCATCAATGACCTTTCTTCCATCGTAAGGTCAAAAGTGGGGGTGTTCGCTGATGATAGTACAATGTTCAGCACCATTCACGACTCCTCAGATACTGAAGCAATCCATGTCCAAATGCAGCAAGACCTGGACAATATCCAGGCTTGATCTGACAAATGGCAAGTAACATTCTCACCATATAAGTGCCAGGAAATGGCCATCTCCAACAAGAGAGAATCCAACCATCATCCCTTGATGTTCAATGGCTTTACCATCACTGAATTCCCCACTGTCAACATCCTAGGGATTACCATCGACCAGAAACTGAACTGGACTAGCCATATAAATGATGTGGCTATAAGAGCAGGTCAGAGGCTAGGAATCCTGTGGCAAGTAACTCACCTCCTGTCTCCCCAAAGCCATCCATCATCTACAAGGCACAAGTCAGGAGTATGATGGAAGACTCTCCACTTTCCTGGATGAGTGCCACTGCAACAACGCTCAAGAAGCTTGACACCATCCAGGACAAAGCAGCCTGCTTGATTGGCACCTCATCCAAACAACATTCACTCCCTCCAGCACCAATGCACAGTGGTAGCAGTGTGTACCATCTACAAGATGCACTGCTGGAACTCATCAAGGTCCCTTAGACAGCACCTTCCAAGCCCAGGACCACTACCATCTAGAAGAACAAGGCAGCAGATATATGGGAACACCACCACCTGGAAGATCACTCCAAGTCACTCACCATCCTGACATGGAAATATATCACCATTGCTGTTGTTAGGTCAAAATCCTGGAACTCCCTTCCTAACAGCACTGTGGGTGTACCTACACCACATGGACTGCAGCGGTTCAAGAAGGCAGTTCACCACCACCTTCTCAAGGGCATTTAGGGGTGGGCAATACATGCTGCCCTAGCCAGCGATGCACACATCCCATGAATGAATAAAAAAAACAATGCCCTGGACAACTGTATCAAAACATCCCTGCTTTTATATTCCATTCCCTTTGCAATAAATGACAACATCCTGCTCACCTTCCTAATCACTTGCTGTACCTGCATATTATTTTTTTGTGATTCACGTACCAGGACACCCAGATCCCTCTGTACCTCAGAGTTCTGCAATCTCTCCTCATATAGATAATATGTTGCTTTTCTATTCTTCCTGCCAAAGTGGACAAGTTCACAGTTTCCCACATTATATTCCATCTGCCAAATTTTTGCCAACTCACTTTATCATCACTTCACTTTACCACCCATGAAATGGGGGTGAAGGTGGGAGGAATACTCCATTATTTACCCTCAAACTCTCATTGTGTACCTCTTATGTGAGTTTGTCTTACCTTGCATGTAGGCCAAGGCAGTAAGTGTGACAGAAACAGAGAACTTGCATTTCTATGACACCTTTCACAACCTCAGGATGCCCCAAAGTGTTTTTCAGCTAATTAAGTACTTTTGAAATGTAGTTACTGTTGTAACATAGGAAACAAAGCAACCAATTTGCCCTCAGAAGGCCCCAGCAGTGAGATAATGACCCAATCGTCTGAGACATTGGTTAAGAGATAAATATTTATACTGGGAGAATGTCTCTGCTCTTCTTTGAGATAGTGCCATTCAATCTTTAGTATCCACCAGCGAGGGCAGGCAGGGCCTCAGTTTAATATCTCATATGAAGTGGGACATCTCTAATGTTGCAGCACTTCGTACTGCATTCATGTGTCAGCCTGGATTTTGTGCTCAAATTTCTGTAGCGAGGCTAGGTCCCAGAGTCAGGGAGAGAGTCAGCTAGATCCTAGACTCAGAGGCAAGAGTACTACCAACAAACCAAAGTTCACTTGATTTTTAACGACAATCCAGCAGCTTTCGTGGTCATTGTGTCTTTCTGATGCTAGCCTATGAAATGACCAGGCCATTGAAATCAATTTAATAATTTTCCATGGGAAAATCTGATCCTACAAACCTCTGGTTTGTGAGAACAACACTAAAGGCTACTATGCGCCTCCTGTTTGCAAACTTAAATGTTGTCATAGCTTTAAGCTCTTCTGTAACGTTAAAAACTGTTTTCAGTTTATTTACACACCAATGGTTAATGTCTTTTACTACTTTTTAGTAACTGGGGAGAGAGTTACTCTATCATGAAGTGACATTAATTCACAGTATAATGGATTGCATTTCCCAGACTGGATGCAATCAACTCCACCCAAGAGCTGAAATTCAGCTCTCTTATGTCTGTTCCTGCAAGTCACATGTTTTTTGTACTTAGTTTATCTATTTATTGATTGCTGTGTGTTCTGAGTTTTGAGTGCAAGAAAATAAAACATGTTAGCAGGCCCAACCCACCTAGAAATCAGGATATTAGCTCACTCTCCCAAAGCAAATCTAAAGTAAAAAAATTAAACCAGAAAATGCTGGCAAAACTCAGCAGATCTAACAGCATCTATCAAGAGAGAAACAAAGTTAATGTTTTGAGTCCTTATGACTCTTCTTCAGAGCTAAAGAGAAGTAGAAATGACATGGAATTTATACTGTTTAAGGGGGGTGGAGCATGTAAAGCAGAATAGAAGGTCAGCGATAGGGGTGTCTAAGGAGAGATTGACCAAGGTGTCATGGACACAAGACAAAGGGAGCGTTAATGGTAGTGGTGAAGATTAAAGAAGGTGCTGATAATGGTATAAAGGTAAGAAAGCTGAGTGTGTTAATGGCAGAAAAAGGGTCAGCACCCTATGAAAGAACAGATTGAACAAGGGACAGATAGTCCTGTTTGGGTGGGGGGGGAGGTTTGGGGAAAGGGGGTGGTGGTTGGGAAAAAAGGATAAAACGGATAAAAAAGGAATTAAAAATATAAAAATAAGTAAATAAAAAATAAAATATAAAAATACATTTAAAAATTTTAAAAGGGGTGAAGATGGAGGAGAGAATTCATGGTCTGAAGTTGTTGAACTCAATGTTAAGTCTGGAAGGCTGTAAAGTGCCTAATCAGAAGATGAGGTGCTGTTCCTCCAGTTTGCTTTGGGCTTCACTGGAACATTGCAGCAGGCCAAGGGCAGATATGTGGGCATGAGAGCAGGATGGTATGTTGAAATGGCAAGCGACAGGAAGGTCTGGATCATGGACAGAGCGAAGGTATTCCGCAAAGCGGTCACCCAGTCTGCGTTTGGTCTCCCCAATGTAGAGGAGACTGCATTGGGAGCAGCGAATGCAGTAGACTAAATTGAAGGAGGTGCAAGTGAAGTGCTGCTTCACCTGAAAGGAGTGTTTGGGCCCTTGGATGGTGAGGTGGGGGGAGCTTAAAGGTCAGATGTTGCACCTTCTGCGATTGCATGGGAAGGTGTCGTGGGAAGGAGATGAGGTGCTGGGGTGACGGAGGAGTGGGCCAGGGTGTCACAGAGAGAACAGTCCCTATGGAATGCTGATAGGGGGCGTGAGGGGAAGATGTGTTTGGTGGTGGAATCACGCTGGAGTTGACAGAATTGGCGGAGGATGATCCTTTGAATGAGAGGCTGGTGGGTGGAAATTGAGGACCTGGGGGACCCTGTCATGGTTCTGGGAGGGAGAGGAAGATGTGAGGGCAGAGGCACAGGAGATGGGTCAGGCTCGGTTGAGGGCCTTGTCAACCACAGTGGCGGGGAGCCTCGGTTAAGGTATCGTTTTGGAAGGTGGCAGCATTGGAACAGATGCAACGGAGGCTAAGGAACTGAGTGAAAGGGGTGGAGTCCTTATAGGAAGCAGGGCGTGAGGAGCTTTGAGAATTGGTGGGCTTGTAATGAATATTGGTGGACAGTCTATCACCAGAAATGGAGACAGAGAGGTCAAGGACAGGAAGGAAAGTGTCGGAGATGGACCATGTGAAGGTGATAGAGGGGTGGAAATTGGAAGCAAAATCAATAAATTTTTCCAAGTCCAGACGAGAACATGAAGCGGCACCAATACAGTCACTGATGTATCGAACAAAGAGTTGTGAGATGGGGCCTGAGTAGGACAGGAACAAGGGATGTTCCGCATACCCCATAAAGACACAGGCATAACTGGGGCCCATGTGGGTACCCATAGCCACATCTTTTATTTAGAGGAAGTGAGGCAAGTTTAAAGAGAAATTGTTCAGTGAGAGAAAAGTTCAGCCAGGTGGAGGAGAGTGGTGGTGGATGGGGTTTGTTCGGGCCTCTGTTCAAGGAAGAAGCTGAGAGCCCTCAGACCAACCCAGTGGGCGATGGAAGTGTAGAGGGATTGGAAATCCATGGTGAAGAGGAGGCGGTTAGGGCCAGGGAACTGGAAATTGTTGGTATTACATAGGGCATCAGACGAATCGCGGATGTAAGTGGGAAGAGACTGGACAAGGGGAGAGAGAACGGAGTCTAGTAGGAAGAAATGAGTTCCATGGGGCAGGAACAGGCTGAAACGATGGGTCTACCGGGGCAGTCCTGTTTGCGGATTTTGGGTAGGAGGTAGAAGCGGGATGTCCAGGGTTGGGAGAATACGAGGTTGAAAGCTGTGGAGGGAAGATCTCCAGAGGAGATGAGGTCATTGACACTCCTAGAAACAATGGCTTGATGTTCGGTGGTGGGGTCATGGTCTGGAGGGAGTAGGAAGAAGTGTCCGAGAGCTGGCGCTCAGCCTCTGCGAGGTAGAGGTCAGTACGCCAAACAACAACCGCACCACCTTCGTCGCAGGTTTGATAACAAAGTCTAGGTTGGACCTGAGAGAACGGAATGAGGTAAGTTCAGAAAGAGACAGGTGGAAGTGGGTGAGAGGATCAGGGAAATTGAGATGGCTGATGTCACGCTGACAGTTATGAATGAAAAGATCAAGAACAGGTAAGAGGCCAGAGGGAGGAGTCCAGGTGGAGGGAGCATGCTGGAGGCTGGTGAAAGGATCCATAGAATGTGGGGAAGACACCTGCCCAAAGAAGTGAGCACGGAGGTGAAGGCGGCGGAAGAAGAGTTCAGCATCGTGCTGAGCCCGGAATTCATTGAGGTGAGGGCGTTAGGGTATGAAACTGAGTCCTTTGCTGAGTACAGAGCGTTTAGCATCAGAGAGGGGAAGGTCAGAGGGTATAGCGAATACACGGCAAGGGCTGGGATTAGAAGACGGGGTGGGATCAGAGGGGCGGGAAGGGGTGGAGGGTCCTGGATGGGCATTGGTATCAATAAGTTGTTGGAGCTTGCGTTCCTTAAACCTGAAAGCAAGAGAAAAAGTTCCTATTAAGGCATCGGATGAGACAAAGAATAAAATTAAACTTGGGACAAGTACAGCTTTGAGATAGGGTGAGTCGATGCTGCTGGAGGGAGAGGTCGAGTGTGTTCATATAGCGGTGCATGGCACTGAGTGTGGATCTCAGGATGCGATGAGAACAGCAGTCTGAGGAGCGTTGTATGTCCTGGCGATACCTGTAATCCTGGGTGGATTCGAAACATGAGGGATGGAAACATGAGGAGCTAGAATCCATGCAGGATAAGTCAGAGATGGAGACAGTTGCTGAGGAAGGAAATGTGGCTGTGAAAGTGAGTTTTGGTAAACACCTTGTCAAACACCAGGAGGGAAATGGAAAGCAATGAAGGTGGAGAGGGTGAAAGAGACAAGCGGAAACCCTGTCGGAAAGAAGAACAGTACTTCTTCAAGGTAGGCATTCCTGGAAGAGAAGTGGCAGTGAATTAAACACTGAGATAAAAGCAAAATACTGTGGATGCTGGAAATCTGAAATAAAATCAGAAAATGCTAGAAAAACTCAGCAGGCGTGACAGCATCTGTAGAGGGAGAAACAGAGCTAACGTTTCAAGTCCATATGACTCTTCTTCAGAGCTAAAGAGTAGAAAGTAAATAGATTTTACACTGTTTAAGGGAGGGGCGGAGCAGGTAAAGCAGAATAGATGGTCAGCGATGGGGGGGGTGGGGGGGGTGGGTGGCTAAGGAGAGATTGACAAAGATGTCATGGATACAAGACAAAGGAAACGTTAATGATAGTGGTGAAGACTAAAGAAGGTGCTGATGGCAGCATAAAGGTGAGAAAGCAGAATGTGTTAATGGCAGAATAAGGGTCAGCCCTTTGAAAGAACAGATTGAACAAGTGACAGATGGTCCTGTTGGGGGTGGACAGTGGAGAAAGGAGCGGTGATTGGGGAAAAAGGATTTAAAAAGGGATAGCAAATATAAAAATAAGTAAATTAAAAATAAAATATAAAAATTTAAAAAAGGACTAAAAAAAGCATGAAGATGGAGAGGAGAATTCATGATCTGAAGTTGTTGAACTCAATGTTAAGCCCTGAAGGCTGTAAAGTGTCTAATCGGAAGATGAGGTTCTGTTCCTCCAGTTTGCTTTGGGCTTCACTGGAACATCGCAGCAGGCCAAGGATGGACATGTGGGTTTGAGAACAGGATGGTGTGTTGAAATGGCAAGCAACAGGAAGGTCTGGGTCATGCTTGTGGACAGACCGAATGTGTTTTGCAAAGCAGTCACCCTTTCTGTGTTTGGTCTCTCCAATGTAGAGGAGACCACATTGGGAGTAGTGAATGCAGTAGACCAAATTGAAAGAGGTGCAAGTGAAGCACTGCTTCACCTGAAAGGAGTTTGGGCCTTTGGACAGTGAGGAGGGGGAAGGTTAAGAGCAGGTGTTGCACCTTCTGCGATTGCATGGGAAGGTGCCGTGGGAAGGGGATGAGGTGTTGGGGACGAAGGAAGAGTGGACTAGGGTGTTGCAGAGGGAACAGACCCTATGGAATGCTGACAGGGTGATGAGGGGAAGATGTGTTTGGTGGTTGCATCATGCTGGAGTTGGCAGAAATGGCGGAGGATGAATCCTTTGAAAGTAGAGGCTGGTGGGATGAAAAGTGAGGACAAGGGGGACCCTAAAGTGAAAACAGTTTATTTAGAATTGTTAACCCAGCATACTGTCAATCCAGGTTACCCCAAACCCTGCCTGCCTGTGAGCTACCCACACCAACCAGGACAGAGACAGATGTGAGAATGAATAGGTTTTGCTTTGTTAATGTAAAGCACCTGTGCATTGGGATCAATATTATCAAAGATTTCAGTTTACAAATTAACATATTATATCTAGGCTTGGGTTCCAACTGAAGGGAACAGGATCCTGTAAAGTTGCATTGAAGTTCTGACAATTGCTTCTGTCACCTCTAATTTACATGTAACCTTTCCAGAGAAATAATTACTTTTGCCGGAGAAGAATTTTTTAGTGACTAGTGGTTAGAATATAATGACAGTTTGCATTGGTTCAGATGTTTGTTTTAAAAGTTTGTTTTTGGTGTCTGGGTCACACCAGTGACAGTGTGCTTTTTCCTTGAACCATTGCAGTCCTTACAAAGAAAGGGCTTCAACATGGTGGGTTAAATAGGGAATTCTAGCCTTTCATCCAGTGATGATGAAGGGATGAGGGTCTATGTCCAAGGCAAAATGGTATGCAACTTGGAGAAGAACTTGCTGCTTTTTGTCCTAATGATAGAAGTGTGAAGTATTGTTGAAGTAAACTGGTATATTGCTGCAGTGCATTCTACAGATAGCACTATAGCCCACAGTGCGCAGGAGATGAAGAAGGTGGCTAACGAGTCCAATGGTAAGGTTGGCAATCAAGTGTATGGCTCTGCCCTGGATCATTTTGAGCTCTGTGAGTTTTGTTGCTGCTGCATCCATCAGGTGAACAGTGAGCACACCTGACTTGAGCCTGACTTTGAGGGTTCAGGATGTCATTACAGAATACCTTTGTCATGCAGCCATGAAGTTGATATGGCTCATGTAGTTGAGCTTCTGGTTAATGGTAGCTCCGAGGTTGTCAATAGCAGGAAACTCAGCAATGATGATGCCATTACAGGTTGGTGGAGATAGTTGAGCCTTTTCTTCTTCTAGATTATAATTGCCTGGCACTGACCTAGGATAAATGTTATTTGCCACTTGTAAGCCCAAGTCTGGATACTGTCCAAGTGCTGCAAGGCCAGAGTAAGTTGCTCCATTATCAGAAGAGCTGAGAATTTTAATGAACACTGTCAAATTGTCAGCAAACGGCCACACTCCTGGTCTTATGGTGGAAGAAAGGTTGAAGCTGAAGTAGGCAATGATGATTGAGTCAAGGATTTAACTTTAAGGAGCTCTTACAGCAATGCCCTAAGGTTACAATGATTAGCATCTGACAACAACATTCACCTCTCTGTATGATCCTAATCATCGCAGCTCCATAAGCTTCAGATTTGCTGGAGCTTTTTGATACCATATTCAGTTGAATGATGTTTTGATGTCGAAGGAAGCTGTTCTTAACTCTCTCTTGGCATTCAGCATCCATATCTGGATCAAGGCTGTGACAAGGTCAGGGGCCAAACTGTTCTGGTGGAACTGGAATTGAGGATTGGCCAGCAGGTTATTGATAAGTGCTATCGATAACCTCCTCCAGCACTTTGCTGATGTCTGGGAGAAGGCTCAAACAATGGTGGTCATCCAGGTTAGAACTGTCCTGGTTTTTGTGAGTAGAGAAGAGATGGGAAATTTTCCATGTTATCAGGTAGCACTTAGCACAGTGGTGGTGCCATACTTCAGGATGAAGGATGTTCTCATTGCATAAGCAAAACTTTGTCTTCTGAAGGATTGTGCGATGATCCCTTGAACAAATACTGATATAAATAGTAGTGAACAGTATTATTCAAAGTTTATATTGGTCCAATTGAGGAGTTAGTAGCTGTTTAGTTATCAGGATCAATCACAGTTTCATGAGTCCAGTTACATAATTTGATTGGATTAAAAGCCCAACAGATCTATGCTGATGTTTATGCTCCACACAAGTCTGTTCCTACCTTACTTCATCTAATCCTACCAGCATATCCTCCTATTCCTTTTTCCCTCATGTTATTATCCAGCTTTCCTTTGAATCTATGTTATTCATGTCAACTATACATTGTAATAGCTCATTCCACATTCTTAACACTCTTTGGGTAAAGAAGTTTCATCTGAATCAAAAAATCGATAGATTTTTCACATGCTGATATGTAATATAAGGAAATCAGTTGCTACATGTAACACTAAATGAATCATGCTGGGGCTATCCCAGCTCTGAACAGCTTCTTTATAAAGGCTGAGATCAACTTTTCCTATCCTCTCTTAAAGATGCAGCCTTGAAAGTGACTCCACTGACTACACTCAGCTCTTCATTAAGTGGCATAGTGGTAATATCAGTAGACTATTAATCCAGAGGCCCATGCTAATGCTTTCAGGACATAGATTCAAATCCCATTGCAGCTGGTGCAATTTAAATTCAATTAACAAATCTGGAATATAAAGCTAGTAACGGTGACCATGAAACTATCATCGATTATCATAAAAACATATCTGGTGCACTAATTTCCTTTAGGAGAAGGAAATCTGCCATTTACCCACTCTGGCCTACATGTGACTCCAGACCCACAGCAATGTGGTTGAATCTTAACTGCCCACTGAAATGGCCTAGCAAGCCACTCAAGGATAATTAGGGATGGACAACAAATGTTGGTTTGCCAGTGATGTTTACATCACATGAAAGAATACAAAAAAATTACACAAGCACACTTTTCCCATTATCCCCTGACAGAATGAAGGAGCCTCTTGTTGGATGTATTAGTGACTTCTTATATTTATGATATCTACATTTGTAGAGTCCACAAGTAGAAGCATTTTATCTCTGTCCACTTTGTCAAACCCTTTCATAATTTTAAAGCCCTCTATCAGGTTATTTCTCAGACTTCACTTTTTTTTGGAAAAAGGAGTTCCAGACAGTTCTGACTTTCCTGTTAATTATGTCCTCTCAATTGTATTATGACCTTTGTGAATGTTTTTGTACCTTCTCCACTGCCTCTAAATTCTTTTAATAACATGGAGACAAGATCCGCAAACAATACTTCAATTGTGGAAAAATGAAAGTTCTATACAAGTTTAACATAGCTTCTGTGCTTTTCAATTCTGTCCATCTAGAAATTAACCTCAGTGCTTGGTTTGCTCTTTTAGAGCCTAAGCACCCTGCATCATTACTTGTAGTGATTTGTGTATCTATACCTCCTAATACCTTTGTTCTACTATCACATTTAAATGCTTATTATCCAAACAGTATGTAATGTCCTGTTCTTCCTTTCAAAATTCACCACCTCATACTTATCTATATTGAAATACATAACCAAACAGGATGCATATTTGCAAGTCGATTAACATTTTCTTGTTTTCCATCGCAGTTAAGAAACCATGGCTGTGCAGGAGAATGAGTTAATCACAGTTTGCATTGGTTTAGTTGAGGGGTGTACATCTGTGCAGGGAAAGGGTGAATGACAGTTTGTATTAGTTTTGTTGAGAGGGTGTCGTTGGGAAGAGAAAGGGTTAATAACAGCTTCAATTGGTTTAGCTGAGGAGTGTAGTTGGGCAGAGAAAGACTTAATTAATGTGGGTATTAGTTTAGTTGTGGGGAGATGGTGGGTAGTGGTAATATCACTGGTGGAATGTGAATTCAATTAACAAATTAGGAATTGAAAACTGGACTCAGTGGTGGCAACAATTTGCATTGGTTTAGTTCAGGGTGTAGTTGGGCAGGTAAAGAGTTAATGACAGTTTGCATTGGTTTAGCTCAAGGTGTAGTTGGACAGGTAAAGGTTAATGACAGTTTGCATTGGTGTAATTCAGGGTGTAGTTGGACATGTAAAGGCTTAATGACAGTTTGTATTGGTTTAGCTCATGGTGCAGTTGGGCAGGTAAAGGATTTCTGATAGTTTGGTAGGAAAGGGTTAATGACAGTTTGTATTGATTTAGTTCATGGTGCAGTTGGGTAGGTAAATGGTTAATGACAGTTTTTATTGGTTTAGTTCAGGGTGTAGATGAGCATGGAAAGGGTTAATGGCAGTTTGTATTGCTTTAGTTAAAGATGCCGTTTGCAGGTAAAGGGTTAATGACTGTTTGTATTGGTTTATTTCATGGTGCAGTTGGGCAGGTAAATTATTAATTGCAGTTGGTATTAATTTAGTTTCATGGTTCAGTTGGGAAGATAAAAGGTTAATGACAGTGTGTTTTGGTTTAGTTCATGGTTCAGTTGGAAAGATAAAGGGTTAATGACAGTGTGTATTGGTTTAGTTCATGGTGCAATTGGGCAGGTAAAGGGTTAATGACAGTTTTAATTGGTTTATTTCATGGTGCAGTTGGGCCGGTAAATGGTAATGACAGTTTGTATTGGTTTAGTTCAAGGTGTTAGTTAGGCAGGAAAGAGTGAATGACAGTTTAGTTTTGTTTCATTCAGGGTGAAGTTGGGTAGGAATGGGTCAATGACAGTTTGCATTGCTTTAGTTCAGGGTGTAGCTGGACCGGAAAGGGTTAATGAAAGTTTGTATTTGTTTAGTTCAGGGCACAATTTGGCAGGCAAAGGGTTCAGGGCAATTTGTGCTGGTTTAGTTCATGTTACAACTGGGCAGGTAAACAATTAATGACAGTTTAGTAGGAAAGGGTTAATGACAGTTTTGTATTAGTTTAGCTCAGGGTGTAGTTGGGCAGGTAAAGGATTAATGACTGTATTGTTTTAGTGTAGGGTGTAGTTTTGCAGGTAAAGAGTTAATGACAGTTTGTATTGGTTTAGTTCAGGGTGTAGTTGGGCAGGTAAAGGGTTAATGACTGTATTGTATTAGTTCAGAGTGTAGTTTTTCAGGTAAAGGGTTAATGACAGTTTCTATTGGTTTAATTCATGTTGCAGTCAGGCAGGAAAAGGTTAGTGACAGTTTATATTGGCTTTGTTCAGGGTAAACTGGGTAGGAAAGGGTTAATGACAGTTTGCATTGGTTTAGTTGAGGGTGTAGTTGGGCACTAAATGGTTAATGACAGTTTTTATTCATTTTGTTCAGGGATGGAGCTGGGCAAGTGAAGGGCTAATGACAGTTTGTATCAGTTTAGTTCAGGATGTAGTTGCACAGGTAAAGGGTGAATGACAGTTTACTTTGGTTTAGTTAATGGTGTAGTTGGCAGGCAAAGGATTAATGACTATTTTTATTGGTTTAGTTCAGGATGCAGTTTGGCAGGTAAAGCGTTAATGACCTTTTGTATTGGTTTAGTTCAAGGTGTAGTTGAGCTGGTAAAGGGTTAATGACAGTTTGTATTGGTTTAGTTCAGGGTGCAGTTGGGCAGGTAAAGGGTTAATGGCAGTTTGTATTGGTTTAGTTCATGGTTTAGTTGGAAAGGTAAAGGGTTAATGACAGTTCGAATTGGTTTAGTTCATGGTGCAGTTGGGCAGGAAAGGGTTAATGACAGATTATTTTTGTTTAGTTCAGGGTGCAGTTGGGTAGGAAAGGGTTAATGGCAGTTTGCATTGCTTCACTTCAGGGTGTAGCTGGGCCGGAAAGGGTTAATGGCAGTTTGTATTTGTTTAGTTCGGGGTGCAGTTTGGCAGGTAAAGGGTTCATGGCAATTTGTACTGTTTTAGTTTATGGTGCAGTTGGGCAGGTAAATGGTTAATGACACTTTGGTAGGAAAGGGTTAATAACAGTTCTGTATTGACTCAGTTCATGGTGTAGTTGGACAGGTAAAGGGTTCATGATCTGGGTTGTTGATGACGAGATCGCGCACACCTCGTTTATGACGTCAGAGGCAGTGACGCCAGCACGCTGCAGGCGGAAGTGCAGCTGGTGTTTGTTTGGGTGGCAGCTAGAGCTGGGTTCGGGCCTTCAAGATGTCCAGTCTGGAGAGTATCCTTTCCCCGGCGCAGGAGAGCAGAGGGGCCGAGCGGCAGGGCAGACGCAGGGACATCCTCTGTGAGGCTGCGGAGCAAAGGTGTCGCGGTTTGGCTGAGTTAGACCTGCTGGAGCTGAGATCCTGGCTCCGGGGAGGCGGCATCGATGGTGGGCCGTGGCCAGGGCGGAGCATTCTTCAGCGGGGGGTGGGGCGGCCCTCACTGGGGTAGGGGGAGAGGGGGCGGCGGCAGCCCTCTCTGAGTTGGGGTGTCACACGGGCCTAGGAGCCCCTTGGGGTTGCGTGCTGCTGACGGAGCAGCCCCGCTCTTTGCTCTATATGGCCACTCATATCCCAGCTGCTGTGGCTAGGTCTGGTCTGGTAGATGCCTAAACTGTCCTTACAGGAAGTAAGTTAATTGTTCACCTGAGCCGGACAGGTTTGACGGGAGGCGTTCCATTGCTGAGTTAATCTAAAATCATTCACAACTTTACTTCAAATTTCTCTCCCTTTGGATACAAGCCAAATGTGGCTGTGGCGTTAGGTTCTTTTTTTTAGAGGCAGTGCAAACTAGCCACTTGATGGTTTAGATGAATGTCAAGGGAATGTTTTTTTTTAATGCAGGTTTGTCTAGAAACTTTTTTTTAAATCATTCGTGGGATGTGGGTGTTGCTGGCTAGGCCTGTATTTATGGCCCATCCCTAATTGCCCTTGAGAAGGTGGTGGTGGTGAGCTGCCCTCTTGAACCGCTGCAGTCCATGTGGTGTAGGCACACCCGCAGCACTGTTAGGGAGGGTGTTCCAGGATTTTGACCCAGCGAGAGTGAAGGAACAGTGAAATATTTCCAAGTCACGTTAGTGGCTTGGAGGGGAACATCCAGGCGGTGGTGTTCCCATCTATCTGCTGCCCTTGTCCTAGTGGTCTTGGGCTTAAAAGGTGTTGTCTAAGGAGCCTTGATGAATTCCTGCAGTGCATTTTGTAGATGGTACACACTGCTGCTACTGTGCATCAGTAGTGGAGGGAGTGAACGTTTGTGGATGTGGTGCCAATCAAACAGGCTGCTTTGTCCTGGGTGGTGTGGAGCTTCTTGAGTGTGGTTGGAGCTGCACTCATCCAGTCAAGTGGAGGATATTCCATCACACTCCTGGCTTATACCTTGTTGGTGGACAGGCTTTGGGGAGTCAGAAGGTGAGTTGCCCAATGCAGGATTCGTAGCCTCTGACATCTTGTAGCCACACTATTTATATGGCTAGTCGAGTTCAGTTTCTGGTCAATGGTAACCCCCAGGATATTGATAGTGAGGGATTCAGCAATGGTAATGCCATTGACTGTCAAGGGGCGATGGTTAGCTTCCCTCTTGTTTGAGATGGTCATTGCCTGCCGCTTGTGTGGCGTGAATGTTACTTGCCAGTTGTCTGCCCAGGCCTGGATATTGTCCAGGTCCTGCTGCATTTGGGCATGGACTGCTTCAGTTTTTGAGGAGTTGTGAATGGTGCTGAACATTGTGCAATCATCAGCAAACATCCGCACTTCTGACTTTATGATGGAAGGAAAGTTATTCATGAAGCAGCTGAAGATGGTTGGGCTGAGGACACTACCCTAAGGAACTCCTGCAGCGATGTCCTGGAACTGAAATGATTGACCTCCAACAACCACAACCACCTTCCTTTGTGCTAGGTATGACTCCAGCCAGTGGGGAGTTTTCCCCCGATTCCCATTGACTCCAGTTTTGCTAGAGCTCCTTGATGCCACAGTCGGTCAAATGTTGCCTTGATGTCAAGGGCAGTCATTCTCACCTCACGTTTGGAGTTTAGCGCTTTTATCCATGTTTGAACTAAGGTCAGGAGCTGAGTGGCCCTGGCGGAACCCAAACTGATTTTTAGTGAGGAGGTGATTGTTAAGCATGTGTTGCCTGATATCATTGTTGATGACCCCCATCCATCACTTTATTGATGACTGAGAGTAGACTGATGGGGTGGTAATTGGCCAGGTTGGATTTGTCCTGCTTTCTGTGTACAGGACATACCTAGGCTATTTTCCACATTGCCAGGTAGATGCCAGTGCTGTAGCTGCCTTGGAACAGCTTAGCTGGGGGTGCGGCAAGTTCTGGAGCACAAGTTTTCAGTACGATTGCCGGAATGTTGTCAGGGCCCATAGCCTTTGCAGCACCCAGTGCCTTCAGCAGTTTCTTGATATCACATTGAAATAATCGAATTGGCTGAAGACTGGCATCTTTATTGCTGGGGACCTCCAGAGGAGGCCGAGATGGATCATCCACTCAGCACTTCTGGCAGAAGATTATTGTGAATGCTTCAGCATTATCTTTTCCACTGATGCCTCCAACTCCACCCCTCCCCTCCTATCATTGAGGATAAGGATATTTGTGGAGCCTGCTCCTCCAGTGAGTTGTTTAATTGTCCACTACCATTCATGACTGGAGGATTGCAGAGCATAGATCTGATATATTATTTGTGGAATTGCTTAGCTCTGTCTATCACTTGCTGCATATGCTATTTGGCACACATGTCGCCCTGTGTTGTAGCCTCACCAGGTTGACACCTCATTTTAGGTATGCCTGGTGCTGCTCCTGGCATGTCCTCCTGCACTCTTTATTGACCAGGGTTGGTCCTTTGGCTTTGTGGTAATGGCAGATGGGGGGATATGCCAGGCCATGTGGCTATAGATTGTGGTTGAGTACAATTCTGTTGCTGCTGATGGCTCACAGTGCCTCATGGTTGCCCAGTCTGAGTTGCTAGATCGAAAACTATCCCATTTAGCACAGTTGTAGTGCCACACAACATGATGGAGATTATCCTCAATGTGAAGATGGGACTTCATCTCCACAAGGACTGCGTGGTGGTCACTCCTAATGATACTGTCATGGACAAATGCATCTGCGGCAGGCAGATTGGTGAGGATGAGGCCAAGTATGTTTTTCCCTTTTGGTTCCCTCACTGCCTGCCGCAGACCTATGTCATCTAGGACACGGCTAGCTCAGTCTGTGGTGGTGCTACCGAGCCAATCTTGGTGATGGACATTGAAGTCCCCCACCCAGAGTACATTCTTGCGCCCTTGCCACCCTCAGTGCTTCCTCCAAGTGATGTTCAACATGCTGGAGCACTGATTATTCAGCTGAGGGGGTGCACTACATAGTAATCACCAGGAGGTTCCCTTGACCATGCTTCACCTGATACCATGAATCTTCATGGGATTTGGATTCTATGTTGAGGACTCCCAGGGCAATTCTCTCCTGATTGTATACCACTGTGCCTCACCTCTGCTGGGCCTGTCGTGCTGGTGGGACAAGACATACCCAGGGATAGTGCTGGCAGTGTCTGGGACGTGATTTGTAAAGTATGATTCTGTGAATATGACTGTCAGGCTGTTGCTTAACTGGTTCGTGAGACAGCTCTCCCAATTTTGGCACTAGCCCCCACATGTTAGTAAGGGGGACTTTGCAGGGTCGACAGGGCTAAGTTTGCAGTTGTTGTTACCATTGCCTAGGTCGATGCGGGTGCTCTTTTCTAAAGAAGTATATCTTAGACCTTCATGCACCAAGTTGTCCCCACTTGGATTTGGCACTTATCAGTATCCAGAATTCAAGTTTAGCTTCCTTTCTGTAGCTGGCAGTTTTTAACCCCTGTCTTCATTTCTAGAGTTTCCCCAGCTCGTACGGGCACAGTTAGTGTTTCTTGCTGCTGTGCATGCCTTGCCCAGACTATGTGCCTCTGATGTTTTCATGACACTCACTCTGACATTCTGCTTCTTGTAACTTTATAGTTAAGAATCTGCTGAAGCACTGAATATCTGGACAGTGTAGAATATTGCCATCTCGAAATGTGCAAAATTCAGCCATCTGTATTTGGTGTTTCTGCATCATGGAAAAGTGATGGTCATGCTTATGATGTCCCATGTGCCTAAAATTCACTACTCTTTTTCTACCTGGTATCCATTTTATAGCTGTATGTGGTTAAAATGGTCAGCTACCATTTGCTAAATAAGTTTGCAGAACCATACTTTTTTTGTTCATTTGCGGGATGTGAGCGTCGCTGGCAAGGCCAACATTTGTTACCCATCCTTAATTGCCGTTAGAAGATTCAGTTCAGATTTCAAATATTTCATGTCTATTTGTTTCTTGAAGGCAAAACAGTGATACTGCTGCCAAGGCAAAAATAGGTATTATGTTTTGAAATGTAAAATAATCAAATGTTCATAATATGCATATTTGTTGGATGCAACTTGCAGAAGATCTTTGAGCAGCACTTCAGGAAATTTGCTGGTTCTGTCTCTAAAATGCATGTTAAGTACAGTCTTAGAACTTGTTATCAAACCTGCCGTAATTTATCACAATTATTGCTCATGCTTTTGAGAGTGTTTTGTTTTCATGAGAGTGGTCTGCCTTGTTTGTGCCTGGAACATTTAAATTGGAGTTCAATTGACCTGCAAATCTCTAATGTACATTTGTAAAAATAACCATTGGTGCCTGGTCTCACTTTGGGAATCATATGACTTGTGAATTGACTAAGCCTCTCCCTCATGGTTTCTGATGTCATCTGAATGCTTCAGTAAGATTAGTTCCTGGCACTCGCTCCCAGATATCCAGTAAACTCATATCTGACACTTTCTATGATTCTCCTATTTAGGAAGGATTCTGAATTGCTTTGCATTCCTGCCACGTTTTTGCTCCCCAGCCATGAAATGGTTTACAAATTTCAAGAAAGGCACAAGGGGATGATTCAGTTGATAAGTTGCCTACAACAACAACAACTTATTTATATAGCACCTTTAATGTAATGAAACATCCTAAGGTGCTTCACAGGATTATTATAAAACAGCAAGCCACATAAGGAGATATTAGCTCAGATGATCAAAAGCTTATTCAAAGAGGTTTTAAGGAGTGTCTTGAAGGAGGAATGTGAGGTAGAGGTGTAAGGAGGATATTCTGGAGCTTTGGGCCTAGGCAACTGAAGGCATGTCCACCAATGGTGGAGCAGTTCAATTTGGAAATGCACAATAGGCCAGAATTAGAGGATCCTATTGTGGAACAGAGATGTACAAATCGGGGTGGTTTGATTGCCCCTTTGCATATTGAGTTAGCTGATAGGGATATGCCATGGGGCTTTTTGAAGGGGTGGGAGAAGGGGAAAATTGGCCATGGTTGATGTTTTTAATTAATATCCAATGATTCTCACTAGAAAGTGTATGCATGTTGATATTGGTTAAAAACTAGATCCGATTCATTCTCCTGGAGTTGAATACCATCGTAGTACCCTCTATACTCATACATGAATAAATGAACTGTAATCTAAAAGATTTACATTTACATTATTTTAAAGTAATTCTGGACATGTGGTTTTGTTTCATATTACATCTGGCCCTGCAGACTTCCAGTTCAGCTGGTGTGATGAGCAGGGTGATGGCCTGTATAATTGACACTGCCCAAGTCTGTTCAGCCCATCCATTTCCAAAATAGTAGACATGATACTGTAAAATGAACAAATCAGTTATATGTTAAGCCATGTAATGCCTTTAAATTCATTTATTGCCTCCTTAATATTTACTGTGAAAAATAGTCTGGTTAAAAGTTTCAATACCTGTTTAGTCTGAAATTAATTTTCTGTTTCAAACACATCAGTTATATTGAATATTAATCTTCAGTATGACACTGTTTCTGCTTTGAACTTAGAGTTTCTTAGGTTAAGTGCTTCAAGGTCATCTATCCTAGCTACAGTAAATATTAAATCAGGGTTATTACTATTGTCCAGATATAGCGTGCTGCCTCAGATAGCCGTGACCATTTTAGACGATACATCCTTAACATTTATTTCCAGAACACTTGTTCAACCTTAAGTTTGCTGCAAAGGAACTTTCCAGAAGTGCTAAAAAATGTGACAAAGAAGAAAAAACAGAAAAGGCCAAAATCAAAAAGGTAATTAATTACCCGTGTTTTTATATAGCTGGCAGGTGAGGAAAGATGCATGTTATTGAGCTGGTCAAGTTTGTAGCTAATTGACTGTGGCACTGAAACAATACCCTTGGCTCGTAATTTTCCTTCCAGCCCCAGTGTCTGTTCCTCGGGTATATTTTACTTTGGTTGTACAATGCCGCCCGGCTTTCTTTGCCAGCGGTTGTATTTTGAGCGAATCAAAATGTGAATATCCAGCACCTCACGTCAGATGATCCCCAACTTTGTGCCTCAGAAATGTGTGAAATTGGATGGTGACTGCTCCCTACTGTTGTCAACCATTGAACACAAAACAACATAAGGCAGTTGTTTAAAATTTCTAATCAATGTTATCTCCTAAAGGTCTACATTTATTAGGTTTCTGCTTGAGTCACTTGCAGAAACTGCAGACTGCTGTTCATTGTTTCAGATGGATTTCTGTTGGGAAATCTATGATTTATTAACTTTCATTTTTTTCCCACTGTCCTTGTCATGGTTTATCTATCTAAGCCAGCTAATTGAGTTTTTTATTCATTCATGGGATATGGGCATCGCTGGCTCGGCCAGTATTTATTGTCCATCCCTAATTGCCCTTGAGAAGGTGGTGGTGAGTTGCCAACTTGAACCGCTGCTGTCCACGTGGTGTAGCACCCACAGTGCTGTTAGGGAGGGAGTTCCAGGATTTTGACCCAATGAGAGTGAAGGAACAGCAATATATTTCCAAGTCAGGATGTTGAGTGGCTTGGAGGGGAACTTCAGTTGGTGGTGTTCAGAGTGTCCCTTTGTAGCAAATTCTTTGACTTTTATTGTCACCCTATGGAATTAATGGTTGTGTTCTATTACATGACACCAATAAGCATCTTCAAAATGGCATATCTTTATTATAACTTCCAGAGTTCTACAGGAAGACTAGAGCTATTACAGGATTGAGTGTTAATCTGTTTATAGCATGTCGGTTAAGATTTCTTTTCTCGTCCAATACAGAGCAAAAATTTCATTGGATTGCTAAACGGTAACTGTTCACCTTTAAAGAACAAAAAGATGCACCTTTATTTAACTTATTTAGGTGTGTTGTTAGCGATGAGCCATGGTTGATTGAAGAGCCACAATATGTTGCCAATGCCTGTAATATGTCAAAGTGCTCCAAGCCAATATTTTTCTCATTTTCTCTAAGGGGCGTGATTAATAGAAGCCCTTTTGCAATTCAAATAATTAAATTTTGTAAGTGCAGCATTGCAAACAAAACCAAGTCCACAGATAACATATCTGCCACAGCACTAATTTGCCTGGATTTTCTTTGCAGTTGAGGTGATGTTACTGCAGAGTCTATAGTAGTAACTTTTATGGTACTGTCCAATGTTTACTTTTAATACATCTGATAACTCATTGCCTGAAATTAATAGGATGCTTAGTCTTCCACTAGACTTGGCGAATACAACAGAGCTGGTACTAATTTCAAACGGCAATGACAGTAATAGTTTCAATTCAATCCTTGGACAGTGCTACACTGACAGATATTGTGTTTATAAAGTCATACTTTAGTTTGTAGAGAGCTTGCTTACGGGTTTGTTTTTTTGTCAAAGTAAAAGCTAAAAATGCAGTGAATAACTATGGAATTTGTGATATCTGCAATTCCCCACTGTTCATCTGCCCAAAGTATGGCATTCTGTAGGGCACAGAACTTTAGATGTTAGCTGTATCATGCCTTTATTTTTTGAGTCGGTTGAGTAGTTTTTGAGTATCAGTGCAATTACTGCAGGGGAGTGCGGGGAGAGGAAGAGAAATATATGCAGTTGCCAGAGTTTCATGGGGAGCTTTTGGTTGGATCTGGGTATAGATATTCAGCGTTAAATTTGCCATATAAATGCAAGCTGTTGTAAAACTACACTAGACAACTGTGCAAAAAAATGAATGCAAACATGCATGACACCAGCTAACGCCTGTTCAGTTTGTATTTTTTCTTCTGAATCACACCAAGATGGGCAGTCATGTCATTGAGCAATAAACATCACCTTAACTGTTCTAACTGTTAAACCCAGGGCTGAATTCGAGGGCATAAATTCATTTTATACTTGAAGGCAAGTCCATCCATGATGACTGAAAACTTTGAAATGTCCCAAAGAGAGAAAAGAAACATGTTTTTGTTAGAGGAAAATTAAGCATACACCTTAAGCAGCATAGTAAAGTCTTGTGACTTTAACAGATTGAGAAATAGTTGAGAACTTTTTAATTTGCTCATTTTGTCACAGTCTGAGGTTTCTGATTGCCACAATTTTTCTAGGGTAAACTAATTTTTATTCCATCACAGGCAAACTACAGATGGCAGTGTTATTTACTAAGATCATTAACTTGACAATATATATATTTTTTTTTGATTAAATGTCAGTACAAATTGAACCAATTGGATTTGGTAATCCTGTATTTTTGTAGATAATTTATGTTGTGAATTATTTGAGATACTGTTCCTGTGTTACAACTGATGAATCTATGATAAGTACAAGTAGGGAGTTGAGGAATATGTCCTTCAACCAATCCAAATCAAGAGCAGCAAATATAATGGAAAATAAGTTGATTTGTGTGATAAATGTTGCAACCATAAGTTTTTTGTAGACAGGAAGTGTATTCAGATGTAAAGTTTGCAATATATAGGTTTGCCACTTGGCATCAACTACTTTTAAGCTGAAGTTGCAGTTTTTGCAAGTCATTCATTAACATTGCGTATGGAAGAGTGATGAAAAGAGATTCTCGTCAGAGAGGCATGTAAATGTGATTGCACTGCACTTATAAACATAAACTGGTTTGGGTAGATTGAAAGGGGCGACTCCATATTTATTGTGAAATAAGTAAACTTATGCTTAACCCCAGCATTAATTTTAACAACAAAGCTTGACTTACTACATATGTTACAACGTCTGCGCTTCATGTTTTATATGATTGCTTGCAGGCAATTCAGAAAGGTAATACGGAAGTAGCAAGAATACATGCAGAAAATGCAATCCGGCAAAAGAACCAGTCCATTAATTTTCTGCGAATGAGTGCCAGAGTGGATGCTGTCGCAGCGCGTGTTCAGAGTGCGGTTACGATGGGCAAGGTAATGGATCTTCCTGATCAACATCAAAGTTAGCATATTTGGATGTGAGCCAATAGAAAAATATTTCAAAGGATTAGAAATGTCGTATTTAACCCGCCATATGCATTCCATTTTTGGATATCAGGATGGAAGCAGTAACAGTCTTGTACCTGCACTTAACGGATGCCCATTGAGAAGTGGTCCCACAATGGTGTTTTAATAATAGATCTGCCTTTGCTACCTCCTAAACCTGTGTGCACATTTTACATGGTTCCCTCCCTTTTCAATCAGTCCAGTCAAGTTTCGCCAGCCATGTTGCTGAAACAACTCTAACTAATCACACAAATACTTCCACTGTGACTGTTGTTCACTGTCTCCTTGCAACACCTCATGTTTGACCATGTCAGTCTTGTCCAGCACTTCCGCACCATTCTCCATGGGACTACCCTCGCATGGTTCCACTCTGACGTGTCAAAACGTGACCATAGCACCTCCAGCTCTTCCTCACTCTGCATGCTATCTCTGAAATCCTTCATGGATCTATCTTGTACTTCTCTAGTTTCTCAATTACATTGTTGCCTTTTGACAATGTCATTCGCAAACGTGGGATCAAATACCATATTTATCCTGGAAACGCCCAGAATTACCCCTCAATCCCCTTCCTTGACCCACCTCATTGCATTGTCAGATCGCTTATCTGATAACCTGACTCAGATAAGCTGCAGTTTACTCCAATTCGATATCAGGAAGAGTGCAGCTGTTGTTTTCAGCCTTCACCGCAAACTTTACGCCCTTGCCACTAATTCTGACCCTCTCCTGGGCCAGAGCATCAGGCTAAACCAAACATTTCACAAGATTTCCATCCAAAACAGCGCCCTATCCTCCCCATTATTAAGACTGTCTACCTCCGCCTCCGCAATAATGTCTGCCGGAGCCCCTCATCCATACCTTTGTCACTTTAAGACTAGACGATTACAATGCTCTCATGTTCGGCCTCTCATCTTCTGCCCTCTGTGAATCAGCCGTGTTGCTGAAACAGCTCTAACTAATCACAGATGCTTCCGCTGTGACTGTGGTTCACTGTCTCTTTGCAACATCTTATGTTTGACCACGTCAGCCTCAGCCAGTACTTCTGCACCATTCCCCAGGTAAGTAGGACTACCCTCGCGTGGATCCACTCTGACCTGTCAAAACTTGACCATAGCACCTCCAGCAGTAGCTCCTGTTCCTCACTCTGCATGCTATCTCTGAAATTCCAATCTGAAACTATGCTGCTGGTATCCTTTTCTTTACCAAGTCCCGCTCGCCCATCACTTGTGTCCCTGCTGACCTGCATTGACTCCTGTTCCTTCAGTGCCTCGAATTTAAAATTCTCATCCTTGAGCAACTGCCTCCAGCTCTATAACCTTCCTTAAATTCTTTGTTCTTCTGACTCTAGCCTCTTATGCAACCCCTCTCGTTTCGCTACATCTTTGGCAGCAATGCCTTTAGGCCCAATGCCTGATGTTCTGAAACTCTCTCCCTAAAAAGCTCCATCTCCGCACATACCTCTCCTCCTTTAATACCCATCACCCTGTCTTCACTCAGTGCATTGACTTCCAGTTTGGCAATACCTTGACTTTTAAAATTCCCAACCATGTGTTCAAATCCCCCTGTGGCCTTGCCCCTCTCTACATCTATAACCTCCAATCCCAAAATCTCTAAGCTGCTCCTATTTTGGCCTCCTCAATTTCTTTTGCTCCCCATTGGCGGTGTGCCTTCAGCTGTCTAGGCCCTAAGATCTGAATTGCGCCTCTCTTGGCATGGACTTCTCTGTCTTCCTTTAAGTCGATCCTTAAAATGTGCCTTTTTGACCAAGCTTTTTAGTTACCAGTACCTTGGTGACACTAGGTCAAATTATGTCTAATTGTGCTCCTTTGACGTGCCTTTGGAAGTTTTGTGAAAATTGTTGTTTAAAACCCACTCTTTGAGCAAGATTTTGGTCACCTTGCTAATATGCCCTCTCAAAGATCAGAATCTATTTTTCTATTATACTTCTACGAAACACATTATGAACTTTTTCTATATGAAAGGTGCTGTGCAAATGCAAGTTATGCGCCTTGTAACTTATCTAATGTGGTCAGAGCAACAGGTAATGTATGTTAGTTTCCATATGTGGAATACAGAATTTGTCCCTAGTGTGAGCAATAACCTGACCCTAACTACCTTGTCAGGTATCTAAGCAATTCAAAATATATTGTGCAGTAGTTCTGGTCATCACTGTTAAGCCTGCTTCCCCATTAATAATTGCCATGACTGCAATGGGTATCAACTGTGCAAGTCAAACCATCTTGCTGAGGCTACGCAACAAATTACTGCAAAAATCATTCAGAAAGGTATCAGACATTGAAATAGAAGCCCACATATCCTCAGTAAAATGAAGATTATCAGCATCCAAATATTCCTTCACTCCCTTATTTGACAAAACTGCAGGTTTGTCATCCTTGGTGCTAGTACATAGTAATGCAGCATCTTCAATAACAAAAGGCTGTTATATCAGACTAGATTTCCACTTGCAATGCAAGTTTGTTTAACCTGTAACCATATGACGCAAGTCAATCCCTTGCATTGCATGTTCATATAAAGGATACTCTAGATGGGGCTGTTGAGTAGCAGTTTTATTGCACAGATTATGACTATAAATTGTTTCTGTATTTAGCCAAATTGTCACTTTTTGTTTTAGGTAACCAAATCTATGGCAGGAGTTGTCAAATCCATGGACATCACCTTGAAAAGCATGAACCTGGAAAAGGTATCACTTAACCGAGATGACACGAGTTCAATACCTAGTCTCTTCTCCTTTCCAGTCATTGTAGCTGCATGCCTCAAAAAAGGTCAACTTTCAGTTATCAATTTAGCATGAATTTGTAACGATCACTGTTTTTTGAGATACAAAAATTATACTTATACAGTGAACAAACTTCTGCAATTTTACAACCGTGACTGTAGAAACATTTTCCCTTCATTCAATCAGATGCTCATTGATTGGAGCAGTTCAGAGAAGGTTTACCAGACTAATACCTGGAGTGGGTGGGTTGTCTTATGAGGAAAGATTGGACAGGCTAGGCTTGTATCTGTTGCAGTTTAGAAGAGTAAGAGGCAACTTGATTGAAACATATAAGATTCTGAGGGGTCTTGACAGGGTGGATGTGGAGACGATGTTTCCTCTTTTGGGAGAATCTAGAACCAGGGGTCACTGTTTAAAAAAAATAAGGGGTCGCCCATTTAAACCGGATGAGGTGAAATATTTTCACTCAGAGGGCAGTGAGTCTTTGTAATTCTCTTCCTGAAAAGACAGTGGAAGCAGAATCTTTGAATATTTTTAAGGCAGAGGTGGATAGATTCTTGGTAAGCAAGGGGGTGATATGTTATCGGCGCATAGGTGAGATGCAGATTTCGGGTTACTATCAGATCAGCCGTGAACTTATTAAATGGCGGAGCAGGCTTGAGGGGCTGAAAGGCCTACTCCTATTCCTTGTTCATTTGTCTGCATGTTCATCAATCCCAGAATAGTGGGACTGTCTCATTTGGTCCCATCACATTCTGTCAAAAAAAAAAATCTGTGCTGCATCAGGCAGGATATTTGTTCACATTTCCCGTAACATACCCCAGAAAAAAGTGACATTCCTAACGCAAGGAAAAAGCATTGCCTGGGTGATGGCTTTGATTTAATTTGCCTGCAATCAGGAACAATATAACTCCTGTGGATGTTCAAATTTGCTTAAGCAGAATTGGAAGGAGGACACCTTCAATACATTATAGCCATTAATAAAACCTTTCACCCAGCCAAAATTACATTGGCTTTGGGTTCTAGGCCTATTATGATTGAACCTTTCAAATGTTTTTGTTCCTTTTCTGATAGGTTTTCTGATATCTGGCCTTTATATCAAGTGAAGGACACTCATATGTAGAACTTTTTTTAAAACTGTGTAGGAAGCAGACTCTCTAAGATTTCCAAGATTCAGAAAGTCAAGGCCCCTTTACTACGGGGTACAAATTAAATTATTATTCATGTTGCCTCCTTGAAGACACTGGGGACATTGTAAATGTCATTGAATGATCAGACAGATTTTGTGTACAAAAAGTGGTGAGAGGCAAAATAGGATAACTTGTATTGCGAGTTTCTTGTGTGGAGATATCAAAAGTTGCATGTGAAAGTAAAAAAAAATTCAAATGATATTGATAAGCTGTCCAAACGAATAGGGAGATTCTATTGAGGACAGAAACTGCAATAATAGAAAAGTAAATTAGAATTTATAAGAATAACGAAAATGAGGATAGGGATATTGTGACACTGCAGTTCCATTATGATCCAAAGTAGCATGAATCTGGGTTGATGCTATTGGTACAGAAAGGTAGGCTGTTCAAACATTTGAGCCCCAGTGCAATGTTGCATGCTATTGTATCTGAACTTTAACAGCAGTTAATTAAATTGATTGGATGTGACTGGAAATGTACAGTGAGAGTACTTGAAACCAGTATAGAAGACCGAAAAGGATATTTTTGTAAAAAATTGACTCTTTACTTAGAAACAGTAAGAAAAGGAAGGGACCTTCCAGCTCCATCATTTCAAAACCTTTATAGAATGCAAGAATGGTTACCTCTGTACGAGAGGTGTAGGTTCAAATCCAATTGGATTTGGTCCAACTGAATAAGAGTGTCTTAAAAAGAGTTGGGGAGAGGACTGCTAAGATATAACATTGTATATTTATTCTAACAATTTTTAAAATGCATGGGTTTTTTCCTACATCCTGGCAGAGCACAGCTCTGGCCGTTTGTTACAGAAACCAGTCAGTTGGAAATAGCACATCTGAACATAGTGAAACTTGCATTCCTGACCACCAGCTTTTATCCCATGTATGTTCAGATTAAAATAAAAATGGAAAATGCTGGAAAAACTCAGCACGTCTGACTCATTTGGACTTAAAAGGTTAACTATTGTTTCTCTTTCCACAAATGCAGCCAGACCTTCTGAGGTTTTCCAGCACTTTCTGCTTTTATTTCAGATTTCCAGTATCCGCAGCATTAGCTTCTCAAATCCAGATTATTAATTTAATTTAAATTCCACCAGCTGCCGTGGTGGCTTATGAACC
The DNA here is from genome assembly GCF_964194155.1 of Cetorhinus maximus. Classification (NCBI taxonomy): domain Eukaryota; kingdom Metazoa; phylum Chordata; class Chondrichthyes; order Lamniformes; family Cetorhinidae; genus Cetorhinus; species Cetorhinus maximus. The sequence continues at coordinate 99,321,187 of NC_135886.1, read as the reverse complement.
CTTGTTCCCAGAACATTAGCCTGGGCCTCTGGATTAGTATCCAGTGACATTACCACTACACCACTATCTCCCCCTATATGGGTGTACTAAAATCTTTTCTCCAGTAATTTGTGCATATACCTTCCTGCGTTCATTTAAATTGCATCAATGGAAGCCCAGACAATTGTAATGCAATGTTCTAAGCCTTCTCTTTCTCACAGATATCTGCTCTAATGGATAAGTTTGAGCATCAATTTGAGACATTAGATGTGCAGACCCAGCAAATGGAGGACACTATGAGCAGCACAACAACTCTGACCACACCACAGGTAAGGGACAGACACGATTGGCATTTTACCGATGGAGTGCACTGTGTAAATGCATTATGACGCAAATAATGACATTTGTTTTCCTTTTGAAGATCTATTGGTACTACAAAAATAAACTGCAGAAAAGGTTCTCATTTCACACCATAATAATAGTGGAGAAAGCTCAACTTATAGCCTACCTATATTCTTGTTATGTTTGGTTACTCTAGATTGCAAATTAGAACAAAAAGTTCTAATTGTGAACTATTTATAAGGCACTAGATATGAAAAACTCATTCCATACTGTTCCAAAATGTATTCTGCAATTGAAAATGTGAGTGCATCCAATTGGCTACACAAATGTATCATTTAGGTAGTAATGGTCACATTGGAGCCTTGGTGTTGTCCATGTTCCTCCAACATGCTTGCCCTGTCTCTTCAGTCTGCTGTTAATGACTTGTTACAGATATCACCAGTGGTAATGCTGTTTTTCAGTTGATAATAAGACAATATTGGCAAATTGGAGGCTATCTTTCCTGTAATATCCCAAACTTCTGAAAGCTATCTGCCATTTGTGATTTTCAGTGCAAGATCATACCTTAGAGCATGCTGTCATTATAGATTGTGACTGAAATGAATGCAAGGCCCTGTATTCTAAAATGTGCAGTGCAGGTAAATGTTAAGTAATTCATGCTCATGTCCTTTAGGCTTTTATGACTTAGTTCTACTGGTAGTAAAAAATACTGCTGTACTGGACTGTAAGAACATAAGCAAAACTGATAAAAATAAATAAAAACAGACCCAATGATTCTGTAAAATTTTGACACAGTGTTGCACATAAAATTAAAGAGAAACAATTTCAACACAAGGTTTGTGATAGGGTGGAGGGCAGAAATATTAAATGACAGAAGGGTGAAAGACAACAGGGAATGGCAACGGGACAAGTAAAGAAACAGAAGATGGGTCCAGAAGAGCCGTAAATGGCAACAGCAGACTTATTACCAGAGCAATTAATCTCCAAACTTCTATGCAAATTATAGGTTTTGTAGCGATGTTATTTTAAAAATATATTGAATTAAATTCAGTGGTCTCCCAAGGATGCACACTGTTTTTGTTCTTGCCCTATTTTAAAATGTCTGAGGATACATCATTAGTATCAAAAACTAAAATAGCTGGAAAAACTCAGCAGGTCTGACAGCATCTGCGGAGAGGAATACAGTTACGTTAACTGCATTCCTCTCCACAGATGCTGTCAGACCTGGTGAGTTTTTCCAGCTATTTTTGTTTTTGTTTCAGATTTCCAGCATCTGCAGTATTTTGCTTTCGTCATTAGTATCAGTTTGACTCACTTGGTAGTGCATTTGCCTGAGTCAGAACATTGGATTCAAACCTCACTCCAGTAACTTAATCTCTCAGTGTAGGCTGACGCTTCAGACAGTGCATAAATTGAGTACTGTCAGCTTGCTCAGGGGGATGTAATAATCCAGTGGCTGTTTTCCCCTCAACCAGCACAGCCAAAGGAAAACTAATCAGTTGCTCATATACCTTGCTATGCTGTTTGTCAGATCCTATGCTTTGTGGAAATTGAGTGCCTTGATCCAAAAACAATAGCAACCATCTTCAAATGTAATTCATGCAGGATTTTCCGTATTCTTTGGGATATAATTTGCATTATATAAAGATGGGTTCTTTTTCAGCAGTATATATTCAAGTTGATATTTCATTTTTCTTCCAGCACCAAGTGGATTCACTGTTGCATGAAATGGCTGATGAAGCTGGGTTAGTATGGATTTTCCAAAGAGTTTTTGATGTTGAGCACTTACTCAAGTACTGTCTTCTCACGGTGTGACTGTGACTCACATTTTGAACCAGTGTTCCATTTATTTCTGAACTCTCTCTCTCTCAGCTTTTAGCTCGTTTTTTTGACACCCACTCCAGAGACTTGAGCATGACATTAGGCTGACATTTCAGTGTAGCTCTGAGGGAGGTGCAATGTTAGAGGTGACTACTTTCAGGTACAAACATATGAAATAGAAGCAGAAGTAGGCCATTCAGCACCTCGAAGCCTGCTCCACCGTTCAATAGGATCATTGCTGATCTGTTTGTGTTTTGAATTCCACGTTACCATCTACCCCTGGTAACCTTTGATTCTCTTGCCTAACAAGCATCTATCTACCTCTGCCTTAAAAATAGTCAATGACCCCGCCTCCACTACCATTGGACACAGAGTTCCAAAGTCTCATAACCCTCTGAAAGAACAAATTTCTCCTCATCCCTGTCCTAAAAGGGCAACCCCTAATTTTTAAACAATGCTCCCTAATTCTGGACTCGCCTACCAGAGGAAACATCTTTTCCACATCCACCTTGTCAATACCATTCAGGATCTTACATACTTCAATCAAGTCACGCCTCACTCTTCTAAACTCCAGTGGAAACAAACCCAGTCCATCTAACCTTTCCTCATCAAACAGCCCAATCTACTAAACCTCCTCCAATGCATTTCCTTAATAAGGAAATCCTTAAATCCTTCCTTAAATAAGGAGAACAAAACTGCGCACAGTATTCAAGATGTGGCCTCACCAATGCCCTGTTTAACTGTATGGCTGAGACATCAAATTGAGGCCCTGTTGGCCCTTCCTGGCTCATGTGAAAGATTTAACGAGCAGAGGAGTTTAACCAGGTCCTGAGTAACATTTATCTCTCAGCCAACATTGCTGAAACAGATTATCTGGTTATTTATCTCATTACTGTTTCTAGTTCTTCAGTGGCTGTGAAGTGCGTTGGGACATACTGAAAATCTGAAGGGTGCTAAATAAGTTCAAGTTCATTTGAGTTTTTCAAAATATTAATATTCTGTGCAAGATGATTACAGATGAGGTAGGCCATTTGACTGTCTTAATCAAGCCATCCAGAGAGATCCTAATGTTCTCCCTTTATATCAATGCCTTTTCTTTTAAATCGATTCCTGGATTTCTACTTCCACTGCACTTCCTGTAACTCTGTTCCATAGACCGATCACACATTTTGTGGAGAAAATTTTCTTTATCATCCCTAAATTTATCTTTTGATAGCTTGAACCTGTATTTCTTTGACCTACTCTCATGACTTAATTTAAAATATGTGTTCCAGATGTACCTATTTCAGTCCCTTAACTACATTCAATATCACTATAAGATCAGCACTCAAACATCTTTCACGGAATGAAAACCTCATAACTTGACACCTAAAGGCTCATTATCAGGCTGGCAGCTCTTCTCTGCACTGCCTTCAGTGCTTGAAAGTCTCAGTTATGTCATGGTGGCCAGAACTGGCTTCAATACACAAGGTGCTACCTGACCAGAGCGCAGTGCAGTTTAATAGAGAGGAACATCAATACTTTTATAGACAATTAATTTTGCCGAAGTACAGTATAATGTTTTGCAGGGCATGCTCTGTCAGCCTTAACAAGAATAATACATTTATCTGGCAGAGGGTAGATTTTATTTCTTTCACTTATACGTGGGTGATTTTATTGCAACAGGAGTATGGTTCCATTTAATTAAGAATTGGTACATTTGAATAGTTCTCACAGAACCATTGAGTTCTAACTTGAATTTAATTACTCATTGTATCTAAAATTGTTTTGATAATTATTGCACCTGGATGTACAGATGCTTGTTTCTGGTACCATTTGAAAAATAATTTGTGCATATCATTTATACACAATGTGAGGGAATATATTCCTCCTGTGCACCAGGAATTATAAAGTGAAGAAATATGTATGAAAGCAGTTAATTTGTGTCCTGCTATCACCCAATGGAAATAGACTTTGTATTTTGAATCTACTGTACTTTCTCCTGACACTCGAGCAACCATTGTAGAATTGCTCAGAGAACCCCCAGTGATCCAGTTTTACTATGTTTTCTGTTTCAGTATAAAGTTCCTGTAACCCATTTACTGTTTAAAGATTAAAGTTTTTCTGGTGAATATGGTATCTAAACTGTATGGAATTGAAATGCTGTGGGTTTAGTTCAGGCAGTTTTTGTCTATTGGGGTCATGTTGCAATATCAGTGCAAATGGCAATTTCCTTTTTATGATTAATTCACTAGATAATCTGATGGGACAGGGAAATCAATCACTGCTCGCTGGGCTGACATGTAAAAAAAACTTGCAATGTTTCATGTTTTCACATCCAGTTGCAGCTAGTGGCAGCTTTAGTGAAATTCTGGTATAATGGCAGATTTATTGTTACTGCCTCATAAATAGGCTTGAAGTCAGTAATTGAAGTTTATTTAAAAACATTTTTGAGTTAGTACAGTATTCAGATTTGGAATTCCTCTTTTTTAAAGTTCTGCATTCATGTAGAAACTTGAAATTTATTTCAGGTGTTAACATTTGGACAAGCTACTATTAAATGAATCTTCAGGGCTAGGGTGTAAGGCACAACATTTAATTGCAGAAGTAAATAGTTTGAAAGTGGCATTTTTTTTGTGAAAGGAAGGAGGTCGTTTTGTTGAATTTGTTCATTTATTTTTCTTAAAATGATGCCAGGGAACTATTAAAACTCTTTGTCCTTTTAGTTATACATTTGCTAAATCCAATTGACTAAGCAGCTGGTTATAAAATGGCTGAGAACTTTAACTCGAGCATTACCTGGCATGGCCACCATGCCACTAACCTAGCATTGAAGTAAGATGCTGCAGTTTAACCTAGCTTTAAAAGAGCGCCATCTCCTGTATTAGTGACCACATGACAAGCCCTGTAACTGTTGTAAATCATAAGAGCTTATTGTTCAGGCGAAGCATTTAACTTGCGTCTGCATACATGTGATGTGAAAAGAAATCTCGAGTACACAAAAACCTAGAATGTAAATTTGTGCTTTTCTTTTAAGTACAGCCTGGTGTTGGACATATTTTTCAAATTTACAGAATCGTCTATACTTTTGAACTACATTTCTAACAGTAAAGCCACTCTTCCAATAAAGATGCAGAGCAAAATCTAACGTAGGATGTGATTTTTTTTTTCTAGCCTTGATTTGAACCTGCAGCTTCCTGAAGGCCAAATGGGATCAGTTGGTTCCAGTGTGGCATCTGCAGAACAGGTAAAATCCTAAACAATCTTGAAAATTTGCCATTTTAGAAAACATTACAGCAACAAAATGATTTTTCGTCTATTTAGCTGCACATTTAATTTTGTTATATAAGGTATTCTTTTTGGAACTGAAGAGTTGTTGATTACAGCACTTTCTCCATTTTGGAATGATGTATTTTAAACTGCTACTTGTCATTTTAACTGGTTCGCATAGCGATCTGTATAATGCGTGGGTGCTGAATCCATCTTAGACCGATTGCATTAACTTGTTTTACAGCAGAAATGTTATCAACTGCAAGTTGATCTTTTGTCCCTGGAACTTGGATTCAGTGCAGCACTGACCATTCAGTTGCAAACCTTTGGTTTGCTGCCTATGAGTTCCATGTTAAACAGGACTCAGGCAGTCTCTGTTCAATTGCTGATGTGATAAGGCCCACAATTTCTCTCAATCCAGCAAAGACCAGCTGGCGCACACAAGTCACAGTAGCAGCTTATAGAGGAAGTGGAAGCATAATGAATTGGTGCACGAAAGGTCTGAGGTGGTGGTTAAGACACATTGTAGGTGTATCTCGGGTGGAAATGAAAACTGCAGATAGTTTATTCTTCACCTAACTTAGGAGAAAGGGCTCCATGTCAGCATTGCTCACTTTTCAGTTCTGTGTTTCATAAGTTGAAGGTTCAGCAGACTTGGGAGCAAAGTTAGAGCTCATGGAATAAAAGGGGCAGTAGCAACAGGGATACGAAACTGGCTGAGTGACAGGAAACAGTAGCGGTGAATGGTTGTTTTTCAGACTGGAGGAAGGTTTGTAATGGAGTTTCCCAGAGGTTGGTGTTAGGACCATAAAACTTGGAACTATTGTGAACCATGAGGACTTCGAAGGGACATAGGTTGGTGGACAAGTGGCAGATAAAATTTACTGAAGAGCATTGTGAAGTGATTCATTTTGGTAGGCAGAATGCTGAGAAATGATATAAAGTAAAGGGTTCAGTTCCAGAGGAGGTACAGGAGCAGAGGGGCTTGGTGTGTAAATCATTGAAGGTGGCAGGAAAAGTTGAGAGCACGGTCAATAAAGCATACGGCATCCTGGGCTTTATCAATAGAAGCATAGAATACAAAAGAAAGGAAATTATGTTAAACCTGTATAAAACACTGGTTTGGTCTCAAGTGGAGTACTGCATCCAATTCTGGGCACCACACTTTAGAAAGGATGTGGAGGCATTAAAGACGATGCAGCAAAGATTCACAAGGATGGTTCCAGGGATGAGGAACTTCCATTACGTAGACAGTTTGGAGAAGCTGGGAATGATTCCCTTGGAGAAGAGAAGGTTGAAAAGAGATTTGATAGAGGTATTCAAAATCATGAGGGGTATGGACAGACAGATGGGAACAAACTTTTCCCATTTGTGAGAGGATTGAGGACAATTGCTTCAGAGTGCTGTGGATCAACAGGGAGCCAGTTATGGAGGTTTGCCATCCACAGTGTGGACACCCGCAGCATGCAATGTATGGATAGCATTGCCTTGTGGATGACTACATCACCAGTGTCCTCAATTGTTACTCTTGCGGCTAAAAACAGAAAATGTTGGTAATAATCAGCAGGTCGAGCAACATCTATGGAGAGTGAAACAGTTAATGTTTCAGATCAAGGAGCTTTCTTCGGACCTAGTGTTCTGAAGAAGATAATCCTATATTGTACCAGTAGAAAGCAAACAAGATTTTAAAGGTTATTATTGTCTTTAGCTGGGTAGATGGTTTTATTTTCAAGAGCCACTAGGTGATGAATTAGAGTGGGAAATGCCAAAATGCTGCTCATTTCAACAGCATAGGAATCAATTGATTGAGATGGAGAAATTGTCATTATATACCATTGCCCTCTGGGCAGTGCAGTGAGCATCTGTAGGAATCAAAGTAGCATAAGACAATAGCACAAATAGCATCATTAAGGATGATAAATTGTAGTAATTCTAGGCAAAATTCAGTCTTTTTTAAATATTCATTCAGGATATGGGTGCTACTGGCAAGGCTGGCATTTATTGCGCACCCCTATTTGGAGGTGACACAGGCTGCCTGCAGCTGTCCATGTTTGTAGAGGTTGTGACATAAATGACCACTTCAGAAGGTAGCTAAGAATCAACCACATTGGTGTGAGACTTAAGTTGCATACAGGTCAGTCTGAGTAAAGATGCAGGTTTCCATCCGAGTTGGCTGCTTATGATAATCTGGCCACCTCCTGGATTTTATATTGGGGAAAAAAATCACTCAGTTTGTCAAACAGCAATGGGTGAGATTGGAACTCGCAATCTCTGGATTATTAGTTCAAACCTCTGGATTATTGGTGCAGAAACAACAACAGCACAACCATGATCTTCAATGCTTTGAAAGTTTAAATCTGTAATAGATTGAAATATTTTTTATTTGTAATGCAATTAACTACTGAATTAATTCAATTCCATTGCTTTATATAGGATGAACTTTCCCAAAGGCTTTCACGGCTCCGAGATCAAGTGTAAAGATGAAGAAAACCGTTGGCTGCCTTATTCTAGGAATAGTTTCCTGCTTTTTTAACACACACACACACACACACATATATATATATATATATATCCATATGGGGGAAAAACTGTAGCATTGAATAGTATATTTGGATTTTCTTTGTAGTGTAGTGGCTGGTACATTGTCACCAACAGTGCTAGTGTTAAAAGTAAACCTAAAAGATGGTTGGTTAATACATTGTCATTCACATAGTTTTTTTCACTATCTTTTGTACAGCACATTTCCCAGTATAAACTGGGAATCCAAATTTTTGGAAAAAAAATTCAGGTGCACTTTCCTATCTGGAAAAAGTCATCCATGATCTGTGTATGCTGAGGCAGTTTTCTCTCTCTCAAATGTATTATAATTTTGCTATTTAAAAATTGTACCTTAAATAGTCACATCACATCATGAACAAAAAAGTTTGGATTAAAAGATGATTGAAAATATTTTTTGTACTATGATGTGTTTAACCCTAATTTTGCTGCACTGGAAAGTCTTGTTTTTAACTAATGGACTGCTGTTTCCATAGTTGTTGGAATGTTCTCTACCTATTGTAAAATTTAATCTATTTAAGGAGTCTGAACAAAACTGTTCATTTTTGTAAAATGTAACCTAAATGGGGAGGGGTATAAATGAATGCTATTGTATGAAATTTCCTGATGAGCACACTGATTGCAGGGCTGTGTCTGTTTGGGATTTTCATGTCGGTTTGAATATTTTTAACTTTGGGTTTCTTCCGTTGTACTCTGACCCCACAATTAAAGGTTCTCTGAGCCAAAATGTGTGCGTTACTGTGAATTGAAACTGTTCTCGACAATTCCAAATCCTCCTCCGACAACAGCCATTCATTTAAATTGCAGGACTAATTTTCTCAACCCAAGGGGCAGTGACCTGCTTCATTTAACCAAAGAAAAACTAAGAGCAATGAAATGAACTTGGCAATTTAAAAACATTGCAATGCAAGTGGAGTTTTGCTTAACTTTACCCCAACCTGTCATTTTCTTGTTGCTTGCTGCAATATAAGCCCACAAACTAATTGATATGATTGCCCCTGTGATTTTGATGATTAGAAGCTGAAATGGAATTTGTATTGCTTTTTTGGGAAAGTGGTGTGTGGACTAGAGATTTTGCCATTGTTGCACCATTTCCTCAACCTGGAGGACATCGCTACATGTGATTTCTTATTTATTTACTTCTCTCTGCAAACAATTTCTGGTGCTGGATGCAGTTCTATTGTTTCCATCCCCAATAACTATTCTTCTCATGTGCTGTGTGCATTGGCAGACCATACATTTGTGGGAGGCATCATCCCATCCTTGTCTGACATCAACACCTGTGCACTTTTCAGCAGGGTTCACTGGATAGCAATTGGAAGCAGAAATTTAGGCTCACTTCCCTGTCTCCCCCTCCCCCTTACAGTTTAGGGGAGTGAGACCAATTGTAGGACCCCAGTGCCTTGATTGGGATGAATTACTTGACGAAGGACCAAGGATTGAACTTGGGGCTCTGGTTTGCATGGGTCTGTTCCACCCTGGGCAGTGTCTTTACCAACAAAGCCAGCGAAAGATGTGGATGCTCCTTGTTTGTCTTAGATCTGCCTTTAAGATCTGGAATTGTTTCCTGGCTAATTGCACGTGCACTTCTGTCATCACTTGCGTACAATTACTGCAGCATGTGTTTCCAATTTTAATTTACACAAGGAACCAGCTCTTCCTTTTCTAATCTTCACTTGTAACAACACAGAGCAGTGTAAATTCATTTTGAGCACATGTAAGTGAAGTAATTGTTTTATGAAGTTTAATTTTTATTCATGCAGTTCTGATGATCAGAGCTACTGCATTTTGTTGAGAAATTTATCTGCAGTAATTTAAAACCCGTATTTTTGTTTGCTTTGTAATTCATTTAAGCGTGGCCTGGAATATTAAAACATAGAATTTTATTGATCATAAACTGATGGTTTTTGTTTTGCTAAGCATATTTTATACAGCCTGTAATATGAAATCCAGCTTGCTCTTGTTTTCTAACCTTGGAGCTTGACTTGGTCTTAATTAATTGCTGCTGGCTGGTTTTGTCGATCAGCTTCTTGGTAATTGTGCAATTGGAATCCAAGAAGGTTCTGATTTGACGGTCCTTGATGATCATTTGAAATTGAACCATAAGGCATATTCTTAGCTAATAAAGTATTTTTATTTGCTTCCCATCAATCCTTTCAATTAGAAAGAACTGACTTCTGTAAATTTCACTGGCAACCATAAGACAACAAATGAGTGTCTGAGCACAGAGATGCAGAGCTCTGCCCCATTTCCCAGGTCTACTGGTCTCTCCAAAGTGTGTCTCTTGGTTTTGCTTATATATTTACAGCACCAATTGGATGTCATTTAGCCCAATGTATGTGTAATGGCTCTTTTTAGCGAAATTCCAAACCTCTGTTTTCTGTTTCAAATGCTTCTTCAATTTTCCCTTTTAAAAAAAAATAACTCCTCTCTGCCCAAACTACTCTGGTAAAATATTCCCATACTCCCAGTAATTTTCAGCATGAAATTTCTCTCAACACTTCAAATTGTTGATTCTTTCATAGATTACTAACCCTAACCCTTATAGATTACTAGGAGAGAGAAAATAATCTTTCCCTGGTCACCCAATAAAAACCCTTCATTTTTCGAAGAAAAAAATCTCAATTAAATTTTCCTTTCTCCTCCATGAAAATAATCCCAGTTTATCCTCATCTATTGTTTTCCATCCCCAGCATCATCCAGGCGAATCAATGTTCTATGGACTCAAATGCTTTTAATTTTTATTTCTCCAGTGGGATGTCCAAAACTGCATGCAACATTCTGACCTGTAGCCTAACCGTTACAAATTTATATGCTCATCTCTTTGCTCTTGTAACTCGGCCCTCATTTGTGAAACTGAAAATGCCCTTGAAAGCACACATTACAAAGAACAAACTTGTTTTGGTATAGTGCCTTTCATGACTGCAGGACATCCCAAAGTGCTTCATAATCAATTAAGTAGTGTTGAAGCGTAGTCATTGTTGTAGGATATCTGGCAGCCAATTAATGCACAGCAACGTCCTGCAAACAGTAATGTGACATTGATTAGATAACCTGGGTTAGTAATGATGGTTGGATAAATATTAGCCTGCACACTGGGAAGAACTCCCCTGCTCCTCTTAAGAAATAGCATCGTGGCCTCTGTTTAGCATCTTACCCAAAAGATCTCACATTGGATGTTGCAGCATTGCATTGAAGTGTCATCCTGGATGTACTCAAGTCCTTGGAGAGGTGGGGGTGAGCCCAAAATCCTTTGAATTGGGCAAGGATGCTACAACTGAAGTGTTATCAGCCAGGTTTTGCTGTCAAAATAAGTGAGACTAATGCTACAAGCCTTTAAATGGTGCAGTAACTTCAAGCAAGGACCAGTTGATTAAGGTCAAAGATCCAAATGTTGCTGTCTAAGATGTATTGATCTACTACTAGCTTTGCGAAAATTGCATTTTGCTGCCTGCCTCGTCGACATGTGTTGAATATCAAAGTTACTGTATTTTCACAATAGATACAAGTTAAATTCTCCACAGAGTTCAGTCTGATCATTACAAGTAAAATACCCTTTTAATGATGTGATATGTATTAATCACTGCCAATCAACTTCTGGCACCAAAGATTAGCTATTAAGTGTCGATTCTCATTCTTTCAGGTTTTAATTGTTGATTTTTTTTTAGGAAAAACATTTCAAATTGATCATCTTTTTCTCAATCAAATCTTTCTTTCCCTCTTCTCTCTGTGCCATATGTGACCATTGAAAACATCCACTCTCATTCACCCTTTTCAGTGCTTGTGCTGTTAATTTTACAATCCTGATTGGTTAAGGAGATGCAGTTATTTGCCCTGGTTAATCAACTCTAACCTCCAGTAACTTGCACAAAAATATTTAGAAGTTAAATGTACATGAGCAAGTCTAACTAGACTTGACTAACAAGGGAGTCAAAGGTTATTGGTAGGTGCAATGTGGAGTTGAGGCCACAGTCAGATCAGTCATGTTCTTATTGAATGGCAGAGCAGACTCGAGGGGCCAAATAGCCTACTGTTACCCCTAATTCAAATGTTCATAACTAACTGCAGCCAACATTATATGCTCTACGATAGCAAAAGTCCTGGGCCAATAGTTTTATTGGGATGTTTGTTGCCCAAGGTGATCACTATGACCTCTGAATGAAATGTATTTATTGTTGTAGCTTTCTGCTGTGGAATTTCACTTGCTAGGTAGTAAGTTGAGTCAGTTCTGATTAACTTAGTTTGCATAAGACAGCCCTTACAACTAGTAGTGGTTGTAAATTTTCAACTCAATAGTTTTGAAGGTGAAAAGGATTGAACCTTCTATGTGGTCCAGACTTTTTGAAGTTTACTGTTGAATTTGTAACAATTCTGTAATGAGCACATTTGGAATAAGGGTAGATGTGTAAGATTAACATTGCCTTGCCAATGACCTGGAATTATTGTGCTAAATTTCACTTAACTGGGTTATGCTTAGTTTTCCTATTAAATGAAAAGGTTCCAATTTTACATTGTCTATGAAATGGGTATTTTGGTGGAAGGTGGATTTTCTGAAAGAGAAAATATATCTGTAATCTAATCCTAGATGTTCAATAACATCAAGAACCACAAAAACTAATCTCAGATGGCTTATAAGTCATCTGAACCCTGACATTGTTACTACCCTGAAATAGATAGCTGATTATATTTATTTGGTTATGTAAATGCCTATATGTATATTGTTTCAATTTATATGGAAGCCTTAATTTGAGGTTTTGTATACTGTAACTAAATCAGTACATTAATTGTCCACATGCCTGCATATCCTTAATGCTGTTACGGTAGATTTAGCAGTCTGTAGTTTTCGTGGTAATGCTGATAGAGCCTTTAAAGTAAGATCTCAAAATGTATGCCATTTATTCAAAGAATAAAGTTAAACAGGAAATTCTATAAGTTGTTTGTGTGTTTATATATACACACAGGACTTGTACTTTGAGTCAGCCTCCTTTTGAAACTGGTCTTAGTTCTAAAACTTTTCAATGAAGTTAGAAAACTGCTTTATAAAATTGCACCCGTATGCTTTACTAAATTATCACCAATATGGTGATATTTTATGTCTCTGTTTCCCTTTTCCACTTCCCCCCACCCCCCCAAACATTTGATAGTTTATGACATCTTGAGACAATTGTTCATCAATCTCGACACAATCCCAGACCCTAGTGCATTTTTGGAGGTTCCTGTTTGTGTGAACAGTAGGTACTGATAGGCTAGCAATAAATAAAGCCTTTCATTTCAATGGAAGACATGATCCACATCCTGAGGCTGCAGATTAAATGACAGTTATAATCTTTGTGCTGTAACTCTCCTTAAGAATATGTTCACCAGATGGCTGGATGAAGTAGTTTTTCTGCTCCTGGCAGTTTCTGATATGTATTACTTCATTTTTCAAAGATTCAAGCTACATCAAAAACAAATGCAAAGCCTTTCTGAGCATGATGCAAAACTCGCCTAAAGATTCATTTCGAGCCTTGAATGCACTTTTAGTGTGTATTATAGCACTATCAAAGTATTGCGATATAAAGTCTACACATTTGCATCTATTACATTTTTCCTTTTAAAAGTATGGTTGTTTTAGCTTTTGCAAATTACAACATGGAATCGCTTAACTGATAGTTTTTGCTTTGCTTAGCTATTTAGATGGAAATGAGCCAATTAACCTGTTGAGGCCTGTAACAATATTCCTTTACCACATGTTGAGCTCCAACTGAAGAATCTGTACCTTTCAAATAAATTCTGTTATTTATGAAATTTCCAATTCCATTCATATTCAGTGATTGTGAAATCTTTCTGAAACACTTTCTCCTTGTTTGAACAAGGTGTCTCACTGCATCAGGGACTAGGGGTTTCTTAAACTCTAGAATATCAGATGGAAGAGAGTGAGAGATGGAGCTTTAACCATTCGCTGGATTTCGATGGTATAAACATCATGCTGAAGGTCAAAACAAAAAGCTAAAAGCTACTGCGGATGCTGGAAATCCAAAACAAAAACAGAATTACCTGGAAAAACTCAGCAGGTCTGGCAGCATCGGTGGAGAAGAAATCAGTTAACGTTTCGAGTCTTCATGACCCTTCGCGGAACTGAGTATAGTTAGGAGAAAGGTGAAATATAAACTGGTCTAAGGTGGGGGGGCGGGGGGAGAGAGAAGTTGAGGGTGTGGTGATTGTGGAGATAAGCAAGCAGTGATAAGAGCAGATAATCAAAAGATGTCACAGACAAAAGGATCAAAGAGGTGTTGAAGATGGTGATATTGTCTAAGAAAAGTGCTAATTAAGAATGGAAGACAGGATACTCAAGGTACAGCTCTAGTGGGGGTGGGGTGGAAAGACTACAAAGTTTTAGTTTTAGATTTAAAAATAATGGAAATAGGTGGGAAAAGAAGAATCTATATAAATTATTGAAAAAAAAGGGAGGGGGGAGAAACGGGGTGGGGATGGGGGGAGGGGGAGTTTAAGATCTAAAGTTGTTGAATTCAATATTCAGCCCGGAAGGCTGTAAAGTGCCTAGTCGGAAGATGAGGTGCTGGTCCTCCAGTTTGCGTTGGGCTTCACTGGAACAATGCAGCAAGCCAAGGACAGACATGTGGGCAAGAGAACAGGGTGGAGTGTTAAAATGGCAAGCGACAGGGAGGTTTGGGTCTTTCTTGCGGACAGACCGCAGGTGTTCTGCAAAGCGGTCGCCCAGTTTGCGTTTGGTCTCTCCAATGTAGAGGAGACCGCATTGGGAGCAACGAATGCAGTAGACTAAGTTAGGGGAAATGCAAGTGAAATGCTGCTTCACTTGAAAGGAGTGTTTGGGCCCTTGGACGGTGAGGAGAGAGGAAGTGAAGGGGCAGGTGTTGCATCTTCTGCGTGGGCATGGGGAGGTGCCATAGGTGGGGGTTGAGGAGTAGGGGGTGCCATGACCCCACCACAGAACATCAAGCCATTGTTTCCAGGACTGTCACTGACCTCATCTCCTCTGGAGATCTTCCTCCCACAGCTTCCAACTTGATAGTCGCCCAACCTCGGACGGCCCGCTTCTACCTCCTATCATGTTTCTGGGAAGGAAGAGAAGGCATGAGGGAGGATGCGCGGGATATGGGCCGGACACGGTTGAGGGCCCTGTCAATGACCGTGGGTGGAAAACCTCGGTTAAGGAAGAAGGAGGACATGTCAGAGGAGCTGTTTTTGAAGGTAGCGTCATCAGAACAGATGCGACGGAGGCGAAGGAACTGAGAGAATGGGATGGAGCCCTTACAGGAAGCGGGGTGTGAGTAGCTGTAGTCGAGGTAGCTGTGGGAGTCGGTAGGCTTGTAATGGATATTGGTGGACAGTCTATCATCAGAAATTGAGACAGAGAGGTCAAGGAAGGGAAGGGAAGTGTCAGAGATGGACCATGTGAAAATGATGGAGGGGTGGAGATTGGAAGCAAAATTAATAAATTTTTCCAGGTCCCGACGAGAGCATGAAGCAGCACCGAAGTAATCATCGATGTACCGGAGAAAGAGTTGTGGGAGGGGGCCGGAGTAGGACTGGAACAAAGAATGTTCCACATACCCCATAAAGAGACAGGCATAGCTGGGGCCCATGCGGGTACCCATAGCCACACCTTTTATTTGGAGGAAGTGAGAGGAGTTAAAAGAGAAATTGTTCAGTGTGAGAACAAGTTCAGCCAAACGGAGGAGAGTAGTGGTGGATGGGGATTGTTCGGGCCTCTGTTCAAGGAAGAAGCTAAGGGCCCTCAGACCATCCTGGTGGGGGATGGAGGTGTAGAGGGATTGGACATCCATGGTGAAGAGGAAGCGGTTGGGGCCAGGGAACTGGAAATTGTTGATGTGCCGTAAGGTGTCAGAGGAATCATGGATGTAGGTGGGAAGGGACTGGACAAGGGGAGAGAGAAGGGAGTCAAGATAACGAGAAATGAATTCCATGGGGCAGGAACAGGCTGACACGATCGGTCTGCCAGGGCAGTTCTGTTTGTGGATTTTGGGTAGGAGGTAGAAGCGGGCCGTCCGAGGTTGGGCGACTATCAAGTTGGAAGCTGTGGGAGGAAGATCTCCAGAGGAGATGAGGTCAGTGACAGTCCTGGAAACAATGGCTTGATGTTCTGTGGTGGGGTCATGGCACTCCCTACTCCTCAACCCCCACCTATGGCACCTCCCCATGCCCACGCAGAAGATGCAACACCTGCCCCTTCACTTCCTCTCTCCTCACCGTCCAAGGGCCCAAACACTCCTTTCAAGTGAAGCAGCATTTCACTTGCATTTCCCCTAACTTAGTCTACTGCATTCGTTGCTCCCAATGCGGTCTCCTCTACATTGGAGAGACCAAACGCAAACTGGGCGACCGCTTTGCAGAACACCTGCGGTCTGTCCGCAAGAAAGACCCAAACCTCCCTGTCGCTTGCCATTTTAACACTCCACCCTGTTCTCTTGCCCACATGTCTGTCCTTGGCTTGCTGCATTGTTCCAGTGAAGCCCAACGCAAACTGGAGGACCAGCACCTCATCTTCCGACTAGGCACTTTACAGCCTTCCGGGCTGAATATTGAATTCAACAACTTTAGATCTTAAACTCCCCCTCCCCCCATCCCCACCCCGTTTCTCCCCCCTCCCTTTTTTTTCAATAATTTATATAGATTCTTCTTTTCCCACCTATTTCCATTATTTTTAAATCTAAAACTAAAACTTTGTTAGTCTTTCCACCCCACCCCCACTAGAGCTGTACCTTGAGTATCCTGTCTTCCATTCTTAATTAGCACTTTTCTTAGACAATATCACCATCTTCAACACCTCTTTGATCCTTTTGTCTGTGACATCTTTTGATTATCTGCTCTTATCACTGCTTGCTTATCTCCACAATCACCACACCCTCAACTTCTCTCTCCCCCCGCCCCCCCACCTTAGACCAGTTTATATTTCACCTTTCTCCTAACTATACTCAGTTCCGCGAAGGGTCATGAAGACTCGAAACGTTAACTGATTTCTTCTCCACCGATGCTGCCAGACCTGCTGAGTTTTTCCAGGTAATTCTGTTTTTGTTTTATGCTGAAGGTCACACAGTTTCTAAAATTTCTCTGAGTCTGCAGATCAGATTACACCCTTTCACTGATTTATTATATAAACCCATACTTTGTTTAATGGGAAAAGACAATTTAATTCAGAATATGCCCACATGGTCTTTCATTGATGCAAATGTGGTTTTCAGAAGGGTGCTCCAATTTGTGGTCAATGGCACTCATCGAGCAATGGGAGGATATGGCCAAGCTCCCATGTTGCAAATTTTACTCTTTGGAAGCAATTTCATTCAGTCTTTACAACAAAGGGAATGTAATATTTTACTTCTTTAAGAAGACTAGATTATGAAATAAAGGTGGTGAATTTTACTATTAGTAAGTATAATAAAATAATTGTGTGATAAAATGTTTAGTTAAATTCCATGATGCCTATGAGAAGCTAGTTGACAGGAGAGCAGGTCGGAGTCTGGGCTACAACAAGGTAATGGTAATTTTCCTAACCCATCATCCTATTGATCAAGGCTCTCCAGTGGGAGCACTGAATTGACCCAATTTTTTGCTTTTTGTCCTAAATCCTGTAAGGAAGGAAACATCGTAGTCCAGCAGCAAGAAAAACTATTGTAAGGAAAACTCCTCAAGTATATATGACAGCAAATACCATTCAGTGACTTGAAATTTATGGTAAATCTTGGAGTCAGATGCTAAGCTTAGAGGAGAGAACAAAGATTCAGCACTTTGTGGTATTGCGTAATACTGAGGTTTCTTTTTTCAGTTCTGTTGAAGGCATTGATTATTTTGTATCTAATATATTGATAATTAAAGGTAATGCTAAAAGTTCTTCCTGAAGAGGAGAGCCAGTATAAAACATTGCCTTTATTTAATTCTAAATTTGCTCTGTGTCTGAGTTGTTAATGTGAAATTAAGAATCACAGACTGACTGAGGAGACCTTGCACAGGCCTTATTCACACATTTTTCCCTTCTTTTTCATCCTGTACACACTGCATGGCAAATCACAGCTCTTTCAGTGGTCACTTCCAAGTAGTAGAGACCAGCCTTTTTGAAAATGCAGCATCACTTGATCTGACCCTAGCAAACACCAGCTTTGAGACTAGCACCATGTGTACTTTAGAGGAGAGACTAGACGAGGGAGTCTTCATGCAGTGAATCATCATCAGCAAGTGTGTAGGAGCTTGGACAGGGAGATAGGATGCCAAAGGTGATATCACATTCTAACTCTACAGCAGAATATTCAGAAGCTATGTTCAAGTGCCTAAGGTTCTGAGGAAGGCTGATGGGAATGCAACATGAAATGGTAAGAGCCCTGGGCCAGCAAGATTGCTCACAGTGACTAGCTTAGAGGAATCCAATTCAACTTGTGTTTAGGTTTCATGAAGAGTACGGAGACCACTCTGTTCAACATGGAGAGAGTGGTCAGCACATGAAAACAACAGGGCACAATGATGGATCCTCAGGTAATGCATCTGACAGCTTCCATGGCAACTCACATTGATGCCATTAAGATCCAGACAATTGCTTTTGCTTTTGGGGGCCAATATTGACAGGAGTTTCCAGAACACCACATCACTCCTACACTCTTCTTGTTCAGCATGCTGAGTTGCAGTCCCAGGTTGGCCTTGGCTCCATGGGAGAGCACCTGCTGTCTCTCCTGCCTGCTTCCCTACCACCCACTCAACCAGTTAGGCCTTGTTGATGCCACACAGTGAGCCGTGCCAAACAAATGTTGCAGTCTTTGAACCCATTCCCTTCACCTCTGATGTTCTATGGTGGAATATGTATCATATACAATCACCATTAGGTGTATGCACATTCACTCCTTTAGAATGGGGCACTTCTCATGTTTGTGCATCACAGATGCAATTTTAGCACTTGTAGCTTATGAGTCCTCGTTGCATCCAAAAATGGGCATTACAGAGCCTGTTTCACCGACATAGAACAGACACCCCTATAGTAAGCAACACTTGGAAAAGTTCCAAGAAAAGCAACGCATTTACTACATTAGTAGCCTCGGCTGAGACATTTTTAACAGGGTGATCAAGTTTTACTTTTGGTTTCCATGCCCAGGAGCAAACCAGTGGCTCAATGGCAGGTGCCATATTATTATTAAGCATTCTTAACAATGTAGTAAGAAAAGTAAAGTTTGATCAGACATGAAACCACAGAATTTTAACAGCACAGAAGGAGGTCATTCAGCCCATCATGTCTTCACCAGCTCTCCAAATGAGCATTATGACCTAGTGCCATTTATCATCCAGATTGGATGCATTGGATGTTGGCCTAGGACACTACTATCCCAGGCTATCAAAGGTGCAGAGTACCTAAGTAGAAAGTTGCTACCTTGAGAATGGAATTATGCTCATTGAGAAGTGTGTAGCAAACAAATGGGCAGGGAGACACTAAAATGCTATTTATTAGGAGAACTTTCTGCTGGTAATGGATCATGCCCCCTTAAGATGTGGGTGAATAAAGAATGCTCAAGTTATACAATGCTTTTTGTTCCCTCAATCATTTGCCTTTACAGTTGAACATTGAGTCAGGTCAGAATATGAATACCCTGTCCCGAATATCATGCCTTGCAACAGGAATCAAACGGACTCTGAGTGTTTGTGGCACTGGGGTGGGAGGGGTGGGGGGGCGGGGGGAGATAAATGTAGCAGAGTGAGAAAGGGATGATATGTGAGCCAAAAGCATCTGCTATAAGGATACAGCTTTGAGAAATTATATAAAATAGCAGGATGACCAAGGCAAGGTATGATAACCTACAGAAATCTTTAAAGGCAATTAAGTCAATCAGCAACAACTCCAAACCTGGAAGGATAAAAGGCAGTGATAAAATTCAAAAGCAAAATACTGTGGATGCTGGAGAACTGAAATTAAAACAGAAAATGCTGGAAAAACTCAGCAGGTCTGGCAGCATCTGTGGGGAGAGAAACTGAGTTAACATTTCCAGTCTAATATGACTCTTCTTTGGAAGATAAAATTCAGTTTGAGGAAGTTGGAGAGGAAGGAATTGAGTGTGAGAATGTGTGTGCTAGAAAACAGTCATTGTTACTGTCTTGTTCGCCTGTACACTTCAAAGGTACAACGGCAGTGGGTGAATAAACCTCACATCTTTTGAGAAGAAAGCTCCAGTCTGTATGTCTAATTAACTCCTGGATCCTAGCCCTGCTTTAAGTGTGCTCCAGGAAGTACGTATAGATACATGTGCAGATGCTACTGATATTTTCCTTGAGAGGTAACTTTTTATCATTTTCAAAAATATTTTCATTGATATATTTATTTTCATGCATTTCAACAACATACCGATTACAATACGATACAAGCGACATCAGAATGATAAGGATTAATTTCACTCTTCTGCAGTCATGTATAAAACCAATTCCTTTGGTAATAATATGGTGGTATTTGGGCTATTGCAAAAACATTTGAAGTTGCAAAATGAATCCAGTTTCTTACATTTGTGTAAATTTTCCTCAGAAATAAAATTCATGTAAATTCTACTAATACCTAAGCAATGTTTCACCCCAAACCCCAGCCACCATCTAAAATAACATTACTTAGGTTTGTTGTGAATATTGACGGTTACTAGTAATAAATTAGAAATTTATCCACTTGCTTTATGATTAACATCATGAAAACTCTTGTTTATAAGATGTTTACTCTGAAGGTGACATTGGTTTACTAGAGGGAAGAAAATATAAATGTGTGATGAGGAGACTGTAGGGAAACCCAATATAAATTTTAAAATCAGTGCTGAGATGTGAACTAACAGCCATGCTGATATGTTAAAGGAGCCTTACGATGGCCAGACTTGGTGAGTAATTTCTTCACTCCTAATTCTGTTGCACTTCATACTGACAGATTACTGATTCAGGATTTTTACAGTGTTGGAACTGAGCAAGGAAGTGAGGAGGGGGGGGGAGGTGTTTGGATAAGATTGGTTTGAGAACAAGATAATTGATGGATAAGGGATATAGGTGTGTCATGAAAATATAATAATTTTCATAATGGTATAGGGGTTTATTGCAAAGTAGGAATAGTAGGGTCTGGATAGTCTGTGTGTGTGTGTGTGTGACTTAATTGAATTAGAGACAGCTGGACAGCTGGTCTGAAGGCTTTGATATATCAGAAGAGAAGCTAGGTTTGAAATGCTAAATAAGTAAACATGGCTGCAATGTTAGAATGTGAGGTGTAAAGGAAAATTTGCATTTTTAGATAAACCAGAGAAGCTTGATTTTTAAAGGAGCGGGTGAAATGTTACACTTAGCCAGAAAAAGCCAAACAGGGTGTTTATTTTTCCCAAAGCTTATTGATAAAATTGGTACTATGAAAGATTTTTATGATGATTATGTGGGGGGTAGGATTAGTAAGTTTGCGGATGACACAAAGATTGGCCGGGTGGTTAACAGTGCGGTTGAGTGCCTTGGACTATAGGAAGATATAGACGGGATGGTCTAATGGGCAGATATGTGGCAGATGGAATTTAACCCTGAAAAGTGTGAGGTGATACACTTTGGAAGGAGTAATTTGTCAAGGAAGTATTCAATGAATGGCATGACACTAGGAAGCTCTGAGGAACAAAGGGACCTTGGCGTGTGTGTCCATAGATCTCTGAAGGTGGAGGGGCATGTTAGTGGGGCGGTGAAAAAGGCACATGGGACACTTGCCTTTATCAAATGAGGCATAGATTACAAAAGTAGGGAGGTCATGTTGGAGTTGTATAGAACCCTGGTGAGGCCACAGCTGGAGTACTATGTGCAGTTCTGGTTGCCACATTATAGGAAGGATGTGATTGTACTGGAGGGGGTGCAGAGGAGATTCACCAGGATGTTGCCTGGGATGAAACATTTAAGTTTTGAAGAGAGGCTGGATAGACTTGGGTTGTTTTTGTTGGAGCAGAGAAGACTGAGGGGCAACCTGATCGAGGTGTACAAGATTATGAGGTACATGGACAGGGTGGATAGGGAGCAGCTGTTCCCCTTAGTTGAAGGGTCAGTCACAAGGGGACACAAGTTCAAGGTGAGGGGCAGGAGGTTTAGGGGGGATGTGAGGAAAAACTTTTTTACCCAGAGGTTGGTGACGGTCTGGAATGCGCTGCCTTGGAGGGTGGTGGAGGCGAGTTGCCTCGCATCCTTTAAAAAGTCCCTGGATGAGCACTTGGCATGTCATAACATTCAAGGCTATGGGCCAAGTGCTGGTAAATGGGATTAGGTAGGTAGGTCAGGAGTTTCTCAAATGTCGGTGCAGATTCGATGGGCCGAAGGACCTCTTCTGCACTGTGTGATTCTGTGATTAGAAAGGTAAAGTCCAAAGACATATTGAAACAATTAAATTTGCATTCAAAGAGGAAAATATGTATAAAGGAGAGAAGGCTATGTGTGAGATGAAGGCATTCTCATACTTAACAAGTGTGAAAAGCCTCCAGCCTCTGTGTACCAAGCTGCTGCCTATAGGGACCAAAGCTATGAGAATTCACTGTGAATATCCCTGTCCAGGGTATCATGTGCATTGCCTGGGTCTGTTAAAATCTAATTTGTTTTTACAGTTGCCTTAACCAGGGGTGGGGGGTGTGTAACTGGGAGTCAAATTAATTAGGGGAGTGTAGTAGTAATTTTTAGACCTATGTATGTGCTTAAAATTATTTTTTATTAATAAATGTTTAATTTAGCTTTGTAAAATAGTTCTAAGACTTGGTGGACTTATTACTAGAGAGCTCAAGACATACAACTCGAAATAAAATTACAAATTCCAAAACAGTTGTGGTAGTTGTTACAAGTTTCCTTCTGGGATTTGAGCAGCTCAGCATTTACCATCGGCTGTGCCATAACAGGGACAGAGTAAGTAGATATGATCAAGATAAGTTGCTCGTGTAGGGGTTAGCACCAACATGGAATGGATGGGCCAAATGGCCTGTTTCCATGTTGCAACACAGGTGTACTTCCATGTAAGTTGTAAATGTAACAGCAATTTTGGTAATGAGCGACTTTTGCTTATTCCAAGTTTCTGTACAATTTGTTAATACCAAATTGGGAGTGAATGCTGCTCAAATCCTGCATTTTTCTGAGTTTTGATCTAACATTTCCAGAATGTAAGAATTCAGATTTTTTGATTTAAGGTGCAGATTATCAAATTCTGTAACACATCATTTTAAGATATGTATCGTAATTGCAGAAAATGGAAAATGAACGCTGGGATTTAACCAATATTGAAGTATTTCTATTAGACTAGCTGCTAACTTTCATTCATGTAAACACTGCACAGACACTGGTACTGATATTATCTCCAGAGTTTTGGCTCATGTGTACTTGCAAATGAATGTGCTGGTTTGAAGTCGGAAGTGAAGACAAGGTGATGTGTTGGTATTGACTCTCATTTATTTATTTGCTGTTCACACAGCAAGTTAAAAGTCATGGTCATGGTCTTTCCAGCTGGCCTGTCTTATTTGTGTTGCCTCCTGACTGTTAATAAATAAATAAAACCCCCTACTTCAAGCTTTGGATTGGTAGTTTGAGTCAGTCATTATCTTTTGAAAGAGATTTTAATGACCGTACCAAGAGTATATGGAAAAACAATGTCCCTCTTTTGAGACATGCAAAGCCAAGTGCATCAGAATGATGAAGCGTAAATAGGGTTTATTTACTCCATAAAAACAACACTTTTGTGTGGCAGCTTGATTCGAAATTTGGCTGCCCGTTGTCAAAATATGCAGGTCTAGCTGTATAGGGACCATTTAGCAGCTTGAAAACTGATTTTGTGGAGCTTGGTGGATGTCCACTTGACAGAAGGCTAAATTCTTGTTGTAGTTTGTTGTGTGGTGTGAATGACTTTAAAAGAATCAAAGGAACAGTTAGGATACATTGATACATAGTACTGATATTGAAAAGGTCTTGGTACAGAGATCAAAAGTAATCCAGCTGGACATTCTAACATGCAGACCTGGATTAACTAGTCATCCATCTCATCATTGTTTGGGGATCTTGCTGTGCACAAAATGACTGTTTTGTTTGCCTACATCACTGCACTTCGAAATTCATTCATTGACTTAGGGATGCCCAGAGAAATGTGATAAGACTTCTCTCCTTTCCTCCCTCCCTCCTCTCCTTACTTTTTCCCTCTTTTCTTCCCTCTCTCCCTTCCTTTCTTTCCTCCTTCCCTTCCTTCCCTCCATCCCTTCTGGTCCTTCGTCCCCTCCCTACTGATCTCTTTTGGATATGAATCCCATACACCCAACAATTTCATAAAACACTGAAGGTAACCTCAGTTTCTCAACAAGATAGTGGTAGAAGCATTTCTCTATTTTTCAAGGTTGCTATGTGGCAAAACAAAGTGGTGTAGTTATGTTTTTATTAATTCTGTTACACAGTTACAGCTCCATTTTTCCTGGCAATAAAGCTATAACATAATGGTAACAGTCAGAGTTTTTTTTAAACCAAGCACTGGAAAATTCTTGAGTAATTGTCCCAGACCAATCAAAAAATATATATATACTCAGAAGGAGTTATCATGGTTGAAGGAATCTGTAAAGACAAATATATACACATAAAGCAAACTGACCGCAGATGCTCTGCAGGCAAATGTATACAGTATTTTATTGAATGAAATGTATACGGTCTATTGCGAGACGCCAGCATTTGTTGCCCATCCATAATTACCCCTGAACTGAGTGGCTTGCTCAGCCATTTCAGAGGACAGTGGCAGTGGGTCTGTGGGTCACATTTAAGCCAGACCAGGTACAGATGATAGATTTCCTTCCTTAAAGGGCAAAAGCAAACTAGATCAGCTTTTATGACAACTGATGATAGATTCACAGTTGAGACTAGCATTTAATTCCAGATATTCTATTAATTTAATTTAAATTCCACCACCTGCTTCTTAGGACTAGAACCCATGTCCCAGGGCATTAGTCTGGGACTCTGGATTACTAGTCCAGTGACGTGACTGCTATGCCACTGTCTGTCCTATGGGAGTTGGGGATAAAGGCACCACTGAGATTCAAAGTCAGGATCTTCTGTTTACTAGACAGGCATTTTAATCAACTAAGCTATGGCGCCCAGGTCCATCTCTCTAACAACATATTAGAAGGAAAATGGACAACACGTGTACTACATAAATGGTGCTGAAATAACTAAAGGCTGAAGCTGAGAGGGGACCAATAACATTAATCGAATTAATGCTTAACATGTTCAACCAATGAAGAGCAGGAATCAACAAAGCCAATAGCATTTTGAACAATGTAGCCAAGACTTTAGAATACAATAAGTCCTCAACTTTTTCAGGTCACTGAGGCACAAGGAAGACATTCAGGAGGATGTGCAAAGAAGAGCCACAAAGCTACTATATTATAGGGTTATGCAGAGATACTTGGGCTTTTCAGCTTTGAGAAAAGGGGCTGAATTTTCTCAATCACCGTGGAGACTGGATTGGAGGCAGTTGGGCTGGAAAAATAGGGGACAGCAGTCGGTATGGCTCTCCCCACTTTTTCCACCTCCAAAAGAATTTCCTGGGGTTGGCAGGGAAGAAAGTCGCTCCAATGTGGCAGGATAGGGATCGCAAGGAGGTCTTGTGGTGCAGCGGTAGGTCCCTACCTCCGGTTCAGAAGCTCCAGGTTTGAGTCCCACTTCAGGACTTGATGGCCACAGAAGGTGTATTCATAACATGGCCAAACAGATTAATTCTCACCCTGTAAATCTTTCCAATATGCCTGATGGCAGGTGGTAAGAGTGGGAGAGTTTCCTGGTCAGCCATTCGCAGAAGGAAATGGCAAACCATTGCATTACTTTGCCAAGCATAATCATGGACTAATCCAATGGAAGTCCATGGTCGCCAATGCCCTCACAGGGCATGGTACCTGAAGGAGGAGGAGGATTGAGAGATTACCATGTAAGCAGACTCCAGCCAGATAGGGTTGAGAGGCACACCAATAGCAGATACTCTGGATTTCTCCCTACACATCCATCATATAATGAGGGAGGCCAGTGAAGCGCAGTTCCTAGCTCCTTAGATTTCCCTTCCAGCCCATATACAAGTGGTGCTGGGTAGAAGAAGACAAAACCTTCAATGAGGTAATTACCAATGGACTGGATGGGGTCTGTAAGTTCACTCAGATTGTTGGGTGCATTGTACCCTTCAAATTACCACCAGCGGACAAATTTAAACCTGCCTCACCCTGCTTTCCACTCCAAGTTGATCCATAAACCTGAGTATATCCAAAATTCTGCTGCTCTCATCTCTACCAACTCGCCCATCATACCTATCCATGCAGTCTCTGAATGCATCAGTTTTAAAATTCTCATCCTTGTGCTCAAATCCTCCATGGCCTCACTCAGCCTTACCTCTGCCTCATTCAACCCTACCTCCGTGACATCCTCCTGCCTCTGAGAACTCTGCACTCCTCCAACTCTGGTGTCTTGTGCATTCCCCAATCCTGACTTCCTTCGCTCCACCATTGGCAGTCAAGCCTTCAGCTGTCTAGCTCCTAAACTTTGGAATTCCTTTCCTAAACTACTCTGCCTCTCCACCGCTCTCTCCTTCTTTAAAATCTTTGACTAAGTATTTGGTCACTTGTCCTCCTTTCTTTTGTTCAGCATTTTGTTCCATCAAGCTCCTGTGAAGTGCCTTTTGCAGTGATAATTATTGCAAAGTTGATTTTTTGCTAATTTTCAAGTCATTGCTGCCAGGATTATAGAGCAGGGTGCACATGGTACAATAAAAGCAAATCGTGTTTCACCATGGAGTGAGATGGAGAGTTTAAATCTGCATTCCAAGTTTCCCCGATTGTGCTTAAATTGCTGACCAATACAGGATCAAAATAAACAGTATAAAAACTGAAGGAGAAATGGTCAAATATTATTTCAGTTTATCTATAATATTTTTAAGGGCTTGCATTCTAAGCTATGGGAAATGGATAACATGGTTAGAAGTCTGGAAAAAAATATTGAAGACAGGGGGTCGAATTAAATGCAATGGTGATAGAGAGACATTTGGAATAAATTGATTTTTTAAAAACTGGATAATTTGACCACAGCAGTTAATGTGAGATTGAAATAAGTACTTAGGAAAAGAATGTAAAAGTTTGCATCTATGTAGTGTAAAGTAACATATTTTGAGCAGAGAGGTGTTCTTGCAATAAGACCGTTACAGTTTAAATCAGCTTTTTTAGAATCATTTACGGGATGTGGGTATCATATGTAGCATTTATTGCCCATCCCTAATTGGTCTTGAGATAACTGAATGATTTGTTAAGCCTTTTCGGGGGTAAGTAAGGGTCAACTCAACTACATTGCTGTGGGTCTGGAATCATATCGATCAGATCAGGTAGAGATGGCAGATTTCCCTCCCTAAAAGTCACTAGTTGAACCAAATTTTTTTACAACGGTTTGGTAGTGTCAGGGACTGGGATTTTACCATCCCTCTGGAGGTGGGCTCAGAGTTGGGCGGACTCGTAACATGGTAGCAGAAGGCATCAAAATGGAAACCTGACATCTTCCTGCTGCCACAGGACATTTTCAAAGACTGGAAAGTAGCAGCTTGCCCGCCCGCCAACTGGAGACAGGACATCAATGAGTCCACTTAAAAGGCCAAATGATGGCAGTTTTATGCCTCCACCAGCACTTTAACATGGGATGCCACCACCCATCCCACCCCCAACCCCACACCGGCCCCCCGCCGCCCACCCCGCCCACCATTCCAAGCGTCTGCAGCACTTATCCTTCTAGGTGGTAGGAGTCGCAGGATTGGATGGTGCTGTCGAAGGAGCCTTGGCAAGTTGCTGCAGTGCATCTTGTATATGGTACACACTGCTGCCACTGTGTGTCGGCAGTGAAGGGAGTGAATGTTTAAGGTGATGAAAAGCATGCCAATCAAATGGGCTGCTTTGTCCTGGATGATGTTGAGCTTTTTGGGCATTGTTGGAGCTGCCCTCATTATTAGGCAAATGGAGAGTATTCCATCACACTCCTGAATTGTGCTTTGAGGGGGGTGAACAGGCTTTAGGGTGTTAAGTATGGAGTAACTCACCCCAGAGTTCCCAGTCTCCTACCTGCTTTTATGTAAGAATACTTATGTGGCTGGTCCACTTAAGTTTCTGGCCAATGGTAATTCCAGGATGTTGATGATGGGGTGGTGCAGTGAGGGTAATGTGGTAATGTTGCTAAATGTTAAAGGGCAATGGCTAGTCATACTTAAGTCATTGCTTTGAAGTGAAAGGTGATGTTAAAGATGTTTGCGTCTAAAACATCAGGTCACTGAAATGCGACACAGCAACTAGCTCTCCTACAGTGGCTATTACTGAGACTGACTCTACATGAGAAACTATTATGACCACAAACAACTACCAATATTTCTACAGAGACATCTCCCACAGAGGTTACTATTACTATTAATAACCTCTATAACTGCTGCCGAGGTAGCTATTACTACTACTAAGGCTTCGCTGACAGGATTCGCTGCTGCTGCAACTACCATAAGGAGAAAAGGAATTGAGTAAAGTAAAGGCAACTGAACTGTCTCCCATACTATATTGCAGAAAATGTTATTTCAATGACAAGCACTTGACCAAAAGCTAGAATCGCCCATGATAAGTGTTATTAAAATGCTATAATTGAACATACTCGATTTCAGCCTTCAGTTAGCAGTTCCCAGTTTTCTCCATTCTGTTTAAGACAGAGATGAGAATTTTTTCTCTCAGAGAGTCATGAATCTTTGGAACTCTCTTCCTCAAAAGGTGGCGGAAGCAGAGTCTTCAAATATTTTTAAGGCAGAGGAAGGTAGATTCTTGATAAGCAAGGGGGTGAAAGGTTATCGGGGGTAGGCAGGAATGTGGGGTTGAGGTTACAATCAGATCAGCCATGATCTTATTGAATGGTGGATCAGGTTCGAGGGGCCAAGTGGCCTACTCCTGCTCCTATTTCGTATGTTTGTACTTCTTCACTTAATTTCACTTGTCATTCAATGCTGCTCTATTCTGGCTACAGCTCAGCTGGTTCATTTGGTAGTATTCTTGCCTCTAATCCAGAAGTTTGTGAGTTTAAGACCCATTCTAGGACTTAAGGACATAATCAAGCATTGCCAGTCTTTAAAGGAGATGTTAACACAAAGCCCTGTCTACCTTTTTTTAGTGGTTCATTCAAAAGTTGAATATCTCACCTCTGAATCAGAAGGTTGTGAGTTCAAGACCCACTCCATAAAGTTAAGCACACTCCAGTTGTTAGTACAGCTCTGTCAGAGGTGTCATCTTTAGGATCAGATGTTAAATCGAGACCCTGTCTGCCTTGTCTGATAGATGTAAAAGATTCCACAGCACTATTTTGAAGAAAAACGGGAGAGTTCACTCAGTGTCCTGGCCAATATTTACCCCTCAACCAACATCGCTAAAACAGATTCTCTGGGAGTTATCATATTGTTTTTTTGTGGGAAGCTTGCTGTGTGTAAATTGGCTCTCTCATCACCTACATTATAACAAGTGTCTACATCTCAAATGTACTTCGTTGGTTGTAAAACTCTTAGCGATGTCCTGAAATTATGAAAGATGCTATGTAACTGCAAATTCTTTCTTTCTTTCTATGGCACTATTTGGAGAAGAGAGAGCTGTACGAGCATTCTGTCCTACATATTGTCCTCAATCAGCAAATTGATTGCTGTTTGTTGTGCCTTACAGTGTGCTAAAAGGCTGCCACTCAACTACATGATAGCACTCTGGCCTCTGATTCAGAATTATGTGGATCTAAGATCCACTTCAAGGAGTTGAACACAACATTTAGGCTGACACTCCAATGCAGTAGCAATGCAGTGCTGCACTGTCAGGGGTGTCTTCTGGATGAGATGTTAAACCAAGAGACAGACTGCCCTCTCTTTCTAAAAGATTCCATAACACTAATCAAAGAACAGCAGGGGAATTTGCCCTGGCATCCTGGCAGCATTTATCCTTCAACCTCCCTAAAACAGAATATCCAGTTGTTATCACATTGTTGATTGTGGAAATTTGCTGTCTGCAATTTGTCCTCCGCACTCCCTATGTTACAAAAGTGAGTACATCTCAAAAGTACATAATTGACTGTAAAGTGCTTTGATTTGTGAAAAGCATTATAAAAATTAATATTCTTTCTTTGCTAACAATATTCATTCCATTTCATTGTAAATAAAGCATTTTGTGATATGTCTTAGAAACATTATAAGATGTTACATAAATGCAACTTTTTCTTTGTTTCCAAGGTCCCCATGAGTTGTTTTGTTTATACTGGTCATGGATCTATTCTTTACATCATTGCTGGGATCAGATTTATTTCAAAACATAAGAAATTTTGAAGAATGTAAAGGGTTTATTTATTTTACTGGAGAAAACATGCTGACTTGAGTTTATTCCATGAAAAGTGATCCCTTTTTTATACATTATGAAAACACACAGCCTGCAGTTTATGGACAGATAATACTAGCAGTACTTACATTGTGTCAATTCATGTAAAAGTTGTGTTAATAACATTAATCAGGGCTCTTGCAGAATAAAGGACCTGTTATTAATTTGCAGTGTTGCCCCTTTAAATGCATGTCACCTGCTTTCAAATGGTCAAGCCTAGTGAAGCTCTTCAGGTCCAGTTTTGATGAGAATTAGCTATTCATCGGAATCCTTAAAACTGAGCGACCTTGCGGAAACACACAAAGTAGAGAATATCTTGATGACCCATAAATGGTCTGCTTGTCATAGGGTCCTAGCAGATTGAAAAATAGCTTAAGTGACACCTTTATCTAAGAAAGGAGAGAGACAGAAAGCAGGGCACTATAGGCCAGTTAGCCTAACATCTGTCATAGGGAAATTGCTAGAATCCATTTTTAAGGAGATTATAGCAGGATACTTAGAAAATCATAATTTGGTCAGGCAGAGTCAGCATGGATTTGTGAAAGGGAAATAGTGTTTAACTAGTTTATTAGAGTGTTTTGAGGAAGTAACAAGCAAGGTGGATAAAGAGGAAACTGTAGATGTGGTGTACTTAGACTTCCAAAAGGCATTTAATAAGGTGCCACATCAAAGGTTACTACACAAGGTAAGATTACATGGGCCTGAATTTTTCTTGCTTCCCACCATCTGAAGAATCCCCACCGACCCCAAGTGTACGTAGCCATTTCATGCTCGAATAAGCATTAAATGGCTGCAAGCGGGACGTCTGCCCCTAACTTGGGAGGAAGTCCTGCCTTAGAGACCTGCCAACTAATCTGATTGGCTGCAGTGGACAGAAGAAGAAATGCAGGAGGATGTCGGAGCCTAAGTCCGGGCACCGGAGGCCCAGGTAAGTTCAAGGGGTACCAGGGGTGGAGGGTAGGGAAGGCCTGGGGTGTTCGGGGGGGGGGGGGGGGGGGGGGGTGGCGGGGGGGGTCACAAAGAGGACAATCGGAATCTTGTTGGAGAGGCCGGGGTGGAGTGTCGGGGGGGCAGGAGGGAGGTCTACAGGCCACCGGACCTTAAGGGGAGTGGCACCCAACTTCAGAAGGGCACTTCGGATGGAGGCATTCCCTTAAGTGACCTATAATTGCCCACTTAAGGACCGCAATTGAGGCAAAGGTGGGCTTCCCATCCAAGGCCTTGACTCCCCAGCATAAAATTGCTGTAAAGTCGAGGTGGGCGGGAATCCAGAGGGAATCCCATTCCTTCAACTTCACACTCCCCTCTGCCTCCTACCTAAGAAACCGCCGGCTGAGGAGAGTAAAATTCTGGCCATGGTGTAGGGAGTAACATATTAGCATGGATAAAGGATTGTTTAGCTAACAGGAAGCAGAGAGCAGGGATGAATGGGTCTTTTTTGGGTTGCCAAGTTGTAACAAGTAGAGTGCCACAGGGATCAATGCTGGAGGTTCAGCTATTTCTAATCTACATCAATGATTT
This sequence comes from Cetorhinus maximus, assembly GCF_964194155.1. Classification (NCBI taxonomy): domain Eukaryota; kingdom Metazoa; phylum Chordata; class Chondrichthyes; order Lamniformes; family Cetorhinidae; genus Cetorhinus; species Cetorhinus maximus. The sequence continues at coordinate 99,289,316 of NC_135886.1, read as the reverse complement.
GAATGAACGGACCGAGTGTATGGTAGCTCAATTTGCCAGTGAAAGTAAGTTCACAAGAGGAGGCAGAGAGTCGGAAAAGGGATATAGGCAGGTTATGAGGGTGCGCAAAAATTGCCAAATGGAGTATAATGTAGGAAAAATGTGAACTTGTTCACTTTGGCAGGAAGAATAGAAAAGCAGTATACTATTTAAATAGAGAGAGATTGCAGAACTCAGTGGTACAGAGGGATTTGGGTGTCCTGGTACATGAATCACAAAGAGTTAATATGCAGGTACAGCAAGTGATTAGGAAGGCAAAAGGAATGTTGGCACTTATTGCAAGAGGAGTGGAACATAAAAGAAGGGACGTTTTACTGCAGCTGTACGGGGCCTTGGTGAGACCACATCTGGAGCACGTGTACAGTTTTTGTCTCCTTAATTGAAAAATAGATACAATTGCATTAGAAGCAGTTCAGAGAAGGCTCAATCAACTCATTCCTGGGATGAAGGGCTTATCTTATGAAAAAAGATTGAACAGGTTGGTCTATACCCATTAGACTTTGGAAGAATAAGAGGTGTTCTTATTGAAATATATCAGATCCTGAGGGGACAGAAACAAAAACAGAAATACCTGGAAAAACTTAGCAGGACTGGCAGCATCGGTGGAGAAGAGCACAGTTGATGATTCGAGTCCTCATGACCCCTCAACAGAACGGACACCACTGCCAGACCTGCTGAGTTTTTCCAGGTATTTCTGTTTTTGTTTTTGTTTTGGATTTCCAGCATCCGCAGTTCTTTGCTTTTACTTCAGATCCTAAGGGGATTTGATAGGGTAGATACTGGGAGGATGTTTCCTCTTGTGGGAGACACTAGAATCAGAGGGCACAATTTAAGAATAATAGGCCTACCGTTTAAGGCAGAGATGAGGAGAATTTATTTTTCTTAAAGGCTCATTAGCCTGTGGAATTCTGATCGCCAGAAAACAGTGAAGGCTGGGTGATTGAGTTTATTCAAGGCTGAATTAAAGAGAGTTTTGATAGACAAGGGAGTCAAACATTATGGGGGGCAGATGGCAAAGTTGGGTCGAGACACAACCAGATCAGCCATGATCTCACTGAATAGCGGAAAAGGCTCGAGGGGCTGAAACTCCTGCTCCTAAGTCCTATGTTCCTAAGACTCGAAGCAGCTCTCTCGCACTCTTGCCACTCCTTTTATCCCTGCTGTGCCCTCATCTCTCCCAGTGACTCACTCACTCTGCACCACTCATTTTATCTTGGCTGTGCTCTCACCTCCCCCACTGTTCTTGCAATATCCTTCTCGCTCTCTCCGCCGCTCCTGATATCCCTGCTGTGCTCTCACCTCTCCCACTGGTTTTGCAGTGTCAAATCTAAATTATTAGACTATATAATAAAAGAGCTGCAGGTAAACAATGTTTTATATTGTTTTTAGGAAAACAGGTATATATCAGTGAGATGAGTGTACCTGCTTGTGTTTTGCTGCCCTTCTTTGAGTTTAAGCACGTAGCACATAAATGTATTTTTAAAAATATCGATCTTCTGATCAAGGCCGAACTCACCTGGCAGCCATCACTGCCTTGGTAGCCTCAGGGCTACCTGGCCATCTTTGTGCCACTATTGGTGTTCCTCCATGTGTGCTCTCCTTCTGTTTGAGACAACCAGCCCACTCTGCACTGTGCATGTGGCAGTCACACTCTGTTCCTGCTTCGCAGCTTGCATCCAGCCCACTTCCTGCTGCTGCTCATCCGCTGACTCAACCCCCTGACCATTGTGTCCTGGGGAAGGACTTCCCTATTATTTTGTGGACTCTATGGACCCCCAGTAGTCAGGTCCCGGGTGGAAACCACAGATGCAGGAAAAAGCAGCCAATTTGCACTCAGCTAATGCTCACAAATAGCAATGTGAGGATGATTAGATGATCATTTTGGTGATATTGATTAAAAGATAACTCCCTGCACCTCTTTGAAATCATGTCAATGGTTCTTTATGTCCTCTGGAGAGGGCATCAAAAGACAGCACCTCTGGCAGCAGCTCCCTCAATAGTGTATATAGGAGTGTCAGACTAGATCTTTGTGTTAAGACTTTGGAATGGGACTTGAACCCACAGCCGTCTCATTTGGTGAGAATATTACCAACTGAGCCATGACTGACACAAGCAATGCAGCACTTGGCAGTGCCCCCATGATAATGGAAGAAAATCCTGGACCTTCCCCAACCAAATTCAGAGAGTGGGGTTCTTGGTCGATGGTGTAGAGTCATAAAATGTCATGTTTGTGTTACACCTGTTGCCTTGTCAGACTGTGTGTGCAGAGATGGGGAATCATTGGGCCGTAACCTCCCAGCTCCCCAACGTTGGATTTGGGGGGTACCCCAAAGACGCGCTAGGTAATGTCTCTGGGAAGTTCCCAGGTAAGGGTTTGCACTGCAATTGCCCAGAAGTGCACACTTCCTCTGGACAATTGTGCTGTGCTGGAACCATCCAAAAATGCGGATCAAATCGTAAACTTTGGATGACTCTGCTAGCTTTATACCAATGGTTACCCAGAAAAAGTTAGAAGAATTAAAACCTTTCTAACTTCTGGGTAACTATTATAAAGACCCAGACCGATCCCCCACAGGACTCCCCCCACCACCCCGGCCCCAAAGGGGACCCCCCCACCCCTGACTAAACAATCCCCCCCACGGTATTCCTCACCCACTGACCCACCATAGGATTCCGTCCCCCTGCACCGGACTCCTCACCTGACACCCCACCACCCACCCACCTCCCCTCCGCGGGCCTGACTCTTACCCTCCAACCCGATTCCCCACCACCCCCCATGTCCGACCCACACTCCTTGAAATTCCAACACCCCCAGCCCCCTGAATGTCCAGCAACCCCCACCCTCTCCCAATGTCCAAACCCCCAGCCCCCCACCCCCCAAATGTTCGGCCTATTGCACCCACTCCCGATGTACGACCCCCCACCCCGATGTCCAACCCCAACTCCCGAATGTCCGACCTTCCAACCCCTCTGAAATTCCAGCTCACTGCACCCCTTCCTGATGTCCAACACCCCCATCCCCCACCGATGTCTGAGCACCGCCCCCCACCACCCCAAACCCCTCCACCCCTGCCCTGCACCCCTCCCCCCCTCAATAACCGAATGTCCGGCCCACTGCACCCTCTCCCAATATCTGACTTCCCCATACCACCCCTGATGTCTGGTAGCCCTCCTCCCATCCCCATCTGACCTCCAAACCTCCCCGACCACCTTAATCCTTTCCACTTACCTTAGGCACTTAGCTGCTCTCTGGCCTGCCAATTGCAACAGGACTTTAAACTTACCTGCTTTACGGCAACTAGTGTCATAAAAAAAGGGGCATGTCCTCCTTCAATTCAATGGTGCTGGACTGCAATGCTGGACTTCGGAAACAACTACGCTGCCTGGATCTCTCCTAACTTGAGTGGAAGGTCAGGCGAGACAGGCACGGAAGAAGTTTGGCATAGGTAAGTAGGCACGGAGTGGCAATCCGACACTGATTACCACTCTGAGGAAGTTAAGGTCTATTGTATCAGGAAATAAATACACACATCACACTTGACTCAAACTACAGTAGGTTATCTTTAAATTACCCACAACTTGTATGACATCATTGTATCAAATCAACCCTCCTTAAGTTATACTTGTTGTAGGGCTGATTTCCATCGAAAAACATCATGCATTGTTGATGAGATCATTAAAACTATGGGTTTTTTATAAGCATGGTTCATTACACTGAAGTTAGACTGCAGTACCTAAAAGTACAAGTAAGCTTACAAGGCAGAATGTCTTACTGATGTGCACATACTTAAAAGCTAAAGAGTGCTGATTGCAGAAAACTCTTAATTATTTAACTAAATGCTAACTGGGGGGGTTTTGTTTTAGAAACATAAAACACTAACAGTAGAACGCAAAACCGTTTATATCTGTAAAAGAGCTCCTATCTGTTTTGACTTCTAGTTTGGGTACCTCGGTATTTCTGATTAACGTAACAACTCTATTGCAAAAAATGCATTAATTTAGAATACTGTTTCTTCAATTTACAGTATTTAAGTATGTGTGCTACACTTGATACATTTTGTGGTTGATGTTTCAGCTCATTAAAGATGCTGTAAGTGTGCATGTTGATGACTAATGGGTTTTGAGTCATTAGATCATCGAATCTTACAGCACAGTAGGAGGTCATTCAGCCCATCCTGCCTCTGCCAACTTTTTGAAAAAATTATCTATTAGCTTCATTCCCCTGCTCGATTCCCATGGCCCTGCAATCTTTTTCTGTTTCAAGTATTTATCCAGTTCCTTTTTGGAAGTTACTGTTGAACCTCCTTCTCCCACCCAATGCGTTCCAGATCATAACAATGCACTGCATTTAAAAAAAAACCTTATCTTTCCCCTGGTTCTTTTGCCACTTATCTTAAATCTTTGATCAAAAAAATTGTCAGCCTGTAAACAATTGTATGTGTAAATTGCAGAATTGGACCCACTGATCAGTTTTTAAGTAAGTAAACAAAGCAGAAGTTACACATCATTAGTATAATACACTTAACAGAATTCCATAGACCAGCAGGCAATATATCTCATAATGATATCTGTAGATGGTAACTTAAACTGTTTATTATTCTGTCCCCAGTTTAAAATAGGTGGCTTAATTTCTGCAATAAAACAATGGGGAGAGGAATGTGACATGAGTGAGTTAACCATTCGTCTACTTCAATTTGCCAGCTGTAATCTGAAGGCTTTGTCTTTCAAAAATCTTGAACAGAGTGTGCAGCTGTACAGTGAAGGTGAAGTGAACTGTAATTATTGTAAATCTCTTCAACTGATTAGAGAAGGCTGAAGCTAATTTTAATTGTCAAAATTTGCCAAAACTAAACTCACTTTGTCCGAACTGCTGAGCTGCAGAATGACTTCCCATCAATAATGCTAGTGATAGATCTCTTGATGTAATCTGCTGTAGTTGGTGACAAAAGCCATTTTAAATTTAATTTCACATGAGCTTCCAATGTCATAGATTTCACCCCCCTTTATATAAAGTCATTGTGTGTTTTTGACAAAAATAATGGATTTAAGATGGTACTGCGGATATCTCAGGTTGTAGGGATGCTGCCATGCTGAAGCTGTTTGTGACTAAAATATTTCCAATAAAATATGCAGGAGGTCAAAAGTCTCACCTGTGTCGGAAGCAACTCTCTTCACTCGCATACCTTCCTGTCATTACCATTTCAATGGAGGAAAAGACCTATCTCTGCAATCTGTAACCAATTTGATGTGCCAATTGTACCATTGTTTTTTGGCACAAGTGTAAAGGACTAGCTGCCTGTCAGTCTTAAGCATCAAGTTTAATGCCTGACCATTTTTCTTTTACTAAATTAACTAACTATTCATATCAAATTAAAAATTGATTTGCAAAGAGACCAGAATAGAGAGCCATTGTAATTATTGGAGAATGGATTAGGTCTACTTGCTTTTCTTTACAATAGATGATGAATCTTTGTCTGAAGTTTGAATCATAACCTGCCTATCTTGGAGAAGTCAGGCCAGTGTGAAATCTTAAACTGTGTTTTACTGAAAAGAGGGCACTGTATCCAAAACAAAATGCTTGTCGAATGTTTCAATTGGGGAAGATGATTTAAGGGTGAACATCCCAATCTGTTGCTGAGCCATCAGAGCATGATAAAGCCATTTTTGATTCCTTGCCTGTTGTAAAAAATCCTCAGAAATAGCAGCATTACAAGTGGTGTTCTGGGTGCCAGGAGGGAGACATTGGCTGAGGCTTCTGTTCCTGATCAGTGCCCAGTATGTATTGCTGAAAGTGGGCAAACGTTAGGGTTGGGGATGGGGTGAGGGATTCCTGAGATGTCTCTGCGGTCGAAAAGCTTGTTAACACTTATCAATGCTCACAGATGAATAATGGCCACTTGGGCAAGGCCTAAGAGACTGCAGAAAGAGTAAATATTCTAAGTAAAATGTCAACAACCTCAAGATGTTAAGGAAGGGTGGACAATTAACAAGAAGGTAGGGAATGAAGTAAACCTCTATTCCATGAAAATGGCATTATGCAAGAGTGGTTAAATTATGCAATTTTAGGTCCTAACAAAAAATACCAAGAAACAGCTTGAGAAGGTGGCTCAGTATGTAGAGTTTTCTTTGCTTGCGCTGTAATGATTTTTAATTTTGTACATGTTAAAGATTATTAATTTTTGCTTATATGATGCCGACACATGGTGCTTATTGTAAAATGTGTTGAACTGAGATATGAGTATGCTTGAAGTTTGCCTTTCCTCATGTCACTTAAACATTAAGGAATTTCTTTTAACCCATCATTGCTATGCGTCGGGTTTCAATATGTCTAGGCCAGGGCCACACACAAAGTAAGTAGCATTATGTACAGTGCCATGTCAGATCAAACTTAAGCTATGGTTTCACAGTGAGGTTTGACTGATATGTTTCTGTTATTAAAACCCAGGAAAATGCTGCTGTCAAATGACCGGTTTGCCATACAGTAGCTTTGGATTGGCTTATGCTGACAAATACTATGCTAGTTTACCTTTAATAAGACATGACATTTTAAGACACATTTGTACCAGATTTGTCAGTTAGTAGGACTCCGCTGCATCAGAGGTTGTGAGTTGAAGCCCTGTGCTGGAGGACTTGAGCATCTAATTTAGGCTCTAAGTGCAGACAGAGTTACAGCTTTCTTAGATGGGATGTTTAACTGAGTGCCCCTCTATATGTTCAGATGGATGTAAAGAGTAGCAGACGTTATCCTAGTTTCCTGGCTAACATTCCTCCTTTAACCAACGTCACCAATGACCTGTGGGCACCAATCCTGACAGTTACGTAGGGTTGTACCCATCAGTGCTCTTCATGTTGACTCTGCTACATTCCATGGGGCATAACTTTCCCCCCGTTAGGGGGGAAGTTTGGGAGCGGGTGCATGGAGGCGTGCCTCCGATTGGTGCCCCCGATTGGGGGCGCGCTGCCATTTTACGTGGGTGGGCCAATTAAGGCCCGCCCAGCGTGACGTCCACCAGGAAGCGCTATGCACTCCCTGTGCGGGTGGTGGGGGATCCCCTGAGCCGAGAGTGCGCTCTTTCGTGCATGCACACGAAAGTGTGCACTCATCTCCCTGAGGCTAAGTGCTGCTTCAGGGAGCTAGGCTCCACGCTCCACGCTAAAAAATCTTAAAAATAGAAAAAAAAAAATTCCCTGACATGTCCCCTCACGTGACACTGTCACATGAGTTGGGACATGTCCATCACTATCAAAGACACTTTTATTACATTTTTAAAAACCTACATGAAACCTCGTTTTCCCCCCCACACCCCACCCCACCCCATGGAAGAGGTTTCATGCTTTTTCTAATGCCTACCAGGGCTCCTGGCCTGCCCGTAAGGTTGGACGGGCAGGTCCACTAATTACTTTAATGACTTTGTCAATGGCCTCAATTGGCCATTGACAGGTCGGTGGGTGCACAGCTGATTCTGCTGTGCCCCCGCCTATCTGAAAATTTAAATGGGCGGGGTGATGTCGGGAGTTCTGCCTGATGTCATCCCGCGTCATTTTACATGTTTGCAAGCGGGCCCCATGCCCCGCTCGCCGACCGGGAAATCCTGACCATGGGGTCAATGGGAGGCCACCTCTGTTGTTTGGAACTTGGAGGAACGTGTGCCATTACAAGTAATGTAATGCACACCAATTCCACACTACTGGAAATCTTGGAACCCCTTTAACTATTATTAGAAATTACGACCTCCCAGCTTAAACGACCCATGGTTTGTGAATGAATTGAGGAACTGTCGGTAGCAGTACAAGTAAAGACAAAAACATATCATGTAACTGCATCACCTGATTCCAATTTGCATATATTAATGAGAGGGTTACCTATTTCCAATGGGAGCCACGGATGCCTAACTTGAGGTCTACCTGATAATCAGAATGGCAGATAACAAACGGTAAGTCAGAGGGTCAATTCTCCACATGGGTTGAGTCCTGCTGTTGGCCCAATTTTAGGTTTAAATATGACTGCAATAAGACAAAAGTTGTTACCAAAACCTTATTATAGCTTAGGTGAATAAAAATGAATTTCTGAAGAAGGGCCCAAAGTATTAACCCACCTTTATTCTTTACAGATACTGATGCATCTTATATACATCTCCCATCATTCTGTTTTATGTGATTCCTCTTTGAACTAGTTGATTGTTTTCTCAAGGTTTTTCCTAAACCTTGCATCTGCACTCAATTGTGTTTAAGGCAGGATCCTAGGCAACTTTATAAAATAATTACTAAATACGAAAGCCATAATCACCACTACAAAAATGTTCCTACAGTATCTAAGTCAAGCTTGACAAGATTCATACAATCTAGGACACAATAAATTGTGCCTGTGAGGAATGACTTGATGTCAAAATAGTAACAAATTCATAAAGATAGACAGTTAATTATGATAATTTCTCAGGAAACCCTTATTATCTCCATTTATGTAGCATCAACAATTTAAATCAGCAAATCATTCAATTTAGGACAACAGGAGCCCTTCAAGCATTTCACTGGCAGTTGTCATTGGTGGCCCAGTTAGCAATGCAACACGGACAATATAACAGCTTGTGATAGGGTCATGTCTGTAAGCCAAATGGAAGCAACGTACAAAATATGCCACTTATATATTCCTGTCTCCAGCTCCCACAAAAAAGTCCGGTTTTAAGCCTTTTTTTTGCACCAACAAGACACAAACCTACATTCCTGCCAGGATCGCTGCCCACAGCTTATCAGGCCCAGTTTGGCTTTAATTATTGGGTGAAGCATGTGCCATAAAATGCCTTCAGGTGTGCTACCTTATCGGTATAAACCTGTTGACAATGTCATTCACAAACTTCAGACCCCAGTGGCTGATGAACAGTAAATTTGTGACCAAGTTTGAACTTCTCAAAGTAACAGATGTGTGTGTTAGGGAATGGAATGCTTCTTTCTTCATTTTTTTTGTGCCCATGTTGCTGGAGGTAACCTAAAGCTCAATATAATGTTTCAGGAGCTGCTGTGGTTTTGGAAATACCATCCTTTGCCGAGCAATTACTCAAAGATGAATAATTGGGGTTGAGAGGCTAGATATAATTTCTTAAGTTTTACTTTATTACCCCCGAGAGGTTAGGCAGAAATTTTGCAGAATCTCCCTTTGCAGGATTAAATAAATTAGGTTGAACACTATAGAAGAGAAAATCGTATGTGGGCCTCTGAGGCAATAAGTGGGCTAAATAATTTTGCTCATTCCATATCAGCTCATGTTTTTAAAATACAAATTGTGAAATTGGGATTAAAGCTAAGGCCCAGAGTGTAGGACAAAATATGGATCAAAAATGGGAAAGTTAACAAAGTAAAAACAAGTAGTATTGGCTAGGTGACACCAAACTTTGCTTCTAAAAATGTTGGGGTTTTAAGAGGAAGAGGAGTGCAAAATCAATCTATAATTTGGTAATCCTGAAAAGCATTGAATATGAGATGATGCAACAAGTTCTGATTTCTTCACAAGTTGGATACAGGTAAAGTTCCTTCTGCTATCATAAGGATTCCCACCGCTGGCCACTGGTGAGCACCTCCTGTTGCACTAGTGTGACCATTTGACTTCCCACACCAGCTATCCAGTGGCGTCTCAGAGTGAGAGGACTGATCTAGTACTTACTTGTGCCAAATTATGTGAAATGCTGTCCTTCAAACTCATGGCCATGGGCATTGGTTACAAATATACTGAGAAAAGAGTATTTTTATCCTACCAGTGGACTGATTTTCAACCCAACTCCCAGAGGTGAAACAATAGTGTTTAGTTTCTTCACATAGTTCATTTATTACACATGATGTTGTTTTGCAATTTCTGTGACTGCCTAAAGAGGAAGGCATTATCTTCAAAAAGAACAGCAGATACTTAACTTACCTATCATGTTAGTGATTCTGAAAACTGATTTAACGGTTAACAAATGAAGAACTAAGTCATTTTAATCTGCTTTACCAAAGAATGATGGCACTTGTCCCATTGACTGGGTAATAAGATTGTCAGTTGCCGTGGTGACTGCCTCTTTGGATAGGGCTATCATCCGTTAGCCATTGTTGATATCATACGGTAAGCATCTTCTACTTCATTAGGATGATTGGACTGAACTTTTACAAATATTCTGAAAAGGTCAACAGTCAAATAGCACTTCCAAAATTCAATTTGCTAATGAGAGATAAGTGCTGTTATACAGATGTTCTTTATGCTCTCCGGTGATTCCATGATTGCAGGAAGCATGTGGGATAACACTGGTATGGAATAAATCTGGGGAATCTATTACAGATAACGGGAAGCTTTGTCAGTTTCTAATCTCCAGGGAAGTTGAATGAAAATAACACTATTACATTAACTAGCCAAAAGATTATGCAGCTCATAATCTAGGGCCATCTGGTGATACTCTGTTGGCCCTTTTCTTGATCTCATACCTAATGCTGCAAATATTCCAAAATCTAACTTTGATGCCTAGGTAGGTTCATTACAGTCAGCACTGTGGCATCTTATAGCAGAGACAATATCCTGGATGCAACAAAAATCACATCTTCAACTGTAAGGGTAGGATTAATAAATACCTTCCTGGATCCATGTTTAGGAGACAAAATTTCCTTTTTTCTTTCTCTCCTTCCTCTTTCCCTTTCTTCCTTTTTTTACAATTTCTCTTTCTCACTTTCCTCTGTCCCCTTTTCCCTTTCTCGACTCCTTACCCGCTCTAATTCCTTCCTTTTTTCCCTTTCTTTCCATTTCCTTCTTGCACCCCCTCCCTCATTACTTCCTTTCCTGTCTCCTGTCACTTCTCTTCCTTGCCTTTCCTTTTCTTTCATTCTTTTCCTTAATATTTCTCTCTCTCTCTCCTTCAGTCTCTCTTAAGTTCTCTATCTCATTCTCTCTCTGAAGCCCTCTTTCAATCTGCTTCTCTCAATCTTTCTCTCTTTTTATCTATTTCTCTTTCAGTCTCTCACAGGTTCTTTCTCTCTTTCTCATCTCTACTTTTATTAGATAACCACATTTATAGATTGCTACTTGACTGATGTAGACTTGTCAGCCATAACAACATTGTCATAACAAAAAAATGGCCAAACCAATGAAACAGTCCCAGAAGTAAATAATTCACAATCTTTGCTGTGAAAAAAAACTTTTTGATGTTGAGAAATATATTAAAAGTTAAACCAGTACTGTATTTTCAGCATCCTATAGTAATACTATCCTCAGGACATTCCAACTATTTAAGTTTGTGTACTATCAGCACAAAGTATGTTGTCAATTCTTGTTTAGCAAATAATGCATTGCTGAGGAGCTCCTACTGGAACATCATTGAGAACTTTCTAAAATATATGTTATTGCATTATTGATCATTTTGGAAAAAGGCCTGAAATATGCAGAGTTCCTAGCTTCCATTACTTATATCTTCTGTTGTGGTTTCTGAAAGGCAACAATCAATTTGGGTTGTAAACATCAGTAAAACATATGTAAGGAGCGCCTCCTTAGAATAATTGGTGTGAATACAGAGGATGTAGAAAAAATATGGGGATTATTACTTGCACAAAGACAGGAGCTGGCCTCCTATACATTGGTTCCACCTCACATGTATGCTTAAATCAGTGGACATAGAAGTTCAACATTAAGCCATCCAGGAAGCTCTATTTCATCATTCATACCCACAAAGACAAGAACCCATCTGACAATAATCCAGGAATTTACAGCATTCTATGTGATTGTGGACTCATCTACATCAGGGGCAACAGCCTTCAGTCTATTAGACTCAAGGAACTTCAAATGTGCTTCAAACACAGCGAATGAGACACATCAGCTACATTCAAATTAATAATCACCACATTCAATGGTCCACCTCTAAGTTTATCTCATCTATCATGCACTAGAATACAAATGCGTCAGGGAGGCCATGGAGATCTACCAACAGCACACCGTCCCCCAAGACAGTGGCCTTCTCATCAGTGACATCTGGCACCCTTATTCAAGAAGCACATTAGCAGCCATTTTAAACAGTCAGCCAATCAGCAGCAAGCATGTTAACACATACAAACACCATAGTCTGACCAATCAGCAGTAAGACCCTTCCCATATCCACATCCTCCATGATATAACTTCCTCTTTCATCTATTCCAGTTATTTCTCCAGACAACAGGTTGAGTACGTTGAGTTCTTCTACAGAGCTCTTTTAAGGTAACAACTGCTCTTTATGTGGCACCCTTTATATGGTGTAACAATAAAAATTGTCTTATGCAATGTTACCACTTGGCCAGTGCATATGAATCCCTGGTTCCTTCCCAAAGTCAGAGGAAATTAACAGGAAATTACTGGCTTTTCATTGCTTCCTGTCCTTTTTTATGTTGCAATGAGTTATGGACAGAGAGAGATAGGCAAATTGCACTGATTTCCTCTCACCACCTGTCTGTAAGAAGGTATTTTGAATTATTTTTAAAGTATGCAGCGGCATGTTTTCCCAAACCCTTGGTTTGTGTGATCCAATTTACTAATAACCTGCAGCAAACACACACACACACGCACATACACACAGTAAAAGAGGGAAATAGAAAAAGGAGTTTTACAAGTATGGATAGCAACAGTGTGGTAACCACAGAAATGAATATTAGTCCACAGGATTTCCAGAGTCCAGACTAGGAGTATAATAAGGAATTCTTTCATGCAGGAGTTTGAGTTCAGCTAGATAAAGACAGGAGTTGTAGGGTTCGCTTTACAGTTGGTGTTGATACTGCAGATGAAGTAGGTACACAGAGACTGGGTCAGTTCTATTGGTGATGGTAGGAAATATTCCAGCAGAGACAGGCTTTGAGCAGCAGGCATTTGTTCTGGAGTTCTGCTTCTTGGGGGGTTCACCAGTTGGATATTAAACAGCAGACTGAGGATTTCTCAGTTCTCAGGGTAGTGTCCTGGGCCTGACCATCTTCAGTTGCATTATCAATGACCTTCCTTCCATCATAAGGTCAGAAGTGGGGATGTTCGCTGATGATTGTGCAATGTTCAGTATGATTCACAACTCCTCAGACACTGAAGTAGTCCATGTCCAATTGCAGCAAGACCTGGACAATATCCAGGCTTGGGCTGACAAGTGGCAAGTAACATTCACGCCACACAAGTGTCAGGCCAAGCACCATCTTCAACAAGAAAGAATCCAACCATCACCCCTTGATTTTCAGTGGCATTACCATCACTGAATCCCCCACTATCAACATCCTGTGGGTTACCATTGACCAGAAACTGAACTGGACTAGCCATATAAATACTGTGGATACAGGAGCAGGTCAGAGGCTAGGGATCGTGCGACAAGTAACTCACCTCCTGACTCCCCAAAGCCTGTCCACCATCTACAAGGCACAAGTCAGGAGTGTGATGAAATACTCCCCACTTGCCTGGATGAGTACAGATCCAACTACACTCAAGAAGCTTGACACCATCCAGGACAAAGCAGCCCATTTGATCGGCACCACATCCACAAAAATTCACTACCTCCACCAGCGACGCACAGTGGCAGCGGTGTGTACCAACTACAAGATGCACTGCAGGAATTTACCAATGCTCCTTCAACAGCACCTTCCAAACCCACAACCACTACCTTCTAGAAGGACAAGGGCAGCAGATAGATGGGAACACCACCAACTGGAATTTCCCCTCCAAGTACTCACCATCCTGACTTGGAAGTATATCACCGTTCCTTCACTGTCGCTGGGTCAAAATCCTGGAATTCACTTCCTAACAGCACTGTGGGTATACCTACACCACATGGACTGCAACGGTTCAAGAAGGGAGTTCACCACCACCTTCTCAAGGGCAATTAGGGATGGACAATAAATGCTGGTCCAGCTAGTGAAGCCCACATTCCATAAATGAATAAAAAGAGCAATATAGATATTTCAAATTGGTCACTCAAGTCATGTGACCTTATTTCTCCACAGTGACTTCAAAAGGGATGTTTGTCCAGTGTCTTTAACTGGCTTTGATTTCAGGACTAATAATGTCCCAGTCATTAGCTGTTGAAAGATCTACCATCCATATTGAGGGTCTGGTGTTGAAAAGCCTGCTAGAAGGGTGAGCTTATCAGTTGCAAATGACATCCCTTGGTCTCCTTTTGAAATGGACCTGGATATTCCCAGGTATGAAATGAATCTGTTAGCAGCTCTATAGGTGTAAGACATTTCAATGGGTGAGTCTCCTGGTTTCTTGATTACAAGGGGCCCGTATAATGAGGTGTGAGATTCCACTGGCTGAGGAAAGAATTCTCTTGTCTTGTAACTCCTGGTGGTGGCTCCCAGAACAAAGGGCCAGCCTTGTGGTCATGTGACTTGAGACAACCATCTTTTTGGTTCAGCAGAACTTCAATTGTTTAAAATAGCAATAAGATAATGTTTTGGATTTCTTTTCATGTCATATGGAACCCAGCAAATGCAATATCTGAACTAGGTCTTGAAAAAATATCTGTCCGCAAGCATTACCCAGACCTCCCTGTCGCTTGCCATTTCAACACTCCACCCTGCTCTCATGCCCACATGTCTGTCCTTGGCTTGCTGCATTGTTCCAGTGAAGCTCAACGCAAACTGGAGGAACAGCACCTCATCTTCCGACTAGGCACTTTACAGCCTTCCGGACTGAATATTGAGTTCAACAATTTTAGATCTTGAACTCTCTCCTCCATCCACACCCCCTTTTCGTTTCTTCCCCCTCCTTTTTATTTTTTCCAATAATTTATATAGATTTTTCTTTTCCCACCTATTTCCATTATTTTTAAATGTATTTCCACCCATTGTTTATCTCTACCATTTAGCCCTTTTATTATTCCCCCACCCCCACTAGAGCTATCTGTACCTTGTCTGTCCTGCTTTCTACTCTTAATTAGCACATTCCTTTAGATAATATCACCACCTTCAACACCTCTTTGTTCTTTTGTCTGTGACATCTTTTGGTTATTTCCACCTATTACTGGCTGCTTGTCCCAACAACCCCCACCACCCCCCACCCCTTAAACCAGCTTATATTTCACCCCTTTCCTATTTTTACTTAGTTCTGTTGAAAGGTCATGAGGACTCGAAACGTCACCTGTGCTCTCCTCCGCTGATGCTGCTAGACCTGCTGAGTTTTTCCAGGTATTTCTGTTTCTATTTTTGTTTTGGATTTCCAGCATCCGCAGTTTTTTGCTTTTAAAATTTAAATCATATTGGTACCAAATGTCTTAGGTAATATCATAGTGTTATAAAATATCCTGATTTAGTTCATATTGGCTCCAAATTTGCTTGTTTTGATCATAGTGGCACTGAATTTCCTGTATGATACTTATGGGGTGGTATTTTCTGTATTGATCTTGCCAATGGGCTCTTGTGCCAAAAGTTCCTTTAGGGTTTATTGTCTATGTCAAATGTGAAATCTAATGAGAAACACATGCAAATACAATTTGACCAGTAGGAGTAATAGCGAGTGGACAGTTGCCTTCTATAATGGTGCCTCACTCCCTGAGCTGGCTGGCACTGCTATTCCTCTTTTTCTTGCATTACTAGGCAGAACAAGGGTATGCCCACTGGGGAGGTCACTCCATTCAATTTATCTTCCTGAACCTTTTGCTGGGAGGGGAGAGGAGTGTCCAAAATAATTTCAGGATTACTGAGGCTAAAAGTCTCAACACCAAAAAAAATCACGAAGAAATTGGTTGTCAAACTCTCATTGTGTCGATATTAGTTAACTTTGAGCTGTGCTATACCTAAAATTTTGGGCATAAATCCATGCCACCACATTATTCATGCCAATCCAGGACACTTGCACCAGCTGAACTTTTGCATGAGGCATGGCTATATAAATGAGCAGCAACGTATCTCAGAAGCAACACAGATGATTGAGGAAGTTCTCCAATGGAGATTTTGCTTTTCTTAAAACTAGTAATTTCCTTTGGAAAAAATACGCTACATTACTTTTCTGCCACAGTAATCCAAAGCTCTTTAGGAAACTCTGGTCCTTTAACTCCTATGGGGCCACACTTTTAAATCAAAAAGTCAGACTGAGCTGAAGACATGGCCTCAGACAAGGTGATTTACTACTTTTCCAAGGAGGAGTGGCATATCTGTGATTAAATGGAACTCAGTGTAACATAATGACTGATTTTTTTATTATTTCATCTAGTCAAGGAATGTTTCCTATTACCAAGTTATGCCCACAAAAAGCAGGATAAATCCAAGCCATTCAATTCCCACCCCATCAGTCTACTCTCAATCATCAGCAAAGTGTTGGAAGGTGTCACCAGCTGTACTATCAAATGGCACTTACTCAGCAATAACCTGCTCACCGATGTTCAGTTTGGGTTCTGTCTGGGCCGCTCTGCTCCAGACCTCATAACAGCCTTTGTCCAAATGTGGTGGTAACAGGACCACAGTTTCCAACAAAATACATTACAGCTCCGTATTCAACATAAAAAATATACTTTCCCATAAAACATACAGATCCCCAGATCTGAGATAAATTGCAATAAGCCAGAAGTGCTGAAAACTTACAATGTAAGCATATCTCATAGAACCTTATAAATCTAGAATTTGACATTATCCTTGGTTTCGAGAGGAATTTGGGAGCAGAACAGTACCAAGTCCCACATTGTGAAGATTTAAGCTTGAACCAATAGTATCAAGAGGCCTCACTGATTTTAACCACAGGCCAGAGTTAAATGGCGCCTGCTTCTCAACCGTAATAGCTAGAAAAAGGGAGCAGAAGGGCCATTGACTGTTGAATTTTGGGTGCCCTTGTTCTCCCTCACTCCAGGCTTCCAGATAAATGGGAAGGAGCAGGTTTTGAGAGTGTGAAGGTGAAGGGTTCGGGGGGAGAACCGTGCAAGGAGGAGCCCAAAGAACAACTTACTTTGAATTCCTTGCACTCCTGCTCCTCCTAGTTGAACAGAGGGATGTTTCAGATTTATCCTTTCAACCTCATCTTCCTTCCAATAGCTGTAAGCCTGCCTTTACCAGTCTGTGAAGACAAGGTGACCTTCCTCTGCTCAGGCCCAGGTTAAAATGCAATTTGGGTCCCATTTTTGTAATAGACCAATGTTGTCCAGGAATCGTCCGCCACCCACTCCTGATGAACACACCAGCCGGTGGCAGAATCCTGCAGGTTAAGATCCCCCGAGGCTGGAAAGGGGCAACTTCCAAGTGGATAATTAACCTGCTTTTTTTTATCCACCTGTCCAGTTTCTGTTGAATGGGAAGGGTTAAAATCGCAAAACCATCTCCACACCCTATGAGTTAAGAATTGTCATTTAGAGGGCCACTTGGACTCCATTGCCCTATTATCTTAATAATAATTTCAGCTATCAATTGTTTCATTTGCAACAAGATATTAAGGAAATATGACTGAAATTCAAAACATATATAAAAGTAGCCAAGTGCTCCAGCATTACTGTTAGGCTTTTGGCAAAGCTCTGTGTTGTAACCCTAGTCTTTGCTTGCATTCACACTTGGGCTTTCTGTATGCAAATTTCACCAATCTTTAGATCATTTGCAGAAAGGAAACTAAATTAATTTGTGGGGGTGGTCTGCACTTCTCAACATTGGCTTGTGGTAGGTCGGTGCCATTGATACATTTAGGGTTCAACTAATGCACAATTCTCAGCCAAAGTTAATGATGTAGACACTAGAGAAGCCAAGGCTAGTTTTCCTGTCACCTGGCACTTACTTATATTTTCTTTGCTTATAAAATTGTTCACTTTCTTTCATATGTGATCCAGACCTGCAGAAAAAGATGCGAATTCTGTGGTGGACATAAAAAAACAATCCAGAATGAGAGAAGTTGAACGTTTGACAAATGGGGAACATGTGACACCACTATGGTACTTTGCTGAAAATTCAGAAAATACAACCTGAATTTCAAATCTCAATGATAAACAAAAGAAATGTTCACAATGACCAGACATCTCAAAGCGCTTTACAGCCAATGAAGTACTTTTGAATTGACCTCACTATTGTTACACAGGAAATGCAGTGGCCAATTTTACGCACAGCAAACTCCCACAAACAGTAATGTAATAATGACCAGATAACCTGTTTTTCCATGATATTGATTGAGGGATAAATATTGGCCAGAACACCAGGTATAACTCTCCCTGCTCTTCTTAGATATTGTGCCATCGGATCTTTCACATCCACCAAAGCAGATAGGGCCTCAGTTTAACATCTCATCCAAAAGACAGCACCTCCAACTGTGCAGCACTCCCTCAGAATGGCACTGGGGGACAATGGATCAGCATTCATATCACGCCCCCCGTCAGTACCCAGTTACCCTGGGGAAGCAAATGATCTTGCCAGCAGAGTGAATTCCAAGTGAAAATTAAAGGACTCCAAAAGAGCCCCCTTGCAGAATTCCAGTTACTCCAGAACCACCGTTGAGCATTGAGCAGCCCTCTGGCTTTATGGCAATAGGGCATGCTCCCCGAACCTTGCAACTTAATGTTGAGAGACTATCAATCGCCAAGAGAAACTTCTTTGGAATTCTTGCCATCCAACACTCCATTGATATCATTTACCTATAAGAGACCCACATTGGAACTGAAGAAGCAGGTCACTATTACATCAAAGGCTTTGACTTACTGTGCTACTCCCCTCATGCTACACATGGCCGTGTCACCTATGTCTGACCAAACATTGCCGATGCAGCTGCCCTGTCATCAGCCACATTCTGTGGCACAATTCAGGTCGGCAGTTTCCAGATTGCAGATGTGCACATGTCTCCAAGTGCCAGCTGGGAACAGCAAGTTCTGCCAACACTGCCTCACCCAGCCCCCTATGTGGGGGACAACAGCCACCACATTGGCTGTGGTTACTCAGTACCAAACAGTGATAGTGAACAGTTCCTAGAGAGGGCCTCAAAAAATGACCTCATCTTGATACACAACCCTAAGCAACAGGAAATGTTCCATTCAGCCGGATGGGGCTGGAAATACTCATGTGATCTGTGCAGGGTCAGTTCCATTGATGGTCACCCTCAACCAGCACAGTGCCTAGTCCTGGATGACTTCCCACATAGACAACACAGGCCATGGCTCATCCACATTGGCCTTTGCCTTCCAGTCATCAACAGTGCAAGGAAGATGTGGTGAGATTTCCGTAAAGCTGATTGGCAAAAATACTGCAAGACCTTGGCCTGCATCATTGTAATTATACCTATCTATAACATACCTGTGGAAGATGCATATAAGCACTTTTGTGGTGCCAATCACAAATCTCCTTGTACAGCCATCCCTCGTGGCTACTAGCCCATCTACATCCCATGCCTTGATGCAGAGAGTGCAGCACTCCTAAAGGATTATGAATTACCTGGTGACCCTGATATAGCAGACCACCTCATCGTGTCTCAGTGCTCCTTGCCATGCCAGATGGGAGGATACGACAGCAGGGCTCAATTTCACTCATTCCAGTTGGAAGTGCTGGAGTCTGATTCGCCGTCTTGGAGCTGCCCAAAAGTCACCTGTATTAAATCACCCATCAGTCAGCTCAGCCCAATTGCTCGTCATCTGCTCAATGTAGCGAGGACACCATTGGATAAGAAAACAAAATGTACCATTTGTGACAAACTGAATGAACAACACCAGCAACACGCAGAACACGGCAGTCCTGATCCCTGCAAGATCACAGAACTGGAGTCGGCTTAAAGAACCTGAAATGTGGCAAAGCAGCAGGATATGGCAACATTGCACCAGAATTCCTGAAACAACTCAGCCCCCCGTGCTTGTGCCTGGCTGGCTCAGTTCTACACAAGAATCATCAGCTCAAACTCATCCCGAAGGTCTGGCATATGGCAAAAATCATTGTCATTCCAAAAGCTGGAAAAGATCCTGCACTGGTGGCCAGCTATCAACCAATTTTAATACTTTCTGTGTGCTTGATCTTTGAGTGTCTTATCCTGCAATGTATACCTCAAGAAGTAGAGACCATCCTTAATGTCGACCAAGCTGGTTTCCGTAAGGGATGCAGCACATGTGACCAAGTTCTGACACTCACCACCTACATCGAAAATGGCTTCCAAAAAGAACTTGAAGATAGGCGTGGTGCTGCTGGACCTCATAGCTGTCTCTGATACAGTGTGATGCTCTGGTCTGCTCCTAAAGCTGCCCAGAGTACTGTCAGTCTGGGTCAGGACAGTTGCTGAAATACTCCTTTGCAATGAACAATTTAGAGTCCATCTTGGACAAGGGAGAAGTGCATGGAAAAGACAGGCCAATGGACTACAACAGGACTCAGTGCTAGCCCCAATGCTGTTCAACATATATATAAATGATCTGCCAACAACCACATCTTGTAAGTTCATTTATGCTGACGACATCTGTTGTGCCACCCAAGCCCCATCCTTCTGGACCCTGGGCCAGATCCATAACGAAGACGTTACAAAGTTGACGGATTACCGCAGCACATGGCGATTTACACTGACTTCCTGTAAAACTATATCCACTTCCATAATGCCAGTTGCAAACAAGAATTGTATATCTACATGGATGGCCAGAGACTAAAGCATGATCCCAAGCCAACATACTTGGGTGTCACTCTAGATAGGACTCTGTCCTTTTGGGAACATTTGAAGAAAACAGCAGCAAAGGTGAAAACTAGAAACAACTTTAACCAAACTTGCTGGATCTATGTGGGGTGCTCCTGCCACAACACTCTGGATCTCAGCACTTGCCCTATCAGTTTCTGCAGCAGAGTACTGTGCACCCATCTGGCAAAGGTCATCACACACACATCTTGTTGACAATCAACTGATTGCAACAATGCGCATCCTAACTGGAACTCTCCGCTCAACACCCCTCCTATGACTTCCTGTCCTTGCAAACATCACTCCACCACACATCTGCCAATTGGTGAAAACCCACATCTGGTTGGAAACATGTGTTGAACCTCACTTACCACTCCACAATGATATATTCAATCCACCAATGCCTGCCTTCCATCTCAGCGCCCCATATGGAGTAATCTCCCTGGGCAAGATATACCAGCGGACGTCCTTTGGACCAAGGAATGGTAAACACGGGATGTCACTAATAAGCTGCTTGTGACAAACCCCACCTGTTGAATGACAGGCTTTGATCTACCATAGTGGGCGTGCTAAACAGGTTCAAGCCAAGACAGGGTCCCTGTGCAGCCAACCTCCACCACTGGGGCCTCAGTAAAACCCCCTTATGCACTTGTGGAGAGACACAAATAATGCTGCATGTTACCAAGGACTGTTCCCTCTACAGACTAAGTGGCGGACTAATCACATTAAATTCAGCTAATGAGGAGGTGATTGCTTGGTTCCGGGGATTTGCATTCGCTAAATAAATAGTATGGCACTGTGTTGTGCCTTATGCTTTGTGCTCAACTCCTATAGTGGAACTTGAACCCAGACTGTCAGAAGTGAGAGTGCTACCAACTGAGCAAAACCTACACACAAATAAACAGGTGCATTTTAAGAACAGATACCTTGATTGGTCAGTGTGTTTGTTCTTTGAGTTGCTAAGCAATGCAGACCAGGAGGGTCACACGTTCAACATCCTGATTTAGCTTTTTCTTATTCATTCATGGGATGTGGGCGTTGCTGGCTAGGCCAGCATTTATTGCCCATCCCTAACTGTACAGAGGAAAATTGGCTAGAATTCTTTCTCCTGGGAACTCTATCCAGTGACTCCTGCTGGAAGTCTGCATGTTCCTGGGGGGATATCAGCTGCACCGGTTAAGCTTGGCGCCAGCATTTAACCTGCCATTGAGCATGCTGCTGACAGTCTTGGGTAATGGTCACTTAGATAGATCGGAGAGTGATTGATACTATGAAACTGTACAACGAGTCAAAACATACAAAAGGGAAGAAGAAAGGGGAGGGGACAAAAATTGGTCTGAAAAACCTAAGCATGTTAAGGAAAAGGGCTCTATTCATTTGATAAAACATTCTGACTTTGCTTCTGGAAATGCTTTGTAGCTACTGGTGGTAGCTGGGAGGCCAGCAGGTACAATGATTTTCATTTGAGTCCTGTTCAAGATGAGTTGCTCCATTGCAATTAGTGGTGCATCATGTTTTCACTGTCTCCTGTGTTTTTCTAAAGGGACGCAGTTGTTTCCAATGAAAACATGGCTGCTTTATCACGTTTTTATAAGCTTCTCTACAGCTGTTCTCATCAGTTAGACTCGGGGCAGAGGTCTGGAATGTTAGATCAAACAGCGCTGTCTTCAGACCAGAAACTATCTATCAAGGTTATGACTTATCCAATTATAGACAGCTCCAGTTTATGGGCTGGACAGTAAAGTGTTCAACAAATGGTAATTAGTCACACTTCTGGAGGTTTAATTGAATTACCTTTGACAGTGAATAGCAGGCTTAGTGGGTGATCCTTTAAACCAGCTGACCCAGAGGGCTTCCCAAAATCAATTAACCTATCAGACTACAAGCATGGCCACATCCTGTCTGACTGAAGGCAGTATGGGAGGAGCAGGACCGACAGCAGCAACTGTCTTGTGGGGTGAATGCATAAACCTACCAATAGCACTGACCTCTGTTACCAAACATGAAAGAAAAACACAGGAGGGAACAGACCTGGAAAGGGCTAAAAGAATTTGAATATAAATCATCCGGGCGATAGACTGCTAACTGATACAAGCAAGCTCTGAAAGGGATTAACCCAATCAGTGTGTAAGCAAAAAAAGTAAACCAAAATTGCTTCCAGCTTAACCTGGTCAAAACTGCATCTCAACCCACTTTAATTTCAATACCACCTCTCGAAATGGACCATAAGTATTTACTCAAAAGCAGATATGACCACATCCAAGAAAATTACTTTCACAATTATATATAGACAGTCACTATTTACTTAAACAATCTAGGAAAACCCTCTGTTCTAATGGCCCTATAATTGGATCAGAATATTAATTCTAATGCACTTCATTAAATATTATGCATACAAACATACGAATTAGGAGCAGGAGTAGGCCACTCGGCCCCTCGAGCCTGCTCTGCCATTCAATAAGATCATGGCTGATCTGAATGTAACCTCAACTCCACATTCCTGCCTACCCCCAATAACCTTTCACGCCCTTGTTAATCAAGAATTTACCTAGCTCTGCCTTAAAAATATTCAAAGACTCTGCATCCATTGCCTTTTGAGGAAGAGAGTCCCTCAGAGAAAAAAATTCTCCTCATCTCTGTTTTAAATGGGTGACCCCCTTACTTTTAAACAGTGACCCCTAGTTCTAGATTCTCCCACAAAAAGAAATATCCTCTCCACATCCACCCTGTCAAGACCCTTCAGGATCTTAAAGGTTTCAATTAAGTCGTCTGTTATTCTCCTAAATTCCAGTGGATACAAGCCTTTCTGGTATTGGTCTAGAAAACCTTCTCTGAACTGCTTCTAATGCATTTACATCTTTCTTTAAGTAAGGAGACCAATACTGTATACAATACCCCAGATGTGGTCTCACCAGTGCCCTGTACAACTGAAGCACAATCTCCCTATTTTTGTAATCAATTCCCCTCACAATAAATGATAACATTCTATTAGTTTTCCTAATTACCTGCTGTACCTGCATACTAACCTTTTGTGATTCGTGCACTAGGACACCCAGATATCTCTGAATCTCAGAGCTCCTCAATCTTTCACCATTTAGATAATAAGCTTTTTTATTCTACCTTCCAAAATGAACAATTTCACATTTGCCCACATTATACTCCATTTGCCATATCTTGCCCACTCACTTAACCTATCTGTGTCATTTTGTAGCCTCCTTACACCCTCTTCACAACTTACTTTCCGACCTATCTTTGTGTCATCACAAATTTAGCAACCATTCCTTTGGTCCCTTCATCCAAGTCATTTATATAAATTGCAAAAAGTTGAAGACCCAGCACAGATCCATGTGGCACACCACTCGTCACACCCTGCCAACCAGAAAAAACACATTTATGCCAACTCTCTGCTTCCTGTTAGCTAGCCAATCTTCTATCCATGCCAATGTGTTACCCCCCCACACCATGAGCTTTTATTTTCTGCAATAATCTTTGATGTGGCACCTTATCAAATGCCATCTGGAAATTTAAGGCAGAGGTGGATAGATTCTGGGTAAACAAGGGGGTGATAGGTTATTGGGGGTAGGTAGGATGTAAATTTCAGGTTACTATCAGATCAGCCATGATCTTATTAAATGGCGGAGCAGGCTCGAGATGCTGAATGGCCTACTCCTGCTCCATGTTCGTATGTTCATATGTTAGTACATCCACTGGTTTCCCCCTTATCCACAGCACATGTGACTACTTCAAAGAACTACAATAAATTGATTAAACATCATTTCCCTTTCACAAAACCATGTTGACTCTGCTAGATTGCCTTGAATTTTTCTAGGTGCCCTGCTATAACCTCTTTAACAATAGCTTCTAACATTTTCTCTATGATAGATGTTGGACTAACTGACATATAGTTTCCTGCTTTCTGTCCCTCCCTTTTTGAATAAAGAAGTTATATTTTCTATTTTCCAATCTAATGGAACCTTCCCTGAATCGAGGAAATTTTGGGAAATTAAAACCAGTGCATCAACTATCTCACTAGTCACTTCTTTCAAGACCTTAGGGTGAAGTCCATCCAGACCTGGAGATTTGTCAGCCCGCAGCCCCAACAATTTGTCAATACCACTTCCCTGGTAATTGTAATATTCCAAGTTCCTTCCTCCCTTCCATTTCTGATTTACAGCTATTTCTGGGATGTTGCTTGTGTCCTCCAAAGTGAAGACAGAAGCAAAATATCTGTTTAATTCATCCGCCATCTGCCTACTTTCCATTATCAATTCCCTAGATGCACCAACGCTCATTTTGTTAACTCTTTTCTTATTTAAATATCTATAGAAACTCTTACATCCGTCTTTATATTACTAGCTAGCTTTCTCTCATACTCTAATTTTCCCTCTTTATTAATCTTTTTGTCATTCTTTGCTGTTCTTTATATTCTTTCTAATCTTCTGACCTGCTACCTGTGTTTGCACAATTATATGTTTTTTCTTAAAGTTTGATACTGTCTTTAGATGGCTTCCTGTACCCCGGTGCCATGGTCAGTTTAGTCATCCACCCTGCAGCCCCCACTCTCATCCAAACAAGCTGAGAGAACCTCAAACCTGTTGGAGAATTGCAGAGGCTCACACACCTGCCCTCTGGGTCCCCTTACCTGCCTCATTCGCAGTCACACACTCCTGTCCATGGCCACTGGACAAATCAGAAGACCCTACCCTAAGTGGTGTGATTGCCTCCTGATTTAAAGCATCCAGGTAACTTTCCCCCTCCAGGATGTGTCGCAGAAACTGCAGCTCAGCCTCCAGCTCAATGACTCTGAGCTGAAATTCCTCAAGCCGCAAACACTTACTGCAGACATGTTTGCCCTGGATCACAATGTTACCCAGGAGATTCCACATGCTGCAGCCTTGACATATCACCTGTCCTGCCATCCTTAATGTGTTTTTAATAATTACTTAATTGTATTAATTACTTATTTATGCTGCTTTATATATTTTATTAATTTTACCACCAAATTATGTACTATTTTAAACCTTAGGGATAGAATTTAACCTACCAACTTACCAGATACTCACCAAACTGCTAGCTCTTTTCCCTGTAGTAGAGCAAGAATCAATTTCTATGGGTGAGAAAGATAGAAAGAGGAAACAAACACCTCCTTCTCCCAAACTCCCCTTTCACCAAACTCCAGGGGCAGAATTTTACCGTCAGCAAGCGGGGGGCGGGGCCCGATCACCGACACGTAAAATGATGCGGGATGACGTTGGGCGAAACCCCCAACGTCACCCCGCCCCATTTAAATTTTCAGGAAGGCGGGGGCACGGCAAAATCAGCTGCGGGCCCGCCGACCTGTCAATGGCTACTTCAGGCCATTGACAGGATCATTTAAGAAATTAAAGGACCTGCCCGTCCAACCTTAAGGTTGGCGGGCAGGCCAGGAGCCCCGGCGGCAAATAGAGAAAACATGAAACCTCATCCACCGGTGGGATGAGGTTTCATGTAGGGTTTTAAAAATTGTAATAAAGTTGTTATGGAAATTATGAACATGTCCCAACTAATGTGACATTGTCACATGAGGGAACATGGAAGGTATTTTTCTTTTCTCTATTTTTAATATTTTTAAAAGTCGAAGCGATCTCCCTGAGGCTGCACTTAGCCTCAGGGAGATGAGTGTGCTCTTTCGTGCGCGTGCGTGAAAGAGCACACTCTCGATTTTAGGGATCCCCCTGCCCACACAGGGAGCGCATAGCGCTTCCCGGTGGACGTCACGCTGGGCGAGCCTTAATTGGCCCACCCACGTAAAATGGCGGCGCGGCCCTGATCGCTGGCAGCGATTCGTTCCGCGCCCGCCCGCAACTGGGTCAGGTGCGCCCACCCGACAAACGGAAAATCCTGCCCTAAGTCTTTACTCAGTTACCTCAGCTGCACTCCATTTGCCTTGGCTGCACTGAAAAACCCTGAGTTTACTTTATTTTTTTCTAAACAACGGCTTCACAGTCATCATTGGACTTTTTTTAATTCCATTTTTTTTATATAATTCAAATTTCACCAGCTGTAGTGGTGGGATTCAAACCCAGATCCCCAGGGCATTACCCTGGGTCCCTGGACCACCAGTCCAGTGACAATACCACTACGCTGGTGAACTGGACTGGGGCTACAGTAACCAGATTCAACCAGTTAGCTAATTAACTACTTAGCTCCTACATCTGATAGTAAGTGCAATTATATAGCAACTTTAACACAGTAGAATGTCTCAAGGAGTATTGTCAGATAGAATTTGACACCAAACCATATAAGGGGATACCAGGGCAAATGATCAAAAGTCTGGTCAACGAGTTTGGTTTTAAGGGATATCTTAAAGGAGGAAAGAGAGGTAGAGAGGTGGAAAGGCTTAGAGAGGGAATTCCAGAGGTTAGGGCCCAGGCAGCTGAAGGCATAGGTGCTAATGGTGGAGAAGTTCAAATTGAAGGTACGCATGAGGCCAGGAGTGGAGTAGATACCTCAGAGAGTTGTAGGGCCAGAGAAGGTTACAGAGATAAGGAAGGGGGTGGGATCATCGAGGAATTTGAAAACAAGGCTGAGAATTTAAAAAGCAAGGCATTGCTATACCCAAAATCAAAGTAGGATAACGAGCACAGGGATGATGGATGAATGGGACTTAGTACAAGCTAGGACACAGGCAGCAGAGTTTTCAATGATTCAAGTTTACGGAAGGTGCAAGTTGGGAGGCTAGCCAGGAGAATATTGGAATAGTCAAGTCTATAGATAACAAGGGTTTCAGCATCAGGCGAGCTGAGATAGGGATGGAGTTGGATGATGTTAAGGAGGTGGAACTAGGCGGTTTTGATAACGAATGCTCCTCCACTTATTTCCCAAGGATGTAGGCGGATGTGCCACAGCTTTGGCTGCACTTGAAAATTCCTTGAAGATTTGAAATTGAGGCAGAATTTTTCCAAAGCTGGCCTTGGAATGGGGGTTTCCTGTTTCTGTGAAAACACAGATTCTTGGTTAAAAAAAAAGTTCTGCACTTGTAGCGCAAAATTACTCTCACTTTAAGGCTGAAATTTCTCTCGTTTGTCTTGTTAAAACTTCACTTCCTGATCAAATAGATGGACCCTCTTGCAGGACCAATCTGCATATTTCAAAATAATTTATTGTATGTCAAGCATGAGAAATGTAATATAAATTACTTCTTTACCACACTGAGCTCCCCATAGCTTGCACCTTTGCAAAAAGTAAATTGATACGGAGACTCCAGTGCATGCTTCAGAAAGAGGAACTTTGCTCAGACTTTGTAATTGTAGCATCTGACCAGGCTCTACATTGACAATCTGAGGTTCAGCATACAAGACAAATGGATTTAGTCTCTTCCATGTGCGAACATGGTTTATCATATTCAGTTGTTCCAGATTATCTGACATGGCTAACTCTGAGTAGTTGTTGGCTTTTAGAACTGGCAAAAGAGTGGATATCTTAATTGTTTCCTCAGTTGTTAATGAAAAATACATTAAAACTTGATTTGCTGCAGATAGCAGCCAAATTCACAATGCTTAGATCCACTTGTTTCATTTTGGACAACATGGATTTTGTCCTTCTCAACTATTGAGGCTACATTTTGAGAGGAAGCAACAAGAAATCCTTGAGGAATCTCAAATCTTTTTAAGAAGCCAATTAGGAATTCAAAGATGTCCCATTCAATCTCTGAGTAACATATCCCAAAGTTGGCTGACGACCTTTCCTGTATTGTCATCAAAATATCTTACTGAGATTACCAGCAGTTTCCACCACCAATGCTATAATTCAGTTAAATACATAAGGAAAGATTATGATTCATGTTTCTGTTACCCTGGATGTATTGTGTGGAACGAGGGAGTGATTCATCTTTTTCTTTGCAGCATACTCTGTATTCCACTGAGGATTCTTTGCTTGCTTGTATCACAGCATTGTCAAAGCAATGACCATGCCTAATGGTAAAGTCATATCCGAGGCTCAGTGGTAACACGCCTGTCTCTAAGTCAGAGGTTTTAGGTTCAATCCCCACCCTGGAGACTTGCACACATAATCTAAACTGACAGTTCAGTGCTGAGACTGCAGTGTCAGAAGCGCTGTTTTTTTGGATGAGTTTTAAACCAAGGCCTTCTCAAATAGATGTAAAAGATCCTACGGTACAGTTCAAAGAAGAGAACACCAGAACACAAGAGCGGAAAATTCTCTTGGTGTCCTGGCCAAATTTATTCCCCAATCAATACCACAAAAACAGATTGCATTGCTGTTTGTGGGTGCTTGTGTGCAAATTGCCTGTTGTGTATTTGACATTGCAACAATGATTACATTTTTAAACTACTTTGGGATGCCCTGAGTTTGTGACAAATGCTCTATAAATACTAATCTTTCTTTCCTCATATCTACAATTACTACACAGAAAAATGTTGTCTACTCTCAACAATTCAAACCAATATTATAATCCAGTAGAACAATGTCTACCTTTACGCCATATTTCTCCATTTTTTGTTGAGTTTTGCATTCATGGTATGACTAGTTTATTGCTCAGAAGAAGGCAAATCAGCCTATAGTAACTGTGGAAGCTCTTTGCTAAAGCAATTCAAATGAATCCTCACTGCCCAGCTGTCTCTTTATAGAATGTATTTTCGATTGCTTCAAATGCTTAATTTGCTCACCCCTCCAAAGACCAGTGGACCCTACCACAACCCCACTTACTGCAGTAAAACACTCCATGCTCTAACAAATCTCTGATTTTTTTCCTAAAATATGCCCTACTCAATCAAAGACTCTCTTAAATCTTCTCAATGGTTTCCCATCTCGAACATTGTCCTGACAAACCTACACTTAACACTCTTTATGGTTTTAATATGCTTTCCATAAAGAGTTACCCAAATTGCACATTGTATTCAAATTATCAGCCAATAGTGAATCAGCAGTCCAGTTTGCACTCCATTAAAGAATAAGGCAATAGCCAGGGGAGGAAGCAAATTTTGACCAGCCACAAATGTGATTGCAAATCACTTAGGAAAGCACTCACCTCTGGCAAACTATTGAGAGTGGGCTTTGGGGTGGATGTGGTGGTATCTTTCTCATGCCAGACACCCAATTCTTGCCTGAAAAATTGCACAAGCAGCAGTGTAAAATTTGAAGGCATTCATTTATCAACCTCAATCAACTTACAAGCAGGTTTTCTGGCAGATACCCAGCACTCACACCCAAACTAGCCAGGGTACTATTTAGATATCAACATTGTTGACTGATGCCTCTTGTGGGACAGCGATTTCAACTTTCATGGAGACATGTATGAAGCATGTACAATCCAAGCCTGTCCCGCTCTCTCCAGGAATTCAGTGGCTTAACCAATGGTCTTTAAGGGCATTGTGGGAGACCTCTCCAAATAGGGAAGGGATTTGTAATTATAATTGTTTTTGGTGGACCAGGAGGGCACAGAGTGCTCACCAGATCCACATTTGTGCCTCTCCCACCCACCTGCTGTTGGCTGCATGGAGTAGCTGGATGATTTTACTCTTGAGCAGTGGTATAGTGCCCATATGGCACTCAAAGCTCCCCAAAAATTGTAACAAGGCCCAAAACTGATAATGAATCAAACCTGCCAAGGCCCCATTGGGAGGGCATTAATATCGCACACTTTCGACGCCCATTTTAAAAATCTCATCCTATAATTTCATGTGGAAAGAGAGAGAGATGGGGTAGGGGGTTGGTCATTTTGAACTTTGGCAGTGATGATTATTTGGCAGTATTGCGTCTGCAGCCTGTCATTTACCCTGACATTCTTCTGCTCTATTGACTGAATAGAAAAAGGAATTGGCTGAGATATATAATGGACAGCTGATCTGATACAACCAGTTTTCCACCCCTGCCAAAATTGATCATTGCTCTAAGAGAAATGGAGAGAAGGAGATGAAGAAAGAGGAACAGAGAATGATTTGAAACGTTAACTTGGTTTCTCTCTCCACCGATGCTGCCAGACCTACTGAGTATTTCTAGCACTTTCTGATTTTATTTCAGATTTTCAGCATCTACAGTATTTTGATTTTAATTTACTGAAGAGAGGAGAAGCAGACAACTTGTAATTCAACTTGTACTTCCAGAACTCAACACCCATTTACATAGGCACTAAGAGATAGACTAGTTTCTTAAGGTGATTTTAAAGTGCTATAAGTGAACAGAGCATCAAAGAGCAGGTCTTCCACTCACACATGGCCAGGATAGCATTATCAGCTCTGGCATTAGAAAGAAAAGGCATTTGGTAACATCTCGGAGAACCACGAACAATATAAATCTGCTTTCCTAAAAAGGAAAAAAGGAAATAAGAGAAGACTAAGCAGCGAATAACCATAGACAGTAAAACTCATGGGGGGAGATAATTTCTACCTTCATTGATTGGGTGGTAAAATGGTGGAGTGCATTGTCCTCCCATTACAACAAGCCCAATTTTCAGTTCCATTGATTTCAATAAAATGGCATCCACTCTGCCACCCAACCAGTAAAGGTGAAATTACCCCACGGACACTGAAAACCAAGGATAACGAGGTCTACAGGAGGTAAATACATGGAGAGTAAAATCCATGTGCAGTAATAGCCATACTTGGAAAAAAAAATCATGATTAATTAAATCGATGGACATTGGAATTTGCGGTCGTTGAAAAACACAGACACTGAAAATCATGAATATTAAACCCTAAGGTATTAAGATTCAGGAGCACTGTGTCTAGCCAACTGTTCCAACTATTTATCTGAGCTTTGTTGTCCTTTTAGTTCCTTTACAAAGCAATCTAAATCCACATGCGTGTCGTACACTGTTACTCTCCACAGATGCACAACCCTTCTACAGTGTCTTTGCTTTCCTGTAGTTTTCTTTGCTCATGAAGTACTGTGTTGCCATTAGGTTTGCTTTGATATAAATCATTGATATTTATTTCCTGCATTGAATTTACATTTTTTTCCTACTTGAATTCAGACTCATCTGTATTTGCAATCAGATCTGACTTTTTAATCTACATGTATGTGTCCTTGGAGTATTTCTTTTGATTTTACATTCCTATTTGCCCATTTATTGTACTATGCTGTGTCACCTTATAATATCTCATAATATATTATATCATCATTATGAAATGCTATGGGGGGTCTAATTTATATGTACTAAGTTAGGTGGCACAGACTATCGGCAATTAGTCACAAACTCGGGTCTTTCTTTTCTTTGCCCTCAGGATTCAAGTGAGTAACAAATAACTGAACTTCCATCTTGCGATTTATTATGCCATCTTAACCCCTCAATTAACTTGCTACCCTGTAGTCACACCCATTCATCTAGTGGCGTCCTGTTTGGCATTCCTTTGAGAAACAGACATTTTCAGCCTTATATTTTGATCAATTTCCTGTGCATAAACCAGAAGCAAATTTAGATTGTACAGTTGAAGTTTAATTTGGTATGATCCTGTAGATAAGATGAAAAATTGAATCTCAAATAATCTCCTATGATTATTCTGTATTGCTTAAAATGTTATGGTATTTTTCTTCCTTACGTTCAAAGCCAGTACAGATTGTTGCAATGCTCTGTGCAGTGCTGTGCCTGAACTCTGTTAACTAGTTGTCAGAATGCAAGTTGATGATAAACAAACTTTACCTTTCTCTGACACTATAGCAAACTTGCTATTCTGCTGAGTCGGCCACAGCTATTAAGATCTGTTCAGCAGATTGTGTCGCTTCTGCTGTATGTTGTTTTATTGCATGATGATTGACAGTAAAAGTTGGAATGTGGAAAGCATTTGCTGCTTTACATCTGATCGTGGAGAGCTGCTGACAGCTAACTCCTCAGTTCACTTCCTTTCCAGATTGACGGGATTTGTGCTGTCAATCTGACAGGCATCAACTACATTCTAACTACTGGGGGAAAGAAACAATTCGCTCTTTTTATTATATAAAGAGATAGATCTGATCATGATCAGTGCCTGTAATCAAACAAGGGCAAAGGGATTATGAACAATAACTTATATTTATATAGTGCCTTTAATGTAATAGAATGTCCCAATAAGGCACTTCACAGGAGCATTATTAACAAAATATGATACTGCGCCACATATGGAGATATTAGGTCAGATGACTTAAGGAGTGTCTTAAAGGAGAGCGAGGTAAAAAGGCTGAGAAGTGTAAGGAGGGAATTTCAGAGCTTAGGGCGCAGGCAACTGAAGGCACGTCCATCATTGGTGGAGCGATTACAACTGGGGATGCTTAAGAGGCCAGAATTAGAGTGCACATATCTCAGAGAGTAGGAGGTATGTATTAGAGGCAAATTTGAAATGTTCATCTATTGCAGAATTTTATCACAGAGGAAATTCTGGAGGAAAAATCTTTCTGGTGCTGGATTTTTTTTCCTGAATTTGTTTTGTTTTGAGATCACACTGCTTTATACTTCGGCCACATTTTCACAGGTGGATGTGCCTGCTTGAAATAGGCACAAGCATCATTTAATAGGAAGGAGCATTCTACGTACAATTTCTCAGCAAGCTGCTCCCAATCATATCTGCAGTCTTCCATGTTTGTGTTTCTCCATTCAGAATGTCACACCTAGCACAGCAGTGAAATAGCCTGAACCTAACTCATACATGGCCATGGTGCCCTGTACCTGACCCTCCTCACCCTTCACAGTACCTCAATAGCCTTTGACACAATTGATCACACTATTCTCCTCCAGCACATCTGTCCAGTAGTGTAGGACTTTCCTACTTCCCTAACTTACCTGTACAATCATATCCAGAGCATCCACAGCAATTACTAATTTTCCTGTCCCCAGACCATTACTGCCCGAGTCCCTTGAGGGCCTTTCCTTGGTCTCTCCTCTTGCTTAGCTAAATGCTGCCCCTTGGCAACATCATTCAAACACATGGGATCACCTTTCACATTTATGATTGACAACACCCACCTCAATCAGGGGAGGTGGTGGCATAGTGGTATTGTCACTGGACTAATAATCCAGAGAACAGGCTAATGCTCTGGGGACCTGGGTTTGAATCCCACCACAGCAGATGATTAAAATTGAATTCAATAAAAAAAAAAATCTGACGATGACCTGAAAAAAACCCATTTGGTTCACTAATGTCTTTTAGGGAAGGAAATCTGCTGTCCTTACCTGGTCTGGCCACATGTCTTCAGACCCCAGCAATGTGGTTGACTCTTAAACTCTGAACAAAAGCAGTTAGGGATGGGCAATAAATTCCTGCCAAACCAGCAAGCCCACGTCCCATGAACAAATAAATACAAATCAACCTCTATACTGCCTCAGTGTCAGATTGTTTGTCCATCATCCAGTTTTGGATGAGCTGCAATTTTCTCCAGTTAAACTTTGAGAAGCTGAAGCTCCTTTCTTTGACCCTTCCTCACAAGCTTTATCTTCTTAACGTCAATTTCACCCCTTTTCCTGGCCACTGTCTCAGGCTAAACCACACTGTGAGCAACCTTAGTGACATCTTCAACACTGACCAAGCACATATCCTCTCTAGCACAAAGACTAAACGTGTCCCCGCCTTATAACATCGCCCACCTCTGCCCTTGTGTCAGCCCACCTGTTGCTGGAGCTTTCATCCATATCATTGTTACCCACAGGTGTGACTATACCAATGCCATCCTGGCCAGTTTCTCTTCCATTACCTTTTAGTGCATCGAAACCTGTACTGTCCATATCTTATCATGCATAAGGCTGACACAAAGGAGATGTGTCTGGAGGTGGCTTATGAGGTCAGCAGCAGGAGCTTTAAGCCACACTCTTGGTTCAATGCAGGCTCACCAGAGCAGGAAAGGTATGTACAGCAGCACATTCAACCATATCCTGCTGTGTACATCACCCCAGCCACCATACTCTGCCTTCCAAAGCCCACTCCATCACATCACTCCTCACACCCACTTACCTCACATGCACACCCATACTTTGCTTTCTTTGTACTGGCTCACATCCCCATTTATTCATCCACCACTGACACTCACCCAGGTCTTTATGCAAATTGATGCCTCTCACTGATAGTCACCCTCACTAAATGCATTCACTGGAGAGCATGTGCCATTACAGTCACACATCAGTATGTTTCTTTTAAGCATTGCAGAAGAAGAAAGCACAGACCACAAGAGAGAGGGAGAGAACTGGGAGTGGTCCACAGTTTTCGCAGCTCACAACTGCAGAGGAGCAGGTGCTGGAGATCAGTGGAGTTTCAGCATCTCTGGCCATCGGAGATGGGGAAATGGGGAGCTCCCTGGTGACACAACAGGATGGCAGATAACCTAGTCTTGGTCGTTCTGCTGATCTGCACCAAAGTGCTCCCCGGCACAGCTTTAGCAATGGAGTGTAGCTGTGCCATGGGAGGGATGATGGCAAAAAGGGACATGAAAATGGGAACTCAGCTCAAAGGGCTTCCATTTTCCACTCCCAGCCCACCTCTACAACAGTATCCAATCTTTTACCTTGTGTCCCAGTGATCGAGTCTGCCCCTGCACAGTGCAGGTGGAGCAGTCTTTGGCAGAGCCCTCACAGGCTCCAAATCTCTGATGATCTGGGAGGGAGTATCCCAGCAATCAAAGCAGGGATTTGAACAACCTGTCTCTACCTCTGCTGAAGCCACAAAGTTGCTCCATGTTACAGCGATAGGAAAAAGAAGAGTAAGGCTTTGTCACTGCACAAGCTTATGTGCTTGGGTTTATGAGAAAATGTTATATTGTGAAGTTTCTGCTCTTTAGTTCAATCGCAAATTTTATTATTTTATACACCATGTTGCCCATTCATGATTGCCAGGTGACAAGTTGCCTTTTAACTTGCTTGGATTGGAAGACATGACTTGACAGAGGCCAATGATGAGATGTGCAAGGACTGGTTGGTTGTTTGCAGGGTTGCTTCATGTCAATGGCATTGGGGATGATGGGTCTGAAAAGATTGGCTGAATTCTCCAAAGAATATCTGCATTCTGCAAGTTGTTCCTTCTGGCGGTCCAAATCCTGCTGCTGTGCTGTGCAACATGTTGCTTAGAACAGCACACCAATGACCATTCTGGGCACCCTAGCTGGTGTGCGCTGAAGAGCACTTCTAGATCTGTCCAGGCACCTGAAACATGTTGATAAAAGCAAAAAACTGTGGATGCTGGAAATCCAAAACAAAAACAAAAATACTTGGAAAAACTCAGCAGGTCTGGCAGCATCTACGGAGAGGAGCACAGTTAACGTTTCGAGTCCGCATGACCCTTCAACAGAACTAAGTAAAAATACAAGAGAGGTGAAATATAAGCTAGTTTAAGGGGGGGTGGGTGGGACAAGTGGACAGCTCTACTTGTCCCACCCCCCCTTAAACTAGCTTATATTTCACCTCTCTTCTATTTTTACTTAGTTCTGTTGAAGGGTCATGCGGACTCGAAACGTTAACTGTGCTCCTCTCCGTAGATGCTGCCAGACCTGCTGAGTTTTTCCAGGTATTTTTGTTTTTGACCTGAAACATGTCTTCAGCCTGGCGATGTCTTGTTCAATCGCACAACTGCTGTTCATATGGCTTTCAGTGTAGCACTGTTCAGCTTCATTGATTGGGTTTCCGATGGGTGTCTCTAGCCAAGTTTGAAGTGGGGATCCCTTGTCTCCCTTTAGTCTGCTTGCAGTTATGTGGACACTAGGAAGCTTTCACGGTCACAGGATGAAAGCACCATTGAAGCTTCCCATGAATCCTGCAGAAATATCATTCTGTAATTGCACACTAATGGAATGGAAGCCCTTACGGTTCACACACACTCCTGTTTGATCTGGTTGTGAGGATTGGCACATATGCAGTTGAAGATACTCTTTATCTCTTGGAAACCAGCCAGAGACACAGCCCAAGCATCCATTCATCCTGACTAGCACCATAGCAGACAAAGTTCACATAATTGATAAAAGTTCACATGGACGGTAGCAGTTCAAGAAGGCAGCTCATGATCATCTTCTCAAGGGCAATTAGGGATGGGTAATAAATGCTGGCCTAGCCAACAACACCCACATCCCATGAATGGATAAAATAAAATTGTCAGCCCTGGCTTGCAAGTCATCAATGACCTGTTGCAAGTATGAGCTGCCGACTGAGAGATCCTGGATATGCCACAACAAGATCCCAGACTGTGAGTAGTGCTACAGGAGATTAACTACAAATAAGAAACTGGTGAATAATTTTGATCGGGATTCAGAAGGAAAAGATTTGAGAGCGGTGATGACTTTGACAGCCACTGGTGTCACTAGACCACCAGGTCCAGTAGGTAGAAAATCTTCTTCTAAGAGGTGGCAGATGCTTTGTACCACCTGATGCAACAACCTGAGTGTCTTGATGTACTGCTGTTAGGACATGTCAAAGAAATTCAGCCTCTGCCTGTACACTCTGTGTCACATGGGTACTGTCTCCTGCGTGCAGCACCCCTCTGCTTCTGCTGTCTCTGCAGTCGACCTCTCTGCTGTCCAGCGGGTCTCTGAACAGCAGTGTGCTAGTACTGGCACTGCTGCTGATGGTCATGTTATCCCTCATCCGAGATCCATTCTAAGGCAGCTAAAGTGCCACCAACCTTGACGTGATTCATAGGCCAGGATTTTAGAGTTGGCATGCGAGGGCAGGCCCGACATGCATGCGCATAAAATGATGCGTGGTGACGTTGGGCGTGCCCGCGCGCCATCGTGATATTTCGGAAGGCAGGCATTATGAGTTTGGAGGCGCGCCTGCCATTAATTAATGGGCCAGTTAAGGCCCTTGAGGCTGCAATTGAAATCGATTTTGTGCAGCCCATGCGATTTTCAGTGCATTGCATGGGTGCAACAGGCAGGCAGCTAGGCTGCATTTTTAAAAACCTCATCCACAGGTGGGATAAGAGGGGTGAGTGGGCTCGCTAATGCGAGTAGTTGGAACTTTAGTTTTTAACTTACTGATATTTGCTTGAGTGAACAGAACAACTTCATTTTGCTTCAGAGCTGCTTTGACAGAAATAACAGGCTTCAGTTCAGGACTCCGGAGGAGTGATAACACTTAGGGCCTTCCAGGTATCAGACTGCCTTCCCTTACCCTGGGATTGGGGATTGTGCTCTCCACTGGAGACACCTTCTCTGAGGAGGAAGAGAGGGCCAGAAGGGGGAGGAGGCCAGGAATCCATATTCAGCCTCCAGGGGAGCCAACTGTGGGAGGAGAGGCGCAGGCACAAGGGGTACTGAGACAACAGGAAGTCCAAGGCAGAAGGGGCTGCAGAAGACGCCACTATCCTGCTGCCAGGGTATACAAGCGGCGATGCAGCTACCTCAATATGCCTGAGGTGCAGTGCCAAAGGAGGCTCCGCCTCTCAATGGAAACAGTGACCTCCATCTGTCAGATGATAGGCCCTGAGATTAGCTTCGACTGTGTGGGTGGACACCCCGTGCCAGTAGCACTGAAGGTCACGGTTGCCCTCAACCTCTATGCCTCCGGCTCCTTCCAGGGGTCAGTGGGGGATCTGTGTGGAGTCTCCCAATCAGCTGTCCGCAGTTGTGTCAAGCTGGTGACAGAAGCTGTGTTCAGGCGGGTATTGACTTTCATTCATTTCCGTACGGACAAGGCCAGCCAGGCAGAGCGAACCAGAGGCTTTACCGTGATTGCTGGGTTCCCCCGTGTCCAGGGTGCAATAGACTGTACACATGTGACCATCAAAGTGCCAGCAGGTGAGCCCGGTGCCTTCGTCAACAGGAAGGGCTTCCGCCCCATGCACGTGCAGATAGTGTGTGATCACAGGATGCTGATTCTACAGGTCTGTGCAAGGTACCCAGGCAGCTCCCATGACGCTTACATCCTGAGCCACTCCCAGGTGCCGAGGCTCTTCAGTGCTCCAGCCCGACTGGATGGATGGCTGCTGAATGACAAGGGCTATCCCCTCAAAAGGTGGCTCATGACGCCTCTCCGCCATCCAAGAACAGAAGCCGAGCAGCGGTACAATAGGAGCCACGCCTCCACAAGGGCTGTGGTAGAGAGAACTATCGGTCTTCTCAAGAGGCGCTTCCAATGCCTGGACCATTCAGGAGGCGCACTGCAATACCCCCCAGATCGTGTGTCAGTGACAGTGGTTGCATGCTGCGCTCTCCACAATCTGGTGCTGGAAAGGGGGGACATAGTGGAGGAAGAAGATGTTGATGCAGCTGCTCTGGCAGCAGACGATGAGTCCAGTAGTGAGTCCGAGGATGAACACGCTCAGGAGAACGTTGAGGGGATGGACGCCGACCCAGGTAACCCCCAGGGAGGCAGTGTCACCCGGGGGGATTTGACCCAATGCTCCTTCAGCTAGCCTACCATAGATGAACCACCAACACATGCCAGGGCTGCAGGCTCCATACTCGATACCTGACAGGAACATTTGCTTTGTGAACAACATGCACTATGTGCCATTTCAATAAAACTCAATGATAAACAAGCCACTCATAACATCATGGGTTCCCCTTCACCTGCAGAACGAATGAAGCACCCAGAGGCTTGTTGAGGACAAACACATTTACTGCTTTGCAGCCTGGCATACAGAAATCAAAGTAAATGAAAAGATGTTCAACATCACATCAACTTAAAAATAACTTGTAAATGGGGCAAAAGAAAACCATGCCCATGTTGTGCATACGGTGATTTACATTTTTGTTGGCAGGTGCTATGTCCAGGTGCTCCCCCTCGCTAGCACTGGCATCTGAGACATCCTGCTCACTCTGCTGTCCTGTTGGGCTTGATGACCTTGCCTGGCGTCCTCTGGCCCGTGGAGCCTGTGCTGGCGCCGACTGGGAGGGAGCGGCCAGTGGCACGGCTAGCATCTCCCCGGTCACCGCAGCCTCATCGGATGCCACGGTGACTGGCAGAGGGGTGGAGGAGCTGCTGCCATCAACCAGAGCACCCTGAGAGGAGCCCGCAGATATGACTGGCAGCTCGTGCGCCAACGTCAGGTTGCTTTGGACCTCCCTGCTCACCATTGATGGATGATCACCTAGCTGGGATACTGGACACCCAATCCATCTCCCACACTGACACTGACCACCTGAGGTCAATGCCGCTGTGAGGGCTTGCAGGTCCGAGCGCATCCCCAGGAAGCCCTGATTGATCTCCTGGAGGAGTCTCTCCATGAGAGTCGCCACTCTCTCCATGGAGGAGGCAATGTACTCAGCCTTGAGAGTCATTGCATTCCTCATACTCCACATGGACTCTCCATCATGGAGACCATGGCACGCATTCCCTCATGTATCTCTGCCAGATCCTCCCGCACACCCTGCTGGACTTCCAGCATCTGCTGCCTCAGGGCAGACTCCAGAGGCCCATCATCAGCCACCGACTGAGCTTGTTCCTGGTCCCCAGCAGTCCTCTGACTGCCGACGCCCTGGGCACTCTCTGCCTCTGCCTGCACCTCAAGCGAGTGTGAAGCCCTCACTGCCGTGCACCGAGATATGAGCTGACAATCTTATTCCCACCGAGGTGCTGTTATCTGCGCTGGTGCCTGCCTGGCTGAGAGGGTGCGACGCTGGTGGGTTCCGATCCGCCATGCCATCAGGGTTGAGTGGCGGTCCCTCAAGCTCCTGAGACTGAGGGTGTTCTGGTGAGCCTGAAAGGAAGAACAAGGACATGTGATTAGTTGAAGTAGCCACATTGTTAATGTGCATGCCTGGCCCCGATCAGGGTGCCCTCATCTTTCCATTATCAATGGGGATTCCATGTTGGAGGCTGAATTTAATATACAGTTGACAGTGGAATGTTTGCACTGACAGACATTGTGACCTCAGTGCACGGCACCCTTACCTCCCTGTGGCACCCCAGTCAATGCAGCTGGTTGACCTGGACAAATGGCACCTCCCCAGCTCCAGTGCCTCCTACTCATATCTGGTGATGATCAGAAGGTGGGGCTGCTCTCCGCCAGTCCACAGCAACTCGGCATTATTGTGGGCTGTCTTCTCCTGAAAGGACAGAGGAGCATTGATTAGTCCACCCTGTACCTGCATTGCCATTGCAGCCTGGCCAACCCCAACAGAGGAATACCTCACATGGCCCAGCCGATTCGTGACCCTGGAGCCACAATACACTCATTCCAAACAACCAGAGCTGACCCCCTTGCCCAGATGCTGCCTCCATAACATTTGCCACTCACACTCTAAGAACTCTGAGGTCCAGGGTTGGGGTGGGGCGGGGGGGGGTGGGGGGGTGGTGCCCAAGGGGGGGCACGTAACTGCTGTGCTAAGTGACCCATGCCTACACGGTACTCACCCTTCCCGATCACAGGAGGTCATTAAACTGCTTGAGGCACTGCACCCAGGTGCGTCTCACCACATCGTGGGAGCTGACCTGTGATGTCACCTCCTCCCAGGCATGTTTAGTTAGGTGGGGTGGCCTCCTCCTCCTGTCCCTTGGGGCAAGGATATCCTGGCGTGCTGCCACCTCCTGCAGGAGGGCAGCAAGACACTTGTTGGAAAACCTCGGGGCTGACTGCCCCACTGACCTGCTCTCCCGCTTGCCCTGTTTGCCGAAGACGTTCTCCACTGCTGATCTGCGAAGTCAATGGCAGCCTCAGGACGACTGCCTGCGCCGTTTTTGAATCGGCCGCTGGGTCGCCAATAGACCCAGCAGACATTGGCCTCCCGCCCCTGCCCATCCCTTCCAGTTGATCTCGGGAGACGCG
Organism: Cetorhinus maximus; assembly: GCF_964194155.1. NCBI lineage: Eukaryota > Metazoa > Chordata > Chondrichthyes > Lamniformes > Cetorhinidae > Cetorhinus > Cetorhinus maximus. Next base: position 99,248,075 of record NC_135886.1, on the reverse strand, counting down.
CATTACACTGGGTGGGCCTTAATTGGCCCACCCGCGTAAAATGGTGGTGCGCATCCGATCGCGGGCAGCAGTCGGGTTCCCGACCGCCCCCGTCCCTCCCGCCGACTAAAAAATTCAGGCCATAAAACCTCTGAAGTGCAGGAAGTAAACTCAGCAAAAAGAACTGTGAACAAACCCTTTCCCACTAATAAGTAAGAAAGCAGCTGTGAGAACTGAAGACTGACTGCCGTATTAATTCAGAGATTAATTCAGCCCCTTCCATTGCCATTGTGTTGTGGCCTGGCTTTCACTGGCTAGTTTAGATAGACTGGAAAACCCATAGATACGCTATTAAATGTGAAAGTCAGCTGAAATGTCCCCTTAATTGGGCAATTATCTTATGTCAATAGGCAACTTGCCTGAGGTGTCAGCTGTGGCTCAGTTCATAGCACCCTCGCCTTTGAATCAGAGGGTTGTGGGTTCATGTCCCACTCCTGGAAAACCAAGAACTGTGATTGTACTCGAAAGAAGTTGCAATCTGTGACTGTTGGTAACTCGAAAGAGTTTCCCAAGAGGGTTGTTTGCAAGCAACCTAATGTGCTCCGGTTAAATGTGGAAGGTTGGAGCTGGGTTCCTGACCCACTCCCAGTTTTCCCAGACCCCACAAGTGTATCTAGATGCTCCTGAAGGTTAAAATTCCCCTCCGTAGTTCTGTGATAAAGACACCAGTGAATGAATAAATGTGGCTTTTTTGTCTCAAAAATATGAATGGTTTTCTGAAACCTGTAAATATGGATGGTTTAATGGGGAAGATTTACTCCAGAACATGAAAGCCAGCTTCAACCTGCTACTGTAATTAAAATCGTCTCAGGTGACTACATTTACAATTGAGTTCTCGGGATGCAATGTTGTCTTGTTTTACTCTATCAGTCCAGGAATCTCATAGGAACAAAAGCAAAGTGCGCTGTTAAAATTGTGCCATACTGTAGATCCATGTTTTAATAATGCAGTAGTGTTTCACAGTTTATTTTACCCAGTAGTTAAAAAAATGAGTATCAGATGGAGTCCCTGGCTTGAAACTGCCACTGGTTAGGTTTGTTTTTTCTTGTCACTTGAACCGGGTGCCTCATAGGCCAGTAATTTAACACTTGCCCTCAGTGCCCTTGCAGGCCTTATGTCACGGGGCCACTTTTCTGGCATACGCTTCTCCACGCCCACACATGTTCTCCGAACCGACACTTAACCTTTCGGAGCATAATTTGTCAGCAGGGCTGAAGAAGGCAGGATGTGATCGATGGGTCCATGTGGGGCTTTCAACTTGAGCCTGTCTGACCAACAACCACAAAAGAAAAGAGCCATCATCACATCTCAGAGCATTGCAAACCACAAGAAGCTTTCGAAATCAGACTCCCTACTAATCCAGGTACAGTAGAGCGCAAACATGACATCCTGCTTTCTCATCTACACTCAGCCCACTATTCAGGCTTAACAGCATCATAGAGAATGGGGAAAGAGCAGGGAAAGCTCCAGTTAATAAGCTGGCAGCCCCACTCAGCCAATAAATTGCACGGCCTCACTCTGTCCTGTCATTTCTATTGACTCAAGCAGAAGTTTGGGTGCATTTTCTAAAAATAAGTAATTTGCTCCAAGTTGTACTTTATTAAAGCATGTAGAACATTTCCTTGCATAATATAAATTTAGAAAAGAAACCTTAAAACAACAAGTGAAGTAATAAGATTTGTTAAAACCTTAACAAAATATGGTGTATTGTTACAATGGGAAAACATCAGACAGGACCAAAGATTTGAGCTGAGTGTTTTATTTATTATCTTAAATGGAAGAGGACATGTGAACTAAAATTGATGAGAGCATCTTTTTTCAGTATGACACATTGCACAGAATGACTTGGTTCTCTAACAAAACAAAAATAATTAATTCAATCACTAACTCACTGGACTCTTGAAACCAAATTTTGCATCTAAGTGAATTGCCCTTACAATGAAAAACATGTTGGCTGAAAGGTGCCTTTCTGAGGTTGAGGTTTAAGGTGCATTGTCAGGCCGACGATAATTGGAATTTTATACCAAGCCTGAGCTTTCCCAGCCCCAATGCTTGAATACAGGATAACCAGAGAAAGAGTAGGGCCCATACGGGACCAAGGGGGCAATCTATGGGTGGAGCCAGAGGACATCGCTAGAGTGTTGAATGAATGCTTCACATCCGTCTTCACCCAAGAGAATGAGGATGAAGGTATCGAACTCGAGGAGAGAGACTGCAAGGTTCTTAAGCAAATTGATATAGGGAGTGACAAGGTATTGGAGGTGTTGGCAGGCTTAAAAGTGGACAAATCTCCAGGTCCGGATGATTTGTGTCCCAGACTGCTGAGGGAGGCAAGGGAGGATATCACAGCGGCTCTGACCAAAATTTTTAATTCCTCTCTGGCCACGGGGGAGGTGCCAGAGGACTGGAGAACAGCTAATGTGGTTCCGCTATTTAAGAAGGGTTGTAGAGATAAGCCAGGGAACTACAAGCCAGTGAGTCTCACGTCAGTGGTAGGGAAACTATTGGAGAACATTCCGAAGGAGAGAATCTATCTCCACTTGGAGAGGCAAGGTTTGATCAGGGATAGTCAGCATAGCTTTGACAGAGGGAGGTCATGCCTAACAAATTTGATTGAATTTTTTGAGGAGGTGACCAGGTATGTAGATGAGGGTAGTGCAGTTGATGTAGTTTATATGGATTTCAGCAAAGCGTTTGACAAGGTCCCACATGGGAGACTTATAAAGAAGGCAAATGCACATGGGATACAGGATAATTTGATAAGGTGGATTCAAAATTGACTTAGTTGGAGGAGACAGAGGGTGATGACAGAAGGATGCTTTAGTGACTGGAAGCCTGTGTCCAGTGGCGTACCACAGGGATCTGTGCTCGGTCCCCTATTATTTGTCATTTATATAAATGACAAAAATGACTATGTGGGGGGTAGGATTAGTAAGTTTGCGGATGACACAAAGATTGGCCGGGTAGTTAGTTGTGAGACTGAGTGTCTTGGGCTACAGTAAGATATAGACGGGATGGTCAAATGGGCAGATAAGTGGCAAATGGAATTTAACCCTGAAAAGTGTGAGGTGATACACTTTGGAAGGAGTAATTTGACAAGGAAGTATTCAATGAAGAGCATGACACTAGGGAGTTCTGAGGAACAAAGGGACCTTGGCGTGTGTGTCCATAGATCTCTGAAGACAGAGGGGCATGTTAGTGGGGTGGTGGAAAAGGCATATGGGACACTTGTCTTTATCAATCGAGGCATAGATTACAAAAGTAGGGAAGTCATGTTGGAGTTGTATAGAACCTTGGTGAGGCCACAGCTGGAGTACTGTGTGCAGTTCTGGTCGCCACATTATAGGAAGGATGTGATTGTACTGGAGGGGATGCAGAAGAGATTCACCAGGATGTTGCCTGGGATGAAACATTTAAGTTATGAAGAGAGGTTGGATAGACTTGGGTTGTTTTTGTTGGAGCAGAGAAGATTGAGGGGCGACCTGATCAAGGTGCACAAGATTATGAGGAGCATGGACAGGGTGGATAGGGAGCAGCTGTTCCCCTTAGTTGAAGGGTCAGTCACAAGGGGACACAAGTTCAAGGTGAGGGGCAGGAGATTTAGGGGGGATGTGAGGAAAAACTTTTTTACCCAGAGGTTGGTGATGGTCTGGAATGCGCTGCCTTGGAGGGTGGTGGAGGCGAGTTGCCTCGCATCCTTTAAAAAGTCCCTGGATGAGCACTTGGCATGTCATAACATTCAAGGCTATGGGCCAAGTGCTGGTAAATGGGATTAGGTAGGTAGGTCAGGTGTTTCTCATGTGTCTGTGCAGACTCGATGGGCTGAAGGGCCTCTACTGCACTGTGTAATTCTGTGATTTTTTGATATCACTGAGTGCAAAAGATGGAAAAATGTTTCACTTTCGCTTATTGGAGTTCTTCATCTTTATCATATGAACACACAAAGCTGACAGGCAGGAAAATATCAGCTAGCCCATCAAGCCTGCCACCATGGCTGGAGCATCATGGCTGGAGCATCATGACTAATGCTTTCTACCTAACTCTCCCCCATTCCCCCACTACCCCACTGACCACTGCACCCACTTCTCCTGTGAGCTCATAGGAAAGGATAGAACGTAGGGAAAAAAATTCAAGGCCAATATGGGGAATATTTATCTCCAACCAACCCCTATAAGCTAATCAAAATGAACCCAGGAGATCGCATGGGCCAAGCATTGCCTATAAAACCATATGCCTTTTATATGATGTGATCCCAGCCCCAGTCAGGAACTGATCCAGCTCACTTTTGAAGATGAAGAGTCAGCAATCACCACACCAGCCAGCAATATCTAGAGGCTAACTACTCTCTGGCAAAAGAAGAACCATCTAACATATAGTATATTCCCAGTCTTCCATAGTTTAAACTCATGTTCACTGGCTCTCCCCAATCTGCGAAATTAGAGTATTTTATCAATAGGGGATCTATCCAATTTTATGGACTTCTATCAAGTCCCTTCTAAAGTAAATAGATCAAGGTCATGGAAAAACTCAGCAGGTGTGGCAGCATCGGTGGAGAAGAAAAGAGTCGACGTTTCGAGTCCTCACGACCCTTCAACAGAACTGAGTATAGTTAGGAGAGGGGTGAAATATAACCCCTCTCCTAACTATACTCAGTTCTGTTGAAGGGTCGTGAGGACTCGAAACGTCGACTCTTTTCTTCTCCACCGATGCTGCCACACCTGCTGAGTTTTTCCAGGTAATTCTGTTTTTGTTTTGGATTTCCAGCATCCGCAGTAGTTTTTTGTTTAGATCATGGTCATGTTTGATTAGCTGAGGTTTTTTTAAAGTTAGGATCAGTCTTGTTGCTTTTCTCTGAATATTTACCCAAAATGTGGAGGACAAAACTGGAAACAGTGGGCAGGATCTTCAGGTCGGTGAGCGGGGGGGCGGGGCCCGCTTGCTGATGCGTAAAATGACGCGGGATGACATAGGGCGGAACTCCTGACGTCACCCCGCGTCATTTCAATTTTCAGGTTGGCGGGGGAGCAGCTGAATCAGCTGTGCGCCCGTCAACCTGTCAATGGCCTATTGATGCCATTGACAAAGTACTTAACGTAATTAATGGACCTGCCCATCCAACCTTAAGGTTGGTGGGCAGGCCGGGAGCCCTGACCGGCTTAAGAAAAAGTATGAAACCTCATCCATGGGTGGGATGAGGTTTCATGAGGGTTTTTAATTTTTAATAACGGTTTCACTGAAAGTGATGGACATGTCTCAACTCATGTGACAGTGTCACATGAGGGGATGTCAGGGAAATTTTGCATTTGTCTCTGTAACATTTTTAAATTTGGAGTCAATCTCCCTGAGGCAGCACTTGGCCTCAGGGAGATCAGTGCGTTCTTTCGCGTGCATGCTCGAAAGAGCGCACTCTCGGCTGAGGGAATCACCCCCCCGCCCGCACAATAGCGCTTCCTGGCGGACGTCACGCTGGGCGGGCCTTAATTGGCACACCCGCGTAAAATGGCGGTCCAATCGGAGGCCCACTCCTGCACTTCTCCCCCAATGGGGGTAAAATTGTTCCCAGTTTTCCAAATGCAATCTAAATTATTTACCAGTTTGTTAATAGTAACTGATCTCCTATAGTATTACACACAGATAGTCCTGGGTCTGTAATGATTACATAGCTTGCATCTTTAAGGCAGCTGCTCCAATTAAGCAAACCCAAGGTAACTGCAGCTACTGTTGGACCCAAATATATTATTTTTTGTGGAATTGGGGCACATGTGTAGTGTGGCAAGACCTGGCCCACTAGAAAGATATGCCCAGGTCATGGCAAATCTTCCAACTCTGGAATCATTTAAATATTTTTGATGGGCTCTCTGGCTTTGGAGAAGTGGATCCAGAGATTTGCTCCTGTGGCTCTCTTTGCCTAGTGTTACCAATGGCCTCTGACCTGCCGATGAAAACAAATCTTGTGTAATTGAATAGTCTTATGAGTGAAATTCCCTCTCCATCACCAAAGCAATGGGGTGGGCACCATGGATAAGCGGGTGTCCAATGTTACTAAGGGTCAAATGATGGAAAATACATTGAATGGCATATTTATATCATTTCAATATAATTTCAGCAAAAGTGATCCATGAATTGAGCATCATTTATTGCTTCTAGCAGAAAATAAAAAGGGACATGAAAGTGGGAGGGAATGGATAAATGTATTGCATAAGTGCAAGATCCCATATATAAAGTGTTGTGGTCGATTATGGGGGTAAATCTGACTCAGGATGCTAGTGTAAAATGTGTGATAGCACCTCAATATTAAACACCACTCTCAATTTTCATTTTTTTATTATTCTTTCACAAGATACGGGTGTTGCTGGCTAGGCCAGCATTTATTGCCCATCCCTAATTTCCCTTTTGGAGGTGGTGATGAGCTGTATTCTTGAACCGCCACAGTCTATATGGTATAGATACACTCTCAGTTTCTAAACAAGGAGTGTTTATCAATTGGCCTAACCAATATTCTGCATTTTACATTCTTTCCTGCAGTCAATAGTCAGTTTTAATGATTTTAAGCTCAAGGTTAAAGATTGGCTTTCCTTCGCCCTTTTTAAAAGCTTGCTTATCAACAATAACCACATTTGATATCTAGTGCATGACATCAGAAGTGCGAGTAGCTGGACTAAAGGGCCTGGAGTTTCCACTTGGTTTCACAGAGATTTTTCGACACAATTCACCCCAAACCAGCAAAACCAGCGCAAAAGACTGCATTCAGCAAAAGTGAGTTTTTGTGATCTTTCCCACTGGTTTAAGGAGCATCGCCATATTAGATAGCCCCAAACACACAGCTGGCCATGCCCCCTGGTTGACTTGTGAGTTTCTGCTAATTGCTCGAAGGGTGTCTACAACTCTTTTGGTCCTTTTGAACGCCAGGACACTAATAGGTACATTTTAAAAGCTTTTGTATATTCTAAACAAACTGCCATCTGTGCCCCAATATAACTAACAAAGGGTTCTGTATATTTTTTTAAAGATATTTCAGTTATTTAAAATCAGGTTACTCAAAGGTGATGGACTAGATACTCTGATTAAAACATCTTTTTGTGATAAATCCATTGGGCTGGATCTTCCAATTCTAACAATGGCAAATGTTGATACATTCGGAAGTTCTGACTCACGCAAATGCGTGGTAATACCCAGGAAGTTTAAACTTCTGATGGGCAGATTTGTGTTGCCCGGGTCTCTCTGAGCCTGTTGCGTGATACTTACCTTAGTATTGTCCCGCTGTTAACTCCTGGTGTAGGACCGTGATTAACAGCGGAGCCCAGCTCCCCACCCCGACCATCCCACCGGCCTGACTCCCATCCAACTCCCCACCTCCCCGACCTGACAACCCACCCATCCACCACCTGCTCACCTACTCACTCAAACTCCTCCCTCCCTACCTACCTACTCACTCACCCACCCACTCACTCCACTTTAAAAATGTACCTGAATACAGCAGCTAATGGGCGTGACCTCCCCGCTGCTCCTCTTCGCCATTGCCCTCTGTGGATGGCTGCACTGAGGGAGGGCAGCTGCAGCCAGGACAGTAAACTTGGCTGAAGGGATGGAAAAATGTAAAGCTGGAAGTATTTTCGTAGTCAGCAGCAATCGCCCCAGCATCGGCACTGACTGGATGATTTGTAATCAAGCTGCACTAAGTTCCTCTCTTAAATATATCAAGGAATGTTTCTTAAGGCAATTTAATTTTTAAAAATTTTGCACAGGAAAGCTGCCTAATTGTGCTGGGTCAAATATACAAATAAATTTGAGCAGAAGCTTGAGGGAAACAAAAAGACTTCTTAAACCAGAGCAAATTGGGGGTGCAATTTACACCCAGGTCAAAGATTGCACTGTCCATCGTGGAAGACTTATCCCTAACCTGATGCATGATATTGCATCTACACATGGTGTGTCAAGGTTTGCACTAATTTAATTACCTGTGTTGCAAAAATGTACTTTTGTGTCGACTGTTTGGCTTGTTTGCGAGAAACAGGATGTGAGGGATTAACATCCAAGGTCAGGCAAAACATTTTTTAACTGAAAAGTCAAACAGCTCAGTTGCAGGAAGGTTGGCTGTCGAGGGCTCTGTAAGGTAAGGTTTTATGAGAAGACAATGAGTGGTCTGAAGTCTGAACTCTTTTGGGAAGAAAATCGGGGTCAGCAAATACTGAATGGAAACAACCCTGTTCATGATGTCTACAATGGCAAAGGGAAAAGTAAATGTCTCGCACAATATACATGAAGAGCAAGAGATTAGAAAATACTTGCATTATGGAGACCGAGATCCATTTAACATAAATTGACATTTGTATTTATTGAAACTTCGAAAAAAAAAATAGACGTTTGCAGATTGTTCTTTTCAAATTCAATTGACTAAGATTAAACAGGAGTTAAAGTTATAAATTGGGGTAAGGCCAATTTTACTAAGCTGAGTTGTGATTTAGCAAAAGTGGACTGGAAACAGCTACTTGAAGGTAAATCAGTATTAGAGCAGTGGGAGGCATTCAAAGGGAAGATTCAAGGGGTTCAGAGTAAACATGTCCCCACAAAGAAAAAGGGTAGGATTGCCAAATCTATAGCCCCCTGGATGTTGAGGAGTAAGATAAGGCAGAAAAGGAAAGCTTATGTCAGGCACCCGAGAACTCAACACTACAGAAAGCCAAGAGGGGTATAGAAAGAAGAGGGGTGAAATCAAAAAGAGAATTAGGAAAGCAAAGAGAGGGCGTGAAAGAATGCTGGCAAGCAAAATCAAGGAGAACCCAAAGATGTTTTATCAATACATTAAGTGTAAGAGGATAACCAAGGAAAGAGTAGGGCCCATAACAGACCAAGAAGTTAACCTATGTTTGGAGGCGGAGGATGTGGGTATAGTTCTTATTGAATGCTTTGCGCCTGTCTTCACAAAAGAGGGGGACAATGCAGACATTGTAGTTAAGGAGGAGGAGTGTTAAGTACTGGATATGATAAACATAAGAAGAGAGGAAGTATTAAGAGGATTACCATCCTTGAAAGTGGATAAATCACCAGGGCCAGGGGAAACGTACCCCAAGCTGTTGAAATAAGCCAGGGAGGAAATTGCAGAGGGTTTGACCATCATTTTTCAATCCTCACTGGATGTAGGTGAGTTGCTGGAGGATCACAAGAGGGATTGCTGTAGACTGCAGGAAGATATCAATGGTCTAGTCAGGTGAACAGAAAAATGGCAAATGGAATTTAACCCAGAAAAGTGTGAGATGATGCATTTGGGAGGTCAAATAAGGCAAAGAGTTACACAATAAATGGGAAGATACTGAGAGGTGTAGAGGAAGTGAGGGACCATTGGAGTGAATGTCCACAGATCCCTGAAGGTAGCAGAACAGGTTGATAAGGTGGTTAAGAAGCCATATGGAATCCTTTCATTTATTAGCTGAGCCAAAGAATACAAGAGCAGGGAAGCTATACTGGAACTATATAAATCATTAGTTAGACCACAACTTGGGTACTGTGTGCAGTTCTGATCGCCTCATTACAGATAGGATGTAATTGCATTAGTGGGGGTACAGAGGCGATTTACGAGTATGTTGCCAGGACTGGAAAATTGCAGCTATGAGGAAAGATTTGATAGGTTGGGGTTTTCTTCTTGGAACAGAGGAGGCTAATGGGGGGAGATTTGATTGAGATGTACAAAACTGTGAGGGGCCTGGATAGAGTGGATGGGAAGGACCTATTTACTTTAGCAGTGCAGTCGGTGACTAGGGGGCATAGATTTAAAGTGATTAGTAGAAAGATTAGAGGGGAGATGAGCAAAAGCTTTTTTCACCCAGAGGGTTGTGGGGGTCTTGAACTCACTGCCTGAAAGGGTAGTAGAGGCAGAAACCCTCAGCTTTTTTAAATGGTGTCTGGATATGCACCTCAAGTGCTGTAACCTGCAGGCAAGTGGGATTAGGCTGAGTGGCCTGATTTTCGGCTGGCTAAGACACAGTGGGCCGGGTCGTCTCTTTCTATACCATAAACTTTCTATGATTCTATGGCTTGAGTTTCCTGCTCCCCTGATCCCTACCCCGGTCAGGTTTTTAGATGGAGGTGGGGAGTGTGAAATTGAAGGAATGGGGTTATCTCTGAGTTCCCACCCGCCTGACCTCGTAGCAATTTTCCACTTGGAGGGCATGGGCTAGGATGGGATGCCCGCCTTTGCCCCAACTGAGGCCCTTTAAAAGCCGTTTCCCACCCAGCCTTAGTTTTTAGGCTGGCGGGAGGATTTACCTGGCATGGGGGAAGCCCAAAAAATGAATTAGCTTAGATCTCATGCGGGAAGAGGGGAGGGGTGGTGCCTCCATCAGAAGCCCCCTTCTGACTATCAGTTCCTCCCCCCACCTAAGGTCCAGTGGCCGCTGGACTTCCTTCTTCCAGCAATCCCCGTATTCTCTCCCCTACATCCTGATCATCGCCTTTGCACCTCTCCAGGCCTTCCCTACCCTCCCTGCCCTGCGATCCCTTAAACTTACTTTGCCCTCCAGTCCCAGGTTTTAAGCTCAGGCGTCTTCCTGAATTTCCTCTTCAGTCCATTGCAACTCTTGTCGCTGCAGAGACCGGAGAGCTGCCAGCCAATCTAAGGCAAGGCTTCCTCCTGAGCAAGGGGTGGAAGTCCTGCCTGCAGCCAAATGACACTCATTTGAGCATGAAATGACTGCAGGGCACTCAGAGGGTGATGGGAAGGGAAACCCCGCCATCCAAAAGGTTCAGGCACCTGATTCTAAATCAGGCAACTGAGAAACTTTGAAGTAGTTAAATTCAAAATCACAGTAAATAGTACATTGTGTAACTGTTAGTTAGAGAAGGGAATGTGCTATATCATAACATGAATTCATTGTACTGAGACCAAGTGGGAAACTGATCTCTCGATTTTTGTTAAACATTTGTAAGGACTGTGAATACATAACTGCCAAACACAAACTGCTGAGCCGAATTGCCAGAACATTCAATTAAAGTCCCTTGCCTGTATCACTTGAGTGTCATCAACATTAGATAGAATGTCTTTGAACTTAGGGTAGAAAGAAAGAAGTTGCATTTCTTTAGCATGTGCCATGACCTTGGGACATTTCAAAGCACTTTACAGCCAGTGAAGCACTTCTTAACTGTTGCCATTGTTATAATGTAGGAACAGTTTCTTTCCAGTCCCATTTTCCATTTGGAAGTGCAATAGATTTATGCTTTAAAATCGCACATCTTCTAAATGAACGGGCAGCGATCTCAACTGATTTGAATTGTGGCTTTTGGCAAGCAGGTCCATAATGGCACCAAGAGGATCAGTTGCCATCTCCAACTAATCCCTGAATAGTGATCAAGGCGAGAGAAGAATGGGAAGAGTTTACTTTTTCCCATAGTCTGTCTGAGTTAGAAAGGGTTAACTGAGATAATAAGCAGTTTCCCTGATGTTACTGGAGCTTTTCCATGTGTCAGACTCAGAGGTATGCATTTCTTCAGGATCAGTTTGCACACACATGCCAGTCAGACAATCCTGTTTTGTAAGCTAATGACATTTCCTAGTGAACGACTTGTGTTGATTGGCATTCGCCTTGTGTTTAAAAAAAACTTTCCAGATTTAGTCTCTGGTTTTAGATTTCAAATCTCTGTTTTGGGCTTTTAAAAATACACTCTGTTATAAAGATTAATTTCTGAAAACATAAACATAGTTAAAAATCATAACAAATTGAAATTGTGTCTTTGCAATAATATATGGACAATCTTCTTTTCAAATCTCATATCTCCATTGAACTTGTAGATAGAATTACTTATGATATCATCAGAGTCACTTAAAATTGAATATAAGGTGCCTGAATGTGTCACTTACACAAGTGTCATTTCTGAGCAAGTTGAGTTAGCCACAGTTCTTTTCATGGTTAGTCATTTTACTCCATGCTGTTTTGACAATGCAGAGCAAACACAGGTGGTCATTGGCCCCCAGCAGTGCTGGTTTGACTATTCCAGTTTGGAATCAAATTTGCAGCAGCAGAGAGCTTCAGCAACATTTCATGTTCAAATGATTCAAACATTATTTGGAAAATAATAATCAGCTATCAGTTAATGTAGGTGTGGAAGTGTTAGACTGAAGTTATGCTCACACTTTTTGCGAAGTAATTTCCAGTGCATGTTGATGAGAAAGTGGCAGTATAGCTCGAGAGTCAAGTATCGGTTGTGCAGTAATGCAAAGATTGTGAGGTCCCGTCCAGGTGGCCATCATGCACACGGCATGCAGTATAACTCCAGTCTGATGCAAAGGGCATGCAGCAATTGATCCTTTTTGAATGTTTAAATGGATTCTTTGTAATGCTAAAAGGACGTGCGCAGTCCCACCTGCACAGTCTCTCCTAGCACAGAACACTCAAAAAGATTGTGATATCAAGTTTCATGCTGGCCCACCATTCAGTTCCACCTTCCTCATTTCTCAACTAAGTTAATATAGCATGCCACGTGGAGAATGAGGCAGTCCACCTCAAAAGGAAGATGCAACATAAAAACATAGGATGCAATGTAGCAAAGATTATTGACACTGTGTCCTGTTGTGTGTGCCCATGTATTTCACCTCCTGTTTTCTCTAGCTGGCACCTAATGGTGCTTTCCTAAATATATTCTCATTTTGGTCAGTCTATTTTTCATTCCTATAGTTAACAATGATTGCTTGGCATGAAATGCTATTCCACTGTTTCAACTTCTTTGGTCTGAACTTGCTAATTCCATTCTTATAAAGTCATTGACTCATATTAAGCACATAGATGGTCAAAAGAAGTCTTTAATAATTATTGCAGAACTGTCTCTGCTTCAAATCACGTAACTAAGTTGACAATGGAACATATAATTTGCCAGAGGAAAAGAGCCCAAGGACGAATTTTACACCCCATCACCAACATCCTCCACACACACCCTGACTCCCACCCCCACCGGCCAGCATATTTAAAGGAGGAGGACACGTAAAATAAAGTGGGTGTTTAGCTCACTGTCCTCCGGTCCACCACTGAGCTGTACCCCATTTTATGGTGGGGAAAGTAAGGCATCATCCAGTCCACCCGCCCTTAGGCCTATTGAGGTGCTTACATTGCCAATTAAAGGCCACTTAAGGGGCTCTTTCCACCTCCGTCGCCATGATAGGGTGGGCAGGGGAAGATGGAAGGAACGTGTCCAGTGCTACTTTCTCAATTTGGGGTAAAAGGAGGGAGGAAGGGGAGTGTCTCCTTTGGCAGATCACCTGTTCCCATCAGGGGCATATGCCCCCGCACCCCCCAACAAAATGGTACCCCTTCCCCCTTTGTGCCTCCCACCCAGCCTCTAGAACACAATCCCTCATCCCCTTACCACTCCTCCATCGGGTCTCCGGTCCCTCCCTGACCAAAATCCCCGAACCTACCTTTCCGTCCAGATCCATGGATTTTCTTCTCAGGACCCCCTTGCAGCCCCAGCAGCAGCCACTACTGTGTTCTGCCACTGCTGGGACTACTTAGCTGCCAGCCAATCAGATTGGATGATAGTTCTCGTGGGTGGGACTTCCTGTCACTGAGGGGCACAAGTCCCACTCTCACCTTGTTAAGGCAACCCCCAGCGTAGCTTCAAACCGGGGCAGCACTTGAAAAAGTCAGGAAGCTGCCGACCAACTTTTCTACTGGGACAGCGGGGAGGACAAGCAATATGCGCCCCTGTTAAATTTGCCCCCAAGATTCATCTAGTTCACCTTCTGCTATCCTGGTAGTCATAAAATGTAATGATAATGGGGTTCTGGCTATGGCAATCAATCTCTACCAATTACTCTACAACAGACTGAGACATGCTCATTGAAACATGCCCCTTGATGCAGCCAGAACTACAGCCTCAAAAGCAGGGCGAGGACAGTATTGCCAGGGGCTGTGGCCGTGAACTTTTATGTGTCGGATTCCTGCCAGGTTGAAGCAGAGAAGTTTACTTGTTCACTGTTGAGTAAGGGAGATCACTGAAGCTCTGCATCTATAGAGAGCTGAATATATTTCATTCTTTATTACCAGAGAGAAGCAGATGGAGTGAACATCTGACTTTACCAGCTTTCTCATGGTGCTGGGTGCCACTGGCTGAACACACGTTACTTTGCAAGTGATTCATGTAAATTCTGAGGTGTACCTCAACCAGAAGGGGTTTCACTCGTTTGGTGTCCAGCTGGGGTGCGACTATACTCAACATATCATGCAGGTCAATGCTCAGTAGCCTGGCAGCAGTCATGATGCCTTCATTCAGCACCAGTTCACTGTATTACCTGCATTTGATGGCAATCCTAGCAATATGTTGGAGGTTAGATTGCTGGACTGCCTTGACACCCCACAAGCACTTTTGAATTCTGAAATTCACAGCTCTGACAGCAGCAGTGTGAGCTTGCGTGGTTTCAGTTTGGGCTTCCACTGCCGCACTCAGAGGTTGTGTGTCTTCTGCAATGGAAGTGGGGACATCAGATATCAGACACAGTGTCATAGTTTAGTCCATTGTTCTCATGGAGCTGACCACCACTTCCATGCTGGAGAGAATGGGCCCCAAGTTCTGTGCAAATCATCATGCAAGGTTACTCCTGCATTCACCGTGACAGTGACAGTGGGCTTTCTAGCAGCTCTGCCAATGCACCAAGCATTTCAGTGTGCCTACCCAATAGCTCCTTCTGTAGGCCACCCCATGGAAGTCCTCATCTGAGTTCTCTGCAGGAGAACTCTTGCAAGACTTCACCCTCCAGCAAGCTGACACCTGCATTGTTTTTGTCCTCTCCCCTGGCTGCAGGCCATTTGTGCCCAGTGTATCATGTAGATCCTGCCTCTGTGCTGTCCTCTAAATTATGCACAGTGTCCATATCAGAGCTGGAGGCTCCAAGTGTGAGAGAGAGTGACAGTGTTTCTCATTATCACCGCCTTCCTGCTCTTCTGCCTTTCTCTTCCACCACTGCCTGACCAGGCTGCAGTTTTTGGGAATCTGAGAGGAGAAAGGCATGCAAGGGTCTGGTTGTGGTGAGGGAAGGATGTAAAGAATTACATACTTATACCATCTTCAGCTTAGGAATCAGAAAAGATTGTGGGATGAGGGGGAATAGGATTATGAGAAGGGTATGAGCATATCATCATCTTGGTTTCAGCCCCACCACTGGCCACTCCAGTGATGGCAAGTGCCATTTCCTCAATGGGGCATGGACATGTAGCCATATCTATTGCCCACTGGTTAAGTGCTGCCCTTTCTGGCTATGGGCCATCTTGTCTGGCAAGAGAGAGGAAAGTGCATTCGTGAGTGTTGTGCAATCTGCTTGGATGATGTGTCTGTTACGGTTGAAAAGCTAGCAGTTTGTACAAGCTGAGATGTGAGTGTGAGGCTTGCAGCAATGCTAATTATGTGAAGGTGAGGCAGAGCTATAGATGTCCAGTATGAATGATTCAGTATGAGAGATTGGTGATAGGTGAGTGATGTGGGGGGTGGTGAATGGAGAAGTGGGTGAGGTTAATGGTTCATTTGTAAGGATATGACATTTGAAGATGAATTCACTGACCCTGATCACTTGTGTGAGTTCCTTATAGTCCTTACAGCACCATGTCCTGATCGTCAGGGCTACACTGCTTGCATTAACTGTAGTGGCTGTCTGCTCCCACTGCCTTCTCAGTGTGTGTATGGAGGGCCTCCTGGCTCTTGTAGTAGAGGACCTCTCTCCCTTTGTCCGCCTCTCCCACCAATGCTTCATCACTGTACCTGAGAACCTTGGTGTATGCTCTGTGTCTCATTGCACCATTACTCAGGCTTCTTTCAGGGCAGACTCTCCTCCCCAGCCATTTTCAGCCCCTTCCCAGGCAGAGTACATCTCCCCTTTAAGAGGTACAGACTAGCTTTAAGTAATGCAGGATAACTTTAAATGGTGTTAACCTTGCACGAACTTGGGCTGCCTGCTGAAGTGTGCAGCCTCTCAACAGCATATTTGGCACAGGGCTGCACACAACTATCATTTAAGTTAGCAGACAGCAGAAAATTTGAGTGGAAAGATTGGGTCGGGGCTAATTGTGCATCGTAACCTCTATTTAATTTGTAGGGACTATCAATTTCTTTCCTCCATGGCTCAAATTACTGTACTGTATCCCAAAATATTATTTTCTTTTAGAAAATGGCACACAGGATTTTTGATCTCTCTATAGTTCTTGAGGAATTTCGCCCCTAGCCACCTCGTTTAAATCAGACAGGACTAACTACAGAGGCCGGTAGCAGTTACCACCCTGTTTCTGCCAAAAATCAGGAGGCAGAGAGATCAAAATGGTGAGTGGAATTGAAGATCCAACTTTGGGTTGTCCACCCACTAAGATTTTCATGCAAACCACGATCTAGGCAGCTGGTCCTCCCATTGGGAACAGGTAGGGGCCTCAATAATAAATGCAAATCGGGGTCAGATAACATAGTCACCATTCCCAACAGCAGTTTTGCATTGCTACTGTTGGTTCTTGATCCTGGACACAAACCATTGACGATGCAATCTGAGAGGTCGCCATTTCTTGTGATATTCAAAGAGATCCATCAGCTGCTCTCGAGTAAAATAGGAGAGAGTTTTTGGAGACATTTTGCTTGTGTTAGACTGTGGTTTTCAGCTACTGAGACAATTTCCATAGCAGCTGCTGTAAAATATTCTAAGCTCTTAAGGGGTGACTGGCGGCAGAGCTTTTTCTTGTGGGTGTTTGTGGAAATTCCACTCTACCAGTTGGAGGAGGAGCAAGAACAGCAGCAAGAGGAACGAGCACAAAGAGGTGCAGGAGACGTGACTGAGGGAACCTTAATCTCCCAGCAGAGTTTATAGTTTCAGGACAATATAGCTGTAGTTTTGAGAGAAGCAGTGCATAAGCTTCGCCAAGGATACTTTGACAGGGCTGTGTCACTCGTTGCAACAAGCCCTAAAATGAACTCCAACAACGCATACGTGTCTTTTGCAGCCAATGTCACTGCAGCCCTGGAATCATCTGCATTTGGCTCCTTGGGACATTAGTAACATCAATCAACCTGCTATTTGTGCTTGCATTAAGCAGGTGACTGATGCTGCTCCACCGGATTTCCTGTTTTCCCACCCAGCGAGATTCCTGGGAGCACATTTCATGCTGGCAGTTCCCCGTTTCCACATAAATTAGCCCGACTGCTAAAGTGGCAAGGGGACCCATGCCAATTCCTTGGGTGGGGGTACAGAACATACGCTTTGCACAGCCCACCTAATTTATTCTGTGCATGAAAATTGTCACCTTCCGTAGACTGGGTGGCAGCAAGGAAGTAATGCTGTATAAAACTATTTTTTTGCTTTTTTCACAAAGGACAATCTTTAGTTCAGTTACAAAGAGATAACTGGAACCACTTTAGGTTTATTTTTTAGCCTACAGCTAATAAATTTTAAGTGGGGGTGGAGGTGGGTGCAGGGATTGACAATTATGAGGTCCCTAGAATAAGACTGCCCATACATGGTTGACCTTGTTCACCCAATAACCAGTGACTGAGCACCTTGTATAACAGAACAGTTATGGACTTGGCCTTGAACATGACCCCATGATTGCCATTCTCTTGTTATTTTCTGGTAGCTACCACTTTGATGCTTTGAAAAAAATGATTGATTATTTCAAGACAGGAAACGTTTCCTTGCTCTAAGTATTCAAACGTGTTCCTAATTTTGATCGCAGTTAAGTAAGTATCTTTAAGACTCAACTTTGATTTGCCAAAGCAAACTTTATTATGTAACAGCATGTGATTTGACAGTTTTAACTGCACCTTATAGACACGTAGAGAACCAGAAGCATGAGACCTCATCTGGGCTAATAACACTAAACATAATGGATAATTTCCTATATTTATTGCTACTAATGTGTTCAAAAAGGTTTTGCTCAAAATATCACTTGCTTGAATATTTTGCCAGGCAGCTAACACACTTTAGTTTTAGTCTGATCTCATACCTTATACAGGAACTCATTAGTGTGTTGGAAACACAGGAGTCAATGTTTTCAACTTGTCACCTGGGTGTAAAACTGGCATTGTGGCTTGGCAATCTATCATAGTAAGTGCCTGAGTTGATAGAATAACTCATTTATTTTGTATCTTATTTTCTATCTGGTGTAAACTACTTATGATTTGGTGGTAATTCTGACTTTATGCATGGAAAAACTCAGCAGGTCTGGCAGCATCGGCGGAGAAGAAAAGAGTTGACGTTTCGAGTCCTCATGACCCTTCAACAGAACTGAGTAAAGTTAGGAGAGGGGTGAAATATAAGCTGGTTTAAGGTGGGGGGTGGGGGGAGAGATGTTGGGGGGCGGGGTGGTTGTAGGGACAAGCAAGCAGTGATAGGAGCAGATAATCAAAAGATGTTACAGACAAAAGGAACAAAGAGGTGTTAAAGGTGGTGATATTATCTAAGAAAATGTGCTAATTAAGAATGGATGGCAGGACACTCAAGGTACAGCTCTAGTGGGGGTGGGGTGGAAAGACTGACAGGGTATTACAGTTATAGATTTAAAAATAATGGAAATAGGTGGGAAAAGAAAAATCTTTATAAATTATTGGAAAAAGCAAAAGGGAGGGGGAAGAAACAGAAAAGGGGGTGGGGATGGGGGAGGGAGTTTAAGATCTAAAGTTGTTGAATTCAATATTCAGCCCGGAAGGCTGTAAAGTGCCTAGTCGGAAGATGAGGTGCTGTTCCTCCAGCTTGCGTTGGGCTTCACTGGAACAATGCAGCAAGCCAAGGACAGACATGTGGGCAAGAGAGCAGGGTGGAGTGTTAAAATGGCAAGAGACAGGGAGGTTTGGTTGGGTCTTTCTTGCAGACAGACCACAGGTGTTCTGCAAAGCGGTCGCCCAGTTTGCGTTTGGTCTCTCCAATGTAGAGGAGACCGCATTGGGATCAACGAATGCAGTAGACTAAGTTAGGGGAAATGCAAGTGAAATGCTGCTTCACTTGAAAGGAGTGTTTGGGCCCTTGGACGGTGAGGAGAGAGGAAGTGAAGGGGCAGGTGTTGCATCTTCTGCGTGGGCATGGGGAGTCGTCTAAATTTCTCTGCTCCTCTCACCCATTCTAATCTGTCTCTCTCTGAACTTACTGCACTCCGTTCTCTCAGTTCCAACCCCAACATTGTCATCAAACCCGCTGACAAGGGTGGTGCTGTTGTTGTCTGGCGCACTGACCTCTACCTCGCGGAGGCTGAGCGTCAACTCGCAGACACTTGCTCCTACCTCTCCCTGGACCATGACCTCACCACTGAACATCAAGCCATTGTTTCCAGGACTGTCACTGACCTCATCTCCTCTGGAGATCTTCCTCCCACAGCTTCCAACCTGATAGTCACCCAACCTCGGACGGCCCGCTTCTACCTCCTGCCCAAAATCCACAAACAGAACTGTCCCGGCAGACCGATCGTGTCAGCCTGTTCCTGCCCCACGGAACTCATTTCTCGTTATCTTGACTCCCTTCTCTCTCCCCTTGTCCAGTCCCTTCCCACCTACATCCGTGATTCCTCTGACACCTTACGTCACATCAACAATTTCCAGTTCCCTGGCCCCAACCGCTTCCTCTTCAGCATGGACGTCCAATCCCTCTACACCTCCATCCCCCACCAGGATGGTCTGAGGGCCCTTAACTTCTTCCTTGAACAGAGGCCCGAACAATCCCCATCCACCACTACTCTCCTCCGTCTGGCTGAACTTGTTCTCACACTGAACAATTCCTCCTTTAATTCCTCTCACTTCCTCCAAATAAAAGGTGTGGCTATGGGTACCCGCATGGGCCCCAGCTATGCCTGACTCTTTATGGGGTATGTGGAACATTCCTTGTTCCAGTCCTACTCCGGCCCCCTCCCACAACTCTTTCTCCGGTACATCGATGATTACTTCGGTGCTGCTTCATGCTCTCGTCGGGACCTGGAAAAATTTATTAATTTTGCTTCCAATCTCCACCCCTCCATCATTTTCACATGGTCCATCTCTGACACTTCCCTTCCCTTCCTTGACCTCTCCGTCTCAATTTCTGATGATAGGCTGTCCACCAATATCCATTACAAGCCTACCGACTCCCACAGCTACCTCGACTACAGCTCCTCACACCCCGCTTCCTGTAAGGACTCCGTCCCATTCTCTCAGTTCCTTCGCCTCCGTCGCATCTTTTCTGATGATGCTACCTTCAAAAACAGTTCCTCTGACATGTCCTCCTTCTTCCTTAACCGAGGTTTTCCACCCACTGTCGTTGACAGGGCCCTCAACCGTGTCCGGCCCATCTCCCGCGCATCCGCCCTCACGCCTTCTCCTCCCTCCCAGAAACATGATAGGGTCCCCCTTGTCCTCACTTATCACCCCACCAGCCTCCGCATTCAAAGGATCATCCTCCGCCATTTCCGCCAACTCCAGCATGATGCCACCACCAAACACATCTTCCCTTCACCCCCCCTGGCGGCATTCCGTAAGGATCGTTCCCTCCGGGACACCCTGGTCCTCTCCTCCATCACCCCCTACTCCTCAACCCCCACCTATGGCACCTCCCCATGCCCACGCAGAAGATGCAACACCTGCCCCTTCACTTCCTGTCTCCTCACCGTCCAAGGGCCCAAACACTCCTTTCAAGTGAAGCAGCATTTCACTTGCATTTCCCCTAACTTAGTCTACTGCATTCGTTGCTCCCAATGCGGTCCCCTCTACATTGGAGAGACCAAACGCAAACTGGGCGACCGCTTTGCAGAACACCTGTGGTCTGTCCGCAAGAAAGACCCAAACCTCCCTGTCGCTTGCCATTTTAACACTCCACCCTGTTCTCTTGCCCACATGTCTGTCCTTGGCTTGCTGCATTGTTCCAGTGAAGCCCAACGCAAACTGGAGGAACAGCACCTCATCTTCCGACTAGGCACTTTACAGCCTTCCGGGCTGAATATTGAATTCAACAACTTTAGATCTTAAACTCCCTCCCCCATCCCCACCCCCTTTTCCGTTTCTTCCCCCTCCCTTTTGTTTTTTCCAATAATTTATATAGATTTTTCTTTTCCCACCTATTTCCATTATTTTTAAATCTATAACTGTAATACCCTGTCAGTCTTTCCACCCCACCCCCACTAGAGCTGTACCTTGAGTGTCCTGCCACATTCTTAATTAGCACATTTTCTTAGATAATATCGCCACCTTTAACACCTCTTTGTTCCTTTTGCCTGTGACATCTTTTGATTATCTGCTCCTATCACTGTTTGCTTGTCCCTACAACCACCCCGCCCCCCAACATCTCTCCCCCCATCCCCCCACCTTAAATCAGCTTATATTTCACCCCTCCCCTAACTTTATTCAGTTCTGTTGAAGGGTCATGAGGACTCGAAACATCAACTCTTTTCTTCTCCGCCGATGCTGCCAGACTTCCTGAGTTTTTCCAGGTAATTCTGTTTTTGTTTTGGATTTCCAGCATCCGCAGTAGTTTTTTGTTTTTATCTCTGACTTTATGCATGTTTGGGTTGTGAAAGGTAATCAGTCTGATATCACATCTAACTTGTTTTAGTCATGTGACTCTGCCATGAGGCAAAGTCATTGTAGGCTGCCATTTCTATTTAGATCAATGAAACCTCTCTCAGAGACAGACACTGATGAAGACTGCTGTCCTTATACATGAAACATGGTGTCAGGAAGTAAAGAAAAAATAGATTTTTCAACCCTGGAAATGACATGGAGAAGACACTGAAAACCCAGGAACACAGGTTCAAGTCTACTTAAAAAAAGAAGCTGCTGAAAAAAAAAGGACAATGAGAAAAGCTGCAAGTAACATACAGGCTACAGAAAAGACACAGCTAAGAAAGGCACACAGAAAAGTTCAAAGCTGCAGACAGCTACTGCAAAAAGCAAACATAAAAGGACAAAAGGAATGCAAACAAAGGCTGCAAGTAAATTACTGAGTGAGTAAAAATGGCCACAGTAATTTATCCACTTCCATCTCCAGTTGAAACAAACGGTGATATGTGCCAGAACTGGCAGTTTTTCCACTGACAATGGCAAAACTATGAGATTGCAACAGACTTAATTAAAAAGCCAGAACTGATAAGAGTAGCCACATATTTAACACTGCTGGGGAGGGAGTGCTACAAAGTGTATAGCACCCTAAATCTAACAATGCAATAGTATAAAATGTGTAATAATGAATTAACATTACATCTCTTTCAACATTTACTTCTATTGACTTCTAAAGGGTTGCTGACTCACCATCACTTGCTTTACACTATTGCACAAAGTCAGTATCTATCCCATTATGGCAAAAATGTTCTACTCCTGCATCAAACACTGTAGACTCAGCTTAAATAAACCACACATATGCTTAGGCCCTAATAATCTCCCACAATTAAAGATTAGTTAAAGACAAAATGGAGGTCCTAGTATTACCCCATCCCTCCCCCCATCCTCGAATACTACTTTTAATGGATTGGCCCATGTGACTACATGCCAGTCAAGAATTAGTCTATGGACTCAACTGAGGATGACCTCACAGTTCAGAGAGGAATTAACTGGCCGCCACCTCAGTGCATCATTCTGCAGCAAAGTGTTCTTCCCTGAGCAATTCAAAGGCAAGATAATGCAAGAAATTCATCAATAAGAGCTCGCGAATCAGTCTTTCTATTTCTCCTTAGTAGGTTAAGCTGCCCTTTAGCAAGTCTTTGTGCCTAGTGACATTTTTATCTTCAGAATAGAGGCGCACTGTTTCTAACAAAATCCTTTCTAAAGAATGGATTTACAATGTTATTATTATACTCATTGCTCATAGAGACTACAATTACAGAGAAGCAATTAGGGATTCCTCAGTGGAATGCCTCCATGTAGTATGCACAATGGTTTCATCCTATAATCCAGTTACATGTACTCAACCACATCAGATACAGTGAAAGGTCCATCGCTTATGAGAACTTTGATTACTTAAGAAAGGATATACAAAAAGGTGACTGCTGTCATCGCATAATCTAGACTGACACTCCAGTGCAGTACTGAGTGAATGCTGCACTGCTGGAGGTGCCACCTTTTAAATAAGGCATTAAACTGAGGCCTCATCTGCCCTCTCAAGTGGACTAAAAAGATCCCATGGCACTATTCAAAAAAGATCAGGGTTTTTCTCCTCACTGGCTTGATCAAAATTTATTCTTCAAATTACCACTTAAAATATAGATTATTTGGCCCTTATCTCATTGCTGTTTTTGGAACTGTACACAAACTGGCTGTTGTGTTGTTAGAGTGGCTGCACTTGAGAGTACTTCATTGGCAATGAAGTATGTTGTGATGTCCTGAAAGCCACGAAAGGTACTGTACAAGTATAAGTTCTTCCTTTCTTTCTTTCCTCATGTACTTAACTGTTTGGGGATTAAATTAGTGTAAATTTTAATTAAAATAAACTTTAGAATGTAGACAATACAGAATTCATAAATATGATAACAGCAGTAATAAATGTTCAAGTGATTTCAAGAATAAGAGTATGTTGTTGAGATAGAAAGGAGGGAAATCAGACAGGGAGATTAATTTAGAAGCTTTTCTGGTGATGTGAATTGCAAGATGCAGTTGATGGCTGTCGAGACAACGGAGAATTGGTTCTGCTATGATCTTCCCAGTGGCGACCTCTTGACCCTCAAATATGAACCTGGAGATAGATATTGATGACATTAGGGAATGAGCATAATGTATTCAAATAACATTCCACTGTTTCATTGGAGGCATTACCCATTTAAGATTAGCAGTTTAACATCTGCATTAAAACAGCATATAAAGGAATATTATACAAACATGTTAGTCAGATAATATTGGCAACTAGGGTATAAAGAATAGTAACATGGATGAAACCTAACATGGATAATGTATATACTTGCTAATATCCAAAGAATGGTCTCCTTGCACAAGTTAATGCCCTCAGGAGGGAAAGGGGGGAAAACTAGTCAACAAAGATTGGATCTGTACCCCTTCTAAAAACCTGCCCTGTATAATCAGCAGCCGATGTTAATAAAGCACTTTCAATGGGATAGAAGGAAGCAGAGCACCTCCCTGTGCAGTGACTAGTAATGTTGGCAGCTGGTGACTGACATAAGGTTTGATATCAAGAGGTTTTCTGAAAAATGAAGAACTCTGTGGAGAGCAGGAAGTGCTTTGTGACCCTGTTAGAATATATTGTAGGCCAGATGCAGCATTGAACACCCAAGGAGCAGCTAAATTCTGACTCCGGATATGAACTTAATCCAAGTATAATTAGCTAATTGCTTCTATATCATAACCTGTTATCTCTGTTTTCCAGATGAAGCATTACTTTGTAATTCATGAGAAGATTTAGTACGTTATTTATAACAATGGCTTTGACCACTGCTAAAAGAATTTCTTAAGCACGTGGAAAATGTAAGGTTTACTTTTAAACATTTTACTTTCCAATTGTTTAATAGCGAAGAGATTAATGCATATTGCTCTTAAAATGCAGAGGGAAGATCACATTCCAAGGTCTTTGCAGGTGGCCCTGTACTACAACCAGATGAACTAATTTAATAAAACATAAACAAAGCAAAATGAAAGCATACACACCGCTATTCTTTTGGATGGGGAATAAGGCCCAGATGTGGCCTTAACACCTCCCTGAAATATACAGGAAGTTTCTCTATACTACTAATATAGCCAGTCCCCTAGCACAAATTACACCTGGTTTTAACAGCATAATTTGAAATCCTAACTTTGGCCAACAGAATTATACCATACCTACCTACATGCAATCCAGTTGAGATGATGTTAAATGCAATGTATAGATTAATGGATGGCTTCGAACAGGTCACATTGTGAACCAAAGGAGGATATGAAATGATATCGGGCAGCATGGGAGCAATGCTGAAGTAATTTACAACCTACTATGCAATCTGGGATTTGCACATCCTTCAATGCACCCACTGCTATCTGTTACCTTATGTAATGCATATGAACCATTGACAATTTTAATTTACAACTTCCAGTCTGTGTTTCTTATTGTTTTGGAGAGGTTCAATCTGTTTTCTTAGGCTTTTAGTATTCTCAAAGAGGTGCTAAGCTCTATTTTAAGAACTTTATTTCAGTATCTGCTGAATTATTTGAAAGGATTACAGGAATATCCTTTATTTCTTCAGCACTATTACTTATATTGAAACCTGGAATAGAGAGATAGCAGGCTTCAATGCGTTGTTTTTCACCTGAAGTCTGGTGTGCATTGAAATTTGGTGAACTGAGTTTCATGGTTCATAATTAGACCAGATTTGAACTCAGCCTTCTCAAGTTCAAAGGTACCATACAGCCCCTCATTTACTTAACCTTGTATGCTCAATCTCATGACCTTGCACTTTTTTAAATCAAGAAATTGCTTCGATTTTCCTCAAAACATCTTCAAAGCCCAGAGCCTGAGCACAATTGGCCAGAGGGTGTTCATTTAACTTATGTTAAAGTCACTGAAACAATTAATTCTAATGACTGTTTGGATCAAATCCAGACCAACTGAAACCTAACATTTATTCTGTGGGTCATGCAGCAAATCCGTTATAGGCTAAAAAACTAGAATTTCATGTGCATTAAAAAGCAGGAAAGTAAGTTGTTAACACAAAATGAAATGCAGTGCTTAACAGTTTTCAGATGTTCGTGAGCAACAATACAGGCACCTTCCATTTACTGAAGAGAAACTTTGGGAAAAGTACGGATACTGATCGGAAAGTGCGAACACAATGCTGCTGACAGATGGTAGCTACCCCTGAGGTAACAGCATTAAAATGGTCAATTCAATTCTGCCAAATTTGGCTCCGTACTTTCCTGAATAAATGTATGCATGGTCACTCCAGTCTGATTTGTAAGACTGTGTACAGCCATAATTACAGCGGTGATGTATTTGCACCGTGAAGCCAGAACCTGTATTAAGCACAACTGTGATCTTTCAGGTCCTTGGAAAATGATTTGCACAAGATTGGATACAACTCACGACATATTTGGGTTTAGTTTCTTCGGTTACATAGAGGTAGACCATTCAGTCCCTCAGGCCTGTTACATCATTCAATTATATCATGGCTGATCTTAATTCGGAAAACATCTAAAATTGTTAAAAGTAAGTGAAGCCACAGCTGCCAACCTATCATTATGGAGGGGGCATCTAAATGAGTCATCGATGGCACCTCCCTCCCTCCCCCGCCACCACACCCCCCCCGCCCACCCCCCCCACCGACCCAACCACACAAACCTCCCAGTTTGCTACTGAGAGACCGCCTCCAGATAGCTGGTGGACTCCGCACACAGGATGGAGGGGAGGGAGGCATGCTCCAAAGGTGGGATGGTCCAATCCTCATCCCCATTGGAAGGTGGTCCCTAATTGGCATATTTGGGCCCTTAAGTGGCATAAATGGTTGCCTTCCCTGTTGGAGCAAGCTCATTCCCCACCTACCCCAAGGAAGTTCTCCCGGAGGTACAAATATATTGGAAGCCCAAAGTGGCTTCCCCCTAATTTCCTGGCACTCCTGCCTCCATGCCCGTCGCAGCGAAGGAGGATATTCAGCCTAATGTTTTAGGCCGATGACCTTTCAGCAGAATTGGTTAGTTGGACAGTCCCTCCATAGGAAGATGGGCAAATTGAAGGATTCCAGATGAACCATGTGAAATTGCAAAGAGAGAGGTTGACAATGGCAAATGGGTGCCATGAGAGTTAATTGATTGAAGGCATAGTCCTGATGGTTATTGCTCCTATAGTCCTATCTCTTCTCAAGCACTGGAATCATTTCCAAATCTTAAATACCAGTCCCAGCTGTGCGGGTTTTGTGCATAGCACCTGACATGGAAAGATACTTGTATAGGAATGGGTAAGATGGTCACCAACAGAAGGCGACCTTGGATGGGTGGTGGGTTTGGTCCACTCCCTAAGCAGAAGCATCTTACCAGTGCACCCCACCATCTGTCACTTGGCTAGCGTGCTGGCTTTTCACATGAAATAAACAGCAACTTGAAGAGAAGGTTTATCGTGTGCAATGCACGAAAGTCTCTCAAACCCTGAGTGAAAACACCAAAAAGGACACTCAAAACCAGAAATGGTGCAACTGAATTCAGGATCGCTTGTTGTAATATTCCAAAAAGTTCATGAAACCAAGTTCAGTGCAGTCCTTTTAAGCGCGCCTGGGAACTGAGTGATATATTGGTGCCAGATTGTGTGATGTTTGTTCGAGGACTGGTTAGTTTCACGTTGGTTCTACAGTGAGCTAATGATACAGTGCAGGAATTCATTTCTCGATGTGTTCTACCTTGCATTCACTAAACTTGGTCAAATGTTCAATGATTAGGGTGTTGGTGACACTAAATTTTTGCCTGTATCCAAAAACTCTCCCCACAGCTGCTGCCAGAACTGCTGAATATTTCCAGTTCAGTTCTGACCTAACAGGAAGGATGTCATTGCACTAGAGGGGTTACAGAGGAAATTATGAGGATGTTGTTGATGGAGAATCTTAGCAAAGATTAGATAGACTGGGATTGTTTTCTTTAGATCAGAGGAGGCTGAGGGGAGATTTAATTGAGGTGTGTAAAATTAAGAAGGGCCAAAATAGAGTGGATAGGAAGGACCTATTTCTGAACAGAGAGGCCAAACCAGTGGGTTTAAAATAATTGGTAGATGGATTAGAGGAGAGCTGAGGAACAACCTTTTGACCCAGAGGATGGTGGGATCTGGAATTCAATGCCTGAATAGATGGTAGAGGTAGAAATTCTCATTGCATTTAAAAAAATCTCACATGTGCAGTTGAGATGCCATATCCTACAGAGGAATTAAATTCAGTCTACATGATATCAAGAAATGGCAGAGCAGTCTGGACACAGCAAAGACTGTGAGCCCTGACAACGCCCCAGCTATAGTGCTGTGCCTTTTTCATTGTGTGGTCAGGGTCTAGATTAGGATTTTGAGGGTTGTCTACTCTCCCAAAGTATTCTGCTCGAGACTGTGGTTTCTTAAAACCATTACTCTTTATTTACAGCAAGTATTTACACATTTGGGCCTGTACACAAGATTGGAGCTTCTCCTCCTTTCAGATCTCTCTTACTTCTCAGTCATGTGATCTGACATCACTATTACATCAGCATCATGTATGCTTCCGATGTTAACCCTTTACAGTGCCTCTAGCCAAGTTGTTCCAGTGCAGCGACATTACTGGCATCTATTGCCCAACAATGCGAAATTTTGCCCAGGTATGTCCTGCCCACAAAAACCAAGAATGATCCAACCCAGCCTGTTGCTGCCCCATCAGTCGATTCTCAGGCATCATAAAAGTGATGGTAGGAGTCATCAAAAGTGCTATCAACTGACACTTACCGCTAATATGTTCACAATGTGCAGTTCAGGTTCTGCCAGGATAACACAGCTCACAGCCTTGCTCCAAATATGGGCAAAGCTGAAGTTCAGAGGTGAGTTCAGCATGAACTGAAGGACATTAGAAACAGAAGTTGGTCATTCTGCCACTCGGGCCTGCTCCACCATTCAATAAGATCACAGCTGAACTCAACCATTTACCCATCATAGCTCCCTTACTTAACAAAAATCTGTTCAACTGTGAGGCAAAGCCAGTGCTTTATTGTATCTTTTACTTCTGAAATCTGAAATTAGAAATTCAAATGATGAACTCGGCGATAACCCGGCTGAATAAAAACACTTACTTCTAACAGTGAGCCATTTTCAGCTATTAACATCTACTGAAAGACACACCTATATTAACAGATTTCAGACATCATAACCATATTGTAATTTGTAACAATAATGTTCCAGACACTGAATTGGTGACAAAGCA
This sequence comes from Cetorhinus maximus, assembly GCF_964194155.1. Lineage (NCBI taxonomy): Eukaryota > Metazoa > Chordata > Chondrichthyes > Lamniformes > Cetorhinidae > Cetorhinus > Cetorhinus maximus. Next base: position 99,219,246 of record NC_135886.1, on the reverse strand, counting down.
TTTTACCTCCGAAACTCCAATTAGTATAAACTGGGCACAAGAACCTTCTGTCTATTACAGTTTATATAGTTTGCATAGTTTATTTTATGATATAGGGAGCATCATAGATTCATAACAACAACAAATAATTAAACTGTCATATTGATGAGCTGATTACCATAACCAGCAAAGGGAATCCGGTGTAACCAGCAGAATTTCTGCTCCCAAAAATTGGAGCTCTGATGTTACATAGGCAAATTATTATTAGATCACATTGTCTCTATGATTCTCTATTGAGAGGTACTTCTCCTCAATATCCATTTTGATCTCTTCAGCTGCAAAACCTCTCTGCTGCCCCTGATCCCTCAGAGTTGCAATCAGGCTGGATTGCAAGTGCAAAGACTGTAAAAGAGCCTTGTTGGGCCAGTTTTCCTAGCATGGTGCAGGTGACCTGTTGAGTATTTTTATGATGTCAATTGAGATCATATGTGCCAGCTGTGGTAGTTCATGGAGGACTGCCTCCTCACTTTGCCCCCTGCTTGATGTGGAGTAGTGTCCCTCAAGCTAAATAACCAATTGTCTCTTTCTCTAATGGACAGAGATGCCTGTGGTCCTATGTGGACTATGCCTAATTACCCACTGAACCATGTGAAGTACACAACAGCATAAAACCAGTGGTGTAATAAAAGATACATTTCCAGACTAATAAAACCCTGGCACTTTTCATGTCAAAGACACCATTTAAATGCAAATTGCTGTTCTGTGCTAAAGGAAAAAGATTACCTCCTAGAAAATAATCTCACAATACTTGGGCTTTGCAGCAGGCAACTAACAATATTATACCTCTACTTGCCTTTGTATTTAACACAAAACTGTTGCATCTCTACTTTCTTCAGTTTTGATTGTTTGAAAATTTGACCTGAAACAGTAACTGTTAGTGGGAGTTTAATTCCCACCTTAAGTGAACGGACCTTTTGCACGTCCGTCAAATTTTCCATCCCACCTGCGACGATTCCTGTGGCGGGCGGGACCAGAAAATTTAGGCCTGTGTTTCTTTCTCCACAGTTGGGCCTGTTGAGTGTTTCCAACATTTTCTATTGTTTTTTTTTATTGCAGTATTATTATAGTATATGGGCTTCCTTGGAAGCCTTGAAAAGCCCATGCTCCCATTGGCTCCTTCCTAATGAATATTAGCCAATCAGCCAGTCAGCAGTGTCACTGGGTGGGACTCGCATCAGCTGTACATTGCACTGTACAGGTTACTGTATTTGGCTTTTACCCTCAGACAGGAAGGATTCACAAGTTGATGAACAGTCTAATGTGAATTCTCCTTCCAAGGCCTTAACCATCTTTACACCAGTAAATAGGGTAGCAGGGTTTTAAGGACTCCCACAACCCTTAAGAAGTGGGAGATACCCATACCCATCAGACATGAGTATTCTTCTGGATATTGAGGAAAGCTTTGGTCTCCATTCACCAGGTCTTTCTAGAGCAGGGTTTGAACACTGCACTTTCTGGCTTAGACATGGCAATTCTACTACAAAGTCCATAGCTCATTTTTACTCCACAGGCAACGGTGTCAGACTGTCAAGATAATAACGGATTGCCAACCTTCCAGGATTGGCCTGGAGTCTTCAGGAGTTGAATGTCAATCTCCAGGACACTGCTGTGTGTAACCGTGGAGAAAAATCATCAGAGCGAAAAGATTTTAAAAAATTTTTCTTTGAACATTTCTCACAAAAATATTGAAAAGGAGGGGTATGGGGTAAAAAAGGCTGTTTGGCTAACAGTCAACCATCATCCAATTGGATAATGAGACTTTTTGCTTTCCAATTGGCACAGGAAGGCAGTGTGTCACAAGGATGGACGTGCTGGCTGGAGCACAGGGTCAAGTCACGAGATTAAACCTCCAGAAATACATTTAATCACAGTTGGCAACCCCAAAAATAACAGCACTCTTATTTGGTTGTATATGTTTGCATGTTGGGGATATATCAATGCGGCAAAAGTATTTCACCCTGAAGATCAGTGTCAATAAGTGCACAAGACTCTTTAATGGTACCATGCTGGATCTTGTTTGCATTTCAAAAGTGAAGGGTCTTTCCCTGACAGATTCTTTATGCATCACTTCCATATGGGAAAGAAACAAACAAAAACTGAAACTAGACACCCAACAAACCATTGACCTTGGGAGACTGGGTGAGCTGCAACATCTTAGAACACAGAATTCCATTTGTTGTGGATTTTTTTTTTTTTGCCTTTTGTGACATGGTCTGACAGACAAAATTAACTTCCTCAATTTAGATGCCATTTCAATGTAATGCTGCATATTTTTCATTTGTATAAACACGCACCTCAGCACAGTCTCGTGTGTGTGATGTTAGTAAACTCAGAGGTGATGCAAAGCATGATTGCAGACTTAAAGCAAGAGTTGCTCCCCAGGCCACCCATCATGTTAACTTGCAGCTAATGTTTATAGAAAGTAAATCGAAGCAGAGACGTCTTGTATCAACAAACATGTTATCACAGCTTGAGGACAGAATAGTCAGGTTCTAGCAGTTCCCAAATTGGCCAACTGCATTGTAGACATGAGCAGGGATTGAAGTTTATTGAGTACAGTAGAAAGCCTAACATTTTTTGTTTCAGTACAATTTATTTCCTCATTAATAATGACCCTAATGGGAGACAATGAAACAACATTGTACTGTGGTTCACCATTATTGCCTCAAAATATGCAAAAATCCAGCTTAGCCCCTGTTCCAAACACAGATTTAATAATAATCATCACTTGGCCTTAACAATGGCTCCACAGTTATACTTTCGCACCTTCCTAAATTTTGAAAAATGCGGCTGAGACCAAATAACCTGATTTTCTACAAGATGGAGAAAGAATAGGTACAAGGACAGGAGTAGGTTATTCAGCACTTCAGGCCTGTTCTACATTCAATTCGATCAATCTATGCCTGAACTCTGCCTGCTCTAGATTATTATCCTTTGATATCCTTACCAGCAAAAAATTACCAATCCCAGTTTTGAAAGCAATATTTATGCTGCACCACTGTCTTCAGCTACCTGTAGAACAGCTGCTTTTCTCTTGAACTGTGGTGAAGTTTCCAGTCAATGAAAGCTTTGCGCCTATGCTTGATTAGGTCCTGTATCTTTTGGTCATTTTCTTCAAATTGGTCATGATGTTCTCTGATAGAGACCCAGGACTTCTCCAGAGGTGCTTGTTATGGTCGACTTTAGGGTAAAGCAGGCACTATGGGCATACTGTAGCTCCTAATGCCTGGAGGTTGAGAGGTTGGCAGTGGGGCATTGACTGAGAAGAGTGTGATCTTTGAGGCTGTTGATGTTAATTTTCTTGCTCATTGCTTCTGTTGTCTCTACTGTTTGGGAGCTAGGCTGATGGTGATAGTAGATTGGATAAGGTGGTGGTCAGTCCAGCAGTCATAAATATCTGCCATGGTGCCTCCAATATGCCAGCTCAGCCTTCAGCCGACTATGGAAAAGAGTATTTGAGGATCAGGATCTCAAACTTGAGACTAAAGTCATGGTTTACTGGGCAACAGTGATCCCCATGCTTCAGAGACTTGGACAACCTACAGCAGGCGCCTCAAAGCACTGGAGAAGTATCACCAGTGGTGTCTTCACAAGATCTTCCAAATCCAGTGGCAAGAAAGGCGGTCCAATAGCAGCATCCTCACCCAAACCAACTTGCCCAGCATTGAGACTCTAATCACTAATCCACCCTGGATGGGACATGTCGTTCATATGCCTGACACCGGACTCCTGAAGCCTCAGCTCTACTCGGAACTCGGTCATAGCAGGAGGCTCCCAGGAGGACAGAGGAAATGGGATGTCTTCAAAGCATCCCTGAAGAGGTTAAACAACCCTGCTGAGTCCCAGGCTTGCGACCAACCAAAGTGGAGAAGGCTCATCCGGGAAGGCGTCAAACACATTGAGAGACTTTGTCAAGGAAGTGCAGAGGTGAAGTGGAGGCATCGGAGGGAGCGCACAAACCTGCAAACAACCTATCTACCCAAACCTTCGAGCACAACCTGCCCCACATGTGGCAGAGTCTGCACTGGGCTTATCTGCCATCCCCGAGCCCATGGAACCAGAGTAGATTCTGAGAGACTGCCTAAGAAGAAGGGAAGCAATTGCATCATTATTTACCAGTGCAATCTGAGCAAAATCTTGTAGCCTGTGCTGACACAAAACTCCCATACATCATAAATGTGAGTCATATTCATCTGTTCTGCTTAATTGGCACACTGACTACTGGGCATTGCCCATGAGATTCCATTTCAGTGGCATCTAATCTTCTGCTCTTCCAATGCAATAATTGGTCAGACTGCCTGTCAATGGTCTGGATTTTGCTCTCAGTTGTGAAGGAATGGCACTCGTCAGTCACTTCCCTGATAGTTGCGCACTGCGTTTTTGTGGCTTTATTAATGGAAATGTCCTATAATCCAGTGAAGCACCCTCTCCAGGGGATCTGTGGTTTGTGTGAGCGGGGCAAACAGCAAGGCTTTTCAAACAATCAGATTGAAGAATCCTCTCTGAAATACGCAAAGTTGATTCATCCTGCCTTCATTTTTAAAGGTGAGGTGTGATTATTTCCAGGCCCACAACCTGGAGGTGAGTCGAGTTCCAGTTCAATGTTCTGAAAGGCATCCAATAATGAGGTTGATGAGGGTGAATCGAAGCAGTTATTTTAACGGTGACCAACAGCCTACACTGTGTCTGCAGTGTCTGCTGAAGAGACAGGCACAAAAGGTGGTGCAGAAAAATGAAAGTGACATGGGACTGGCTGCATGATGCTCCACAGTCACTATGTTGGACATGGTGAGGACATGGAGGCATGTTCTGTTTACGGGCATGGTTCAAGGTCATGCAGGAGGTCAGCAGCTGGAGTGTGATCAGAGGATGACCAACACTCAAATGCCAGCCATGAATTTGTCACATCCTCCACAGTCCTCTGCAAGGAGCAGCTGAAAGTCACTCTATTTGCAGCAACACAGAGGAATGTGTGCCCAGGTCCCTTCCTCATCTGCCAGAAGTGCTCACATCACTGTTGTTCATAGAAGAGAGCACACAAAACCCAGAAGAAGAGTCACACAAAGGGATGCAGCCCCCTTGCTGGCAAGTTTGATGCCAACGAAGGAGCTAGGCCTAGAGGTTGTCAAGATGGCAGCAGGCCAGGTGTGAAAATGGATGTTATCTTATTTAACATTTTTGGGGAATATTGTGTAAAGAAAGGTGTGTGCGTGTGTGTGTGTGCGTGATTTAATTAAGCTGGGCAGAGATTAATAGGAGTCAAGTTACCTAGGGGGTGGGGTGTGGTGGCGTTGAAACATGAAAAGGATAGAGGTGCTAAGTTTGAGGCACAAGTAAATAGGTTAGATCTAACATTTGCATTTTTAGATAAGTTGAGAGTTTGTTTGAACATAAAGGAAAGTTAGAAATATGTTTGCATCTTGCAGGAGTTGCACAGGTAAATAGTACTGGGGATATTATCTTTTATTGACCCAAAATCAAAGACAAGATAGAGACATAATAGATCTTATATTTGGAAGGATTTGAGTTTCAAAGAGGTGTGAGTAAAATGGAACTGAGATGAAAGGTAAAAGGTATTTTAGAGTTACTGTGGAGAGCTTAGCTAGAGAAAGCTGAGCTGGGTGCTATTAGTTCTGGGCTGGGAGGAGGTGCAGTTTGAATCAATCATTCAGTCAAGCCAGCAAAGCCTTGGGCTGCAAAAAGCAGTTTTATTCTGCAGTGGATTCTACTGCAGAGCAGATGAGGGTGGAAGTCATGTAGTATGCCTTTGTTGAAGCTACAGCAGTTTGCCCTGTGCAATATTACTGAATTTCTTTTATAGTTAACATCTATAAGGGATTGTTGACTGGAGGTGTTTACTTGTGAGTCTGATCAAGTGGTGAGTCTCTTTTGGGGGATATTTTGTAAGACTAACTTTAATTGTGTAACTGTAATCTTGTGTGCCTAAGTTTTCTTTTATTCTTGTTAATAAAACTTTTACTTTTAATTTTTTTAATCCCCAAGTATTACTGAACCTCTTACTGCTGAGATTAGTACATTGTCTTCTCAGTTTCAGAATATTTAAAAAAGGGCAAGTTTTCCTCTGGGTTTCGGTTTGCACAGCAATTAACATTGGCTGTGATCATGTCAAATTTGGGGACTCTTTGCGGGATTGTTAAAATTCCTTGATTGGGTTGGAGTTGTGAATCCAAGGGATATGAGTACAAGAAGAACATTGAACTCAGGAGTTTTGTGTTGAAGGGTTTTAAAGTGGTTAGACTGCAAAATGGCATTGTTAATTGCTATGACTTTTCTGGGAGTGAAACATGTAACTGTGGAGTATTTGAAATATCTGACTAAAACTCAGTCGAAAGAACGAGCAGAGAAAGGGCAGGTGGAAATGAAAGTGGAATTTTGTAAGGCTGGTATGGTTAAAGTATTAACCCAGCATTTAAAGTTGGAGGAAGGGATACCTGAAACTAATGTCAACACTGGAGGTAGTGAGAGTTCAGTTGCAAATGAAGCAGCTTAATATAGAAAGAGATAGAGAAAGACAAAAGCTTGAACTGGAAGAAAGAGAAAAAGAAAGAGAAATTAAAAATCTTGAATTAGAAAGAAAATAGAAGGGAAAAAAAGGACAGGTTAAAAGAACTAAAAGTAAAAAATCTTCCATGGGAAAAGGAGGAGCAGGAAAAGGAGAAGAAAAGATTACAAGACATAGAAATGCAAAAGTTTGAACTTGAACTTCAGAAAGAGAAGTTAGCAATTGAAGAAAGAGAGAGGGAAAGAGAGAGCTTCAGAGGGAGAAGGAAGCCAGGCAGTGTGAATTGTTTAAAGTGAAACTTAGAATTAAGGAAGAAAGGAGAGATAATGATTCAGATGGTGACTTTGATTCCTTCAAGGAATTTGATTTAACTAAAAATCTTCAGTTAGTGCCTAAATTTACAGAGGATGGAGTTGAAAGATATGTTATCTCATTTGAAAAGATAGCGATGAAATTGAATTGGACAAGAACTGCTTGGACTATCATGTTACATAATGTTTTGTCAGGTACAGCAATGAGTGTGTATGCAAGCTTACCAGAGGAACAGTCTGCAGATTGAGATAGTAAAGAAGGCAATATTAAATTCAGTACCTTGCTCGTCCTGCTTTCTACCCTTAATTAGCACATTAATTAGAAAATATCACCACCTTCAACACCTCTTTGTCCTTTTGTCTGTGACATCTTTTGGTTATCTCTACCTATCACTGGCCCTCTATCCAGCTCTTCTTGTCCCACCCCTCCCCTTAAACCAGCTTATATTTCACCTCTTTTCTATTTTTCCTTAGTTCTGTTGAAGGGTCATGTGGACTCGAAATGTTAACTGTGCTCCTCTCCACAGATGCTGCCAGACCTGCTGAGTTTTTCCAGGTATTTTTGTTTTTGTTATGGATTTCCAGCATCCGCAGTTTTTTGCTTTTATCTTAATATTAAATTCTTATAAGTTTGTCCATGAAGCTTATCAGTTGAAGTTTAGAACTCTAAGGAAAGACTTAGTCAGAAATTTGTGGAGTTTGCAAGAGAAAAAGAAATAATCTGAGATCAGTGGTTCAGGGAATTAAAATTTGACAAGACTTTTGAAAATGTAAGAGAGGTTATGATCATGGAAGAATTTAGAAATAGCATTCCAGTAAACATTAAGACATATTTAGATGAAAGACAAAGCAAAAAGATCAGGGGAGCTGTGATTTTAGCCGATACATATGATATTTCACACAAACAGTCAAGTGTAGGGAAAGGGTCATATAAAAATCGGCAAGTAAGTTGGAGATATAGAAAACCTAGCGATCGTAAAAATGTTAGTAATAATGATCAAGCTGAAGGAGCCAGTCCATTAAAGATGGGAAGGTGGAAAGCAGAGTTGAAGGAAGGAAGCTGATATGTAACCATTGTAATAAGGCTGGACACATGAGATCAGGTTGTTGGGGGTTAAACAGGAAACCGTTTGCTGTGATTGGGACTCAGAAAAGTTCTGTAGGAGTACTCTGGACTTTGAGACACAGAGGCCAGGTAAACCCCCAGTGGTTTTGTACAGGTGGAGCAGGAAGAATCAGCGGTAGCTGAGAAGTGGGAATGTGTTCACAACTTACCGAAGGGAGTTCTGAAGGGCAGGTTGCAGAAATGTTTAAGGATGTTCTTTGTGAAGGGCGAGTATATCCATGTGTACAGGGAAGTGTAGGAAAGGATGTCAAAATTTTAAGGGATGCTGGGGCTAGCCAGCCCTTAATGTTATGGGATAGTGCTATCTGTTGTCCAGAAGAGTTATTGCATGACAAATTATTAATTAAGGGAATCCATGGCGAAGTCAAATCTATTTCATTGTGTAAGGTAAATTTAAAAAGTAATTTGGAAATAGGAGAGTTGATTGTTGGGGTAGTAGAGAAATTGCCCATTGTAGGGGTTCAATTCATTCTAGGGAATGAGATAGCTGGATCACAGATATTGACTATGCCTATTGTAGTAGAGCAGCCTGTTGAGACACGATTAACAGAAGTGTTACTGAAAGAGCATCCTGGGTTGCTTCCAGATTGTGTGGTGATGAGATCACAAACGCACAAATTTAAACAGGAAGAAGAGGAATCTAAAAGACAAGGGGAGGATGCTGAAATTCATTTGGCTGGGTCAATCTTTGAAAAGATTACTCAGGAGGAGAAGATTAAAGAGGATGAGGTTGAGGTGTTTAGTTCAATGAAGTTAGTGGAGTTGCAGCAGAAGGAACCAGGTTTGAAGCAATTATATCAGATAGCTTATTCTGAAACAGAAGCAGAATACACTCCAAAGCGTTATTACATTAAGAACAATGTGTTAATGAGGAAATGAAGACCGCCTTATGTTCTGGCAAATGAAAAGTGGGCGATAGTGAACCAAGTTGCGATACCATCTGGGTACCGGAATGAGATTTTGAGGCTGGATCATGAATTTTCAATGGCCGGTCATTTGGGAATTAGGAAAACTCAGGTTAAGATACAAAAACGTTTCTATTGGCCTGGAATACATAAAGATGTAGTCAAATTCTGTCAAACATGTCGCACATGTCAGGTGATAGGAAAACCTCAAGCAGTGATTAAGCCTGCACCTTTAACTCCAATTCCAACATTTGAAGAACCTTTTAACAGGGTCCTGATTGATTGTGTAGGACCTCTCCCTAAGACTAAAAGTGGAAATCAGTACTTACTGTCAATCATAGATGTGTCCACAAGATTTCCAGAAGCAATGCCTTTAAGGAAAATTACAGCAAAGGTGACTGTAGAGGAGTTAACCAAATTCTTTACAAGATATGGATTACCAAAAGAAACACGGTCAGATCAGGGATCAAATTTCATATCACGACTGTTTAAAGTAGTAATGAACAGCCTAGGAATAAAGCAATTTAGATCATCAGCCTATCACCCTGAATCACAAAGTGTCTCAAAAAGGTGGCACCAGACTTTAAAGACTATCATTAGAGCATATAGTCAAGGCTACCCACATGATTGAGATTGATGGATTCCACTCTTGTTGTTTGCTATTCAGGACACCCCTAATGAATCAACAGGGTTCAGTCCTTTTGAGTTTATTTATGGTCATGAAGTAAGGGGACTACTCACACGGATTCAGGAGAAATTAGAGAATCAAAGTTCTGAAACTACTCTCCTGGATTGTGTGATGAAATTCAGAGAGAGATTGAGAAAGCCACCTGAACTAATTAGAAAACATTTTAAAAATCTCAAAAAGTGATGGAGGCAAAGGCAGACAAAAGGGCAATCACTTGTAGTCTTGTGACTGGGGAAAAAGTGTTAGTATTGTTGCCAGAGTCAGGCGAACTATTAAAGGCAGGGTTTAGTGGACCTTAGCAGAGTGAAAAGAGACTAAGGTAAACTATGTAGTAAATACCCCAGATAGAAGGAAGAATCAATGAGAGTGCCATGTAAATATGCTCAAAAGATACTTCAACGGGGAGGATAAACAGGTGGAGGTACTGGTAGCTGCAAGTTAGGAAATGGGGGCAGAAATTAAGGATTCTGAAATTGATCTTCCTCTGATTAAACTGAACAATGAGGAAGTGCTTAAGAATCTAAATGTTATTGGATTACCTTCCAGAAAAGTGTCGGAGTGATTTAAACAAGCTTTTGCGGTCACACAAAGCAATTTGTGGAAATAAACTGGGGGAAACAGATTAGCTCTACATGATGTTGATGTGGGGAATTCAGGTTCAATAAGGCAACACCCATACATATTAAATCCAGTAAAATTAGCTCAAATGTGGAAAGAAATTGAATTTATGCTTCAAAATGACATCATAGAGCCCAGTCACAGTAATTGGAGCTCACCTTTTGTAATGGTGCTGAAACCAAATGGATCAAAAAGACTATGTATTGATTACCAAAAAGTGAAAGCAGTAATAAAAGCAGATTCATATCCTATTCCACAATTGGGGGATTGTATCGAGAAAGTGGGACAGTCAACGTTTATCACAAAAATTGACTTGCTGCGAGGATATTGGCAAGTAACTTTATCGGAAAGGTCAAAAGAGATATCAGCTTTTGTGACACCGGATGGTCTATATCAAGGCAAAGTAATGAAAAACGCACCAGCAACATTTCAGAGACTAACAAGCAGTGACTGAGGGACTGAGCAATTGTGCTGTGTATATTGATGACTTAGTAGCATTCAGTCAAACATGGGAGAAACATTTACAACATTTAAAGGAACTATTTGATTGAACTGCAAGAAGTCAATTTGGTTGTAAATTTGGCTAAAAGTGAATTTTCAAAAACGCAAAATACATATTTAGGCCATACTGTTGGACATGATCACGTGGCCCCACAAGATGCAAAAGTAAAAGCTATTGTGAAATTTCCAGTGCCTACAGTGAAACAGGAAAATTTGAGATTTCTAGGCAAAAGTGGATTTTATCAAAAATTCATGCCAAACTTCAGCAGCGTAGTTGCCCCACTGACCAGATGTTGAAAAAGAACAGAAAATTCCAATGGACACAGAAGTGTCAGACTGCATTTGACAGCTTAAAAGCTGAACTCACAACTACAACTGTTCTATCAGCACCTGATTATACAAAGCAGTTTAAGTTGGCTATTGATGCCAGTGGTGTGGGTGTTGGTGCTGTATTGCTACAGGAAGATGAACTGGGAATTGAGAAGCCAGTAGGATGTTTCTCACGGAAATTGAATGTACACCAGAAGAAAGACTCAACTACAGAGAAAGAGACTTTAAGTTTGGTGTTAGCTTTGCAGCATTTTGAAGTGTATGTTGCAAACAATTCTTCAGGGAAAATTATATATACTGACCACAATCCTTCAAGTTTCTGGAAAAATTTTGGGACAGAAACATAAGGCAGTTTCAGTGGAGTTTATTATTGCAACCGTTCAATTTACAAATTGTACATGTGGCTGGACAAGAAAATTTGATTGCAGGTGCATTGTCAAGAGCTTAAAATTTGAAAGAACTTGGATATTGGCAAATAGAGAATGGACTGGAATGAACTCTATTTTTAGAAAAGACTTGTGTATATATATTCATGGTTAATGCATGTACACTATAGTGTAATAGTTTTCTTTGTATAGTTAAAAGTAGTAAAGAATAAGAAATTGGTTGAAAAATGAAACCATCTGTTTGGAATTATAATGGTTCATTTTTTGCTTGAGAGGGAAATGTGAGAATAGATGTTACTTTGTTTAATATTTTGGGGGAATATTGTGTTATTCTATAAAAAAGGCTGGGTGTCTGTGTGTGTGTGTCTGTGTGTGTGTGATTTACTTAAGCTGGACAGAGATTAATAGGAGTCAGTTTGTCTGGGCGGTTTGAGACATGAAAAGGATAGAGGTGCTAATTTGCAAGTAAATAGGTTAGATCTAACATTTGCATTTTAAATAAGTTGAAAGTTTGTTTGAATATCAAAGGGAAGTCCGAGGTGGAAAGAAACATATCTTGTATCTTGCAGGAGCTCCACAGATAAATAGTATTGGAGATAATATATTTTATTGACCCGAAAGCAAAGACAAGATAGAGACATAAAAGATTTTTATATTTGGAAGGATTTGAGTTTCAAAAAGGTGTGAGAACAATGGAACCAAGATAAAAGGGAAAAAAGTATTTGAGTTACTGTGAAGAATTTAGCTAAAGATAGTTGGAGCTGAGCTGGGAGCTGTTATTGCTGGGCTGGGAGGAGGTGCAGATTGAGTCAATCATCCAGTCAAGCCAGAAAAGTACAGGATTGCAAGAAGTAGTTTTATTCTGAAGTGCATTCCACCACACAATGGGTGAGAGTAGAGGTCATGTGGAATGCCTTTACTGAAGCTACAGCAGTTTGCCTTGGCACAAGGTACAAGTTTGCCTTGGCACGACAAAGCACAAGTCAGGAGTGTGATGGAATACTCCCCACTTGTCTGGATGAGTGAAGCTCCCATGACACTCGAGAAGCTTGACGCCATCCAAGACAAAACAATCCACTTTATTGGTAACACATCCACAAACATTCACTCCCTCCACCACAATAGCAGCAGTGTGTAGCGTCTACAAGATACACTGCAGGAATTCACCAAGGCTGCTTGGACAGCACCTTCCAAACCCATTCCTACCACCATTTAGAAGGACAAGGGCAGCAGATACATGGGAGCACCACCACCTTGAAGTTCCCATCCAAGTCATCACCATCCTGACTTGGAAATATATTACTATTCCTTCACTATCGCTGGGTCAAAATCCTGGAATTCCCTTCCTAACAGCACTGTGGGTGTACCTACATCACATGGACTGCAGCGATTCAAGAAGGCAGCACGCCACCACCTTCTCAAGGGCAACTAGGGATGGGCAATAAATGCTGGCCCAGCCAGCGAAGCCCACTTCCCGTAAATGAATTTTTAAAAATTGCTGGATTTCTTTTATAGCTAACATCATAAGGGAATGTTGCCTGGAGGTGTTTACTTGTGAGTCTGACCAAGTAGAGAGTCTTCTTTGGGGAATATTTTATAAGATTAACCTTAATTGTGTAACTTTAACCATATGTGCTTAAGTTTTCTTTTATTCCTGTGAAATAGAATTTTTACTTTTAATTTTTAAAATTCCAAAAGTGTTACTGGACCTCTTACTGCTGAGATCATCTTCTTGTTTCCAGAATACAAAAACAAAGGTTGTGGCCCATAAGCCAAGTTTCCCTCTGGGATTTGGTTTGTGTAGCAATTATCACTGGCTCTGGTCATAACACCAGGCCTTTGCCAATGGTGAAATGGGGGTGCAGAGGAGGGTGGATGAAATCCTCATGCATTATCCATGCAATCACGTTGGATCAACTCCTCCATTTGTGCTGTGCTATCCATATGTTCATGGTTGAATATCAACAAAGGTGTCAGAAGATGCAACCATTGAGAGCTGCCAGCTTCACTATCTGAGGCCTTCTCATTTCCACAGAGGCAATGCTCCATGAGGGGGAAGCACAGACCTCAGAGGAAGATCAGCACTCTGGGGATGCATCATCATGAGTCATATACACCCTCCACCAATGCAGCTACTGGCACATCGCTGAGACCTTAGTCATCGATAGAATGGATGGCACAATTGGGGAGCCTGTCCCAAGTGAGCAGGAGCATGTGGTGGAGGCAGTAAGAGCTGGGAGCAGTGCCACTGGAGGACCAACACAGCTCCAGCCATGCTCAGCTCGACTCAGCTGAGCCTTAGGGGGTCATAGTGTCATAGTGAGTGTTTGTGGAGCACAAAGGGAGATGTGCCCCTCTGTCAGAATTTCCTGACGTGGTGTACCTTTGGGTAGAAGATGGAAGAGTCCATCCATGTCAAGGGTGCTGCCATGTCTCAGGAATATGAGCGCATGCCCTCCTCCATTGAAAGAGTGGCCACACTCAGGGAAAATCATATGCAGCAGGCCAATGAGTGGATGCAGGACCAGTAAAGTGGCCTCCACACTGTCTGCAGCCTTCAGCAGCATTGATCATTCGGTCGCTGTGATGGTTCCGAAGTGCATGGAAACACAACCAGGCGCTCTCTCTCTCTTGGTGAGCAGGTGGGCCCTGAAAGAGCAGAGGGAAACAGGGATCATGGCAATGGGGGCTCTCCTGAAGGTGCCCCCAGATTGCAGCTGCTGCCTCAAACCGTCTGGCAGAGACGTAAATGCTGTGTCCTGCCTCTGTTACTGAGGCTGCCCCTGTACAGATGCAAGCACACCAGTTTGTGTCAGGCCTCCAAAGGCACCAAGTTTGCAGAAGAGAATGTAGAAGCAGTTTTAGCAGCATGATGATTCACTTGGATGCCTTATTTATGCCACTGTCAACTTGATTTGATTTACTGAGATGAACCCATTTGTGTTAGTTAAGTGGTAAGTCTCATGTAACTCTTAATAGCCTGTTTCACCATCACCAAAAGGAGCACCCTGGATGTGATGATAACAGTGAGTGTCAAGGCCAGTGAATGTATGGTCTCACTCCTGGAGTGACCGCCACAACCTTCAGAGTCACTGCAGCTCTGAAAGCTGCAGGAAGCTGACCCTTTATCTGTAGACCCTGTGCAGAGGGTAGCACCTTTTTCTATCTCCTGGCCCTCGACCATCCCCTCTGTACCATTCAGCTGCATGTTTGTGAGGCTCACTAGTGAGCCTATCAGCAGCAAATGCGGGAAAGGAACGGCCTGTGATTGGAGAAGCAGTCCCTTGCAGAATCTCCAACTTCACTTATCTGTCTTACTGGCATTTTGAACAGTGGCTCCAGGGGCCACACAGAATGGCTTCGGAGGCCACATTCAGGCTTGTGGGCTGCGTGTTGGACAAGCCTGGGTTAGATGAAGGGAGGTAGGAAGAGTTTCACCATAAACATTGGCATAGACCAAATGGGCTGAATGGTGTATTTCCGTGCTGTAAATTGGACATAATTCTATGAAATACTAACAAACCAACTAGCCCGTGAATGTGTCTGGTTCTATACCAGGCTATAAATTAGCCTGAAATTATACTGTAGTTATTTGGCATTCAGACATAGCCCGCACAATCAGTGCTATCAACATCCATCTTATTGACTGATCTATCCCTAGCATTCACTGGAATGACATTTTGAGCTCAAGTCTCCACCCAATTGAACTATTCCTTCAAACATGTGTTGTATTATTGTAAGAGGCAATATATTAATTTTAAAAAATAATCATCACCCATGTTGTTATTGAAAAATTGAATTTGATTGGAAATTATTTATTCTTTTATGGAATGTGGGCATTGCTGGCAAGACCAGCATTTGTTGCCCATCCCTAACTAACCTTGAACTGAATGGCTAAGAGGCTTTCAGAGGGTAGTCAACAGTCAACCACATTGCTGTGGGTCTAGAATCACATGTAAGTCAGACCAGGTAAAGGTGACATACTTCCTTCCCTAAAGGATGTTAGTGAACCAGATGAAGTTTTGTGGTTCCCATTTCTTTCTAATTTGAGATTTTTTTTATTATTTGAACTTAAACCCCACTAACTACAGTGATAGGATTTGAACACAGGTCCCCCGAGCATTAGCCTGGACCTCCAGATTACTAGTCTAGTGACGTTACCACTACATCACTGTCTCCTTCAATGGCTAGCCTAAGCATTCCAGTGATGATTTTAGGGAATAAAATAAGCAACCATAGGGCAAAACTGTCAATGGGTGGCTTTGGTATTATTCTGAGACTTAAGTACGCTGTAAGAGTCACAGGGTCGAGTGCAGAAAATTCTCAAATCTATTTACACCAACTAGAGTTGCCAACTGTGATCAAACGTATTCCTGGAGGCTGCATCACATGACTTGCCTCCACACTCCAGCTATTAGTTGACCAATACATCCATCCTTGTGATGCATGCCTTCCTATGCCCGTTGGAAAACAAAATGACTCATTACCCAATAAGGTGATGCTTAACTGTCAGCCAAACAGCCCTTCCCCCACTCTCCAAATTTTCAAGATTTCTATATCTGGTAAACAGAAATGGTCAAAGAAAATGACAAAAAAAATCAATCTTTTTTAATCTCCCTATGATTTTTCTGCAGGATTGCACACAGCAGTGTCCTGGAGATCGATCTTCAATTCTTGGAGACTGCAGGCCAATCCTGCAGGGTTGGCAACCCTAGCAGCGATTACTCCAGAACCCTTCTGTACAGGCCAGGAAGCAGTTTTCTTTCAATAATGATGAAGCAATGAGTGCAAAGCTCCATCTGCCCAGGGAAGGGCTGTGCCATCCCTGAATTGATGAGTTACGGGGCCATTCTTCAGCCAAAAATGCCACCTTCTTGCCAGTCAACCTCAAGGCAGATGTCAACTTATATGCCAGTAGGAACACCCAGCTCCAAAAGGGTGCCACACAAGGTGAGGTGCAATTTAATCTACAAAGCCAGTAAACAAGAGCCCATCTGCAGAGTGACACAAAGCTTCAACTCAGTTCTCAAAAGCAGCAGAGCCTTTATCAAGTGTAGCACCCACAGATGGTATCCTTGTTTTCTTCCCTTAATGGTGAGCAATTCCCAAAATTGTGCATATCCGTATCCATAATGTTGATCTTTATTCTGAAATTGAAATACTAAACTTGGATGAAGGGATTGAAGGGACGGTTGCCAAATTTGCTGACACAAAGATAGGTAGGAAAGTAAGTTGTAAAGAGGATAAAAGGAGGCTACAAGCAGATATAGATGGGTTAAGTGAGTGGGCAAAAATCTGGCAGATGGGAGTTTAATGTGGGAAAATGTGAAATTGTCCATTTTGGCAGGAAGGATAAAAGAGAAGCATATTATCTAAATGGTGAGAGATTGCAGAGCTCTGAGGTGCAGAGGGATCTGGGTGCCCTAGTGCATGAATCACAAAAGGCTAGTATGCAAGCACAGCAAGTAATTAGGAAAGCTAATAGAATGTTATTAATTATTGTGAGGGGAATTGAATACATAAGTAGGGGGATTATGCTTCAGTTGTACAGGGGACTAGTGAGACCACATTTGGAGTACTGTATGCAGCTTTGGTCACCTTATTTAAAGAAGCATTGGAAGCAGTTCAGAGAAGGTTCACCAGGCTAATACGTGGAATGGGTGGATTGTCTTACAAGGAAAGGTTGGACAGACTGGACTTGTATCTGCTGGAGTTTAGAAGAGTAGGATGTGACTTGACTGAAACATATAAGATCCTGAGGGGTCTTGACAGGGTGGATGTGAAGAGAATGTTTCCTCTTGTGGGAGAATCTAGAACTAGCGGTCACTGTTTAAAAATAAGGGTTCACCCATTTAAAACAGAGATGAGGCAGAATTGTTTCACTTAGAGGGTCATGAGCCTTTGGAATTCTGCCTCCACCGCCTTTTCAGGAAGAGTCTGAATATTTTTAAGGTAGAGGTGGATAGCTTCTTGGTAAGCAAGGGGGTGATAGTTTATCGGTCGTAGGTGGGATGCAGATTTCAGGCTACTAGCAGATCAGCCATCATCTTATTAAATGGCAGAGCAGGCTCGAGGGGCCGAATGGCTCCTTGTTTGTATGTTTGTAAAATGAAAAATTAATACTTGAGTTGTACAGAGATTTGGCCAGCCATACTGCTATCAGGTCTGGGCATTGAACCTCAAAAGCACCATGGAATAGATTCAGCAGAATGATAACAGGGCTCAAAGGGTTAAATGACGAGGACAAATTGCACTATTTGGATTGCGCTCTCTTGAGTTTTGAAAGGATTTTCAGGAGTGACCTAACTGAGATATTTAAAATGATTTTGGGATTTGATAGGGCTGACACCGAGGAACTATTTCCTCTTCTGGGGTTATTTAGAACAAAGGGGGCACAGTCTTAAAATTTGAGCGAGGCCATGTAGGAGTAAAATCAGGAAGCACATTTTTACACAAAGGATAGTGAAAATTTGGAACTTTCCCCCCAAAGGCTGTGGATACTGAGTTAATTGAAATGAATTGTTAGTCAATGATATCAAGTAAGACAGAGCAATGGTGGGTAAATAGGATTCAGGTACAGATTAGCTGTGATTTAATCAAATGATGGAACAAGCTCTAATGGCCAAATGGCCTACCGCTGTTCCTCTGTCATTCTTACATTCTCTACCAATCCAATCTTACCAAGTTTTGATGACTGGCTGCTGGGAAATATGAAAACACTCCAACCCTGAAATAAAAGCACAAATACTGCAGATGCCGGAGAATCTGAAATAAAAACAGAAAGTGCTAGAAAAACTCAGCAGGTCTGACAGCATCTGAATTAACGTTTCGAGTGCAATACGACTCTTCTTCGAAACTCCAACGCTGGCTTATGGCAGCTGCACATTACCTACATACCAGGGCAGAGATGCAGTACAAAGTGTTGCAGCAGCAAGCTGTGGTGTTGAGTGGGCAGGCCTTACTCCCTAATGAGTGGACAGTTCCAACTGTTGTCTCATTAGTACACCCAACAGAAGTGATCACTGTAATTCTGCTGTGCCATTTACAGAGACATTGGCACCAATAAGCAGCAGGCACCAGTACAGAAAGATGTACAGTGCAACAATATAAGCTCTCTGAGGGAGATAGAGTACTGGCAGCATGGCTTTCACTCCCAAAGGTGCTACACTGGAACATTTTCCCAGTGTCGGCTGCTTTGTTGCCCACCCTACCTGTTTGACCAATGTTGAACTGCATTTTACCAGTAACTCAGCAACATCAATGTTGGAATCTTTTGCTGCTTCCAGATTAGACATATGCAGTGTGATGTTTTAACTAATGACAACATTTAATTAACTGCAGTGCACTTTAGTGTACAGATACATGTGCATCAACAACTTGCATTTATATAGTAACTTTAACATAGAAATCACTCCCAAGACACATCATGCCCTGAACAATATACAAATACACACTGGATCCCTGTATAATTATTACATTGTATTCTTATGTGCCAGTACTTTTCATCTTTATGGCTAAGAAAATAATGATTAAAAACTGTTGCACATAACAGTGACTAGTCTTTGAAAGTATTTTACTGGCTGTAACGAACTTTGAGACATCCTGAGGTGATGAAAGGCATAATAGAAATGCAAGTCTTTCTTTATAGTCTGCATTGTACAGCTCTGCAAACTCCGTTGTATGTTTTAATGTACTCAAATGTTAAACTGCATTGATCTGATGTGTAATTTTCAAATTCAAATATGAAATTTGTACTATAGTACTAATTAGTACTATGATGTGGACATACATTTTTTCAATGCAAGAGTTATGTTATTTCGTATTTAGTTGGCAAGGCGCAGGAGTGGCAGCGATGACTTGTGTAGTTAATCATTTTAAGGATTATCGAAGTCAGTTTAAAAGATTACATTTCAAAATATTGTTATTTTTCTGCCTTTAAGATTTAAAAATAAGAAAAAACGGACCCCCCCCCCCCCCAAAAAAGTCACATAAAATTGCAAAAAGTCAATAAAGTTTTTTTCAATGTTGCTAAGACTCATGGTAACAAGCAATCACTTATTTTTTTTCAAAGAGTACACCCTAACCACTGGTTTACATGATTCATGAACACCACCTTCATGGGCCTCACCGACAGAATCTTAATCGACCTCTACCCAGATTTAAAATGTAACTTGAAGAATTTGTTGTGTCCCGGCCTTTATAACGGACAACAAATAACAATTGGTGGCAAACTGATGGAAACAGTAGTAAATAGTTATTTCCGCCGATAAATTCCTGGATTGTTTTGAATTAGTGAATTAGTAAACGCACAAAAGAGAAATCACTTCAAAGTAAGGCAAAGAAGCCCTTTGAGAAATTGGAGATGTGATGGTCATAATATAAATGCAAGTTCCTTCTGATCACTCTTACAGTTTGTAGTCAGTTCTGTGTTGAAGGAGTACATCAATAAAGTATGGCCTATCAATCTAATAAACCCAGGCTTTGGTTTAATGAAACAAAAACAAAAATAGCTGGAAAAACTCAGCAGGTCTGACAGCATCTGCGGAGAGGAATACAGTTAACATTTCAAGTCCATATGACTCTTCATCAGAACTAAGGAAATATAGAAATGAGGTGAAATATAAGCTGGTTGAGGGGGGTGGGACAGGTAGAGCTGGATAGAGGGCCAGTGATAGGTGGAGGCAAAGAAGAGATTGCCAAAGATGTCATAGACAAAAGGACAAAGGGGTGTTGACAGTGGTGACATTAGCTAAGGAATGTGCTAATGGTGACATTAAGGGTAGAAATGTTAAGGGTAGGCTTTAATGACCTTGGGGGACTATCAGTATGGTCACTGTGTCAGTCTACTGCTGTGCCTTGTCACGTGTCTAACTCCGAATGAAAGACTTACACTTTCTACAAAGTATATATTCTTCATAGCTTTACTTCAACAAGACCCAGATAAGCTTTTCCATCCTTTTTTAAAATTCAAAACTTATCTGTTTTCCTGCTAAAAATTAGGTGCAGAAATGTAGGGACATCCGACCTGCGATACGAGCATGACGTGCCAAGGTGAAAGCAAAATACTACGGATGCTGGAAATCTGAATCAAAAACAAAAATTGCTGGAAAACTCAGCAGGTCTGACAGCATCTGTGGAGAGAAAGACAGTTAACATTTCGAGTCCGTATGACTCTTCTTCAGACTGATTCAAGGTGTGCTGAGATCGCACACCCAGTGATCACGTCTCTAGATCCAAGATTGAAAGGATGGAAAGTTTCAGGGGTTTCTCTCTCTCTCTCAGATACAGAAGGGTTTTGTTTATGTTTACTAATTCACCAACTCAAAAAGAGAAGCTCAAGGAATGTATCAGTGGAAATCATTAAAACATGATTTTAAGGCGCCCCAGCCACTCGATATCCTTGTAGTCCTGTATTAAAATCAGCCAAAGGGTGTTCCCCACTGGACAACCCATTTCATGCATACTTTCCCCCGATGGAAGTCCCACATTGTCCCAAAGCGAAGCTTTGTGCACATCTCTTATCTGGAGCCTTTTTTGTATTTTGTGTGACAGACTGTGTGGTGTGAAATCCACTGAAATCTATTCCATTGGTTGGCATGCTTCTTTGTCTCCCACTGAGCAACAGCGAAGGGTCATGTTGGACTCGAAACGTCAACTCTTTTCTTCTCCACCGATGCTGCCAGACCTGCTGAGTTTTTCCAGGTAATTCTGTTTTTGTAGCGCCATTAATTACTTTGAAATGCAATGCCTGCTGCTATATGGGTGAACGGAGTTGCTATTTCGGGTGGAACGAACTCCTACATGAACTTGATTGTTTTATCATTTGTCAGGCCGTTTCGAAGAAACCCATCAACGACTTTTAAATATACTCCAGTTTAAATTACAACCGAAACATCTTGTTAGTTCAGAACAGTATAGCGCAAGCGCAGAAAATCCCTTCCAGCTCCTGTCTGGTGTTCGCTGTGTACCGAATCTTTACAAAGCGCACACCCTTCAATCAACAGACAACTTGCAAGAGATGTAAAGGACTGCATTAGAAACGCTGAGAGCTTTACAATCATTGGCATTCAGAACCAATACTTTTATTTCTTTTCACGTACACGTTAATTGGACGCAATAATAGGTCAGCAATAAAAAGAACAAGCAAATTCCCTATCTCAATAATTAAAAGCAAACACTTTGTACATGAGAAGATTATTCTATCAATTATTCATATTTCCATTGTAAGTGGCCCATCACTAGTTGGTACTTGGAACTCCTCTGCGGGTTCTCCTGATAGCTTCCAAAGGAAATCTTAAGGATTTCAGGAAGGGTGTGGGGGAGAGGATGTATGTTAATGTACGGGATGCCTCAGTTGTGTGGGACAGGCTGGACCTTTTGCTGTCTGATAATACAGGCTTTGCAATGGCGAGAGTTATACCACCTGGCATCCAATGATATACTGCTGCTGCAAATCTGCAATTTCCCTCATCACGGTTAGAGTCACACAATCTAATTGTGAGTAATTCAGTTAAAAGTAACCTGCAGTTGGTGAAAGAGTTTGCACATCGACAGGGTCTTTATAAAATGGCATGAAATGCCTTATGTTTTTTTAAATACACTTTTGGCACTCTGAAGTGTGATATCTGAGAGATGACGAGTTCCAGTGGGAGTGAGCCACCTCTTGTACAGCCGGATGGGTGCTCGGCCCCTAGGCTTTTCTTTCTTGAAGGTGGCTGTACATATAAATATAAATTAATTTACTACTCTTCAAGATACTGCCGTGTGGACTGCCAAACGCTGCGATGATGTTTAACCGCTGCTGGACTTGGATAAGCATCGATTACCAGAAACAAAAAAGGTTTGAGACTGGGACATTACCGCCAACACTGCTGCTGCCTCTGGCCTTGCTGGAACTCGATGCGAGGACCTCCTTAGTTTTAAAGAGTGCGCCGCTCAAATGCGCATAATGTACACCGTTAAAATATGACCATAAAATGTTCAAAGCTCAGATATAGAATGATCATAAAATACACGAAGATCGAGATACTCATAAAGCATGCTTTAAAGATTATTGCAGTGGATAGTGATCCCTCACAAGAGGTGTGAGCCGGATTCAAGGAGTACTCGCATTGCTGATTAACTGTTCTTGTGAAGAGCCGAACGGACAACTAATCCCATCGCAAATGTATATTAACTATGTGGACTCTGCTAAGACAGGTCCAATCTTTCCGAAGAGCAATATTGGGAATAGTTTGCCTTATCGAATCAAGGGTAAGGATTCCTGTGAACTTTTGAGAATCCAACCAAGTGCGTGTTAATGGAAACTAGCCTTTGCTCTTTCTCTAGACTACTTTCTTTCTAAGCCAACATTATAGTCTCCAGCATCTGCTTTTTGCTTATTTTTCAAAGGGAACCCCGCTTAACGAATTTAGACCCAGACATGGTTATTTACAATGAATTTCCACGGTGATTCCCGATTCGGCTCGGGTGTGTCAGGTTATAACCGCTCTGATCGCGCGTTTAGTTGACTTGAAAGCCACAAAGCATGGTCCCTCCCGTTCTCAAATCACTCTCCGTGTTTTTTCCCTGCAATGCTTTCGCGGTCTTCCCCTGTCAAGCTTCACAGCTCTCTAGCCGGTGCCCAGAGTCACAACTCGCATTGTACTCTCCATTCGGATTCAGATCTCTGTTAAACCCATGTTGAACCGATCAGATACAGTGGTTGACTGTCTGTGGCCACTGCCTAACCTTCCCATCTCTGAAACTCTTCTCGGCCGCCAGGCTGCTGGCACTGGGAGAGGGTGAAGTGTCCTGGGCCACCAGTTTAAATGGGCTGGCTGTCAGTCTGGAAGGTGCAGACAAATGATACCCATAAAAAGTGTATGGGCGCCGCGCAGGCATGTTGTACAAGTCTTGGTGCATTTGAGCCTCCTGAGACACGGTGCACCCTGGATGAATCATTTGAAGGGGTGAGAGTGTCCCCCTAGCTGTGAGCTGCAAGTCGTGGCCGCCGCAGTTTGCACTCTTCCCGTTGTTTACAGTCAGCGCGTTGAGTGAGGACAGAGAGGGGAACCGGAAGAGTAGCGGCGGCGATCTCTGAGGCACCAAAATCTCCGGCGGCGAGCTGTCGACTCTCAGCCTGTCGCAGAGGGGCACAGCGAAACGCTGAGGCGCCGGGCTTCGAGCCGGGCCCACCTTGTAGCACACCGGGCCGTCCACACCGCAGAGGGGAGAGTCTCGGCAGCCCATCCCCAGGGACGCTGAAGACACATGGAACAAGGGCGGAGAGCAGGATGGAGAGAGCACCGAGCCCAAAGGAGTGGGAGTCCCGGTGCAGGAGCTTCCCAGAGGAGAGGCAGAGCACCCAACTGGGAGGGGAAAAAAAAACAGAAATGCACAGTATTAAACTGTCTGCGGACACAGCTCACACTTTATAAATAGTTCTTACAATGAGGAGTGGCTCTTCCACACAATAAACGAGGAGATGTAGGGAGAGGCGGATATTTATTTTAATTCATGTATTGAATGATCTTACTTAGATCACACAGTTGCTTGCATAGATTCCGGGAAATGCACATACCTGGCTTTTGAATGTTAAAGTTTTGGAAGTCTAGGGATGGTCTACAGTCAACAGGTCTCCAGGGATAACTGTCCATCACTCGTTCCAGGCTAACCCTAAATGCAACATGGCATGTTACAGCTTTAATAGCTCTTTGATCTGAAGCATCACAGATATCTTCACAGTTCTCGGATTGTCTTAAATATATTAACAAAAATAGCGACACCTAAAAGTCTTGAACAATCACTGCAGCCACTAAATAGACACCAGTTACAAGACAACTCATAACTTCCCCCAGCAAAAACCTGAGCTGGTTTTATTGGTTAATGGTTAATATCGGGATCTGTGAATCTAGACATCGCCTGTGATATCTCCACGCCCAGTTGAAATGATGCATTACGGCTTGAGGTTAGGGGGTTTTAGTGTACCTGTTTCTCCCGGGATCCCTGAAACCTTTGGCGAAAGGATTTCGGTCAATTTTCAACCTTGTAATCTACAAAAGTACGAAAACGCGAAGTTACAAGTAAGAACAGGTCGATGAGCATGATAAATATCACGGGTCAATTCTCACTTTAAACTGTTTGGGAAGCGGGGAGTTCAAGTTAAAGGGAGAGAAATAAGCCGGGCAGAAAGAGAATGGATTGAATTTGG
Organism: Cetorhinus maximus; assembly: GCF_964194155.1. Lineage (NCBI taxonomy): Eukaryota > Metazoa > Chordata > Chondrichthyes > Lamniformes > Cetorhinidae > Cetorhinus > Cetorhinus maximus. The sequence goes on along the minus strand of NC_135886.1, from coordinate 99,194,627 downwards.
GATCCAAGTTTATAGGTACAGATATTTCCTTTTAAGAACAACAAATATTCAGATAGAAATTTGCGCTTGAAATTGACAGAATTGATGAGAAGCTGTGGAGTTATATAGCTACAATGGAAACCGACATAAAGACCCACTGAGAGATATCGAGCAATGAATAATAATTGTACATCGATTAAAAATACAGAGAATATGGTTTATATATACATAAATAATATATAAAAAATATACAATGTGCATTGTAAAGTAAGTAATAATGCACATCTATTGACGTATAGCTATAATTGCTATGTATCTGGAAGTCAGCCTCTACTTGGCAGATACTAGTCACTCCAAGGAGGCCGGGTCCCTCTCGCCTGTGTGTCTGTTGCGCTCTCTCTCTCTCCTGTCTGTCAGTCCCCCTCTCTCTCCTATATGACAGCCTCTCTCTCTCCCCTCCCTGGCAGTTTTTCTTTCTCCCTCTCTCTAACCTGCCTGTAAATCTCTCTCCTATGTCAGTGTTCCTCTCTCTTCTAACTGTCAGCCCCCCTTTCTCTACTTTATTTCAATCTCTCTCTCTCTCCCCCTCCCCCCCCCCCCCCCCACCCGAAGTCCCTTTCTTTCTCTCTCTCTCTCCTACACTCACTCCCTCCACCACCGACACACAGTGGCAGTAGTGTGTACCATCTACAAGATGCGCCGCAAAAACTCACCAACCCTCCTTAGACAGCACCTTCCAAACCCGCAAATGCTACCATCTAGAAAGACAAGAGCAGCAGATAGATGGGAATGCCACCACCTGCAAGTTCCCCTCCAAGCCACTCACCATCCTGACTTAGAACTATATAACCATTCCTTCAATGTCACTGGGTCAAAATCCTGGAACACCCTTCGTAACAGCACTGTGGGTGTACCTACACCACATGGACTGCAGAAGTTCAAGAAGGTGGCTTATCACCACCTTTTGAAGGGCAGTTAGGGATGGGCAATAAATGCTGGCCTAGCCAGCAATGCCCACATCCTGTGAAAGAATAAAAAATGATAGTGTCTCTCACTTTTCTAACTGTCAATCTTTCTCTCTCTCTCCCCAACCTGTCCATGTCTTTCTCTCTCCCCCCTACCTGTCCATATCTCTCTCTCCCCTACCTGTCCATATCTCTCTCTCTCTCCCCTACCTACCCATATCTCTCTCGGTGTCTCTCTCCCCTACCTGTCCATATATCTCTCTCTCTCCCCTACCTGTCCATATCTCCCTCTCTCCCCTGCCTGTCCATAACTCTCTCGCTCTCCCTCCTACCTGTCAGTCTCCCCCTCTCTCCTTCAGTCCCTGTCCCTCTTGCCAGTCTCTCTCTTTCTCCTACCTGTCCATCTCTCTCTTCTATCTGTCAGCATGTCTCTCTGTCTCTCCTATCTATATGTCTCTCTCCTGCCTCTCAGTCTTTTTCTCTCTCTGTTTAACCTGTCAGTCTCTATCTCCCTTTCTCTCTCCCTCTCTAGTACCTGATAGTTTCTCTTACTATTCTACCAGTCAGTGTCTCTCTCTCTCTAGTACCTAATAGCGTCCCTCACTTTTCTACCAGTCAGTCCCATACCTGTCAATATATGTTTCTTTCTTTCCCTTCTCATTCCAATATCCTCTCTCTCTCTTACCTGTCAGTTTCTCCCTCCACCTATTTCTTTCCTGGCATTGTCCCTGTATTTCTGTCTGACCTGTCAGTATCTCTCTCTCTCTCTCTTTCCAATCTATCAGTCTTTCTCTCTCTCCCTCTCTCTATAACCTATCAGTGTCTCTCTCTTTCTCTACAACCTGTCAGTGTTTCTGTCTGACTCTCTCTCCAACCTGTCCGTGTCTCTCTCTCTCTCTGACCTGTCAGAATCTCTCTGTCTCTTCCTCTGACCTGTCAATGTCTCACTCGCTCCCACTCTCCAGCTTGTCTGTTTCTCACTCTCCCTTTCTCCGACCCGTCAGCCTCTCTCCAACCTGTCAGTCTCTCTCTCTCTCTTTCTGATCTGTCAATGTCTCTCTCTCTCTCTCTCTCTGACCTGCCAGTCTCTCTCTCGTTCTCTCTGACCTGACAATGTCCCTCTCTCTCTCTCTCACTCTGATCTGGCAATGTCTCTCTCTCTCTCTCTCTCTCTGACCTGCCAGTCTCTCTCTCTCTCTCTGACCTGTCAATGCCTCCCTCTCTCTCGCTCTCTGTCTTTCCGACCTGTCGGTGCCTTCCTGTCTCTCTCTAACCTGTCAGTATCTCCCTGTCTCTCTCTGACCTGCCAGTGTCTCTCTCTGACCTGTCAGTGTCTTTCACTCTCTCCCGCTCTCCAACTTGTCTGCTTCTCACTCCCCCTTTCTCTGACCCGTCAGTGTCTCTCTCCGACCTGTCAGTCTCTCTCTCTGACCTGTCAATGCCTCTCTCTCTCTGACCTGTCAGTGTTTCTCTCTCCGATCTGTCAGTGTCTCTGCCTCTCTCTCTCTTTCTGACATGTCAATGTTCCCCTCTCTCTCTCTCTTTCCTGTCTGTCTGTCTCTCTCTCTCTCTAACCAGTCAGTCTCTCTCTCTCTCTGAGCTGTCAGTCTCTGTCTCTCTCCCTCTGTCTGACCTGTCAGTCAATCACTGTCTCTCTCTCTGTCTCCAACCTGCCAGTGTTTCTCTCCCTTCTTTCTTTCTCTCTCTCTCTGTCCTGTCAGTGTCTCTCTCTCTCACACTGACCCGTCAGTCACTGTTGCTCTCCCTCTCTCCGACCTGTTAGTGTCCCCCTCTCTCTCCCCCTCTCTCTCTCTCTCTCTGTGCCCTGTCAGTGTCTCTCTCTCTCACTCTGACCAGTCAGTCTCTCTCTCCGAACTGTCAGTCACACTGTCTCTCTCTCCCTCTCTCTCTCTGACCTGTCAGTGTCTCTCTCTCTCTCTGATCTGCCAGCATGTCTCTCTCTCTCTGACTCTCTCTCTCTCTCTCTCTGACCTGTCAGTCTCTCTCTCTCTCTCTCTCTCCGACCTGACAGTCACTGTCTTTCTCTCTCTCTCTCCCTCTCTCTAACCTGTCAGTGTCTCTCTCTCTCTCTGACCTGCCAGTGCCTCTCTCTCTCTCCCTCTGACCTGTCAGTCTCTCTCTTTCTCTCTCTCCAACCTGTCAGTGTTTTTCTCTCTCTCTGTCATCTGTCAGTGTCTCTCTCTGTCTCTCCGATCTGTCAGCATGTCTCTCTCTCTCTGTCTCTCTCTAGTCGCTCTCTCTCTGATCTGTCAGCATTTCTATCTGTCTCTCTCATTCTGACCTGTCAGTGTCTCTCTCTATCTCTCTGACCTGTCAGTATCTCTCACTCTCTCCCGTTCTCCAGCTTGTCTGTTTCTCACTCTCCCTTTCTCCGACCCATCAGTCTCTCTCCCACCTGTCAGTCTCTCTCTCTCTCTCTCTCTGATCTGTCAATGTCTCTCTCTCTCTCTAACCTGCCAGTCTCACTCTCTTGCTCTCTCTGACCTGTCAATGTCCTTCTCGCTGTCTCTCTCTCTCTCTCTCTTTGACCTGTCAGTGTTTCTCTCTCCGATCTGTCAGTGTCTCTGCCTCTCTCTCTCTTTCTGACATGTCAGTGTCCCCCTCTCTCTCTCACTCTGATCTGGCAGTGTCTCTCTCTCTCTCTCTGATCTGTCAATACCTCCCTCTCTCTCTCCAATCTGTCAGTCTCTCTCTCTCTCTCTCTCTCTCTGACCTGTCAATGTCTCTCTCTCTCTCTCTCTCCGACCTGTCGGTGTCTGCCTCTCTCTCTCTAACCTGTCAGTGTCTCTCTCTGACCTGCCTGTGTCTCTCTCTCTGTCCTGTCAGTGTCTCTCACTCTCTCCTGCTCTCCAACTCATCTGTTTCTCACTCTCCCTTTCTACGACCCGTCAGTGTCTCTCTCCGACTTGTCAGTCTCTCGCTCTCTCTGACCTGTCAGTGTTTCTCCCTCTGTCTCTCTCATTATGACCTGTTGTTGTCTCTCACTCTCCCTCTCTCTGACCTGCCAGTGTCTCTTTCTCTCCTTCTGACCTGTCAGTCTCTCTTTTTCTCTCTCTCCAACCTGTCAGTGTCTCTCTCTCATCTGTCAGTGTCTCTCTCTGTCTCTCTCTCTCTAACCTGTCAGTCTCACTCTTGCTTTCTGATTTTTCAGTGTGTCTCTCTCTCTCTCCAAGCTGTTAGTGTCTCCCTCTGTCTCTCTCTCCCCGATCTGTCAGTGTTTCTCTCTCCGATCTGTCTGTGTGTGTCTCTCTCTGTCTCTCACTCTCTCTATCTCTGTCCGACCTGTCAGCATCTCTCTCTGTCTCTTTCTCCTTCTCCCTCTCTTTCCGACCTACCAGTGTCTCTCTATCTCTGACCTGTCAGTCTGTCAGTATCTCTCTCTGTCTCTCTCGCCGATCTGTCAGAGTTTCTCTCTCTCTCTTTGACATGTCAGTGTCTCTCACTCTCTCTTCAACCTGTCAGTGTTTCGCTCTTTCACTGACTTGACAGCATCTCTCTCTCTCTCCCTCTCTCTCTTTCTCACCTGTCAGTGTCTCTTGTCTCTTTCCCTCTCTGATCTGTCAGCATGTCTCTCTCTCTCTCCAATCTGTTAGTGTCTCCCTCTGTCTCTCTGATCCATCAGAGTCTCTCTCTCTGACCTGTCAGTCTCTCTCTCTCTCTCTCTGACCTGTTAGTGTCTTTCTCTCTCCTATCCCTTCCGTCAGACACTCTATCTCTCCAATCTGTCAGTGTCTCTCATGCATCCAATCTGTCACCGTTCCTCTCTCTTTCTCTCTCTCTCCTGCTGTCATCTCCCTCTCTCTCCCATATTTCAGAGTCCCTCTCTCTCCTATCTGTCAGTCTTTCTCTCTCTGACCTGTCAGTGTGTGTCTCTCTCTCTCTCTCTCTCTCTATGGCCTGTAAATGTCTCTCACTCTCTATCCCTCTCCAAACTGTCAGTGTCTCTCTCTCTCTCTCTCTCTCTCTCTCTGACCTGTCAGTGTGTGTCTCTCTCTCTCTCTCTCTCTCTCTGACCTGTCAGAGCCTCTCTCTTTCTTTATGATCTGTCAGTGTCTCCCTCTCTCTCTGGGCTGTCAGGGTCTGTCTCTCTCTCTGATCTGTCAGTGTGTGTCTCTCTCTGTCTCTCTCTCTCTATCTCTCTCTCTGATCTGTCAGTCACTCTCTCTCCCTCTTTCTCTCTGACCTGTCAGTGTTTTTCTCTCTCTCTGTCTCTCTCATTCTGATCTGTCAGTGTCTCTCTCTGTCTCTCTGATCTGTCAGCATGTCTCGCTCTCTGACTCTCTCCATCTGTCTCTGACCTGTCGGTCACTCTCTCTCCCTCTGTCCCGCTCTCTGTCTGACCTGTCAGTGTCTCTCTCTCTCCCACTCTGACCTGTCAGTCTCTCTCTCTCTGTCTGACCTGCCAGTGTCCCTCTCTCTCTCTCTCCCCAACCTGTCAGTCAATCACTGTCTCTCTCTCTCCCCCTCTCTCCCTCTAACCTGTCAGTATCTCTCTCTCTCTCTGACCTGTCAGTCTCTCTCTCTCTGACCTGACAATGTGTGTGTCTCTCTCTCTCTCTCTCTGACCTGTCAATGTCTCTCTCTCTGACCTGTCAGTGTCTAACTCCCTCTCTCTCCAACCTATCAGTCTCTCTATCTCTCTCTGATCTGTCAATGTGTCCCCCTCTCCAACCTGTCAGTCTCTCTCTCTCTCTTTCCTGTCAGTGTCTCTCTCTCACAGTGACCTGTCAGTCACTCTTGCTCTCCCTCTCTCTCTCTCTGACCTTTCAGTGTCTCTCTCTGTCTGATCTGTCAGTGTGTCTCTCTCTCTGTCTCTCACTCTATATCTGTCTCTGTCCTGTTAGTCTTGCTCTCTTTCCGACCTGCCACTCTCTCTTTCTCTCTCTCTCTCCAACCTGTCAGTGTCTCTCTCCCTCTGACCTGTTAGTGTCTCTCTCTGATATGTCAGTGTTTCTCTCTCTCTCTCTCTGTCTCTCTTTCTCTTTCTGGCCTTTCAGTGCCTCTCTCTCTCATTCTGATCTGTCAGTGTCTCTCTCTCTCTCTCTCTGACCTGTCAGTCTCTCTCTCATTCTCTGATCTGTCAGTATGTGTCTCTCTCCCTCTCCAAGCTGTTAGTGTCGCCCTCTGTCTCTCTTTCTCCGATCTGTCAGTGTCTCTGTCTTACTCTGATATGTCAGTGCCTCGCTCTCTCTCTCCGACCTGTCAGTGCCTCTCTCTCTCCTTCTGACCTGTCAGTCTCTCTCCTCTCTCTCCAACCTGTCAGTGTCCCTCTCTCTCCCTCTCTCTCATTTGTCAGTGTCTCTCTCCATCTCTCTGATCTGTCTCTCTCTCTCTGTCTCTCTCTCTCTTTATCTCCCTCTCTGACCTGTCAGCCACTCTCTCTCCCTCTCTCCCTTTCTCTCTCTGACCTGTCAGTGTCTCTCTCTGTCTCCTTGATCTGTCAGTGTCTCACTCTGTCTCTCTGATCTGTCAGCATGTCTCTCTCTCTCTGTCTCTCTCTCTCTATCTCTGTCTCTGACCTGTCAGTCACTCTCTCTCCCTCTCTCTCCTTGACCTGTCAGTGTCCCTCTCTCTCTGACCTGCCAATGCCTTTCTCTCTCTGACCTGTCAGTGCCTCTCTCTCTCTCTGTCTCTCTCTCTCTTTCTGACCTGCCAGTGACTCTCTCTGTCTCTCTCTCTCTGATCTGTCAGTCTCTCTCTCCCTCTGACCTGTCAGTGTCTCTCCCTGTCTCTCTGATCTGTCAGCATGTCTCTCTCTGTCCCTCTCTCTCTCTCTATCTCTCTCTGTCCTGTCAATCTCACTCTGTTTCTGACTTGTCTCTCTCTCTGACCTTTCAGCATCTCTCTCTCTCTTTCCGACCTGTTAGTCTCTCTCTATCTCTGACCTGTCGATGTCTCTCTCTGTCTCTCTGATCTGTCAGCATATCTCTCTCTGTCTCATTCACTCTCTCTGACCTGTCATTCTCTCTCTCTCCCTCCCTGATCTGTCAGTGTGTGTGTCTCTCTCTCTCTCACTCCAATCTGTTAGTGTCTCCCTCTGTCTCTCCAATCTGTCAGTGTATCTCTCTGTCTCTCTCTCCGATCAGTCTGTGTGTCTCTCTCTCTATCTCTCACTCTCTCCATCTCTCTCCGACCTGTCAGTATATCTCTCTCTCTCTTTCTCCTTCCCCCCTCTTTCCGACCTGCCAGTGTCTCTCTCTCTCTGACATGTCAGTGTCTCTCGCTCTCTCCAACCTGTCAGTGTTTCGCTCTCTCGCTGACTTGACAGTGTCTCTCTCTCCTTCTCTCGTTCTGAACTGTTAGTCTCTCCTCTCCCTCTTTCTGACCAGTCAGTGCCGCTAGGGTAAAACTCCAAGAAGTATGACTAATGGGAAACAAAGCAGCAGGTTAGCCTGTGGGAGGGTGGATTCAACTTCATGGAAAATTATGAAAAAACTAAAAAGAAAGGAGAGGTTATTAAATTCTCCAGAACACAAAATAGGACAGAGTGTTTGGAAAAGGCTAGGAATCTAACTTCAAGCACATCAGATAAAGGGACGACAATGAGAAAGGGGATGGGAAATACAGGACTGAAGGTGTTGTATCTGAATGCACGCAGTATACGAAATAAGGTAAATGAGCTTGTGGCGCAGATTGAAATTGGCAGGTATGATGTGGTGGGCATCACGGAGACATGACTGTGAGGGGATCAGGAATGGGAGCTAAATATCCAAGGATATACATCCTATCGAAAAGATAGGCAGGTTGGCAGAGGGGGTGGGGTTGCTTTGTTAGTAAGAAATGAAATTAAATCGATAGCAAGAAATGACGTAGGGTCAGATGATGTAGAATCTGTGTGGGTAGAGTTGAGGAACCGCAAAGTTTAAAAAACCATAATGGGAGTTATGTACAGGCCTCCGAACAGTAGTCAGGATGTGGGGCACAAGATACACCAGGAGATAGAAAAGGCTTGTAAGAAAGGCAAGGTTACAGTGATCATGGGGGATTTCAATATGCAGGTAGACTGGGAAAATCAGGTTGGTAGTGGATCCCAAGAAAAGGAATTTGTGGAATGTCTACGAGATGGCTTTTTGGAGCAGCTTGTAGTGGAGCCCACTAGGGAACAGGCAATTCTAGATTTAGTGATGTGTAATGAGGCAGATTTGATAAGGGAGCTTAAGGTGAAGGAACCCTTGGGAGGAAGTGACCATAATATGATAGAATTTACCCTGCAATTTGAGAGGAAAAAGCTGGAATCAGATGTAACGGTATTGCAGTTGAATAAAGGCAACTACAGAGGCATGAGGGAGGAGCTGGCCAGAATTGACTGGGAGATGAGCCTAGCAGAAAAGACAATGGAATCGCAATGGCAGGTGTTTCTGGGAGTAATTTGGGAGACACAGCAAAAATTCATCCCTAGGAAGAAGGAGCATACTAAAGGGAGGACAAGGCAACCATGGCTGACAAGGGAAGTCAGGGACAGCATAAAAGCTAAAGAGAAAGCATACAATGCGGCGAAGAGCAGTGGGAAACCAGGGGATTGGGAAGCCTACAAAGACCAACAGAGGACAACTAAAAAAGAAATAAGGAGGGAGAAGATTAAATATGAGGGTAAACCAGCCAGTAATATAAAAGAAGATTGCAAGAGTTTTTTTAGATATATAAATGGTAAGAGAGAGGCAAAAGTGGACATTGGGCTGCTGGAAAATGATGCTGGAGAAGTAGTAGTGGGGAATAAAGAAATGGCGGAGGAACTGAATAGGTACTTTGCGTCAGTCTTCACAGTGGAAGACACGAGTAACATCCCCAAAGTTCAAGAGAGTCGGGGGGCAGAGGTGAGTATGGTGGCCATTACCAAGGAGAAGGTGCTAGGAAAACTGAAAGGCCTGAAGGTGGATAAATCGCCTGGACCAGATGGATTACACCCCAGAGTTCTGAAGGAGATAGCTGAAGAGATAGTGGAGGCGTTAGTGGTGATCTTTCAGGAATCACTGGAGTCAGGGAGGGTCCCAGAGGACTGGAAAATCGCTAATGTAACCCCCCCCTGTTTAAGAAGGGAGTGAGGCAAAAGACGGGAAATTACAGGCCGATTAGCCTGACCTCAGCCGTTGGTAAGATTTTAGAGTCCATTATTAAGGATGAGGTTTCAGAATACTTGGAAGTGCATGATAAAATAGGGCAAAGTCAGCATGGTTTCATCAAGGGGAGGTCATGCCTGACAAATCTGTTAGAATTCTTTGAGGAGGTAATGAGTAGGTTAGACAAAGGAGAGCCAATGCATGTTATCTACTTGGACTTCCAGAAGGCCTTTGACAAGGTGCTGCACAGAAGGCTGCTCAGTAAGATAAGAGCCCATGGTGTTATAGGCAAGGTACTAGCATGGATAGAAGATTGGCTGTCTGGCAGGAGGCAGAGAGTGGGGATAAGGGGGTCCTTCTCAGGCGGCTGGTGACTAGTGGAGTTCCGCAGGGGTCAGTGTTGGGACCACAACTTTTCACTTTATACATTAATTATCTAGCTGAAGGAACTGAGGGCATCCTGGCTAAGTTTGCAGATGATACAAAGACAGGTGGAGGGACAGGTAGTATTGAGGATGTGGGGAGGCTGCAGAAGGATTTGGACAGGTTAGGAGAATGGGCAAAGAAGTGGCAGATGGAATACAATGTGGGGAAGTGTGAGGTAGGAAGAATAGAGGCATAGACTATTTTCTAAATGGGGAGAGAATTCAGAAATCTAGAGTGCAAAGGGACTTGGGAGTCCTAGTCCAGGATTCTCTTAAGGTTAACTTGCAGGTCGAGTCGGTAGTTAGGAAGGCAAATGCCATGTTGGCATTTATTTCGAGAGGACTAGAATATAAAAGCAGGGATGTGCTGCTGAGGCTTTATAAGGCTCTGGTCAGACCACATTTAGAATATTGTGAGCAATTTTGGGCCCCGTATTTCAGGAAGGATGTTCTAGCCCTGGAGAGGGTCCAGAGGAGGTTCACGAGAACGATCCTAGGAATGAAAGGCTTAACATATGAGGAACGTTTGAGGACTCTGGGTCTATACTCGATGGAGTTTAGAAGGATGAGGGGGGATCTGATTGAAACTTACAGAATACTGAAAGGCCAGTATAGAGTGGACGTGGGGAAGATGCTTCCATTAGTAGGAGAGACTAGGACCCAAGGGCACAGCCTCAGAGTAAAGGGAAGTCCTTTTAGAACAGAGATGAGGAGAAACTTCTTTAGCCAGAGAGTGGTGAATCTATGGAATTCATTGCCACAGAAGGCTGTGGAGGCCAGGTCATTGAGTGTATTTAAGACCGAGATAGATAGGTTCTTGATTAGTAAGGGGATCAAAGGTTATGGTGAGAAGGCGAGAGAATGGGATTGAGAAACTTATCAGCCATGATTGAATGGCGGAGCAGACTCGATGGGCTGAATGGCCTAATTTCTGCTCCTATGTCTTATGGTCTTATGGTCTCTCTCTTTCTGACCTGTCAGTGTCTCTCTCTCTCTCTCTCTCTCTGACTTGTCAGTGTCTCTCTCTATCTCTCTGACCTGTCAGTGTCTCTCTCTCTCTCTCTGACTTGTCAGTGTCTCTCTCTATCTCTCTGACCTGTCAGTGTCTCTCACTCTCTCCCGCTCTCCAACTTGTCTGCTTCTCACTCCCCCTTTCTCCGACCCGTCAATGTCTCTCTCTGACCTGTCAGTCTCTCTCTCTCTCTCTGACCTGTCAGTGTCTCCCTCTCTCTTTCTCTCTCTGACCTGACAATGTGTGTCTCTCTCGCTGACCTGTCAATGTCTCTCTCTCTCTGACCTGTCTAACTCCCTCTCTCTCCAACCTATCAGTCTATCTCTCTCTGATCTGTCAATGTGTCCCCCTCTCTCTCCAACCTGTCAGTCTCTCTCTCTCTTTCCTGTCAGTGTCTCTCTCTCACAGTGACCTGTCAGTCACTCTTGCTCTCCCTCTCTCTCTCTGACCTTGCAGTGTTTCTCTCTGTCTCTGATCTGTCAGTGTGTCTCTTTCTCTGTCTCTCACTCTCTATCTGTCTCTGTCCTGTTTGTCTTGCTCTCTTTCCGACCTGCCACTCTCTCTTTCTCTCTCTCTCCGACCTGTCAGTCTCTCTCTCTCCAACCTGTCAGTGTCTCTCTCCCTCTGACCTGTTAGTGTGCCCCCCTCTCTCTCTCTGTCCTGTCAGTCTCTCTCTCTCACTCTCTGACCTGTCAGTCTCTCTCTCTCTCCGACCTGTCAGTTTCTCTCTCTGGCCTGTAAATGTCTCTCATTCTCTATCTCTCTCCAAATTGTCAGTGTCTCTCTTTCCCTCTCTCTCTCTCTCTCTCTCTCTGACCTGTCAGTGTCTCTCTCTCTCTCCAACCTGTCAGTCTCTCTCTCGCTCTCTCTCTGTGGTCTAGCAATGTCTCTCACTCTCCATCTCTCTCCAAATTGTTAGTCTCTCTCTCACTCTCTCTCTCTCCCTCTCCCCCTCTCTCTCCCTGACCAGTCAGTGTCTCTCTCTTTCTTTCTGACCTGTCAGTGTCTCTCCCTCTCTCTCTCTCTCTCTCTCTCTCTGCTATAACTTCCATCAGAAACTCTCTCTCTGACCTATCAGTGTCTCTCTCTGTTTCTGATCTGTCAGTGTGTCTCTCTCTCTGTCTCTCACTCTCTATCTGTCTCTGTCCTGTTAGTCTTGCTCTCTTTCCGGCCTGCCACTCTCTCTTTCTCTCTCTCTCCGACCTGTCAGTGTCTCTCTCTCTCTGACCTGTTAGTGTCCCCCCCCTCTCTCTCTCTGTCCTGTCAGTCTCTCTCTCTCAGTCTCTGACCTGTCAGTCTCTCTCTCTCTCTGACCTGTCAGTCACTCACCGTCTCTCTCTCTCTGACCTGTTAGTGTCTTTCTCTCTCCTATCCCTTCTGTCAGACACTCTATCTCTCCGATCTGTCAGTGTCTCTCAATGTATCCAGTCTGTCAGTGTTCCTCTCTCGCTCTCCTGCTGTCATCTCCCTCTCTCTCCCATATTTCAGAGTCCCTCTCTCTCCTACCTGTCTGTCTCTCTCTCTCTCTCTCTCTCCTACCTGTCAGTCTCTCTCTCACTCTCTGACCTGTAAATGTCTCTCCAAATTGTCAGTGTCTCTCTTTCTCTCCCTCTCTCTCCGACCTGTCAGTGTCTCTCTCTCTGTCTCTCTCTCCCTCTCTCTCTCTCTCCGACCTGTCAGTGTCTCTCTCCCTCTCCAGCCTGTCAGTCTCTCTCTCGCTCTCTCTCTGTGACCTGGCAATATTTCTCAATCTCTATCTCTCTCCAAACTGTCAGTCTCTCTCTCTCTTGCTGTCATCTCTCTCTCTCCCACATTTCAGAGTCAATCTCTCTCCTAGTTGTCAGTCTCTCTCTCTGACCTATCAGTCTCTCTCTCTCTCTTTCTCTGACCTGTTATTGTCCCTCTCTTTCTTTCCCTCTCTTTCTGCCCTGTCAGTGTCTCTCTCTCTCCCTCTCTCTCTCTCTGACCTGTAAATGTCTCTCATTCTCTATCTCCAAATTGTCAGTGTCTCTCTTTCTCTCCCTCTCCCTCTCTCTCTCTGACCTGTCAATGTCACTCTTTCTCTGTCTATCTATCTCTCTCTCCGACCTGTCAGTGTCTCTCTCTCTCTTTCCCTCTCCCTCTGCCCAGTCAGTGTCTCTCTCTCTCTCTCTCTGACCTGTCAGTGTCTCTCCCTCTCTCTCTCTGACCTGTCAGTGTCTCTCCCTCTCTCTCTCTGACCTGTCAGTGTCTCTCTCTCCTAACTGTCACTCATTCTCCTACTTGTCAGCATCTCTTTCTATTTTCCTGCCTCCTGTTAGTGTCTCTCTCCATCCTTTCAGAGGCTCTCTTTCTCTCATATCTGTCAGTCTCTCACTCTACTACCTCTCTCTTTCTACCCCTCCCCAACTCCAAATGTCCTTCTCTCCCATCTGTAATTGTCCTTCTGTCCTACCTGACAGTCTCTCTCCCTCTACTATCCGTTTCCCTTTTTCTCTCCCCTGTCCATCTCTCTCTCTCCCATACCTGCAAGTCTCTCTCTCCCAACCATCAGTTTTTACTCTCCCCTATCTGCCAGTCTCTGCCTGCCTCTCTCTCTCTCTCTCTCTTTCTCTCTCCTATTTGCCAGTCTCTCTCTCTCTCCCCACAACTGCCAGTATCTCTCTCTCTCTCTTTCTCCAGCCCGCCAGTCTCTCTCTCTCTCACTCTCTCTTTAATATCTAATAGTGTCTCGCACTTTTCTACCATTCAGTGTCTCTCTCTCTCCTACCTGTCTCTCTGTCTCACTCTCCCTTATATCTGGCAGTATCTCTCTCCTGTACCAGATAGTGTCTCACTTTTCTACCTGTCTGTGTGTTTGTCTCTCTCTGACCTGTCAGCGCCTCTCTCGCTCTCTCTCTCTCCTATCCCTTCTGTCAGACACTCTATCTCTCCTATCTGTCAATGTCTCTCACTGCATCCAACCTGTCAGTGAACCTCTCTGTTTCTTTCTCTCCTGCTGTCATCTTCCTCTCTCTCTCCCACATTTCAGAGTCTCTCTCTCTCCTACCTGTCAGTGTCTAACTCTCTCTCTCTCCTCTCTCCATATGACCTCTCTCTCCTACCCAACAGTCCCCCTCTCTCTCTCGCCTGTCAGTCTCTCTTTTTCTCCCCAACCTGTCAGTCTCCCTTTCTCTCTCTCTCTCCTACCTGTCAGTCTATCTCCGTCTCTCTCCTTCCTGTCTCTGCCCGTCTCCTTCTCTCTCTCCTGCCTACTGCTGTCTCTCACCCACACCTACCTGCTGGTTCTGGTAAGCTGTGACAGTTGTGAATTCAGTCTCTGGGAAAGTGAATGTGTGGACTCCATTAGCTGGGAGGCTCTGATTCACAGAGATGTGTTCATCCACCTCTTTCACTATCACATGAATTCGTGGTCGGTACTTGTGCATGGATTGGAGGATAATCTGGAAATAGTGAGAGAAATACTTTAAAGACATTCTATTTAAGGTAAAATTTATCAAAATCTATTGTGTGTGTTGAACAGTTCTCTGATCTCTCATCTCCTTCCAGTTTTAAGTTATGTTTTTGCATGCATTTGAAATAAACCTGTGGTTATTAAAGCTAATGATAAATCACAGTCTGAGCTGTCTGAGTTTATTCACAATTGTTGTGATTAGCAATGGGGCAGAGGCTGTGTGTATCTGCAGGATCATTGCAAGAATGCAATTTCTGTCTGGCATAGGCAAACCTCTCCCACTGCTGAGAAAATGTGTCTCATGCAGTTCACTTTAAACTAGGTGCCAGAACTATTGAATTATACAGCATGGGACAAGTCCATTCGGCCCATCATACCCATACAACTTTTAAAATGAGCTGCCCAATGACTCCTATTCTCCTGCTCAATCCTCCTAGTCCTTTAAATTCCACATGTTCAAGCATTTATTCAGTCTCTGTTTGAAAGTAACTAATGAATCTGCTTGCACTGTCCTTTCAGCTGTGCATTCCAGATCATCACATAAATACCTGAGTATTATACACTTTCACATAGTTTCCCGCACACATAAACTGTGACAAGCAAACACTGTCACAAGCAAATACACTGTCACATACACACATAAACTGTCACAAACACATACACACTGTCACACACACTGTCACACACTCAAACACACTGTCACAAGCACATATTGTCGCAAACACAGACTCTGTCGCACACACAAACTGCCACAAATGTACAAACACTGTCACACACAAACTGCAAACACACACACTGTCACATACACACACACTCACATACACACATTGTCATAGACACTCACTGCTACATATACATTGTTTCATATACACACTGTCACATACACACACTGACACAAACACACATTGTCACATACAAACACTGTCACATACACACACACTGTCACAGACACACACTGTTACATACACACACTGTCCCAGACACACACACTGCTACATACACACACTGTCACATACATACACACTGTCACATGCAAACACACTGTTACAAATACATACTATCACATACACACACTGTCACATTTAAACACACTGTCATAAACACACAGTCACAAACAGATACACATTGTCACACCCACACACATTGTCGCAAACACACAGATGGTCACATACACACACACACGCACACTGTCACATGTACACAATGTCACATACCCATACAGTATTACATGCACACACTGTGACATGTACCTGTTTCATATACACACTGCCACATACACACACACACAGTCACATACACACACTGTTACATACATGCACACTGTCACATACACACACTGTCACATACATACATACTGTCACATACACACACACTGTCAGAAACACACACATAGGCCTGAATTTTACTCTTGGCAGGTGCGTACAATCGACGGGCCCGGGACCGGTCGGGAAACAGGTCCTGACTGTGATCGGACAACAACTGCGATTTCATGCTGGAGGATCAATTAAGGCCTGTCCAGCATGAAATGCGTCTACCCAATGCTTGGGAAGGGTCAGGCGGGGGCAGGGGTGGGGGGCGGGGATGTATCGGGCACTGGGTCCAATGGCGACCCAGTAGGTGGTTTGAAAATGGCACAGGCAGCTCCTTTTAGGCTGCCGGGGAAGAACATACCTTCTGTGTGCTGGAGAGTGAAGCTATGGCCTCAACAGTGACTGGAGATGCCAAGAGGGAGGGCAGGTTGGGTGGGCACTTGCCCCCCCCCCCCCACCCCCCGGTTTTCGGGTGAGTGCCTCATGGTGCTATTGAAGGAGTTGGCTGCATCAGAGGGCTGAGGTGGGACACCCTCGTCCCCAGAGATGGAAGGAGGCAGCCACTGCACTTGACAAAAAGAGCTTGAGAGGAGGTGGCAGCTGAGGTCAGCTGCCATGGCGTTGTGCGGTGCACATGGGTGCAGCAAAAGGTACCATGACCTGCTCGCTTGGGAAGGGTGAGTGCCGTGTTGGCATGGATTAGTGTGATAAAGTGTTAAGGTGTGGCTGTCCCCCTGTGGAGCTCAGGGGTGGCAGAGTTTGAGTGCCAACTGTAAATCACACTGGAGCTGGCCAAGGGGGTGAGCCCTTGCGGCTCGAGGGCCACGACTCAGATGTGCCTGTAAGGTGTTCCTCAGGTGGGGTTGGCCAGGCTGCAATGACGCTGCAGGTAGAGAGTGGACTAATCAATGCTTCTCTGTCCTTTCAGGAGAAGATATCCCATAACAATATTGAGAGATTGTGGACAGATGGAGGCCCCCCAAACATCCTAATCCTGACCAGATACAAGCAGGACACCTTAGAGCTGGAGAGGCGCATGCGCCTCAGTCAACCAGTCGTGGACAGGCTGGGGTGTCAGATGAAGGTAAGAGCACAGTGCACAGAGATAAGAATTTTGGACTGTTCAACCATTCTAGTGCAGTCTCTTCATTGATGGGAGCCTCAAACCTGGAGTCCCCACTGATCATTGAAAGATGATGGCACCATGATGCAGATCTCCATTGTCTCACCTGGGTGCCTGGCATGCACAGTGACAGTGTGATGACTTAAACTAATGACATGTTGTTGCTCTTTCTTAGATTCACCAGCACGCACCCAACCACAGGACCCCAAGGAGCACCCCTGATGCCAGAGGACCACCAGGCTTCACATGCACCTGCATCATACCCGCTCCCTGAACCAGGCACCAATGCAGATACCAGCACCTCGGTGGGTGTTAGATCTTCAGCTAGAATGTCGGACCACAGCGGTGAGGGTATTTCACACTCACTTGAGGAGCAGGCGGAGGCAGGTGGTCAGTGCCAGTGTGGGAGTTGGATGAGGCACCCAGTATCCCAGCTAGGTGCCTGTCCATCAATGACGATAAGGGAGATCCAGAGCAACCCCAACACGTTGGCGCACAAGCTGCTTGTCATCTCTGCGGGCTCCTCTCAGGGCGCTCTGGATGACGGCAGCAGCTCCTCCGCCCCCCTGTCAGCGACCGTGGCATCTGATGAGGCTGCGATGATTGGGGAGATGCCAACCGTGGCACTGGCCACTCCCTCCCAGGCACAGGCTAACTGGCCAGAGGACGACCGCCAAGGTCATCAAGGCCAACAGGACAGCAGAGTCAGCAAGCTGTCCCCAATGCCGGTGCCAGCGAGGGGGGAGGGGGGCACTCAGAAACATAGGTTTAAGGCGCCATGAGCACAAGAGGGACTAGTCACGGGTGATCTTCTGTTCTGTAATGTTTTCTTTATGTTTATGTGTGGAACTGAACACCAGGGGTGGTCATGTTAATTTGTTTTAACTGTGAAAATTACATAAATTTTGTTTTTGTCGTAATGGTCTGAGTATGCTTCACCTTTTATTTTTGGGGCAGGGTACGCCAGTATGTAATGCTGGACATGAGTGGCTCTAAATTTTACTGGACAGGCATTGAGTGGACTTTGGATTCAAATGAGAGGGTCCTTTCAGACATCTGGGATGGAGGCGGGAGCCCTGGCATGAAGCGGAAGCAGATCTTTGGCAGCCTAGCTGACGGAGTGTTGGATCACGGCATCTTGAATGGATGATCCTGCCTCCCTGGAGGTTACAGAGGTCTGCCTCCATGCCCTCAGTGTTCTCCTCACTATGCTCCTCTTCTGACTCACTACTGGATTCATCATCTGTGGCCTGTGGAGCTGCCTCAAGATCCTCTTCATCCTATGGGTCCCCCCCTTGCCAGTGCCAGATTGTGGAGAGCGCAGCATGCAACCACGATCAGTGACACCCGCTCTGAGAGGGTATAGTAGTGCTCCCCCTGAACGGTCCAGGCGTCGGAAGCCATCTTCAGAAGACCAATGGTCCTCTCTGTCACTGCCCTTGAGGAGACATGACTCCTACTATAACGCTGCTCTGCCTCTGTTCTTGGGTAGTGGAGAGGCGTCGTAAGCCACCTTGTCAATGGATAGCCCAGCCATCCATCCAGTTGGGTTGGAGCACTGAAGAGCTTTGGCACCTGGGAGTGTCTCAGGATGTAAGCATCATGGGAGCTACCAGGGTACCTTGCACAGACTTACAGAATCTGCATCCTGTGATCACACAGTATCTGCACATTCATGGAGTGGAAGCCCTTCCTGTTGACGAAGGCACTCGACTGCCCCATTGGAGCCTTGATGGTCACAAGTGTGCAGTCCATTGCATCCTGGATGCGGGGGAACCCAGCAATCGCTGCAAAGCCTCTGGCTCGCTCCGCCTGGCTGGCCTCATCCATATGGAAATGAATAAATGTCAATACCCACCTGAGCAGAACATCTGTCACCAGCTTGACACATCTATGGACAGCTGATTGGGACATTGCACAAAGATCCCCCACTGACCCCTGGAAAGAGCCGGAGGCATAGAAGTTGAGGGCCACTGTGACCTTCAGAGCCACTGGCATGGGGTGTCTGCCCACATAATCAGAGGTGATCTCAGGCCCGATCCTCTGACAGTGGAGGTCACTGTCTCCCTTGAGAGATGGAGCCTCTTTCAGCAATGCACCTCAGGCATATTGAGGTAGCTGCATCGCCACCTGTAAACCCTGGCAATAGCATAGTGACTTCTTCTGCAGCCCCTTCCGCCTTGGACTACCTGCTGGCCCTGCGCCCCTTCTGCCTGCGCCTCTCCTCCCACAGGTCCCTCCCCTGGAAGCTGCATTAGGACACCCGATCTCCTCTCCTTCTGCCCCTCACTTCCTCCTCAGAGGAGATGCCACCAGCGGAGACCACAATCCCCATTAGCATGCTTACAGAAAGCTGGCTCAGAAGGGGCGGGTGGGGGTAGTTGGGAAGCCGACTGCCGCCCACAGTTGGGGCCGGACCGCGATTTCACACTGGGGGGCCAATTAAGGCCTGCCCAGCATGGAATGCGAGTGGCAGCGCTCAGTGAGGGCGAGCAGGGAACTTTGCGCATGCGTGCAAGTGAGCGCTTGAAAGAATTTTAAAAGAGCACATGAAGAATTTTTAAAATTACAAATAAAGATTTTTAAAATGTTATAAACATGGCCCCTCATGTTATAAATGGGACATGTTATAAATGAAATTTTTAAAATTTTATTTTATTTTTATTTGTTTTTGGAAACCTCATCCAGCCTGTCAATCGTAAGGTTAATTTTCTTTTTAATGGCCTTACTAGGTCTTTTAATTGTCGGCGGATGTGCTGCCATTTCCCGCACGCGCCCACAGACCGAAATACCATGCGACTGCGCATTGACATCGGGATGCTGCTCGCCTGACATCAACACATGTCATTTTACACTTGAGTGGGTCGTGCGCGCGCCCGCCTGCCGAGGTAAAAATTCTGCCCGCTGTCACAAACATACACTGTTACAAAGACACACCATCACATACATAATCACATACACTGTCACATACAGAATCACAGAATTGTTATGGTGCAGAAGGAGGCCATTCGGCCGGTCATGTCGGCACCAGCTGTCTGAACATTTTAACAGTGCCAATCTCCTGCCTTTTCCCCATAAACCTGCATGTTGCTTCTATTTAAATAATTATCCAATGCCCTCTTGAATGCCTCAATTGTACCTACCTCCACCACACTTCCAGGTAGTGCATTCTGAACCCTAACTACTCACTGTGTGAAAAAGCTTTTTCTTACCTCGCATTTGCTTTTTTTGCAAAACACTTGAAAACTGTGCCCTCTGGTTCATGATCCGTTTATGAGCGGGAACAGTTTCTCCCTATCTACTCTGTCCAGACCCCTCATGGTTTTGAAAACTTCTGTCAAGTCTCATCATAACCTTCTCATCTCCAAGGAAAACAGTTCCAATTTTTCCAATCTTTCCTCATAACTGAAGTGTCTCATTCCTGGAACCACTCTCGTAAACCTCTTCTGCACTCTCTTCAATGCGTTCACATCCTTCCTATAGTGTGGCGGCCAGAACTGTACACATACTTCAACTGAGGTCTAACCAATGTCTTATATAAGTTCATCAAAACCTCCATGCTCTCGTACTCTATGCCCCTATTAATGAAGCCTAGAATACTGTATGCTTTAGAGACAACTCTCTATGCTTCAGAAACAACCTGTCCTGCCACTTTTAATGGCTTATGTACATATACACCCAGGTGTCTCTGCTCCTGCATATCCTTTAGAATAGTATCCTTTATTTTATGCTGTCTCTCCATGTTCTTTGTACCGAATTGTATCACCTCACACTTCTCCGCATTGAACTTCATCTGCCACTTATCTGCCCACTCCACCAATGTGTCAATGTCCTTTTGAAGTTCTGCACTGCCCTCCTCATATTACTCCTCCTTACAATTCTCCCAAGTTTTGTGTTGTCCGCAAACTTTATTGTCCCCTGCACACCAAGAGCTAGACCATTAATATATATCAGGAAAAGCAAGGGTCCCAATACCGACCCCTGGGGAACTCCACTACAAACCTTCTTCCAGCCCAAAAAATACTCATTAACCATTACTCTCTGTTTCCTATCCCTCGGCTAATTTTGTATCCACGTTGCTATTTCCCCTTTTATTCCATGACTTATAACTTTCCTCACAAGTCTGTTGCGTGACATTGTATCGAACGCCTTTTGGAAGTCCATGTACACCACATCAATGGCTTTACCCTCATCAACCATCTCTGTTGCCTCTTCAAAAAACTCCAACAAGTTAGTTAGACATGATTTTCCTTTAACAAATCCATGCTGACTCTTCCGAATCAATCCACATTTTTCCATGTGACTATTAATTCTATCCCGAGTAATTGTTTCTAGAAGTTTCCCCACCACCGGAGTTAAATTGACTGGTCTGTAATTGCAGGGCAGATCTTTACAACCTTTTTTGAACAAGGGCATAATGTTTGCAATTCTCCAGTCCTCCGGCACCTCCCCTGAATCCAGGGAACATGGAAAGTGCCTCCACAATTTCCACTCTCACCTCCTTCAATATTCTTGGATGCTTCTCATCTGGTCCTTATCAACTTAAAGTACCAACAGCTTATCCAGTACCTCCTCCTTATCAATTTTAAATCCTTCTAGTGACTGAGTTTCCTCCTCTGTTACCAAGGCCTGGTCGGTCAAGAAAGATGCAAAGTATTCATTTAACACCTCAGTCATGCCTCTTGCCTCTATGTGTAAATCCCTTTTGGTCCCTAATAGGCCCTAGTCCTCCTTTCACCACCTTTTTACTACTGATGTGCTTATAGAATATTTTGGGATTTCCTTTTATGTTAGCGGTCAGTCTTTTTTCATAATCCCTCTTTGCTTCTCATATTTGTTTTTTCACATCCCTTCTGAACCTTCTGCATTCAGCTTGGTTCTCAATTGTATTGGCTACCTGACACCTGTTGTAAGCACACTTTTTCTTCTTTAACTCAATTTCTATCTCCTTTGTCATTCAGGGAGCTCTGGATTTGTTTGTCCCACCCTTCCCTTTTGAGGGAACGTACCTTGACTGTGCCCAAACTATCTCCTCTTTGAAGTTAGCCCATTGTTCAGCTACTGTTTTTCCCACCAACCTTTGATTGCAATCTATCTGGCCCAGCTCCGTTCTTGCCCCATTGAAGTCCTCTCTCTGCCAGTTGATTATTCTTACCCTGGATTGACCAATGTTATTTTCCACTGTCATCCTAAACCTTATGATACAATGATCACTGTCTCCTAAATGTTCCCCCACTGTCACTTGATCTACTTGGCCCACCTCATTCTCAAGAACTAGGTCTAGCAGTGCCTCCTTTCTTGTTGGACTGGACACATAATGCTGTAGGAAATCCTCCTGAACACAATCTAGGAATGCATGTCCCTCACTGCTCCTTACACTACCACTATCCCAATCTATATACGGGTAATTATAACGACCGTATGATGTTTACACCTCTCTGTAATTTCCTTGCAGATTTGTTCCTCTATATCCTTCCCACTAGCTGGTGATCTATATATTACACCGAGCAATGTAATTGCACCCTTCCTATTCCTTAGCAGTAGCCAAATCGATTCTGTCCTTGAATCCTTTTCCCTTTCCTATCTTTTCTGAACACTTTGTAACCAGGAATATTTAGCATCCAGATCTGTCCTTCCTTAAGCCAGATCTCCATTATCGCCACAACATCATAACCCCACAAGGCAATCTGTGCCTGTAACTCCCCAATTTTATTAACTATACTCCATGCAGTCACATACATGCAGTGTAACCCTGATTTAGACTTCATTACTTGCTCCCTTACTCCAACGCCATCTATTTACTTACTATTCTCTATTTTAGTGCTAGCTGTCTCTCCCAATATTCCGTGCACCCTGGTATTACTTTCTAACATTCTTTCCTGGTTCCCACACCCTTGCTGTGTTAGTTTAAACCCTCCCCAACAGCACTAGCAAAACGCCCCGCAAGGAACTCAATCCCAGTTCTGTTCAGATGCAACCCCCCGTCCAGTTTGTAAAGGTGCCATCTCCCCCAGAGCCAGTCCCAGTGCCCCAGGAACCTAAAGCCCTCACTCCTGCACCATCTTTCCAGCCACACATTCATCTGTCTTATCTTCATATTTCTGTACTCACTTACACGTGGGAGTAATCTGGAAATTACTACTCTAGAGGTCTTGCTTGCTAATTTTCTACCTAGCTCCCAAATTCCAATTGCAGGACCACATCCCCTTCCTACCTATGTCATTAGTGCTAATGTGGACCACGACCTCGGGCTGTTCGCCCTCCCCCACAAGAATATCCCGCAGCTGTTCTGTGACATCCTTGACCCTAGCACCAGGGAGGCAACAAGCCATCCTGGAGTCACGTTGACAGCCGCAGAAACGCCTGTCTGTTCACACACTGTCTCTCTCACACACACACACAGTCACAAACACACACACACACAGTCACAAACGCACACACTGTCATACACAGTCAGAAACACACACCATTGCGCGCGCACACAGTCACAAACACATACACTGTCACACACGCACAGTCACAAACACACACACAGTCACACACAGTCACAAACGCACACACTGTCACATACACAGTCAGAAACACACACACTATCGCACATACACCTACACACATTCGAGTTTGAAAATTATTGCATGCAACAATATTTGCCGGGTTTGTGGCCGTGTAAATATTACGGTTTACGGGGCTTGCATTGCTCAGATAAGGATAAAATTTGAGACTGAATGCTTACATGTCCCTTCTCGTCCATATCATTGTTGGTGAGTTTTACCCGGTCGAAGCTAACGACTTGCTTCATCCAGGACTCCCCTGAAGCTGGTGAGTCAGGGTGCACGTAGAGGCGGGGTGTTAGCGGAGACTGTTCGGTGTTTCCGGCCACCATCCACTGGGAGCTGTGATACACATACCTGTAAACAGCACACAACCAGTGAATGTCCGGGGAGGGTGAAGGGGGAGGGGTGACGGGGCGTGGGGGGTTGAATCTGGCCCTCAAGCTGCAAAAGTTAACGGGTGTAAGAATCATAGGATAATACAGCACAGAAGGCGGGGGGGGGGGGGGGGGGGGGCATTCGGCCCATCGTGCATGTGCCGGCTCTTTGAAACAGCTATCCAACTAATCTCAGTTCCCTGCTCACCACCCCCCACAGTGCTGTAACATTCCCTTTCAATTATTTCCTTTTGAAAGTCATTATTCAATCTGCTTCCAGCACTTTCCCGGCAGTGCAGCCGCGACAATAACAACTTGTGTAAAAAAAATCCTCCTCCCTTTACGAAACCCCCTGAAATCTGTGATTGGTGACCCTGCTGTGACTGGGAACACTTTCACCTTATTATTTACTTTGCTAACGGCCTTCATTTTGAACGTGATCACATCTCCCTCGATCATCTCGGCTCGGCTCGGAACGGAACACGGACAATATCCACGGTCACTCCATAACTGAAATCCCTTGGCCCCGGTGTCATGCCGCCAAATTTGCTTAGTCAGTCCCTGAGAGTTGGTATGTCGGGGAGCAGCATTGAAGCATGGTTATCATAATGATGGAGGCGGGAGGGGGGTACAATTAAATGTTAACAAGAGAGACAGCCCTCATTTTGAGCTGGGGTCGTGGTTCTTGTCGGGTTCACAACCGCCGTCAATTTGACTTTTGTGCCTCATGTTGTCCTGCTGTATAATCAGGTGCAATTCCGAGCCTTCCCCTCAATTCTACTGAACATTGACCCGAATTGTTTGGTTTGTAACTCCGCAGGTGCTGCCAGAGCTGCTGAATATTTACTGCTTTGATTTCGGATGTCCAGGACCCACAGTGTTTTGCTTTTATATCAGTTCTGGTTTTACTTACTTTTGAGGCGATGAGCGAAAAGTGTCAAGCAAAGCAACTCATTCTCAAGATGTGAAATCTAGTCAGTGAGGGCGGTCTAAAAATGACTTGGCTCACTAAGAAATCCACAGTAGCTAATAAAAAAAAATCCAATTGGAGTTTCAATCGCTTAATTCACGAATGTTATACGCTTTTAAACGGTTGTATATAAAAGCCAAGTCACAACATGACCCCTGTAACAATGAGGGACATTAGTGTTACATGTGTTAAGATTTAAAGGGCAGGTGAGCGAAATACATTGCGGGTCTCTCGGAGAGTTGGCAATATGCCCTCGCGGTGGACGGGCAGTTATAGGTTTCGGTACCTGTATCTCTTAGAATCCACGGGGATAATGTCCATGGCGATGTAATATTGCTTGGCCGGTTCCAGGCCTTTGATTTTCACCCGTACGGCGGGAAACATGCGCCTGCAAACAGATAAAGCACGGTCAGACCTCGCACTTGCCTTTCCCCTGATGAGACACCAGCTTCCTAACCAGCCCGCCGATCAGAACACATCGCATTTCAAATGTGATTATGTATTCTTTTCTCCGGTTTGAGAATCCGGATCCCTGATTTATAATCAAGCTTCTTGGCTGACTGTGACTGAATCAGACAAATCTATTATGTGGAGATTTTCTTTGATACTTGGAGCAGCAAATCCTAACATTTCCCTGTTTGTTTTACATGGAAACCATAAATCACAAACCTTGCTCAAAGTATGTGAGGAACCGAGCGAGTAACGCATCATTACATTTCTGATATGCAACTCCACAAAAGTAGAAATATTCCCAATATTTGAAAGGAACTGATTGTTTAACCGCCTGTTTCCATGCAGAGGCTATGTAATTTTGGTTATATATATGTCGGGCTAAATTCGAAGCAAATGGGGGTAGTCAAACAAACCGGACTTTCAAAATGTGTGGAAGACCGGAGCTCAGCTGCTCCCGGTTTATCTGAACGACTTTTGAGAAGTTAACCCTCGTTCAGGGCCAGGGGGATCTGATAAAAAGAAAACCTTGCGTTTCCATTCGGTGACGCTTTGCTTGTTTTAAAATTTGTCAAACGGGAAAACATCAACAGACTCCCTATTTCGTTATAAATTGAAGACAGAACAATCCAGAGTATATTCATAAAATGCAATGCACTGATGAGATCGGTGCTCTCTCTCTCTCTCTATCGGGCACGGACCTGGCCCCTCTCTCCCCCCTCCTCACCTGCCAGCTTTAGTGATGATCATCTCTGTTCCAATTTCATGGAACCTTTTCCAAAGCTCCGTTCCTTGTAGCTCAACCCGGAAACCTCCCGAGTCACCGCCGCGCGATATGGGGGACAGGCAGCGGCGGCTTTTGCTCCTATGGCCTCTCGCCTCCACTGCTCCATCAACATGCAAAATAATAAAAGCAAACAATCCTGAACAAAGCCACGTCCGATGCCGCCGCTTCGACACCCGGTTCCAGCAACCTCCACACACACCACCCCCCACCCACCTCCCCCAACCCCTCAAGACCTCCATCTGAATGTCATCACCTCGAACTTGCAACTTGGGGCAACTTTAAACAAAAAACAAATAAAGCCTCTTCAAAAGTTACACGAAACTTGCAACCTGGGTCTGGGATAAACAACCTTTTATTCCCACAACTGTTACTTGGTCGTGGGATAGAATTCATGAGGCTAGCTGATATCGTTTAAAATATTGATTATTACTGCTTCACATCTTTAAATGTTAACTCGTATTTCCAAAACAAGAGTGGGGAGGGGGCGGGGGGGATTGAAGCCTGGAACTAAATAATCTATTAAAAATTGATCCCGGTATCGACAAAAGCAGAATAAAAGCTATTGAAGTAAAAAGCAGAATCGAAAAAGGCAAGGACCGGCTTACAAACCGATATCCACCAAATAAGAAAAAAAATATTTCAAAGACTTCTAATTTGTAAACATAGTCCTTTTGCAGAATGAGAGCGTAGAAATATAAAGATCGCGGAGATTTTCCGCTATTGTGCGCTGAGAGTTAGTCTCTGCCCCGGCTCGATCATTATTAGACAAAGTTGACTGACTAGATTGTTCCTCTTCTCTCTGCTTGGAGCGCTCAGACTGTTTCAGCAGGTCGCCCGCCCCATCTCTCAGCTTCTCATCCTCGGTGTCTTCAAGTTTTCTCTTCAGGGAGTTCCCCACCAGAGATTCCACGGAGAAAGCATGAGCACGGGAACTCAGAGCCATCGGGCCGTTACCCTTAAATCCCGGCGACCAGGCGCCAGTCCCGGGGTCGAGAGGAATTGGAGAGATCGTCTTGAAACGGCGCGTCCAAGCCGTGCTGGGAGACTGAGGAGATTCACTCTGTGTCCCAGAATAAGTGCCATTCCAGTTTAGTAGGAGGCTTTGACTGGAAGCCGCGCTCTCTGCATCACGCCAGGGCAAAAGGAGCCTTTCATTTCCCCACAGTCTCCCCCCTGCAGTGCCAAGTGCGCTTCTGGAGGGCGAGAGCTCACCCCTCGTCAAAGTCAAGCCAATAGCAACACACCAGTGGAGCCAAGAGCGAGTGAAGCTCCACTAATTATACCCAAGGAAGTGCCCTTCCTTACACTGGCTGGACGTGGAGCTAATTATTAACAGGCAGGTCTGTCTGTCTGGCGATACAGTATGTAAATATGGGCATGTGCGGATCACTGACACGTTTTTATCAGTCCTGTGGCAAGTTAAGATCAACTTTGGCAAAGACTCATCTTCAAAGGCAAATGTTCCAAGAAGGAGCGAATCTCCAGTAACACCGCCTGCATATATCTATCTATATATATATATCTCTATAATGTGTGTGTACATATATATGCATATATATTTATGTATGGGTGTGTACATAAAAGTGTGCGGGTATATGTGTGTATTTATGTATCTTTAATATTTAAACGAGATCCACTTTTCTGAAGTTTCCATTGAACAGAAAGCTCCCACAAAGCTGCTCCTTTTAATGCACTGTTAGCCACTGTATGGAAATCACATTTATGCCACATTTGACGTGTTTGTGTAGTTCTATCCATGAACTGATGAACAGGACACTGAAATGACAAAAGGGGACTTATATCTCGACCCTGGAGATGTGCTCCCATGCTGAGGTTACAAGATAAAAGTAAAATCACAAACGCTGTGCGCTGGAACTCTCAAACAAAACCAGAAACCAGGCACTGTTGGGAAATGTACAATCGGCACCAGGGAAGGAGAAAGCGGTTATTTCTTTGCGGTGTGGCTTCTAGCAGGGAGGGTCTGCGCCCCCATTACCAAACCATCATCTCTCCTTTCAGACGCGGGGGGAGGGGGGGAGCTTGCTGTGTATGGCGAGTGACCCTCCGTTCCAGGGGGCGGAGATAGCGAGGTGGGTGCAGGGGAGCGGTCAGAAAATGAGGGCAGTTAGCATTTGACACCAGTGCTGTTTGCATCTTCAGCAGCATGGGACTGTCAGCAGACCCTCATTCAGAACACGGCGTGTTTCTGCCCTTTGCTGTACATTTGGCTCAGTGCTGACAGCGGAACACGGTGGGGTCAGTGGGTTTACTTCACAATCCAGCTCCACTGGAGACAGAGATACCTTAGGAGACAAACTGTCCCCTGTTCACACCTTTCCTGACCCTCTGGAACCATCCTGCCGGTCTTAGCCAGTGCGAGTTGATTTTCTAATTATTCAATCTAACTAATGAATAATCTCAGAAGATTCGAAAAGTCAATTTCAGGACATAGTTCTTCATTTCAATTTAATCCCCTCTATAGATTAAAGTAGCATTTAGGTATGTGTGTGTTTTTTTTTAAAAAAGCTTTAGACAAAATATCTCAACTATCTCAGTACCAGTAAGGTCCGCGAAAAACAGAGAGCCTAAATCACTCCACAAGTGTTGTTGGAGAGATCCTCAGTGTCTGCTGTTTGATATTAATGTTTGGGCGCTTTCGATATATCTAAATGCATAGAGCATCTTAACTCCAGTTTGACTATAATAATGTGCTAATAAATCAAGGCAGCGGGAGTTACAAACTGGTCAGGCCCAACATTCAGACTCACCATTCGATTTTCGTTCCCCGGTTCGCTACTGTTAAAAGTCACCTGAAAATTCAATTTCCAATAACCAAGTTTACACAGAACGAGTAACCATACATTTACCAAATGGCAGAGAACCCTATCGGATATTGAACCGTACAGACAGAATTCCGTCTGCAATGATTGTAAGCATTGAATGTGTTGCGTACATTAACTGTTAACATGCAGCCAACGCTTGTTCCTGAATCGTGAAAGTGAATTCGTTGCAAACACGAAAATCTTCCCAAACGTTTCAGCCCAAGAGTCTGAAATTTCAGGTGACACGTGTCAAACTAATCGATCGATCTATTTTTTTTACAAATACTAGAATAAATTAAGTATTGTCGAAAAAAGACATTTTGTCGAAGCTTTTCGACTTGCAGTCAACATAAATTATTCAAAAAAAAGATTTTCATGTTAAACTATTCATTATTGATATAATCAGTCCCAGCTTATGTAACGCGGTGAAATTATTTAATAATATAGTACAATCAATGGAGCAACTGAATGTGATTACTGAGGTATTTTTCAAATACAGTGTTCAAATATTCAAATACAAGTGAAATGAGCTCCCAGGATTCGTTTTGCCATGCTGCGAATATTAAAAGGTTTAAAATTCACCACTGATTCACCCCTTATCGATTACAATATTTCATTGTTTTTACAGTTTAAAAAACATTCTGCTTTGTGTTTTTGCTGGTGAATTTAACACACGTTGGCCAGAGAGGCAAAATAAAATGCAGAGCAGGAATAACATGGGGGTTGAACAACAGAAACACAGCTGACTGACATATAACTAGTTCCATATGTAAAAATATTTTCTTTCATGGGACTTGAATACATGTGGTCAAGCAAAGGCTTTTCAGAGGATGTGTAGAGCTTTGCGGTACATTCTCGGTTTCCTTTCTCCATTTCAATTGGATTATTTTAACAATTGTTTATACTTTTGGTTTATTGAAATTGACCTAATATTTCCAGAAATCTATACCTGTGACTGACAGCACTAAAGGAAACGCGAGCTGATGGGGACTGCACACTGCCTTTTTAAGCTTGAACATTTCAAATGTTTTAACTATAAATTAAATCAAGTTGAACATCCGCGTTTCGACACGGTTACTACAGCGTGCGGGGTTATGCTGACGGTAAAAGAAGCATGGATATGCATTACATTTTACTACTTCCACTTTCTACTGCTTTCTGCACGCGTCCTTAAGGAGCGGGCACCGTTTCCTTTCACATGGATGACTATCATTAACAAACATAATTTAAACCGAAACCTGACTGAGCGGTGATGATTTAAATTTAAATAGTTACAGGCTGCATGCAGGGCCAACCTTTAAATACTAACCTCAACAGTGTGCTAGATTTCTAATAATTAATCATTAATACATATTTCTACGTATGTGTGTGTGGGTTTTGTGTGTCTATGTGTGCATGTGTATGTGTGTTTCTGTGTTTGTGTGCGCGTGTGTTTGTGTCTGTATGTGCTTCTGTGTCTGTGTGCGTTTTTGTGTGTGCATGTGTGTATTTGTGTGTATATATATGTGTTTCTGTGTATCTGTGTTTGCGTGTGTCTGTGTATATATGTGTTTCTGTGTGTTTACGTGTGTGCCCGCGCATATTTGTGCGTCTGTGTCTGTTTTCTGTGAGACTGTGCGCGCCTCTCTGTGTTTCTATTTGTGTGTCTTTGTGTGTGTGCTTCTGTGTGTCTCTATTTGTGTGTGTCTGTGTGTGTGCATGTGTGTGTCTCTATTTGTGTGTGCTTGTGTGTGTCTCTATTTGTGTGTGTATTTCTGTGTGTCTGTGTGTGTGCTTGTGTGTGTCTCTATTTGTGTGTCTGTGTGTGTGCTTGTGTGTGTCTCTATTTGTGTGTCTGTGTGTGTGCTTGTGTGTGTCTCTATTTGTGTGTGCTTGTGTGTCTCTATTTGTGTGTGTCTGTGTGTGTGCTTGTGTGTGTCTCTATTTGTGTGTCTGTGTGTGTGCTTGTGTGTCTCTATTTGTGTGTGTCTGTGTGTGTGCTTGTGTGTGTCTCTATTTGTGTGTCTGTGTGTGTGCTTGTGTGTGTCTCTATTTGTGTGTGCTTGTGTGTGTCTCTATTTGTGTGTCTGTGTGTGTGCTTGTGTGTGTCTCTATTTGTGTGTGTCTGTGTGTGTGCTTCTGTGTGTCTCTATTTGTGTGTGCTTGTGTGTGTCTATATTTGTGTGTTTGTGTGTGTGCTTCTGTGTGTCTCTATTTGTGTGTGTCTGTGTGTGTGTGCTTCTGTGTGTCTCTATTTGTGTGTGTCTGTGTGTGTGCTTCTGTGTGTCTCTATTTGTGTGTCTGTGTGTGTGCTTCTATGTCTCTATGTGTGCTTGTGTGTGTCTCTATTTGTGTGTTTGTGTGTGTGCTTTGTGTGTCTCTATTTGTGCATGTCTGTGTGTGTGCTTGTGTGTGTCTCTATTTGTGTGTGTCTGTGTGTGTGCTTGTGTGTGTCTCTATTTGTGTGTGTCTGTGTGTGTGCTTGTGTGTGTCTCTATTTGTGTGTGTCTGTGTGTGTGCTTGTGTGTGTCTCTATTTGTGTGTGTCTGTGTGTGTGCTTGTGTGTGTCTCTATTTGTGTGTGTCTGTGTGTGTGCTTGTGTGTGTCTCTATTTGTGTGTGTCTGTGTGTGTGCTTCTGTGTGTCTCTATTTGTGTGTGTCTGTGTGTGTGTGCTTCTGTGTGTCTGTGTGTGTTTGTATGTTCCGGTGTGTGTGTGTGCGTGAATGTACATATATGTATGTAAGTGTATAAAGTAAGATTTTGTTATTATACGTAAGGTGAAAGTTATAATTTATTATTGAGGCCCGCCACCAAACGTCTTTTCCCCTTAAATACCGGCGCAAAATGATTAAATTTAAATTACAACGATCACATTTCAAACAGATTCGACAGGAATAAACTGTCCCATTTGTCTTATACGACAGCTATTCGGATTTTTTCTTTAGAAAACACTATTTCTCGGTAATTGTTAAAGAAAATGACCCCTTAATTACAGAAAAGTCCAATCGTTTCCAAAATAATAATTATGACATTTATGACATTTACTGTTAATTTAAGCAGACTTGGGGCGGAATCTGATTTATAACTGGCAGTGTACACTCATTTCAGATGTAGAAAAAACATATACTTGGGGAGCTTTCAGAAAGTGTCTCAAACAAACGAGCGGCTTGGACCTTTGTGAAAGGATTCGTTAAGTATGGATGTAGAAACCAGGCTCAGTGGGGCGAGTGTCACAAATATAGTCGGCGGTAACATCTCTCCTTTAAACGGTCGGCGAATCTCACGGCTGGAAACCATTCGTTCATTAATTAAATATTTTCACATATTGTCGGATTGCTGAATGTTTGTTAGGAATCTTTTTTCATCACAAAAGTTGCGGAAATCTTTTGCAATCCGCCAGAGCGCGGTTATTGTAGTGATGGTAAGCGAGGGCGGTAAGAGATGGGCACAATGTGGACCACTGATTTTTGAAAACGGAGCCAATAATATTAACACGAACATAGTCTGCGTGAAACAGGTTCACAAGATTGGTATTTTTGTAAGTGCATTTGAAACGACAGATTTCAGCCCAGAATAATGAAGATGTCTTGAAATAATAGTCAGGAACTCCACTTTCCGACTTCACTCTGAATTTGGAGCCTGAGAGTGTCACTGTACCTGTTATTGGGCTTTAACAAAATGTAACTGCTGAGTTTTTCCAGGTAATTCTGTTTTTGTTTTGTAACAACGGGGATTGGAAACCTGGGAAATAGGAGCGGGAATAGGCCATTCGGCCCCTCGACCCTGCTCCGCCATTCAACCAGATCATGGCCGATCTACCCAAATCCATCTTCCCACACTGGAAGCTTTAATATCTAGAAATCTATCGGACAAACTCAATGACAGCCTCCATAGCACACGGGCTGGAGAATTCCAAAGGCCTTTGAGGCGTATATATATATATAAAAAAAACCTCCGCAAATGTACATTTAACATTCTGCAATCGATTTACCATTTTAAAGAAAAAAAAGGGTATTTAAATATTATTGCAGTCACGTATTTACAGGTAGCTCGGTTCTAAATTAACCTGAATGGGCGGAAGTCGACTGAACTAAAGGTGCTGAGAGTGACAAGTGTTTGGGTTAGGGGAAGAGGGTTATCTAACAGCAGGTCTTGAGGTAATGGAGACCCCAGTACCCAGTGATTCTGCTAAAAGGTTAGAGTTTCCCCGGCGTGAATGTTTACGGCTATTATACCATTTCCGCAAATTAGGGAGAGTTACAATGTTGGCACTGAGCGACTTCACCCACACAGCCCAGTTCCTAGTTCAAACCTCGGGAAGAAATCAGTTTCCACTGCGGGTTTATCTGAAGCCGCTGTCCTCACTGCTGCTGATTTCAGTAAAAGCGGACAGGAAAGAAGTCTTCCCAATCGTAGTCGGATTAGTAACAGAACAAAACGCAAGAACTCCGTCCTCAGACCTGTTTCTCTCCGAAGCTGTAATAGTTTGCTTCTGCAGGTACAAATAATTAGAAACTTTTGATTTGACAGGAATTAAGTCACGCAGTGTTTTTTTAACGTGTTAGAAATTACACGTTTTATTTCCTTGCTGTAAACAACACAGGAAGCTGCCTTTGGACTAGCTGAAGGTAGAATTTAATTTACTGCAGCGTTTTATTAAATTTGAAAAGAGCTAACATCCACAGTATTTGTTTCACTTAATGTAAAAGGCAATATGCAGTAAAGGGTGTGTGTAAACAGCGACTTTAGCATGAAGCGGTTTTTCCTTCTCGGTGATGCTGAAGTTACAGCCAGTTTGATGGGGGTTGAGACCCAGCCGCTGACAGCGGCGCTGGAGGGAAGGCTCAGCCTGTTTAGTTCGACATCATAAGCAGTGCAGAAAGTGCTAAAGGAGCCTAGGGTGTGCAGGTCACTCTCTAAACCTACCTATAACGGACTTCAATGTGTAGAAGTTCCCACCCGCAATGTCAACACTTACATTTGAACTGCTTGGGAGAGGAGATCTTGGGCAAGATAGTGGTGGCTGGGAGGCCAGGCAGCCTACACGAATCACTAAAATAAAAGCAAAAAACTGCGGATGCTGGAAATCCAAAACAAAAACAAAAATAGCTGGAAAAACTCAGCAGGTCTGGCAGCATCTGCGGAGAGGAACACAGTTAACGTTTCGAGTCCGAATGACCCTTCAACAGAACTAAGAACTAAGAACTAACGTTAACTGTGCTCCTCTCCACAGATGCTGCCAGACCTGCTGAGCTTTTCCAGGTATTTTTGTTTTTGTTTTACACGAATCACTGCCTGACTGGAGTGGGGATTACCAGTTTAGATAGGATTTACCATTCGGCCCAGCCAGTTCAGGCCGGCGTTTATGTTCCACTGGAGCCCGTTTCCATCGTTTCTCATTTAAATCTACCATTGTAACCCTCTATTCCCTTCTCCCTCACATGCTTGCCTAGTTTCCCCTTAAATACATCCATATTATTCACTTCAACCACTTGTAGCGAGTTTAACATTCTTACCACTCTTTGGGTGAAGAAGATTCTTCTGAGTTCCCTATTAGATTTCTTAGTGACTATCTTATATCAATAGCCTCTAGTTATGCTCTACCTACAACATTCTCTCTGTATCCACTCCATCAAAACCTTTTATAATTTTATTAGGTTACCCATCATTAGGTGACCCCTCAGCTTTCTTTTTCAAGAGAAAAGGGACCCAGTCTGTCAACTCTTTCCTGGTATATATACCCACCTATGGCTAATATCATCCTTATAAATCCTCTCTGCATCCTCTGCAGTGCATCTATAACTTTTTTATAATATGGTGACCAGAACTGCACTCAGTACCCTAAGTGTGGTCTAAGCAAGGTTTGATGCCGATTTAGCATAACTTCCCTACTTATCAATTCTATCCCTCTGGAAATAAAACCTAGCGTTTGCTTTTTTTATAGCCTTGCTAACCTGTGGCACATCTTTTAGCGATTGATGTATTTGTACATCAAGATCCCTTTGTTCCCCTACCCCACCTAGACTCGTACCTTCTGAGTAATAAGTGACCTCCCCATTCTTCCTGCCAAAATGCACTACTTCGCATTTACCTGTGTTGAACTTCATCGGTCAATTTTTTTGCAGAGTCTGTGAGTTTATTGATGCCCTCCTGTAATTTGTTGCAGTCCTCCTCAGTATTGACTATTCCATCTTCCCCCTGTTTGGTGTCAGGCTGATAGGTGCACTTTAAAGCTACATTTCTTCCTCCTCTTGATGTCCTAAGAGGACATTGGTGACCATGGACCCCCATTGGTCCATGATTAGGCTTGACAAAGTGGTTTGCTGTTGCCTTCTGCAGTATAACTGACCAGGAATCTCTCCTGCTTTTAACACCTGTCATCAGGAATAATAGGAAGAATTTACAGGCTGATAAGCAACCTATCTGGTCACTTAAACCCAGAGCTTCTGGCTTAGAGGCAGGGACACAACCACCGTGCCACAAGACCTCCACACTACATTGCTTAGTACAGGTGAAAAGACAAATGAAAGTGAGTGATATTGTTACTGTCTCAAAGAGTGGTAGAACCAGAGTCAACAGGGAATTTCTAAAGGGGATTGGCTAAATATTTGAAAGGGGATAAAATTGACCTTCTGATGCACATGTCAGCTGGTTGCTCTTTGCATTCCCGAAAGGTGCTGAGTGCTTAGAGAAAGAAGCAACTGAACAGCCTGGTGCCTCCAGAAAAACCTGACCTGCAATTGTTCCACCCACTCTGTCATGGCATCTTGTTTACTCAAGCAACAGCTCAGATACACCCACTTAGGGAGATGGTATTACTGGCATAGAGCAAATATCACAGGGTAGATCCTAGGCATCCCAGGGCAGCATTGAGCAGGAGGAGCTGATTAGGCATCTTTCAGGAGACACCTGTCTTTCCCCAGAGGCGACATAAGCAAGAGACATTAAGTGAGGACTCTAAGACCAATATCTCAGGAGCCAAGGCTGTTAAAGGTCAACAATTCAGAAACATTGGTCTCACTATTTGGGACCAAAAAGGTAACCTATCTGTGGAGGCAGAGGGTGTGGATATGGTGCTTAATGAATACTTTATGCTTGTATTTACAAAAGAGGGTGGCAATGATGATGTCGTAATTAAGGAGGAAGTGTGCAAAAAATTGGATAGGATAAACATTGTAAGAGAGGAAGTATTAAAGGGTTTGACATCTTTGAAAGTGAATAAACCTCCAGGTCCAGATAAAATATATTCCAGGTTGTTGAAAAAGGGCAAAGGAGAAAATTGTAGAGGCCCTGACCATCATATTTCATTCCTGCCTGTCCACAGAGTGGTGCCAGAGGATTAGAGGACTGCCAATATTGCACCATTGTTTAAAAAGGGAAGAGGGTATAATCTGAGTAATTTTAGGCCAATTAGCTTTGATTTTGCAGTGGGAAAAATATTGGAATCAATTTTGAGGGGCAATATAAACTTTCATTTAGAAAAGCATAGATTCACCAAGGAAAGCCAGCATGGATTTGTTAAGGGAAGGTCATGTTTGGCTGACTGATTGAATTTTTGAGGAGGTGATCAGTTGGTTTGATGATGGCAGTATTGTGGATGTGGTCTACCTAGGTTTCATGTGGCTTTTGACAAGGCCCCACACAGCAGGCTGGTCAACAAAATAAAAGCTCTTGGGATCCAAGACAGAATGGCAAATTGAATCCAAAATTAGCTCAGTGGCAGGAAGCAAAGGGTAATGATTGATGATTGTTTTTGAGGCTGGAAAACTGTTACTAACATGGTTCTGCAGGGCTGAGTACTTGGTCCCTTGGTTTTTGTAGTTCACATTTGGACTCAAATGCAGGGGGCATAATAAAAATGTTTTCAGATGGTACAAAAATTGATCGTGTGGTTGACAATGAAGAGGAAAACTTCAGTCTACACGGAGATATAAATGGTCTGATCATTTTTTAAAATTCTTTCACAGGATGTGGATGTCGCTGGCTAGGCCAGCATTTTTATTGTCCATCCCTAATTCCCCTTGAGAAGATGGTGGTGAGCCACTTTCATGAACCGCTGTAGCCCATGTCATGTAGGTACACCCACAGTGCTGTTAGGGAGTTCAGTTGGGCAGAAACGTGGGAAATGGAGTTAAATTCAGAGAAGTGTGAGGTAATACATTTTTAGAGATGCAACAAGGCAAAGGAATACATAAATTGGAGGATACTGAGCAATGTGGAGGACCAGAAGGACCTTTAAGTGTATGTCCACAGCTCCTTAAACGTAGCAGGACAGGTCAATAAGGTGGTTAAGGTGGCATATGGCATGCTTTCCTTTATTAGCCAAGACATAGAATATAAGAGCAGTGATGTTATGCTCAAATACTAGATTTATACACCGCTTGAATATTGTGTAACATCCTGTTTACCACATTACAGGTAAGAAGTCCATCAGTTAAACATTGGTTGTGACCAAATAACTGGAATTTGTTATTAGGGTCAGTGTGGCTGAGCATTTGGATAAATGTAAGCTGATGAGAGAGAGAGCCCTCATGAATTACAAAGAGTAAATCATCTCTAATGAATTTAGTTTAATTTTTGAGTTTAAAAGCATGTGGGAGGTAAGGGAGTGCCTATGGATGTTATTTATAAGGACTGAAATTCAACAAGGCTAAGAGAGTTAACAAAAATAAGAGCGCATGGAATTGGAAACAGCATATTGGCTTGGATAGGAACTTGATGGGAAGGTAAGAGAAAGTGAGTAGGGAAAATAGGTATGCACTCATATTAACAGCATGTGACTAGTGGTGTCCTCCTAGTACTGGGGCCTCAGCTTCTCATTATATTTATAAATATTTTGGGTAACAGAATAGAGAGTAGTATATCTAAGTTTGCTGATGATACAATGTTAGGTGGCATAGTAAAAGCAAAGTTGAAAAGGAGATTGCTAGATTAGGTGAATGAGCAAAACTGTGGCAGGTGGATTTTAATACAGTTCAGTATCAGAAAGTGTGAAGCCGTCCACTTTGGACCTAGGAAGGATATAGTAGTCTATTTTCTAAATGGTGAGAAGGTAGGAAATGCGAATGAGAGAGCTTTAGGGGTCCAAGTACAGAAATCACTAAGAACTAGTGGAGAGGTACAAAAAGATAATTTTAAGTGCTAATGGGATGTTGGCCTTGCTCTCAAGAGGACTGGGATACAGAGGACTGTGAGGAACTAAGTACAGAGCTCTGGTTAAAGTGCATCAGGAGCACTGCATTTAGTTCTAGTCAGCTCACCTCAGGAAAGATATATTGGCCTTGGAGAGAATGCAGCACAGATTCACCTAAAGGATTTTGGAGTTAATGGGATTAAATTATGAGGACAGGCTACATAGACTTGAGTTCTCTTGATTATAAAGATCTAAGTAGTGGTCTAATTGAGCTGTTTAAGATGATTAAGGGATTTAATGGGTTAGATAGAAAGAAACCATTTCCTCTGGTGGGAGAGTCCAGAACAAGGGGACATCATTTTAAAATTAGAGCCAGGTCATTCAGGAATGATGTCAGGAAGCACTTTAGACAAAGGCTATTGGGAAATCTGGAAATTTCTCCCGCAAAAAGTTGAGGGGACTGAGATTAATTGATTTTTTTTTCCCCTAGGTAAGAGTAATTAAGAGGCAGGGACCAATATGAGTAAATGGAGTTAAGATACAGATCGGCCATTATCTAATTCAATGGTGGAACAGACTCGAAGGGCTGAATGGACTATTTCTGTTTCTAAGTAGCAGTGGTAGTCAAGTGGATCAATGTAGCTGCCAGCCAGACATTAGGAGAGGGGCATAGGAGATATAATCACTTCAGTAATGGCAGCAGGTACTACCCCTGTCAGCTTGAATTAAGCAATTCTCCCATCACAAGCAACGCCCCACCAATCACCTCTCCTTCCCCACCCTGCCTCCACCAACAACATCATTCATTTTCTTCTGGTGGGTGTGCTATCAGCAGGATGATCGGAGGGAAATCAAAGCAGAAATTGAGGTGTCCAGTTCTGGTTTGGAGGTTTGGTTGGTGTGCCCTGTCCCATTTCCCTTAGAAGAAAACCATAGAATCACAGTATGGTATGACATAGATATTTGTTCCAGCTGTGGCCAGCTCTTCGGTAGAACAATTCAATTAGTCTCACTCCCCTGTTCTTTCTCTATAACCCTGTAATGTTTTTCTCACCTTCAAATATTTATCCAGTTCCCTTTTCAAACTTGCTATTGAATCTTCACCCTTCAGGCAGTGCATTCTAGAATGTAACAACTCACTGCATAAAGTAATGGTTTCTCATGTCACCTCTTCTGCCAATTACCTTAAATTTGAGTCTTCTGGTTACTGACCCTCCGGCCACTGAAAACATTTTTTTCTTAACTCTATTTTTATTCTACTGATTCTAATACCTTCCAGGTCATTGTATCAGGCTGTAGCAGATTGTACACAACCTTGGTATCCTATTTGATCCTGAGCTGAACTTTGACTCCATATCCTCTCCTTCACGAAGATCACCTACTTCCACAACACTGCCTGACTCTGCTCCTGCCACAACCCACCTAATTGAAAGCCTCATCCCTGCCTTTGCTCCAGACTAGGGCTGGCCTCCCATCTTTCACTCTCAATAGACTTGCGTTCACCCAAAACTCTGCTGTATATTTCCTAACTCACAGCAAATCCCATTCACCCATCAACTCTGGCTTCCAGTCCACCAACACCTTGATTTTCAAATTCTCATCCTGCTTAGATTCCTCCATGGCTTCACCCATCCCTTTATGAAATTGGTAGTGTTAATGTTGTGAATTCTCTAAATTCAATTGCCAGGATTTTTAGGATGGCAAGGTTTCTCTTTCTGCCATCCAAGGAGCCAGCAGTGAATGAGTCCTTGCTGATACTTGCTGCCCCAAAGCCATCTAGTGCTCCAACGAGAGTTAATTGGCTGGAGATGGGATTTCTGCCCCTCTCTCGGTAGGATGTCCCTCCTTAGAGAGCTGCCAGCCAATCTGATTGTCCAGCAGCTTTCTATTCCCAGTAGTGCTAGAGGATGCAGTGTACAGGACTGGGTCTGCAAACAGTCCCCAGAGTCTAAGTCCCAGGAATCCAGGACCAGGTAAGTGTGGGGGTCTTAGGGTGAACAAGGGTGGTTAGGGCTGGTAGAGGCTGGACAGGCTGGGGTATGGGGGAAGGAGCACCCGCAGTGGCCAATGCTTATGGGGAATGGAAGTGGGGTGTTGTCCAAAGGAGGCTGTTGATGGAATCACCCCACCACCCCCATTCCCACCTGACGCCTGAGCAGGGTCCTCCTACCAGCCTGAAAATGGAGGTCCTGGGCTTTGCCTGTCCCACCATAAAATTGCAGAGGTCAAGGAGGAGGGAGTCTGGTGGGAAGCCATCCAATGAATTTTATGGGCTCCCCAACTGCAAACCTGCCAG
Source organism: Cetorhinus maximus (assembly GCF_964194155.1). Classification (NCBI taxonomy): domain Eukaryota; kingdom Metazoa; phylum Chordata; class Chondrichthyes; order Lamniformes; family Cetorhinidae; genus Cetorhinus; species Cetorhinus maximus. The sequence goes on along the minus strand of NC_135886.1, from coordinate 99,154,936 downwards.
CAGGCGAATGTAAAATTCTGCACAATGGTGTCAGCACAGCACATTCTCTGAAATCAGAAATACCAGTGCTGTCTGCTGTCTGAAATAAGTATTGTTAGCATTGTGATAAAAGCAAAAAACTGCAGATGCTGGAAATCCAAAACAAAAACAGAAACAGAAATACCTGGAAAAACTCAGCAGGTCTGGCAGCATCGGCGGAGAAGAAAAGAGTTGACGTTTTGAGTCCTCATGACCCTTCAACAGAACTAAGTAAAAATAGGAAAGGGGTGAAATATAAGCTGGTTTAAGGGGGAGGGGGTGGGGCGGGGTGGGGGGTGGGGGGGTTGTTGGGACAAGCAGCCAGTAATAGGTGGAGATAACCACAGCTTTTGGTTATCTCCACCTATTACTGGCTGCTTGTCCCAACAACACCCCACCCCCCCTTAAACTAGCTTATATTTCACTCCTTTCCTATTTTTACTTAGTTCTGTTGAAGGGTCATGAGGACTCAAAACGTCAACTGTGCTCTCCGCCGATATTGTTAGCATTGTGCCTTATCTGCACACTATAGCCTGCTTGACAATGACTGGATCAAATTACACATCGCAATGAATTTCAATCACTATACAGGAGACCAAATCAAATTACACATTCCACAAAGTATACTGTCCTCCCACATACCGGTGGGAATAAAGTGTCTGTTGTTTCTGACACAGTGGTGAAAATAGTTAAAGCCTAGGGTAGTGAGACTAATTAGATAGATCTTTCAAAGAGGTGGCACAGGCAAGATGGGCTTAATGGCCTCCTTTTGTCCTGTAAGATTCTATGATTCAACGATTCTACTGAAGACAGTTTCTTGGCATCCCTAAGCCAACTGCAACCGAATATAAGTGATGGGTGAAGGCAATTTAATGATAACTTTAGGTGTATGCACTGAATGATTACATTGGTGCAAAGTGGTTTCCGCAACATAAATGGCAAGTGTAGATCCAGAATTGTAATCTAACTTGATTCTGGAGTGGGGCTCATTACATACAATAGTTTGGCAGCTTGAAAGGAAAGCAAAATGCTGAAGATGCTTTAAATCTTTAAAAAAATATTTTAAAAACAGGAAAAAAATGCTGGGAATAGTTGATAGGTCAGGCAGCATGTAGAGACAGCAGGAGGTCAATGTTTTTTTAAATTTTTTCATGGGATGTGAACATCACTGGCCAGGTCAGCATTTTTGCTCATCCTTAATTGCCCCCGAGAAGGTGGTGGTGAACTTATGGAATGAAGTGTAAATCCAGCCCAGTGTTCAAATAGATTTAGTGGAAATTCAGGGTTTCTATTGAACCCTTTGGGCACATTTTAAACATAGCTAGCATTAGTTAAATATTGAGAGAAGGGGAATTCTTTCCTTCAGCTCTCACCAAACACTAACATTTCTAACTGTGAGGAGGGAGGGCCGAGTCCATTCCGGCAGATATAGATCTGGGAAAGACAGTCAGAGTTCCAGCCAGAAGGTGCCAAGCAGCGTAACTTTTTAAAATAATTTTTAAATAATTGGCTTTGCCTAGCTAGGTTCTTGATCCTGGATTTGCAGCTATTAGCCTCAGATTAAGAGCTGCAATTCATCCCAAAGTCCATATCAATCATTTGGTTCCGTATAATATTTCTTACCATTTTAACTATTTTGCAATATTATTTTGTTATTTGTTGATTTTTGATATGTCTCAGATTAACTCACATCAAGGAGAAGGACATATTCAGGGTAAGAAAGAACTTAATAGAACACAAAAAGCTTTGAGTGCGAGAAGGCCATTTTTAGACTTTTTCCAACAGCGTGCACTATTTACCTTCTCATGGAATTAATTTGTTTAATTTCCTCAGGAAATGCTCTACCTAAATGTTCTCTGATCCACAAGGGCCCAAACCTCCACTATTTAAGTGCAGTCTCCTGTTGTCCATCTGGTATTCCTCAATGGCATCACAGCTACACTCCAGCAGCACGGGAACCACTGTGTCTCATGAAGTGGATGATCATCCGAGTCCAAGTCCATGCTCATAATCTCTCCATTACTTCTCATTCCCAATCTCTCATGAGAATTATTAATACTGAGCATATATTCCTCACTTCTGTACTCACCGTCAAAGTCAAATAATATGTTTTCACCTACATTATGGAGCAATTGAAAGGCCTAAGTCACGTTCCCCTCAATTCTTTTCTCCACTAAAATCAGGATAGCCAAGGTGAGTCTCTCTTCACATAGAACCCAGAGTTCTATAATCAATGATGTGGTTTTTTTGTGAACTCTTTCCAATGCATTGATGCATTTTTAAAAACAAGGAGTCCAAAAGTACAGTAACAATTCCATCTGTAGTTGGTGATTTCTACTGATTCATGCCAGCATGTTTTATTCTGTAACTAAATCCTTTAAATATGTATCCCAACATTTCATTGGTTCTTAACACTGACATCATAAATTTAAACTCCTAAAGTTCTCCTAATGTAATAAACATTCCCAAAGTGCTTCAAAGGTTCTGTGACCAATGGTGGAGCAGAGACAGGGATGTTCAATGGTAGCCAGAATAGGAAGAGTAGAGGATATTTATTTGTGCTTCGCCTTGACAAGAACCTTTCCGCAAGTTATTAAGGACCTTTTCCTTTATCCAGCCTTGCTGGTGGAGATCTTGCCATTGTGTTTATACAATTTGGGATGTCCCATCCCACCCTGCACTCTTAGCACCATTTTGGGTGGCACCTTGTGACCCTAAAGCGCCCATCTAAAACAGAACTCTTGTGATGTTGTTCCCGCAGGCTTCCTTTGAATAAGAACCCAACATTATGTTTTAAGAAGTTATAATGACAACTTACATTTATATAGCACATTTAATGGGATGAAATGTCCCCCAAAAGTCCACGAGAATGGATTGGGTAGTACTGAAAGACTTTGCAAAGGAGACTGGAGGTATGACTCAAAACAATAGTTTTTAGGCAGGTGTATGATGCTGGAGAGAGAAATAACAAGTTCAGAGGCTGCCTGAAGGTAAGGCTTAGATGGCTGAAGTACTGCTCTCTTGTAAATAACTCATGGATATTATTAACAGCGAGGTAACTGAAGCAGGCTCCTGTAGACTGCATCAGTCATTGCCACAATTATCATTTATCATTGGTTTCTGCTTCCTATTGCCAAGCTAGTTTTCAGTTCAGTTGACAAACTTCCCATTCATTCCATGAACTCAAACCTCTTTGACAAAGTGCCATGTGTGCAACTATCAGAAAATCCACTTCTACCAATAGGATGGTCACTAGTTCAGTTACCACCTCAAAATATTCCTAGAGAGTAGTGAGGCCTAGCTTATTATTTCTTAATCTATGCTGACTATTCCTTGTGGTCTCTCCACTCTTGGGTGAAAATGGGTTGAGTATATGTAGCATTTTCTCTAATACAGATGTTAGGCTAAATGTTCTATAACTTCCTGGCTCATGTCCCACTTTTTATGAATAATGTTCAGAGTAATTTTCATCGTTTGTTCTGAAACATAGGACTTAGGAGCAGGAGTAGGCCATTCAGCCCTTTGAGCCTGCTCCACCATTTAATAAATTCATGGCTGATCTGGTTGTGGTCTCAACCCCACTTTCCTGTTTGCTCCCCATAAGCCTTGATTCCTTTGTCTGTCAAAAATCTAACTCTGCCTGGAATAAATTCAATGACCCAACCTCCACTTTTTTCTGGGGAAGAGAATCCAAATACTGATGACCCTTAAAAACAAAAAATTCTCCTCATCTCCATCTCAAAAGGGAGACCTCATTCTTAAACTGCGTCCCCTAGTTCTAGTTTCCCCCACAAATGGAAACATCCTCTGGGTATCTACCCTATCAATTCAGCTCAGGATCTTATATGTTTTCAGTAAGATTACTTCCCATTCTTCTAAACTCCAATGGGTATAGGCCCAATCTGTTCAACCTTTCTTCATAAGATAATCCCCTCATTCCAGGAATGAGTCGAGTGAACTTTCTCTGAACCATTTCGAATACATTTATATATTTTTTCAAATCAGGAGACCAAAACTATGCACAGTGTTCCAGATGTGATCTCACCAAGGCCCTGTACAGCTGCAGTAAAACTTCCCTTCTTTTATATTCCATTCCCCTTGCAATAAACACCAACATTCCATTTGCTGTCTTAATCACTTGCTGTACCTCCATACTAACCTTTTGTGATTCATGTAACAGATCACCCAGATCCCTCTGGACCACTGAGTTTTTCAATATCTATTTAAATAGTATGCTGCTTTTAACAAAGTGAGGAACAATATGGCTCAGAACTGACTTAAAAAGATGCCAAACACACTGACATCGATGGTTGCAGGGAAACAAACTTCAGGCAGTTGATATCATCAAAGTAAATTTACTTCACTTTCACATAGCCAATGAACATCTCAGATACCTACTAGTCTTAGATTAGCATCGGTGGAGTATAAAGCACATTTGGCAGACTGGAGTTATACTGCTAGCTGGGCATCATGCCAAGCTGGATTAACGTCAGCAATAATGAAACTCTGTACATGCCTTATTGGACCTCTGCTCCATTCCCCATAAAGCTAATGTTAAATGTGCAGAAAGTGCAGAAAGTTTGAAAATATTCGTATGCCTATAATATTCTGTGAGGTACAGTGAGGCTATGCAGCTGGCTGAAGTTATAATTCAGATAGTGCACACCTAGGGCTGGATTCTATGTGCAGAAATCCAGACCGCTATCATCTTGTACATATGTAAAATGCAGCGAGATAATGTCAGGTTGTAAACCCACCGGTCTGACATAACACAGGAATCGGGCAGGTGCCAAAATTGGCAGCCTGCCTCTATTTTTAAATAACTTATTAGGGCAATTGAGCTTGTTAACAAGCCAATACACTCGAATGATACATTGCCGATGCCATGGGAAACATGGTTGGTGGAAGTTACAGTTTTTATCAGGAAGTGTTGCAGAGGAGGATATAAAGATTGTATGTGGGACGATGGCTGACTTTACCAGGGACAGAGCTGGGAGACCTTGCTTAATGCTATTAATTTGTTCTTCCTTTACTTTAAAATGGTATTAGGCTTTTCCTGAGGGCGGAGAAAAAGCAGGAAGTGCTGCAAAGAAAATTGTGCAGTACAGCATTTGTGCTGTTCTTCACTTTCAACAGTTGCCAATCCTCCAGGAGTAGCCTGAAGTCTCAAAAATTGAAGACCAATCTCCATTACACTGCTGTGTGAAACCTTGGAGAAAAATCACAGAGACATTTAAAAAGATTGTTTTTTCTTTGTTATTTTCTTTGAACACTTCTCTTTATCGGATATAAAAATATTGAAAATTTGGGGCAGGGGGAAGGCTGTTTGGCTGACAGTTAAGCATCATTCAGTTGGGTAATGAGTGATTTTGCTTTCCATTTGGCCTAGGAAGGCAGTACGTCACAAGGTTGGATGTGTTGGCTGATCAATCGCTGGAGTGTGGGGCAAGTCATGTGATGAAACATCCAGGAATTCACTTAATCACTGTTGGCAACCCTATCACTGTCTCCAATGGGAATGGTACATTCAGTGGGATGTGCGTTCTCCAGTGTGGAGGAGAGGAGGAGAAGGAGAAAGAGGAGGATAGCTGGCCAAGAACAGCTGTGACCTGTGGTCCAGAAAGATGAGCAACCGGGTGTGGAACAAGAGCCTGTGGAGGGGAGGAAGCAGCAGGCAGGCAGGCAGATAGAGGAGAAGGCTGTATCCTGCTAAAAAGCCTACCAGGCATCTCATATTTATAAATGACAGAGTGCCAGTGCTTGAGTAGACTCTGGCTGTCCAGGGAGACAGTCACAGCAATCTGTGACATGCTGGCTGGGCTGATCGCACTCAATTGTGTAGGTGGACACACGATGCCTATGGCCTTGAAGGTTACAGTGGCCCTGAATTTTTTTGCCACAGAGTCCTTCCAGGCATCATCTGGAAACTTAATTGGGATAACGCAGCCAGCTGCATATCATTGCCTCAAGGTGGTCACAGATGTCATTTATAGATTGCACATGTGGCTATTAAAGTACCTTCCAGACAGCCAGGAACATTCATCAATGGGAAGGGATACCATTCCACTAATGTTCAGTTCGTATGTGACCAAATGGAGACCAATAAACTAAAATGACTAAATTTACCAATTTACCACAACTTTGCTCACAACATTCTTGATAGCATATAATCTGCAAATAACAAAAACAGTGACAGCAACTGTGTATTTGCCTATTCCCAGCTCTAGGATCCAGCCTCTGTCTTCTTCAGCCTGCCCGCACTGTACCACTGGCATCTCTGAGTTAGAATGGCTCAGTGATTTTTTTGAATATAGTTTCAACCAGGTTCAGTTTCCCTAGCAACCTGAAGTTTCCATTTCCATACCTGTTCCTATTTCAGTTTTAGTTTTCTTAGAATTCTGAAGGTTCAGTCTCCTTTTCAGTTATCTGAAGGTTCAGTTTCAGTTCCATTTAGAGTCTGTCTCAAAAAATATAAGCTTTGAAACAATGGATTCCATCACAATTAACTCAATGATGTAACCTCTTAACCACTAGACTACTTGAATCGTAATATTTAACATTTATATAAGAGTGTCTTTCATTTAATGGTAGCAATTGGGACAGAAAGTGAAAGGATCAAGGCATACTCCAAACACCGCACTGCCCCCCTCCTAATCCCCACTGATGATTGAAGGCTAAAAGCCAAAGACAGCATTGGATTGACATCCAGCCAGGTACTCGCATCCAGATAGAGTGACCACTGGTTCAGTGGTGTCAAAATGTATGGGTTTGGAACCCACTCTACACAGCCTTGGAAAGCAAAGACCTGAACACTGACTCTGAATGCCGCTCTGGTCCACTGAAAGTACAAATCTGATCAGTACAAATGGTTCCCTTCCCCATCATAAAGGGTAAATGGGGGCCTGTAGCCTTGGTCACAGCCTACTCAAGAAAAGGTACTCCAAAGATAAAAGCCACCTCAACTATACTTCCCTCGTAAATGGCTCAAGTACTTGAATGTGTGAGACTAGAGCTCGGACCCACACTGGAAGCAGAACACAACAGGCAGATGGATATTAATATCAGAAAATAAAACTGTGGAATAATTAAGGCATGCCATTAAGGCTTTGGTCATTGAAATAAATTTAGAATATGACAATGATTGTATATTTAATATTGAGGTGTAAAAGTAGTGACTTTAATTATGTTGAAATTAATGGAACTGGTAACGAATATTTCATTAGAATATTCTTCAGAATGAGAAGTAGCCATGCCGAGAACTCAAAGATGTAATTTTATGGTCTCTACATGTTCCATAACTGAGCACAATGCAAGCAGTTTGATTATTATTGGCATTGTTCTATTTTCTTTGTGGGTAGATTTGCTGTATCTGATCTGACTACATATATTTGAGGATACAGTCAATGGGAAGATTCAGAATGCAGTGGCAATACATGAAACATTTCATAGCAGACTGCTGGGGAAGGGAAGGGGGGGTCGCGTGAGTGGAAAATGTTATGCCTGTAAGCTTCACTTCCCCGTCATTCATGCGCATCACTCCTTCCTCTTGTAAGCATTTGCAGAGATGGTCAATCAGGCACCCACACGTTAAAGCTAAATCAGAAATGGTGTCTTGTGTCAGGGACTTTCATATATCTTATAACTTCATCTATCTTATAACTTCCTGAGGAAAAGTCTAAAAATCTAAAAAATCAACTTCAGTTTCTCTCCTGATGCAGCCTGATCTGTTAGGATTTTCAGCTTTTGCAGTTTTTGTCTTCAGCTTTCCGGCAGTATTTTGTTTTTTTGTTTTTAAAGGATATCTATTTAATCCCCCAGTTAACTGGGCCCCAGACAAATGTTTCCTTTAAAATTTTGTTGATTTGCATGGCCATGTTTTTCAAGGCGCGGTACCTTTAAATTTTTGTGTGTGGCCACAAGGGCAGAAACGGTTCAAATCCCAATCCAGTACTGAAGCATAAATATCAAGGCTGATGCTCCAGTGCAGTACCGAGGGAGGCGTGCACTGTCGGAGGTGCCGCTTCTCTGATGAGTTGTCAAATGAGGTCATGCCTACCCTCTCAGGTGGACATCAAAGATGTCTTTCTAAGAAGAGAAGGCACATTATCCTGGTGTCCTGGTCAATATTTATCCCTCAATAAACATCACACAAAGTAGATTATCTAGTCATTATCACATTGCTGTTCATGGGAGCTTGCTGTGTACAAATTGGCTACTGTGTTCCCTATGTTACAACAGTGACTACACTTTAAAAGTCCTTAATTGGCTGTAAAGTGCTTTGAGATGTCCGGCGATCATGTAGAGCGCTATATAAATGCTAGTTCTTTCTTTTCTTTCTTTCAAGATTTAACATGGACCAAGTCTTGTGTAAAACCTGCTGTGTGCTGCCTGTACAGGCTTGTGGCTTGGGAGAGAGGGACAGGAAGGCCGCTACTGTGGTCAGCAGAGGGGAAAAGGCTGTTTCTCAATTAGCTACCAGGCAGAAGCTGGGTGGGAAGATGTTCTCTGGTTGAAGAGATGGAACCTGTGGAAATTTATGGACCCGGGAAGATTTGTCCAGTCGTGGCTGGGAGAAGGAATCACCAGTATGAACCTTATTGCTGGAGGTCGGATTTCTCGGAAAACTAAAGGAAAGGACTTTTGGTGGTCAGTGGATATTAAGAATCGGTGAAACGGGAGAAGTGACCTGCTGGAGTAACTTTGGGCTGAAGTTTTGTAAAGACTGCAATTCTGTGGAGGGCATGCTGTAAAGTATAAATGCAACATGGGGCTTTTCAGTGTGGTTAAATGCTAATAAGGGTTATCATTTCTGTAGTTTAGTATATTGTTGTCTGCGAAGTAATGTATTGTGAATGTTGATTTTAGTTGTTACAGTAAAAGGTCTTAAAACTTGAAATCTTGCTGTGCAATTCCTTGAAGTTGGTCACTGGAAATTCAGATCTGTTTTTTAAAGTTATCTGTCTTTATGGGGATTATTACACTGGCTAGCCACCAACTAATTAAGCTCAATGAAGCCCCTGCTTAGAGCCAAATTGGTGAAGCCACTGGGATCATTCCGAAGACTGGTGGGCTCCCTGCTGGGGCTGAAACATGGCTGTTGCTGGGACACAACCTCCTGGTGGCAGGTTGTGGGGGTTGGGGGACAGCAAACCCTCTTTTAAATCCCCCCCCCCGACCAGAGTCACAGACAGATAGTCACAGCCATGGCCACAAGCCACCCTTTGGAGGGGATCCCCCTCCACACTGATAGCATGGTAACTGTAGTCACACTTATTTTTTACACATTTATAATTCTTGAGATTCCTCCCGTTCTCCTGCTCACATTGGCAGCGCCCATCATTTCAGGTAGTGCAGTCAGCTGGACATTGCTATGCGCCTGTCAGTTCTCCACTCCTGTTCTTATTTGCACATGGCCCCCAGAGGCAGTTTCTCTGTTGACCACCTTGGAGAAGATGGCAACTGACAACCCGCCACAGCCACTTCCAAGTTCCTGACCTGGGATTGAGCCCGACATTGGTGCCGTACGATATTGCCAAAAGTCCAACCCCTTGAGTCAGAAGAAGGAGCAGGTTTTGGTGCACAACACCAGGCTGCAAACAGTGGCCTTGGAAGAGCTTCAGAGGAGAACTACAGCAATGATTCCTAGTTTCAAAAAATCTCAGCTACTCAGATAGGTTCATGGATCTTGGTCTATTTACTTTAGAGCAGTGTAGGCTTAGGTGTCATTTGATAGAGCTCTACAAAATAATATAAGGTCTGGATAATGCACCTACTGTTAGATTATTCCAGATTAACAGATTAGGAAAAACAGGAGGACAATAATTTAAACTAAGCAAAAGTAGAAATTGACTAGACGTCTGGTGGCTCTTCTTTACTGAGAGAATTGTGACCTATAGAATATATTGCTGGCTGGTGTGGAGTGTGCTGACTCTTTGCCTTCAAGACTGAGTGGAAGCAGTTCCTTAGTGGGGCTGGGATTGCAACATATAAAAGGCTTTATTGGTCCCTGTGATCTCCTAGACTGGTTTCGATTAGCTGTGGGGGACAGAGAAGAATTCTACAAAGTATTTTCTCCTTATTGGTGCTGTTTTTTCTCTCTTTCTTTTCACTTCTTCCAGGAGATTACACAGCTGTGGGTAGGAATGAGGTGGGGGAAGGTTGGGGAGGAAAGAAGTATTTAGCCATGATGGTTTGGCCATCCTGGTGTGGGACAGACTAATGAAGCAATTAGTCTTTTCCTGTCTGTCTATTTTGCTATTTCAGATGTTCATATTAAGTGTGGTGGAGCACATGGTGTGAAAAAAGCAGAGCTATTACAGACTTTATAGGCGTTGTTCATTGCTTACTCATTAACCTCAACCTGGTATTGTCCAATCGAAGTATACATCATAATTTAAGAACATGATTGAATTGCAGCACAACATTAGGAAGCTGTGGGATGGTGGGGGGAAGTGGAGAAACAGCTCTTAAGGCCAAGGACATAGCACACCTTGATCTGCAGTGGGAGAAGAGAGTGAATTTAGGAAAACTTTGCTATGTCAGAACTCTTAAACCATATCTCATTGCCCACTTTCTCCTATGACATTGGTTGGAGATGTCAGAAATCAGAAAGAGAACAAAGGAGTTGAGCATCATTTCTGAGCCACAAACAATTCTGATGTTTTCAACATACGCGTTGAAGGATTCCTTAATATTGGCGTAGGCCACACAGGACTTGAATATCGAATGCAATGCTGTGTCCATGTGCTCATTTGGCATTGCTAGACTATTCATCGATGTTCCATTTAAGAAAGCCATAGATATTTGCGCTGCAGCACTATCTCATGCTGATCTAGACCTGCCACCATTTTGTGAATCAGTATTCATTGAACTTATGAACTCAGTAACTTGCGCAGCTGAATTCAGTTTTGATGACACCGTGCATGTCCAAATAGATGGTGTTGCCATGGGATCCACTCGAGGTCCAGCTCTTGTAAACATCTTTGTTAGGTTCCATGAGAAATATGTCTTTGATGGAATGATACCTAATCTCCTGCCCCTTGCATATTTCTAATATGTGGATGATACGTTTACTATATTTGAATCTGCAGCTGCATGTAATAATTTCCTCACAAGTCTTAATGGGCTCTATCCTGCACTCAAATCTGACAGGGGGTTCTATACTACGGTCTACTGCAAACCTGCCTTCACTGGTCAATATACGTGTTGTGATTGTTACAGTTCCTCACACTATAAGATTGGCTTTATTGGCAACTTCGTAAATAAGGCCCGAGCCATTTGCTTACCTTGCAAGCTTGGTGCTGAAATAGGGCGCATCAAAGGCACCCTGCGGGATAATGGCTACCCTGATCAGATCATTTTGTGCTGTATATCATGCAAACTCATGAACAGGCCTAAGGCCGTCACTTTCAACCCTGAAAAGTGCCCAGTCTACCTCAGATTATGCTGGAAGGCAAGGTATCTCAAACATTTGAGCAACAGATGAAGCTAGCTCTCTCACGCTGCTACTATGCAGTAGCAACATGAGTGATGTTCGCCACTAGCAGGACGCTGTCATCAAGCCAAAAAGATGTTCTGCCTATCACACAAATGAGCAATGTGGTATATGGATTTCAGTGCCTTGTAATGCTTGGTATGTAGACTATCCATTCCAAAGACTGGAGGATCATATCAAGCAGCATGTCCTTTCCCCTGTTCACGCTGGGCAAAGTACAGACCATACCCAACCAGATATGCTTGCAAAATTCAAAACACAGTGTCCAACATTAGATGTGATTCCGTGATTGGACAACATTTGCTAAATAATCTTTGTGTGCTAAGAAATAGATTGACAACCAATTTAAGATTGTCAGTTGGTTTTGCAGCGTGGCGCAGTTACGTGTACTGGAAGCTACACAGGGCCCCGTTCTTTGCAGGTAGAAATAACATGTACATACATTGCACCTGTTTCAGCTAAACAAAATAAGTGGTAGCCATTCCCTGGTTCATTCCTCAGGGCAAGCTGCCTAGTTTAAATTTCAAACAATGTTTTGCAGTTAACTGTCAATCACCATCAACTGGTGCATTATGCATTATTCATGGTCATGCCTCTGCCAATCAGAGTCCACTTGCCAACCAATCAGCACTCACTTCTCATACAATATAAATTTGTTGTTTTTCCCTTATATTCTTGTGAATTGTCCTGATGAGTGCAAGATGAAAATCTTTGACAAAAACTGTCACTTTTTTCAGCAATACTCAATTCTAGTGGTGATGCACTGCCTGAAAGGATGGTGGCATCAGACTCAGTAGTAACTTTACAAAGGGAATTGGATAAATACTTGAAGGGGAAAATTTTGCAGGGCTATAAGCAAAGAGCAGAGGGGCTAGGGGAAAAATCCTTTTTTTCTGTGCTACAAGGTTTATAATTTTAATAAAACATTCAAATTACTAGATGCTAGAAGCTGGTAATGAAACAATGGACTGAAACTGTGGATAAGCTGAAAACTAACTAACTGTAGATATCAGTTTGGGCTGTGTAGAATTGTAAACCATTGCAATGTTTTAAGGCAGGTGGATGGCTACAAGAGCCATGCATTACTTTATCATGATAAAACCATGTACAAGCAACATGACATATTTGCAGTTCCACATTACTGTGGTTATAATCTTTTAGCTGCACTTACCAAACGTTCCTGTAATATTCAGTTGTTCAATTGTTCAGTGTTTGATTGTGTGTGTCTGTTGACTGTTCTCTGCTCACTGTTAGACAAACCTGGCTGTGGTTACAGAGCGAAAGAATAACTAAAGGAACAGCAAGAAACTGTAAGTCTGCAAGAGCAGACATTTTAAAAAGCACTTTTAAGTAGAGCCCCTGTTCACTCCTGTTCAGGCAAAGAAACTGGTGTGCCATCTCTGAATATCTCTGAGACATAAAATACAACACCTCCTTCTTATAGAATATCAGCTGACTTCCTGTGAATCTACTCATGGATAATCTAGAATGTATAGCACAGTTGTAATGTTTTGTTGCCAACCTGGCTTGTGTTGTTTAAGGTTATTATTCAGCTGCTGTTTTAATGAAGTGGTCCAAATAGATTCCATGTTCAACTGGAAGTTGGTTATAGTTTGAAGCTTCCCAAGTTTGACAGCTGCTGCCTTCGATCCTTGGGAAGAGGCCAAATGATTGCAAGATTGGGAAAAAAAATAGGAACACCATCTGTTTAAGATTGTGGCATTTTAATGTGTTGATGTTTAATACAAAGTCTGGAAACTACAGTGTGATGGGCACTTACAACTTCTATTTAGACAAGTATTGCCCTTTAAAGAAACCTGATTAATAAACAAGTTAGAGTATTGCTGAAAAAAAGAGACATGCTGTCAAAACTTTTCATCTTTCACTCATCAGGACAATTTGCAGGAATACCAAATTGTAAAGGGAATAACAATGTATACTGCATGAGAAATTGTTTTCCCTTTACAATTCGATATTCTTGCAAATTGTCCTGATGGGTGCAAGACGAAAAGCTTTGACAACATGTCTCTTTTTTCAGTAATGCTCAAGTTCCCTACTACCAAATGACTAAACAAGTTAGAGTGTAACCTGTTCCAAGGACACTCACAAACATCAGAGAACCATAAATTCGTGGCAGTTCCAGATATTTTACATTAAAAAGGAAACAAGTCATGCTCTGAAACAATGGACACTCACAAATTGTAAACTATGGGCATCAGTCCTTTCATGGCTCAACCGTTTTGTTAACTGAATAAACAGAGGGATTTCATGATTGTATTAAAGCATTCTCACTACTGCTGTTTAACAATAATTCATCACCATACAAGTGGACAGCATCAATTCCATCTAGTCCAATACATCAACTCACCAGTTGCCAAAAGTACAGTGATCTTTTAAAGGGACCTGCTCTTTAAGTGCTTCAACCTGGAGATGGCAACCAGACAGCAAAGTTTTCTAATTCAGCTACTGTGGTCTTCAGTCCAGTCACTCTAGTACAGAGGGTCTCGTCTGTGATAGTGCACTTTGATGTGTGCACTTTGATCTGTATTATTTATTGCCATTCAGAGTATTGTGCAGTTATTGTATGTAGGGCTCTGAACAGTGGCCTTGCAATTTAGCATTTTTGCCTGACTAGAAATAGCAAGACAGATTTTGGCCGACAAAACAGTTACAAAACATGTTATGAGAAACCATCTCACCATTTATCAAGTTGAATGATAGTTTCTTCAAATGCAATATCAAAAGGTTACTTGAAAAGACTATCAAATTTATTCAATATTTCAACTGCCAACGAGGCAGAGTTTTAAGAAGGAAAATGTGGAACTGATTAGGCATTATGAATGCTGTTTTGATCAAAGTTAGGGATGTAGTGCTGTAGAATGGGACTTTTCCATTTCAATCGCCCAATTTCAGCATCAAACACTCCTTGTTCAAATATTACAGAGATAGATGCTAAATGTAATTCCTGTGCTCAGTCCTAACATTCTGACACAGTTTCAACATCAGGCAAGCAAGCCCACTAATGCAGTTCCATTTCAATCAGCCTTCCTGGGAGCTCTGAGTGAGGTTGCTAATTTAGCATAAATGGATACTGAATTGGGTGTAATTTTGTATTGTGTAAGTATAGTGCACTACAAACTGGATTGAGAATTTTTGGGTTTTCTTTGACATTGGACTGTTATTTAGCCAGAGACTTTCAGACCAAGTATCTATACTAGCTTTTGATCCAGGCTTCTGAAGCGAAAGGTCAGTGTGTGCAACCAGTCTCTAATCTGCTGATTTAAACTATTATGGTTTCTGAAAATCAAATATGGCCATTGAATCTGTTTAAAAAATGGGGAAAAAAAACAAGATACAGCTTCAAAAGGAAGAAGGAACTCATATAAACACCTTTTCGCAATATAAGAACGTCCTAAAGCGCTTTGCGGACAATGAAGTACTTTGAAGTGTGGTTGCTGTTGTAATGAAAGGGGTCGTAGGAATGAGAGTAGGCCATTCAGACCCCTGAGTCCCTCCACATTCAATCAGATCTTGACTGATTTGTACCTCAGCTCCATTTACCCACCTTTGTTCCATATCCCTGGATATTCTTTACGTAGCAGAGGTCTATTGATCTCAATATTGAAAATTTCAGTTGACCCAACACTCCACAGCCTTATTGGGGTAGACTTCCAGATTTCCACTACCTTTTGTGTGAAACAGTGCTTCCTGGTTTCAATCCTCAAAAACTTAGCTCCAATTAAAAGATTATGCCCTCTTATTCCAGATCCCCCGGGTAAAGGAAATGGTCTCTTTGTATCTGCCCTATCAAATCCCTTAATTGTTTTAAAGATCTCAATTAGGTTACCCCTCAACATTCTAAATGCCAGGGACTACAAGCCACACTTGTGCAACTTGTCCTCTTAGTTTAACCCTTTTAGCCCTGGTGCCATTCTGGTGAATCTGCGCTCCCAATGCCACTGCATTGCTCCTGAGGTTCCATCCAAAACTGTACTAAATACTTCAGATTACATCAGATTAAGGCTCTAAACAACTGAAACATTGCATCCTCACTTTTTAATTGAAATTGCAGTCTAAAGCTAGGGGTGCCACCACTGAGTCAAGTCTGACACCTTATGAACTTTGATACATTTAAGTTACAATTATAAGTAAGGCCGGAATTTTGCAGCCCCTCATTCCGGTTGGATCTCACGGTCCCACCCATCAATGTGAATGGAGATTTCAAAGGGCGGAATTTTCTGTGCCCATTGGCGTCAGGGGTCATGGTGGGCTTGAGCAAATAGTATGGCTGGAAGGCCAAAGATCAGTTTCATGCTGTCATGAAACCAGTTTGCAATCGGCCACTCTGCCCGTCAATGGCAGGCTGCGTTTCCTACCACCGCACATTGGGAACTTCATTCTCATACATTTGCATATCAGTACAAGCCCTGCTCACCGGAATCATCCCCCCACGTCAAATATACCGCCCACATCAACAGGAAAACACGACAAGGCAGAACACGTCTTAACAAGTGTAAGGTGCAGAAGTTGGGACTTACCATCAGGGCCTTGATCAGATCACGGGCATCCAAGGAGCAGAAGATGCTGGAGCCCTACAGCTACCAGACCCTGAAGGAACATGTGCATCGTACGCTGGGCGGGTTCTCATGGACATGCTCCACCCCGAAGCAGCTCACGGAAGATGGAAAGTCACCATTGATGTCAGGGGTCTGCTTCGGGATATCAGTGTCTTGGCCTTGGGCTGCTACGGATGATCATCGAGGGAGTGGAGGGTAAGATGTAGGTTTGACCGAGAGAGGAAGGTGGACCGGGCTGGGTGGTGGGTGGGGGGGGGGGGGGGGGGGGGGGGGGGCGAGGTTAGGAGAGGGTAATGATGGTGTCGTGGTGGGGGCGCTGAGATTGGGAGGGGAAACAATGGTGTCACAGGGGTGATGTTGGGAGGGGGGATTGATGGTGTCGGGGGGTGATGTTGGGTTGGGGACTGACGGTGTCGGGGGGGTGAGGTTGGAAGAGGGGATGATGGTGTCAGGGGTGATATTGGGAGGGGGGAATGATGGTGTTCAGGGGTGAGGTTGGGAGGGGAAACGATGGTGTCAGGGTGGTGATGTTGGGAGGGGGAAATTATGGTGTCAGCGGTGAAGTTGGAAGGCGGGGAGTGTTGGGGGAGGAGGGTGTAACAGGGAGAATGCGGCAACCGGGGAGGTAGGTGTAAAGGGAAGGAGTTTGGAGGGGGCAGGACTTCAGCGGGAGGAAGGAATCCAGGGGGATGGAGGAGCTCAGGGAGGTGGGTGTGGGAGGAGTCCAGGGGGAGGAAGGAGTTCGCAAGGGGAAGGAGTAAAGGTGGAGGAAGGAGTAAGAGAGGGAACGTCCAGGTGAACGTGTAAGGGGAGGGGCCTGTAGAGTCGATGACTGCCTCCTCGGAAGGGAAATAAGGGTGAGAGTGGTAGGAGGGAATGGTGTGTATGAGAGGGGGCAGAGAGAGCCCAAAGGGTGGGAGGGTGAGGGTGCGATGGTAGTGGTAGGAGGGACAGCGAGGGTGGTTGGTGGGGACTCAGGCAGACATGGACTCTGGGGGTGGGAAGGAAGAGGTTGGGGAGGTCAATGTGGATGGGGGTGGGATTCTCAGGAAGGTAGGGAGTGTACACATTCACCTGGACATCCTGAAAAGACAAGGGTTCTGGTTGGTGGGTGACAGTCGGGAGGTGGGAGATGATGCCAAGGGGGTCGACAGTGATGGGGGAAAGGGCATGGTGACTTGGGGAGGGGAAAGGACTGGGAAGCTAAAGGCAAACCACACCAGTACCATGTTTCTAAAATCAAAAGGTGAGCGGGGCCTCATGTTGGTCAGGCACAGGTGCTACATGGGAGTGTGACCAGTGGGTGGGCGGAGATGCAGGTCAGCTCAGATGGACAACTGAAAGAGAACCTCAGCAGGCAGCATTGAAAATGCTCGGGACATTGAGATGAGTGTGATGAAGGGAGGCTCCATGTGCGTGGGAGAGTGCTTGCATGAGGCTCCAAAAGGCCCTGCCACACACACAGCTCTCCCTCGAGAATCACTTGTGGACCTGCTGCATGCAGCTAGACTGTTAGTGGTGGGGGGAGGGGTGCATGGGGAGGATTCATGAAGTCTGTAAATGAAGCTGAAAGACACCATTATACATTACTCAGTGAAAGTGAATATATTTTCAGATTATAAATTGGCATAATTTATTCACCCATGCAACCACTTGTGATCAGAAATCCTTAACTTTTCTAGGTCTACTGCTTCTAGGTGCAGCCCTGACATCCACAGCAGGGGTGGAGACAGCCTGTGCAATGGTTGGCCCTGTTGCCTCTGATCATTTTGACATGGGTCCTCTGGAGACCTGAGGCCTTGAGGACCCCGGATTGCTTTGGCTGTCCTCCTGTGGGTCAGCTGCTCTCTCTGCGGTGACAGAGGACGAGATTGAGGGGGTCACAGGCAAAGGGGACTAGGAGGGCAAGGACAGCCTCTGGGATTCCTGAGTGGATGACCCAGGGATGTCCAGCTGCCGCTCCTCCTCCCTTCGGGTGCCTGAGGGCTCCAGTCTGACTCCTTGAGGGGGAGGAGCAACTGGAGGGATGTTGGAGCTCCCCATTTCCTTCTCGCTTTTCCACTGCAGGAACTCACCCGGGATGGAGTGCAGGTCTGAGTGCATCTCCGCGTTCTGCTGGACTAGGGTCTCCATGGTGTCTGCCATCCTTCCCATGGAGACCGCCATACATGCACATGTGGGCACCACTTCATCAGAGAGTAGAGGGCGCACTCCTCCGCCTTGTGTGCCACTCTGTTGAGGGCTTCCAACAGCTCTGTGTGATGTTCCCTCTCCTTCTGCTGACTCTCCATGATGAGTTGGAAGGCCAAATCTAGAGGCTCGTCATCTGACTCGGACCTCACAGATGTCTTTTCCCCAACAGTTCACCAAGTGCCGGGGAACTCAGCTGAACCTGCCTCCTCCTGCTGTGGACACATGTCTGTGTGGTGACCACTACATCGTGACCCCAACCTGCTCTAGATCTAGGTCCCACCGAGGTGTGTGTCTCTGAGCTGGTGGAGGGTGTGGGTAAGCACTGCGACGGGTCTTCCAGGCTGCTTATTTCCAGCTGTTCAATGGAGGAGGAGTCCTCTTCGCTGGAGGTGAGGACCTGGATGGAGCTGAGGGACTGGCTGGCTGAGGGTGTCGGTCGCTTGGCAGAGCTCCCTGTGAACTTCAGTAGAGATAATTAGTGCATGGCAGCAGAGTCAAAAGCAGAAGAGAGAGCACTCACAGTTACGTTGAGAGAGGGACGATGTGGAGCAGGATCCTTATGTGGGTGTTCACCACCGACCTCACCATCGCCGCAGGCACTGTCCACGTCCTCACCAGTCAGTGCGATGACACACTCCTCAAAGTGAGTGAGGGACCTAATGTGGGCCACTCCACCCCTGGGTCTGGGACCTCTCCCTGCTGCTGTGAGCCAGCTTCTCCTGCATGAAAACAGATGGAGAGACTGTGAGCAGGACACATGGCACTGCGTGGAATGTTTGTGTGGTGAGCGGAGCCATGGACAGGGTGAGGATGTGAGCTCAAGTGGATATGAGCCTGATGGAGATGTGAGGGTGTGTGCGAGAGTTAGTGGTGTTTTCCCTTGAGGTGTGAGATCCCTGCGAATGTGCGATGGGTTTGTCAGTGAGTTGAGAGTGATGAGAAGAGTGGCTTAACCTGACAAAATGGATGAAGCCATTCATACTTTTCCTACACTGGGTAGCTGTCCTCTTTTGCAGGGCATTGGCACTGACCACCGCTGCCACCGCCTCCCATGCAGGATTGGTGACCTTGCTTGCTGGCCTTCACCCAGAGCAGGAGTAGAGGATGACACGGTGGGTTCCACTGTGTCCAGTAGGCGCTCAAGGGAACATCCCTAAACCTGCGGGCAGCATGTTTCCTCCATTTGGCAGCCATCAGTTCCCAGCAGCTTCCTGTCCCTTGAAGAGTGCTAGCTCTTTGCAGGGTGGCCTTTAAACATGTTGCCTGGTTTACTGAAGGACTGAGATAATGGCGGGGTGGGTGAATGAGACGATGCCCCACCAGCGACCCGATGTGTTTCCTGGGAATGCATGATTAATGAGGCGGGATTGGGACAATATGCCGTGAAAAGCCACCATTGTGGCCAGCGGGTAAAACGTCCTTTTTCCCGCACATAGTGCAAATCTGGTGTGATTCCGCCCAATGGCTTGCTGGTCCCGCTGTGGTGGTTGGAGGAAGGCGGTGTGGGAGGGGCCTGGAAAATTACAGCCTAAGAGCTTTAATGACAGCGCTCATTGGTCTGACCATCACACCAAAAATATTGCATTTCTACAGGCTCACAATTCAGTTGACTGCATATATATAATCTTAAAGGTAAAATCTTCCATGAACTGGAGTAATCAGGCAGCATAATAGGAAATAATTCCTTTATTTTTCTCTTTCCATTAAAAAGTATTCCTTGATGAAGATCAACCAAAGTTGGAATGAATGGTGGAGTGGGCTCGGAGGTCCAAATGACTTGCTCTTACTTCTTATATTTGTATGTATTTAAGAGCAGTGACCTGCTGCAGTTTTATTAATGAAAGCTGGAAGTAGGTTTAGCAACAAGACTACTTTTTTTTTAATGAGTGTCCAATCCTCCACTTGTGAATATCCAGCTTTAAAATTACTGAAAATTATTCAGAAGTAACTTGCAAAGACGATGGCCAACTGCAACTAGGGATGGGCAATATACGCTGCCCTCACCAGCAATATTCACATCCCAAAATCCAATAAAATCAAATTGTTTCGTGTATACCGATGAAACTGCATCATATTGACTGCAGCGGTTCAAGAAAGGGCTCACCACCACCTTAAGGGCAGGTGGGATGGGCAATAAATGCTGGCTTAGTCAACAATGCCCACATCCCATAAAAAAATACATTTTTAAAAAATATAGTTTAATAAGCTTTTGCTAGGTCATTTTCAGTGAAATTCTGAACAAATTCAATATTTGCTATTCAAAAGATTTTAGTATCTGTGCATCCAAAAAATAAATGTAAAGTCCCAAGGATTACGTTCCTGTGAAGTCTTGCAAATGGAGAAATTGTGAACAGGACTCAATTAGATAGGTTTCAGTCATGCGAGGGCAGTACTGTGATGCAGTACCTGTATAGGACTGACAGCAAGGCCTCTCAGCAATACATCGGTGGAGATTTAAAATTGAATTGAGCCCTTATTGCAGCTCTGGGCCCAGTAATTCTGACATTTCCGGGTTAAACCCCTTCATTCGGGCTGCACCTTCAGCTGAAACCATTTCAGTCTCTGCTCCGTCATGGCTGCCCTCTCCCCGGGAAAAGGAGAGAGAGAAGGAACCGCGGATAAGCGAGCTTATAAGCGACACTGTGTATAAAGTACAAAGTACGGGTAAGTGAAAACTTGAACAAGGAAGTCACAAATGGCAGGACTTTACTGTAATTTAAAAACCTTTCACAAACCAGCACGGGCAATGGAAACTCACAATTTCAACCTGAAGGCCAGTTTGGTCGATGGGGTCTGATTCCAACTAATTGAATCTTAAATCAGCATAAAAAGATCACAGAAAACACAAGGTATTCATGACTTCATGCGCAACTCATTCACAACTTAAATTCAGTGATCTTCTGCACAGATCCAATCAGTTCTACCCACATTATGCTGGTAGAAAAAATGGAAACAGACAGAAGCTGCATGGCCTGGATTTTTACTTACCTGCTTGCAGCAGGGGCAGAAGGTTGTGGGGGAGCCAGAGTTTGGGATTCCCCTACATACTGTTTTAATAGCACAGCATGTGCGTTAGATCACTGATCTATTCCCCTTCCAGAAGTCCTACAAGTCCATCTTTTAATTGGCAACTCAGCATGAACCTGACTCAGCTCCTAACCAGTCTGTCCAGCAGTCATTTGTGTTTGTACCTGGCACACAGGCCAAATAGGATGTACAGAAAGCCCCTGCTTAACATCAACTCACTTAACGTTTTTTCACTTTAATGTCATTTAAAGGACTCAATAAATCCATTTAACATCGCCAGTTTCACTTTAACATCATTTGCCACAAACTTCCTTTTCCATGGCCTGTCTGCTCACATGACTTTTCCCACAGTCCTTCCACTCTTGCCCACAGACCCCCTTCCTCCCATTCCCGCCCTTGCCGATCCCCAACCTTTCCGCCCAGTTCTTACCTTAGTTCTCGGGATCTGTTCTTCAGTGGCTTCTGGCTGGGCTCCTGGACTTGCACTGATGTCCTGGGCTTCATCTAGTGACAAAAGTTGGTCGATGCAGGTAGTTCTGGGACTTCAGCTGCTACCTGTGCTGAATGGCTTCTGTCACTAGATGGAGCCTGGCCATCTAAAAGTACTGAACTGAGGTGAGAGCTGTAATTTTTAAAACAATATTATTGTATATTGTATTTCTTTTATATTTAGTGAATATATTTTATTTTGCATGTTATTTCAGCTAATAATGCACAGTGCTGCACATGTATGGTACAATATTTCAACTTGCACATTGGTTTTTCCACCATCTGAAGGAACCTAACTCTGGCTTTAACATTTATTCCTATGGGAACCTATGATTCATTTAAAGTTGTTTCATTTAAAGTCGTGAATTTCAGGAGCACAACCACAACTTTAAGTGAGGAATTACTGTAAATTATTTCATGGTGTCAAAAGCAATCACTTCACAACCACAATTGCACCACTCAAGACTCTTCCTTTATCCAGTACTTGCTTGATCACAGCCTTAAATTGAGCTTCCTTAAAGTCTCTCAGCTCCCTGTGGAAAGGGGATTTATCTAAGATCCCCCCCCTGGTGTTGAAGTTTAGGATAGCAACCCCCCAAAAAATCAGTCCATTCATCTGATCCTCTACCATGGTTGAGATATTAATCATCCCACAAATGGATGTGTCAGCTACCTTGTTATATTATTAAACAACCATGAGTTTTAGTTCTAGCAGATTGAGTCAAAGAATTTTGAGCTCTCAGAGTAAATACATAATGACCTTATATGCACTCAGAATGTCCTAAAGCAGTTCAAAAGCAATGAATTACTCTTGACGTATATCATAGGCACAGTAAGGTTCCACAATTAGCAATGAGATAAAATAACCAAATTTTTTGGGGTCTTGTATGAAGATTTAATGTTGACCAGGACGTGGGAAGCACCCCTCTCCACTATGCCCCCTCAATAATCCCCACCACCCCAACCCCCCAACACCCCGCCGGGTCTTCTTGGAATATTGTCATGAGATTTTAATTAATTCTAATTTTCAAGATGGCAATTTTAGTTTCTTGAGTAAAGTGTAATGTTTTAATGGGTTGGATCTTGCTTGAATAGGAAGTATCACTGTTAGTTAGACTTCTTTATGCATCCTTCAGCTGGAAATCCTTTTGTACAATAACTTGCTGGTAGTGTGAGTTGATAGCGGTGTGGTGAGGAAAGCAAAGCATTGGAGGTCTTAGTTAACAGTAGGACCAAGAATGTCTCCTGAACCAATGGGATTTAAGGATTGAGAAGAAACAGAGGAATGACAGAGAAGGAGGTTGAATTGGAGTCAATTACAGAAAGAGAAATAAAGAGAAAGAAATAATGATCAGCTTAAAAGAAAATGACAAAAGAGGCAGAAAGGAAAAGTGCAAAAAAAAATAACTACAAGCAGGAATCCAATTGAACAGTTTTAATTGTTCTCTTTCTGGCCCAGAGAGGCATTTGATTAACAATTAAGACACTATTAAAAGTTCCTGACATTGTTAAGTTTCAGCCTTAACTTTTTGCAGTAAGTTTAATTAATGAGCAAATCAGCAAGTTCGTAAAAGTAATCGGGAGGCCAAGGCTGAGGTGCCATTTGAAAAAAGCAAATGGCAAAGCAGCATAAATTGAACAGCAAATTCTGTAGATTTGCAACTCACGGTGTTTCTCTTATTGCCCTGAATTTTCTGACAAAGTTGTGTATTACCAGTTCCATGTGTCATTAACGTGCTGTTAATTTCTTGGAAAGTTCTGGCCTAATGTGTGTTCACAGGAATGGAACCACCAAAATGCAGATGGTAGTGATTGAGGCTTAGAACTGCTAACCAGAGATTCCTGCACTTACCTGATACTTGATCACACTTGCTTTTGCTTGGAGTTTTAGCAGTTTTTAGCTGAGCTTTCAGATAAAACACTACTACCTGACAACACGGCTTGATATCCCTGAAAAGAAACTGGAAAAGAAACAAGTCTAATGGACACACACGGGAAGATATCAGCCTGAAAATCCATTTGCAACATTCCTGTTTTACAGATGTAAAATGGGCACCCAGGCAGGTATTTTTTGTATCAGTGCCACATATTTTGCATCAGAAGTATGTGGCCCACCATATCGGTAATTGCTGATATATAGGCACCTAGGACCTGAGCCTGGACATTAGTCCCTTTACAATATGCAAATGGAGAACTTCACACCTGTTTGAGGCTGCCTTTGTAAGTGACTGACTGTAGTATAAACCATGCACACTACAATCATTATTCTCAGGTAGCAGTCAAATCAGCTCGAGGCTGCCTCCCAAAATGGAAGCCTTTAGTTTTGACTTACCTTGTTGAGGAGTTGGTAGGAGCAAGAGGCAGAGGGAGTATTCTCAGCTCCCAGAGTAAATTCACAGAGTGTGGCTGGCCTCCACTTTCCCAATGGGCTAATTCTACGTGATGCTGCCCATTGGCCTTCTTGGACACATGCAGCGCCAGCACACAGAACCGGTACTGGGCCCTGATTCGGGTGCAATCCAATTTGTAATCCACCAATTCTCAGCCAATCATTAGCAACTATGAAGGTGCCTCCAGTCTAGGGGTTGCTTACTTGCTATCTGAAGGAAGCCACATGGTAGCAGTGGACAGCCATAGGGAATCTAAAAGGGGAAACACAAATAATGTAGTGCACTATAAATCAAGGCTAATAAAGGATTATTGAAATTAGATCCACAATTCTAAAAGCTCACTGGTTTGATTTGCAAAGAACCCCACCATGAAATCCTGCAAAGGGATCCCAGCATTCAAATATGCAGTTGCCTGAACTTCAGGCCTCTGTTAGTTTGGCAGAGATGTTAACCCATTTATTTCAAACAACACATTTATTTCAAACAACTCCCCGTAACATTAGAGATGTGAGATTACAAATAAACATGGTCAATATTCTGATGTTTAGTGTCACTTCAAGACCGTTGTATCATTGCATTTGAATGGAAAGTCACCTCCAAATGCACCAACAGAGAATTTAATAACTACAAAAGATTTTCAAGATGGGAATTTTAGTTTCTTGAGTAAAGTGTAATGTTTTAGTGGGTTGGATCTTGCTCCAGTAGGAAGTTTCACTGTTAGTTAGACTTCTTTACGCACCCTTCAGCTGGAAATCCTTTTGTACAATAACAGGTTTCATAATCTTGATACAAAAGCAAAATATGGTGGATGCTAGAAATCTGGTATAAAAACAGAAAATGCTGGAAATACTCAGCAGGTTTGGCGGCATCTGTACAGGTTGTTCTGCTGAAAGGTTATCGACCTGAAATGTTTGAACTCTGTGTCAGTCGGCTGAATTTTCCTGACCCATAGGCGATGGGCTGGGAGGCAGGAGGACTGGCAAAATGACAGGTGAAGGCGTGGAGAGGGGAGGCGGAGTATTTCTGTCATCATGCCATATTGGCAGCAGCAAGAAACTTGGCAGTTCGGCCATCCACCATGGCCCATGGAGGGGCCCCACCTCTCTCCCCCCCACCAGCCCCCGGCAACAATGGCTACCCTCACAGCAACGGCAATGCCAGTGTTCCGCAACCCCACCTCCCCCAACCCCTGGGCCATTGAGGCACCTTCTTCCTGGTGTTGGAGTCTCAGCCATGGCCACACCTAGCAGTGGCCCTCCTGAGGCTGCTGAGCTGTTTGCTTCCTGATTGGGCCAGCAGCTCTTTTGGGGCTAGGGGCACAGTGGGCCACTATCCTTAATTGCAGGCAGCCCCAGCGGCGGCATTTTAATTGACCGCCACCAGCAATATAAAGCTCTCAGCCTCACCTCCCGTATTCAGACTCTGCAGTAGAGATCCCAGGTAAGCAGAAAAATTCAGCCCAGCTTTGAGTGAATTAAAACTGTTTCTCACTCCACAGATGCTGCCAGACCAGATTTTATCATTAATAATCTTGCTATTTGCCTGATTATTTTGTCACAAACAATAATTTAATAATAAAAGGTAGAGTTGAAACAGGAGTAAGGAGCTATAATGTTGTACATAAGGGTGAAAAGTGGGAGGAAAACTCCAGTAAGCTTCCCAGCACCACGAGAAATCTGCTGCAAGAGAGTGTCCACATTCTATTTTATTAAATTAATTTCTTTAACTATCATAATTAGTTCCATGATTATATGCAAATGTTGTTCTCCTGTGCTGGGTCGGGTTTAACAAATGGAGAAGTTGCAACAAAATTGTAAATGTGCTGCTTTTTGGAAAATGTGGGATGTGGCTGGGCAGCGACCCCCTTCAAGGTAAGAAAGCCAGTTGGCTCACACCGTCTGAAACTGTGCATAAAATGTTTCATTACATATGCATCTACTGAGCACATTACATACCAAGAGAGAATTCCACCCATTTTACGATGAGTGTACCCCGAGGGTAGCGATGGGGAGAAAGAGGAAAGAGCTCCGATGATGAGGAGGGGTTCAAGGGGGTTCTTGAAGACAGCAAGTTGCTGTTTGTTACGTTCGACTAAACACTCAAGCTGGTGCAGCAATTTAATGGCCGCTTAATTTCAGATACGGTAGATGCAGGAACCATGCGGTGACAACACAAAATCCATGAAGCAAACACACGTCTTTGATCAAGAAGTCACCTCGATGTCTGCTGCAGAGCTGTGATTCTGCTGGTTAAACTCTGTCATCAGGCCAGCCGTTTAACTGCATGGTTAACAGGGGCAAAGTGATTCTTCAGTTGTACAGAGTCTTGGCTTATGCCTATCTGGAGTACTGCATTCAGTTTTGGGCATTGCATCTCAGGAAGGATATACTGATTCTGAAGGGAATGCAGCATTGATTCACCTGAGCGATAACGTGGATTAAAGAATTAAATTATGAGGCAGGTAGTATTAACCTGGCTTGTATTCCATTGGGTTTAGAAGATTGAGGGATAATCTAATCGCAATTTTTACGATGATAAAAGGTTTAGTATGAAAGATAATGAGAGTCTATTTTCAGTAGTGAGGGAATTGAGAACAAGAGGGCAAAACCTTGAAATAAGAGCCAAGCCATTAAGAAGCATGAAGTACTTTTTCTCATAAAGGGGAGTAGAAATCTGGAACTCCCTTCCCTGAAAAGCTCTCAATGCTGGAAAATTGGAGTCTGGAAGATTGAGGTCAATAGATTTTTGTTAAGTTAGAGTATCAAGGGATATGAAACAAAGATGAATGAATGGAGTTGAGGTACAGATCAGTCATAATCTCATTCACTGAGAGAACAGGCTGGAGGGGCTGAATAGCCTACACCTGCTCCCATGTTCCTATGTTTCTGTGTAATGTTGGATAGCAGTCGGAGATTTGAGGGGGAGAGTTCAAGAAGGTGCGAGGGGTGATGTAACTGAAGAATAAGCTGCCGTTAGTGGAGGGAATAGGGAATGAGGTGGGCTTCGGAGGTTCTAAGGGTGCACACAGGGGCATTGGTATAGAGGAAATCATAGAGATAGGGAGGGGTGAGGCTTCAGAGAGGGTGAGACTCATAGGCCTGTGTCAGACCAGGACAGGTTATATACGTGGTGGGGGGGCAGAGTTGTAGACAGGAAATCCTGTAGTCCAGGATTTGTTTTGGAATTTTAACTCCAGAACTTGCATCTTTTGGCCCTGTTAGGTTGCTGCCCAGATTCATAACCTTGGCTTTCAGTCAGTCATAGAGCAGGCCACAGCACTAGGTAGGTCCAGTCCACAATCCCGGGTATGTCAGATCCTGACTCTTTATGGTCTGATTCTTGACTGTTGGAATCTTGGTACAGCTGGGGGGCTGATGGACAGGAACTTAGAGTCCAGAGGGAAGCACTCCTGTTGCTACCGGCCAACAAGCACTGCTGTGAACGCATTTACCTTTTCCATGATGCTACCTTCACCTTGCTGGGTTTCCTGAGCCTCACTGGTCACTGTTAATTCTGCATAACAGGTTAAATCAGAGCCCACCAGACTCATTAACATATTTAAGGAGCGGATTGATTTGATCTACCACTGTAAAATCAGAGGCTGGCGGGTTAGAGCTAGCTTGGAATTTTTCCAGGTTTTTATTCCCCCACCTGCCTCCGCATGCAATTCCATATGTTCACATGTTAAAATTCCACGATAAAGTCAGTTCTCTGGGACACAGGAGGCTAATGGATTGTGACAAGGACGGGGGTGGTGGGATTCCAGATGTTATTGCTGGTGCGGATGTGAACTATGCAAGAAATAATGCAGCAGAATATTCTGGAAGTTTTACTGTAAATTAGTAATGAATGTAGATAATGGTGCAAAGAGAAATAGCCTAAATAATGTGAATGTTTATGAAAAGCACTCTATAGATATTCGTGAAGTCTAGCTATCGTCAGAGTATCATACCCATAACTGAAAATTAGAGGGATAAATAAATCCATTAGACACACTACTCTATATATATATGAAGTAATGCAGTATCTTTGCTCAAAGGCTTGAAATCCAACAACGCAAGTAATTACTTTCATACTTTTCTTAGCTAATGGAAAATGTGAGCTACAGTTTAAGGGAAAGGAGTAAATACTTCTGCTTTTCTCTGACAATGTTTTAAGACCCTTCCCATCTTTTCTTTTCATTCTTTCATGGGATGTGGGCATCGCTGGCTAAGCCAGCATTTACTGCCTATCTCTAATTGCCCTTGAGAAGGTGGCATTGAGCTGCCTTCTTGAACTGCTGCAGTCCACGTGGTGCGGGGAAAACCCATAGTGCTGTCAGGAAGGGAGTTCCAGGATTTTGACCCAGTGAAGGAGCAAAGGTGCTGCTAGCTCTTGCTCAGCCTTTTCCATTCTGCTCTCAGAGTGATGCCTTGGGCAGTTGTGTTGCTAACAGCTTGGCATTATACAGGTACCTGATACAAATAACGTCATAGTCTGCACCTTCCTGCAATCTGCTGTTGCTTGAGGCCATCTTCATAAACCAATCCTTTCTGTGATAACTTACCACTATTCAATAACAGTGGGCTTTCTCTGTGCAGAGTCACAGTTGTGCAGACATTGGGCATGTTCCGCCCTGGTTTAAACACACTGAATCATTTAAACAGCCCCGTCAAAAGAATGCTTTGTTGGCTGAAAACCCAAGGAATTTATATTCAAGGCAACGTCTCATTCAGACAGCATCTCAATGTTTCAAATATAAAAAGTGGTGTTTGTGTAAGTAGCCTGGAGGTACATTGAATACATTGATGTACTAATTTTCCTCAACTCGACGCTGTTGTGCATTTCTACATGGTTCTTCCGAGCCAGGCTGTCACAGAAATGTGTGAGCAACATCCATTGAGGAACTCCATCAGAGTGGAGTAGAGTCGGGCAAAGACAGACATGCCCCCTTTTATGGCACTCACTGCCATGTGACAAGTTTAAAGGTCCATGAATGGGTGAGTGGATGAATGGGTGAATGAGTGAATACGTAGGAGGTTGGATGAGGTGGGTAAGTGGGTAGGTGGGTGAGGTAGATAAGTGGGTAAGAGGTAGGTGGGTGAGATGGTAAGCGGGCAAGTGGGTAGGTGGGGTTAGGTGGGCAAGTGGGAGAAGTGAATAAGTAGGTAAACAGCTCACCTAAGTAGTGAATGGGGAAGTCAGGTTGGGAGAGTAGCCAAGTGGTCGGGGGTATTTGGGTTAGGTCTGGAGGGTAGTCATGGGGGGGTTGGTGGATAGTCAGGTTGATGGGGTCATCAGTCAGGTTGGGGGAGTATTTGGGTGCATTTCAATCCCAGCTGATGTTACGACTAGACAAGTCAGATCCCAGGGTGAAATGATAGATACTAATTTTTATTTTTTGTTTCAAAACTTGGCGAGTGTCTACTGAGCAGAGTCACAGGAGCCTGCTGATGAACTTCTAACAAAAGAATGAAATATTTATTAAACAAGTAAGGATGAACTATATTACACTGCTCCTTCACTCCAACTATACCTTTACAGATATATACAAATTCGTAAAGATAACACAAGTTACAAAATCTAGCTTATACTCTAATGTTCACAGTAAGTATACAGTCCATTTTAACTCATTGGTGAACTGTGGTCGGACACACCACACTCCAAAGCCAAGTTTCTATGGATTTCTCGTCAGCCCCCAGATGCTTGACACACTGTGAGCAAAATGGTCTCACTGAAGCCCTGTCTTCCCCATGAGGGTTTCCAATCTCCACATTCAGAGAACTAATTTTGAAACTCTCTCATAAACGCTGCTTTCTGTCCGATGTCTTCATCAAGGCTCCACCTCCAGGGTTTCAACCTCTATTTCCAAGGTTTCTACGTTCATTCGCCTTCCACGCACACTCTCAGATATTTGGCTGTGCCAAGCACAATGCCAAAGCCCGTAGAAAGGAGTCACCGATCTTCAGCTGACTCCTCAGATCTTCTGGCTTCTCACAAGCCCACCACATTCCAAGTCTGCTCACTGCAGTTCTGTCTCTTTAATTTTGAGCCTTTTCCTCTGCTCCTCACTCTTAACTTCACTTTACAGGAGCTCTTTCAGATTCCCGTCTTTGTCCCGTGACTTGGCTGTCTTCCTGGGACCTCTTTCCATCTCACTGCCTGGTTCGGGACTTCTTCATTGTTTTGGGACCTGCTCCTGGTACCTCTCCTAGGTCCTGCCACTTTTTGCAATTTCTGTGGTCATTCTTCAGCTGGCACATGCGCAAAACCCAAAGGTCGGAAGAAAGAGCGAACTGCGCACATAGAGGATACAAAAAACATTCCAGTAATAGCTGTAAATCAAGAGGTGGAGGGGAGAGGGAAACTTGGTGAAATTACAATCACTAGGGAAGCAGTACTGAGCAAACTGATGGAGCTGCGTGCTGACAAGTCTCGGGGTACTGATGGACTTCATCCTAGGGTCTTAAAAGATGTGGCTAGATGAGGTAATAGATGTGTTGGTGTTAATTTTCCAAAATTCCTTAGATCCTGGAGAAGTTCCATCAGACTGGAAAGCAGCAAATGTAGCCCCTCTACTCAAGAAGGGAAGGAGGCAGAAAACAGGAAACTATAGGTCAGTTAGCTTGACATCTGTTGTGGGGAAGGTGTTAGAATTGATCGTTAAGGAGGTTATAGCTGAGCACTTAGAGAAACTCAAGGTAATTGGGAAGAGTCAGCGTGGTTTTGTGGAAGGGAAATCATGTTGGCAGGAAGAATGAAAAAGCAGAGTATTATTAAATGGAGAATGGCTGCAGAATTTTGGGGTGCAGAGGGATCTCGGTGTTCTAGTGCATGAGTCACAAACAGTTAGTATGCAGGTACAGCACGTAATTAATAAGGCTAATGGAATGCTATTCTTTATTATGAGAGGAATTGAACATCAAAGTAAGGATGTTATGCTTCAGTTATACAGGGCACTGGTGAGACCACATCTCAAATACTGTGTGCAGTTTTGGTCTCCTTACTTAAGGAAGGATGTAAATGCATCGGAGGCGGTTCAGGGAAGGTTTAATAGATTGATACCTGGAATGAGCGAGTTGTCATATGAGGAAAGATTGGACAGGCTGGGCTTGTTTCCACTGGAATTTAGAAGAGTGAGTGGTGACTTGATTAAAGTATATAAGATCCAGAATGGAATTGACAAAGTGGATGTGGAAAAGATGATTGCTCTGGTGGGTGAGTCTGGAACTAGGGGGCACTGTTTTAAAATTAGGGCTCGCCCTTTTAGGACAGAGATGAGGAGAATTTTTTTCTCTCAGAAGGTTGTGCGACTTTGGAACTCTTTGCCACCAAAAGCAGTAGAGGCGGGATCATTAAATAAAGGCAGAGGTAGATAGATTCCAGTTAGACAAGGGAATCAAAGGTTATCGGGGGTAGATGGGAATGTGGAATTCAAAGTACAAACAGATCAGCCTTGATCTTATTGAAAGGCGGAGCTTGCTCATGTGGCCAAATGACCTACTTCTGCTTCTATTTTGTATACTCGTATGTACAGCCCTTTCAGAGCCAGCGCATTTACAGAGACCACTAGGGCATGCTGGCAATTGAAGTGCTCAGCCTCTGAGGCACAGTCTCAGTCTTGAAAGGTAACTTTTCTCTTTTTCACCTGAGGTTCGTCACAGGTGGTTGGATGTGTCGTCAAGTTGGGCCGGGGGTAGGGTTGTCGGGAGTCAGGTGTAGACTGGGTTTTAATGTGTCGAACATTTCCTGGGTAACTATCCAGCTAAGTACATCGGAAATGTCCTAGGTCTCAGACTCTAGCTCAGAGTCGGAGACATGTACAGAGGGCAGGGGAATTACCAATCGGAAGATGAAACTTTCCAGGCAATCCCCATGAGGTCTACACGTCAGGACTTGCGCAGGCTCCTGATGCTCATATTCAGTCATATGTCCGAGTTACAACAATCTGGAGGCCGGAAGATTTGGCCCAATCATTTTTAGCACAGCTGGGCAGACATGGGAAGTCAGACTGGAAGAGTCTTTATTGTTTTTATCCGGATCAGCCTCCCTTGAAGCTATGTAGTTTGAGAAGATCTCAAGTAGGTTGAAAATAGTGACCAAGCAAATATCTGATTCAGCATAAGATTCAGATCAAACTTCTTTTTGCAAAAGGACATCAACATATGGAGTAAACTAATGGTTGAAAATAAAACTTCAAAGTTTCAGAAAATGAAATAGTCACAATCCTGGAGTATGATTGCTGGCTGTTATATTTTATAAACGAATGAATAAAAAAATAATGAAACTTTACAGGAGAGAAAGGGGATAATTGAGCCAGCAGGCTGGATGGATCGATAGTCCTCTTTCGCCTGAAATATGTTTCTAAAGGACAGAAGTATTATTAGTGGTGTTCCCTTGTGGGTCCTAAATGTGCTTGTTCAAGATTAATCTCTGTGTCACAAAAGAGAGAAATTTCACACAGTTGTTTTAAATTTTCAAACAAGCTTCAGCCATAATTTCCATCTTTTAAAAAAAAATTCTTTCATGGGTTGTGGATATCGCTGACTAGACAAGCATTTATTGCCATTCCCTAACTGCCCTTGAGAAGGTGGTGGTGAGCTGCTTTCTTGAATTGCTGCAGTCCCTGTGCTGTAGGTACACCCACAGTGCTGTTAGGAAGGGAGTTCCAGGATTTTGACCCAGCAACAGTGAAGGAACAGCGATATATTTCCAATTCAGGATGGTGAGTGACTTGGAGGGGGACCTGCATTTGGTGGTGTCCCCATGCATCTGTTGCCCTTGTCCTTCTAGGTGGTAGAGGCCACGGGTTTGGCAGGAGCTGTTGAAGGAGCCTTGGTGAGTTGCTGTAGTGCATCTTGTAGAAGGTGCACACTGCTGTCACTACGCGTTGGGGTGGAGGGACGGATATTGGAGGTGGTGGATGGGGTGCCAATCATTTGGGCTGCTTTGTCCGGGATGATGATTAGCTTCTTGAGTGTTGTTGGAACTGCACTTATCCACTTATCCAGTCAAGTGGAGAGTATTTCACCACACTCCTGACTTGTACCTTGTTATATTTTATAAATGAATGAATAAAAAAATAATGAAGCCTTACAGGAGAGTAAGATGGACAGGCTTTGGGGAGTCAGGAGGTGAGTTACTTATTGCATAATTCCCAGCCTCTGACCTGCTCTTGTAGCCACAGTATTTATATGGCTAATCCAGTTCAGCTTCTGGTCAATGGTAACTCCCAGGATGTTGATAGTTGGGAATTCAGCGATGGTAATGCTATTGAATATCAAGGCGAGATGGTTGGATTCTCTCTTGTTGAAGATGGTCATTGCTTGGCACTTGTGTGGCGCGAATGTTACTTGCCACTTATCAGCCCAAGCCTGAATGTCATCCAGGTATTGCTGCATATGAGCTCGGACTGCTTCAGCATCTGAGGAGTTGTGAATGACATTGAACATTGTGCAATCCCTGCTTCTGACCTTATGATGGAAGGAAGGTTATTGATGAAGCAGCTGAAGATGGTTGGGCCTAGGACAGTACTCTGAGGAACTCCTGCAGTGATGTCCTGGGATGGAGATGATTGATCTCCAACAACCACAACCATCTTTCTTTGTATTAGGTATGACTCCAACCAGCGGAGAGTTTTCCCCCTGATTCCTATTGACTCTAGTTTTGCTAGGCCTCCTTGATGCCACACTCGGTCAAATGCTGCCTTGATATCAAGGGAAGGCACTCTCACCTCACCTTGGGAGTTCAGCTCTTTTGCCCGTGTTTGAACCAAGGCTGTAATGAGGTCAGGCGCTGAGTGGCCCTGCTGGAACCCAAACTGGGTGTCAGTGAGCAGGTTATTGCTGAGTAAGTGCCGCTTGATAGCACTGTTGATGACCCCTTCCATCACTTTGCTGAAGTCAAATTTGCCTTCTACTTCACTGTGAGTATGTTGAAGAAGGAGCAGATCCTTCAATCCATGGTCTTCTCTGATCCAATGATTGAAAATAGAATCTCGCATCAAACAGAATCATGGGTATAAGCTCACCTATCAGTTTTGGAGGATTAACGCATTTCTCCGTAATGGTATGCGAGGTATTGACAAAGAGCTGGCATTCTT
This sequence comes from Cetorhinus maximus, assembly GCF_964194155.1. Lineage (NCBI taxonomy): Eukaryota > Metazoa > Chordata > Chondrichthyes > Lamniformes > Cetorhinidae > Cetorhinus > Cetorhinus maximus. The sequence goes on along the minus strand of NC_135886.1, from coordinate 99,120,667 downwards.
CATGCATTATAATAAAGATAAGCTTGATACTAGTGAGCAGAATTTGATAATGAAAGGCCTGGTATTTCTTATAACTGAATACAATCGCTGCATTGAGAAAGGAAGATATAACTGTCATGCAACTCTCCTGTTGAGGACTACAGAAGAGGGATCAGTGTGAGGCTGACTGCAGTCATTTCTTATAATTATCAATGCTTTTTTAATTTAAGTTGAGCCTAGTCCTGCTATTTTGAAATGTTATAAGCTTGTAAGAAATTCCTATTTTCTAAGCCATGAAATATAGTCAGTTCACTGATGTCAAGACCTCACAAACCAGGGTTAAACTGCTTTTTGGAACTCAATGATGTAACACACATAGGCCCAGAAATTACAACAGGGGAGATAAGCATGTGAATGCTTAACATGTTGGTATGATATCCCTCCCCAACCTTTTGGTAGAAGTACTGCTTGTTTTATTTTAACTTGGCTATTACTCCCATTAAAAGAGCTGGGAGGTGACTCCCAGGCAAATTTGTTAAACAATTGCCCATCAGTATCCCATGGCAAAATTTCAGGGTCTTAAATAACAGTAGTAATTGCAATATAACACCTTTCAAACCTTCATTATTTGGTTACAAGGTATTTAAATTGTATCATAATTTGCATTCCAGATACTTAAAATCTCATACTGACTATAAAAATGGAGATCATTTCAAATACCCTTCCCTAGTCCAGCTTCATACAATAGGGTGAGGTGACAAAGAGATATAACTCCACAAAATTGTTCCATCAGTGAATCAACAATGATTTCAATCTACAGTCAAGCCTTATAAAGGGTCAGGTGAATATATTAATAATAAATAACATTGACCCTTGCTTGTCCTTATTGAGACTTACTGCAGAAAGTTCTTTTTAATGAACTTACAATGTGACTTTAATATGACTGAGCAATTGGGAATGCAACTTGCCAAATGAAGCATCCTAATGCACAGTCTCATCAGAACTCACCAACACAGAATGCTAATCACTGGCTCTACTGGGATGTTATTTCCGCTGCTGTGGGGGTATTCTACTCCACTACTTATTCAAGTAAAAATATTGAGAATGGGAGTTCAAAGCTGTGGCAGTTTAAGAATTTGAATTAGAAAATCAGGAAATGAAAATCTGGTATGAGTTCAAGTGAAAATGAAGCAATTGAATTGTCATAAAAACCCAACTGGGTCTCTAACGTCCTTAAGGAAAGAAATCTGCCAATATTATCTGGCCTGGCCTACACATGACTCCAGTCCCACACAACATTGTTGACTCTTCACTGCCCTCTGATATGGCCCAGCAAATCATTCAGTTGTATCACCACCTTCTCAAGGGCAGCTAAGAATGGGCAATAAATGCCACCCATGGCAGTGACACCCACAGCCCGAGACTGAATAATAAAGACACACTGGCATTCACAGGGGCTTTTTAGAGGCTTGCCCAGATGGATTATTTGTTTTATTGGCAAGTTCCACAGATAGTGGCATGCAGGGAGACACAGGGAGAAATCCAATTCCTGCCCATAAGGGCATGAAGTTGGCAGAGAGGACCACACAGCCTGCCTGTCCAAAGTTGGCATCATAGTCATTTTCAAGTTCCTGCCCCATTTAAATGCTGTTGAACAGGTTGACAGAAGGGCAGAGATTTTTTCTGTGAGTGTAGGAAGGCCACAAGGACACAAGCCTTTTTTGGATGGATTTACTGTGACCTCCAATGAACTATTTAAAGACACTGACTAGGCCACTCAACACCAGGTAAATTGGACAGAGCTTGCACAGTGCTCTCTCTGTCCACTTGTACCTGAACTTTGCAATCAGGGTCCTATAACTGGCACAGGCCACCACTTTGCATATTTAAGTAGCCTTTCAGCTGGTTTCAAATGAGTGGGCTGTTTGTCCATTTACCGTTGTGCATTAAGCATCAGTGAGGTGGAGGGGAACTGAGATTCACCCTCCCACATCTCCCCACACTCAAGTTTCCCTCTCTCCTCCAACCTACCATTCAACTCCCAATTCTCAGGCAAAAAACTGACGGCTGCGAACTCAAAATGCTCCCCACCCCGACCCCATCTCCACCTAGAGTTCGAATCATTTTTTTGGCAAATTACTAATAGTAAAATGCCTTATATATCTCTGCCCTTGCCAAGTTCCACTCATTGGATACAACCTCAGGGATCTATATGGGAGCAGACTATTGGATTGTACTGAGATCCAAGAAGCCCCACATCCAAGTTACCTTAATTTGACACCCCACCCCCACATACTGGGCTGAATTTTAACCTGCCAGGCTGGGTGGGTATCTGTGCAGACTTAAAGAGTAAAAAATGCAGTGTGTTGAGAAGTTGGCAGTAACCTACTGAATACTGCCTTTAACTGAAGCACATGTTAATGTGCAAGAGCTCCTGTGTGGGATAGGTGGGTCTGATATTTGCATATGTAAAAAAACAATTGAGTTCAGTTTTAACTGAAGATTCTCTCTACCAGCACACAGGTTTCCTGGGTTTCCTGGATGGTACCAGGTAAAGGTCACCAAGGCTCCTTCAATAGTACATTCCAAACCCATGACTACTACCATCTCGAAGGATAAGGGCAGTAGATACATAGGAACACCACCACCTGGCAGTTTCCCTCCAAGCCACTCACCAGCCTGACTTGGGAATATATCGCCGTTTCTTCACCGTTGCCGGGTCAAAATCCTGGAACTCTCTTCCTAACAGCACCGTGGGTGTACCTACACCACCTGGACTGCAGCGGCTCAAGAAGGCAGTTCACCACCACCTTCTCGAGGGCAACTAGTGATGGGAAATAAATGCTGGCCCAGTCAGCAAAGTCCACATCCCGTGAATGGATAAAAAAAAGGGGATTGACATAACTGAGCAATTGACAGGCCTTTAAATGCTGAGTAATGACAGTTGTTTCCTTACCAAAGTGTAAGCTTTTTGCTCACACTGTGTGCCCTGAGATTGTGCTTTCATCGCTTTGGAGGTGTTTTCCAGGCCTTTGGAGGTCATTTCTGCGACTTTGGAGCTTTGCCTTTGATTCACACTTCCCAGCTTCGCAGCAACTTGGGAGCTGTTCACGCTGCTGTGCCTCAGACCCCTGATGATGAATGAGTAGAACAGCACCAATAACACCAGCAGCAGTGTGAGAAACAGCAGCTTTCTCCTTCATCACCTACTGCTTCACAGGTCAGAGAGGGCAAGGACTCTAGCTCACAGGAAGTGATACCCCAACTCAGGGTACAGAAACACAGGATAAGCCTCCTGGGCATGACTGCACAGCAGTGCTTCAGGAGGCTCAGACTTTCCTGCCAGACTATTGGTGCCATTTTTAGCCTCCTGGAAAAAAGACCTCCTGCCAAAAGTGCAAGGCGGGCACACATTGCCAGTGGCTGTCAATGCCCCCCCAGCCCTGAATTTCTTCATCTCCAGATCCTTCCAGGAACCTGTTGAGGCTCCTTCTTGCTAATCAGTCCAATATCAGAATAGCCTGTTCCCAACTCCACTCCCTCAATAGGTGCTCGTACGTTCAGCTGGGCTTCGTCTGCGAAACTCTTCTGCCCAGGTGATGCCAGCAGCCGGCCGCCCCTCTCAGGACTTCAGCCTCTCACTGGTGAGGAATATCAGCCTCTCAGCACCAGCATTGGCAACTCTTTGCCACTAGTTGAGTAGCCGAGCATGACAGTCCGTCTTTTAAAACAGTTGACCAATGCCTCCATTAGCTCCAATGGCTCTCCACTATGTGTACGGCCGGTTCAACCTGACTTGTCCCAAACACTGTGTGTTCCCCTCGCCCGCCGCTTGAAAATCCCAAACTGGCCCAGTGAGACATTTTAATTAGGTCTCAACAATAATTAAGCACTTAATTGGAGCTGTGGCAGTGTTCCAGACGCCCCCCCCCCCCCCCAAACCCTGCGCCTTCCCATTGAAAATTGCTTCGCATTCAGAAGCCAGCAGGGTCCATTGCCGCCCTCCAGCAGTGCAATTTTCAACTCGTGCCTGTTCCCATTCCAGTTGGCAATTGAAAATCCAGCCTAAGACTTTTTGTGATGGACGAGTACAAGTCCCATCATGCTTTGAACTGCTGCAAAGCAACATGGGAAACTGAAAATGCCTTTTGTCTGAGGCAGCTCAAAGAAAATTGTAACATCTGTAAGTGTAATAATATTAGTCATATTTTACAGACAAGCCATTTATTTGGGTTCTGAATTTCTAATTTAGAAATCCCACCGTTCTCTAGGCTAATCTCTTCAGGTTCAAGTTACATTCTGGGTGAGTACGGTTAAAATAGGTTTGACAACCCTGTTTAAATCCTAGCATTGTACAGCAATTAATTTACATTGACAGTCTCTCGTTGTAATGGTCAGTTTATTAGGTTATCCATGCAGTTTGATGGCAGCAGTATACTTATTCTGTAGTTAGAGAGCATGATCAAGGAAGCAAAGCATTTAGATTCATTGAAAATAGCCACTTGGGTTTACATGGTCTTGACAAATCATATCTGAACTTACTAACAAATCAGTAGGTTTTGTTTGTGGCGATAATTAGTCATTCTGCTTCTTACTTCACCAATGTATCAAGATGTTTCAAGATTAATATTTTGAGAAAGAAAGGCTTGCACTATTTGCTATTGCATCTCTCACCACATCACATATAAAGTAAAACCTTTGCTGAACCAGACTAGGGTGACTGCCTAGATTAATTGCTCAAGTCCTGAAGTGGAGCTTGAGTCCACCACTTTCTGACTCAAAGACAAAATGCTACCAATTGCATAAGGCTCCCATTCACCTTGGATGAAAATTTGGAATATTAGCACATGTAAATTGAAAAATGTTATGTTTTAATATGGGTACTGCCGATAACTTTTTAGAGACTGATAAATACTCATGAAGGCGTAGAGGTGGTTGAACAAGGTGCTTTGTTTATTGACTGCAGTAACTGAACTAACAAAACAACATGGATTCTGTGATCCCATAATGCACTGGCTTGCAAACTATGGCAAGCTAAACAAGGCATTCAATACATAGCGTATTCCTTCCCCCTTATTTGAAATGTCGGTTAACAAAACAACCTCTGAACTAGGGAAAGAGGGTAGACTGCCTCTATTTCTGCTGAAGCTATCTCAAGTCTCTGACTTTATAAATTCAGGCATTCAGGAGGTCTTCCCTCCCAGTGTGGGTTACGGCGGACTTCTGGTACTTTTACAGGGTTATGTTCACCAGAGACTGATGGCAATTTAGGACTTGCAGCCAAATCTGAAGTTGTGCCTAATGCAGGAGATGATATCAGTCAAGCTAGACTGAGGAGATGAGACTGGAGTCCGCATTCCTTGACTTGGAGATGGCTCTTCCATTAGAGGTGTATCCTTAGGTGGTGCAACAGTTGGTCAACATGTCTCCATCAGGTGAGATCATTTGCAATTTGGACTGTGTATGAAACAGGTCCTGTCTGAGCAATCACTGTAGCCAGAATCCATTTAGCTCCAGTAGCATAATTATGAGCTAGAACTTTTTGTCCAGAACAGAACATTTTTGGCTTTTATCTTTGTGCTCTTCTCACCACTTGGCCTTGCTGTCAATCTTGTACAACTTGTCATGTTTTGTTGGTCTCAGCCGATCAAAGCAAGTGCACAGTTGCTATCCCATTAATAGGAATGCTGGAGATGGTTTAGTTGTAGCATGTGGCGTGTTTCGGTATGCCAGCAGAAATGTGCCCAGATGCTTTTGAATGAAGGAATGTCCTCGTGGTGAACTTAAAGCGTGTTTCATGGTTTGTACAAATCTTTCAGCTAATCCATTGGTGGATGGGCGGTATGGTGCTGAGGTGATGTGATGAATACCATTACTTACTCCTTACTCCAAAAATCATAGAGAAGGCTTCACATTCTATCTGAGCATAATTTCGCTCACTGGCACTGAGGGTGTGTGAGTAAAATGCAGTTGGTCCCTCTTCACCATTATCCAACACATGAGAGATCACAGCACCCACTCCATATAGAGAGGCATATGCTAACTTAATCTTTTTGGACATATCATATTGTGCAAGCATTGTACCAACTACCAATTTACTTTTGAACAACTGTAATGCCTTGTCACACTCCTTTGTTGAATTCCATGGAATGCTCTTCCTCAAGAATTCATTGAATGGATGCAATAAGTTAGCCAGATTTGGTGTGAATTTACCTTAGTAACTCACTAGGCCCAAAAAAGATCTGAGCTTATAGGCATTCTGAGGGTGTGGCACATTTCTTATTGCATGACCCATCTTTATCTACCCTGTGAGCCAATACTCTACAGAGTTTTGAAATATTTGACATTAGTGTGCCTTCACTTGAAATCCATGCTTTTTCACCTTTTTCAGTTTGTCATCATGGATCTGCCTGTTTGGAGGTGAAATAACTGTGTCATATAGATAGCACACTACTCCCCAAATTCCTTGCAAAGTTTGGGTCATCACCTCTTGAAAAATCCTGGGGCTGAAGGAACACCAAATGGTGAATTATGGGCAGAATCTTTCGCTCTCTCTTGTGGCGAGCTTGGAGACAGGAAGGGCATTTAAATAGGTAGCATGATGGCATGCCAGAACCCCATTGCCTCCCTGCTTCTGCCAGAATTAAGTTCTGGCCAGGAAGGCCCATGGCTGACCTTCCCGCTCTGCTGCCAATTGAGGCCCTTAAGTGGCCAATCAGTGACCACTAAAGGGCCTCATCCCACCACCCCTCGCATTAACCCAGCTGCAGGCAGGCCGGTCGCCATCTGACGTGTACGACAGGTAAAACCATGAAGCCAACTTATCATCCCCGGTGGGGGAGGGGGTGTCTCTCAATCAAAGTGCCCGATCGAGGGACTGGACATCAGGAAGAGTAGGGGTTGGGGGGTGAGGGGGTGGGGGTCGGCTTGCTGAAATTTTGGAAAGATAAGGTTTGGCACAACATTAAACATCAATTTTTTTTTTAAAATGGAGGTATGAACAAAAGAAACAACTTGCTGAGCAAAAATAAAGCAAAGTAAAAGCAATAAATTGATAATTTAAAAAAGAGTAATTAATAAAGATGACCATTAGAGTGTGAGAAGATGGGTGAGTGTGTGAGTCTGGCTCACTCCCAGTCTCAGGGCACTCCCTCACTTAGCCTATCCCACTGTGAGAGTGAGTGTGAGTATGTGTCGGTGTGAGGGGGTGAGGGTGAATGAGAATCCTGAGACTGGCAGTGAGACAGACACAAAAACACACTCTCTCTCTCTCACACACAATGGGCTGAATTTTACATGCCCCCTGGCAGACATGTTTCCCGCAGGGGGCACATAAAATGGGGAGGCACCCATCCCATCACCTACCCACCCACCACAGAGCTCATTCCCAGAATACTGGTTGGGGGGGTGGCGGGGGGGGGGGGGGGGGGGGGGGGGGGTGGGGGGTGGGGGGGCGGAGCTGGGTGCAGACAGGTGCTGAAATTGGCAGCCCGCTCGCTATATTAGAGTGAGCAACTAATAATATGCTGCCCAGCCATAGTGCGTTTGGTGTGAGCAGCAGAGTGTGAACAGGTAGGCTCGTGTCCTTGCCCCATCCATGGCTTCGCTCCGCTCATCATACAAACATTCCACACAGTGCCATGCGTCCTTCTCACACTCTCTCCATCTGTTTTCATGCAGAAGAAGCTGGTTCACAGCAGCAGGGAGTGGTCCCAGAACGGGGGGTGAAGTGGCCCACATTAGGCCCCTCACTCACTCGAGGAGCATGCCATCACACTGACTGGTGAGGATGTGGACCGTACCTGCGGTGATGGTAAGGTTGGCAGCGAATACCCACATGAGGATCCTGCACCACAATATCTCTCTCTCAATGCAACTGTGAGCGTTCTCTCTCCTGCTCCTGCTCTGCTGCCATGTACTAATTATCTCTACTTTGGTTCACAGGGAGCTCTGCCAAGCGACTGACACCCTCAGCCAGCCAGTCCCTCAGCTCCATTCAGGTCCTCACCTCCAGCCAAGCGGACACCCCCTCCATTGAAGAGCTGGAAAGAAGCAGTCTGGAAGACCCGCCGCAGTGCTTACTCACACCGTCCACCAGCACAGAGACACACACCTCGGTGGGACGTAGATCTAGAGCAGGCTCGGATTCACAATCTGTTGGTCACTGCACAGACACGTGTCCGCATCAGGAGGAGGCAGGTTCAGCCGAGCTCCCTGGCATTCGGAGGACTGCTGGGGAAGAGCATCTATGAGGTCTGAGTCAGATGACAAGCCTCTAGATTTGGCCTTCCAACTCATCGTGAAGAGTCAGCAGAAGGCGGGGGAACATCATGCAGAGCTGTAGGAAGCCCTCGACAGAGTGGCACACAAGTAAGAGGAGTGTGTCTGCCTACTCTCTGATGAAGTGGTACCCATATGTGCGCACATGGTGGTGTTCATGGGAAGGATGGTGGACGCCATGGAGACCCTGGTCCAGCAGAATGCAGAGATGCACTCAGAGCTGCACTCCATCACGGGAACCATGGGTGAGTTCCTACTGTGAGAGGGAAATGGAGAACTTCAACATCCCTCCAGGTGCTCCTTCCCCTCAAGGAGTCAGGCCGGGGCCCTCAGGCACCGGAAGGGAGAAGAAGTGGCAGCTGGACACTCTTGGCTCATCCACTCAGGAATCCTAGAGGCTGCCCTCTCCCTTTGAGTCCCCTTTTCCTGTGACCCCTCAACCTCATCCTCTGTCACCACAGAGGGAGCAGCTGGCCCACAGAAGGACAGCCAAAGCAAGCCGGGGCCCTCAAGGGCTTGGCTCTCCAGAGGACCCACACAGAAGTCGTCAGAGGCAACAGGGCCAACCATTGCACAGGATGTCTCCAACCTTGCTGCAGATGTCAGGGCAGCACCTAGAAGAAGTTGTAGGCTTAGAAAAGTTAAGAATTTCTGATCACAAGTAGTTACACGGGTGAATACATTTTGTCACTTTATAATTTGAGAATATATTGACTTTCACTGAACAATGCATAATGGTGTATTTCAGACCCTAGACATCAACGGTGACCTTCAGCCCTCTGTGAGCTGCTTTGCTGTGGAGCCATGTCCATGAGAATGCACCCAACATGCGATTCATGTGTTCCTCCAGGGTCCAGTAGCTGTAGGGCTCCTCCAATGTCCGCAATATGAGCATGGCTCTTACGGTACATCCCAACTTCTGCACATCACACTTGTCAAGACAAGTTCTGGGCCAATGTGTTTTCCCATCGACATGGGTGGTAAATGTGATGTGGGGGGATGATTTAGGCAAGCAGGGCTTATAATTAGATACAGATGTATTGAAATGATGTCCCCAATGTGCGGCGGTGGGAAAGTTGGCCCCCCCATTGACGGGTGGAGCGGACGATTGCAAACTGGTTTCACGATGGCGTGAAACCGATTTTTGGCCTTCCTGCCATATTATCCGCTCATATTTTCTGTCCCTGATGCCAATGGAGATGGAAAATTCCGACCATTCTCTCTCTCACACTCTCTCTCTCTCCCTCTCTCTCTCTCTCTCTCTCTCACACACACACACACACACACTCTCTCTCTGCCTCTCACATACCTCCTGTCAGTGCGTCTCTCACTAGTGAGCCTATCAGCAGCAAATGTGGGAGGGGAATGGCCTATGATTGGAGGAGCAGCCCATTACAGAATCTTCAACTTCACTTATCTGTCTTATAGGCATTTTGAACAGTGGCTCCAGGGGACAATTAGAATGGTTTCGGCGGCCACATTTTGACCCGTAAGTCATGGGTTGGACAAACCTGCCTTAGAGCATAGGGCACTAGACAGGGCCTGCAGTAAACTGGTCTTACATTCCTCTGATCCTTTACTTTGGCCTTATATCTTTGAATCAGTTTGCCGATTTCACTAAACACCTGAGGGTACTTGGCAATCACATTGCCTTGCGTTAGGAATTTCACTTCTAGATGAAAAAGCTCGTTCCAGTTTAACTTAACTGTTGTTAACCAGTTTCTTCCTAACAAGGCTGGTTTTTCACTATAGTCACTATAATGATGGGCAAATTTGCACATTGCTCCTTGTATGTGACTGGAACTGACACACTTCCCATTGTGGGGATTTTCTTTCTTCCATAACTTTGTAAGTCAATGCGTGATTTACCCTGCTGATGCTGACCCAGCTTTTCACTGTATAGCGTTTCAGGAATCTTGCTGACTGGTGCACCCATGTCGACTTCCATGTTTATCAAGATGCCATCCAACGATACTTGGACTACAATGCCCTGCAAATTTCCACTGGACCTCCTTGCTTCAGATCATATGGGTCTCAATTGACCCCTCATCAACCTGGCACTGTTTGACAACGTTATGCAGAGACTGCCTTTTCCTCCAGCCAGCTGTAAAGTTTTGGAGGTCTTTGAACTCTGTTAAGGCAGGATCAGACTTGGTAGCAAAGCTTTGTTGTGAATCAAGTTTATTGAGACACATTTAGGGTGAGTTTGTTAAGTTCTCAGAAAAACTATGTCAACAAACTTGAGTGGTGATATACAGCTTAACACGGAATATATTCCCGTGTCAACATCTGGCCAGCAGAGCACACAAAATGGTTTTTCTCATAGCTTTGGTCTTTTAGTCTTCATGCCTCTCTTCCTCTCTCATTGCCTCTTAATTTCAGTGTATCCTTTATTCTGGCTGTTATCCAATTAACCCCTCCCTCACCCCAATCATCTTCAGCCCTGTGTGTGAGGATGCTCTCCTTGACCAACCAGGAATATTTTATATGGCTGTTGCTAACCTTACATATTTCCTTATCTGGTAGAGAGAGAGCCAAGTAGTTTTACACAGACAAACTTCAAGGTTTTGTCCATTTTTGCTGTGAGCAAGTTCTTTATGACTTGACATAAACTCCCAGAATTCCTCTGCCTTGGCATATTTTCTATACTGTGCCCTACTTCTAAGTTTTCTCATTATACTATCCTACAAAGAAAGGTATCAATAAAGTCAAGTGTTTGTAAACTACAAGGTTAGAAGTTACATACAAACATATGAACTAGAAGCAGAAGTCGGCCGTTCAGCCCCCTAAGCCTGCTCTGCCATTCAATAAGGTCATGGCTGATTGTGTTTTGAGTTACCTATCTTACCAGCATTTTGAACAGTAGCTCCAGGGGACAATTTGTGTTTCGAACTCTACATTCCCATCTACTCCCCAATAACGTTTGATTCCCTTGCCTAACAAGAATCTATCTATGATAAAAGCAAAAAACTGCGGATGCTGGAAATCCAAAACAAAAATAAAAATACCTGGAAAAACTCAGCAGGTCTGGCAGCATCTGCGAAGAGGAACACAGTTAACGTTTCGAGTCCGTATGACTCTTCAACAGAACTAAGTACTCGAAACGTTAACAGTGTTCCTCTCCGCAGATGCTGCCAGACCTGCTGAGTTTTTCCAGGTATTTTTATTTTTTATTTTTGTTAAGAATCTATCTATCTTTGCCTTAAAAATATTCAATGACCCCACCTCCACCACTTTCTGAGGGAGAGAGTTCTAAAGTAACACAATCCTCTGACAGAAAAAAACTCCTCACCTCTGTCCTATAAGGGTGACCCCTAATTTTAAAACACGGCCTCCTAGTTCTGGACTCACCCACAAGAGGAAACATCCTTTCCACATCCATCTCGTCAAGACCGTTCAGGATCTTGTATACTTCAATCAAGTCACCTCTCACTCTTCTAAACTCCAGTGGAAACAAGCCCAGCCTGTCCAACTTATCCTCATAAGGCAACCTGCTCATTCCAAGTATCAATCTAGTAAACTTCCCCTGAACCGACTCTAATGCATTAACATCCTTCAGTAAATAAGGAGACAAAAACTGCACACAGTATTCGAGATGTGGTTTCACCAATGCCCCGTATAACTGAAGCATAACATCCCTACTTTTATGTTCAATTCCTCTCGATATAAAGGATAACATTCCATTAGCCTTTTTGATTGCATGCTGTACCTGCATACTAACAATAATATCCTGCTTTTTATTCTTCCTGCCAAAATGAACAACTTCACATTTTCCCACCTTATACTCCATCTGGCAGATTTTTGCCCACTCACTCAACTCATCTATTTCCAAATGCAAACTCTTTATGTCTTCTTCACAACATACTTTCCTACCTATCTTTGTGTCATCTGCAAATTTAGCTACCATGCCTTCACTTCCCTCATATAAGTCATTGATGAAAATTATAAAAAAGTTGAGGCCCCAGCACAGACTCCTGTGGCACTCCACTCATCACATCCTGCCAATCAGACAAACACCCGTTTATGCATACTCTCTGCTTTCTGCCAGCCAGTCAGTTTTCTATCCAGGCTAATATGTTACCCCTTACCCCAAGCACTTTTATTTTCCACAATAATCTTTGATGTGGTACCTTATCAAATGCTTTCTGGAAATCCAAGTACAGTACATCTACAGGCTCCCCTTTATCCATTGCACATGTTAATCCTTCAAAGAGCTGGTTAAACATGATTTCCCTTTTGTAAAATCATGCTGATTCTTCCAATTACCTTGAGCATTTCTAAGTGCCCAGCTATAACCTCTTTAATCATCGACTCTAACACTTTCCCCCAGACATCAAGCTAACTGTTCTATAGTTTCCTGTTTTCTGTCTCCCTACCTTCTTGAATAGAAGGGTAATATTTGCTACTTTCCTGTCTGAAGGAACCTTCCCAGAATCTAGTGAATTTTGGAAAATTAACACCAACGCATCTACTACTTAATTAGCCGCCTCTTTTAAGACCCTAGGATGAAGTCCATCAGGACCTGGAGATTTGGTAGCCCGCAGCTCCATCAGCTTGCTCAGTACTGCTTCGCTAGTGATTGTAATTTCACCAAGTTTCCCTCTCACCTCCACCTCTTGATTTACAGCTATTACTGGAATGTTTTTTGTATCTTCTATAGCGAAGGCAGAAGCAAAATCTTTGTTTATTTCATCCGCCATGTCCTTATTATCTACTATTAAATCCCCATTCTCACTCTCTAGAGGACCAACACTCACTTTATCTACTCTTTTCCTGTTCAAATACCTGTAGAAGCTCTTGCTACCCATTTTTACGTTTCTAGCTAGCTTCCTCTCATACTCTAGTTTCTTTCTCCTGATTAGCCTTTAAGTCATTCTTTGCTTTTCTTTCTATTCTACCCAATCATCTGACCTGCCACTCATCTTTGTGCAGTTATATGCCTTTTCTTTAAGTTTGATGCTTTCACTAACTTCTTTAGTTAATCATGATTGTGGGTCCTCCCTTTAGAAAGTTAATTTCTTTTAATATAGTTAAAGTTTAACAATTAGTATTCTTGTTAGTAACTTAATAATCTCGCATAGCGTTTTCTCCATTTGCATTCTTTTGAAATGCAAGATGAGCCTTCTTCTTACAGCTGTAGCACTCTACCTTCACAAATGGACAATTTTGCACCCAATGTTGGCCTATGCAGCAGTAGCAAGACTTTGACATACCGCTGCTACTAGTAACTGCTGTCGTTGGGGCCTTTGGCTTACTCACCTGCAGCTTATTTACTTCATTAGATGACTGCCAGTTGTTAACTCTGATTTCTCTCGAGTCACGTTCTGCCACATCCATGGATAATGCCGTTTACTTTAGCACTGTTAACTTTGGCAATGTCACCAACTTACTGTGAATGTGTTCACTTTTTAAACCACACATAAATCTGTCCCGCAATGCTCTCTTGAAATTCTCCAAAATTACAATGAATGGACAGCTTTTTCAAAGCCATGATAAACTCTGCTATGTCCTCACAGGGCAACTGATTCCTTGTTCCAAACCAATAGTTTTCTGCAATCTCCAGTGCCTTGGGATTGTTGTGTTGCTCAAGCTTAATCCAAAAGTCTGACAGGGACGTATCTTTTGGCTTTATTGGAGCAAGCAAATTCTTGAGCATTTCATACACTTTTGGGCCTGCTTCAGTCAAAAATATCGCCTTTCTTCTTTCCCCCATTACCTGAGCAAAGGCTTGATTATCAGGATCTTTGAGGATATTATTAGCAGCAAAAAACATCTTGAGCTGATCCACATAGGCACCGAAAGACTCTCAATCACAGCTGTTCTCTCCCAAGTGCCCAATAATATCTGTTGAAGTAGCCATCTTTGAAGCTCAGTTCATCCGTGTGTACAATTAGTCTTTTCTCTAAATCCAGATTTTTAAGCCTATTTCTCATCAAAGCAACCTCACAGTTCCTCTGCTGGTTTGCTGGAAACTTCTCCAAACCAATTTTGTTTGGCTAGGGAATCGACTATCCCACCTCATTGACAGACTGAGTTCCTTACAGGATAGAAACACTGGACCACCTAGATGGAGTTCTAATGCCCAACTGAAACTGGTTTATTCCAGTTTATTAATATACATACATACATAAATGGCCACAAGAGGGTGCCATTACAGTTTGGTTAGAAGAATGATAAATTACTGCTTTCTCAATGCCATGCAGTTTTAATAATCCTAATAATTGTCCCTTATTACATTGAATTATTAAGAAATTACAACATAGAAACAGGTTGTTTGGTCTAACCACTTTGTGAATGGTGTGCATTCACACAAGTAGCCCTAATCCCATGGGCCCAATTTATTCTCATTTCACTTAATCCCCCTTTCCTTCAACCACCCATCCAATCTGTTCTTGAATGTTGGCGTTGTCATTTCTTCAACCACTATCTACATTTCATTTACAACCTTCTGTGGAAGAAAGTTTCTCCTGCTCTTTATCATATCTCTTAAACTTAAACAAGTATCAACAACCCCTCATTCTGGACCTCCAAACTGTTGGAAAGTCTTTTTTTAATATTTGTTCATGGGATGTGGGCATCACTGGCTAGGCCAGCATTCATTGCCCATCCCTAGTTGCTCTTGAGAAGGTGGTGGTGAGCTGCCTTCTTGAACCGCTGCAGTCCATGTGGTGTAGGTACACCCACAGTGCTGTTAGGAAGGGAGTTCCACGATTTTAGCCCAGCAACAGTGAAGGAACTGTGATATAGTTCCAGGTCAGGATGGTGTGTGACTTGGAGAGGAACCTGCAGGTGGTGTTCCCATGCATCTGCTGCCCTTGTCCTTCTAGGTAGTAGAGATCACGGTTTTGTATGGTGCTGTCAAAACAGTCTATTTTTACTTGCTATGCCCTAAACCTTCATAATTTTAACACCTCTATATAATCACCCTATTATCACCTCTGTTCTAACATAAAACAGCCCCTAAAATTGCACATGCTGGCAATTCAAGGCAGGGTTCCATCATTGGCAAATGCTTGAACTATTTTTCCTACTTCCAGTGAAGCTACTGGCTCATCTGAGGCTACCTTCTTGATATAATTATCCATTAAATTTGGCAATTTGCTGTCCTAATAGATCAGTTAATCTCAGTCTGTGAAAGGTAGTTTAAAACATAGGAAAAGTGCTTGTATTTCCAGAGTGAACTGGAAGGATAAATACTGACGGATTTGATATTCTGGGTTATTCCACAGAGAGTTTGAACTGCACGAAACAATTAAGCACCCTTTCAACATTTACTGAGTGAACAACCAAAGCTTTGGCAAGTCTTCCCCAGTGACAAGTCACACCTTATGACTGACTGTTCAAATCAGGTTAAATTCATTCCGTTTGATGTGCATGCACATATTCTTAACTAGTTTGGGCACAGAAACTTAGAACGACTGCAAAAAAATGAATGTTTACATCTTTTACTTGACATAAAAATTTTCCAATGAATGTTACTCTTGGATGAAGATTATGCTTAGATAATGACTGCTAACTAATGGGAGTTAATGGGAATGGATGCCTTGTAATATTACACCAGGAAGTGGTGGGCCACATGCTTGAAACAATTGTTTGTACAACTGCTTGATTTTCTAGGCCACTTCAGATGGCATTAAGAGTCAGCTATATTGTTTGTGATTGAAGTCACTTGTAGGTAAGAGTGCATGTTCCCTACCTTGAAACTGAAAGTGAACCATTTGGGTTTTCAATGACAATCCAACAGATTTATCGAATTCAGTTTCAAAATTTGCCATGGTAAGATTTAGCCTCATGACCTCTTGGTCACCTCTAGTCAAAGGAAGCATGTACACTGCCGATCCCTGTGTCTACATTCTACTGCACAGACTTCCTTTGGACTTCCAAGTTTTTATTGTAAGTAAATACCTCATGTAACATGTTATTCAAGTAAAGCAGAATTTAAGACATGTATTTGCCTCTAGGTGTTCATCTTCAAAAGAACAGTAAATGTGAGTTAATGTGTACGATGATGTAATGGACTTTAGTTGCTTATTGCCAGATGTTGGTTCTTACTTTCAAACCAGAATGGGCCAATGGAAATTAGTCATAAAGACTTATTTAGGGTTCTTTAAGGGATTGAAGGTGAGTCCAGATAAAATCATGCAGCGTAATGCAAGGGAAGTGGATTAGTTATAAAACTACCATTCAGAACAAGGATTAATCACATGAAAGAAGAGAAAGATTAGAATGTAACATCATAACAAGTACATGGAGTCAAGGAGATTACAGGAGCGGCAATTCAGCCCATCATACCTATTCTTTGCTGAATCTTCATTTGGAACTATTTATTCTAACCTATTTCCCTTTTACCTATTTTCTTTTAAATTCTTCTTTTTGAAATACTCATCCAAATTCTCTTTTTAAATGACTAGTGAATTGCCTACAGTTGGTTGATGAAAATAAACGTGCTTCTCTGTGCAAGGTGGCAAAGGAATTAAGAGAGCTTGAAAATGTACTCTACAGCACTCTCTAGTGGCTACACCCTCCAACGAGTGTATCATCAGAACTATATACACATTATAGAGGCATTTTCAATGTTAAATTTTGGCACAAGAAGTCTGACCTAATTCCTTTTTGTTCCTCCAGTGCTAGTCCTGAGTTTCTGCCCTCTTGTGACTGAAATGCTAATCATAAGAAGCAATCTTTCACTATTTACATTTTCAAAACCGTATATCATTTTGAAAATCATGTACATATTAACCTTCTCCGTTGCAATGGAAAAAGTAAACTTTTGATATTTTCTTCATTATCATAACCCATCATTCTTATTGCCATTTTAGTAAATCTTTGCTATATTCTTTCCACATGCCATCTATCTTTCTTATAGCAGGTGTAAAGAAGTGGACACAATATCCCAGTGAGGCCTAAAAATGTTTTGTATATTCAAAATCTTTCCATTTAAAATTCAAAATCATATTAATATTTTTTAATATCCTTTCCTACCTGAACTCCCACCTTTAAAGATCTGGACACATATGCCCCTAGAACTCTCATTCCTCATTCTGCTAAAATTGTTGGCTTTTAGGAATTATTTCTTTTCATTATTCTATTTCTATACATATTTCTCAACATTGAACTACATCTTTCTACCTATTCCAAAAATCTCCCTGCCCACCAGCAGTCTCCTCCATTCTGTCTCATTGATTGCCCAAATTTGGAAATGAATCCTGAATCATTAGCAATCTTAAATCCCATTCCTCTTGAGCCAAAACCCAAATATTCTAAATATGGAAAACAAAGCAGGTCCACATATTGATTCCTGCAGCACCTAAATAAAGAGAACCTAACCTGAATGGTATAAATGTATTTCTGTTTTCTCTCCCCTAGCCAGCTTGCAATTAATGCAGCTTCATGCCCTATAATACCAGATGCTTAACTTTCACCTTCTGAAAATGTATACCTATATCCATCGCATTCTCTTTCTCCATACAATTATGTTAATATGGTTAATGACATACTACCCTGTGCAATTCTGTGCTTATTATACCAGGTCTTTCTAAATATTTACTAATTTCATCCAGTATTTTGGTTTTGAAAAGTTAACCTACAACTGGCATGTCTAATTGCCCATAATTTATGGGTTAATTCCTGCACATTTTTTATCTTCTTTAAAACAGGGCTTTAAGACTTGTTATGCATCTTTAGCCAATCTTTCAATCTCAAGTGTAAAATGATCCATTCATCTCAAAGTGATCTGACTTATTCTTGAACCGCCATTTTATTTTATTTTTAATGAGTTTTTAAACTCCCCCCTCCCCTCCCCCCCTCCCCCCCCCACTACGTCCCTTTTAGCTGACTGTCATTTCACATGGATACTCCCTCTTCACCTTCCTAATCTCATTCTTGAAACTTTATGCAATTCTCATCATTTTCTCCAATGTTAATCTCCATCTTTATCCTTTGCCATTTTTGTTTATATAACTTTACCATTTATCTATAGAAGTCCTGCTTTTGGTACACTGTATCTTTGCAAAAGTAAGAACTTGTATTTACCTAATACCTTTCATGATCTCAAGACACCCTCAAGTGCTTCACAGCCAATGAAGTGCTTTGAGGTGCAGTCACTGCTGCAATGTAGGAAACACAGCAGTCAATTTACATATAGTGAAATCCCACAAACAGCAACAAGTTAAATAGTCAAACAAACTGAATGGTTTGGGTCGAGGAATGAAGGCTGACCAGGCCACCCAGCAGAACTCCCTTGCTCCTCTTTCCCTTCTTTTACTTCCAATTTAGATGGAAGATAGGACCTCAGTTTAATGCTTCACTTGAAAAAGGATTGGGCTGGATTTTTGCTCCTGAGGCAGGTAGGGAGAGTGGGCAAAGTTTCTGGCTGACTGCACCTGTTTGAGGAGAAAGTTTTCTGTCAGATCCGATTTTCGCATTGGTGAGGTGGGTGCAGGATAAAATCAGGCCCACAGCCCCCAGACACAGATTGGAGATGGCCACTGGGGCTGCTGAGTTCTGCGGCAGGCTGATTCAAATATTTTGTCCTATTTATTTCCCTAAATTTTAGGCCCTCTGGCCCTCACCCCTCACACCCCATCAGCTCCCCACCCACTCCCCATGCCAACTCATGGCAACTCATACCCCCCACCCTTTGTCCTTATACCCTCCATGCCAACTCACCCTGTATCCACCATCAACAGATCTCAAGAGCCATGTTGAGATGACGTAAAATAAAGATCTAAATATTTATTACAGCCTTTCCTATAGTAAAATAAAAACACTTCCATTCATGTAAGTCCATTCCAGACTTTTAAATCCTGTCAAGTACACTCCCTTATAAAAACAAACAAACTTGTATTAATAACCCCTATATATAAAATATTTGGGCATATGAAATACAACTAATCCTTTGAAAGCCATTTTGAGTCGTCAATCAAACTGTGAACTTAGCACTCCCCCCCAACCCCCCCAGGGATAACTAGGTTATGGAAAGCAGCCAAGCATTAATAATGACATAATGATAGCCCTCAGGGAAATGTCAACAAACAGCTATTGTAATTGTTAGAATAATTGAACTAGCTAGCCAAATGTTTTAATTTTAAAAGCCCTGGGATTTAAATACTTTCACAGCTTGAGTTGTTTTACCATTCACTGGCACAGGAAGGCTGTTTTATTTTTTAAAATTAAGGGTTGGTGTTTCAAGTAACTACCCTTCACTGGCAAAGACAGACGTTTTTTATTTTTTAAAAGGTTTGGAGATTAGTTTGACAGTTCTACAAACTTATCTGCCTTTCATGAGCACTTTATGTGTACTCTGAACATTCATAACTCCCATACAGTGGGATAAGGCCCGGCAGTGAAATTAGGGTCTGTTTTAAACTCAGCTCTGACTTCTGAATCCTGGTCCTGCCCATCATTTTTAAAGGTCCATGGAGTCTTCATGTTTCTGTGACAATCCGACCCAATATCTCTGACAGCGCGGCACTCTTTCAGTACTCCACTGGGCTGTCATCCTGGATTATATGTTCAGCTCTTGAGTAGCTGTAATGATAGAGGAGCAGTGAAAATTGAAAACGAGCACTTAGCTTAACTTGGGGCTCACAGCTAAATAGAGTATGTAGATGTTGAACTTTACGTTTGCTGTGCTGATTAATAAAGGGTTAATGTATTGTTGCTGCACTTCCTTCAAAATCTTGCTGTCCTTTGAAACTTCATTTATACCCTGGATTACTCAGGGGGCTAGAAATGATGGACTAAACTGTGTGTGCTCAATGCTTCAGCCTTGCCATTGTGCACTGTGCACCTGTGTGCTCGGCGGAGGGGTGCAAAATGAAGGAGGCACAATCAGTATCGATTAAAATTAACATTTTATTGGAATAGTTGCAAGCTATAAGGGCTATAAGAAGTGGTTCTGTATTAGTGCGTTCTGACCTGCCTTGCGCATTTCTCAATGCCTCTTGCCATGGTCCCAGGGGTCCTTCAACTTGCTGGTCAGGAGCCTCTATCAGATCCTTAACATCGGAGGAGGCCTCCACAATATCCTCTTTGTTCAATGCCTCTCCCGTCTGTAGTGCCAGGTTGTGCAGTGTACAGCAGACCACCACAATATGACATATCTCCACTGGGGCATGCTGAAGGGCTCCAATTGATCACCTTTGGCCTGCTCGATGGTTGCTCAGGTTACCCCATAGCAGGTGTTACACCTCTTTTCTCCATCCATGCGTGTGTTCCTAAAGGCAGGAGAAGCTACGTCCTCAGTGATAAGGTATCTCTTGTCTCCAAGTATCCATCCCGAAAGGCATGCTGGGGCTGGAAAAGCTGTGGTACCCAAGACTACTGAAGTATGTAGGTGTTGTGGCTGCTCCCAGGGAACTGTGCACACGCCTACAGGATCCTCTTTCAATGATTACTGAGCGAGTGGAAGCCCTTCCTGTTGATGAGAGCCACTGACTAGACTGTGAAAGCCTTGATGGCCACATGCATGCAGTCAATCACACCCTGCATCTGGGGGGAATTCAACACTGGCTCTTTCAACTTGCCTGCTGGGATTAGTGCGATAGCACACATAATCGGTGGCCCTCTTGAATGTGGTATTGGTTGACTTCTTGATGCACAGATGAGCCACAGACAGTGAGATCCCATACATCTCTTCAGTAGATCCCTGGAGGGATCTGGAGCCATGGATGTTCAGTGCCACAGTGGGCCATCTGCAACGATGGCATTGGGTGGACACCAGCCCCCACCAAGATCATCTCAGCCTGCAGCTTGGTGCACAGGTCAGTGACAGCCTCCCTGGGAAGGCACAGTCTTTTCAGACTTTGCTGCTTGGACATTTGCATGTGCTTGAGCCTTGGATGGTAGACCCTCTCATGATGCCTTGGGGTTCCCATGCACCATTAGTAAAATTCAAAGTGTGCAGTAAAAGTGCGGTCTTAGTTACCATCCCCCTGCATCCATGTGCAAACTCTGCATTCCATGTTGGTCACTGTTGATAAAGTGCAGAGATATTGGACTTCCAGTCTGACATTGTCTGTTCCAATTTTATGCCGCACCCCACCCCCCGCCCTAACCCCACCTCTGAGTCCATTCAAAGTGGTTGGATTTTAATGGTTCTTTGCTGGTAGGTTTGAAGGTGAGGGGCTCATAAAATGCAGCACATGGCCTGCCCAACCCCATGGGTTGTTTCTTATTTTGCAGGGGGCGATGGAGGTGTCAGGTGGACCACCCGCCCTTGGGCCTGCCACATAAATGTCTCATCTCTGCCGCTATTTCACCTCCTTTTGGAGTCCAAATTGCCCTAAGAAGGCACACCCCAAGACCATACACCTTTTAACCCTCTCAAACCCGGTCCCCAACCTCCTCACTCCCCTCATTTGGACTTGCCAGCCAGGCCTCGCTGATACTCCGGACTTACCTACAGTCCAGCCCCCATTAGCTCCTCTTCTTCAAGGACTGACTGTAGCCCCAGCAGTGGCCACTGCTCGAAACAGCAGCTTTCTGGCATGATTTCCTCCCCCAGATGGGGCTTGGAGTCTTGCCCTTAGCCAATTCATGCCCCAGCGAACATCAAATGGCTGTGTCAGGCAGTATTGGAAGGGATGCTTTCCCCGCTGACTCTTTGGGTAGTGGGCACAGGAAGCCCCACCATTCAAAAAATCCTATCTCATAAGATTCCAGCCAGGGAGTGTAGATCATGGTGTCCAGCTCAGTCTCAAAAATCTGTGAATCAGTAATCTGAACTGATCATAATCTGATTTGCTTGCAGTGCACAAATTGTATATTCTTGATTTGTTTAATTTTCAGAAAGAAAGAATTTGCATTTATATGGCACCATTCATAACCTCAAGACATCACTTCAAAGCACTTTGCAGCTAATAAAGTATTTTTGAAATGTAGCTCCCATTGTAATGTATAGAAACATAGCATCCAATTTATGCATAGCAAGTCTATACTGAAATAAATAATAAAAAGGCAAATGAAATAAATGGCCTGATCATTTGCTTTAGGTGTTAGTTGAAGCTTTTACATTTTCCTGAGGTCAGGCAAGGCCTCAGTTTAACATCTCATCCAAATGACAGCAGCTCCAACAGTGCAACACTCCCTCAGTTGTGTTTGAAATACTAGTCTTCAACTGTGTGCTGATGTCCCTGGAGTGAACTTGAACCCGTGGTCTGATGACTCAGACGCAAGAATGCTTCCTCGGAGCCAAGGCTGTCACCATTTTCAGATACGCAGGAGAGTGAGGCAGCTGTGGAACATTTTAAGACTGCTGATATGTGTGGAACTTCAGAAAGTTGAAATACAGTGTGAGTATGAATTCACATTGCCTGTAAGTCTGAAAATCACATCCATATTCCACTGAAATAAAAGAAAGGATGACAGTGGGTCAATGTGGCTGTGACTGCCTGATAAGCACGGTCACTAGAGTGAGTCTTCCCTCAGGGAATGTTAGATCAGGAAACTTGTTTTGGAATTTCTGACACATTTAAATCCATTCTCTTCAGATTGGAGATGTAGGTAATATATAATCAGATTTGTTTCAAGCTAAAAATTAATGCTGCAATGCAATGATCATGAATCTTCACCAAGTAAATGAGAGGAAAATAATTGTCCCAGTCGCTATTCTGTAGCAATAGTAAACCTATTCAAAATGTTGGCAGAGATTTTGCTGCATAAAGTGAGCATAACAAGTCCTACCCTGACAACCCTTTGAACATAATTTTCATATAGAACAGTTCATATTGGCAATTTACATGCAGTTTTAATTATAATTTTGCACTGGTTCATTTGGAATTATGGTTTAACCAGGCATCTGAATATTCTCAAATCTCAACTGGAATTTTCTGCAAGTTAAAATTCAGATCTATGGAGGTCAGTATTGGGAGTCTTTTTTTATTTGTTCATGGGATGTGGGCATCACTGGCTAGGCCAGCATTTATTGCCCATTGTTCAGAGGGCATTTAAGACTCAACCACGTTGCTGGTGGGGCTGGAGATAAGGATGGCAGGTTTCCTTCCCTAAAGGACATTAGTGAACCAGATGGGTTTTTACAACTATTGACAATGGTTTTGTGGTAATCATCAGGTTTTTAATTCCAGATTTTTATTGCAGTGGTGGGATTTGGACCCCAGTCCCCAGAGCATTACCTTGGTCTCTGGATTATCAGTCCAGTGACAATACCAGTAAGCCACCACCTCCCCAAGATAAAATCCAATCTACGGAGGTCAGTATTGGGAGCTAAAATCCAATATATGGAGCAGCGTTTTCCCGTCGGCGAGTGGGGGGGGTGGGGGGGTGGGGTCACCGACACGTAAAATGACGCACGATGATGTCGGGCGTGCGTCCTGATGTCATTTAGATTGTCAGTTCAGCGGGCACACAGCCGACTATTAAGGCCTATTAAAAACTAATTAACTCAATTTAATGAGCTGCCCGTCCAACCTTACAGTTGGCGGGCAGGCGAAGAGCCCAGGCGGTGCATTTTTCATGAAACCTTATCCACGGGCGGGATGAAGTTTCAAGAACTGTTTTAAAATCTAATTATTTATACATTTATTCTTTGGCACGTCCCAGCTCATGTGATAGTATCACATGAGGGGATATGTTTTAAAAGTTTAAAAATCCTTTATTTTAAAGTTTAAGACTGAAACAAATCTCCCTGAGGCACGGAAGTGCTTCCGGGAGATCTTTGCGCTCTTTCGCACACATGCGCAAAAGAACGCAGGAAACATTCAACATTCTAATGAACTTTTGATTAAACAGTCACAAATACCAATTTGCCAATGACACAGATATAGGCAGCATTGTAATCTGTTTTGATGGAGCCATAAAATTATAGAGATATTGATAGATTAAGTGAAGGGATGGACTAGGTGGTGGGGGGAGACAATATGGCGAGAAAGCCAAAAATTGGTTTAATGCCGGTGTGAAATGCACAGCAGGATCATGCGATGGTGCCTGCCATGTCGGAACGTCACTCCCGCTAGAGGCCGATGTGAACCCACTTTGCGTCCTGCTAGTGGGATGCAAAGTAAGGCCCGATTGCAATCATCCCCCCAGACCAGATTTCCATTACGCTAAGGGGAAAACACGTTGGCCCAGAACACGCCTGGACAAGTGACGTGCAGAAGTCGGGACTCACCTTTAGGGTCTTGCTCACATCGCGGCCATCCGAGGAGCAGAAGATGCTGGAGACCTACAGTTACCAGACCCTGGAGGAACACGTGCATCGCATGCTGGGTGGACCCTCATGGACATGGCTCCGCCATGAAGCAGCTCATGGAAGGTGAGAGGTCTTCATTGATGCCTTGGGTCTGCTTTAGAACATCACAGTCTTGGCCATAGGCTAATATCGATGATCAGCGAGGTATGTTGGGTCGGTTGGGGGGTTGCGGGGTGGGGAGGGGGGTGAGGCGAGAGGAAGGTCCAGTTGTGAGTGGGAGAGGAAGGCGTATTGGGATGGCGTAGGGGAGAAAAGTCTCAGTTTGGCTTGGCGATGAAGGTATAACGACGGTGGTGGGGATGGGGGGAGTAGGTGAGGTTGAGGGGGGAGGAACAAAGAGGTCAGGGGCAGTGAGGTTGGGTACGAAGGTGTAGGTGGGGGTGCGATTGGGAGGGGGGACAAAGGTGTTGGGGGTGAGGTTTGGAGGGGGGAGGAGGGAGTATGGGGTGGAGGGTGTAACGGGGAGAATATGGCAAGTGGGGAGGTACATGTAAGTGGGAAGGAGTTCAGAGGGGGGAAAAGAGTCTGGGGAGAGTCCGGTGGGGGGGTGTGTGGAGTCCAGGGGAGGAAGGAGTCCGAGGGGGAGGAAAGAGTCCGATGGGGAGTGGAAGGAGTCTAAGGAGGGAAGGGGGAGTAAGGGGGGGGTATGGATGTCCAGGTGAACTTGCAAGGAAGGGGTCTGTGGAGTCAATGGCTGCCTCTTGGTGAGCAAACTGAGGATACGCATGGTAGGAGAGAATGGTGGGTATAAGACAAGGCAGAGTGAGCTGGAAGATGGGAGGGTGAGGGTGAGACGGTAGCAGTAGAAGGGACAATTAGGGTGGTTGGCGGGATCTTGGAGACAGATATGGGCCCTGGGGGTGAGAAGGAGGAGTTCAGGGAGGTCAATGTGGATGGGGGTGGGATTCTCAGGAAGGTAAGGAATGTACACATTCACCTGGACATCCTGGAAATAAAAGGGTTCAGGTTGGTAGTTGATGGTGAGGAGGTGGCAGGTGATGCAGGAAAGTCAACAGTGATAGGGGAAAGGACATGGGTGATTGGGGAAAGGGAAAGATACAGGGGAGCTTATGAGAAACTTGATTAAGACCATGTTTTTCAAATTGAAAATGAGCAGAGCCACGTGTTGGATGGGCACAGGTGCTGCATGGGAGTGTGATCATTGGATGGACGGAGATGCAGGTCAGCTCAGATGGACAACTGAAAACGAACCCCAGCAGGCAGCACTGAAAATGCTCAGGACACTGAGATGAGTGTGATAGAAGAAGGCTCCGCGTGAGTGGGAGAGTGCTTGCACGAAGCTCAGAAATGCCCTGCCATACACAAGCACACACACACACACACACACAAACACACACACACACACAAACACAAACACACACACACACACACACAAACACACACATACACGCACACACACACACAAACACACACACGCTTCTCCCTCCAGAATCACTTGTGGGCCGACTGCATGTGGCTGAACTGCTAGTCGGGGGGGATGCAAGGGGGCACTCATGAAGCCTGTAAATAAAGCTGAAAGATACCATTACACATTATTCAGTGAAAGTGAATATATATTTTCAGATTATAGTGAAATGTGTTCACCCATGCAAACACCAGTGATCAGAATTTCTTAACTTTTCTAGGCCTACCACTTCTCAGTGCTGCCCTGTCATCTACAGGAGGGGTGGAGACAGCCTGTGCAATGGTTGGCCCTGTTGCCTCTGATGACTTAGGCATGTGCCCTCTGGAGAGCCGAGGCCTGGAGGGCCCTGGCTTGCTTCAGCTGTCCTGTGGGCCAGCTGCTCCCTCTGTGGTGACAATGGGCAATGTCGAGGGGGTCACACACAAAGGGGGCTCAGAGGACAGCCTCTAAAATTCCTGAGTGGATGATCCAGGGGTGTCCAGCTGCTGTTTGTCCTCCCTTTGGGTGCCCGAGAGCCCCAGCTTGACTCCTGGAGGGACGTCGAGGTGCCCCATTTCCCTCTCGCATTGCCACTGCAGGAACTCTCCCATGGCTACCGCGATGGAGTGCAGGTCTGTATGCATCTTCGCGTTCTGCTGGACGAGGGGCTCCATGGCACCTGCCATCCTTCCCATGGAGACCTCTATACGTGAACATGTGGGCACCACTTCATCAGAGAGCAGGAGGACACACTCCTGCAACTCGCATGCCACTCTGTTGAAGGCTTAACAGCTTTGTGTGATGCTCCCCTGCCTTCTGCTGACTCTCCATGATGAGTTGGAAGGCCGAATCCAGAGGCTTGCTATCTGACTTGGTCCTCATAGTTGCCTCTTCCCCAGCAGTCCTCCGAGTGCCGGGGAGCTCGGCTGAACCTGCCTCCTCCTGCTGCAGACACGTGTCCATGCGGTGACCACCAGATTGTGAACCTAAGCCTGCTCTAGACCCGGGTCCCACGGAGGTATGTGTCTCGGCGCTGGTGGAGGGTGTGTGTAATTGCTGTGATGGGTCTTCCTGACTACTTATTTCCAGCTCTTCAATGGACAAGGTGTCCTCTTGGCTGGAGTTGAGGACCTGAATGGAGCTGAGGGACTGGCTGGCTGAGGATATCAGTTGCTTGGCAGAGCTCCCTGTGAGCCAAAGTAGAGATAATTAGTGTAGCAGCAGAGTCAAAAGCAGGAAGAGGGAGCACTCACAGTTGTGTTGAGAGAGGGATGATCTGGTGCAGGATCCTCACGGGGGTGTTCATTGCTGACTTTACTGTCACTGCAGACACAGTCCTTGTCCTCACCAGTCAGCAAGATGCCAAGATCCTCAAAGTGAGTGAGCAGCTAAATGTGGGTCACTCCACCACTGGTCTGGAACCTCTCCCTGCTGCTGTGAGTCAGCTTCTCCTGCATGAAAACAGTTGGAGAGAGTGTGAGCAGGACACATGGAACTCCGTGGAATGTTGTGTGGTGAGCGGAGCCATGAATGGAATGAGGACATGAGCTCCAGAGGATATGAGTCTGATGGAGGTGTGAGGGTGTGTGTGAGGGTTAATGGTGTTGTCCCTTGAGGTGTGAGACCCCTATGGATGTGTGATGGGTTTGTGAGTGTGTGAGTTGAGAGTAATGAGATGGTTGACTTACCCTGGTGGAATAGATGAGAGCATTCACCCTCTTCCTGCACTGGATGCCTGACCTCCTCTGTGCACAGGTGGTGCTGACTGCCACTACCACTGCCTCCCAGGGTGGAATGGTGACTCTGCTGGATCTCCTGCAGCCAGAGCAGAGGTAGAGGATATCGCAGTGGCCTTCCACTGCATCCAGCAGGTGCCTCAGAGAGGCATCACTAAATCTGGTGGCTGCCATCCTCTTTGCTTTTGGGGCCACCTGTGCTTGGCGTAGCCCTAGTCTATAGACATGAAGTAGGCTGTGCTCTGGTGCGCTTTAAATATGGCGCCCAGAGCAAGGAAGCACTGATGTCATGGTGTGACAGGCAAATCCAAGCCCGCCCGCCAGGTATCTAGCGTGTTTCCCGTGAATGCATTATTAATGAGGCAGGACGTGCTGGGAATGGGACGATATGGCGCAAAAAGCCGTCATTGCGGCTGGCGGGTAAAATATCCTTTATCTTGCCTGCTACCGCACTTTGTGCAAATCTGGCACGATTTCGCCCTAAGGGTTAAATTGCGAGGAGAGATTACACAAAATTGGGCTGCATTCCCTGGAATTTAAAAGGCTAAGGAATAACTTGATGTACATGCAGTAGGAGGATCACCAGATAGCAAACAACAACAATTTTCTCCTCCCTATTCTCGGGAGGTCAATTTTTACCCCACTGTTACTCCTATTGAGGTTTCAAGAACATGACAGCACCCAAATCTCTGACCTTCATAGACTTTTATGATTAACACAACCACAATTTTGCATCCCTCTCCCTCTTGCAGATTGTGTAAGTCATGGCCAAGCAAATGACTGCCTCTAGGACAATAGTAAAATGTTGCTGACTGGTTGCTAAGAGATGAATAATAATAACCTGGGATGACTCATTATTTGATTTTTCTCTCAGTGGGGCTGAAGTTCCACTGTGGATTAATTTTCGTACACTGAACATTTAGGATGAATATGTGAATTTATCAAAGTAATAAAGAATAATCTGATGTGACCAGTGTTGGAAACAAAGCTCAGTGGAACCTCAACCTCTTTGGAGAGCTACCTGACTTTGTGCAATATTTCATCTCATTGGCCTGACTGAGATAAGGAACTACATACATGAACCATCTGTTACAGTCTACACTTCTTCCCTAAAAATTGGTGTTGTATGTACAACTCAACAGCAGTTTCCATGAGTAGACCAACCTCTCTATGAGTTAAAATTTTGAATGTAGTCATGGAATTTCCTCTGCATTTTGCCTAGATACACCTATGTAATCTGGGCACAAATCAATTAGGTAGCTTAAAATATTGTTGGAACCTTGGGCATAAGTGAGTTGCCTGCCCAAGTCTCCTTGTTCTTTGATGTCTATCAAACCCTCCATCCCAAATAAATCTCCACCCATAAACCTTATCTTGGCAATACTCTCCAATTGAATTTGTTTGGCATTTCAACATTGTGACTAGATTTTCAGGCACAATGGGAAGTGTTATGATCCTTAGCCAGACCCCGGGTTGTTAGTGTGATTCAGCTGTGGACCAATAATGTTTTATTTAAAGTGGAGAAAGTTTGAGATTTAAGACACTTACTAAATGAAGAAAGTCACAAGATTCCATAGGTTTTGAACAAACAAAAACAAACTTTACTACACAAGGTCAGAAAGATAAAACAATTTACAATATTTATCTTATATTCTAACATACAGGGTAAGTATGAGATACATGTGAATTGACAAGCTAACTGTGGTTGAACACACCACACTGCACAATAAATGACAGATGTGACCAAAGTGGATTCCATGGATTTGGCAACAACCCACCCAGATGTTCGTCACACTATAAGTCAAGCAATCTCACTGAAACTCCATGTTTCTCATGAGGGTTTTTAATCTTCCCATTTGTAGATCTCGTCTTGGAATTCTTTCCACTAGTCGCTTCAACTTGGAAGGCTTTAATGTTGGCCCACCTCACAGGGTTTTAATCTTGCCTTCTGAGATTTCATTCCCCTGGATTCCTGACTACATTTAAATACTAGCTCATAAGCACAATTTCAGCTCTTCAGCTGTGCCAAGGCTACCAGTGCTCCAAAGGGGCACTTCTACCCAACAGCCCACAGCATGAAGGCACCAACCTTCAGCTGCCTTTGTGGATCTTCTGCACTTCTCTGAAGCCCAATTCACTTAAAGTCTGCTCCCCACAGCTAACTTGGGGCTAGTTTCTCTGCTCATTTCTTTTAACTTATCTGGGACCTGTTGCTGTCCCTTGTCTTTTTCTCTAACCTGGGACACTTGCTGGCTGACGGACTGAAAAAAAAATGACTGCTCACTGACCCTTGAACTGATCTGGTGACCTATCAAAACACTTCAAGAGGGTCCTGCCCTTGTTACTAGGCAGGAACAAATGTAAGAAGCAGTGGAACGTCCTGTACCTTAAATGTTAAAATCTCCATAGTCTGCTAACTGGGGGACACAGAAAAAAAATGGACTTCATAAGAGAAGCAATAATTTTTTTGATATTTTAATTACAATGTCTTAAATGTTTTCTTAAAAGGTTACCGTCTCTGAGCCTGGTCTCTATTTTCTTTTAACTTTCTTATGGCTTAATACAAACATGTACCCAATTTCCCAGTTATTAAATATGCTGCGTCTGATATACATGAATGATGGTAAAATAAGGAAAAACTTAAATTTTCATACTTAAGGAAGAAATATACTGGTCTGGTTTTGCTGGGATTTTTTTTCGTTCATGGAATGGAGGCATTGTTGGCTAGACCAGCATTTATTGCCTATCCCTAATTTCCCTTGAGAACTGAGTGGCTTGCTAGTCCATTTCAGAGGGCATCTGAGACTCAATCACACATTGCTGTCGGTCTGGAGTCACATGTAGGCCAGATCAGGTAAGGGGTGGCAAATTTCCTTCCTTAAAGGGAATTAGTGAACCAGATGGGTTTTTACGACAATCAACAATGGTTTCATGGTCATCATTAGAGTTTTAATTCCAGATTTTTTATTAAATTCAAATTTCACCATCTGCCACAGTGGGATTCAAACCTGGATCCTCAGAGCATTACCTTGGGTCTCTTGATTACCAGTCCAGCGACAATACCACTACGCCATCACCTCCAATTGTTTATGCTAATTTATGACATTTATTTCATGTTAAATTTGGGAGTATTCTAATGAGATTGAGAGGATAGGAAGGATACTTTATTGTACCATTGGAAGTAACTTCGCGGCTGCACCCATTGAGGAAACTCCGGGTCATTCTGTTTATGGATGAGATGACCAAGTTTAACAGTTAACCCAAAATTTTCTGTTTTTCATTGGAGAATATATGGGTTCCCCATCAGACTTTCCTTTTCCCTTTAAAAGATGAGAAATAAGACACCACATGCAAGAGGAAGTGCAGCACTGTTGGTGATGCAGGTTTTCAGGTGACACATCTGTTCACTCAGGATGATGTAAAACATCTCATGGCACATTTTGAAGAAGAGTCGAGAAGTTATTCCCAGTGTTCTAGCCAAAATTTGTTCCTCAATCAACATCACTAAAACAAGTTATCTGGTCATTACCTCAATGCTGCTTGTGGAACCTTGTTGTGTGAAAATTGGCTGCCCTGTTTCCTACATTGCAACAGTGATGTGTTAAAAAGCACTTTAGGATGTCCTGAGATCATGAAAGGTGCCATATAAGTGCAAAGTCTTTATCTAGTCAGACCTATTTACCGGTGGGAGACGGGCACAGAAAGTTACTGAAAGAACAGTGACCAAGCTTACATAGCGCGTGAGCTTACTCAAAACAACATACCTGAATTCCTTATAGTCCCTTTTTAATAACAGTGGAAGCTATATGGGAGATGATTCAATTTTAGCGCTGCCTCTTGTAACACCACAGCCAAGCAAGGAATTAGGGGAAACTGTCCCTTAATTATGTAGATATTATTTCTCTAATTTAAATGCGGACATATTTAATAGATCTTCTTCTGAATGGCCTGACAATTAAAATGTTCCCAATTGGATCAAGTGTGAACTGAAGTTACCTGATGATCTAGAAGTCCATTTGGTTTTGAGACGTGATGATAATAAAACAGCAACCCTGGGTAGAACCATATATAAACTACCCCTTTTCAAACACCCAGGAACTTTATTGGAAACAAGTGCAACTGGATCTTTGGCAAAGGTGCACCGCTGTTGATTCCAAAGATGACTTGGACTAAATTTTCATCCTTAACATTATAATATGCAATAAAATATAAATTATAGATATATGTTGGTGAAATATGCACGGAAGGAAACTCTGCTTTCATTGTACTCACATATTCTAATCTGTGGGATAGTGAATTGGAGCAGCAACATCTTAATATGACCATTATTAATCCTGAAGTTATCTAATTGTTGTGTGCCACACTGAACTTGATATGATAAAGAATTCCTATTGTGGGCATGGTGGATTATTACTGCAATTTGTGACAACGGGCATCTCATGATCTTCCTATTTGGGATCATTGCATTATTTTGTTATCATCCAATATACAATTTCCTGATCAATCTATATTTTTTCTATAGATATACATGTATTTCTGTGTAATATACTTATCTCCAAATTGTTTGAAAAGGATATCCCTATCAGTTGCATGTGACTATGTCAGAATGTACCAATTACATTGTTTGATTTAAACATTTCAGCTTTGGCCATCCAGTGCTCCTGAACTTGTGATGACCGTATTCATTTTGCTCCATTGTTTACAGTCCAGTCACTGACGCAGCCAGTGTACTGAGATATGATTAGAATCATTTTCCACCCACAGAAGTGAACAAAGACTGTATGTATAAATTTCCAGAGGCTCAGTCAGGGATCAACTACAGACGTGTATGGTATGGATCAATGATTTCTGCCTATACTGGCCCAAGACCAACTGGAACTAGATCTATTGCAATTGCAAACCACTAATTATTCTATGATTTAACCGCTAACATGCTTTCAGCACCAAGCAGCATGGATAATACAAAGTCATCAACTCTGACTAAGTTATCAGGCATTTTGAATGTTGTGGCTAATCACACTCTACTCCTTGCAATCCACTGTCTGCAATGTGCTTGCATTTAACTCACAAATGTCTAAATGTATTACCATATCAATTTATATGTGAGCGTGTTCTCACAGAACAATTTGTATTTAATTCTATTTTTGTTGGTTAAAGAGTAAAATGTGTAATTACACCAGCTGTGACTTATAGTGAATGTAAAAGGATCTAACGGGTAGGCAAATAAAACGGTGATAACCTCCTCATCTCCAAGAACACCATATAAATTGCATATATGACTGTATCTAGTACAAATTGTAGTAAGAGTGATGTAAATATGAGAAAATAATGTGTTGCCCCAATCTTTTTGTGTAACAAATACCTGTCAAATAACCTTTACATGAATACATTTGAAAATATTTCACAAAATACTGCAACAATGACTTTGTGCATGTCCTACAAGTAACTTCAGATGTGCAATCTTTATAGATTTGTGTGTTCAATCTTAATTTTGCTGAGCGTTATACCTATCCTTTGCTGGTGTGCCTCCAATACTTCAATTCAGTGCTAAACCTGCACAAAGTTTCTCTGAGGAAGTCAGTGTCACTTTAAAAGGTCACCTGCATTTCAGCGATGAGACAAATTCCCTTTAGTGCTCTGGTGAAGCATTTGGGCCCAAAGGTTGAAATGCGAGACTGGCGGCTGGAAGTGATTTCATTTCACTGCAATGCAGATGGATTCATTCCAGTACCGTAAAGTCAACATGGCTGTACATTGGGTACACCACGGTCTTTATTACTGCAGCCTGGATCAGGTTTTGATGAAGTAATTTCCCTTGAGTTTACACTTACACAACAAACAGGGCGTCCTGTACTTGGGTCTGGTCTGTTTCTTTTCCTTGGATTAAATTGGCTTTTATGCGTTCACATGGGATTCCAGGACTGGGCAGATCTTCAAACCAGACACACGTGTTTTGTGGCACCGGTGCCCAAACAATCCAATGCATAAAATGAGACCTTTTTTTTTTGGCTTATGCTGTGGAATTAATAACAAATGATATAACACCCTGCAAAGGCATCTGCAGATTAAACTGGGAACTGTGCGATTCCCAGGCCACCAAGCTCACTGAAAGCACATCGGTACGATCAATGGCGTAGTCAAAATATTGTCAGCTTTCATTGGAAGACGGGTCATTTAGCGATGCTGGTAACATGATAATAACAGTGTAAATGAAGTAATTGATCTGCATTCCTCTTCAGGATTTTAACATTAGTTTGAAAGGTAATGTCATTCAAGTAGTTACTATACTTAATAACCATGTAAATAAGCTGCTGTCCTTGGCTTGCTGCATTGTTCCAGTGAAGCCCAACGCAAACTGGAGGAACAGCACCTCATCTTCCGACTAGGCACTTTACAGCCTTCTGGGCTGAATATTGAATTCAACAACTTTAGATCTTAAACTCCCCCTCCCCCCATCCCCACCCCGTTTCTTTCCCCCCCCCACCCGCCTTTTTTTTCAATAATCTATATAGATTCTTCTTTCCCCACCTATTTCCATTATTTTTAAATCTAAAACTAAAACCTTTAGTCTTTCCACCCCACCCCCACTAGAGCTGTACTTTGAATATCCTGTCTTGCATTCTTAATTAGCACTTTTCTCAGACAAAGACCACCACCTTCAACACCTCTTTGACCCTTTTGTCTCTGACATCTTTTGATTATCTGCTCACACCACACCCTCAATGTGTCTCTTCCCCCCCACCCACCTTAAACCAATTTATATTTCTCCCTTGTTGAAACTATGCTTCAGTTCTGCTGAAGGGCCATGAGGGCTCGAAACGTTGACTGATTTCTTCTCCGCCGATGCTGCCAGACTTGCTGAGTTTTTCCAGGTAATTCTGTTTTTATTTTGTTTTAAATAAGCTGCTGATCTACTTTTCTTTTTAAAGTTGAATTGGGACACAAATGTCCCCATGGATGAATAGTCAAGGTCACAAATATTTACTGCATTCTATAGGTTTCCCTTGCATCTCTAACAGTTTTTTGAGCTGAACTCAGACATTAGATTTGAAGGTCTCTCTTTTTTTCTAGCACACTTGCTCAATTTCTATCTCTCTCCCTCTGGCAGATGTTTACAGCAAAACTTTGTTTTTCACGTAAAAGAAGTTAATACTTATTAAGTTTACCACAGAAAGTGAACTCTAGGAATTAACAGAATAACCATCAGGTGGAATTTTCCACTCCTGCTAGGGGCAGGAATCATGGCAGGGGGCATTAAATTTGGCGTGATGGAAGAAGTCAATTTCCCACCAGCGGGAAATTAGTTTGGAGTATTGTTCTTCCAACTTTGATGGTGGGTTAAAGGCAGGTCGAGTTTCCCATTGATCTATGTTGGGAACAACATTTGCAATCATTTCCATCTCATGAATGCTCATTAAAAGGCCAACTTGCCGGATTATATTGCCCCTCCAAATTATGTGCTCCGCCAGCGAATAATTAGAATGGTCTGTTTCCTAAATGTATATAAGTGGCATTCAACCTAGCGAGCTTCAGCTCATCAATGACTTCGAGGTCAGTTAGACGTTGCTTTCGCCTACCTTTTCAGAGCATTGCTGCGAGGTTTCGGGTGCCTGTATCGTAAGCTGTGCCAAGGCTAGGCACAGGAGGCAATACCAGCAGGGAAGGGATAGGAAACAGCACTAGCTGGGTAGGCACTGTGGAACACGGGACGGGAGAAGGAAGACAGAGACAGGACTAGTGGGGGAGGTTGTGGAAAATGTGAGGGGATGGGGAAGACAGAGGCAGCACTGGGAGTGGTCAAGGAACAGAGTGCAGTAGTGAAAGGCTGTATTGGGGCAAGAGTTATAAGACAGTCCACAAAAATGTCCGAGATTGTCCTTGGAATGAGGCCCTGCTGTTAGGGACATATTGAAGAGACTGTCCTGGTGCTGTGACGGCCATGTTAGAGGGTCTGTATGGCACGTATGTCTTGCTCCTGGTCTTCGGTGGGGGAAGGCCACTCTGGGCAGTGATGATTGTGCACAGTATGGTGTGAAAGATGTGGTCAGTCACCTAAGGAATTTGGTCCTGTGGGTTGGAGTCATGGTACTGTGAGGCAGATGGTACAGTCACGATCAGGGGAGGCATCTGTACCCTATAAGGCAGTAGCTGAAAAGTCATGGGGATTATTGGATGCTCTAATGGGAGGGTGTCCCGGAAAGTCAGGGTACATGTGGCCTTGAGAAGGGGATGGATCAGGTCAACAAAGGTCATGGGGACATCAACATTAAATGGTTCAGGGGGAGGACAGGAATACCCACTTGGGTAATGATGGGGCCAAGGGTAACAGAGGGAGGCTGGATAGTGACAGGAGAAAGGGAAATTAGTAGCTGTGAGGATGGAAGAGGACGAGAGGGACTTGGTGGGTGATTTTTTAAAAATTGATTTATGGAATGTGGGCTTCGCTGGTTAGGCAGCAGTTATTACCCATCCCTAATTGCCCTTGAGAAGGTGGTGGTGAGCTGTCTTCTTGAAGCTGATCTCCCAGACGAAGGTCAGCAGCACCATTTTCGAGCTCACCTTACAATGACGCAGTTCAAAAAACAAGCTAGAAAAGAATCAGTCAGGGAGGGGTCCCAGGGCCTGTGGGAGGAGAGCAGAACAGCAATTCCTGGCAGATTGAAGGGGCACCCTATTACTGTCCTGCTCAGCTGAGTGCTGGACTCGAGGGTTTAATGCACAATGAATGAACTTGGCTCCTTTACTAATGGTATGCATTCAGGTGAGAATCCATTATGTTTAGGTGCTGCACTTCCTATGGCCCCAGCCTGCTAAGGATGTCCTGTTCTGGGGCAGGTGCACTCTCCTCGGTCTGACCTGCTGAAGTTGATGGGGTCACAGGCAGAGGGGATTTGGAGCAGCAGTACTGTCCTGGGTGGACTTCCCCGGGGTGTCTGGTAGGTGCTCCCCCATCTTTGGGTGCTCCAGGGCCCCTCCCTGACTCCTTGATGACGAGGGGCACCTGGAGGGAAGTCGAGGTGCCCCGCCCCCTCTCATCTAGCCACTGTTGAACGCAGCCATGGCTAGAGCGATGGTGTGGAGGTCTAAGTACAAATCCAGCAGAAACTGCTGGGCCTGGGTCTCCAAGGCAGCCGCCACCCTTCCTATGGAGTCTTCGATATTCTTGAATGCCAGAGCTACGACATCAGACAGAACGTGAACAGACTCCTCTATCCTTCGTTCCAGTCTGGTGACGGCCTCTGACAACTCTGCCTGATGTTCCCCTGCCTGTCTTTGCATCAGTAACATTTCCCTCAGGGCTGATTGCAGCAGCTCATTATTGGACTTGGAACCTGCAGGAGCCTGGTCTCCAGCAGTCCTCTGAGTGTCAGAGACCTCGGCTGTCACTGCTTCCGCCTGCTGTGGACACATGTCTATAAGGTGATCACCAGATTGTGAACCCAAGCCTACTTTAGTACTAGGAACCACCGAGGTGCATGTGAATGTGCTGGTGGAGGGTGCAGGTGAATGTAGTGACAGGTATTCAACTGATGGTTCCTCTGCCTCCTCATCTGAGGTGCTTTGATGGCCGGGGCTGAGGCACTTGCTTAGCAACTTCCTCTGCCTTCTCTTTCTGGTGGCTGGAATAAAGAGAAGAGATAATTAGTGATTGACTAGTCAGGCTCCTACATCAGAGTCATTGTCCACACGTGGTCAATGTATACAGGATGGACCCTTACTGGCATGTCGGGGGAAGCCGATCTCACCTTCCACGCAGGAACGATCTCCATCCTTACGAGCAACCTCTGCTGCTTGCTCCTCATGGGAGGAGAGCGTCCTGAGCACTGGGGTTCCCATTCCACCCTTCGCTCTCTCCTGTCAGCTGTGGGAGATCTTGTCCTGCATAAAGACAGGTGGATTGACTGTGAACGCTCTGGATGAAAGAGTATTTCAGAAGCATGCATGCCTGCTGTGTGTGCTGAGACCTCCCCAGTAAAGGATTAAGACGCCATTTGTGCAGGATCTTACATGAGATGGTGATCGTAAAGTGGCTGGCAGATAGTTCTGATATCCCATCTGCTGGCAGTTTGTGACATTCCTGTGGACTGTAACCCTTAGAATGCCTGACACCTTACAAGAGTGTGAGTTTGGCATCAGTAGAAGTTTTACTTACCCTGGCGGAGTGCATCAGATCATTCATTCATTTCCTGCACTGCAGGGAGGTCCTTTTTTTGAGTACAACGGGCATTGATCTCCCTGGTGATATCCTCCCAAGCAAGTGTGGTCAGGTGGGAGGACCTCCTGCTCCCATCGCACGGAAAGAGGACCTCCCGCTTTTCCTGCACGTCCTGGGGGGGAATCCCCAGGGAGGCCTCACTGAGTTGAGGAGCCAAGGGTTTGTTATGTTTGGTTGCCATGGGAATGCAGATGTTCAGCTGACACCTGGCCTGTAGCGACTGAATGCCTGTGTGGCTGCCGTTTACATATGGTGACAGGACCTTTGACTCCATGTTGTAATGGCGGGGTGGCTGAATCACTGCTCATCCTGCCACAAGACTCAACAAATTCCTCACTGATGCATAATTAATGAGCTGAAGAGCAGAAAATCGGCTGTGAAAATCTGCGTTGCTACCCAGCGGGAATCACAGCGATTTTCTGGCCCGCCACCACACTTAGGGTGGAATCGTCCCAGAATTGTGCTAAGTGCAGTGGTGGACGTGAAAAATTACGTCTTATCAGCCGCCTGCAATGGTGAGTTTTCGTGCTGTATCGTCTGCTTCCCACTTCATTAATTATTCAGCCACAGGAAACATGCCGTCTCGCTGGCAGGCGGCCTCTGAATCACCCGCCACGCTGTTACCTCACCGTTTCCTCTCTCCGGGTGCCATATCTAAACTGCAGCCATGCACACAGTTCTCAATGCTTGCAGCCCAGGACTGCTCCAGTGAAGACATGGCCCTGAAAGTCAGGAAGAGTTCAGTGACCTGTCCCTAGAATGCCTTATGGAGACCCGCCACAGTGTCCTCCACCCCTGCCCTGGCCACAGAAGTTCCAGCAATCTCACTGGAAAGCGATGGCAGTGGTGGTCAGTGCCAACGCTGCACAGAAGAGTTTGGCCATTCAGTGCAGAAAGAGGATGAATGATCTCATCCATGCCTCTAGGGTAAGGCAACCATCTCATCACTCTAAACTCACACACTCAAGTTCATCGCACATTCACTGGCATCTCACTCACTGCCAGCTCAAGGGACATCACCACTCACACTCTCACATCGCCATCAGGCCTCATCTCCTCTGGAGACTGCCTCCTCAGCCCTCACCATCCTGAGGCCACTTGCACAGATCAAAATGTGCCCCCATACACACCCTGGAATACCCCCCTTCCCCAGTACAGCCCTTGCCTTGCAGCCAACTCCCTTGCCTGAGGCTACTTCACCCCCTTTGCCAAGCAAGCCCTAGCCGTGAAGCCATAGAAAAGCTACCCCACCTGATGACTGGTCTGGTAGGTAAATACCTACCCGTAAGCCCCCATAAAAGTGATGTGGTGCTGTCTGTGAAGCCTGGCATTGATGACTGTGAGTGCTGCCCGAAGCAAGGTTCACAAACAAACCTCAATATCCCAATCGAAGTGCAGCTCACCAGGTGCGCGTTGCTTATGTACAGTTGTGAAACACATCGGCATGCAATCAACCAACGCGCCCAGATGATCCAGCATGGGGGAGATGATTCTGGCGAGTGGGGCTCATAATGAGATGCTAAACTATTGAAATTAGGTTCCTGATGAGCGGCGGTGGGAAATGCAACCCACCATTGATGCGGGGGCGAATGATTGCAAACTGATTTTATGACAATGTGAAACAGATTTTTGTAATCTCCTGATATTTTGTGTTCCTGCCTGCTATGATGCCAGCCACAAATGGGAGTGGATGATTTTGCCCTTAGCCTCCAGAATGGAAAATTCTACCCACCCTTTCAACTATGTGATAATTGTTAATGGCTGGCAATCAACCTCACTGGCTCAGAAAGTGAACAATTAAATGTGTAGAGTCTCATTTCTTCAGATAGTGAATTGTTGTTGGAGATTTTAAGATTCCTCTTAATCCAAACTTTTTGTTCTGTTCCATCATGTAACCCTGCAAAGGAGACAACAGGTGATGATTCTGAAAATAATGCACACATAGTGAGCATAGCAAAGCAGATGTCGGTATAACAGGGTTTGTCACAGATCTAGGTAGCAGGCCTCTGCATTCCTCAGATATCCTGTTGTTGACAGGTTATGTTAGCAGCTGGAGGAGCACTTTGTAGATGACATCTCCAACCTTTATATAGAAGTTCATGACAATCACTTGATAAAAATAACAACAGAACTCCTTAGACAAATATGTGACATGTAAACAAAATGATGTTATTTTTCACTTGCACCATATCTGCTCACGTGGCATTCTTCCATTACCAAGTTCTTGTAAAAAATGATGGACCTCCATCCCAGGAACAAGTGGAGTTTGGTCAAGGGTACCATGGAGTTACCTGAGTCACTGAAAACCAATTGCTTGTTAACATCAATGTCTTTGGCAGACCCATAGTCTCCCTCATTCAACCTGCCCTCAGTTGAAAGATACGACTTGCAGTGCCTGCTGGGATGATTTGTCATGAGCAGTTGACCTTCATCTAAGTCTTCACCAGTTCTGTGTTAGCCCTGGTTCTGGCAGTCGCAGCTGTTCAAAGGCACCCAGCTGCCCGTAAATCTAATACACGAGGGCCAATGTATTTTTTTATTCGTTCATGGATGTGGGCTTTGCTGGCTGGGCCCATCCCTAATTGCTCTTGAGAAAGTGGTGGTGAGCTGCCTTCTTGAACCGCTGCAGCCCATGTGGTGTAGGTGCACCCATAGTGCTGTTAGCGAGGGAATTCCAGGATTTTGACCCAGTGACAGAGAAGGAACAGCGATATATTTCCAAGTCAGGATGGTGAGTGGCTTGGAGGGGAACTTGCAGGTGGTGGTGTTCCCATCTATTGGCCAGCATGACATGCCATCCAACATCCTAAGCTCAAACCCCAAGGATGAGTTAATGGTACACTACCCTCCCTGCACCTCCTTCACAACAGTCATACCTGACTTGCACATCATTTTAACACTATAGGTACAATGGCAGGGTTGACCAATTCTTTGATGGTGGAAGGCATGTCTATGGCAACTTGGACATTGACTCCTCAAATTGCCCAGACTCCAAGATACAGCGGCTTG
The DNA here is from genome assembly GCF_964194155.1 of Cetorhinus maximus. NCBI lineage: Eukaryota > Metazoa > Chordata > Chondrichthyes > Lamniformes > Cetorhinidae > Cetorhinus > Cetorhinus maximus. Next base: position 99,079,832 of record NC_135886.1, on the reverse strand, counting down.
CATGACAACCGCATATAAATTGACATCCAAAACCCCAAGAACAGGTCACTCCTCTTGCATGATGCCTATGTAATCGATGCTGTTGCAGTAGGCCTGCTGTCAGAGCCACAGCCAGCTGCCTCTGTTCCCTGTGCTCCCAGGCTATAGCCTATTTTTCTCCATCTCCTCCTATCAGAAGCTCAGCAGCAGCCACTGGACCCAAGTTCTGGTATACAAAACTGCTGCGCAATACTTGCTCCCATTGCTTCTGTTGTGATCCTTCAAAATCTTCCCTATTTCACAAGTAACGCGAGGATTAAACTGAAGTAAAATACACACATTTTGATCATCATCAACTATTGCATAATTCTAGCATGGAGTTTTCATAACTAGATATTAACCGGGCCTCATTAAATAAAAATCCAGGGTATACCCTGACAGTTCCCAGTCATCATAAAGACATGGTGCCACAATCCTCAGAAAATCACTGGGCACAATGGACAACTGTCACTACTTTCTACTGCTACTGCACAACTCTTTACCTCTTTCCACTTTATTGCTAACATTATAAATGCATGGCTCTAGAGTCCTTTAGTAAAATAAATTTGTACAGTTTTAATCCAAGTCCCAGTGAAGAATGAGCACTTGGAAAAATATTGCTATTTAATGCTTCCCCAGCTGGCACTGTTGCAGGGATTTAGCTCAAACAAACTAAAAGTAGTACAACGATTCCCCAGAACGTAAAATAACACAAAGGGGTTAAAAAATGTATGCTGCCTGTCTAAATATTTATGCTCCAGCCTAAAAGGTAATGTTTCAACTTTTTGCACTGAGCCTTCAGCGCTGCCTACCACATGCATTTGATTTCCTTTTTTTTTTGTTTAGTTTTCAACTGGAGTGCACTTTAAGTGCATAATTTGTGCTGTCCTTCCCACTGCTTTTCAGATGCAGTGGTGTCCTCCTGAGGAAGTGTTTGGCCTGGGTCAGTAATTGCTACTTTACCCCAATGCTACTGTTCACATTCAGAACAGTTTAACTGTGCCACATGCACAGAGTTTTGACCATATCGTCTTTACGGAGGGCGTTCGTTAACATTGACCATGAAGAGGAATGGATGGAGAGGGGCATACCAATTCCACTGATCTAGCTTTACCCCCTTAAAACAAAGTAAAACTGGGAAAGAAACCTGTCTGTAAAGGTACTGCTTTGTTTCTTTTTTGTAATCTATATTTTAAAGGACCTGAAGAATTTCCCACAAATTATTTGACAACAGCTGTGCTGGCGCTTAGTGTCCCATTCCTAAAACTTGTGAACAGTCCTTTTCTCCCACTGCTGATTTATTAAGCTAACTGCTACCTGTTACTGTATTCTTTCATTCCCTGAAATGCACTACAGCAATGGGCATCCTTGTGTAAAATCCCTTTGAATGCAAAACATCACTAAATACAGAGCTTAGGAAAGGGACATTCAGAATCTTGTCCTCAGTGGGACAGAAGTTGGAAAATACTGACATTCTTAGAAAAAAGTTAAAAGCCTGTGCACCTTATTTTGACCGAAGGGAGAAAAGTGATGTTGCACCAAAGCCTGCGCTTGAGGCGGAGGTGAATTCAAAACAATCTGCGGGAACAGTGGACGATTTTTAAAAAACAATTTCAATGGGTTTGGAATTAGATAAAATCTCACCCAATAGTTCAGTGAGCGAGTAGTTAATTGATAGAACAGGCTTCCTAGGGAAACGGTGGAAGCAGTTTGTATCGATTAACTCAAATACAAATTAGTTTGATTTCTGATAGCAAATAATATTTTGGGAAAAGGTACCTGAACAATTTGAAACATGAGATGTGGTAATGTAACATGTTGGGATGGACAGGTCCATTTGGATTGATGTTTCTCAAAAGTGTCCACCAGTTGGGCTTTCCTTGCCTCATGTCTGGATCTGTTGAGAACTAATTGATACAGTTCGATTGCTCTGTTTAGTTAGCAGCTCCAATATTGTTGCAGCATGTGACTAACAAGATATGGTATAAGGCAGACTAGATGGACCTTCGCCTTTTTTCATCTAGCAGTTCCTATGTTCCTATTTCAATGGGACATTTCCAGTCAGGTACCCCTCTGGGTATCAGATGCATCAACATGGAATCTATTTAGATTTTAATAATAAATCACAGGGCCAAAACACCGCTGATAAGAAGAAATCAGTGTCTCAACACACCCTTGAAAATAACCTGGTTTTGCAATAGAAGTTGCATGGCATTTACAGACCAATCGACCCATTACAGGGCCAATGTGGAGCACAAAATGTATAAGCACATCACTGAAATCTGTGACATGTGTTTAAGATGCTCCAATATATTCTGAAGTTAACCCACCATGCAATAAAACATTTGTGTTTTTGCTGGAGATAGTTGCTAAATGGTGGCAGAATAGAAAAGGGAGCACATACAATTTTTCAGTTTCTAAATTAGGATTAATTTGAAACCCCAACATTCAGAAGAAATTACAGCATCCTGTACTCATGAGCATTAGTAACTGGAGTGAGCAAAATGCTTCATTCTGCTGGCAATATTGAGATACTGACACAATGTCAATGTGAAATTACAATCGTAATGAAATGGAGCTCTTGAGAGGTAATACCAGGACATGGAGTACAATGCAAACTGGTGAATGGCAAGTTTAGGGCTTATGTCAATAAGTTCATCACATAAATCATAACCAAGCTATGAAATTAACTTCTGGGTAGAGTGGTGCAGACAAAAAGCTTAGAATCATTTAAGAAATTATTTGGGCAGAGCATTGTAGGCAATGTTCCCTTGAAGCTGCGCAGATGTGAGATAGCACACAGTGCAACAAGTGGGCCATACACTAACAGCCTTCCCTTTAAGATGCATGTATGTTTGGACACACAACAACCTTAAAGGGATAGCACAGTGCAATAAACAGGCACACACAACAAATAGAAATGAGAGGGAGCATTGTAGGTCTTTCAGGATGAGTGAGATGGGAGGGGATAAATAACTTTCCTCATCTGTACCTATTATGTGATCTTCAGTGGGATAACCAGGAGATGCAGCACACTGTAATAAAGGGCTCAATAATGGTACTTCAATGTACTGTGCCTGTAAGTGGCAGAATATAGATCTGTTCTTCCAATTCTCTGGCGTGGGTTTAATTTGTTCTGAACATTATAGTGAGTACAGGCACTAATTGTGCTTTAAAAGCCATTCATTTTGTGATTTACTGTTTATTGCTATGTTTCTAAACCTGCTCTAATTAAATGTTTCAAATGTTAATATACAAACTTGGCAGTGGCGTTTTTCTTTTGCTTTTTGCCTTTTAGTTAAGTGGTAATTAATGTGCAATATGTAAAATTTACTTTCCCGTATTGTATTCATTTCTCCGATTTAAATCTGGTGATTAAACAGGGAGCTGTCCGAGTTCCATTGGTGAGCAGAACAGGAGATACAAGCTGAAGGGGGAGGCTTTTGGAAAACTCACAGCAAATGTGTCATTGTTAGAAACCTGGAAGGAAGCAGCAATAGCAAGAGGTCACTATCCCTTGAGGTTCAAGGCCACAAAAGGCTGTTCTCTTAAGGCTCTGTACAAACCAATACTGTGTGAGTAAAACAACAACATGCTTTTATATAGTGCTTTTAACTTAGTAAAACATCCCAAAACCAAGTACATAAAATATTAGAATAGATGACCAAAAGCTCAATTGGTCAAAGAGGTCGCTTTTAAATTGCTTCTTAAAGGAGGACAGAGAGGTAGAGAGATGGAGAGGGAATTTCAGAGCTAGAGCCTTGGCAGCTGATAGCACGTCTGCCAATGGTGGAGTGATGAAAATTGAGGAAGTGAAAGAGGCTAGAATTGAAGGAGTGCAAAGATCGTGGAGGATTGTAGGGTTGGAGGAGATCAAAAAAGTAGCAAGGGGCAAGGACCATGGAGAGGTTTGGAAACTAGGATGTGGTATTTGCTCCATTTGGGATATAGATAAAATGAGGGATGAATGAATTATAAAAAATACTAATGGGATATTATAGTATAACAGACAGACAGCTAACAATGTACTTTCAGGGCCCTAGTTAAAAGCCATTGTATTTTCAGTAGATAACTGTGGAACCATTAGACAACATTGGAGATGAGGAGTCACAATAGCTCTGCCTATGTCCAAAGCTGGCTGCTGCAGATGTTTTGTCTACCAGTCCTTTGTGTTGGCTTGACTGGAATGTTCATACAATGTAAAGGGTTATCACATTCCAGGAGGTTGATGAGTTAGCCTTTGTCCATTTTTTAATATAGGATTTAAACAAGAGAATATGGAATGGAAACAAATTTTCATTCTTTTTTCTTCATGCCTTCTCAGCATGATAGTTGATATATTTAAAGTGTTAACTTGGTGCAGTTTATTTAATACAACCAAAATTGAGTTTATTCCAAAAAATATAAACATTTTAAATTATAGTCCATCAACCGTGTGTATCCCAATTTTAAATGACTGAAAATGACTTTTAAAAAGCATACAAGACTCTTTTCTGGTTAGGTTGGTGTACAGTAGTCAACTCGCTAGTAAATTAACAACAAATTAATTCAAAAGCTTTCAAATCTTGCATATTCTTGACCTTGCTCCCAAAAGATGCAGCTTAACTTTTGAAGCCCTCTCTAAGGTATGCAAATAAGCACAATTAGCAGAAAGCCCCAGTGGTGATGAGTTCATCTTGCGGGCCTAGCCAATTTTGTGGATGGGGCCTGACAGTGTGATTTTTTTTCACACCAGGAGAAAAGAGCACAGAATTTCCATTTGCCCTGAACGCAATTTGCACTTAAAGTTCTGCAATCTGTTGTAGCAGCTATGCCGGTGTCAGACAAATTGCACTGAAATAAAACAGCACAATCAAGTGGAAAATTCAAGCCCTTGGATTATTTCTGCAGTATTGCTCTTGTATTTTTCCTTAAGCTTTCTGCTTTTTTATTTGTTCACAGGACCTAGGCATCATTAGCGAGGCCAGCATTTATTGCCCATCCCTAGTTGCCCTTGAGAAGGTGATGGTGAGCTGCCTTCTTGAACCACTGCAGTCCATGTGGTGTAAGTACACCCACAGTGCTGTTAGGAAGGGAGTTCTAGGATTTCAACCCAGTGACAGTGAAGGAACAATGATATGTTTCCAAGCCAGGATGATGAGTGACTTAGAAGGGAACTTGAAGGTGGTGGTGTTCCCATGCGACATGACAAGAGCCATCACACTCTTTTGAAAAGTAATCCATTGTGTACAAGGTGCTTCAGGACATCTTTGGAACGTGATAAACATAAATCCATTCTTTCTCAATGGTCCAAATCTTCCGAGGTGTGGCAATCACCGTCAAATTGCAACTCTGATCCTATTTCACTCCTCCATGCCAGAACTCCGCACTTCTGGCTTGGACTTCAAATCCTGGCTTTTCCAGAAAAGCAGGCTGTATAGTTCCTCGTAGCACTGGAACATTAAGGGGAAGCCATGCCATCCTTTCATGGCATTTGCTGTCATATTCCGGTAAGTAAAGAGTTTAAAGGTCCCAAACCTTCTTTGAAAAACTACAGAGAAAAAGTAAGTGTGCAAGGGGTAAGGGGTAGGATGGGTAAGGTAAGGAGGTAAGGGGTAGGGTGAGTAAGGTAAGTGGGTAAAGGGGTAGCGTGGGTAAGGTAAATCGATGAGGGTTAGGGTGGCAGGGTGGCAGTTGGGTAGGGTGGCACGTGGGTGAGGCAGGTAGGTGGGTCGGGTTGGTATGGGAGGGGTTGTCAGGTCAGGTGCTAATCAGGTTGGGTCAGGGGCTGTTGGCGGGTTGGGGATAGTCAGGTGGTTGGGGCTAACCAGGTTGGGTCAGGGGTGTGTCAGATTCGGTCCATTCAGGGACTCAGCAGTCGGGATTCTGGGGAGAGCTGGGGGGCAAGTCAGGTGTTGGGGTTGGGTCAATGGGGAGTCAGGGGTTGCGGGGAGAGTCAGGGGTTGTGAGCTAGTCAGGTCGGGATGGGGGAGTCAGGGAGGTTGGTGGGGTCGGGGGTAGCCTAGACAAATCAAGTAGTGAGCCAGGGATTCAGCATAAATAGTTACCCAGGAGTTAGACTAGGATTTTTCTAACATTTCCTGGGTAACTCTTTAGGTAAGTAAGTCGGAACCTTCTGAAGTATCTGACTCTCACTCAGGGTTGGAGACTTTCTCGGAGGGTCCCAGGGAACAGGGGAAGTTCAAACTTCCTGAGCCAATCCCACAGCATTAGAGCATTGGAACTTCTGAGGGTTCCCATAACATATCTTCCGGGGTATGTCCGGTCTCTGACTGTTCAGAGACTGCAAGATCTGGGTCCTTGCCTTATTTTTTCTTTCCTGTAAGCAGGAAAATAATCAAAGCCACTCAGAAAAAATATGGCAGAATAGTGTGATCACAATCTGGGAATCGGGAAATTCTGAGCTAATGAAATTATCTCACATGTTACAGAATGCTTGGGGATTTTAAAGCAGTGCAGCTCAACCCAGATGTGTTCAAACAGAAAGTAGAACTCACCGACAGAAGCTACTGTTTATAGAGTAACTGACCTTAAAACTGCAGATAATATTACAGCAATTGTGTGTTTTTCATTCGAAAATGATTGAACACTTTCTTATGATATTCTAACAAGTTAATTTTTGATGTAGGATTGCTATGACATCAGAAAAGAATTTTAAAATACTTGGATGACAAGCTCCTCCAGTTAAGTTTTGGTGGAGCCCAGAAGGTTAGCAATGACATGGCAAAAGTGCTTTAATCAAGGTTAATTTTTCCCCTTTCTGAGAAACTGGAGCTCTTCCTGAGTTTCTCTTAGTTCTTTCATAGGATGAATCATCAAATTTCATGGAAATTTATGAGAGAAAAGAGTCAAATGATTGTGGATCATTACAATAAAATAAGTTATCTTTGACCCTTTAACTATAATGCACAGATTTTGGGAATTTTCCTTATGATCCTTGTGATTTCAGAGCCATTATATCCACTGCCAGTGGGTGGAGGTTGTTAACTGAGCAGACGAAAACAAATCTTGTCACATCATTAGAGATGAAAACCAGTGTAAGTAGCACCTTTATACAAATGGTCATGTCCCCAGTCCATTGAATCAGTGGGTAAGGTTGTAATGGCAATGCTTGTTGTTCTTTGTGGCTGCAAAGATGGTACTTCAACCCCTTAGAAAATAAGTATTACAGAATACCTGCACTCTAGCTTTCTCCACTGGTGGTACTGGATCCTCCCTCAAATGGGTAAACATCAGTCCTAAATATCCTTGCACTTCCTGCCTGTGCCTATCTTTGCCAGAAGTGCAATGGAGACCCAAATTTACTCATGCAAATGAAGTTATTGGCAAAATTGCAGAGGTGCGTGTTATGACATGTCAGATGATGTGTGCCAGGCAGATCAAATCCATGAGGGAAACTTGATCACGCGATCAAAACAATTATGCAATTTGTATTTTATTTTGAGATGCGTGCCTTGAATTCAGTAGTAATAAGTCCACCTAGACTTAGAGATTTCTTACAAAACTAAATTAAACATTTATTAACAAAAGAAAAGATTTCAAGCACATGCATAGGTCTACAAATTACTACTATAATAATTCCTAAAACCCCTAATTAATCTGGCTCCTAGTTACACCTCCGTTAAGGCAACAGTAAAAACAAATAGACTAAACAGACCCAGGCAAAACAACACAATACCCTGGATAGTCCCATTCAAAATGAGTTTTCTGAGCTTCAGCTCCTGTAGACAGCAATTTGATGCACAGAGGCTGGAGGTTTTTCACAGTTATGTTAGATCTTAGAATGCCTTCCCCTTACACATAACTTCATCTCCTTTATACATGTTTCTCCCTTTAAATCAAATTCCATTGTTTCCATAAGTTTTTTCCACTTTACTTTTTTCATATTATAAATCTTTTCATTGTGTTCATATTATCAGTAAACTTTGGGAAAAATAAACACATTGTTTGGCTTAGCTTTTTATAGCTAGGTGTAACATTCTACCATCTCATTGAAATTCAATCTAATCTAATTTATCTATAAATGCAAATTTTCCTCACACCTCACATTCTAAAACTTCAGTCATATTTACACATTTAGCATTTCAAACTTAGCTTCTTTGTTTGATGACTCAAAAACCTCAAACCAGCTGCTTCCAATTCAATTAAATCCCACACACACAGAGATACACACAGAGAAACTAATCCAAATCCTGCTATTAACCCATTTTTACAATAAATCACAATAATATTATGAAAATTATTATATTTTGATGACAGTACGAAGAGCAAAAGGTCTGAGGGAATTCAAGGCAATTTCTCTTATTAACTGTGATCATTAACTGTGATGTGAGATTCACCAATTGAGATCACTTTAGGCTGAGCAGATAATTTAGTTAAATTTTAGTAACCTAGGGAAGAATTTTTCCCCTGTCAGGGGGGAAGTGCAGGAGCGGGCATATGCTGGCAACCTCTGATTAGCGCTGCCGATCGGGGGAGTGCCGCCATTTCACGTGCGCAGGCCAATTAAGGCCCGCCCAACGTGACATCCACCTGGAAGCGCTATGCACTCCCTGTGCGGGTGGGGAGGATTCCTTCGGCTGAGCGTGCGCTCTTTTGTGGATGTGCACGAAAGAGCGCACTCATCTCCCTGAGGCTAAGTGCTGCCTCAGGGAGATCGGCGCCAAATTTAAAAATGGTAAATGTACAAAATTAAAATTTCCCTGACATGTCCCTTCATGTGACACTGTCACATGAGCTGGGACATGTCCATCATTTTTAATCAAACTTTTATTAAATTTTTTAAAACCCTCATGAAATCTCATCCTGCCCGTGGATGAGGTTTCATGCTTTTTCTGAAGCCCGTCAGGGCTCCTGGCCTGCCCGCCAACCTTAAGGTTGTACGGGTAGGTCCACTAACTAGTCTAATTAGTTTTTAAATGGTCTCAATAGGCCGTTGACAGGTCGGCGGGTGCACAGCTGATTCGGCTGCGCCCCCGCTGATCTGAAAATTGAAATAACGCGTGGTGATGTCGGGAGTTCCACCCAACATCATCCCGCATCCTTTTATGCATCGGCGAGTGGGCCCCACCCCCCACTCGCCAACCTAAATATCTTGGCCTTAGATCTGCTCAGCCTACAGTGACATTCGATGTCTGTTGGTGAATTATCAACTGATCAATTAAATTAAACTATTACCTGTTTTAACAAACATCTTGTGTTCATTAGAAGATATCTTATGTAAATATTTCTTGTCCAAAGTGAAGATCACAGGAGGAATTTTTCAAGTCCATGTAAATGGCTGTTGTATCTGGAAAATCCCTTCTTCTCTTATATCATAAAATTTTACAGTAAAGAACTAATAGGCAGAATATATACTCAGAATGGTGGTCAACAGCGGTCATCCTGGACTAGACCGTACTGAACATAGTGTGATTAGATATAGTCACCATACTGTAGAATGGATTTTAAAAAATTCTTTCACAGGATGTGGCCATTGTTGGCTAGGCCAGAATCTGTTGCCCATTCCTAATTGCCCTTGAGAAGGTGGTGGTGAGCCAGCTATTTGAACCACCTCAGTCCATGAGATGTAGACATGCCCACAGTGCTGTTAAGAAGGGAGTTCCAGGGTTTTAACCCAGCGACAGTGAAGGAACAGTGATATATTTCCAAGTCAGAATGGTGTGTGGCTTGGAGAGGAATTTGAAGGTGGTGGTGTTCCCATGCATCTGCTGCTCTTGTCCTTCTAGGTGGTAGAGGTCATGGGTTTGGAAGGTGCTGTTGAAGGAGCCTTGGTGAGTTACTAGAGTGTAGATGATATACACTGCAACCACTGTGTATCAGTGGTGGAGGGAGTGAATGTTTAAGTTAGTAGATGGAGTGCCAATCAAGCAGGCTGCTTTGTTCTGGATAAATAGAAAGGCTGGGGGAATGGTCAAGTTGAGAAATTCTCTCCAATTAGAGATCAGCACCACATCCTTATACGTGCTACTGTTATCAATCTGCCACTGTCTCTTCATCTTTCAAAAATATTGTTGTAATCCCCCTTCTCAATAAGATAAACCTAAACCTCTTAATTCTTTCCAATTAGCACCCTATATTAAACTTTATCTTCTTGTCCAACATCCTGGGATGTGTCGGTGCTTTGCTATTACACACCCACATTTTTTTTATTCAGGTTTGTCTTATCTGGTCTCCACCCTGCCCACTCTACTGACATCATACTGGTCAAAGCCACAAAGGGCACAGTGTAACCCTGACCAGTATGGCCTCACTACTTCTCACCATCTCTCCTCAATCTCTCTACCGCTTTCAACCCAGTTAACCATTCTTTCACCTTAAATATCCCTCCTCCATAATCCATCTCCAAGGCAGTGCTCTCACCTGGTTCTGCTCTTACTTGAATTAAGCCAGATACTACATTGCACCCAATGGTGTGTCCTCGCCCATTGACATCAGCTTTGGTGTACCCCATTGATTTATCCTTGACTCTTTCTCTTCACTATTAACATTCTACTCCTCGGTGACATTATCCAGAAGTAACGGATCAGCTTTCATCTCATACGCTGAGAGTACTGAGTTTAACTTGCTGCCTCCTCCACTGACCCAAATAGTGTTGCCACGTTCTCTAATTGTCTGTTTGATAGCAAGACTTGGATAAGCCAAGACTTCCTGCAGCTGAATATCATTGTCTTCAACTCTGCTCAACCTCTCCAAATCCTTGGCCTGTAGTTATCCTCCATATTTGCAGTTCTAGACTGGACAACTTTGTCTTGCACATTTGCTGCATTATCAAAAAACATCTTTGTCTACCTCAACATTACCCTCCTCCACTCCCATCTACCAGCAAAATATGTGTCTAGTCTTTCAGGATCTCTAGATTCCACCTAGCTATTCTTTGTGTATCAGTCTCGCAAAAACATAAACTCATTTGCATCCTCACCCACACTGAACCATATACCCTGAAACTCCTGCCTTCTCGGTGAACTCCACTGGCTACCCGTGTCCCAGGATATTAGTATCAAAATTCGTGTCCTTGATTTAAAATCCCTTCGTGGCCTTGTCCCACCTTAAATTGATGACCTCTTCCAGTCTTACTTTCCTGCATGGACTTGTACTTCCTAAAACTGGACTTCGGCCAACCTTTCACATTCTCCACTCTTTCATCAAGTGCCATTCATTCAGTCACTTCATTCCTGTCTTATAGAATTTCCGATCCAATTTCTTCTACCCTGCCACCCCATTCCCAGCTTTCAAACCCTACATTTCATCTGGGCCTTTAGTTCTCTATCTTAGGCTCCGTATTTATAGTTACAAATGTCCAAAGCGTATCGTAATGGGTTACATTTTGAATTAAAATGGACAACCAAAGGCACAGTCAAAATGAAGGGTTTTGAACTATATAAATGGAAGTAGTTTCCTCTCCTTTTCTTCTTTTCTGTAAAACCCAAATCCTTTTTTCATTATTGTGAAATACCTCAAACACCCTCCTGCACAGAAAGCAGGTAGTTTTGCATTTATGTGATACATAAAATGGGTGATATCAGGTCAGCCACCTGTTAAACACATCTCCTCGTGTTCATTTGCAAAGATACAAGGATACTTAACAGATGACGGTTCCAATATTGCACGTTCTACACTATCGCCCAAAGTCACATTTCCTCCCAGACATGCAAGTTGTTGGTTACAATTTATGAACAGCCAATCAAATTACAAGAATATATTATTTTGTAGCACTTGTTTCCAGAGAAAGCATTTTTTCCTAACAGTACTAATGAACGAGTCATCACAACTGACTTGTAATAATGGGCCTTTAAAGTTTCTCAAGCAATAAAACAAGCAACTCAAATAGTTCAAATGTCAGGAAGCTGATTGATCCAACTGTGGAAGGAATAATTATTTAAATGGGAAGTAGCTCAAGGAAAACTGAACAAATTTGGTCATTTTGATAACAGTGAGATCATTGAAAACAGCACTAAACATGAACAAATAGATTATTAGCACCATCCAGCAGCATGACAATACTTCTTACTTACATTTTCAGTAAGTTTAGAGACTATGGGAAAATCAATCCATATGGGCATTAACTTTAAGCTAAAACAGAAGAATGGGTACCTGGTGGTGATTACAAGGAATAATCTAATAGAGGGGATCAAATGATAGCATAACTCATGAAAGGTAAAAGACGTGGAATCTCTCATTACTTATGATTTGTACACTTACAATTTTGTTGGTGGGTGTTGCCTGGTATATAGGTAAGGTGTTCTTGGCCAATCCCCTTGCTGGCTGCAGCTTTTCCCAAATGATTAACAATTATTACTGGAACATTATTACTGCAGGGTTTCTCATGTTATCATTGGCACTGATTACCAGAAAATCTCAACAAAATGATGACTGCATTGTCTTCAAAACAACACGCAGTGCTTTTCAAAAGTCATTCATTCTACGTGAGACCTTTCAGGATATTTCTGAGAGTCGTGATAAGGGACGACATACATGTAAGTCATTCTTTCTTGTTATGTAAACAATACCAAATGCTAGGGAGTGTGCTATGAGGCTCCAACACACAGTTGAGAAATTCAGATGCCGAACAATTGAGCCTCATTTTTTTTCCAGAGGGGTCCATTCAGTTTACTTCAAATATCTAACCCATTCTGATCCATTCTTAAAGTATGTAAAAGTTATGATCATTCAATGAAGCGTCAAGAGAATAAAAGCAGAGAAATAAGGTAATCCACTCATGTTGGTTCTTCTGACCTGCAACAGGGAATTTACAAATGCCAACTTGCAATCTTCTCTCAACATGAGGAATTAAACCTCACACCTAGTTAAAGCAATAAGGAACATAGGAACAAGAGTAGGTCATTTGGTCCCTCAACCTGTTCCATGTAATCAGATCGTGGCTGATCTGTATCTCAAATCTATTGACCCACCTTGCCGGCTGAAGGGTTCTCAAAATTCCCACATTTTTCATATCATCAACAAGGATATGACTTTTGGACTTTTATGGCAGAGGACCCAACTACTGAGTTAAGTGTAGAACCCTGCAGACAGGAGGCTAGGCCCATGAAGGCCTGGGACTGGACATGCCCCGGCTTGTTGAGTGCAGTGTGGATTGTTGCCTGAAGCCAGACAACGAGAGGAGACAGAATATGCATTCTTCCCTTTAAAACAATCAACCCAGAGAAAGTCTTCATCTTACACGAAACTAAAGCCCATCAAAATCTTGCATAAATAATGATTACTAACTACTAAGGCAGGAAGGCAGCAATCAATGCAATTATGCAAACCCATCAATACTCCACATGTACAATGGCTTTCAGTTCAAGACTAGTTATGGGGACAGGAAGACAACGATAAATATCATGCGAGCCCATTAAAAACAACGAGACAACAATCACCTGAAGAAGCCCACCAAAATCAGACAAAGAACTAACCTTGATTTGGATTGAGATAAGAAATTCGAAAAACAGTATAACTGGGCCGACAGTTACGAAAGGGGAGGGTGAGCAGTTTTAGAGCAGTTGAAGCAGAGTTTAAGCAGGGAGAGGTAGCTGAGCCAAGCAGAGGGAGGAGATCTGGCAGTTTGCAGGCCCGCAGGCAACATCACGGCGAGGGGCACGGGGTGGCAGGCTCAACCAAAGACAACAAGGTGCAACCGCAGCCCTCCATAAAGATCGACCACCCACAACCGCGCCCTCCACCCAACTGAAGAACTTTCGCAGATTCCACAGACCAGGACCACGTGGGGATGGCAGGCCCCAGAGGACACAAAGAGTGTACCCCAAAACTGCAACCGGCTTACCTGGCTGGATTTCGAACTGTCAAGGAACCCTGGTAGGTGAGCATGATCCCTGACCTCTCCTACTTCAATTTAGTTAGGTTTTGGGGGTGGGAAAAGGGTAAGGGGATTAGTAGCATGATTTTCCCTCATTATGCCATGTGTTCCACATTCTTAACTAAGTGTACTTTGTAGGTCTGTATAATCTCAGTGTAATCCTAATGTTATAAATTCATTTGTGACTTCAATAAATCCAGTTTTTTTTTCTTGCACCAAAACCAGTTGTCTGCTGCACTTTGTCACAACCCCCAAACAAGTCCAAGGTCTAGAACCCAGGGAGTGGGAACGATTCTGACCGCTCAGAAGACAGAGGTGAAGCAGACACACACTACTGCCCCCTAGAACTATGTTCCCTGATACTCCCACCCAACAAAACTATTGATTTCAGTCATGACATTTTCACACCATCTACGGCTTTTTGGGAAGAAAGTGCCAGATTTCCATTACCTCTTTGTGTGAAAAAGTGCTTCCTGCTTCACTCTTAATTAGGCCTAGCTCTAATTTTAAGATGATGCCCTCTCGTCCTCGGTTCCCTCCTGAAGGAAATAGTTTGTTTTTTGTCCTTTCATGGGATGTAGGCACCACTAGCAAGGCCAGCATTTGTTGCACATCCCTAACCTCCCTTGAACTGAATGGCTTGCTAGGCCATTGCAGAGGGCAGTTAAGAGTCAGCCACATTGCTCTGGGTCTGGAGTCACATGTAGGCCAGACCAGGTAAGAGTGGCAGATTTCCTTCCCTAAAGTGAACCTCTGCAGTAGTTTCTATGTACCTACCCTATTGAATCCCTTAATTATTTAAAACACCTCACTTAAATCACTCCTCCATCTTCTAAACACAAGGAATGCAAAGCATGGGTTTGGCTAAAAGCAGAAACAGTCAGAAGTAGCAAGTTGCACCCATCATGTGGGCTAATGAGAACTGATGTGAAATAATTTATTTCTATCAGTGATGAAGGAACTGTGTCCTCTTCATCTCTAACTGAAAAGCTCAAACAACCCCATGAATTAAACAAAAGTCAATGAATGATGATTTTTGTATGAAAAGGCCTGGTGCTATTATTGACTACCTACATGTACAATCGAGTTGATTTAAAGATTCCAACCCTTGTCTGGTCTTTAATACTGTAGCCTGATAATGATGGTGAGTAACGTCAATGTGTGAATACCATAGTCCAGGCTTAACTTTGAATTCACTCTCCAGTTATTGCTGATGCAGCATCTCTAAGTCACTAATTTACACAATTAGTATTATTTGTATTATTAGTATTATTTAACCGTCTGGTAAGTATAGGAACAGGGTTCTGAATGTATGAGGTCAACAAACAATGCTCTCAATATTTAGACTCATGCCAGGACTTCTGCATTCCCCAATTTCATGGCTTTCAAAAGGGAATTGGATACATACTGTAAAGGAAATAATTGCAGGGCTATGAGAAAAAGGCAATGAAGTGGGACTAATAGACTAGATCTTTCAAGGTGGAATCTTCTGCTGATAGATTAATTTCAGACATTGGGACCATTTTGGGCCCTGACCACACAGGGCTGTGAAATGTGCACTCCAGCATGGTCTTCAGGGAGGCATCCTCCTAACTGGCTACCTCCACGTCCACTGTCTACTTAAGGAAGGCGGGCAGGTTCCTGAGCATGCCAGCCCAATCAGAGGGCATGCAGCTGTGAATGGCCTGCAGCCCCACCGAAAGAGGTGGGCACTGCTGAGACAGGAGACTAGGAGGGTGCCTCAAAATGGAGGCACCTTCAGAGGTGTGAATGAAATGCTGAAAATAAAAAGGCCCAAAGTTAGTAGGGACATCAGAGCAGAGGGGAAACCTCTCTGGAGGATTGGTGGTGGCCATGGGTGTGGCCTTTCATTCCCAAGGTCACATCATTTGAACATGGAGCCTCTGGCTCTTATGTCTCACCCCAGCCTGCTACCAGGAGGCTGCCTCCATGAAGCCGATGCATCCTGCACTCAGAAGGGGGTCTGCTCCGATGCCAAGAAGATTTTGGCGGAGTCCTCACTAATGTACCCACTAGAGACTTGATTGAACTAATTGGACACCCGCTGCTGCCAGACAGGTAGCTGGTGCCACATTGACCCTGCCTCCGACAAGATTGCCCAGAGGCGGAAAGCAATCTGACGCCCTCATCTGATCTCGCTTCCGGTATCACCTTCAAACCCACCTCTGCAGGCTGAGAAGATCATGTCCTCAAAGAGCCAACACAGACACGATGGGCCGAATGACCTCCTGCTGTGCTGTAATGTTCTACAATTCCATGGTAACAATGTAAGCAAGCACTGTCACTTGCCTCAGTATGAAGCTAGCCAATGTGCATCTTCACTACAATATAAAGATGGTATATTCTTATCCTAGCTCACCTTTTAATCATTTTCTCTCTTAGCTTTCTCCTAACCGCTGAATGGAGTTTCTCATGTATGAGAATAACAATTCTCCTCATCTTGTTGGTCCTTCATTAACAGGATGTTCTCACTGAACGTCGGAAAATCTGATGAGCCTTGCTTCAATATTTCCTTGCACTCCGTGGAGAAGGGATTTGTGGCTGCATCCTATTCATATATGCTCTGGCAGACTTGCTGTTGCCATGGTTTTTACCAGCTGAGGTTAGCTGATGTGAAGTACCTTATTTCTATCAGTGATGAAGGAACTTTGTCCTCTTCATCTCTAACTGAAAGACTTAAACAACCCCATGTGTTACACATAAGTCAATGAATGATGATTTTTAGACAAATCAAATGGAAGTAAAAAGCCTGGTACTATTATTGATTACATGCACATGCAACCTAGTTGATTCCAACCCTTGTGTGGGTTTTAAGTCTGTAACCTGATATTGACAATGAGTAGTGTTATTTCATGATTACCACAGGTCAAATGGCGTATACACGACCTTTGAAGCTTAGAAAAATCCTTCCAAAAACGGGGGGGTTGGCTTATACACCGATTATAAAATGTGAACTGCCAGTGTTGGTGCAGGAGGACCCATTTCCATTCAGTCAGTCACCATGCGCCGCTTGCTCTGTTTTGGTGTCTTAAACTACCACGTATCTTCTTGGCAACATGGCCCATATCGGCTACTTGATCACAAATGCCAACTTATAAGGTGGGCATAACCCTAAACATGTATTTCTAAGCTGAAAAATTCAGGCTAACTCCAAAAGCGAATATAGCCCTAAATATGCATAGCTGAAACATGGAGGATCAACTTAAATGCAGAGTATAGACCTAAACATGCATCCTGGCACTGAAAAAATGGAATCGTCTTACATACCAGCCTAACTTATATGCCGTGACATATGGTACTTAAAGCGTTCAGGACATTACGCTATTTGAAATGAAATAGTTAATATTGTTTGTAAAACAGCACAGGGAGCAGTTGGTACAAACATGTTATTTGTAGAATTGCATCACTCACAGTCAATGCTGGGTTTATACAATGTAATTACGTATACATCCAATAGACATAGAATGGAATAGACCTGGATTTGCACTAAGTGCGTTAGTGAGAGGGAAAAAGGACATTTTACCCGCCGGCCACAATGGTGGATTTTCACGCCAGGGAATCCCATTCCTGCACGTCCCACCTCATTGATTATGCATTCACAGGGAACACGCCGGATTGCTGGTGGGGGGCTCGGATTTGCCCGCCACGCTGTGACCTTAGCTTCCTCGCTCTGGGCACCATATTTAAAGCGCACCAGAGCGCTGCCTACTTCATGTCTTCAGACCAGGACTGCTCCAGGCAACAGATGGCCCCGAAAGCAAAGAAGACAGCAGCCCTCAAATTTAGTGACACTTCTCTGGGACGCACTGGAAGGCTGCCACAATGTCCCCTAACCCTGCTCTGGCTGCAGGAGATCCACCAGAGTCACCAATCCAGCCTGGGAGGTGGTGGCAGCGGCAGTCAGCACTGCTGGAGCACAGAGGAGGCCAGCCTTCCAGTGCAGGAAGAGGATGAATGATCTCATCCATTCCGCCACAGTAAGTCACTCTCCTTTTCACTCTCAACTCACACACTCACAAACCCATTACACATCCACAGGGATCTCACATCTCAAGGGATGACACCACTAACTCTCATACATACCCTCACATCTCCATCAGGCTCATATCCTCTGGAGCTCGTGTCCTCATCCTGTCCATGGCTCCGCTCACCACACAAACATTCCACGCAGTGCCATGTGTCCTGCTCATGATCTCTCCATCTGTTTTCATGCAGGAGAAGCTGGCTCACATCAGCAGGGAGAGGTCCCAGATCATGGGTAGAGTGGTCCACATTAGGCCCCGTACCCACTTTGAGGAGCATGTCATCGCGCTGACTGGTAAGGACATGGACTGTTCCTGTGGTGACGATGAGGTCGACGGCGAACACCTACCTGAGGATCCTGCACCACATCATCCCTCTCTCAACTCAAATGTGCTCTCTCTCCTGTTTTTGATTCTGCTGCCATTTGCTAATTATCTCTACTTTGGTTCACAGGGAGCTCTGCCAAGTGACTGACGCCCTCAGCCAGCCAGTCACTCAGCTCCATCCAGGTCCTCACCTCCAGCCAAGAGGACACCTCCTCTAGTGAAGAGCTGGAAATAAGCAGTCTGGAAGACCCGTCACAGCGCTTACCCACACCCTGCATCAGCGCAGAGACACATACTTCGGTGGGACCTAGATCTAGAGCAGGCTCAGGTTCACAGTCTGTTTACTGTATAGACACATGTCCGCAGCAGGAGGAGGCAGGTTCAGCCAAGCTCCCCAGTACTCAGAGGACTGCAGGGAAAGAGGCATCTGTGAGGTCTGAGTCAGATGACGAGTCTTTGGAGTCAGCCTTCCAACTCATCTTGGAGAGTCAGCAGAAGGTGGGGGAACATCATGCAGAGCTGTTGGAAGCCCTGAACAGAGTGGCACACAAGTCAGAGGAGTGCATCTGCCTGCTCCCCAGTGAAGCAGTGCCCACATGTACAAGTAAGGAGGTCTCCATGGGAAGGATGGCAGACTCATGGAGACCCTGGTCCAGCAGAACGCAGAGATGCGCGCAGACCTGCACTCCATCGCGGTAGCCATGGGTCAGTTCCTGCAGTTGCAAGGCGAGAGGGAAATGGGGCACCTCGGCGTCATGCCAGGTGCTCTTTTCCCTCAAGGAGTCAGGCCGGGGCCCTCGGGCACCCGTAGGGAGGAGGAGCAGCAGCTGGACACCCCTGGGTCATCCACTCAGGAATCTCAGAGGCTGTCCTCTCCCTCCAAGTCCCCTTTGCCACTGGCCCCCTCCACCTCATCCTCTGTCACCGCAGAGGGAGCAGCTGGTCCACAGGAGGACAGCCAAACGAATCCAGAGCCCTCAAGGCCTCAGCTCTCCAGAGGACTCATGCTAAAGTCATCAGAGGTAACAGGGCCAACCATTCCACAGGCTGTTTCCACCCCTGCTGTGGATGTCAGGGCAGCTTCCTAGGAGAAGTGGGAGGCCTAGAAAAGTTATGAATTTTTGATCACAAGTGGTTGCATGGGTGAACACTTTTTGCCACTGTATAATCTGAAAATATATTCACTTTCACTGAATAATGTGTAATGGTGTCTTTCAGCTTCATTTACAGGCTTTGTGAGTCATCCCCCTGCATCCCCCCCACTAACAGTTCAGCTGCATGCAGCTGGACCTCACGTGATTCTGGAGGGAGAAGTGTGTGTGTGTGGCAGGGCCTTTCGGAGCCTCGTGCAAGCACTGTCCTATACACATGGAGCCTTCATCCATCACACTCATCTTGCTTTCCCGAACATTTTCAATGCCGTCTGCTGGGGCTCTCTTCCAGTTGTCCATCTGAGCTGACCTGCATCTCCACCTACCCAATGATCTCACTCCCATGCAGCACCTGTGCCCATCCAACGTGAGGCTCCTCCCACTATCAATTTGAAAAACATGGTCGTAGTCAAGTTTCTGCTCAGCTCCCCTGTCCTTACCCCTCCCCCAGTCACCCATGTCCTTTCCCCCATCACTGTGGACACTCCTGGCATCACCTTCCACCTCCCCACCATCACCTACCAACCCAAACCCTTTTCTTTCCAGGATGTCCAGGTGAATATGCACATTCCCTACCTTCTTGAGAATCCCACCTCCATGCACATTGAACTCCTCCTTTCCACCCCAGGGTCTGTGTCTGCTTCCAAGTCCCCAACAATCACCCTCACCGTCCCTTGTACCACTAGCGTCGCACACTCAGCCTCCCACCCTTCCAGCTCACTCAGCGCCCTCTCATTCTCACCGTTACCTCCTACCATGCTCACCCTCAGTTCTCTCCCCAGCAGGCAGTCATTGACTCCACAGACCCTTCCCTTGCACGTTCACCTGGACATCCCCACCCACTCACTTCCTCCTCACCCTTATTGCCTCCTCCACCCTCATTCCCTCCTCCACCTAACTCCCTCCTCCACCCTCACTCCTTCCCCCCCCCCACTCTGAACTCCTTCCTTCACCCACCACCCCCCTGCCCCCCCCAGACTCCTTCCCCCTCCGAACTCTTGGAGACCTATTGATATTATTTATCTGTTGAACACAAGAATAGTTGTGACAAAGTTAATCATATACCAAACTAGGACTCGGGGTCATTCTCTCATAGTGTGCATTGAATATAAAATAACAAAGCTTTAACTCTATATGCAACTGGTCCTCTTTGAACGATGAGTTTGAACTTTCGTTGATTTATTCCGTACCTTGTGAGCACCATTACTCAAAGCATGGTTGTACCTTATTTATTGCAGAGTAATGGAGGATACTTTGAATTTTTTGTTCGCTCTGTGTCTGCCCTTTGATATCTCAAGCATTATGTACACCATTTGTTTGTTCCTAAAGGGTAAATATTACAGTGCTGGAAATCAAGTCATTTCAGTGGATTTTACATTGTTCCATTGGTTTAGAAATGAGAAATGCAGTCCTTTGCTGCAAATATTTGCTTTGGAACACACTTAATGTAACCGTACTAATGTCTAACCATAATTCTGTTCTAAATTAATGAATAACTTTCTTGTAAGAGGATCAGATCAGTGCTATTCTTATTTACAGCGAGACTGCAACTTGTGAAAAAGCACAAAGGATTTTGCAAGTAAGCATTTTCACTTTTTAATGGTGGATCTTCTATCGTGAGTCAGAGTACTCATTATCTTATCCTAAATAACATAAATTATAAAATAAGAGGCAGCAATTTACAATGAATTCAATAAGGCATATCTCATATCTATGATCAAATTGAAAAGCGTTAGTGATATTTTCAGGCCATATTTTCAGGGAAAAAATGTAAATCAGTGGTTTTATGTTTGTTTAATTGTAGTACTATTTTTAAAGGCGAGGAAGGTGAAAGGAAGGTATTTTTGATTGCAGGTAGGACATATAGGCTTTCACTTGTATAGCATCTGTTCTTCCTTGTCAACGAAGTACTTTTGAAATGTAATCACTGTTGTAATGTAGGCAAACACAACAGTAAATTATACACAGCAAGGCCCCACAAGCAGCAGTTAGAAAAATGATCAGATAGCTTGTTTTTGGTGGTGTTGGTTGAGGAGCAAATATTGGCCAGGATACGAGGACAACTATCCTTACTCTTATTTGAATAGTCCATGGGATATCTTACATTCACCTGAGAGAGCAGAAGGGATCGGGTTTAATGTTTCATCTGAAAGATGGCAGGGGAGAAATTCATTCAAGTATCTCTGCTTTTACTAGTGGTACACATATTCACATCAATTCCCTGCGGAAAGGCAGTGCTGCAGATGACTAACTGCCCAGCCTGTTTGGCATTCTTCAATGATATGCCCTTGGGAATCAATGTAAGTCCAGCGCCACTAGAAACAATGCTATGCAAGTGAAGTTCTCCGACATCTCCAGTGGTGCTGCACTCCCTCAGCACTGCACTGGACTATCAGCCTATATAGTCCATCTGATTCAGAGGTCAGAGTGCTTCCTCTGAGCCAAAGCTAATTGGTAGGAATGGGGTATATCAGAAAAGGGGAATTTTGGTCCGGCCTTGATACTTTCTTGTATTCAGAGTCACTGGTCTCTCCTATAAACAGACCTTGCATTCCTTACCTGTACTAGATCATACCATAGTGTGTGAGACTGGGGGAAAGTGGGGCTTAAGAAGGGAACTATGTTATAGCAATTTATTGCCATAAACTCGCTCCAGCACAATCCAACCTTCTAAGAGGCAGATAGTTTAGACTTTAGGGATACAAGGCTAAATTGGAATCATCATTTCAGTTGGGAAGTTAATTTGCAGACTAACCTGCAGTAAATCTTGCCTTCTTTTAACTTATTCATCCCTTCCTTGTGATAAAGAACAAAAAACATGTTGCATGGTGTTAGTGACCAAAATAACACATTATTCTGGTCGGCCCTATCACTGAACTGGACCAAGGTATTCATTGGGCCTGGTTGCCTTTCTCAGCAGAGCTTACCAATTGACTCAGAACACGAGTGTTTCCTTGTTCTATTGCTCAATCTCCGGGAATGGAATTAATGGCTTGACTCCCTGTTGAAGTGTTAGCATCTAGGGCTGCCAATCAAACTGGCTAGTACCATCCTGTTCTGCTGGTTGGAAGCCCCAAGTAAATAGTTACTTCTGTTTCCAAATTGAATGAGAATATCCTAATACAATGAGTCTACATAGTTCACAGGAAAGATTTAACAAGCTCCTTATTTGATCAGGTGACGCACTACATCTTAATGTCGGATTTTATACATATCTTATCCACAATGTTTTGGTCATCCAGAGGCCCAGGCTAATGCCTTGGTGGACATGTGTTCAAATCCCACCATGGAAGCTGGAGGAAGTTAAATTCAATTAATAAAATCTGGAATTGAAAGCTAGCCTCAGTAATGGTGACCATGAAACTACCATCAATTGCTGTAAAAACTCATCTGTTCATTAATGCCATAAATAATGTCCGTTTCATTAATGTCCTTTAGAGAAGGAAATCTGCTGTCCTTACCTGGTCCAGCCTACATGTGACTCCAGACCCATAGCAAAGTGGTTGACTCTTAACTGCCCTCTGAAATGGCCTAGCAATCTACTCAGTTCAAGGGCAATTAGGGATGGGTAACAAATGCTGGCCTCACCAGCGATGCCCACATCCCATGGAAGAATTCTAAAAAGGAAACTGGTTAGGTCCTGTCCTGAGGCAGTCTGTCTGTGAAACTCTCATGGTAGGAACAAGGCATTGCATGTAAAGATGATTTAAAACATCATCATAATTCTCATTGATTTCCTGTGTCATCCAGCCCTGGGTTATTGGGCCCCCGAACAAGATCACAACATTAAAATAGCTATCACACTAGGGGCACCAATATGCAGGTTTGATTTCCCAAGTTTTTTGAGTTCCTGACTGTGAGGGCACTGTCATGTCACAGTGAGCGAACACCAAATGGACAGCAAGTACTTCCCTACAATTAGAGAAGAGAAGTTAACAGTAAAGTCACCAGTGAACTGTTCTTGTCTGCCTTGTGGCTGGTGATTCAGTGGCCTGGGGAGGTCACTCATCAGGTCTCAGATTGCAGTGATTATATGGCCAAGGGACAACACAGGAGAGAATATACATAATCAAAACTGCAGAAATTATTTTAGATGCTGTATAGAAAGGAATCTTAATACTGAACATTATTGTCTTATAGTAGATTGTAATTGAGGATAACTTGCTGATTCAAACACCTGGCCAGCTGCCTAGTGCTTAGATCAAACAGTCTGTCTTCAATTACATTCCATCGTACTCTCATATGTCCACTGTTACCAGCTTAATTTGAAAATCAACAACAGAAATTACACCAGCAGTTTTAAATTCCATTAAAATTCAGAAGAGTAATGAAATGCAATACCATGCCTGTGTTCCTTTCTGAATGATGGGGCTTACGTGTGTAACTGTACACAGAAAACATTGTAAATAATTGATCAAATGTTCCAGGCTGGTCATTAACAACAGTCTGATTCTACCCAAATGGGTGTTTTGGATGAGACATTAAACTGAGGCCCCAGCTTACTTCTCAGCTGGATGTAAAAATTCCCATGGCACTATTCACAAAAGAGCAGTGGAGTTCTCTAATGGCATGGCCAATATTTATGTCTCCATCACATCACTAAAAGAAAAGGATTACTGGCTATTTATCTCATTATTATTTATGGGATTTAGCTACGCACAAATTGTCTGCCACATTTGCCTATATTACAACAGTAACAATGCTTTGGAAAAATAGTATTTAATAGGCCGTGAAGTACTTTGAGATTTCCTGAGGATGTGAAAGCCACTATATAAATATGAGTTCTTTCCTTCTTCTTAGTAGCCAAATTAGGCTACCTAGTCACCAAACATTGTTGTTTTCACATAAGAGGTGGGGTCTTTAAAATCTTGTGTTAAAAGAGCATAACTTTCACATTATACAGCCATTAGATTTTTGTAAATGGTTAGATGATCTCTTAGTCAATGATTAGGAAAGGTGGTGAAACATTACTTAATGGGTGGGTTCAGAAAAATTATATGTAATGTGTAAGCAATTCTTTACCAATCAATTCATCTAATTCAATTTGCCCTGTTTGCCTCTTCTCTTTGTAAATAGAATATTGTATACCAGTGTAACCCAGTTAACACTAGGTAAATATTACCCAGCTAAACCTGGCAATAGCATATGAAAATTTCTTCTAAAAAGCATCAACTAATAAATTAACAATAAGAACCCAACTCATTTTGATCACTTCAGTAGAAAGAAGGGGCATTGTCATGTGAAAAGGGACACATGATTAAAAGTTAAGACAAAAATTGTTTATTATATAGTTTCTATCACTAAAACAACTATGGTACAGCTTGTCTTCCCTTCATTTAAAAAAGTACTAACATTAGAATGATTTTAAAACTCATTGGGCTGGTTTTTCCCCTTCGGTTTGGGAAGCGTGTGTCGGGCCATTTCCCAATGTCGCATTCCTGACTTCAGAAAGTCAACCCATTCACCCGGAATTTTGGTCGCTGAGAGTTGGGTGAAGGCTGGAGTCGTGGCCACTGCCTCCTGTTAGGAAAAATTGGATATGTTGCAAATATTTAAATGGCGGCCCCAACATCACTTTACATGAGCATGGGTCGTGACCCTCCACGCTTCCCACCCTGAGGATAATAGTGTCCAACAGAAATCGATAGGTAAGTTTAAAATTGCAGTCCTGCATGCCTCTACTTTGGGCCTCTTGACACAGGTTTGCTCAGTGTTGGGAGGAAAAAATTCAGTCCATCGTATTTCTTACGTTATGGGTGATTTGAATAGATCAGGTCTATCACTTCAGAGATGTCACAAATCCCATCACTTTCCAAAGTGCGCCAATTAGGTGGAATTGGCCTGGGGGGTCATGGCAACAGAATTGACCGTATACTAGTGAATAGTTTGCATGTACTTTTGTTACAAGTTGTGTTGTTTATTGTTGCTGAGAAATTTAAATCATTGTCCAGTAACCTTTATCAGTGAACAATTCTTAGCTATGTTGGGCATGATTCTGATGAAGCTGCAAAGTGTGGCTGCTAAATCTGATGGCCTGATTGCATGAAGGTGACAATGACTATGACCAGTTGGAGAGAAATCAAAGCTAAATCCTGCACCTGCTCCTTCACAAGAAAACACCCTGTTAAAGTAACTGCAAAGGAAAGGAGAGTTATTGCGGGTGAAACAATAAGCCTTTAAAGTTGTGCTTGAAGCTTCTTTAAATTAATTAAGAGCTGCTGCAGGGATAAATGCTGGTCCAGCCTATCATAAGGCCAGAAGGGTGATTAGGGAGATATTGAGAACAATGTGTTGCATCCATTGCACAAAAAAAATCTTATTTTCCCATTGGCGAAGATTTGTCATGAATCATGGTCAGAAAGTTTCCTCTAGGCTGGTGGCAATGATTAACCAGACTGCTTCTCCCTTTCAAGTCCAAAAAGATATCCTCAAGGTCACTACAAGACTCTATCTGTTGAAAATGTATTTAGAAACAGAAAGCCTTAATGAACCAGTTTGATTTGAGGAAGTGGGCTTCACACTATACCACCTTGCCAATGTTGTGACGGAAGGTGTGGACAGTGTTCAAACTGCTCCAGGTTCTGCAGAAAAGTGCAGGAACCACTTACTCATCTTGGGCTGAGTTTCTGGGGCAACTAAATGGAATTGTATTTATAGCTCACAGGTAGAAGCCCAGAGAGATTTTAACTCCTGTGCCTCACTTAAGGCTCTGACTCCCATCTGAACCTGGCAGGAATCACTGCCTGGCAAGTGGGTAGGAATAGGAAATCAGGCCATCAGTTAAGATAGCATTTTAAACTCAATCAGCAACTGATCTGCATGTTTAAAGAAGACTGTTCCTGTTCTTACTTGGGGTGGAAGACCTTACAGAATTAAACAGGGCATTTCAGAATTTGGGATGAAACTATGTAACAACTGTAAGTATCTGGAGAAGTTTTATTACTGTTCGATTAAAAGAAATATTTTATATTCTCATTCTCCAAGATTCGCCCTCCCCGGCAATGTCTATGATTTGCTTAGATGATTTTGAAGCCCACGCTGAATGTTCCTTGCCTTTAGCAGTATGGGATTTCTATGCTGGAGGTGCAGATGACTGTGAATCAAGAGACAGGAACCTGCTGGCCTTTAAAAGGTTTGTGTGTTATATGTAGCTCTTTGAGTACATGCTGCAGTTTATTATAACAAATGTAACCCTACTCCTAGGCCATAAACAAAGGCATCAATGAATACTCCTAGTTCCTTCAACAAGACAGGGCTATGTTTCTTGAAAATTGTGCATGATACAGTCACTTTCAAAAAAGAAATTCGCAATAATTTCAAACTGCGATCGACACTCATTTTTGTGTGTTTTTAAAAATGCTTTTAAGTGCTAGTAGATGGATTATCAATGGAATTGGCCTGACTTTGAAATAATGTGCGCAGCTCCAACCATTAACCCGGACTGTTTCAGTGTGCAGAGATGTTTTCCACTTTTAGGCACCAATGTGTTAATTTCAACATGATCCACCTACTTTAGTAGCAAAGCTTAAGAATACAGATTATCTCAGTTTTCAGCTGGATGAGTTCTATAAAATTTTGTTAGCTTTACTAGTAGAGTCTCTGCGGGCCTCTGAACCCCATGGCCAGGCTCAATTCTGGGTCACAAGCCTGCACTGTTTGTGAAACAGTCACTCATTGTGATCTTATGTTTGGGTGGGTGGGGGTTGGGGGTGTTTACCATCCAATTAAGAATGGCGGGCCAACTCTCGAAGCTGGAGCACCAATCAGAGGCCTTCCAGCTTAAATGCAGCGCTGCAGGCTGTAAAGCTAGGTAAATACGGGACAAAGCGCTTTAAAATGCAGGTGCCCTCTCTGCAACCTTTTTACTTCAAACCAAAAAATGGCTTTTTCAATGATTCTGTCAATGTTAGGGGTCTGTGGGGGTTGGGGGTGCTGTTGGGGGGGGGGGTGGGGGGGTGGGGAGGGATAGCCCCTCCACAGGCGGCCTGTGGTTGCTGCTGCAGCCAGGAACGGACGGGCAGATTGAACGGCCAGCAGAAGTCTGTGAGGCAGCCAACCCACATCAATGTGGCGCCAAGCCAATTGAGATAGTTAAGAGGCCTGTTAAGAATAACTTACATGCTGGTGAACGGGATTAAACATTCCTTTGACGATGAAGCCAGTGGCGAGTGGGGGACATGGGTGATCAGATCCCTGACAAGTGGAAGCTGGCAGTGTTGAAGGGGCTGGTGGGGTGGAAGGTCAGCCATTTTGCAGCAGCATTCCACAGGAGGACAGGAGGAGTAAAGGTGCAGTTTGATGGGCACAGATCGGAGGGGGAGGGCCCGATGGAACAGTCTGAGGGGTACACATCAGAACGTGGGCCAACAACCAATAACATTTTTGTTAACTTAACCTCAGTACAACACAGCCTCTTTGAAGTTGGAGCCTGGAATATGTGAAACATATGAAAGTGCAAAAATAATTCAAGAGCAGCAGAACTTTATAATATAATCGCCTATCATTATTCTATTATGAGTAATCTTACAGAACCTTGGTTATGAAGCAAGGTTAATTCTGTTTTGTCTATGAACAGTATAACTCCTCATCAATTTTTCATGGAGTTCACAATGCTCGATGCATAACTTTCTTTTCATTCTTCTACTTTCTTTATGGAGTGTTTTCTTATTGATCTATTTAGTTTATAATTTCCACACACCTCTGACCTCAGATTGTGGGTAGAATTGTACCCACTCATGCCTCGTCAATGCTATGAACAGCACGAGGATGATACAAGAACACAGGTGAAAAATAATGCTGTTTCTTCTGTGTTAGGGAAGGGCAACTTGTCTATTTATCTGAGGCTGCTCTCTGACATTTTAGTGGTTGTGTTAACACGTTCATTTGAATTAGGTTGTGCCTCCTCTAAAATGGAAGAGAAGAATTTTTGATGAATGATCGAAGCAGTTATATATCCCCTGACGTAATTTCAGGGTCCACTGTGTTGGATATATGGAATGTCTTTAACATATTAAAGGCTTGCAGAGTATATATTACCATCAGTTAGCTATTTGGCCACAAGCGATCAATACACCAATACAGAACTAAGAAAGAAAAAAAAGAATTACATATCACAAATTTCTATTTTATATAACCTACCAATGAAAATGAGGACATTACGTAGGCTGTGTTTTTAAGCAGTGAAGGAAAATGATCAAGAAGAGAATTAAACAAGGAATAAATAGAGTGAAGAGATCATATAGGCTAGAATTTTATGTTGATTGGGCGGGTGTGCTCCCAGCCCAAACACACGCGAAATTGCACAAAATGTTGTCGGTCGTGTGTCCTGATGTCATCGCACACACGAACAATATTGATGTTGGAGGGCATGCGCGGGAGTCGGAGCCGCACCCGCACCCGCCAACAATTAAAGGACTAATTAAGGCCATCGAAAACCCTATTGTCCACAATTTTACGTTGCCCGTGCAATTTCAGGCTCGTCGCATTGGCAAAATGGGCAGGCGGGCAGCCAGTTTTTAATGAAACCTCATCCAAGGGTGGGATGAAATGTCCAGGGTGAAATATTTTTAAAAAAAGATATCTGGGGACTGATGTTTTTTGAGTTCTGCTGTCAGGTGCATAGACACAGTTTGCTGCATTTTTTTCTCGTCATTTAATCTGTCCAGGTCTGCAGCTCCCTGAGGCAGCTCCACAGCAGCTCTCTGCCTTCAGGGAGCTCACTATAAGTGCCCACTCACATTTTCACTTTTGTCGGCGCCCACCCTCTTCCTGTCCCCCTTGGTAGCGCTGAGGCTTTCTCAGCGTGCATAGACCATAAGACATAGGAGCAGAAATTAGGTCATTCAGCCCATTGAGTCTGCTCCACTATTCAATTATGGCTGATAAGTTTCTCAACCCCGTTCTCCCCGTAACCTTTGATCCCCTTACCAATCAAGAACCTATCTATCTCGGTCTTAAATACACAAAGTGCTCATTCCCATACCGGGAGTCGAACCCAGGCCGTCTGGGTGAAAACCAGGAATCCTAACCGCTAGACCATATGGGAGGAGTTAATTGGCCAACCAGTGTGAAATTATGTTCAGGGGCCAATCGTGTGTGGAAGCGCATTTTGTGTCTCCTTCCAGGCCCGCCGACTTGGCGCACACGCCAAGCGTGAAACTTAGGCCATAAGGTATTACATTGAGAATATTTTTTGAAAATATTGTGTAACAATGAGGGAAAAATGGAAGGATTGGCATTGGTGGACTAGTATTCTGTCAGGGTTTGGAGTGGATATTTTAACTGCTAGACCAGAAAATTTATAATGTGACTAAGTAATAACACCAATCAGTTTAAATATCAAATTTCATCCAAGGCAGCAACCTAGGAGAATTCTGCTGTAAAGAGGCTGGATTTATGTGCAATACTTAAAATTACATACATCTGGGATGTCGGTCTGACTATAATTCAGGATATCTGATGTTAGACTCTGCATGAGTGGAGCTGTACAGTTTAAAAACGCCATGAGAACTGAAAATTGTAGCCTTTGCCACCTTTCTTGGAGCCTTTGTTAAATGGATGATCAGCTCTATTAAATAGCTGAAAGAAGAATTTGATACAAATGTGTTAACTATTAATGCAATAACACTGCACAGGAATATCCAATTTATATTTCTACTGGTGTCTTGTTTTAGAACTCTGTTTTCTTACTGTTGCTACCTGCTGGCAATGAAGATTTCTCTGAATGTGCAGTGAGTTTTATGCTTTGTTTGTGTAATGTGGGTTATACAGGCAAGACCATTTTTATTGCTCATCCCTAGTTGCCTGGAGACGAAACCACCACAGTCCTATAGACACACTCTGGAGAAAATTTCAGGATTTTGACCCAGCGAAGATAAAGAAATGGCAATATATGTCCAAGTCAGGATGGTGTAAGACTTGGTGTAATTTGAGGCACCGATGTTCCCATAGGTTGCTGCTCTTCTCATTACTTAGTGGTAAAGGATGGGGAATGAGAGGCATTGTTGAAGTAAGTCTTGAGAGTTGCTGCAGTATATCCCCAAAGATAGTATGTACAGCAGTTACACTGGAAGATGGGATGCATACTGAGTTCAGTGGCAGACATCATTGAGGCATTATCCTAGATAGTGCTTTGCATCTTGAGTGTTGCAGCTGCACCTATCCAGGCAAGTTGTGAGTATTCCATCGTATTGCTGGCTTGAACCTTGTAGTTGGTGGAGAGGTTTTATCACAGAGTACCTGGCATGTAGCCATGGTGTTGATATAACTGGTCTAGTTAAGTACCTAGCTGAGGATGTTGATCAGAATGATTGAATGATGGTAGTGCCATTGGAAGAAATGGATAGGTGGTTGGGCCTTTTCTTACTGGAGATGGTTATTTTCTGGCGCTTCAGTGGTGTGAATATTCACTGCTACTTCTCAGTCCAAGCCTGGATGTGGTCCACATTCTGTTGTGGTTTCAGATGGGCTGCTCCATTATTGTAAGTGTTTCATGAGTGCAGCCTCAACCTGATTTAGGAAGGAGGGTCATTAACATAGGAGCCAAAACTGATTGGACTGAAGATGCTGTTCAGAGGAACCCTTGCAGCAATGTCCTGGGGCTGTGATGATTGAACTCAGACAATCATAATCCTGTTTGTCCTGTATGACTCCAGTCACAGGAGGGTTTTCCCGTAGGATCCCCACTACCAGCTTTAGTCTCCATTTTGCTAGACTCCTTGATGCCACGCTGACACAGTGTGTGGTGATGCCACACTTAGGTGGACTATTTCCATTTGAGGTAGTAGTTCACTCCATTAACTAGATAAGAAACACAAAACAGGATGCTCTGTTTGTTGGAACACTGAGTTTAGAGCAGTTGTCATTGGCATCTGTCCCTAGATTCGAGGATCATGTCTACTCAGGGGCATGAGTATCTGCAATGGGTTTTCACTGAACAGGCTGATCATTGACCTACAGATCTCTGAGCACATGGGGCCCACGAGGTGGTGGGACTTGAGAGCAGGATTTGCTTCCTTTTCTTTCCTTCTCTGCTGCTGCTCTGCCTCATCATTAAAACATTCTGACCCAAAGCACGATGCAGCTTGATGGACAAGTTGTCACCATTTTAAATGATTGGTAGCAAGCTCCTCCAGTCATTAATATCAATGCTGCCAAGCTTCAAGGAGAGCTTCAGAACATCTTTGAAGGATTTTCTTTGTTCTCCCCTGGAATGTTGGCCGCTTGAGAGTTGAGAAAACCGGACTTGGTGAGAGAGTCACTTTTTAGCCATCTGAACACAATGAACAATCCATTCCAGTTGATTTTGCAGGAGTTTTGGCTGAATGCTCATGGAGCTGGCTTCAAGAAGGACACTAGTGTTTGTTCGACGGCCCTTCCATTGAATCTGGAGGATGCGGCAAAGGCAATGCTTATGGAATTTCTCTGGTGGTATGTGTCGCTGATATGTTATACAGTCCATGTCTCACTCAGTATCGAAGTGTGCTGATGACAACTGCCCTGCTCTGTGTGTTACAGCAGTAATGAGCAGTTGGAGTTGCCATGCTAAAGTGGCAAGTGGCATGCCAGAAACATGAGGTGGAGTTATACTGCGCAAATTACAGCAAACTGCCTTCTACCACTGGCCCCAGTCTCAGGTCAGTACATACAACAGGGTATTGGAAATCTGGAACTCTCTCCCCCAGAATGGCGTTGAAGCTAGTCAGCTGAAAATTTCAAACTGAGATTGATAGATATTTGTTAGGCAAGGCTAAGTAGGGTTATAGAAGCAAGGTGGGTGGATGGAGTTAAGGCACAGTTCAGTCCTGACCTAATTGAATGGTGGAATCAGCTTACGGAGCTAAGTGACCTACTCCTGTTTCCATGTTTACACAAACTAATATCTGGCTGCTAGTTAGTTAGTTACAATCCCATTTTTAGCCAAATCTAAAGTCAAAAATCTGATAACATTCTTGCTGCAGAAAGCATGTGATAATGCCAACTCCCCATAGAGATTACCACAGCCTTATTGTAGTTTTTGGGCTTTGTAGCATAACTCTGTATAGAAAGTTTATTATTATTATTATTGACACCTATGGTACTGTGGTAATATGGCAATCTAGCAATGTTTCCTCTTTCATTTTTTTCTAAATAAACTAAACACAAAATTAACATTTATTATTTTATTAAATGACCCTTGGTCTGAAGTTATTCGTAGTAGAACTGAAACAAGGACAATGTCACTCTACATGTTTTACATACAGAACAGGATATTATATAAGAAGTGAGGGGTATGTAAAGCCTCTGATTTAACAGAGGTCCCCTTGTGTTGCCAAGGGGAGCTTTTAATCCAAGACTGACCACAGCTTTTAATCTCCATTGCTTTAAGTTTCAGGTCCATACATGAAATGATTTGTTTACTGCTAAGCAGTAAGTGCTTTAAGGGACATTAAGTTTGAGACAATGTCACTGAGAATGTTAGAGTTTAATTTAACATCTAACCTGGGGGATTAAATGTCCTGCATTATGGGATCATTTGGCAATTTTCCACAGCAGTTACTGATAGACAAATGAGGAATGTTTGGAAAGTCAATGAGAAGTGGATTATGCCACAATATGATATAATAAGCGGTTTCCTGCTTTGTGTTTTTTGTATAGTTAAAGGAGTATCCATGTCCTCAGTAGGCTAACTGCCTTTTAAATCATTTGTCAGGTGCAGTCATGAGTGGTTCAGGTCAGCCAGAATGAGCCCATCTGGCTTGCCACTTTCCAGGTGGTCTAGGAAAAGCTGTCCAGGTATGCTATCGGCAGAATGCTGACAGAGTTCAGTTGAAGTTGCATTTAAAGCTGACGAATATGAACCATTGCTCAGCCCCAATTCAGGCACAGTAGACATGGTCTTGGACATGGCTTTAGTTCTTTGCAGATAATAAATATCAATCGCAAATTTTAATAGCTAATGGTTCCTCGTCATAAAACACAGCAGTAAATGGAAGAAATGTGACTTTCTAAAGGACTAGCTTTTTTGTGTCTGGTTTACATTTCAGAAATTTACAGATAAACAATACCCAGGCGGCTGCAGCCAAATCCAGACAGGTAACAAACTTAGTCCTCCTGGCTGCAGAGATGCTAGCCAGGAAATGGAGTTTGGCTGTGCTTGGGAGGGGCTACAAAGCTGCTGCCTGCTTACCTCACCCTCATTCAAAACCGGACCTCGGTCTTCTGTTTCATTTATAATTAAAAAATAAAATTGGTAGCTTCCTGCTGATGCCATCACATTATTGTATTTTACTGGCACTTAGGGTGAGGCTTTAACTCAATCAAAACCTATCCACTTACACAGAGTTAAAATTTGGCCTTAAAATGTAGCTGCGATATTTTAATCTCAAATATCGCATTAGGATTTCAGCCAGTATTTTAGAAGATTACTGGCCCCACCACTTCTACTATCCTCCAGGTAGCTGCCTTTATCAGGCAATTTGTGCTATCCATCTACCATTATTATAGGTGTCAGTAATAATAATAAAGAAATAGCCGGTTATATAATGTGTTACTTATGTTGGTCATCTAAGACAGGTTTTTTCATGGAATCCTTCTTTAAACAGATGTTTTCTCTTCAGTAACCACAGGTTGTTGTCTCTCATCCACTTGTAGTTTTCTGGCAGCTTCTTGAGTTTGTTTTGCTTCTCCTTCTCACTGAGTACTCTCCCATTCAGTTAGATGAAAGGTCAGGGAGAAGGTTTATTGCTTCCTACAGCCTCCCCCGCTGCTTGTTTTATCATCCATCATACATAGTGGGCAAATCAAGTAAAGACCACTGTATCCCTCTAAGTGGTGGGGACTGAATTTAAAAAGTCTGACCACTATTAAAGTAACAATAGTGACTGAAGGAGCAATCACCGATAATGACAGGGAAAGTTTTATGTCAGCCTTGGCTTTGTTGTAACACTCTCAACTCTGAGCCAGAGGCTATAAGTTTATGTTCCACTCCAGGACTTGAGAACAACTATCGAGGCTGATACTCCAGTGAGTTCCTGTATGTACTCAGATAATGAGGGCTGTAAATTCCATAAGCGGTCTTGCATTTTGCATGCCTTTCAAGGGAGGGTCTTCCACCCAAGGACATTTATACTTTAAAGACTTTCCAGGCTTTTTAGACATGAGTTAATCCTTGTCCGTCTAGAAACCACACAGTAGTCACCTGACTTTTCGGCAGCCATTTTGGGAGAGTACGGTGTCAATGATTCCATTTTCTTCCTTTTCTTTTTAAAAATACAGAGTCCACATTGAATAAAGTTTGTATCTTAAAGGTTAGAAATATGACATGCCTCTACTGGGTATAACATTAGCAAAAGTGGAAGGGCAAGAGAGGTGGTGGTGAGGTAGGGCTAAGTGTTGTTGGTGTGGATATGAAAATTAACACTATGCTTTTGGATGTTATCAGCAAGGGCCGGCATGTAGAAGAGAAACAAGAGAGGACCAAGGATAGCTCCGTGGCATCGCCAGGGGCAATGGTAATGAAGCAGAAAGAGAAGCCATTACAAACCATACTATTTGGTTAATTGTTAAAAATTTCTACTTCACATCTAAGAAAATAAAAGTAAACAAAGAGGAGTTTGGATTTGCAGTGCATCACCAGATACTATCATTTAACCCACTAGTCATACTCTCACATTCCACCTCTTCCTACTCACCAATTCACAGAAATATCATCCAATTCTCTCGCTCTCTCAGCTCCTTTTGGAAGTTTTTTTTCACCCCCCCAGCATCCCCCTCCCTCTTTTCTCTCAATTTAACCTGGGAACCACCTAATCTTGGTTCAATCTGACAGTCTTCTTCCACTCCCTGTTCAAGCTGGTGTTTTTCTTCTCCTTTTCAAATTGGCATTCTAATTTCCCCTCCTCCCCACTTCATGCTGCACTTCAGTGCCCTCCACCCCCACCCCCACCAACCCAAGTTAATGCTGGAAATTTTCTTCTTTTCCCATGCACTCCAAATAGTTGGCCTCAGCTGCACCACGCTTCCCCTCAGCCCCTTTCAAGCACAGCTCCCTGATTTTGTCCCATTTCCTTTTTCTTTTCCCATTTCCCTTCCTAACCCTTCCTTCAGTAGCATCCATGTTTGTCCCTTTTTCCCTTCCCTTCATTGCCATCCAGATCTCCTTTTCCCCTTCCCTCTTTCTGTACCCTCACAGTGGCTCCACCCTCACTGCCAGTAGGGGGCAGCATTGGGACGGCCTCCAGTCTCCTCAGCAGCAACACATTAGGAGCGATGCTAACAGATCAGCCCCTCTTACCTCAGCGTCACTCCCCGGTATTACCACAGGTTGAGGGATCTTCACCTCTGCCTGCTCTTGGAAGAGCCAAAATTCCCAGACACAGCTTGTTCCAGTAGCAGCAGCATTGGGGCGAAGAGCTGAAGGGAGAAGGATCCAGGCCAACAAACAGCAGAGGAGAATTCTTCTACTTTTAAGCTGCTAAAAAGTGAGGAAACACTTCCCTCCTAAAATTAAGCATTGGATATGGTGTGCAGCTTAGTATTACCAGCTGCATTCTTGCAGAACACCTTGGAAGAAGGGGCATGTCACTAATAGTTACAAAGTATTTGAGTGACTTGCTTTATGGTCTGCCCAAAGTTAGGCTCATTATGTACTAGTACTTCATCCTGACTTTAGTAATACACTGGAGCATCAGCCTTGAATTTTATTCTCAAACACTAAGAGTGAGGCTTGAACCTGGAACTTTGTGATTCATAGACAATTGCACTACCAACTGAGCTAAAGCAGACACATGCTTGCATTCTTCCTATGAAAAAGTACCACCACACACATCTGTGTAACGGTCCAATTACACACCCATTCTGCAAGTTTGTTAATGTCTTCCTGTATGCTGAATTAACTATATCCCTCGATTTGGTGTCGTCCACAAGTTAAGTAAATTGTGCTTCTGATTGCCAAATCTAAGCTGGTTATTTAAATGGTGAACAACACTGGTTCACAGCACCGATCCTTATATGGAACATTACTTCCTACCTTTTGACAGTAACTACTGTAGCCCCTAATCTCTATTTCCTGTTTTGCAGCCAGCTTGACTACACATGTCCTGAGCTTAGTCATGAGTCTACTGGCCAGTACCTTATTGAATGTCTGATAATGGACTTTGTTCATTTAAATTATCAAGTTGGAAGGGGATTTTTCCTCCATTTTATTTTCATTAGTATTAGATTTCTGTTGCCTCAAAAGTCTTTCGTAAGGTTTTCGATTTGCTTTTGCAGAATCCGACTACACCCTCGAGTCTTAAGAGATGTTTCAGCCGTGGATATGAGAACCATCATTCAGGGCACGGAGATCAGCTTTCCTGTAGGAATTGCTCCAACTGGTATTCTAAGTATGGCCTGGCCTGATGGGGAGGTCAGCATTGCCAAAGGTAAGTGTTGGAAGCTACAGCATGTGACCAGTTAAGTTCCTTTTCTGGTCCATGAATTCTCTCCACATCACAAGTCAAACGAGATAAGAAGGAAAGAATTGCATTTATATAGCAGCTTTCCGACCCTGGGACTGCCCAAAACACTGTAGAGACATTTAAATAATTTTGAAATGCAGTCACTGTTGCAATGTAGGAAATGCAGTTAATTTGTGCACAGCAAACTCCCACAAATAACCATGTGATAACGATCAGATAATGGGCTAAACCTTCCAGCCTATGGATCATAGGAGACCGAATGTATGACTGAAGATGCGCATCAGGACCCTGTGAAAGTCCTGATGCACGGAGC
Source organism: Cetorhinus maximus (assembly GCF_964194155.1). NCBI lineage: Eukaryota > Metazoa > Chordata > Chondrichthyes > Lamniformes > Cetorhinidae > Cetorhinus > Cetorhinus maximus. Next base: position 99,042,726 of record NC_135886.1, on the reverse strand, counting down.
TGCGTGGGAATTGCCCGCAAAGTTTCAACTTCCAATGGGCAATTCTCCCTGCTCCCTGGTACCTTCTGGGCCGGGTTCAGAGACTTCAATCAGTTCTGCTATACTCATCTGAATAGTTACCCAGGAAATGTTAGGCAGTAAAATCTAGTCTGACATCTGGGGAACTACTCAATTGGCCCCCTCCCACAACCCTGAATCATCCCCCTTACGCCCACCCCCCCCACCCCCGACTACCCCCCAACCACCCAATTACACCACTGACCCAATGCAACTAACCCCCTGACCACCCGACTAGCACCCTGAACCTACCTGAGTGCCCCCAGCCCAACCTGACCACCCCTGACCACCCACCTATCATCCAACCTGACTATGCCCCCAACCACCTGACTAAACCCCAACCTGACTCCCCCATGACCTGTCTATTCCTTCACCCATCTACCAACTCACCAACCTCACCCGCCCACACCTCACCCACCTACCCACTTACTCACTTACCCCCCTACCAATGTACCTACCTTACCTTCCTACCCACCTTACCCACCTACCCACCTGCCCACCTATCCATTCACTCCTCCACCCACTCACCCATTCACCCACTTATTCATTCACCCACTCACCCACTCACCCATTCACCCACTCACCCATTCACTAACATTCAAACATTCAAATGGGACATTTAAGCTTACAGCTAGTACCTGAAAAAATGGGCATGTCCTGTCTTCCCCCAACTCCACCCTGCTCTGATGGAGTTCTCTGACGGACACTGCGCTGCACATTTCTTTGACAGCTGGGCTCGGAAGGCCCCGGAAGTAATGCGGAGCCATGTCGAGTTGGGGGAATTTTGAAGCGCAATGGCAATCCGACGGCGATCATTGTAACTGCACGGCAGACCCGGGCCCATCTGTTTTCGATGTTCACTGAAAGATAAATATTGACCAGGACATCAGAGAGAACTCATCTGCTCTCCTTCAAGATAGTGCTATGGAATCTTTTACATCCCCCAGAGAGGGGTGTAGCAGCAGTGTGTACCATCTACAAGATACACTGCAGGAATTCACCATCTATCTGGACAAGGGCAGCAGATGCATGGGAAGTTCCCCTCCAAGTCACTCACCATCCTGACTTGGAAAGCTATCTCCGTTCCTTCACTGTCACTGAGGCAAAATCCTGGAACTCTTTCCCTAACAGCACGGTGGGTGTACCTACGCCATATGGACTGCAGCGATTCAAGAAGGCAGCTCACCACCACCTTCTCAAGGGTAACTAGGGATGGGCAATAAGTGCTGGCCTAGCCAGAAAGGCCCACATCCCCTGAATGAATAAAAACATTATTAAAAATGCCTCATTTGAAAGGCATTACCTCCTACAGTGCTGCACTCTCTCGGTACTGCACTGGAACATTAATTGAGACTTTGACCGGAATTTTCTGCTCGTTGGGTGGGCGCGCACCTGACCAGAATGTGCGTAAAATGACGTGCGATCATGTCGGGCGAGCGTCCCAACATCATAACGCACTCACACAATATTTTGGTCGGTGGGTGCGTGCGGGAGTCAGCAGTGCACCTGCCGTCAATTAACAAGCCTATTAAGACCATTAAAGATCTAATTGAATTAAATTTTCCGCTGCCCTTACGACTGGCAAGTAGACGAAAAGGCCTAGCAGCCTTTGGATTTTTTTTCAAAACCTCATCCGTGGGTGGGATGAGATTTCGATTCGTCATTAAAAAAAAAATAATTTTCAAACTAATTCCTAACATGCCCCTGCTCATGTAACAGAGTCACATGAGGGGACATGTTGTTAACATTTTAAAAATCTTTTTTTTATTTTTTCAAAATCTTCATCTCCCTGAGGCAGCTCTGTGCCTCAGGAAGCTTTACTTGCACACACCCACGTGCATGACGAAGTTCCCTGCTCACCCAACCGCACCCACCCCCCTACCCCCCCGCCTGCACAGGCAGTGCTGCAGTCCACGTTTCACACTGGGCGGGCCTTAATTGGCCCACCAGCGTGAAATTGTGGTCAGGCCCCAGTCGTGGACAGCGGTCGGCTTCCCGACCACTCCCGCTCACTCCTGCCGAGCCCGCCCAACGAGGGCACAATTCTGGCCTTTGTGTCTCTTAAGAGATACTTGAGCTCACAATGCCTAACTCAGAGGCAAGAGTGCGATCACTGCGCCAAAGCTGGCACAGTCATATTGTTGATCTTTGAGGGAGGTGCTCTTCAAAAACCCAGGGCATCCTATTGCTCCAAAAGAAATATTGTCCTCACAGTCTTCACTACAGTCAACAAGCAAGTATGATAATTCACAAATTTGTATCTTTGGCTCTGTCAAAGATTATTTGTCTCTCTTAATTTGCAAAGCAGAAATCTGACTCATTAGCTCAATGTGACAGGAAGTCAAACAGTTAATACCATCAGATGTAAAGGTCATTTCTGTCTAAGTAAAGTGGGAGATCATTTTTCCATGTTCTTGATTCCAATGGGTTTGTATAAATGTTTACCAATTTCCAAACTCCTATTTTTTGGTTACGTTATACATATATATATATATTTGTGTCCATTTTCCTCTCATCAAAGCACACATAGGCTCAGTACTCTAAAATCATCGGATCAAAGAATCTCCACATATTACTGGAGCAACATTGGTATTTAATGTCTAACCTGATTCAAATGTTCATAATGTCTTTCCTTTGAAATGTTGGTACATTCTAGCTTCATAATACATACACAAACCCAAGATGCAGTATTTTTCAATGAAACCATTTTTCACGTCAAGGGAGAACACATTTTATGTTTTAAGAAAAGCTTACTGTAGCATCCAATCTGACTTCTAAAGTAATTTTCTGTCACATGATGCAAAGCCCACCAGCTGTAGTAGAATACCAAGGAAATGTTTTTTGATTTTCATTTAAGAATAGACAAAAATCATGGATCCTGAAATCTTAAGCTAAGATCCCTTTTTTAAATTGTTTCATGGACCATGGGCGCCGCTGGCTAGGCCAGCATTTTTATTGCCCATCCCTAATTGCCCTTGAGAAGGTGGTGGTGAGCCACCTTCTTGAACCACTGCAGTCGAAATGGTGTAGGTACACCCACAGTGCTGTTAGAGAGGGAGTCCCAGGATTTTGACCCAGTGACAGAGAAAGAATGGTGATTTAGTTTCTATATAAGACATAAATTAGCTTCTTCGATCATCAGAAACTACTTAAGAAATTGCCGTCCTTTCTGTACATGGTATACATGTTTCTGTAGAAAAAAGGGACAGAATCACAGGGTTGAATATTCCCACCTTAGCTTTTTTCTGGATGGAAGGACCATTTTTGGGTTGCGAACCTGATCACTGCAGCAATGGGACTGGCAGTACAATTTTCTGGGAGGTTTGTTAGGGCGTCTCCAGAATCGCTATCCAATTAGGGATGATGGATGGGTTGAGGAGGAAGTAGGTTGATACAGTGCGTGGAATTGCAAATGAAGTCGGCAGCCTTCACTATGTCTGCAGTGAGAGTACTGCTGAGGGGAATGTGATGCGAGAGGATGGGACAAAATGGAGGCTAGATATGTCTGGGGTAAACAACAGGCACTTCTTCATCCCCAGCACTATCCAAGACATCAGACTCGAGGAGATAACCATGCTATTGCAAGCATCTGCCTGTGGATGATCTCAGGCTTGTCAAATTACAGCTTCAACATGACGATTGGGACAGTGCTGGCACAGTGGCCCAATAAAACCCAGAAGCCCAGGTGAATGCTCTGGGGGCACAGGTTCAAATCCCACCATGGCAGCTGGTGGTATTTAAATTCAATTAATGAATCTAGAAGGTAATGCAAGCCTCAGTAATGGTGACCATGAAACCATCATTTTAAAAAAAAATTCATTTATGGGATGTGGGCATCGCTGCTAGGCCAGCATTTATTGCCCATTCCTAATTGCCCTTGAGAAGGTGGTGGTGAACTGCCTTCTTGAACCACCACTGCAGTCCCTGTGATGTAGGTACATCCACAATGCTGTTAGGGAGGGAGTTCTAGGATTTTGACCCAGCAACAGTATTATAAAAAAGCAGGTTATTGCTAAGAGTGAGCAGGTTACTGCTAAGCAAGTGCCACTTGATTGCACTGTTGACGACCCCTTCCTTCCTGCACTTTACTGATGATGGAGAGTAAACTATGGGACGGTAATTGGCCGGGTTGAATTTGTCCTGCTTTTTGTGTACAGGACATACTTTGGCAATTTTCCACATAGCTGGGTAGATGCCAATGTTGTAGCTATACTGGAACAGCTTGGCTAGGGGCATGGCAAGTTCCAGAGCACAAGTCTTCAGTACTGCTGCCGGAATATTGTCAGGGCCCAGAGCCTTTGCAGTATCCAGTGCCTTCAGCCGTTTCTTGATATCAAATGGAGTGAATCGAATTGGATGCAGACTGGCATCTGTGATGTTGGGGACCTCCGGGGAAGGCAGAGACAGATCATCCACTCGGCATCTCTGGCTGAAGATTGTTGTGAATGCTTCAGCCTTATCTTTTGCACTGATGTGCTGGGCCCCTCCATCACTGAGGATGGGGATATTTGTGGAGCCTCCTGCTCCAGTGAGTTGTTTAATTGTCCACCACCACTCATGATTGGATGTGGCAGGACTGCAGAGCTTAGATCTGATCCATTGCTTATGGAACCACTTAGCTCTGTCTATCACTTGCTGCCTATGCTGTTTGGCATGCAAGTAGTCCTGTGTTGTAGCTACACCAGGTTGACACCTCATTTTTAGGTATGCCTGATGCTGTTCCTGGCATGACCTCCTATATCACGGGCCATGAGGTCACATAGAGTCATAGAGCTATACAGCACAGAAACAGGCCCTTCGGCCCACTGTGTCCATGCTGGCTGTTAAGCACCTATCTATTCTAATCCCATTTTCCAGCACTTGGCCCATAACCCTGTACACTATGGCGTTTCGAGTGCTCATCTAAATATTTCTTAAATGTTGTGAGGGTTCCTGTGTGTGTTCCAGATTCCAACCACCCTCTGGGTGAAAAATTTTTTCCTCAAATCCTCTCTAAACCTCCTGCCCCTTACCTTAAATCTATGCCCCCTGGTTATTGATATCTCAGCTAAGGGAAAAAGTTTTTCCCTATCTACCCTATCTATGCCCCCCATAATTTTGTATACCTCTATCAGGTCCCCCCTCAGCCTTCTCTGCTCTAAGGAAAACAACCCTAACCTATCCAGTCTCTCTTTATAGCTGATTGAGGTTGAGTACAATCCTGCTGTTGTTGATGGCCTGTTGACTGGTCTTCATCTCCACCATGACTGTACGTTGATCGCTCCTACCAATACTGTCACGGACAGATGCATCTGCGGCAGGCAGGTTGGGGAGGATGAGGTCAATTATGTTTTTCCCTCTTGTTGGTTCCCTCACCAGTTGTCGCAGTTATGTCCTTTAGGACTCAGCCAACTCGGTCGGTGGTAGTGCTACCGAGCCACTCTTGGTGATGGACATTGAAGTCCCCCACCCAGAGTACATTCTGCATCCTTGCCACCCTCAGTGTTTCCTCCAAGTGGTGTTCAATATGGAGGAGCACTGATTCATAAGCCCGGGGGATGTGGTATGTGGTAATCAGCAGGAGATTCCTGTGCCCATGTTTGACCTGATGCCATGAGACTTCATGGGGTCCAGAGTTGATGTTGAGGACTCCCAGGTCAACTCCCTCCCGACTGTATACCACTGTGCCGCCACTTTTCCTGGGTCTGTCCTGCTGGTGGGACAGGACATACCCAGCGATGGTGATGGTGGCGTCTGGGACATGATCTGTAAGGTATGATTCCATGAGTATCACTATGTCAGGCTGTTGCTTGACTAATCTATGAGGCAGCTCTCCCAATTTTGGCACAAGCCCACAGATGTTAGTAAGGAGGACTTTGCAGGGGCACCAGGGCTGAGTTTGGCTTTTGTCATTTCCGGTAACCAGGTTGATGCTGGGAGGTCTGTCCATTCATTTTTATTGACTTTTTAACAGTTTTGATACAACCGAGTGGCTTGCTAGGCTATTTCAGAGGCATTTAAGAGTCAACCACATTACTGCGGATCTGGAGTCACATGTGGGGCGTAAACATGTAGGGCAGACAGGGCATTAGTGAATTCACGACAATCGATTCATGGTCATCATTAGACTTTAATTCCAGATTTTAATTGAATTCAAATTCCACCATCTGCCATGCTGTGATTCAAACCCGGGTCCCCAGAGCATTATCCTGGATGTTTGGATTACCAGTCTAATGACAATACCACAACACCACTGCCTCCCATCATCAATTGTAAAAACTCATCTGGTTCAGTAATGTCCTTTAGGGAAGGAAATCTACCAACCTTGTCTGGTCTACATGTGACTCCAGACCCAGAGCTGTGTGGTTGGCTCTTAACTACCCTTTGAAATGGCAAGTTCGAGAGCAATTAAGGATGGGCAAAGAATGCTGGCCTTGCCAGTGGTGCCCACACGCCATGAAAGAATTTTTAAAAATTGTTTATTATTCTTATGCCCCTCTAACCTCCTGCACTTGCTTCCTGTGAGTTAACTGATACTACAGAGGTGCCCATGCGCCTAATGCCAAAACCATTTTTTTTTAAAAAAGCAATGAAATCCCAACCAATGAAACAGCCTTTGATTTACTCATTTTAAACCAGCGATCCTGGCAATAACAGAAGTCAAAAGCACAGTTACCAAAGTCTGAAAGAAAAGGATACCAATATAAAAGAAAGGAAAGGTTGTGGGTGCAAAATTGGGCTTGGTAGCTCCTGTTTTGGAGTGCTGTGAGGCTCATCAAGGTTCTGAAATGATGCCTGTGGCAGGCATGCATATATCTGACTTGAAGTGCACTGGATGCTATATTGGTAAAGAGGTTAGCATGTGCACACTTTACATCCATCAGAAGCATGGAGAAAAGACAGATTATAGTGTCAATCAGCACACAATGCTGATTTGACACCAACTGTGACATTTTTGACCTCCGTACTCCAGCCAACACTCTCACTTAACCTCCCACAGTTGAAACATAGGTTTAACTTTATGAAGGATCCTTCAGCACTACTTAACGGGATCATCAAGTACATACAGGTTAGTTTCTAAATTATTTATCCTGGCTTCTTCTGCAATCCCACACATTTTAGGCATTTTCCCATGCTTGTTAAAAGTTTCATTGTCTACAGGAAGTGATCTGGCTGGAGCTGAAACACGTTTTTGGTCATTTCAAAGGCTTGTGTACAAACCAGTTGCTTCCAGATGTGGGTGGCCTGGTAGGCCTTCCACTTGGAATCAATAACAACTGGGAGAATGAGCAAAGGCCACACAGAGCAGGACAAGCCATTACATGAGGGAGGAGGAGGGAAAGGGCTCTCAGCAGGAGACTATATCCGTCCAGGTTGCTTTGGGAGCAATTCTCCAACTGAACCTCATCGACAACCAATGTTTGAGATACCTGCACTTCACTAAGGTCAGATGTGAAACCTGTCACCTGCTACAGCCACAACCCCAACCTCAGAGCAGGGGAGGATGGCATTGCCAGTGGCTGTGAAGGTTCTCGTGGGTTTATGCATCTGGCTTTGTCAAAGATATGGCTGGCAATGTTAGCACCATCTCTTAGTTTGCAGGGCACAACTGCATAAAGGAAACCACTGAAGCTCTTGACTTAAAGAGAGATAACTTCATTGCAATCTCTCTTGCCAGAGAGAAGCAGGCAAAGCAATTATGAGGGTTTGCAAGGATTTCAGGATGCAGGGTGCCATTAACTGCAAGCACCTCATGTCAGCTTTTCCATGTACTGGAACTAGAAGGGATTTTATTCCATCAATGTGTAGTGACCACAGGCATTGAATCATGCAGACCACTGCCCAGTATCTTGGCAACAGTCATGATGCGGTCCTCAGTGCTTATTGCATGTCAACTATCACAGCAAACCAAAGAGTGGCTCTGGGTGCATGCATACAATGAGAAGTGTGCTGCCACAATAAATCTGATAGAGCAGCCAATGGCACCCTGAAGCAATTCCCCTGCCTGGGACAGCTCTGGAGGAGCCCAGCAATACTCAGCTCAGTGGGTTTCAGGTGGTATCTATAATGCACAGGAATCTCTCTGCTCTTACCACCTGCTTTGGCAAGTGCTGGAAGGATTTTCAGGTTGATAATCAGCCTATTGGCCATCAGGTCCTGTAGTGGGACTTGGACCTGTTGCTTCTGGCTCAGAGGCAGGGACACTACCCACCATACCACAATATAATCTGTTGAAATTATATTTAAAAGAGCTACATTTTATGTGAAGTAATTAAATCTCATCAAACATTGCCATTTAATGCCAGTGTTTTCTCATTTTTCTGTAAAACAGTGATTACACTTCAAAAATAATTAATTGATTGGAAAACACTTTTGGATGTTCTTAGCATATAAAAAGCACGACATGAACAAAGCTCTTTGCTCATTTGCCATGCTATAAAGGATGATGATCAGTGACTCATTTTATTTTTGTTGGTCCGTCCAATGTGCAATAAAATATTGACACTTATTGGGCTGTGAAAAATATTTCCTGTGCAACTACTTCCAATTGCTGATAAAACTTCAGTGCCCAGTCTCTTGACATTCACCATGTAATTTCCATAAAAAGTGCATTGTTTGTTCCAATTTGTGTTAACAGAACATATGAATTAAGAGCAGGAGTGGGCCATAGTGCCCCTCAGGCCTGCTGCACTATTCAGTAGGAACAGGGAGGAACTTTTACCTCAACTCCATGTTTCCGACCTTGGAGCCAACTTAATTCCCTCAAGTCAGGGATGCAGCTGGTGGAGGAAGGGTATAGTTAGGGGGGGAGGGGGTGGAGGGTGCCAGGGAGGTGGGGGGAGGGGGGGGGGGGGCTGGGGGGAGAATTAAAATGAAACAGGAGACTTAGCCCTTCTTTTCCCACCCCAATCTGGCTGAGTTTCAGAAGGCAAGTGGGCATGCCCGAAGAGGGCTTAGCCCTCTTTAAATATCCTGATGGATTCCAACGGCAGCATCGGGGCTCAATCTGCTATTTTAACCTGAGGGTCACGTTGGGGAGCAATGAGATTCACTTTAGCGTGATCCGTCCAGGAGTTGAAATGTTGCTCTTGATGTTTCTGCTAAAGTTGATGATAAGTTGGAGTTGTTCCTTGCAGCTGCCGATGCCATGAAGACATGTTATATTGCCAGTACGTATGCAACATGCTCTGTAGAGGAGATTGCAGCAGCCTCCTCTGGCTGTTGCTGGTTTCAGCTCTACATTTTCAAAAGGCGTGAGGCTACTAAGCAACTGGTGCAACGGATCAAGAGCTTGGGGTACAAGGCTCTCGTGGTGACTGTTGATGTGCCTTATATTGGCAAGAGGAGAAAAGACATGGTGAACAATTTCAAGCTACCTGCCCATTTAGAACTGAAGAACTTTGAAATATTTAAGGCAAGTGATACATCAATGATGATATGTCATGTGTAAAGCATTGGATAGTTGGTAGAAATATATTAAGTGATATCAGTTGTTTCAGTTTTTTAAATCAATTGGTTTCAGTAAAAGTGGGCATGAAGCTATCAGATTGTCTTAAAACCAAACTGGTCCATGAATGCCTTTAGGGAAGGAAACCTGCTGTACTTATCCAGTCTGGTCTGTGCAAAATTCTAGTCCCACACCAATGCAGTTGGTGCCCAGTTGCCCTCTAATGCGGGATAGAAAACCACTTAGTTTACCAAACTGTTTCCAAGGAGATCTTCTCATTGTGATGGGCATTAAATGTCAAGCTTTCCAGCAATGCCCTCATCTCAAGAATGAATTTAAAAATAATCTTCTGAGGCATAGCTCGCAGTGAGTCAAAGATTTTAAATGAACAGGGGGGTAATTTAAGGACATTGACATATCCACACTGTAGGCAGCCAAGGGATCGGAGAGCACTGGGACTGGGGTCTAACATTATTTGGTAAGGGGGCGGGGTAGTGCTCCCAGGGCCTGGATGCACAGGAAGCATGAAGCCAAGGTTCTAGGTGCATTGCAGAGACATGACATAATTTTGCCTTGCTGTTGGATGTGGGTTCAGGGGGTGAACGGGGTGGGTAAGTCCAAGAAAATGACGTTGTGTTGGGATCTCGACATGGTCACACCCTCTTCCTGCTTTTCCAGAGGCTTGTTTCGAGTGCAGCAGGGATCTTCTGCATATACAGAGCTCTGCAAAGTAACATTTTAAATACAGATGCCTTACTTCAGAGATAGAGGTTGGTGGCAGACCACAAGGGGGGTGGGGAGTGGGGGGTTGTGAAAGATGAGGGGCATCTTCATGGGGTTTGCTGGGAAGCCAACTGAGAAACATAAAAAGGCAATTATGAGTGTTTTAAGCATATCTCTCCTGTGTTCCTAGAATCCTAGGTCTACCTCCTTCCTGTACATCCAGGCCCTAGGACATGCATAGCCACAACCTTCACACTCATACCATCATTAAGGGATGGGCTACTGGCTGCAGCCTCCATTGTCATTGGAAAGATCATGCTGCTGTTGTCTTTCTGGTAATTGTAGCTATTACTCTACAATGACAGACCACCACATCAGAAAGTACACAGTGCATTTACAAGGTGCATGAAAGTAGCTATTAACATTGTGAGAGTAAATGACACCTGTGAACACTGAAAGGAGATGGGAGCATCGAAATTGAGGGCCATGGTGACTTTGAGTGCAAAAGGCAGAGCATGAGGATTAGTTGATCATGGCACGAGGTCTTCCTCCAAGACCTACAATGCTTCTAAGCATTTCTTTTAAAATTCAGAGCCTTTGCACTGCCTCACAATCATGTCAAGAAAGTGTTCAGAGATAATATGCTTCACTCTGGGCTACATCTCCTCCTTCCTGCTGCTTTCTGTGGTAGCTCTGACACCTCCTGACCAAGTACCCTGGCTCTGGCCACACGTCATTGCCACTGCCCTTTCTCTATCGCCTGTATGTGGGAAGGTACCAATACTATTTATTTCAGCTACCATCCTTTGCAACATGTTCTTCGCCCAGCGAGCCTGGCAGTTTGCCCTGTCTGCCACTTGGCTGCCTGAAGCAAGAGTTAATGTACAGGGGCCATACAGATCTGACCTACATCTTTCACAACACCCCACTCCCAAACTCCACTCCCCACCTCCCTTGTGGTCTGCCACCAACCCCTATCTCTGAAGTAAGGCTTTGGTGTTTAAAATGTTACTTTGCAGAGCTCTGTATATGGGGAGGCCTTCAGAAGCTTTTATGCCTGCACCTTAAATTTGTGACTCCCACACTGTGGGCTAAGGAACTTGAAGCAGCAAAAATTGCATCTGTTTAAACTCAGAACTATTCTCAAATGGCCCACCAGCTTTTTGTTCTGCGCTTATGCATTTCACACCACACCCCCTTTATTCTACAGGTGGAAATGGTATTGGACAGAAATGGGGGGCAGGACTTCCGCACCTGTGTCCCTCCTGTCATTTTTAAAGGTCTCTGGAGTCTTCCCAACGCCGCGAAAATCCAGCCCCCACTCTCTGCTTTCTGTCTTGAAGCCAGCTAGCAAACTATTCTACCACTTGTCCTCTGGCTCCACATTGTCTGACCTTATATTGACCCTATTATGAGGCACCTTATCGAAGGTCTTTTGAAAATCCAGATAAATCACATCTACTGTGTTATATTTGCCTACTCTCTGTTACCTCCTCAAAACATTTGGATTATGGAGGCGAATGCACTGGATAAATATTTGAAAAGATGGGGAAGAGCAAGGGAGTGGGACTAATTGAATAGCTGTTTCAAAGAGCTAGCTGAATGGGCTTCTTCTGTCCAAGCAATGGTGGTCCAGTGGATTCCCACCTGCCATTTTGGAGACCTGCATTTGCTTCCCAGTCAATACAGAGTTTGAATATTAATGTTCAGCTGGTTGGCTCAGATGGCTAGAGTGTGGTGTTAATAAAGCCAATATCAAGGGTTCAATCCCCCTAATGACCAACTATAACACTTTCTGCTCCTTTGGAGCAGGGAAGGTTAAAAGGAAATTTAATGGAGGCATTTAAAATCATGAAGGGTTTAGATAGAGTAAATAGAAATAAACAGTTTCCAGTGGTTGAAGGATCAAGTGACAAAGAATGCAGTTTTAAGGTGATTGGCAATTAAGAAGCCAGAGATTAGGAAAACTTTTTTAATGCATTGAGTGGTTAGGATTTGGAATGCAGCACCTCATAGTGTGGTCAATACAGATTCAATGGTCACCCCAAAGAGGAATTGGATATATAATTGAAGGAGTAAAAACTGCAGGGATAAGGGGAAAAAATGGAGAAGTGGGATTAACTGTGTTTCCCGATGGGCTGAATGGCCTCCTTTTGTGCTGTAATAATCTATCATTCTATTATTCTGTACTCTATGATTATACAATATTATGGCAAAGTTCATATATGAATGCTCAGTCTGCTCATACTACATCCCTCCAACATTTTAACAGGTATTAACCACTTAAACAAATTAACATTTGTCTAAAAGTAATGCATCAAGGAATTTGTGCACTTGCATTAAATGCTTGAATGTGAGCTTTGACAAATAGAAAATATCTCCACTTAAATGAGTATGTGAGAAAGGGTGTGGGCACTTCAGTGACCGGTACTGTACAGTGAATTTTTTGGCTCCATCAGAAACAAAAATGTTTGATTTAGTTCTGTTCATTTTAGCCAATAATATACAAATGAAAAATATCTGCCTTGTTTAAATGTCACACACCTATTTCAGTTTTTCAAGTGATACAAGGAAGTCTCTGCAGATTAGGTCTGGAGCCAGTGACATGCCTCAGGACATGAAGGAATCTGGTTTGAATTTCTTCATGTACGATGTAGCATTTGAGAATAATAAAAATGTCTGGACAGTGGAGTCATGGTTAACTGTTTCCAAGGAAACCTGAGAGATTGTTGTAATCTTGCAACAACTCAGTACTGAAATGGGGGATAATGGATTGAATGGATATATCAATATAATTTTTTTGTTATAGACATTAACAATATAAATATGCACCGATAATTGTATATAGTAACAGATAATTAACATATTTTAGATTTTCAAAAATACTAACTCTATCCGCCCACATTCACTTTACATTTTTGATCACAATATTTTGATGTAGTGGCCTTTGCACCATCTTTTTCACAGAATATCAAAGACAAGCAAATATATTTTCATACATAAATAGCACATTCCTCACATAATTTTGTGGCGCAGAAAGACAAAGATCGTCATGACAATGTTCCTCTTTACAATGATGTCTTGGACCCATCGGTAAACTGGAAGGATATCCAATGGCTACGGTCCCTGACTGATCTTCCGATCATTCTGAAGGGCATCCTGACTAAGGAGGATGCTGAGCTTGCAGTAAGGCACGGCGTCCAAGGAATCATTGTGTCCAATCATGGAGGCAGACAGCTAGATGGAGTACAGGCAACTGTAAGTTTATAAACATGCTGCTTTCAGAATCCACTTATTTCCTTCTATCTTTACACCTCCTGAAATATGGAAAAGATGGCCTCAATCATGGGTAGGAATGACTCTGTTATTGAAATATTAGGGTCCTGAAATTATTAAAGTGAGCTAAGGCTTCAGCTTAAGTAACAAAGCGGGGGCTTTAGAAAAAATGAACTGATTGTTTATTTTCCCTTTCCAAAGCACAAACCATCCTGTCCTGGAAATATGCTGCTGTTCCTTCATTGCCGCTTGGCCAAAATCCTGGAACTCCCTCCCTAACAGCACTGTGGGTGTACCTACACCACATGGACTGTAGCAGCTCAAGAAGGTGGCTCACCACCACCTTCTTAGGAGAAATTAGGGATGAACAATAAATAACAATATAAATATAACAATAAATGTTGGCCTTGATAGCAATGCCAAATTCTATAAATTAATTTTTTAAAATGTGCTTGTGTACTTTCCCAAATACCTGACCTTGAATTGAGCTAAGAAAACTGTTCACAAGGTCAGTCAAGCCAATCCTCTTTATTCTTTCAAGCAAGATCTGGACTTGTTTCTGGCTAGGCAGAGATAATATTAATAAATGCAGTTTATCATTAATAAGGGCCATAGTATTTTTCTAGACCAGTTTCGATTATTGAAAAAAGTTAGAGGATAGTTTTCCAGACTTTTTTTCTGATTCTTTTAGCCTAGGTTTGATCTGTTTTTTTACACCACTCCATCACATGGCAGTCAGGTGGGATGGAGATTGTATATTGTGATACATAAGACATTGCAGTTATGTGGGACAGGCTGGACAGGCCAGTGAGTCTTTTCCTGTCTGTCTTGATTATGGGGAGAATTTTCTCTCTGTCGGGTGGGCCGGTCGGGAGCGGGCGTGGGAGGATGTAAAGCCGACTGTCGCCCGCGATCGGCTGCGCGCCGCCATTTTACGTGGGCGGGCCAATTAAGGCCCGGTAGCGCTCCACTACCTGCGCGGGCGGGGGGAGGAGGGAGAGTCAGGGCCTGCGCTCTTTCGCAAGAGCGCAGAAATCTCCCTGAGGCACAGAGCTGCCCCAGGGAGATTAAGATCAAACTGAATGTTTGAAAAAAAGAATAAAAGTATTCAGACAGTGTCACATGAGCTGGGACATGTTTATCAATTGTCAAAATTTTATTTATTTATTAAAACCTTCATGAAACCTCATCCCACCCGTGGCTGAGGTTTCATGCAAAACACGAAGGCCGTTTGGGCTCTTTGCCTGCCCGCTAACCTTAAGGTTGGACAGGCAGCCCTGTCAATTGCCTCAATTGGTTCATTAATGGCCTTAACAGGCCTTTGATAGTTCAGCGAGTGCGCAGCCGACTCCGGTGCACGCCCGCTGAATGAAAGATCGGAATGATGCGCGGTGACATCGGGACGCGTGTCCAACGTCACCACGCGTCATTTTACACGTCGACATGCGGGGGATGCCAAAGAGAAAATTCTGCCCTATGTGTTTGTTGCATATATTGGCATGTGTTTGTATATATAAATTACAAAGGTCAGACTGTTGGCAAGAAATTTTATATTTCAAGCACTTGCGCAACAAAAAATGGTAAATTTTGACTTAACTTGGCAATGAAAATTAATTCCAACTTTGTGAAATGGTCAATATGACACATGAAAAAAATCAAACAATACATGGCATTCTTTGCTCCCTGTAATTAGCTGTGTGCTTGTAAAAGTGTTTATTTGATCCTTAAGTAGGTGTGCTGCCCCATTGCAGATAGAAGTGCTGCCAGAGATTGTTGAAGCTGTGAGAGGCCGTGTTGAAGTCTATGTAGATGGAGGAATTCGAAAAGGAACTGACGTCCTGAAAGCATTAGCACTTGGAGCGAACTGTGTTTTCATTGGTCGTCCAGTGATTTGGGGATTAGCCTATAAGGTAAACTCTCAAGTTCTTTTTATTTCTGTCGCTTATTACTTTCAATTTTCTTTATTATGGAATAATTCACTTCAACTTCCATTTAATTTCACTTTACTATCCATATGGAAATTCAAATGGAAATTCATTTTGGGCACATTGCTCGTTCGTTAAAAAAAATACATATAAATGGATAATAATAATAAAAGAAAGAAAATTACTCTATCACAGAGTTCTAACTTTAATTAAATATGTATTAAAAACTATTCCAATTAAAATAATCAGTCAGTAAGTCCCAACCTGAATACATATTCTCATCCATTTATCAAGCTCCTGTTAAACTTTCTTATAGAGAAGGGCACAAATGAGTTCAGGAACCGATTTGTCCTGCATCTGATGGTTTTGTGATTCTGTGGAGTTAAAGCCTGGATTGGTATAGTCATAGTTCTTTTTAGCATCGCTATAAACCTCCCAAATTTCAGCTGAACATTAGGAAATAGAAATAACTTATGTATATTTAAATTCAATAAGCAATAAATGCTAAATATTTACTCAATAACCAATCAATTGATAATTCAATACACTTTGGTTTCAATCTTTCCCATCACATAACAATTGTAATAATATATTTATGTGAGAGACATTTATGCAATATTTGCAAAATGCCTATAATGAGAATGATGCACTATGATGCTACACTAATTGATTCTTTTTGGACATTTTCGAATCTGATGCTGAGCCTTGATATCAGTAATTCAGGATGGTTGTCTATAAATATTTAACAGGCTTCAAATTAACTTGCTCAATGATGTACTTCACTGCAGAATATACTGAGGTGTATTTGTTTAAATGATCTCAAATTAACATCCTATGTATCCTGATAGGTCGATTGAATGAATCTAAATTAAAAACAATTTATCCCATTCAACACTCCATGGGAAACGGGACTGTTGTCGTCGCGTGGAAGCATAATATCTGGCATGATGATGTCGGATCACGATCCCAAAGGCATCACACCAGATAGCAATTATATTGTGGGCGGGCAAGCTCCAAAATCAGCAGCATGCCCGCCATTTTGAATTTTCTAATTAATGCTTATTAAAGCTTGTTAGCAGTCCAACCGACTGCAAGTATATGTCCTGAAGCTATAATATGGTGCCTGCACATGAAATATAGCAGGTAGGAACCTCAATTTTTTCTTTGATACTGGAAAGGGCAGATATTAAGGCTGCAGGTGGGTCTATGCCTGACTTTGGCAGGTGAGGCTGCTGACAGGCATTTCCCTGGCAAAGCTTTGATGTGCATAACCCTTTAGTTATCAGGGGTATTACTCGGTATAGTGTCTGCAAAATTGTTGACACTGTACTCTAACATCACTGTAGCATTGGTACTGAGTTCAACATGGGCATAGTGTATTCTCTTGGAGATACCTCCTCCAGTGAGGAGGGGAAGGAGAGGAAGGAGGCCAGCTGAACAGGGGCAGAAGCCACATGAAGTGGAGGATGGAGGACAAATTGATGAGGAGCGAGGGACTGCTGAGAACAGGCTGCAGCAGGCACAGAGACATGGACGAAGGCCATACCCTGCCAATCATGCGTATAGGGTCTGTATGACATATCTACAAATGACAGAAAGGTAGTGCCTGCAGAGACTTTGTCTTCCATGAGCCACTGTGACATCTCTGTGTGACATTCTAGTCTCTGAGATTGATCCAATTGTGTGGGTGGCAACCTGATGCCTGAGGAACTGAAAGTCACAGTGGCATTAAACGTCTTCGAATCAGGGTCATTTCAGGCCACCAGTGGAGACACGAATTGCATAGCCTAACGTGCAGCACACTACTGTATTAAGGTCTTTACAGATGCCATGTTTCACCGAGCCAAGCAATTCATTTCCTTCAATACTGACAACATTAGTCAGATGGAAGGAGCCAGAGGCTTTGCGGCCATGGCTGGTTTTCCAAGGATGCAAGGTGCCATTGCACCCATGTCGCCATTAAGGCACCAGCAAGGCAGCCAAGGGCCTTTATTAACAAAGATGTTTACCACTTAATCAATGTCTACATAGTCTGCAGCCACCAGCAGTGCATCCTGCAGGTGTCTGCATGGTACCTGGTGAGCAGCCATGACTCTTACATCCTCAGGCACTCCCAGCTGTCAGGAATGCTTTGTGGACCGGATGCATTGGAAGGATGGCTGCTGGATGACAAAGGGTACCTCTGAAGAAGTGGCTCATGACACCCGTTAGAGATCCTAGGACTGAAAATGGGTGCAGATAAAATAGGAGCCATGATGTGACCAGGTCCATCATTGAGCAGGCCATTGGCCTGCTCAAAATAAGACGCAGATGCCTCAGCCAATCTGGTGGATATCTCCAGTAGGCTCCGTTGTGAGTGTCCCTCATAGTCATCGTTCGTTGTGCGCTCCACAACCTGGCACTACAGAGAGGGGATCCTCTTTCAGAGGATGAGCTGCGGAGTGTAACTGCTTCTCTAATGTGGTGTTAGAGATGTGCATGGCCCTGCCAGGGAGCGTCTTGATGGGCATGAGACTATAAGGCTCTAATCTGGAGAAGATTCCGATAGTTGAGTCTGCCCAAATATGTTATCATCTGGCCCAGTGTTTCCTGCTTCTCTTTCATCAGAAGAAAATCAGATGATCATCCTGGATACATTCAAACATCCAAACCACGTCATTCATTCGGATGCACATTATTACGTGTTCAATCAGCACCATCATTAGAATTCATCTCCAGGCACTCTTACACACATTGAATAGAAGCATGGAAACATAGAAAATAGGAGCAGAAGTAGGTCATTTGGCCCTTTAAGCCTGCTCCGCCATTCAATATGACCATGGCTGATTCTCTATCTCAACACCATACTCCTGCCCTCTCCTCATACCCCTTGACGCCTTTAGAGTCCAGAAATATATCTATTTCCTTCTTAAATATATTCAGTGACTTGGCCTCCACAGCCTTCTGTGGCAGAGAATTCCATAGGTTCACCACCCTCTGAATGAAGAAGTTTCTCCTCATCTCAGTCCTAAGTAGCCTCCCCGTATCTTGAGTTTATGACCCCTTGTTCTAGACCTCCCCAGCCAGAGGAAACATCATCCCTGCATCCAGTCTGTCCATCCCTGTCAGAATTTTAGACATTTCAATGAGATCCCCTCTCATTCTTCTAAACTCCAGTCAATACAGGCCTAGTCGGCCCAATCTCTCCTCATACAACAATGAACCAGTGATCTTCTGGAAGATGTTGAAACAATAAATCATTTATGTACACAGAAACTCATTAACATGTTTAAATAATACAAATCATAACTTCACCATGTGCACCCAAGCATGACTAGTGTGGGGTCTTCTTGAATCCTTTCCGGGTGCTGTGGTATGGTGCTCCCCAACCCTTGCTGCGAGCCGCAGCGGAGACAGGCTGCTGACCCGCATGGCCCCTTGTCTGTGATGACTTCGGCAGCCATCCTCTAATGCCTGATGTTGTGAAGGCCCCGGCATGGTGGGGTCCCCAGTGGTAAAAGGACCATCAATTGACAATGGCTGCGCCCTGCGAAGTGCCCCGAGATGGAGTCAGCTGCTGCTCACCCTCTGTCATGAGGTCTACCTGGCCCTGCCTGCTTCCTGAGTGGGATCAGGAGCTGAATGTGACTCTAGGCTCCTCAACCCGTATTTCTCTGGCTCTGGGCCACTGAGCTCAGAGGCAAGGCTATGGAGTGCAGGTTAGAATGCGTACCCACGATTGTTTCAGTAATCTACTGGGTTTGGCCCTCCATGAGAGTCACCAGTCTGTCAATGGAGGAAGCAGTATATTCTGTAGAATAAGTGATCCCACCACTCGTGGCCTGGAAAGGCTCCTCCAAAGTCCATACCAGAACAAGTGACCCCTCTAGTAATGCTGGCACATCTCCACGGACCTTGCATGGGATGTCCAGC
The DNA here is from genome assembly GCF_964194155.1 of Cetorhinus maximus. Taxonomy (NCBI): domain Eukaryota; kingdom Metazoa; phylum Chordata; class Chondrichthyes; order Lamniformes; family Cetorhinidae; genus Cetorhinus; species Cetorhinus maximus. The sequence goes on along the minus strand of NC_135886.1, from coordinate 99,023,406 downwards.
ATCTGCCACCTTATGGATGACTCCAGAGGCTCGTCACCTGACTGGGGCTCAGAATCTTGGTCACCTCCAGCACTCCAACTGCCAGAAGACTGCACTATCTCAGTGTCCAGCAGCTGCATTTGCGACAGTGATGTGCCTTCATTGGTTTGTGGTTCCCTTAGTTCTGAGGCAAGCATACTCATCGAGGTGTGTGTATCTGCGCTAGTGCTAGGTGCAGAGGAAGGATGTGATGTTGCACCCTCTGAGGCTTCCTCTTCCTCCTCAGGGGTCAATGCATGACGCTCGGACCTTGCTTCAGCAGCAGTTGATGGTGCATCTATGCAGGAAGCAAAAATAGGGAAGGTTAAGGCTATGTTCTACTTTTGAGGTGACTATGCAAAGACAAACTTCCTCATTGGCATCACTGCAAGCATTGTGAAGTGTTATTCATTGCTTGCATTTTACAACCTGCAACATGCAGTTACTCTTTACACCCCGGTGCAATCATGGGACATGGGCGTCGCTGGCTAGGCCAGCATTTATTGCCCATCCCTAAATGCCTTTCAGAAGGTGATAGTGAGCTGCCTACTTGAACCGCTGCAGTCCATGTGTTGTAGGCACACCCACAGTGCTGTAAGGGAGAGAGTTCCAGGATTTTGACCCAGCGATAGTGAGGGAACAGCAATATATTTCCAAGTCAGGATGGTGAGTGGTTTGGAGGGGAACTTCCAGGTGGTGGTGTTCCCACATGTCTGCTGCCCTTGTCCTTCTGGATGGTAGCAGTCATGGGTATAGGAGGTGCTGTCTAAGGAGCTTCGGTGAGGTGCTACAGTGCATCTTGTAGATGGTACGCAATGCTGCCACTGTGCACCAGTGGAGGAGGGAGTGAACATTTCTGGATTGGGTGCCAATCAAGCGGGCTGCTTTGCCCTGGATGATGTCAAGCTGCTTAAGTGTTGTTGGAGGTGCACTCATCCAGACAAGTGGAAATTATTCATCACACTCTTAACTTGTGCTTTGTAGACGGTGGACAGGTTCTGGGGAGTCAGAAGGTGAATTACTCGTCACAGGGTTCCTAGCCTCTGACCAGCTCTTGTAGCCACAGTATTTATAAGGCTAGTTCAGTTCAGTTTCTGGTCAATGGTAACTCCCAGGATGTTGATAGTGGGGGATTCAGCAATGGTAAAGCCATTGAATGTCAAGGGGTGATGGTTGGACTCTCTCTTATTGGAGATGGTCATTGCCTGGCACTTGTGTGGCGTGGATGTTACTTGCCACTTGTCAGTCCAAGCCTGGATATTGTCCAGGTCTTGCTGCATTTGGACATGGACTGCTTCAGTATCTGAGGAGTCATGAATGGTGCTGAACATTGTGCAATCATCAGCGAACATCCTCACTTCTGACCTCATGATGGACAGAAGGTCATTGATGAAGCAGCTGTAGGTGGCTGAGCTGAGGACACCAAGCATACCAGGCATTGTGCACCCTCCCCTCCCCAGCCTTCTTAACAGATCTTTTTTCCAATTGTAATTAATACCCCTTGCATTCTCATCATCCCAGGGCCATATTCCTCCTATCTCACATCCTCCAATGGACTGGCTCCACTCATTCATCACCAACTCAAGCACCTCCTCTGCTAGGATGTTAGGGTGTCCAGGTTTGGCACACCACCTCTGGTCTTGCTTCTCTCCCTGGCATTGTGCACCCTCTTGCCCTCTACTCCTGCAATTAAAGTGTCACATTTTAATGCTTTTTACTATCCTGAACAATTATTCCTTCCCACGTATGGCCTATGACAACTCTAAAGGCTGCAAAATTTGTACAATGACTTGCGCACACTAACCGGTGAGCCTTTTCACACTTCTTTCCCCCTCATTCCCCCTCCAAAACCCCTTCATAGGTCCTGGTGCGGTGTAGAGTCACTTTTGTGCATCATGTTGCCTCACACCTTTGGGGAGCACACAAGACAATCCCATAATGGGGTCTTCACTAAACCTTCCATGCATTCACATATTCATAATGGTGACACACTCACCCTTGCATTTCTTGTAGGCTGGGGGCACTGGAATCCAGGTTCCCTGGATGACCCCAAAGCTTCTTACCTCCGCTGCAAGCTCCATCCAGGCTGCTTTGGTCAGGCTGGGAGATCTCCTCTTTCTGTCAGCAGGCATGAGGACTTTCTGCCGGTCACTTACAGTCTGGAGGAGGGCTCTCAGGGAATTGTCCTCGAACTTTGAGGCCATTTTGTACCTTTTCCCTTCCCCATCACCTGACTCCCTTCTCTCGGCCATCTGTGGAGAGACACAGAGAATTAGAAGCCTGATGCTCCATATCTCCATACACAGTTCATTTTAATAAGAGTTTTGTTCAGCTACATTCCAAAATATTCCGTGCCCAAGGTCCTGAGAGCTTCTCAACAGTTTTAGTAGCCGTAATTTTTTTTTAAATCACTCACCTCTTGCAAAGTTTTATAATCACCAACAGAAATTTACTCTCAGCAAATGACGATCCCTGATGCACCTGACACAGGTCTATGCCAGTTGTCCCTTTAAATGAGCGGCCGTGACTTCCTTGCGGGTCACAGCCTCCCACCTCAGTGCCCTGACGTCCAGCTTTCATTGGTGTATTCAGCACCACGCCCACCATCCTCTAACATTGTTGGCCAGCAACCCAGCCAGTGGCCATTAATTGGTTGATTCATGTAGTATCTGGCATTTTCTAAAGCCGGGAGTTGGCGAGCCACCGACTTCCGGAACAGACTCCCACCCATCGTCAAGGTATATAAAATCCAGTCTCATGAGGCTGTTTTCAGACTGTCAGATAACAACTGCAGTATGTATCTTGTACAAACTTCAATGTGCACTGGACTATTTGGATAATCCCCTATTGTGGGGTGGATTATTTGTCAATGTGTCAGCACTATTGTAAATTCCGACATTGGATAGTTTAAATACCAACTTTCAAGACAAAAAAGGCATAATGAACCTGCTCTCCCTTCTGGTCTTGATGGAGTATTTCATCCCACTTTTATTCCCACTTTTCCAAAACATTCTCCAAATGTGCTCTTTCAAACAGCAGAATTGCCCTTTGTGGGCATAGGTGTTATTCAGTCAGAGTGTATTGCATCTGTACTTCTATGTTCATGTTAGTAAATAGGCCCAGCATTTCCCCACCACAAACCTAGCCCTCATGCCCAGACGCAGCAATGGCCACTAGCTTCAGGGCCTTCTGCATGCAGTCCAGCAGTAGCTGGGTGGGCTATCAGCCCTACCTGGTTCTGCTTTGTCTGGAAAAGATGGAACCTTTGACTTATTCCAAATGGTCCAGACCCTTCTCAAATCATCTGACCTGAGCATACTTAACACAAGGAGCAAAGGCCACTATCATTGAATATTTGATGACAGATTTGTGAATGTGTGTCGATATGGTTTAAAAGATAGTCATGAGAGACAAGAATTGATTATGCAAGAAGTGAAATTGTCTCACTCATGCTATCTGACATTAATTAACAACTGATTAATATAGTTATATAATCAACACTAAATATGTTCACCAAATGATTGAATTTACACTGATCTTTGATAAGTTAATCCATTTTTTTATCTGCAATTGGCTGACCCATCTAATGGGGTAATTCCATCCTCATGGCCATATTTACCGTGCTACTATGTCCACAAATCTCTCATGGCAGTGTGGGAGTGGTCTAAGGAAGGGTTCCCTTCTTTTCACTTTCAATGCAATTCCCTTATTATTTTGCAACCCTGCATTGTCGTGGTGCAATATGTTAGCGCTCCGATGTAAACCACACCACAGACATCCTGTCAGGGAGCCACAGCAAGATGGAAAGCTTAGTCAGCTTGGAGAGCATAGGGCCTTTTATTTGAATCCATGCAAGGTTAATTAATTCAGTCTTTCAGTCTTCTGAAGCTTGGTAATTTGAGTGCCACATCTTAGGCTGTGGGCAGAAGCAGAAAAATGCTGGCCGGAGCTCTACTGGCTACTCTGTCACTTATGTCCTGGCTCTTTGGCAAGAGATCAACACCGCACCCAGCAGCCATTTCATGCTTGATGCATGCAGACCTCTGAGGATAACATCTCTGTGAAGAACTGCAATTGATCTTTTAACCTCCTTCTATTTAATGTTCTATGTATTTCTGCTGTGGCTTGTGGTTGGCAGGAGGGATGGGAATATTTTTGTTGAAATCATTGATCACTGAAGAGATCGCTGGAGAAGTCGACAGCAGCTGCATGAATCCTTTGAGATAAAAACACTGAGCCAGGATTTTACTGACCCTGGCCGGGATTTTCCGCCATCCTGCCCGCGATGATCCTTCAGTTATGTATACTAATTCACCTTGATCACTTAATTAGCAAGCTCCACAAGCCGTAACCCTGAAATAAGCATTGTTTAAAACAAATTATTTCTAAAGCAGAAAGAAAAATTAATTAAAGCCGATTATAATGTTACACGATTTTGAAAACTGTATATAGATGTTTCCATTTTAAACCCAACTTCAAGCCAATACATATATAAAAAAAACTGAGGGGGGAGATGTCTTCCTGAACCACAAGAGTCTTTCCTAAATTTGGTTGCCGTCTGTCGTCAGGTTCCTGTCCTATTTATCATCTTGACCTGGGGCAAGAGCAGGCTGCTTGCCCTCCCCATTATGCAGTCTGCTTTGGGGTCATATTCAACGGCCATTCCAGGCTGATCCTGAAATTCTGCCCTTTACCTTCTCCTTTGGTTCAGGAAAAGTAACACCATCCATGGGTCCCATACTGCACCTTCCCAAAGCCCGAGACAACTAGGACTGTTCAATAAATGAAAGGGTATTTTGAAAGCTAACAGTTTCTTACATTTTGACAACAGGGTGAAGAAGGAGTTAAAAGCATACTTCAGATTTTAAAAACCGAGCTTCATACAGCACTAGCTCTATCTGGTATGAAATCTAAATGCACTCACTTTGCGAGATGAACATAATTAAGAAATACTAAGGCGTGCACTATACAGCTTGTTCTTAACTCACTTACAAATTGTTTTCTATTGCAGGATACAAGACCCTCTCTGAGATTGACAGGACACTGGTGCAGTTTGCGAAGCTTTAGAAGTGGATGAGCATCATTGATCACAAACAAAAATTTGAAAATGAATGCATTCCATGGTTTGAACAAAGTGATTAACTGCATTGATTGGGGTATTTCATTGATTAAAATGTATTTTTGTATTTTAGAATCTCTCATTTATACTCTTTGCTCTGTTAATTGCTCAGCTGATGTCAACAAACAGGCAGACATTGACTATTTGTTCAAAGGACAGGGCATTTGAATTGTTCATTCTATCCTTAGAACTGGATCCTTTTGACCTCTAATTCCTGGAGGGTTGGGATGAAGGATGCACAGAATGGGGGAAGTGAAGGAATTTAGGGTGGAATCTTGATCCATCAGTTTCTTGTCCTATTTATCATCTTGACCTGGGGCAAGAGCAGGCTGCCTGCCCTCCCCATTATGCAGTCTGCTTTGGGGTCAGATTCAACGGCCATTCCAGGCTGATCCTGAAATTCTGCCCTTTACCTCCTCCTTTGGTTCAGGAAAAGTAACACCATCTAGTTTGTTAGCCCTCTAAAAACCTCTCCATCTCCATTTCAGAGCACACATGACTCTGATCTTCGAGTCTTCAGGGCTAACGCCTCTGTTGCTCCTCTTCAAGCTCAGGCTGCCTGACTATTAAAATGATCCCATTCTGAGGATTTGAGAAAGTGGCTGTTCTTCTGGCAGTGGAACAGGGCCATTGAATTTTGGGCCCTTTATCTCTAGCAGAATATGGTTCTTTTAGAGATGCTTAAAAATCATAGTGACACTATGTCAAATCAACACATTCTTTCACAACTCAGTTTGCTCTGATTATCTATTTTCTGATGAATATTCCCACAGTTGTCAAACATATGTTTGTCTAATAATAGGACAGAAAATGTTGGAAAAATTAGTAAATAAACAAAATAAACATCCCTTTTTAGCCAAGATGATTTTAATCTGAAATTTCCTCCATGTGTGCAAATGTAATAAGTAACCAGGAACAAATTGGAGAGGTTAGAAAGTGCAATAAACGAATCAAAATGAACTGCAGCACTGCTCAAAAAATATATGTAAATGAAAACAAAAAAAATTTTGTTGGTATTTGGCAATTGCATTTTCTGAAATCACAGACTGGCAGAAAAAGTTTATCCTGAATCTCAATTTGTCAAAATTTGGTGAAGGTATTTTCCCAATTTTCCTAACTATCCCCACCTGTCAAATGCCAGCTGTGGTCCAACTGACTGATCTAAAGCCACCCACTTTTATACATATATTTATATAGCAATTTTAACATAATGAAACATCCCAAGGGGCTTCACAGGAGCATTATAAAATGAGCCACATGAGGAAATAGGTAAGATGACCAAAAGCTTGGTCGAAGAGGTAGTTTTTAAGGAGGGTCTTAAAGGAGGAAAGCAGAGAGTCAGAGAGATTTAGGGAGGGAATACTAGAGCTTAGAACCTCGGCAGCTGAAGACATGGCCACAATGGTGGATCAATTAAAATTGAGAATTTACAAGAGGCCAGAATTACTGGAGCATAGATATTTTGGAGGGTTGTGGGATTGGAAGAGATTGATAGGCAGGGGTGAGGCTATGGAGAGATTTGGTAACAAGGATGAGAATTTTAATATCAAGACATTGCTTGACCAGGAGCCAGTGTAGATCAGCGAGTACAGGAGTGATAGGAACGGGACTTGCTATGAGTTAAGACATGGGCAGCAGAGATTTGGATGACCTCAAATTTACGAAGGGTGGAATGTGGGCGACCAGACAGGAGTGCATTGGAATAGTCAAGTCTAGAAGCAATGAAGTCATGAATGAGGGTCTCAGCAGAAGATGAGCTGTGACGGGGGCCAATTCAGGCAACTTTACAGAGGCCTTGGAGATGGCACGAATATGAGGTTGGAAGACATCTGTATAGGCCAGACATTTCCCTAGCACAGACACATCCTTTGTTGTAGGCCTGTACTCTAAACAAGGAGAAACAAAACAACAAACAACCACATACAGTGCTTTCAGTGTAGAAAGAACAGTAGATCACAGAGGCAAAAGGGGGAAATAGATACTGAGCCAACAAAGATGTTGAGAGGATGACCAAAGACTTGGGCAAAGAAATGCGTGTTTAAAGTGGGTCTTTAAGATGAAGAGGGAGGTGAAGAAGCAGAGGGGAAGAAGCTAGCTGTTTGGTGAGTATCTGGTAAATGGTCAAGGTCTATTCTATTCCTAAGGTTTAAAATAGTACAGGAATTTGTAAAAAGATTAATAAATATATAAAAGAAAATAAGTAATTGAAAAAAATAATTAAGTAATTAATTAAAGCACATAAGTGTGGCAGGACTGTTGATTTGTCATGGCTGCAGCATGTGGGAGCTCCTGGATACCATTGTGATCCAGGGCAAACAGGTCTGCAGTAAGTGTCTGCAGCTTGAGGAGCTTCAGCTCAGAGTTATTGAGCTGGAGGCTGAGCTGCGGACACTACGACACATCAGAGAGGGGGAAAGTTAGCTGGATGCTTTGTACCAGGAAATGGTCACACCCATTAGTATGTGATCTTTTAGCCATGTTGATCTGGAAGATGGTCAGGGACAGGGGGGGCGTGACTGTAGCTATGGCAGACACGGGGACCCAGAGGACAGCAGTGCAGGACCGTCAGCCTCTGCAATTGTCCAACAGGTTTGAGGTTCTTTCAGCTTGTTTGGATGAGAGTGGGGAGCTGCAGAGTGGATGAGCTGACTGACCATGGCACCATGGTACAGGAATTCAAGTGGGAGGAGCACAAAGAAATGCATTGGATTAGGGGACAGTATCGTGAGCAGGATTGACACTGTTCTCTGTAGCAAAGAGCGAGAGTGCAGACAGCTTTGTTGCTTTTCCAGCGCCAAGGTTCAGGACATCTGCTCAGGGCTGGAGAGGTACTTGCAGTGGGAGAGGGAGGATTCAGCGGTTGTGGTCCATGTAGGTACCAACGACATAGTCAGGATGAGGAAGCAGGCTCTGCATAGTCAGTATGAGGAGCTAGGCACCAAATTAAGAAGCAGAACCTCAAAGGTAATAATTTCTGGATTACTACCTGAGCCACATGCAGATTGCCATAGGACAAATAAGATTAGAGAAATGAATGCGTGGTTCAAATGCTGGTGTGGGAGAAGTGGGTTCCGGTTCTTGGGGCACAGGCACCAGTATTGGGGAAAGTGGGATCTGTACTGTTGGGACGGCCTACACTTGAACTGTGCTGGGGCTGGTGTCCTCGTGAGCCTCACAACTAGGGAAGTAAAGAGAGTTTTAAACTAAATAGTGGGGGCAAGGGAACAAATTTGGGAAGACGTGGTAAACAAAAGAGTGGGGATAAGGCAAGAGAGACAGATATTAATGTAGGAAATGATAAACAGACCATGACAGGAAGGTAGAGGGAGTACAAATCTATGAGTAAATCAGCGGCTAAGGCTAGATGCTACAAAAATAATAAAAGGACAAAACTAAAGGCTCTGTATCTAAGTGCACGTAGCATTTGATGAACTAATAGCGCAAATAGAAATAAATATGATCTGATAGTCATTACAGTGACAGGGCTACAGGATGACATAGATTGGAGCCTGAATATTGAAGGGTATGTGACATTTAGGAAGAACAAGAAGTTAGGAAAAGATGGAGGAGTGGCTCTGTTAATTAATGATGGAATTAGCATGTTCTAGAGGGATGACCTACGTTAAGGGAACCAGGATGTAGAAACGGTTTGGGTTGAGATGGGAAATGATAAAGGCAAGAAGTCACTTGTGGGAGTGGTGTACAGGCCCCCTAATTCTAACTACATGGTAGGACAGAGTACAAAAGAAGAGATAATGGGAGCTTGTCAGAAAGGTACCACAATAATCAAAGGGAATTTTAATCTACATATATACTCAAAAAATCAGATGGAAAAAGGTAGCATAGACGAGGAGTTCATAGAATGTTTTTGGGCTAGTTTCTTAGAACAGCACATTCTGGAGCCAACCTGAGAGTAGGCTATACTGGACCTGGTATTGAGCAACAAGACAGGATTAATTGATAAGGTCATAGTGAAGACACCCCTAGGTAGCAGCAATCGTAATATGATTAAATTTTGCATTAATCTTGAGGGAGAAATGAGTGCATCCAACACTAGTGTTTTAAACTTAAATAAGGGCAATTACGAGGGCATGAAAGCAGAGCTAGCTAAAGTGAACTGGAAAATGAGGTTAAGGGATATATCAATAGAAGTTCAGTGGCAGACATTTAAAGGGATATTTCAGAATATACAGAATAGATACATTTCAATGAGAAAGAAAAATTCCAATGGGAGAGCCCACCATTCTTGATCAACTAAAAAAGTTAAAGGCAGTATGAAAAGCATATAATTACGCAAAGACGGGTGGCAGGTCAGAAGATTGGAAAGAATATAAAGAACAGCAATGAATGACAAAATGATTAATGAGGGGGGGGAAATTAGAGTGCAAGAGAAAGCTAGCTAGTAATATAAAGATGGATAGTAAGAGTTTCTATAGATATTTAAATAAGAAAAGAGTTAACAAAGTGAGCATTGGTCCTATAGAAAGTGCATCTGGGGAATTGATAATGGAAAGTAGGGAGATGGCAGATGAATTAAACAGGTATTTTCTTCTGTCTTCACTATGGAGGACACAAGTAAGATCCCGGAAATAGCTGTAAATCAGGAAATGGAAGGGAGGGAAGAACTTGGGAAAATTACATTCACAGGGAAGTGGTATTGAGCAAGTTGTTGGGGCTGCGGGCTGACAAATCCCCAGGCCCAGATGGGCTTCACCCTAAGGTTTTGAAAGAAGCGGCTAGTGAGATAGTTGAAGCATTGGGTTTAATTTTCCAAAATTTGCTAGATTCGGGGAAGGTTCCATTAGATTGGAAAATAGCAAATGTAACTCGTTTATTCAAAAAGGGAGAGAGACAGAAGGCAGGAAGCTACAGGCCAGTTAGCCTAACATCTATAATAGGGAAAATTTTAGAAGCTATTTTAAAGAAGTTATCGCAGGGCACTTAGATAAATGTAAGGTAATCAGGCAGAGTCAACTTGGCTTTGTGAAGGGGAAAGCATGTTGAACCAGTTTATTGGAGTTCTTTGAAGGAGTCAGGTGTGCTGTGGATAAAGGGGTGGATGTACTGTATTTAGATTTCCAGAAGACATTTGATAAAGTGCCACATCAAAGGTTATTGCAGAAAATAAAAGCTCATGGTATAGGGGGTAACATATTGGCATGGATAGAAGATTGGCTAGCTAACAGGAAGGAGAGAGTTGGCATAAATGAGTCTTTTTGTGGTTGGCAGGATGTGACAAATGGTGTGCCACAGGGTTTGGTGCTGGGGCCTCAACTTTTTACAATTTATATAAATGACTTGGATCAAGGGATCGAAGGTAGGGTTGCTAAATTTGCTGAAGACACAAAAGATAGATAGGAAAGTAAATTGTTAAGAGGACATAAGGAGGCTACAAAAAGACATAGATGGGTTTCATGAGTGGGCAAAGATCTGGCAAATGGAGTATAATGTCAGAAAATGTGAAATTGTCCATTTGGCAGGAAGAATAAAAAGAAGCATATTATCTAAATGATGAGAGATTGCAGAGCTCTGAGATTCAGAGGGATCTGGGTGTCCTAGTGCATGAATCACAAAGGCTAGTATTCAGGTAAAGCAAGTAATTTGGAAAGCTAATAGAATGTTATCATTTATTGATTACAAAAGTAGGGAGGTTATGCTTCAGTTATACAGGGCACTGGTGAGGCCACATTCAAGAGTATTGTGTACGGTATTGGTCTCCTTATTTAAGGAAAGATGTAAACACGTTAGAAGCAGTTCAGGGGAGGTTTACTAGACTAATAACAGGAATGGGCGGACTGTCTTATGAGGAAAGGTTGGACAGGTTATTCCACTGGAATTTAGAAGAGTAAGAATTGGCTTAATTGAAACCTTTAAGATCCTGACGTGTCTTGACAGGGAAGATGTGGTGAGGATTTCCTCTTGTGGGAGAATCTAGAACTAGGGGTCACTGTTTAAAAATAAGGTGTCACTCATTTAAGACAGAGATGAGGAGAAATTTTTTCTCTCAAAGGGTCGTGAGTCTTTGGAACTCCTTTCCTCAAAAGTGGAAGCAGAGTCTTTGAGTAATTTTAAGGTACAGCTAGATAGATTCTTGATTAACAAGGGGGTGAAAGGTTATCGTGGGTAGGCAGGAATGTGGAGTTGAGGTTACAATCAGATCTGCCATGATCTTATTGAATGGCAGAGCAGGCTCGAGATGCAAAGTTGCCTATTCCTGCTCCTAACCCGTATGTTCGTATGCATGAGGAAATGTATGAGGGCTGACTTGCAGGCTTTAATGATGGGCAAAGGGAGGAGGAGGTGCAATAGAGTCCAGAACCAGTGGTGTAGAATGTTCCAGGTGGTCATAGCACTGGAGGAAATTACAGAAACTGAGAGGCATGCGGCCTTCGTGAAGTTTAAACAAGTGAAACATAAAGGTTCTGTAACACGCATGCTCTCTCTTCCTGTCAGAGGTCAATATGTCAAAACCAGAATTGTCATCTTTATCCCACAAGATGGTGCTATTTAACTTTTTATTACAATTCTTAACCGTCCACTTTCCCCACCTACCATTTTAAGAAATGGGGGTCCGGGGGAATTCCTATCTTCTGTTTGCTCACAAAACATTTTTCCCAGTCGTCCAGATTCTACCATTGTATAAAACTGCTTTCATCCGTGCAGTAAGTAGCCGTTTGTGAGTCAATGGCACAACTTTAAGTTTTGTTTAGTTAATTATTCATAGATTTGCAGAACTGATTCTGAACGTATCATCAAATCTATTTTTAATTATGCCTGAAAAAGATAGTTCGGCACAATCATTTTCAGTTTTGGAGCCCTGCCCAATTAGCTTTGTTACCTGTGACTTACGCAAACCTGGGCAGGATTTTTCATCCCTCTGTTGACAGGTTTGAAGGCGAGGGGGGCAATAAATCCCACCGAATGGCCTTCCTGCTGCCTAACTGCCTGCTCGTCTGAAATTTTACAGGTGAGAGGGGAGGAGGCATTGGGTGGTCCGCCCCACACCCCCTTTGAACCTATTGAGGCCCTTAACTAGTCAGTTACTGGTCACTTAAGGGCATCATCCCCTGCCAGTAATTTTTCCACAGCGTGGGAGGCCCCTGCCATGTGGAAAACCCAGCAGCTTTAGCTGCGCGAGCTGGTGTCAGACAAGAATGGGGGACCTTCTTTGTGAGTCCTGTGCCCATTGGAGGCAACCCCCACCCCCCCACCCCTCCCTCTCCACCCCCATCCACATCCGCTAGTTATCACCTCCTTTAACCCTCCCCCTGGCCTCTTGAACTTGACCTCCTGAGCCCCCTCGCTGATGTGATATCTTTGCAGGACAAAAGAAACTGCATGCACATGTAAGTCAAGTACTCAACAGAACTGGTTTATTTCGGTTTGATTTTTATATACTTACATATCCAAAAGGCCACAAGAAGGTGCTATTACAGCTCAGACACTGAACTCCAGACTTACCTGGGCTCCTCAGCGTGGGGGGACAGCCGGTAGACTCAGGAGTGGCCACCATTCCTGGCAATTGGCCAACAGCTCTCTAAGGTGGGACTTTCTCCTGACAAAGGGGCAGAAGTCTCACTTTAAAGCAAGTAACACTGCTCCCAGTGTTAAATTGTTGCGGGGCAGCCATCGGGGGATTGTGGGTGGGCTCTCCCTAACTATTTATAGCTGGGGGCTAGGGGACTGCGGCCCCCCATAAAATCCAGGCCCTTGTTACAGGTGATGCAAGAAGTGATACATCTGAAACCAAAATGTAATGGTTGAAACTCTGATGTTGTCAATCCCAAATGCCCAATGCTAACAAAATTTGTTGCTATGTAAACCTGCTCTGTTTGCAACATGTCATATAACCGAAGAAAACATGCACTCAATTCTAGTGAAGGGGAGAAAAATAGTCGAATTCCCTTTCAGTATTTTTTTTAAACTTCCATTATAACTTACTCAGCTCTCTGCAAATGTAGTTCTGTCCTATTTTTATCTTTCCTGTTTCCTTATGACCATATGATCTCACAGTTATTGTGGTCTGTTCCGGATTTTGACAACAGAACAGAGCTCCTCTAATGCTTGCCCCATTCCCCGTAGCCTGCTGTAAAGTTTTCTGTTATTGTTACTGCATCCAATAAGAACTGGGTGTGTTCACTTCACATCCTGAAACAATGAGGAACAATGCATCATTTTACAATTCTTCAAAAACCAAATTCTGCATTATTTTGTAGTAGCATGGTATTTTAATAAATATACATAGATTATAACCTGGTAACAGAACCACACAGTTCTCTTTTATAGATATTTCCATAACTAAACATTCTCCTTGTTAAATATTAATGAAATTGTTAACTAAGAGTATACATTTAGTATCAAACTGAGACTCTGTCTGCCCTCTCCGGTGGATGTAAAAGATCCCCTGGCATTATTCCAAGAAGATTAGAGGAGTTTTCCTGTTGCCCTAGCCAATATTTTTCCTCTTTTCAACTTCAATAAAAATCGATTATCTGGTCATTCATCTCATTGTTGTTTGTGGGACCTAGGTGTGAGCAGTAACTGCTATTCTTCCCTTACGATTGTAACTACACATTATTGGCTGCAGGTCACTTTTTGGATGTCCTGGGGCCATGAACAATGCTTTATAAATATAGATTTTCTTTTCAAACTCCCTGAGTGCTCACAGAAGATATAAAAACAAAATTTATTTCATTGCTGTTTGTGAGAGTTTGCCATACGCAAATTGGTTGATGCATTTCCCGTAAAAGTGACCACATTTCAAAAGTTCTTTGTTGATTGTAAAGTGATTTAGAGTGTCCTAGGCCTGTGAAAAGCACTTTGTAGGTGCAATTTTTTCCTCTCTTTCATGCATTCTACAAATATGCTATAAAGACTTGGCATGGCAGTATTTCTGTATCGCAATCACTCCACTATTCTGGAAGTAATTTTGTTGTTTTTAAACTTGGATTTTAGTCTTTCTTCTTATTTCTATTTGGTTTGCCTTGTTTGATTTAGAACCACAGAAAAGGTACCGAAAGAGGCCATTCAGCCCATGTAGATCTGCACCGACTTAAGTATAAAAAATAAAAAACTAGCTGCCCATTCTAATCCCACCTTCCAGCGCCCGGTCCATAGCCTCGCAGGTTACAGCACTTTAGGTGCAGTTCCAGGTGCCTTTTAAATGAGTTGAAGGTTCCTGCCTCCACCACCAAACCAGGCAATGAATTCCAAACACCCATCACCCTCTGGGTGAAGTTTTTCCTCATGTACCCTCTAATCTTTCTATGAAACACCTTAAATCTGTGCCCTCTGGTAACTGACCTCTCCACTAGGGGAAACAGGGCACCCTGTCTACCCTATCTAGGCCCCTCACAATCTTGTACACCTCAATCAGGTCATCCCTCAGCCTCCTCAGTTCTAAGGAAAACAGCCCTAGCCTATCCAATCTTTCCTCATAGCTGCAATTTTCAAGCCCTGGTAACATTCTTGAACATCTCCTCTGTATTCTCTCCAGAGCTTTTATGTCCTTCCTGTAATGCTGCGACCAGAACTGTACACAAAATTCCAGCTGTGGCCTAACCAGCATTTTGTACAATTCCATCATTATATCCCTGTTTTTGTATTCTATGCCTCATCCAATAAAGAAAGCATTCCATATGCTTTCTTTACCACCTTATCTACCTGTCCTGCCACCTTCAGGGACCTGTGGACATGCATTCCAAGGTGTTTCACTTCCTCTACCACTCCCAATATCCTCCTATTTATTGTATATTCCCTAACTTTGTATGCCCACCCCAAATGCATTACCTCACACTTCTCTGGAATGAATTCCATCTGCCACTTTTCCGCCCACTCAACCAAACCATTGATATCATTCTGGAGAGAACAGCTATCCTCTTCAGTATCAACTACATGGCCAATTTTTGTGCCATCTGCAAATTTCCCAATCATGCCACCCATATTTAAGTCCAAATCATTAATATATACGACAAACAGCAAGGACCCCAACACTGAGCCCTGTGGAATGTCACTGGAAACCATTTTCCATTCGCAAAAACATTCATTTACCAATACCCTTTTGTTTCCTGTCACTGACCCAATTTTGGATCCAACTCGCCACATTCCTCTGTATCCCATGGGCCTTTACTTTTCTGACCAATTTGCCATGTGGGGTCTTGTCAAATGCCTTACTAAAATCCATGTAGACAACATCCACTGCACAACCCTCATCAATCCTCCTTGTTACTTTCTTTAAAAATTTGAATAAATTAGTAAGACATGACCTTCCCCTAACAAAACCATGCTGACTATCCCTGATTAATCCATTCCTTTCTAAGTGTCAGTTTATCCTGGATCTCAGAATTTATTCTAATAATTTACCCACCACTGGAGTCAGACTGACCAGCCTGTAATTATTTGGCCTATCCCATGCACCTCTTTTAAAATAATGGTACAACATTCACAGACCTTCAATCCTCTAGTACCTTGCCTATATCAAGAGAGGACTGGAAAATGATCCTCAGAGCATTTCCTCCCTGGCTTCCTTTAACAGCCTGGGATACAATCCATCTGGCTCTGGTGATTTATCCACCTTTAAGGACGTCAGTCCCTCCAGTATATCCTCTCTCACTCATTATGCTTATTGTATCTAATACTTAATGCTCCTCCTCGTTAACTAGAATATCGGCATCATCCCTTTCGTTAGTGAAGACGGAGGCGAACTACTCATTGAGAACCCTGCCCACATCTTCAGCATCAGATTTGACCAAATTTGGGAAAAGGAAAAGTGGATGAGCGGTACCTGTCTCTCAAACATTATAGCCTGAAATTTCAAACCAGGCCAATGGCAGGGGGGTAGATCAGCTGCTGGTAGCTAAACTTTGGCAATACCTATGTCAGGGATTTGTTCCATATTTTTGCTGCCAGAAATTTGGGACAGGATGTCAGCAGCTTCTTCAACCCGCCAACCATCACATCAAGGACATGTGTGGGGAATTCCTGAAATACCCCGGGAAATATGTCCTTTATGTCCCTCAAAGAACTAACCTGAATTCCTTACAAGGAGGCTTGATTTTCAATTGGAAATTGGGATCCCGATGCCCAGATAATTTCCAGATCCCAATCCCGCCCAATTAGGGCCATCGAGTGTGACCAGGAGGTGGAAGCTGCCTGCAGAGCATGAGAAGAAAAGGCAGATGGCAGCCATGATGGGGCTTGCCACTGCCTTGCAGAAGAGAGGAAGGGCTAGCAGCCTCACCATGCACATGCAACAGTGGTCAAACAGCCAAATGAAAGTTGATGCACCTGATCTGGAGCATGATCTCTCAGATCCCAACTTTTTCAGCGTAAAGAACTCCTTAATTTCTGCCTGCCATTGAACCCAACAGCTGTGCACCAAACTGTTCAAGTCCAACAATTTACAAATTGAAAATCGCTTTCTTGACCTCCCAGGCCTGTTAACTACTCAGCTCCTCAAGGAGCTTAACAGGCCATTAATTAGAGGCGAGAAGGGTTTCCAACTCGCCCATCTTGTCCTCACTTTGAAAATTCCAACATGCCCCAGAGGTGTCAGAACACAGGCATGCCATCCGGGAGCATTATTTTCAAAGCACGCCTGCTCCTGTTCCGGTCCCCACGGGCAACTGAAAATCCTGGCCAAGGCATTTGGAGAGGTCCCAAACTTCTCCCAAACTAATAACATCAATCTCAGACAGCATCATAGGAACATTAAGAACATGAGTAGGGAATTCAGCCCCTTGAGCATGTTTCACCATTGAAATGGATTATGGTCTATCGATGACCTTGCGTTTAGGCTAAATGGCTTCCTTCAGAGCTGCAGATTTCTCAAAAAGTTTTTTTTTCTTCAGCTCCATTGCTTTGTATTTATGATTAAAATGAAGCACCTTCAGAGACTGAGTGACACCAATCATGAAGACAGGTTGCACTTGCATCATAGGGCCTCAATCTGCAATTTAAATGGGCCATCACTTGACCCAAGTGCTCCAACCATCCAGCAATAGACCAGAGACAGATTGCAATGGCCACAGCGACAGTGGGAATGAGTCTGTAAATAAGTGCCAACATTTTTGGGACTTTTCAGCTCTGTTTCTGTCCGGCATATCCCTTCCAGTCAAACATTTGGGATCACATGCTCTCTGTCCACCCTTCAGTATTAACCCTGGAATTGAGGGAAAGGTGGTGAATGATCAAACTTATGATTCTGGTAGCACTGTCAAGTCAGATCCCATCACTGGTAGTTAAAAACAAAAAGCTAAAAGCTACTGCGGATGCTGGAAATCCAAAACAAAAACAGAATTACCTGGAAAAACTCAGCAGGTCTGGCAGCATCGGTGGAGAAGAAAAGAGCTGACGTTTCGAGTCCAACATGACCCTTCAACAGAACTGTTGAAGGGTCATGTTGGACTCGAAACGTCAGCTCTTTTCTTCTCCACCAATGCTGCCAGACCTGCTGAGTTTTTCCAGGTAATTCTGTTTTTGTTTCCCATCACTGGTAGGTTGTGGGAATTATATAGGGCTGCAAACTTGTGAAATCTATTGGAGAATGAGGGGATTTGTGAACATAAACACTGTTTGCTTAGTATTTCTATGTTTTTGAGGACAATTTATTCAAATGATAACCAATGCCCATCACTACATTGTGACAACAGATGAAGCAGATTAAGGTTTCATAATTTGCCCTTTCTGTTAAACTTTTCACCATTTGGAACCACTACTAGCAAGTGGTTGTTGTCACATTGATGGCCTCAGTCACTCCTGCCCTGTGCTTTACTTATCCTCCTGGTTACAAGATCTCTGTCCCCCTTTCAAAATATTGCAGAAGCAACAGGTCATTGAAAGAGAGGCCTGAATGTGTGGGTGTGGGGGTGTTCATTCCTAGCAACGGGCAAGAAATTACTGCTACTGTATTGCCAAAAAATTCACTACAGCTATTCAAAAGGAAAAATGCCTTCAGAGTTCCAACAATGTTCTCAAGTAAAGGAGGAGTCAGCAGCCAATCCAAAGGCTCAGTTTGCATTACTGTAGTGTTCAGGGTAGGGGCAGGAAGACTTTAATAAATCAAATTGACTAAAGCTACACAGATAGAGTGTCTCAAAACCAGCAACCTCGGGACTTTGTCCGTGCCGCAATTTCGATCTTGCCAGTTTTCAGGCCAGGTTGGTTCAAGGACCACTTGGAGCCTGGGAAAAGATAGGTGGACAAAGCTGATAACTAGTCAGCACGCCACTGCACCAATGCAGCACCTAATCCAACAAGCCGAGTATGTTATTTTACTCGTCTAATAAAAATTAATGCATGGTAGCTTAAAAAAATGTTCTTTTTTCCCCGGACATTGCCGGTTTTCGGATATCCGGATTTGAGACACGGTACCTGTATATTAAAATGAGATAGGACTATTCACACATTACTGACTGAACAATGTAGGCCTCAAATGCGTGCAGGTATGCTATTTACTGATAATTAATTGGTACCATAGTGTTTTCTGACATCCTGAGAACAGGAGAGGGATTATGTAAATGAAAATACTTTCCTCTTTCTATCCTTAATTTCCCTACCACTTTATAAAATGTGTTTAAACACAAGTAACTTTGTTCTTCCTCCCCCCAAACCATCAATTTCCAATTATTTACATTGTGAAATATTTACTTTTTTTTCAACTTGACCTCCCATGATGGATTTGCCCTATTTACTTAAATTGCAAGCATGTTTATTCTCTATTCTGTTAAACAGTTTCTATCCTGATTATAAAAGTTTTTTTGCCCCTTTCTGTCTTACTTCTTGAAATGAACTCGTGGCTCTTGTTGAATGTGCCCTTGCTAGTGTAGGGGAGGCTCATCTTCCCAGTGTGGAGTCTGCAACGAGGAGCAGAAAGTCATTTGTTATGCTCCAGGCCTGACTGACTCTGGCCTTACTGTCTTATCTCAGAGTCAACATCAACTTTCTCTGATCCGTACACTAACATCAGTCTCTCCTCAGTGAAACTAAAATAAACATTACCCCAAACAACACATTTAGCACAAGAAATTTTATTTAATAATTTAAGCTCCATGGAATGCTGTAGGTACACGATCTCAACTTGTTGACAGGAGCTGTTACTCATTTCTGCTTCACAGCATTTTCTTTTAGGCTGCCGAGTGAACAAAACTGATCTTTGATTGGTTCATATTTTGACACGAGGGCATTTGAGCCAATCAGCAAGTTCAGCTTAACAAATAGTGGCCACTTGAACCAATCAAAATTCCCTGTCGTGTGTAACAGTTTTGTGAGGTAAAAACAGAAAATGCAAGTATATAGGTGCCTCTAAATGTTTTTTTATGCTCTTGTGAAAAAGATGCTTTATGTAATATAACAGTCACAATTTCCTTTAATGTTTAATATTGTAACACTGGAATGTGCAGACCAAAATAGTGCAGAAATTCACCCTGACACTTTTCCTTTTACATCTTAGGTTATCTTCTTCAACACATTTGCAACAAGTGTGAACAGTCATTTCTGATTAAAAGGGAAAGTGACAGCAATATTTATAGAGCAACTGCTGAACCCTGAGCACCGCCCTGTTAAATTACTTACTGTGTCAAATGTCATTTCCTCTGGGTTTTAAAATTCATGCAAGTGCTTCTCATATCAAATACATCTCTGTATGAACTCATATTTCAAAAATATTTACTCACTCAGTCAACTCATTGAATAAATTAAACCTGAATGTTAATAACTCAAAAAATGCTGATGGGCATATGTTGTATTAAAGCGAACTGACAGGGACATGTTTCCTCTGTATGGCCAGTATTCTCACTAATTCATCACATTCCATTGAATACAGTCTTTTCACACTGCAAGAGAGCGTTGAATGACAGCGACTGAATCAATTACACTTCCAGAACTGATGAAAATACTATTGTTTAAAGATATAGCACTGAAGTCCCAAGCACACTCAATTGGACTGCAGTTGCAGTGAGGCACAGAAGCACAGAGAGGGAAAAATGAAGAAATATACAAATTAGCAGCTCGGGTCTCTAAGGATGTGGAATCAAAAAGCATGAGTCATTATCAGTTAGATTGACAACCTATTCAAGAACAAAGGGAGGTGGGAATAGTTCTCTGTACAAATCTAAATGCAGGTCACTGATCAGATGACAGTTGTCAAACAGAGAGACTTCATCGACTGACCTATGGAGATGGTCTTGAGCCAGTTCACAGATGGTCGACAATAATGGTAGTATAATCGTTTTGTAATCCAGAGGACTGGACCAATAATCTGGGGGTGTGAGTTCAAATCCCATTGCAGTTTGTGAATTTGAATTCAGTTAATTAAATAAATTTGGAACAAAAAACTAGTATCAGCAATGGTATCAGATTATTGTAAAAATCCAACTAATTAACCAATGTCCCTTAGGGAAGAAAACATTACCAAGCCTGGTCTGGATATGACACCAGACCCACAGCAATGTGATTGACCCTTAATTGTCCTCTGAATCAGCCTATAGCAAGCCACTCAGTTGTAGCAATCCAGGAGATTTTCCTAGAGGCACGCTGCCAGCAGCAACGAACACCCATCATCCACAGAGGGTACCCAATTAAGGTTGTTCAGGCCTCAATTATCTGACAACATATCAGAGGCGACTTCACGGCAGAAGATCAGAGCGCCATCATATTATTTTGCAGATTCAGGGTTTAAATAAGCAGAAATGTTGAATGTGGCATATCTGCAGGTATTTGAAGCTGTTTCCCCTGCATACTGATGCCTGAGATGATTCTGGCCTCTATTCACAGGATGCTGTTTGGACATTTAGGTGAGCTCCTCCATCTTGTGGCTCTCTCTCTCTCATTCTCTATCTACCTGAGCAATACTCACTTTTCCCAGTGGGGCTGCTGGCCTGGTCTCCCTTTGGCCCCTCCAAATGGCTCTCTCACATCTGTGTGCCACCCACTGTCCCTACTTGGGGTATGTTGATTGGTCACTGTAAGATTGCATGGTTGATGGACTGCACACAGGCTGAGTTAGGACCTAGAAATGGTCTCGACAAGTGTGAATTCTGGGCCAATAGGACTGGCGATCAATATGGTCAGAGTGGATTTAAGAGGAAAGGGTGTGGAAAGGTGGAGGGATTTAGCAAGTGATTTTTTAAAAATTCTTTCATGGGACGTGGGTGTCACTGGCAAGGCCAGCATTTGTTGCCCATCCTGATTGCCCTTGATTTGAGTGGCATGCTTGCTGGGCCTTTTCAGAGGCCAATTATGTGTCAACCATTGCTGTGGGTCTTGAGCCACATGTAGATCAGGCCAAGATGGCAGGTTTCCTTCCCTAAAGGGCAGTCATGAACCAGATGGGTTTTTACGACAATGCTTTCATGGTCACCATCAGTGAGACTAGCTTTATAATCCCAGATTTATTGAGTGAATTCAAATTCCACTGTCTGCCATGGTGGGAGTTGAATCCATGTCCCCAGACAATTAGCCTAGTCCAATGACAGCACCACTATGCAACTGTTCCGCCGTGACCAGGCCAGCCACCAATAGTAGAGCAAAGGAATGGGGCGGAATGAACAAGAGGAATGGAGAGTTTGGATTAGGGCTGGAAAAGGTTACAGAGATAGGGAGGGACAAAGTCATGGGACATTGTGAGAACACAACATGCAGGTCAGTAAGGTCAGGGCTAATGGATGAGCAAGATTTGAAGTGGTATATGATACAGGTAATAGAGTTTTGATGAGTTGGGAATGGGAGCCTGGCCAGAAAATCAATGGAATAATAGGAAATCTGTCAAAATATCCCAAGTCTGATAATTTAACTCTGTTTCTCCCTCCATAGATGCTACCAGACATGCTGCATATTTCTAACATTTTCTGTTTTTAATTCAGATGGCCAGCATTTTGCTTTTTGAATAATAGAAACTGGAGGTGACAAAGGTAAGAATGAAGGTTTCATGATGGCAGAAGGAGAGGTGAATGTTGGTGATATTATTGAAGTGGAGGTAGGAGGTCTTTGTGAATGGTTGAAAGCTGAAGTTCAGATCAAATAGGAAAAAAGGTTCTGAATGGGCAGGTTCAGTATGTGGTGGGGAAGGCAAAGAAAAACAGTGGCAAGGACATACCGTGTTTGTAGAAAGCTGAAAATGACTCTTTTGGTTTCCCAATGTTTAGATGGAAGCAATTGTGATTCATGGAAGACAGGATCTCTTTATATGTGCTTTCAATCTTTAATCAATCAATGCCCATCAGCTGTGTATCTTTAACAACATAATGAACCAACCATCAGCACCTATTTTAAATGTATATGCCCTAACTGGAGATGTGGCGAGCTTGGCATCCAATTCGGATGCCGAGCACCCCCAGGAAGAGGGAGCTGCCTGTCTGTCGCCGGTGGCAATGGAAGGTAGCAGCCATGATGGGGCAGCCGCTGACTTGCCAACTAGAGCAGGCAGCTCTTCAGAGTGTGAGGAGCGTTACCATGAAGAAAATGACCACGCAGACAAAATAAAGATACTGCACACAATTCCTTGCAAGTTGGTCCATGAAAAAAGAGTTTTCAACAAAAGCAAAGAAACTTTCTGATGTGCAACTAACACGCACAAGATTGTGCTGGTTTGCTGACTTGTCCTTGGTAAATTCTGTCCTCGCTCTCCCTGGCCTGTTAACACGCTCCTAAAGGAGTTTAATAGCTGTTAATTGGAGGTGAGCAAGTTTCCTGTTCCCTCCCCCTCATGCCAGCACCTTGGAAATTTCAAACTGCCCTCATGGCATCAAGGCCCTGAGATGACCTCCAGGACCACAATTTTGAAATCACGCCTGTACTGGGTCCCTGTCACTACCAGCATTTGAAAATCCAGCCTGGGGCCTGAGAGGAGCAAAGAGGTTTGGAAGAATTGGGGTGTAGGGTTTTTGGCATTGAAGTAAAGGGAACAGGTTTTTCAATGCCCATCTTATCTAACCTCCCCTCAAACTCTTTTGCTCCAAGGAGAACAACCCCAGATTCTCCAACCCAGCCATGCAGCTAATATGTCTCATCCTTAAACCATTCTGTTAAATCTTCTCTCCATCCTCTCAAGGATCCTCACATCCTTCCTGGTGAGGAAATTAGTGGTTGCTTCAAGCCAGTAGATGTATATGTTGCTGTTTTTTTTGCTTGAACTGTATAGGTGTGGAAAGTAATTTACACTGTAGAATTACATTTTGTTTTCACTATCTATTTCATCTGTAGTGGGCACTGTGCTTTTGAATGATTTCAGTGGTACTGTGGGATCCTTTGGATTGAGAATAATTCTGTTGAAAACAATAATAATGTCATTTCAAATTGCAGAGCAAAATGGTCCCTTTAGTCTTTAGAGTCTGTCTTATGACAAGTTTCCAAAAATGGTGGGCACTTTAAAGAATGGTTAAAAAAAATGGGCACATTGCAATGTAGGACATGTTCCATTTATACACTGTTAATTCAAAAGAGCTCAACAGAACCTTTTATATTCAAAATTTCCAAGTTTGAATGAATAAATAACTTTCAGACATTAGAATAACAATATGGTAAGATTAGGAACATTATACCAGAGGTGTTTATTCGTTCTGACGTACCATAAGTGATTAAAACAGAGTTTTGAAGGCCCAAGAGACTTAGCAGAACAGCCTCAGGATTTCGCCATCACATCCTGCCTTGAAACACAAGGTTTATATTTTAACCAATGATATGTGGTTGGATTTCTATTGAAACATCTGACCAACTAGAATACCTCAGTAAAATTGTTATTTTTTACATATGAAAGCACTTTCACTTTGGATATTAATCCAAAAACAGGAAGGCTTAACTGCTCTGTGTTAATCTTTCCTCTAAAGAGTACTGTGTGCATTCCTGGTTGCCATGTTATAAAAAGGATATTGCGTCGTCAGAGGGTGCAGAAAAGGTTTACAAGAATTATACCAGAAATGCATGTGTATATTTATCAGGAAAAGATTAACATGCTGGGCAGAATCTTTTGCTCCCATTGGTGGTGAGTTTGGAGACAGGAAGGGCATGTAATGAGGCAAGATGGTGACATACTGGAACCCTGCCGCCTTTCATCTCCGCCCGAATTACATTCTGGGCAGGAAAGCCCATGGTCAACCTTCCCACTCCACCACCAATTGAAGCCCTTGAGTGGCTAATTAATGACCACTTAAGAGTCTTATCCCGCCACTGCTGGTAATAACCCAGCTGCAGACAGGCCTATCACCATGCAGCATGACACAACAGGTAAACATGTGTGAGCTGCTTGTCATATGTTTGGGGGGGTGGGGGGGGGACGGTGGTGGTGAGGGGGGTGCTCTCAATCAAAGGCATTCAGTGCTTGATCGAGCGACTGGACATCAGGAAGGGGGTGGCGGCTGAGAGCAACCCCTGCCCTTGACGACGACCCCTTTGCATTCCTCTCCCTGCAAACCACCCCCTCCCCCAACATTACTTACCTGTGGCCAGGGTCGTTCCGCAACCCTGAGACTCTGGTGCGTGTCCTCCTGGCAGCAGCCACAGCCTCCCCAGTGGCGCTGCTGAGCACAACGGCTGCTGGCCTCTGATTGGCTGGCAGCTCTTGGTAGGCAAGACTTCCAGCCCAGGAGTCTTGATTCCAGGGAAAGGCCCAACACTGGCCTTGCCACTGCCTGATTGGCTTGTGGTTTGGCAGGCCTTCCAGAAAAGAGGCAGCACGAGACCCCCGACGTATCAACAAGATTCCACCCGCTGGGTCTCTTCTCACTTGAAAACAGAAGACTGATCGGTGACCTAATAGAGGTCTTTAAAATTATGAAAGGTTTTCATAGGCTGAATACAAAGAGAATGTTTTTACTTGTGAGTGCAACAAGAGGCCAATAATATAAGATCAATAGAGAATTCAGAAGAAACTTCTTTATCCAGAGCGGTGAAGCAAATCGTATAGATGCATTTAAGGGGAAGCTAGATAAGCATATGGGGGAGTAGGGTTACAAGATAGATTTAGAAGAGAAAAGATGGGAAGAGCCTCTAGTGGAGCATAAATGCCGGCATGGACTGACTAGGTCAATTGTCTGTTTCTGTGCAGTATGTCCTAGGTAGTATGAACTTGAAAAGGAGAAATTTGTCAGGCTTTGTTCAGTGCAGGCATTAGTAATAAACATTTTGTGTATTTTCCACATTTCAAAATTATCACAGGTGATTAATTTTCTTTGCACAAATTTTCTAATGAAAACCAGACCTTGTGTTATGATGGGAGTATACAGTAACTGTGACAGACAGACCTCCAGTAACCTGACTAGGTAACAAACCTTCATTGGTCTAGCCTTGTCAGGGTAAATGCAACACATTTGTTAAGGGCCAGACAGTCCTTACCAATGAATTATTGAAGGGCGCTTTCACAAGCCCACCTTAAACGATTCTACGCTCTTTTGTTTCTCTAACTTTGGCATTATTTTTTTTTCGTCTGTCAACTTTTATTCCCTAAACCCTGACCTCATAAACTTCCTAGGGCTAATGGACTGTATTTTGAGGGGCAGGGGCAGATGAAGCAATAGATGAGGAGGAAATGGGCTATAAATGCTCCCGGAATGTGTTTTGAGTACCACTGGACTGCTGGTGATTGCACCATTCTGGGCATCATGGCTGTGTCTGATCCTTCCTTGGCCTAGTGCTCACACACACACATACACATATTTTCCAACAATGGGCCCTGGATAGCATTCAGCAGGCAGGAGCTCTGATTCTTTCCCTCCATGACTCGGAGGTGCTGAACCCAAGGCAATTTGCTTTTTATTGTTTGACTTAGGAATCATAATTGCATTTATTAAACTCGGATGATCTTGAATGATGTGAGCAAGGGAGATCCTTTGCAGGGTGTTCACTCTATCTTGGTGACAATAAAATCAATCTAAATGACATAGAAAAGAAGATCTCAAAAGCGTTTTACAACCAGTACTACAGAAATCTAGTGGCTGCTGCAATGTAGGAAACAACAGGATGAATTATGTCCCTGCCAGTATTTGTTGGTTTAAAAATCTTGTCAAAAATAAAGTAATTGATGCGAAAGTAGACGATAAAGCACATTACATGAAAAATATAGAAGAAAGCAGTGGATCAGTGTTTCCCATCACACTGCAATTAGGAAAACGTTTGCTCGGCACCTTTTAACAACTGTTAAATAGGGTCATTTAGTGTTTATTATTTGTTTATAGGGTGTGGATGAATTGACAAGCTTGTACTTTATTGCACTCATTTTGTGAGACTCCATTTCTGGTGTGGAGCCTGGCTAAGTGGGAGAAACTCAGCATGCCTGATTCACAAGGCTCCTAGCTTTCCATCAATGAACATGATTCATGTTGACCTCATATTTCCAGTTATCTGATTCATGCTGACATCAAATAGGGATTACTGCTGGAAAGAAATGACCCTGATGCCTCCAGCTTTAAGTATACACCCTTCAATCTAGCATTTCCAAAGAATTGTGATTGAGAAATCAATAATATCAAGAAGTTCTTTCTGAGGATTACTCTGATTGTTAATTAAGTTAGCTTTGCAATGGACAGGTTGTGTTTGGGAGTTAGTCATTCCTCTGCTCTTTATTGAACAATCAATAATAAACACAAGAGCCCCTAAAATGATAAGTTGCACTTTAATAATTAAATGATTCCTGTGGCACACACAGTGCTATTTCTAACCACTTCAGCTGAAGTACATATTTAAACAGTAATTTTCTTTTTTTTACCAAGTTTAGGTCATTTGATTCAGCCATAAAAATCCCTTTGCAGAATATAAGCCAGATATATAAGGAATAAGTGTTTGTTCATGTCCTAAATTATACCTTTGAGCCAATAAAATATCTGATGCCATACTTATAAATTTATCACTTAATTCAGTTAGAATTTTCTTTTGGTTTTGTTATATTGCAAGCCATAAAGAAAATTGCTGAACAGCTAGGATATTACTTTAGATTTAGAGACAAATCTATTGACTTCATGAGGGTTTTTGATATTATGGTGCTCATTAAAGTAAATGAAATATAATGGAAATGTGATCCATTACTCTGGGCAATTCTGCTTATGGGTTCCCAAAGAACTCCAAGCTTCAGCCTAAGCTGGATATCTGGCACATCTTCCTAATTATGTGACACTTTAGCATACCTCATCACCATTGGCTCCCACATTATCCGGTTAATTTGCCATTTGACCTGAATAATTAAGAATGTTGTCTTATTCTCAAAAGCTAAATAGGCTGGAGTTTTCTTTCTCTTGAACTGCATGTTTTATTTAATTAGTGGAAGCAAAAATTATATCTACCTTTCACTCCCATTCTGAATATTTTCTTCACTGCTTTACACTTGGCATCACTACAATGGCTCTATAAATATGAATCTGTGTAGTTTGTGATCCAATAATTTCCTTTGAAATATAAACAGTGACTTTCTTTAAATGGCTTATGAATAATATGTCACTTGGATTGTCAAATGTTATTTTACTATTCATGAGATGTGAGCATTTCTGGCAAGGCCAGGATTGATTGCCCATCACTAATTAGCATTGAGAAGGTGGTGGTGAGCTGTCTTGTTGAATACAATTGAGTAGCTTGTTAGGCCATTTCAGAGGGTGGTTAAGAGTCAACCACATTGCTGAGAGTCTGGGGTCACATATAGACTGACTGGTAAAGTCAACAGATTTCCTTCCCTAAGGGAGCATTGCTAACCAGATGGGTTTTTACAACAATCCAGTAGTTTCACTGCCACCATTATAGATACAAACTTTTTTATTCCAGATTTATTTAATTAATTGGGTTTAAATTCCCTCGCTGCCATTATGGAACTTAAACCTGAGACTCTGGATCATAAATCCTGGCCTCCGGATTATTACAAAAGCAATACTGCAGATGCTGCAAATATGAATTAAAGCAGAAAATGCTGGAAATACTCAGCAAGTCAGAAAGCATCTGTGGAGAGAGAAACAGAGTCAACATTTCAGATTTGAAATCTTTCATCCTCTTTTGCAACACCTAGGCAGGCAAGGAAGGCATGGAGTGCTAGCTCTCTGATCTGTAGGCAAGTGCCCACCTTCAGCCAGCTCAGCTGGACTGGCCCCGCCCCCTTCACTGCCTGCAGGGACCTAGAGGCCGACGGGAAAATGCCAGATGATCTCCATTAACAGGCCTTAATTGGTCATTAATTACTTTAATTGGCTGCCAGTTGCATTTGGGCAGGTGGCCCTGCCACCCCCTTGTCATAACTGACTGGTCGTACAACCATCAGCTGGGGGTTAAACTGATTATGAACATTATGTCGTTCCAACACAAAGATTGGTAGTTGCATAATTTCTCCCTTGGATCATATCATTCCTGCTTGTAAACCCAAATATACATTATACAGTGTTAAATCATGCTAAATTAATTTGTTATCTTTAGATTTTCTCGGGTGATTTCCTTCTTCTATATCTCCTGAATCTATGTGGGCAGTGGCCTTATAATAAGTGGGTTTTAAATTTGTACAGCCTATTAATACCACAGGAAAGATCATCATAGTGAGCTCAATATGTATATTTGAGGTGAACCCTGAAGATACAGGTGCTGTGTATAATCAGAGATGTTTTTTCTTTCAATTATGTCTTACCGCTGCTTAGAATCATACACTCCTGTGGAATAGGGGGTCATTTGGCCCTTAGTGCCTCTACCAGCTCTTTGAAAGAGTTATCTAATTAGTACAACTCCCTCCTCTTTCCGAGGTGTCAACTGTGGCTCAGTTCATAGCACCCTCGCCTTTGAATCAGAGGGTTGTGGGTTCATGTCCCACTCCCGGAAACCAAGAACTGTGATTGTACTCGAAAGAGTTGCAATCTGTGACTGTTGGTAACTTCGGAGGTGTCAGCTGTGGCTCAGTTCATAGCACCCTCGCCTTTGAATCAGAGGGTTGTGGGTTCATGTCCCACTCCTGGAAAACCAAGAACTGTGACTGTACTCGAAAGAAGTTGCAATCTGTGACTGTTGGCAACTCGAAAGAGTTTCCCTCCTCTTTCCCAATAACCCTGCAAATTTTCCCCCTTTAAGTACTTGTTAGTTCCCTTCTGAAACTCACTATTGAACCTGATGTGTGTCAGCCATGGCTCAGTTGGTAGCACGCCATGTCAAAGTGTTGTCCCACTAGTGTAAAAACCAGAAGTTGACACTCTGGTGTAGTACTGAGGGAGCGCTACACCGTCAGCTGGAGATGCCGTCTTTGGACGAGATATTAAACAGAGGCCCCATCTGCCCTCTCAGGTGGACATAAAAGGCTCCCAATGCCTTGTTTCGAAGAAGTGCAGAGGAGTTCTCCTTGGTTTGCTTGGCATTTAACATCACAAAAACAGACTAACTTGTCATTATCACATTGCTGTTTGTGGAAGCTTGAGGTGTGCAAATTGGCTCCTGTTGATTCCTGCATTACATCGGCTTGTACTTTATTGGTTGTAACGCACTTTGGAATGTCCTGTGGTCATGAAGGGTACTATATAAATGCAAGACTTTATGAATTTTTCCTTTCTGCTTCCACCACCCTTTCAGGCAAAACATTCTAGATTGCAGCAAATTGCCGCATAGAAAAATCTCATCGTGTCACCTCTGGTTCTTTTTCCAATTACCTTAAATCTGTATCCCTTGGATACCAATCCTTCTGCCACCTGGAAACAGTTTCAACTTCTTTACTCCATCTAAGCTCGTCATGGTTACGAACACCTCTCTTCAAATCTTGTTGCACTTATTGGTTTCAGCCTGTTCTGCTTTAGCTTGAAGTATAATATGTACCGTTACAATATTTGTTTACTGCGCACATGACTGATGGCAGCTGTAGCATTTAGAAAAAGTTAATGCCTCAAAAGTATGCAAGGCAGGTAGTTGGAGTGGGAAAGAAGGGATTCTTAATGAGGCCGTGTGGAGGATTGGGGACTAGAAGGGGGAACAGTCATTTTCACTCATGGGAAGGGGGGGTGGGATGAATTGGTAGAATGTGGCAATGAAAGAGAGGGAAAGGAGTAAAGGTGAGAATTCTGATTTTCTCAGCACTGAGGGGAGGCCCATGATTCCTAGCAATCTGGCTCATTATGTTTGCACCTACTTTTCTCACCTGCTGGTTTGTTTAGTTTGAATTTAGTATAGAGCTTAGTTTGAATTCAGTATAGAATTTAGTATAGTATTTTGAATTTGATAGACAAGGGTTATGGGGGTCAGACAGGAATCATCACTTTGCTCGTGACTTTGAGGTGAGTGCAACATTTAAAGCCTACCTGCAATGGTGCTGCTCCGGGTCATCAGCAATGCCAAAGCTGCTGTATTAGGCCAGACTCGTGGGGGTGTCTAGCTGAGCTCCTCATAGTGGGTGTCGCGGGTGTTTAGCTGGGCTCTTCGTGGTGGGTGTCGCGGGTGTTTAGCTGGGCTTCTCAGGAAGGGTGCTGCGCTTCTCTGGGAGGACAGCACTCAATGTGTGCTGTGGGTCTCAGGCAGGGCTGCACCCCACTGACAGAGACCCATGGGGGGTGGTTACGGTTGGGGGGTTATGGTGGGGGGTTGGGGGGATGCGGAGAGGTGGTTTTCAGAGACATGGAGGGTTGGTTGGATGGTTGGTTGGTTGGGGGGGGGGAGAGAGATGGCAGGCAGAGGGAAGGTGGGGGTGGGGAAGCTGGAGCCAGACATGGAAGGGTAGAACACAGACAAAGCAGGGGTTTGGGTGGGCTTCGTACGGCATGAGTGGGAGAGGATGGATGCAGGCTTTAGAGTTGGGTGGAGGGGATGCAGTTAGAGTAACACAAGAGAAAAGGGTTGCATGCACACCAATGACTGCGTGGGATGGGGTCAGGCTTGCACAGTATGGGGGGATTACACAGAGACTCATGGAAGGCGGGAGGGAAACAGTGTTGTAGTCAGTCCTGAAGGAAACGGGTAGCTGAGTAACATACAGTCAGAGCCTCGGGACTGAAGGGAAAAGTTTGGGATGAGAGATTACAAGAAGTCCTGGGGCTCTGTGAACCACATAGTCAGGGCGAGAGAGTAAAGGCAATTCTGAAGACAACACAGTCATGGTGAGAGATGAAAGGCAGTCCTGGAGCTTCACGGACCATGCTACAGGGCTATGCAAGGCATACACAACACATTCCCACTCCAGGGAGGGGCAAGGCCTGTGTGCTGAATGGCACAGCTTGGTGTGCAGGGTGTGATCGTTGTCTCACACTCGGTGGTGCTGGGGGCATCTGGCTTGGTACTGGGCTACAGATGGGACAGTCATGGTCAGGGGAGGCATCTGCAGCCTGTAAATGGGGAAAATATAATAAAGGGGACGTAATTGAAGCTCTGATGGGGGGGTGAGGAGGTCGCCTCTGTATATCGCCATGCACACCCTCAAAATGGGGTGGAGTGAAGTCCACATGGGACATGGGGACATCCACAGAGATGGGTTCAAGGGGCAAGGCAGGAATGGCCATAAAAATAAAAATGGGCTCCGGGGTTACTGGAGAAGGCTGCAGAATTACCGGAGGGAGGTCTACCTGCACATCGTGGGGTTCCAGGATGATTGGAGGGATGTGAACAGTGACAGAGGGAGGGCTGAAGCTGATCTCAAAGTTAAAATGCAGCACCGCCATCTTGAGACACCGAAGCAATGACAGAGTTTAAAAATGAAACTGGAAAAAAATCTCCACGGACGTGGTCTGAGGCAGTGTGGACTCGGGGCCCTTTCATGGTGCACCCTCATACTTATTAGATTCCCAACATGGTGATGAGGACTCAACTGACACAGCTCATGAACACTCTATTGAGAAGTTAGAATTGGAACCACTAACAAATAGTGCGCTTTTACACGAGACTGCAATAGTCATTGGGGTCACATAAATGGTGGTCAGTTTGAACATTTAAAAATGAGAGGAATGTGAGAACAGAAGATGCAGCCAGCCATTAAGTGACCATGGCTACTGGTTATCTGCAAGATGATCAATGAAACCCTGTAAAGTGCATTGTCCAATTGACATGGGCTACAGGTCAAAGGGCATCTAGTAATTCCAAAAGTGCAAATCAGGCATCGTGTAAGTGCCTTTAGCGAGGGTGAACATAGCATGGCTATACTCAAGCCTCTTCCAATCTCAATGGGATTGAGATGTCAAGTTGCTGGGGTGGCTTCTTAGGCACCAAATATCTGTGAGGGAGCACCTCAGCTACAAGACTGCATCAGGGAAAGGCGAGTAGCACAGACGCAGCACTAGGGCATGACAGTGGCGTTCTGGCTATGGGTGGGGAGGTCTACTATAATTGGTCATTTTACATTAATCACTTGGATCCATCTGTCGACAGGAAGGAAGAGGATTGCAGAATGGAGGTTGCGCTCAATGTTGCCTTCTTGATGGCGGAGTTCCGACTGAGGAGATGAAGGGCCCAGTGTCATCTAACACAGCTTTGAGAGGAGCCCTGGCCTGAGGTGCATGGTCCCGGGGAGCCCCAGAAAGAACCAGAGGCTGAGGAAGTCAGACCCATCCAACAGAGGCGACTGGCACAACCAAGGGTATACAAAAGACACCTTTCCTAGTTGAAGATGAGCGGAAGACAGTGCTGTGCACATCTACGCTAGTCAAGAGATGTGGTGGCTCATATCTGCCACATTCTGTGGGAGGATCCAACACCACTTGGACTGGGAGGACACCATCTGCCACTGCCCTGAAGGTCAATGCCACATTCAGTTTTTTTGTAAGTGACTCATTTGAGGAATCCACAGGGGTCCTATGTGGCATCTCTCAGTCCTCAACAAATAAATGTATAAAAGGTGACAGATGCCCTCTACAAGGTTCATCATTATATAAAGTTCACAATGGATGATGCTAGCTAGGCAGCTAGATTTCTGGGTTTTGTGGCTTCCTTAGACTACAGGGTGCAATCGCTTCGAGACCTCCATAGCAGCAGCCCCTGATCTTCATTAACAGGAAAACTTCCACTCCCTCAACATTCAGCTGGTCTGTGCTCATCAGAAGCATATCATGCATGTTTGTTCCAGTTACCCTGGGGGTTCCAACGGCTCCTACATCCTGAGTCACTCCCAGGTGCCTCAGATATTCAAAGGGCCGAGCGCTTACAGGGTTAGCTGCTGGGTGATAAGGGGTACTCGCTGAAAAGATGGCTCATGACACCTGTGTGTCATCCTCAAAGTGCCTGGGAGGAAAGATACAACACGGCGCACTATGTGAGGAGATCCATTATTGAGCAGATCATTGGCTTCCTGAAGATGCACTTCCGATGTTTTGACCATTCAGGTGGGGACCCGCAGTACTCTCCACGGAGGGTCCCTCGCATCATTGTGGTCTGCTGGACCCTGCGCAACCTGGCACTTCAAAGGGGATATCACATGCCAGAGGGAGACATGGAGGAGGCTGAGTGCTCCTCGGATGATGAAGATCTGGAAGGGCAGGAATCTGAAGTGGGCAATGAGGGTCAGCTTCCACCTGATGATGCCCTCAAAGCGGCACAACGTGGAAGATGTGTCTCAGGCACACTGATACAGCCACAAGGTTCCAGGAGGAGTAAGGCCCATGCAAGGGGAACCAAACACATTTCTGTGTCCCTTAGTGCCATGCCATTGCTCGGAAAGGCCTTTACTAGCAGTGACATCGCAACTGAGGTCCGCATTCAGCCTTGGATCTGCAACCCTCAAGGATCTTGAGGCCCTCATCTTTGGAAAGGTCAACACCCTAAGCTGTATGTAGCTGCTGTGGGAAGTGTAAAGCAGCACACCAGCACAAACCCTGCATATGATGCAGTCTTGGACACCTGAATGAGACACTTCTTGCAGCCACAGAGATGCACACATGGTTGGATGGATCATCATGGATTCAAGTCTTGTATTTTGGCACAAGCCATGAAGATAGTTCAATGTTGATGAAACAACATTTCTTGAGACCTTCCAAGGCATGAGCCATGAGCACACATAACTCTATGGTGTCTTGTGAGGAATAACGGTTCCAAACTCTATGTGCAGACACTTTCAGGAATGAGCTTGACACATATCCCTGACATTACACAAGATGCGAGCAACTAACACGAGTCCGCTAAACATCACATGAATTTGAGGCTTACAAAGGAAAGCATTCACAGAATGGGAGCTTGGGTCACCCTCGCAATAAGAGGGCACATAGATGCATATGCATGACGTATTCAAATGAGATCATTATCATGAACAGAAAATGTATTGATAAAGATGCATTATATATACAGTGATTGAACACCCATGCCCCCATAGTGATCTCAACGTTTCTTAATTTTTCTAACCCTACTGCTACGTCTTGGTACATCCCCGACACACACAGCCAAGGTGGTGGCAGCCTGCTGACTGCGACAACATGTCTGTGAAGACTTTGATGGGCATCCTCTGGAGGGCCTTGGCCTGCTTTGGGTCTCCTGCTGTGAGGCAGGTGCACCCTCCTTGGCCTGTAGAGCTGGAGGTGATTGGGTCACACGCAGAGGGGATTGGGATCAGCTAGACACTCTCGGAGTCACCTAAGTGGATGACCCGGGGTGTCCAGCTGATGGATCTCGCCCCTTTGGGTACCTGAAGGCCCCTGCCTATCTTTTTGAGGGGAAGGGGCACCTGGAGGATGGTTGAGTGCCCCGCCCCTGCCTCTAGCCTAGCCACTGATGAATCCCGCCAATGCCTATAGTGATGGAGTCAAGTCCAAGCGCAAATCTGGCAGGATCTACTGGACCAAAATCTCCAAGGCATCCACCACCCTTCCCATGGAGACCTCAAGGCATTCACATGTAAGAACCATGCCATCAGATAGAATGCAGACAGACTCCTCCATCCTTCACTCTAGTCTGTTGACTGTCTCTCGCAAGTTTTTCTGATGTTCTGCCGCCCGTCTTTGCATCTCCAGCATGTTTGTGACAGCCGCTTCCAGAGGCTCATCATCTGACTCGGACTCATGGGTGCCTGTCCTCCAAAAGTTCTCCGAGTGCCAGAGACCGTAGCTGTCACTGCCTCTGACTGCTGCACAGACATGTCAGTGAGGTGTTCTCCAGAAAGTGACCCCGAGCCTAATCTAGATCTGTGACCTACTGGGGGGTGTGTGTCTCTTGCGCTGATGGAGGGTGCAGGTGATCACAGTGAGGGGTCTCCATTAAATGGATCCTTGGCAACCTCCTCTGAGGTGCCCTAGGAGTTGGAGCTTATGATAGCTCTCGTGGTCTGTCTGGGCCTGCTGGTGGCTGTCAGAGAGAGAGAAGATAGGTTTAGTTCATGAACAGGCTGAATACAACATGTATGTCACTCACTGTGAACGTCAGGATGTGATCAACTCATGGAGGGCTCATCCATACTGGCTTGCTTGAAGAGGCCGATCTCGCCTTCACCACAGGAGCAATCTCTGTCCTCCCTGCCAACTCGGCGGCATCCTCTTTGAATTTGGTCAGCTCAAGTATGTTGGGGTCCGACCTCCAGTCTGGGATCTCTCCCTCCTGTTGTGAGCAAGCTTGGCCTGCATGAAGACAAATGGATGGAATGTAATGAGAAGGGATGGAGCAGAGGTTGGGAAGTATGCATGCCTGTTTGTGTGTGTGGAGCCCTCCCCAGTAAGAGCTGAAGATGCTGTTTGTGCGAGATCCCTGAGCTGTGAGACGCTTTGAATGTATAATGCCATGATGAGAGTGTGAGTTTGGAGTGATCAGAAGGTTGACTTACCCTGACGGCACAAATGAGATCATTCATCTTCTTCCTGCATTGGATCATGTTTCTTTGGCAGTTGCCTGCGGAGCTGACCTCCTTTGTGGTGAAGTGAGGTTGGTGGACCTCCTGGATCCATCCCTCGGATAAAGTACATCCCGGTGCTGGATGACACCTCTGATTAAAGCTTCCAGGGAGCAGGGGCTAAACCTTGGCGCAACACTCTTTTTGTTCTTGGGGCTATCTTGGCATCACTCGTCCACACAGCTGGGCTACAGAGAGCAAATGTGTGTGTTTAAGTGACATTTAAATATGGCGCCAAGACCTTCGACCTCAATAGGCGACGGCAGGGTGGACGAATCGTGCCTGCCCCGCTATGTGATTCAGAGAACTACTCACTGATGCATAATTAATGAGCTTTCAAGCTTAAAATCAGGTGCAATTTCCCGCCCCGCTGCCCAGCAGAAAATGAGCCTCTTATCCCACCGACCAACACATTTAGTCTTCGGAGCAGAAAATTCCACCCTAAGTATTGAGGTAAATTTAAGGAGGGAGATAAAAAGAAAGAAGTAAGAAAGGTGCCTTTCACAACCTCATGATCCCCAACACTGCCAAGTGCTTTACAGCCAATGAAGTACTTTTGAAATATGGTCAATGTTGTTATTAAGCAAGATGGAGGTATTATGGGAGGTATCCAGATTGTGGGGCAGAGACAGTTGAAGTGTTTTCCATTGAAGATTGACTGACAGGTTGGGGGAATGTGAGGGAGGGATGTATAGGAGACTAGAAGTGAAAGAGCAGAAGATTAGTGTTGCCTTCTCAGGCTTGAGAAGGTCATAGATGGAGGGGCAAATCCATGTAGATGACGAAGACGGCACAGCTGAGGTAGACCTTACTGCGATCACATATCCTAGGAACACACAGATGTGTAGCATTGCTAGGGTGCAAATATTGCAAAAACAACTTGAACTTCTACAGCGCCTTTAATGTAGAACAGAAAGTTCAAGGTGCTTCACATGGGATTAAGGAATAGAAGTGGCGACTGTCCAAAAGACGGAGATATTAAGAGCGGTAACCAAAAGTCTGGTCATAGAGCCAGGAGGATTTTGAAGGCGAAGAAGGAGCTGGACAAATGGAGAGATTTAGGGAGGGAACTCCAGAGTGTGGGGCCTGGACAGCAAACAATGGTGGGGTGAAGAGGGCAGAGATACACAAGAGATGGGAATCAAATGAACAACCATTTCATGGAGGAGGTGATTGAACTACATCATACAACATATTTTCTGCCATTTGCGCAGTTTTACAATGTGCCTGCCCATACAGATTATCATATTATACACCCCTTGTCACTTGCAGAAGATAACACTGAAAGTGGTGTGTATGAGCAAGCAGCTAGCAGATTAGCTCCTTAAAATGATTTTCTGTACCAGCCCATTGGGAGCCAGAAAAGGTCTGAAGGAAAAAGTTTTCCTTTCCATGAGAGATTATAATGAGGTTGTTCTCATACTCTCTTTTTGCTTTTATTATATATTTTTTTCACTTCACTTCTGAACCTTCTTTATTCAGCTTAGTTCTCTATTGTATTACCTACCTGAGATCTGTCATTTGCACTTTTTTCTGCTTTATCTTATTCTCTATCTCTCATCATCTAGGAAACTCTGGATTTGTTGGCCTTACCTTTCCACCTCATGAGAATATACCCTGACTGTACCCGAACTATTTCCTCTTTAAAGGCAGCCCATTGTTCCATTACAGCTATGCCTGTCAAACTTTGATTCCAATTTACCTGGGCCAGATCCATTCTCACTCCATTGAAGTTGGTCTTTCCCCAGTTAATCATTTTTATTTTATTATTATTTTTATTAATTCACGGGATGTGGGCTTCACTGGCTGAGCCAGCATTTATTGCCCATCCCTAGTTGCCCTTGAGAAGGTGGTGGTGAGCTGCCTTCTTAAGCCACTTCAGTCCATATGGTGTAGGTACACCCACAGTGCTGTTAGGAAGGGAGTTCCAGGATTTTGACCCAGCGAGTGAAGGAATGGCGATATATTTCCAAGTCAGGGTGGTGAGTGACTTCGAGGGGAACTTCCAGGTGGTGGTGTTCCCATCTATCTGCTGCCCTTGTCCTTCTAGGTGGTAGTGGTCGTGGATTTGGAAGCTGCTGCTCCGCATCGGTGGTGGAGGGAGTGAATGTTTCTGGATGTGGTGACAATCAAGTGGACTGCTTTGTCCTGGATGGTGTCAAGCTTCTTCAGTATTGTTGGAGCTGCAGTCATCCAAGCAAGTGGGGAGTATTCCATCACACTCCTGGTTTGTGCCTTGTAGATGGTGGACAGACTTTGGGGAGTCAGGGGGCGAGTTACTCGTCGCATGATTCCTAGCCTCTGACCTGCTTTTGTAGCCACAGTATTTATATGGCTAGTCCAGTTCAGTTTTTGGTCAATGATAACCACCAGGATGTTGATAATGCCAGATTCAGTGATGCTAATGCCATTGAACATCAAGGGGTGATGGTTGGCTCTCTTGTTGGAGATGGTCATTGCCTGACACTTGTGTGGCGCGAATGTTACTTGCCACTTGTCAGCCCAAGCCTGGATATAGTCCAGGTCTTGCTGCATTTGGACATGGACTGCTTCAGTATCTGAGGAGTCGTGACTGGTCCTGAACATTGTGCAAGCATCAGCGAACATCCCCACTTCTGACAGAACGATGGAAGGAAGGTCATTGATGAAGCAGCTGAAGATGGTTGGACCTAGGACACTACCCTGAGGAACTCATGCAGTGATGTCCTGGAGCTGAGATGACTAACCTCCAACAACCACAACCATCTTCCTTTGTGCTAGATATGACTCCAACCAGTGGAGGGTTTTCCCCCGATTCCCATTGATTGCAGTTTTGCTAGGGCTGCTTGATGCCACACTTGGTGAAATGCTGCTTTGATGTCAAGGGCAGTCCCTCTCACCTCACCTCGGGAGTTCAGCTCTTTTGTCCATGTTTGAACCAAGGCTTTAACGAAGTCAGGAGCTGAGTGGCCCTAGCGGAACCCAAACTGGGCATCAGTGAGCAGGTTATTGCTAAGCAAATGCCACTTGATAGCACTGTTGATGACCCTTTCCATTACTTTACTGATGATCGGGAGTAGACTGATGGGGCAGTAATTGGTCAGGTTGGATTTGTCCTGCTTTTTGTGTACAGGACATACCTGGGCAATTTTCCACATAGCCGGGTAGATGCCAGTGTTGTAGCTGTACTGGAACAGCTTGGCTAGGGGCACGGCAAGTTCCAGAGCACAAGTCTTCAGTACTATCGCTGGAATGTTGTCAGGGCCTATAGCCTTTGCAGTTTCCAGTGCCTTCAGCCGTTTCTTGATATCACGTGCAGTGAATCAAGTTGGCTGAAGATTGCATCTGTGATGCTGGGGACCTCCAGAGGAGGCCGAGACGGATCATCCACTCGGCACTTCTGGCTGAAGGTTGTTGCAAATGCTTCAGCCTTATCTTTTGCACTGCTGTGCTGGGCTCCTCCATCATTAAGGATGGGGATATTTGTGGAGCCACCTCCTCCAGAGTGTTGTTTAATTGTCCATACCATTCACGACTGGATGTGGCAGGACTGCAGAGCTTAGATCTGTTCCGTTGGTTGTGGGATCGCTTAGCTCTGTCTATC
This sequence comes from Cetorhinus maximus, assembly GCF_964194155.1. Classification (NCBI taxonomy): domain Eukaryota; kingdom Metazoa; phylum Chordata; class Chondrichthyes; order Lamniformes; family Cetorhinidae; genus Cetorhinus; species Cetorhinus maximus. The sequence continues at coordinate 98,983,971 of NC_135886.1, read as the reverse complement.
ACTTCCTGCTTATGCTGTTTGGCACGCTAGTAGTCCTGTTTTATAGCTTCACCAGTTGACACCTCATTTTCAGGTATGCCTGGTGCTGCTCCTGGCATGCCCTCTTGCATTCTTCATTGAACCAAGGTTGATCCCCCTGGCTTGATGGTAATGGTAGAGTGGGGGATATGCCAGGCCATGAGGTTACAGATTGTGCTCGAGTACAATTCTGCTGCTGCTGATGGCCCACAGCGCCTCATGGATGCCCAGTCTTGAGTTGCTAGATCTATTCAAAATCTATCCCATTTAGCACGCTGGTAGTGCCACACAACACAACAGGGTATCCTCAATGTGAAGGCGGGCCTTTGTCTCCACAATGACTGTGGTCACTCCTACCGATACTGTCATGGACAGATGCATCTGTGGCAGGCAGGTTGGTGAGGATGAGGTCAAATATGTTTTTCCCCCTTGTTGGTTCCCTCACCACCTGCCAGAGACCCAGTCTAGCAGCTGTGTCATTTAGTACTCGGCCAGCTCGTTTTCCTTTTCTATAGTGAACCTAAGCCTTATGATCCAATAATCACTGTTGCCTAAATGTTCCCCTACTGACATTCAATCGACTTGGCCCACCTCATTCCCCAGAACCAGGTCCAGCAATGCCTTCTTCCTCATTGGATTGGAAACACACTGATGTAGAAAATTCTTCTGATCCCACTCTAGAAACTCTTGCTCCTCTCTGCCTTTTACAACATTACTATTCCAGTTTATGTTGGGATAATTAAAGACCTTCATTGCAACTATTCTATAATTCTTGCACCTTTATGTAATTTCCTTGCAAATTTGTTCCTCTATAACTTTCCCATTAGTTGGTGCCCTATAGAATACACCCAGCAGTGTAATGGTACCACTACTATTTCTTATATATAACCAAAGGGATTCTGTCCCTGACCCCATTAGGACATCCTCTCACTCCTGCACTGTAACGTTCTCCTTAGTCAATACTGCCCCCACCCGCCCCTCACTTTATCTCTTTCCCTATCTTTCCTGAGCGGGAATATTTAGTACCCAATCCTGCCTTTTTTTGAATCAGGTCTTTATTATCGCCACAACATCATATTTCCAGGAGGTATCTGCATCTGCAGCTCTCCAACCTTATTTAACACACTCCACACATTCACATATATATACGCAGTAAACCTAATTTTGATATTATTATATACAGTCTTACTCTGGCCCCATCTAATACCTTATTATTTCCTTCTCTGATGCTATGTGTCTCTCCCAATTCACTGTTCACCTTGATTTTCCTCTCTAATATTACCTCCTCGTTCCCACATTCCTGTGAAGTTAGTTTAAACCCTTCCCGATAGCACTACCAAATTGCCCTGCAGGGATATGTATAGGTCCCACCTTCCCAGAACCAGTCCCCTTGTGAGGGGAATCTAATGCCATCCCTTTTGCACCATCTCTCCAGCCAAGCATTCATCTGCTCTATCCTCCTATTTCTTTATGTATTTACCAGTGGTACCAGGAGTAATCTGGAGCTTACTACCTTTGAGGCTTGCTACCTGCTTGCTAGTTTCTTTCCTAGCTCCCTACACTCTGCCTGCAAGACCTCATCCCTCCTTCTGCCTATCTTGTTGATACATATATTGACCATGACTGCGGACTGTTCACCCACCCCATCAGGGTGTTCCACAGCTGCTCAGTGACATCTTGACCCTGGCACCAGGGAGGATATTCACATCTACCTACACCACCCCACCACCAAACCCCCCTCCCCTTTGAATTGAAGCCTGTTTGAAAATGAGGGCAGATAGGGATTTTGCAGCACATCAGGAAGTTTATTGCTGTTGCTTTGGTTTCATTACCAGCCCATTGCAAATCTATCTTGTGTTTGTTAGCTCTCAACATTATACACCCCTTTCGACCAGTTCCATTTGAATGCATGATCCTCCAAGTACTGTGTGTGGATGCAAAATTAATGAAAAAATAATTCACCACAGGACTTGCTCATGGTTTTAGTGTTGGTTAAATCTATGAAGCACCATCTCTCACCACATAGGCCACCGCACTGTTTTGTATTATTCTGACACACTGGTTTTGGACTGAATGATTTTTCAGTCAGTTGTCTAGAAATTTATATGGATTAACTAAACACCAAGAATGTGTTTTTAAAACATAAACCCATTATTTTTGCCTTATTTCTGTCTTATAATGACAACACATCTGTAATTTAAGTTAATAAGATTTCTAGTAACTTTCTTAATCAACAAAACAAACATTTAGCATTTGGCCATGACCTCATCGCCTGCCCTGCCTTGCATTTGTCCCACCCATTGTCTGGCTTGGCACTGATAAAAGGTGACACCCTGCACTGCAGGCGACTTATACTGAAGCAACAATAAGATAACATTCTTATTTCTTTGGAAGTAAAATTCTTCTCCCCTTTCAAGCTGAGAATCATTTTTCTTTTTATGTTGAAGGAAATACTGTCTTGTGAAAAGTGTTTGGGAAGGGGTGACACCGAGAAACATCGTACATCACTTTAGCTGTGTTGTTGCATGAACAGAGTATTTCCAACCCATGCAGAACAACGTGTTCTTTAATACAAATCAAACAAAAATTCTAATGGGAGGACCCACCATCCGAGATTAACTAAAGAAGTTAAGGAAAGCGTCAAACTTAAGGAAATAGCATATAACTGTGCAAAGATGAGTGGCAGCTCAGATGATTGGTCAGAATACAAAGAACAGCAGAGAATGACTAAAAGGTTAACCAGGAGAAAGAAACTAGAGCATGAGAGGAAGCTAGCTAGAAATGTAAAAATGGATAGCAAGAGTTTCTAGAGGTATTTAAAAAGGAAAAGAGTAAGTAAAGTGAGTGTTGATCCTCTAGAGGGCGACAGTGGGGAGTTAATAGATAATAAGGAAATGGCGAATGAAATGAACAAATATTTTGCTTCTGTCTTCACTATACAAGATACAAAAAAAATTCCAATAATTGCTGTAAACCAGGAAGTGGAAGGGAGTGGGAAACTTGATGAAATTACAATCACTAGGGAAGTGGTACTGAGCAAACTGATGGAGCTGCGGGCTGACAAGTCTCCGGGTACTGATGCACTTCATGCTAGGGTCTGGGAAGAAGTGGCTAATGAGCTAGTAGATGCGTTGGTGTTAATTTTCCAAAATTCGCTAGATTCTGGAAAGGTTTCATCAAACTGAAAGTAGCAAATATAACCCCTCTATTCAAGAAGGGAGGGAGGCAGAAAACAGAAACTATAGGCCAGTTAGCTTGTCATGGGCAAGGTGTTAAAATCAATCATTAAAGAGGTTGTAGCTGGGCACTTAGGGAAACGCAACGTAATCTGCATGGTTTTGTGAAAATGAAAGCGTGTTTACCCAATTTACTGGAGTTCTTTGAAGGTGTAACATGTGCTGTGGATAAAGGGGAGCCTGTAGACGTGCTGTACTTGGATTTCCAGAAGGCATTTGATAAGTTGCCACATCAAAGGCTATTGAGGAAAATAAAAGTTCATGGTGTAGAGGGTAACATATTAGCATGGACAGAAGATTGGCTGCTTAGCAGAAAAGATGAAAGTATGCATAAATGAGTTCTTTTCTGATTGGCAGATGTGACGAGCAGAATCCTGCAGGGGTCTGTGCTGGGGCCTCAACTTTGTACAATTTATATCAATGACTTGGATGATGGAAGTGAAGGCATGGTAGCTAACTGTGCGGCTGATCAAGCTGTGCGTAGACCCTCGGTACGCAAACACCAAGTGTCACTACGTGCTGAGGTTCTACCTGTCCCCGGTGTTGCGAAGGATGGGTCTGGCCACGCTGCCGCGGAACGCTCCAAGTAGTTGGACCGTGCCGTACCACCTGTCCCTCGTGGAAAAATTTATGCAGAAAAACACCTTTGACCACAAGTCCATCAGGCAGTGGTCAGCACGTAACGTCCTAGAGGCCCTGAGGGAAAAGGAGAGGGTGGACCCTGTGGGATGGTTCCCCGAGCAGACTGTCAAAGTCATTTGGCAGAATGCCTCATCGCCAGAACTTTCCAACAAGCACCAAGACGTGGCTTGGCTGGTGGTGAGAAAGGCCCTCCCCGTCAGATCCTTCCTACACGCCAGGAGTCTCACCCCCTCTGCACGTTGCCCTCGAGGTGGCTGTGGTGGGGAAGAGACCGTTGTTCACCTCCTTGTGGATTGTGCCTTTGCAAAGAAAGTCTGGAGAGAGATGCAGTGGTTGCTGTCGAGGTTCATCCCGAGCAGTTCTGTGACACAGGACTCTGTGCTCTACGGGCTGTTCCCAGGGACACACACCGAGACAAACATCAACTGCAGCTGGAGGATCATCAACTCGGTGAAAGACGCGCTTTGGTCTGCCCGAAACTTGTTGGTCTTCCAGCACAAAGAGTTGTCCCCGACCGATTGTTGCGGACTGGCACAATCCAAAGTCCAGGACTACGTGCTGAGGGACGCACTAAAGCTTGGGGCAGCTGCCGCAAAGGCGCAATGGGGAAGGGTCGCTGTCTAAGACCTTTCTGCCACAGCGCACCAAGAGACTGGGAACTGTTTAGAGCCCCTCGGGCTGTACAGCTCAAAATGAAAGGCTGTAAATGATTGTAATATTGTTTGTACTGATGCACCTGGTGATACATTTTGTAAAAGTTTAACCTGGATTGTACCCTTGTAATGGTGTTTTTGAAATGGTTTGGAATGTGATTGAAGATATTTTATGAATAAAGTATATTTTTGCAAAAAAAAAAAAATAAATCTAACTTACATCGGATTAGAGGCCTTGTCTCCAGGAAGCAGACTCGGAGTGAGGAGCCTCGGGGCACAGAATAACTGAAGCCAAAACTGAAAAAGTGACATCACAGGAAAGCTGTGACCTGATTGGTCGGTAGGAAATCTGCACCAAATTTGAAAAAAAAAAACAATGAAAAGTTAATTAATAAATTAATTATCTAAGTCAAGATGGCTGGGCAGATGAAGTGCTGTAGCTGTATGATGCGGGAGCTGGCAGATCCCATTGCGAGCCGCAGTGACCACATCTGCAGCAAGTGTTGGTTGCTGGAGGAACTCCGGCTCAGAATTGATGAGCTAGAGTCCGAGCTCCGGACGCTGCAGCACATCCGAGAGGGGGGAAGAGTTACCTGGACGCTTTGTTTCAGGAGGTGGTCACACCCAGTAGATTAAGTACCGCAAGTTCGGTCAGTGGTCAGGGTCAGCAGGGTGTGACTGCAAGTGAGGCAGGTAGAGGGATCCTGTGTTCAGGAACAGAGGAGCCTCAGCTCTTGACCTTGTCCAACAGGTACGAGGTTCTTGCTCCCTGTGTGGATGAGGAACAGGGCTGTAGGGAGGATGAGCCAGCTGACCATGGCACCGTGGCACAGGAGGCTATTCAAGAGGGGGGAGCAAAAAGACAAGTGGTAGTTGTAGGGGATTCTATAATTAGGGGAATTGATAGCATCCTTTGTAAGCAGGATCGAGAGTCCCGCATGGTATATGGCCTGCCCGGTGCCCGGGTGAGGGACATCTCTGACCGGCTTGAAAGGATATTGGAGAGGGAGGGGGAGGATCCAGTTGTTGTGGTCCACGTCGGGACAAATAACATAGGTAAGACTAGGAAAGAGGACCTGTTTGGGGATTATCAGGAACTAGGAACTAAATTAAAGAACAGGTCCTCAAGGGTTATAATCTCCGGATTACTACCCGAGCCATGTGCAAATTGGCATAGGGACGCGAGAATAAGGTAAGTAAACATGTGGCTAAAGGAGTGGTGCGGGAAAGAGGGGTTCCATTTCGTGGGGCACTGGCATCAGTATTGGAACAGGAGGGATCTGTACTGTTGGGATTGTCTCCACCTGAACCGATCTGGGACCGATGTTCTAGGGAAAAGGGTAAATAGGGTGGTCAACAGGACTTTAAACTAGAAAGTCGGGGGGAGGGAAGGGTAAAACTCCAAGAAGTATGACTAATGGGAAACAAAACAGCAGGTTAGCTTTTGGAGGGGTGGATTCAACTTCATGGAAAATTATGAAAAAACTGAAAAGAAAGGAGAGCCCAGGAGAGGCTATTAAAGTCCCCAGAACACAAAATAGGACAGAGTGTTTGGAAAGGGCTAGGAATCTAACTTCAAGCACATCAGATAAAGGGACGACAATGAGAAAGGGGATGGGAAATACAGAACTGAAGGTGTTGTATATGAATGCACGCAGTATATGAACTTGTGGCGCAGATTGAAATTGGCAGGTATGATGTGGTGGGCATCACGGAGACATGGCTGCAAGAGGATCATGAATGGGAGCTAAATATCCAAGGATATACATCCTATCGAAAAGATAGGCAGGTTGGCAAAGGGGGTGGGGTTGTTTTGTTAGTAAGAAATGAAATTAAATCGATAGCAAGAAATGATGTAGGGTCAGATGATGTTGAATCTGTGTGGGCAGAGTTAAGGAACCGCAAAGGTAAAAAAACCATAATGGGAGTTATGTACAGGCCTCCGTACAGTTGTCAGGATGTGGGGCACGAGATACACCAGGAGATAGAAAAGGCGTGTAAGAAAGGCAAGGTTACAGTGATCATGGGGGATTTCAATATGCAGGTAGACTGGGAAAATCAGGTTGGTAGTGGATCCCAAGAAAAGGAATTTGTGGAATGTCTACGAGATGGCTTTTTGGAGCAGCTTGTGGTGGAGCCCACTAGGGAACAGGCAATTCTAGATTTAGTGATGTGTAATGAGGCAGATTTGATAAGGGAGCTTAAGGTGAAGGAACCCTTAGGAGGAAGTGACCATAATATGATAGAATTTACCCTGCAATTTGAGAGGAAAAAGCTGGAATCAGATGTAACGGTATTACAGTTGAATAAAGGCAACTACAGAGGCATGAGGGAGGAGCTGGCCAGAATTGACTGGGAGATGAGCCTAGCAGGAAAGACAATGGAACAGCAATGGCGAGAGTTTCAGGGAGTAATTTGGAAGACACAGCAAAAATTCATCCCTAGGAAGAAGCATACTAAAAGGAGGACGAGGCAACCATGGCTGACAAGGGAAGTCAGGGACAGCATAAAAGCTAAAGAGAAAGCATACAATGCGGCGAAGAGCAGTGGGAAACCAGGGGATTGGGAAGCCTACAAAGACCAACAGAGGACAACTAAAAAAGAAATAAGGAGGGAGAAGATTAAATATGAGGGTAAACTAGCCAGTAATATAAAAGAAGATTGTAAGAGTTTTTTTAGATATATAAAGGGTAAGAGAGAGGCAAAAGTGGACATTGGGCCACTGGAAAATGACACTGGAGAAGTAGTAGCGGGGAACAAAGAAATGGCGGAGGAACTGAATAGGTACTTTGCGTCAGTCTTCACGGTGGAAGACACGAGTAACACCCCCAAAGTTCAAGAGAGTCGGGGGCAGAGGTGAGTATGGTGGCCATTACCAAGAAGAAGGTGCTAGGAAAACTGAAAGGTCTGAAGGTGGATAAATCACCTGGGCCAGATGGATTACACCCCAGAGTTCTGAAGGAGATAGCTGAAGAGATAGTGGAGGCGTTAGTGGTAATCTTTCAGGAATCACTCGAGTCAGGGAGGGTCCCAGAGGACTGGAAAATCGCTAATGTAACCCCCCTGTTTAAGAAGGGAGTGAGACAAAAGACGGGAAATTACAGGCCGATTAGCCTGACCTCGGTCGTTGGTAAGATTTTAGAGTCCATTATTAAGGATGAGATTTCAGAATACTTGGAAGTGCATGATAAAATAGGGCAAAGTCAGCATAGTTTCATCAAGGGGAGGACATGCCTGACAAATCTGTTAGAATTCTTTGAGGAGGTAACGAGTAGGTTAGACAAAGGAGAGCCAATGGATGTTATCCACTTGGACTTCCAGAAGGCCTTTGACAAGGTGCCGCACAGGAGGCTGCTCAGTAAGATTAAAAGCCCATGGTGTTAGAGGCAAGGTACTAGCATGGATAGAAGATTGGCTGTCTGGCAGGAGGCAGAGAGTGGGAATAAGGGGGTCCTTCTCAGGATGGTGGCCGGTGACTAGTGGAGTTCCGCAGGGGTCAGTGTTGGGACCACAACTTTTCACTTTATACATTAATGATCTAGATGAAGGAACTGAGGGCATCCTAGCTAAGTTTGCAGATGATACAAAGATAGGTGGAGGGACAGGTAGTATTGAGGAGGCAGGGAGGCTGCAGAAGGATTTAGACAGGTTAGGAGAATGGGCAAAGAAGTGGCAGATGGAATACAACGTGGGGAAGTGTGAGGTCATGCACTTTGGTAGGAAGAATAGAGGCATAGACTATTTTCTAAATGGGGAGAGAATTCAGAAATTTGGAGTGCAAAGGGACTTGGGAGTCCTAGTCCAGGATTCTCTTAAGGTTAACTTGCAGGTTGAGTCGGTAGTTAGGAAGGCAAATGCAATGTTGGCATTTATTTCGAGAGGACTAGAATATAAAAGCTGCTGAGTCTTTATAAGGCTCTGGTCAGACCACATTTAGAATATTGTGAGCAATTTTGGGCCCCGTATCTCAGGAAGGATGTGCTGGCCCTGGAAAGGGTCCAGAGGAGGTTCACGAGAACGATCCCAGGAATGAAAGGCTTAACATATGAGGAACGTTTGAGGACTCTGGGTCTATACTCGATGGAGTTTAGAAGGATGAGGGGGGATCTGATTGAAACTTACAGAATACTGAAAGGCCAGTATAGAATGGACGTGGGGAAGATGTTTCCATTAGTAGGAGAGACTAGGACCCGAGGGCACAGCCTCATAGTAAAGGGAAGACCTTTTAGAACAGAGATGATGAGAAACTTCTTTAGCCAGAGAGTGGTGAATCTATGGAATTCATTGCCACAGAAGGCTTTGGAGGCCAGGTCATTGAGTGCATTTAAGACCGAGATAGATAGGTTTTTGATTGGTAAGGGGATCAAAGGTTACGGGGAGAAGGCGGGAGAATGGGGTTGAGAAACTTATCAGCCATGATTGAATGGCGGAGCAGACTCGATGGGCCGAATGGCCTAATTTCTGCTCCTATGTCTTATGGTCTTATGACAATTCCAAAGGTGTGGCAGAAATTCCATCTACCCACGTATACAGGGTTCCTGCCATATTTCCAGTGGAGCTAAAGAACCAGCTAAGGGTCAGTCCAGGAGAAATTCACTGTTGCTTATCAGGACTTTCCTCTACCATACAAACTTCTGACTTATGTCCATCTTAGACAGTGACTTTTAAAAATTCTTTCATGGAATGTGAGCACCGCTGGCAAGGCCAGCATTTGTTGCTCATCCCTAATTGCTCTTGAGAAAATGGTGGTGAGCTGCCTTCTTGAGCCATTGTAGTCCATGTGGTATAGGTGCATCTACAGTGCAGTTAGGATGTGAGTTCAGGATTTTGACCCAGCCACACTGAAGGAACAGCGAGATAGTTTCAAGATACTCCGAGTGTGTGACTTGTTGGAGCTGCACTCATCCAAGCAAGTGTATTCCATCACACTCCTGATTTGAACCTTCTGAACAGGTTTTGGGGAGTCAGGAAGTGAGTTACCTCATGCAGAATTACCAGTCTGTGACCTGTTCCTGTTGCCACAATATTTATATGGCTGGTTTACTTAAGTTTCTGGTCAATAGTAACCCTCAGGATATTGATGGTCAGGGTTTCAGCAATGCTAATGACATTGAATATGACAAAATATCCTCAATATTGGGAAGCCGTATCTTGGTATCAATAGCCATTGCACTTCAAGAGTAAATTACTGTGTGCAAAAGACTTGGAGGTGTTCATAAGAGATTTGCTACTGCAGCATGCTTACAAGTTTTAGGCAATAATGAGATTGGCCAGCACTCTTTTTGGGATATGTCAACTCTATGCTGCAAGGTAGATGTAGCTGCCCTCATAGCAAGTGGCTCACTTTCTGTTGTAAAGGCTTGCAAAGACAGTTCCTCTTGGTTGTTACCACATAAGTTTACCAGAAAATGCAGATATGATTGCTGACTCCAACATGATCATCTGACCTGCCTTCTTTCACACAGTGCAACTGAGAGCATGACATGATGTGATTGATGCGTCTCTGTGGCAGCATACAACAGTAGTTAGTCAGGCATTTACACTGCCTTGTGGCACCAACAGGGCTGCTGTCCAAGTTTCCTTTGAATAAGAGCAGCCTCCACCTGCCTATCATCTGCTAAAGGTGCTATATAGTATAGCTGTTGGTCCCCAGAAATTTGCAGGGAATGACTTCAATGTAATTGCCAGGATTGTGCTTTTAGCTGAACTCAGACATTGACCCTGGCAGAGTTCAGGGGGGAGAAGCATATAGGAGAGTGATTTCTGTGTGAGCACCCTCCCACACCCTCCCCAGCCAAAGATTCCAGAAACCATGAATGGAAGATATTCAGGTGAGAGGGAGGGTGGAGCGTACCTTGGAAAGCAGCCACAAGTGGCCACAGCAGTACACTATGTTGGGGATGGCTGCTTTAAATATTGAAAGCATAGCGGCTCACCGACCTTTGCCCTGACCCACCAGCACTCAACCCTGATCCAAAGGGAGCATCTTCAGAAATCCAGGGATGTGTTAAGGTAGGCACCATTTTCTCCCCCCAGGGAGCAGATATGATTCATCTGACTGGGTGTACCTGCTGGCAACCATATGTTGAGGCCGAAGAAGTAAAACTCTGTGCAGACAGTTTCTACCTGGTCTATAACTGTCACCTTGTTTGGCGTTGATGGAGACTCTATTCTCAAATAAGGCAGCTGGAAAACTCCACATAAGCTGAGACCTGATGTATCTGAGCAGTGGAAAAATTTCTGAAATGGCCAAGCAAATTCAAGGCTACTATATTTGTCCGTATTGTTTTGGCATGGAAGCTGTTGATTTCAATTGTGTTGCAATTCGCAAGAATGGCAAAATTGGGCAGCCCACAAAAACGGGCGCTTGGTTCACAGTTTCCCTGAGCTTGTTGTTTGAAATCTTCGTGCTTCCTGCTTATTCGTATGATTTCTATGTGCAGCCAGTGCTATTTGAGTTATTCATTGGCTGCCTGCAGTAGGTTGCCCAAGATCATGACTTTCTAGAACTTCTTAAAGGTATGTTGCACTGCTTAAAGGGGAGGTAGGAGAGCTGCACTGTGGCTGGTGCAGGTGCTAGATGTCATTCAGAATCTGACCTGGGAAACATTGAAGAATGGCAAAACGTAGGAGAGAGCAGTCTCTAAATGTTCTAAAGACCTCCAGCTGCACTGGAAGTCTTGATGGAGGAGGTGGAAAGGAGAAGAGATGTCCTGTATCCACAGGGGGCCGGGAGGCTCTCCAGGCACATGTGCAAAAGGCAGTGAGAGCAGATAGCCATAGAGGTCAATGCTTTGAATACGTGAATGCAGTGCCGCAAAATGTTCCACAACCTCACAGAATTCGTTAAGATCAGTTAATGCACCTGCACCACTAGACTCAGACACTGTTCAATTCTTACACACTCATCACTCAACTACCAAAGTCTCTCTCAAGTTGAACTCATATTAGCATTCATATGCTCCATCACATCCTCACACACTTAGCACCGTTGCAAGCCTTCACATCTCATAGCTTGCATGCACTGACTGCCACATTACCCAAACAGATTCGACAACATCCACTGACACTTCCCTCTCTCTGTATGCAAATTGGGTTACCATGTTTCCTAAATTGCAACATTGAGTACATTTCAAAAGTAATTCATTGGCTGTAAAGTGATTGTAAAAGGTTGTAAAGCTGCTATATATGCAAGACTTTTTTGGTGTGCACTAGAGGCATCAGGAGCTAACTAGAGGAGACAGGAACACCTGAATCTCTGAACCCCCAAAGAGCAGTGTTCACCATTACTGAAGCTGTGAGGTGTCAGCTGTGGCTCAGTTCATAGCACCCTCGCCTTTGAATCATAGGGTTGTGGGTTCATGTCCTACTCCCGGAAACCAAGAACTGTGATTGTACTCAAAAGAGTCGCAATCTGTGACTGTTGATAACTCGAAAGAGTATTACTGAAGCTGTGGCCAATGACGGGGCTGAAACGATCAGAGATGATGATATCCCTCAAATCTAAACTTTCTTCTCACATTCCACATCCCCCTCATCCCCAATCTCTTCTGATTTATAAGCTGCAGATGGTGTAAGCATGCATTTCTTACTCCCCACTACACCTCCTCTCACTGCAACCTCACCTTTGTGCCTTTTTCCTCTCAGAGATCCAAGAATTGCAGCTGCCTAGGCAGTAGAGGAAGACCAAGAAGTGGTGATGAAGACACAACACCATCACTTGATTTCACAGTTGCAGCTACCAGCTCAGATTCTGACAATGCATGTAATTTAGAAGATCGAATAGAAGCAGGATCTGCAAGGGGTGAAACACTGGGCATGAGTGAGCTGCAGTCAGGGCAGGGGGCAACGGTAATGCAGGTAAGAGCTTGGCGGAAGGCAATACCATGCACAAGTTCTGCTGCAGAGGATTCAGATGAGGATTTCGATGGGGCAAGCTATGGTAAAATGCTGATGGGCATGCACAACAAAATGCTTACTGCACTGGGAAGCCTGCCAGAAAGCGAGCGCAGACTATCAACAACAATAATAACTACATATTGTAATTATATAGCACCTTCAACACAATAAAACATTCCAAGGTGCTTCACAGGACCATTAGAGCCACATAAGGAGATATTAGGGTAGATGAGAAGAAGCCTAGTCAAAGCAGGTTTTAAAAAGTCTCTTAAAAGAGGAAAATGAATAGAGGGGCAGAAATATAGGGACAGAATTCTAAAGCTTGGGGCCTAGGAAACTGAAGGCATCACCACCAAAGGCAGCGCAACAAAAATCGGGGATGCTTAAGAGACCGGAATTAGTGGGGCACAGCTATCACAGCTGGAGGAAATTATAGAGATGGGGATGTATTAGGCCATGGAAGGCTATGAAAACAAAGACAAGAGTTTAAAATTTGAGACGTTGTTTAAATGGGGGCCAGTGTAGGTCAGCAAGCACAGGGGTGATGGGTGAATGGCTTGGTGTGAGTTAGGACATGGCAGCAGAATTTTGGATGACCTCAGATCTACAGAAGATAGAATGTTGGAAGCAAACCATGAGTGCATTAGAGTAATCAGGTCTTGAGATAACAAAGGCAGAGAGGGTTTCAGCAGCAGGTTAGAGATGGGGTGGGGTCCAGTGATGTTACAAAGGTAAAAATAAGCAGTCTTAGCGATGGCGCAGATTTGTAATCTTAAGTTCATCTCGGGGTCGAATATGATACTGAAATTGCAAACAGTCGGGTTCCACCTCAGACAGTTACCAGAGAGAGGATGAAATCGGGTGCGAGGAAGCAGAATTTGTGGTGGGAACAAAAGACAATGGCTGCAGTCTTCCCAATATCTAATTGGAGGAAATTTCTGCTTATCTGTTCTTGATGTAAGACAGGTAGTCTGACAATTTAGGAACAGTGGAGGTTTGAGAGAGGTGGTGGTGAGGTAGCACTGGGCATCATCAGCTTACATGTGGAAACTGACATTTTCAGATGATGTTGCCGAGGGGCAGCATGTTGATGAGAAATAAGAAGGGTCTGAGGATCGATTCTTCTAGGGCAGTCTCTCGGGATTGAGGATGACTTGCTTCCATGTCAGTTTGATGGGTTCTGAGATGGCTGATAAATCCACGTGCAGGGCAGGTGGTTCTTGAAGGGTTGGGTAGATGAATGTTTTGGACGTTTGTGCACTCTCTCTGATGCCTCGCTCTTGTCTGTGTGTTTCCAACGAAGTCTCTTGATGTGTTTGGTGCCTTTCCGAATTAACCTTCATTTTAGTTGGCCACAAGTCAGGGACTCCCGTGAGTGAGCGGGGATGTTTGACCTCTTATGGGTTGCTTTGAGCATATCACTGAAGCATTTCCACCGTCCTCCTGGGTGTCTCCTGCCCCGACAAAATAGAGCAGTTGCTTCGAGATGCTTCATGGACACCAGAATGGTGGGAGTGGGAATTTTAAGGGGCCTGGTGGAATCCAGCACCAACTTGGCACAAGGCTTTGTACCGTGCTTGGAACCCATTCTTTCCAGTATGGAAGTGGTGCTCAATTCCATCAGCAAACCTGTCCCAACCACGATGGAGTGTCTGATGCCGATGTCTCAGCTTCCATTGCAGCACAAACATCATCCAGCCAACATCTGAGTGATGCAGTGGAAGTTCAGACTGCAGCCATCAGAATTCTGGAAACCAGTATCCAAGGGGTTCCAAGGCATTACATCCTATAATCTTTTGGCTAACAAATCTACTCCCTAAAGAACATCTGAAGATGTGTCCTCCTGCTGAGAATCCTTCTTCCCCTCTTCCTCCTCACTCTAATAACAGGTTCTCCATCTCTGAGTGATATCTGTTCATGCTCCCACTCATGCTCAATATTAAAAGCAAGTTGCTAGTTTGTACAGAAGCCTTGTAGTCAGTGAGAGCTACTTTAGCTTCTGATACACCGCTTCCTGTAAACATTTGCAACTTGAAGTAACCACAGAATGCACCAAACACTTGCAGAATTTTACCAACATCCAGAAGAAATCAACTAGCAACGAACCTGTTATGAACTAGAGATAGCTTTAAGTAAGTTGTATTTATGGGTGTTAGGAATCAGCTATTGGTTTTAAGTTTAATTTATACTTCTATATTTGTGTGTTAAGGGAACCTGAGTTTTAGTTTCACTTTAAACTGATGCCTGCAACTCTGGGGGGGGGTTTGTTTGTATATCTGCATTCTAATGAGGTTTTATACCTCTTGAAGTAGGAAAAACTATGCTGTTGCCTAGCAACTGGGGGGCCCACAAAGACAGGACAGCAGTTTTAGTTCAGTCGGAAGCAAGTCAGGAGAAGCTGGACACAGGAGAGGGAACTGCAGGAAGCAGATTCCAAAGAATGAAAAGTCCCAAAATCAGGGAGTGGAACAGGAGAAAGATACCAGGATGACAGTAAAGTCAAGGGAGAAGAACAGGAATCTGAACAAGGTCCTGTTCAGTGAAGCGAAAGTAAGGAGCAGAGGAGAAGGCTCCAAATTAAAGAGAGAAAGCTGCAGGAAGCAGGCTTAAAACAAAAGAGGCTTGCAAGAAACCATAAGATCCAAGGAAACAACCGAAGATCTGTAACTCTTTACTATGGGCATGTGAAGCAGTGGTATTCTGCTGGCACAGCTGAGCATCTGAGAGAGAGTGCATGGAAGGCGAAGCTTGAACACAAGTGGCAATCCAGGGGAGAGGGACGTCGGAAGTAGAGATCAAAACCCTGGAGGTGGACCCTCGTGGAAGGCGTCCGAGAAAAAGCGTCATTTGGAAAAAGATTCCTAAGCGAGTTCTTCAAGAGTGGAGATTGGAAACTTCCATGTGAAAGACAGAATTCAGTGAGAGTGGTTGGCTCATGGTGTGACAAGTGTCTGGGGGGAGTTTATGAGGGATCCATAGCATCTGGGGTGGTATCTGTCACTTGGTTTCAGAGTGAGGTGTGTCTGACCACAGGTCGCCTATTGGTTTTACATGGACTGTGTACTTATTGTGAACACTTGAGTATAACATAACTTTTGTAACTTGTGTTATCTTTACAAATCTATATATCATAAAGGTATAGTTGTAGGTGAAGGAATATTGGAATATAGTTCATCTTTTCTTGTTTAATAAGTGT
The DNA here is from genome assembly GCF_964194155.1 of Cetorhinus maximus. Lineage (NCBI taxonomy): Eukaryota > Metazoa > Chordata > Chondrichthyes > Lamniformes > Cetorhinidae > Cetorhinus > Cetorhinus maximus. The sequence goes on along the minus strand of NC_135886.1, from coordinate 98,968,327 downwards.
TTTATTCTTTTGTCAAAAGTTCGTCAGCTGACCCCTGTCAATCTGTTCAGTAGCCACCCTCCATGTTTCTAAACAAAAATAAAAGTTAGGATCTATCAGGCTGGGTTCCACCCTAGGATCTGACTTGTCCGGTATTAACATCAGCTGGAATCGTACCACCCGTAAGTAGTTGATGATCCCTTTAAACAGCACTGATAGTGCTTTTTCTTGCTGCTGAACAGATGTTCAGCTGTGTGAGGTTGAGAGAGGGTACAAACCTCCAAACAACTCATCTACTCGACGCTCAAAGCAGCACCTGCCCCGTATGTGGCAGGGTCTGTAGATCATGCATTGGACTTGTCAGCCATCTCAGAACCCATCCAACCAGAGTGGAAGCAAGTCATCCTTGTGCCTGTGGGACTGTCTAAGAAGAGACAAATATATCAATGCACATACACATATATATGTGCACACATATATAACATGCAAAAACAGAGGAGGAGTCAGACCAGCTGGAGAGGCAGCGAGCGGGTGAATTGGAAGCAGAGGGTAGGGGATGGGAGTGGGAGAGCCTGCTCCAAAGTGGCACCAATCAGGTCACATGCCCCTATGTCGCACCCAGCACAAAATAATGTTAATGTAAATGCACAATTCTAAATATGAAGAATGTCCCCATTAAAAACACGTTAACTTGAAATGACCTAAAATTGGGCAGCCTAAAGCGAGGACTTACTGTATTTTGCTTCTGCTTCAATTTGATACACAGTGGGAGAAAAAAACATCTTATTGATCCAATGTTTTCAACAACCTTCAGTCTCACAATCCAAATGATTTGGTTGGTTGGCACTGAAAATTTCTCACTTCAGCTGATTTTTCTTTTTAAAATGCTGATGTATTAACAGACTGCCAATTTTATAACCTAATAGTTGGTCTGTAGACAATGTCCATTAAAGAAAGTGGAGTATCTGAACCTATGTTTAAGTGTTGATGGTGAAACATTCGTGAGAATATCTTGCTAAAGTCTAACAGAGGTCTATTTCCATGAGGTTATTTTGTCTGGAAAGAAGTATTAAAGCCTGTGATCACCACATCAGACTACATCCCATTATTTTTTGCATTACTGCACAAGATAATGCCCACTGCTGTGATTTAATTTCATACTGTTATAAGCAACACATTTAAGAATGAACAAATGTAAGTGTTCGGCAGAAGGGAGTTTGTGTTTACTGTTACCATAGGTCAGGTGATGACAAAAAATATATACAGAATAAATTAGATCAGCTTCAGTTGTGTTCATTGTTCATCTAAAATAAGCCACATTTTGGGAGACCATACTGAGATTTGATAAAGGGTTTTGTGATGAGACATCACGTGTGCATAAATTGCAAAGAGAGAGCAGACTCAACATCAGGGATATGTTTTGAGTGGGATTTATAATTAAAAAGGGTGGGACATCTTTCTCAACACACGAGGGTGTTTATTTTTTTTTCAGCGAGACCACATGAAAACATATGACGTGATTTCTACCTCACCCCAAGCGGATCTGAAAATAAGCGACTCCAGCGATCAGCAGCACCGCCACCCACAAACCGACTCGGCCATTTTATACGAGGCAGCAGCTGAAACTGTGACCTTTCCCCTTTGCCTTTGTCTAGATGTTGGTCAGTTTGATAAATGAGAGAGCAGGGGAGGAGGAGGCAGGGAGTCTGCGCGGCGGCTGCGGGAGGAGGAGGCAGGGAGTCTGCGCGGCGGCTGGTAAGGGGGAAAGAGAGGCGAAAAGAACGCAGGGAGTCTGCGCGTAGTTTCGGAAATTAGAGCGAGCGAAAGGATTTTGCGTCACAGCTGTGGGGGGGAAGGTAGTGTATGCGCGCGACATAGAGAAGAGAGAGTGAGTTTGCGCAGCGGATCGGGATCTAGAGCAGCCGTTAGACAGAGTGCGTCACAGCGGCCCAGAGTCGGAGCGCCGCCGGATACACAGTTGATCTCAGCGCCCATCGACCCGGGACAGAGAGGCAGGCTCGCACCCGTACCCACCCCAAGGCGGACATGGTCAAGATCGGATTCAACTCGCCCGCCGCCCCGAAGGATGGGAAAAGGGTTCTTCTGGTCCCCGAGCCGGTAGGTTGGGGTCGGAGGGAGGCGGGGAGCTGCCCGAGGGGCTGCACCGGATAGAGGCCCCCCGGTAATTGGCTCGGTCCTGGGGCCGGTGGTGTGTTTGTAAGAGAGAGAGAGAGAGAGCCCTGGGTCTGTGTGTGAGAGAGAGAGCGAGCCCTGGGTCTGTGTGTGAAAGAGAGAGAGAGAGCCCTGGGTCTGTGTGTGAGAGAGAGAAAGAGAGTCCTGGGTCTGTGTGTGAGAGAGAGAAAGAGAGCCCTGGGTCTGTGTGTGTGAGAGAAAGAGAGCCCTGGGTCTGTGTGTGTGAGAGAGAGAAAGAGAGCCCTGGGTCTGTGTGTGTGAGAGAGAGAAAGAGAGCCCTGGGTCTCTGTGTGTGTGAGAGAGAAAGAGAGCCCTGGGTCTGTGTGTGAGAGAGAGAAAGAGAGCCCTGGGTCTGTGTGTGAGAGAGAGAGAGAGAGCCCTGGGTCTGTGTGTGAGAGAGAGAGAGAGAGCCCTGGGTCTGTGTGTGAGAGAGAGAAAGAGAGCCCTGGGTCTGTGTGTGAGAGAGAGAAAGAGAGCCCTGGGTCTGTGTGTGAGAGAGAGAAAGAGAGCCCTGGGTCTGTGTGTGAGAGAGAGAAAGAGAGCCCTGGGTCTGTGTGTGAGAGAGAGAAAGAGAGCCCTGGGTCTGTGTGTGAGAGTGAGAGAGAAAGAGAGTCCTGGGTCTGTGTGTGAGAGTGAGAGAGAAAACTCTTGGTTTGTGTTTGTGAAAGAGAGAGAGAGCCCTTGGTCTGTGTTTGTGTGTGAATGAAAGAGAGAGAGCCATGGGTCTGTGTTTGTGAAACAGCTCTTGGTTTCTGTTTGTGAAAGAGAGAGCGAGCCCTTGGTCTGTCTTTGTGTGTGTGTGAGAGAGAAAGCGCCCTGTGTCCGCGTCTGAGCGAGGGAGAGCGCCCTGTGTCCGCGTCTGAGCGAGGGAGAGCGGCCTGTGTCCGCGTCTGAGCGAGGGAGCGCGCCCTGTGTCCGCGTCTGAGCGAGGGAGCGCGCCCTGTGTCCGCGTCTGAGCGAGGGAGCGCGCCCTGTGTCCGCGTCTGAGCGAGGGAGCGCGCCCTGTGTCCGCGTCTGAGCGAGGGAGCGCGCCCTGTGTCCGCGTCTGAGCGAGGGAGCGCGCCCTGTGTCCGCGTCTGAGCGAGGGAGCGCGCCCTGTGTCCGCGTCTGAGCGAGGGAGCGCGCCCTGTGTCCGCGTCTGAGCGAGGGAGCGCGCCCTGTGTCCGCGTCTGAGCGAGGGAGCGCGCCCTGTGTCCGCGTCTGAGCGAGGGAGCGCGCCCTGTGTCCGCGTCTGAGCGAGGGAGCGCGCCCTGTGTCCGCGTCTGAGCGAGGGAGCGCGCCCTGTGTCCGCGTCTGAGCGAGGGAGCGCGCCCTGTGTCCGCGTCTGAGCGAGGGAGCGCGCCCTGTGTCCGCGTCTGAGCGAGGGAGCGCGCCCTGTGTCCGCGTCTGAGCGAGGGAGCGCGCCCTGTGTCCGCGTCTGAGCGAGGGAGCGCGCCCTGTGTCCGCGTCTGAGCGAGGGAGCGCGCCCTGTGTCCGCGTCTGAGCGAGGGAGCGCGCCCTGTGTCCGCGTCTGAGCGAGGGAGCGCGCCCTGTGTCCGCGTCTGAGCGAGGGAGCGCGCCCTGTGTCCGCGTCTGAGCGAGGGAGCGCGCCCTGTGTCCGCGTCTGAGCGAGGGAGCGCGCCCTGTGTCCGCGTCTGAGCGAGGGAGTGAAAGAGAGAGTGCCCTGGATCTCTGTTTGCGTGAGAGAGTGCGTGTCCTGGATCTCTGTTTGCGTGAGAGAGAGAGAGCGTGTCCTGGGTCTGTGTTTATGCGTGAGAGAGAGAGAGAGCGTGTCCTGGGTCTGTGTTTATGCGTGAGAGAGAGAGAGAGCGTGTCCTGGGTCTGTGTTTATGCGTGAGAGAGAGAGAGAGCGTGTCCTGGGTCTGTGTTTATGCGTGAGAGAGAGAGAGAGCGTGTCCTGGGTCTGTGTTTATGCGTGAGAGAGAGAGAGAGCGTGTCCTGGGTCTGTGTTTATGCGTGAGAGAGAGAGAGAGCGTGTCCTGGGTCTGTGTTTATGCGTGAGAGAGAGAGAGCGTGTCCTGGGTCTGTGTTTATGCGTGAGAGAGAGAGGGCGTGTCCTGGGTCTGTGTTTATGCGTGAGAGAGAGAGAGCGTGTCCTGGGTCTGTGTTTATGCGTGAGAGAGAGAGAGCGTGTCCTGGGTCTGTGTTTATGCGTGAGAGAGAGAGAGCGTGTCCTGGGTCTGTGTTTATGCGTGAGAGAGAGAGAGCGTGTCCGGGGTCTGTGTTTATGCGTGAGAGAGAGAGAGCGTGTCCTGGGTCTGTGTTTATGCGTGAGTGAGAGAGAGCGTGTCCTGGGTCTGTGTTTGTGTGAGAGAGAGTGCTCTGGGTCTCTGTGTGAGAGAGAGAGCCCTGGGTCTGTGTGTGTCAGCACCACTGAATTTATCCAACTCCCTGATCCCAAATGGGGAAGTAGGGTTGCCAAATGTCTTTTGGAATTGTTGAGATCAGTTACCAGGGGCACAGATTTAAGGTGATTCATAGGAAGATTAGAGGAATTATTAGGAATTTTTTTTCCACCCAGAGAATGGTAGGTGTCTGGAATTCACTACCCTGATTGATGGATGAGGCAGAAACCATTAACTCGTGCTGTAACCTGCAAGGCCACGGACCGGGTGCTGCAAGGTGGGATTAGAATGGGTGGCTAGTCATTTCTTTTCCCCAGCCAACACAGACATGATGAGCTGAATGGCCTATTTCTATGCTGTAACTCTTTGGTTTTTTTCTTGGGGCTGTTTCCTCTGCTGTCTAGTGCTCTTTGCTATCTTATCTGATAAGTTCCCAGCTGCTTTGCATTTTTGACTATTCTGTCAGTACTGAGTGCATTACCCAATGAGTTAACCTGGGGCCACACAACCTTCAGTGCTCAGAAAAGTGGCAACTTGACGATTGGGATATTGAATAACTTCAGTTTTTTAGTAATTTGCTGGAGATGCCCTTGTACCGGATAGGTGAGGTTGAGTGCCAGGTTAGATTTTTTTCCAAAGCCAACTCTATTGAAGTCTCTCATTATCATTAAATCTCTTTATATGAGCCGATTGCTGTTTCGATTAACTGACATTCATTCAGTTGTTGTTAAAGATGTGCTGTAAATCAAATTGGGTGCATACTAGATATTGAGGTCCATGCTGGCATTGTTCACTTCCTTTGCATTAAAGTGATCACACAGAGAACTGATCAAGGGACAATGGATAACTGTAAGGTTTGTTCATGTACTAAGCACTCAAATCAGATGGAGCTTTGGACATGTTCAAAATGATTAACCCAAAGGTGCCACTGCTTTGAAACCTGTAACATGCATTGACTTTATGGGATTCATATTGTCAATGTCCCTGTTTAAGTGCTGTGTTCTGCTTTTCCATAAGGTAGCACCTCACTCCATTTTTAAATTGAATTTGAAGTGCGCTTTATTATAAATAGCTTGGACAGCAAAGACTATCTGTCTACATAACCATTTCTAATTGAAGAGTACTACCTTTATGATACCCCACACTAAATTAAGCCTTTTTATTAATTGTAGCCTAATTAGATAATATCACAATGTGTAGGAGGGTTTCTTCTAAAGCTGTTGTGTGATTTTTTTTAAAAATCATTATTCTGTTAGCTACTGCTGACAAGTCAAATTGTTAGCTACTCACAGCAGAGTTATTAAGGTGTGTCTTTTGGCTGATTCAGAAACATTTCTATTATGAAATTTCCACTTCATAAATTGTCACTTTCTTACTGTTTGGATTGTACGTTTTTATTTTGCATGATTTCTCACTTGTATAAATTAAGTAAATAGTATAATCAGAGAGAGTGCATGCTAATGAAAATATTCTGTTTTGAACATGATATGTTTTTTCCTCATCATTTATCACTGTCTTCTTGATGAAGGAACTCTAGCCTATTTATCAATTTATGATTTAGAATGAATAGCGTTGTTTAATGTCAGGTTTTTCTCTGGTGAGATGCCTACACTGGAATGATGCCCTTCTCTTTTGATCTTTGCTCTAAAGTTGGTCAACTGTTGAATAATACTCACTTTCTACCCCTCCAGTATATTTTAGACTGAATTTCATTTCTTCCCGAAGGAAGATTAGCCCAGTTTAAATGGACTGGATTGGGTCGCAAGAGGATTGGTTAAATAATAGAATTAGTTCTAGTGGGGTGTAATTATAATTGGAACTCTTAAGTATAGTTACCTAAATTGCATGTTATCACTTTTGGTTTTTGCTCTATTTTACTCAAATTCAATTTTGAGAGATGAAGCAATTTTAGTAGGACTTTACAGACCATACACACTTGCTGTTTTTCTAGCTACCCTGCACTGAAAATGAATTTAAAATGCTGAATCAGTTGAATGTGCATTTCATACAGTGCAACAATTGAGATTTGATGAGAAAAAGCTACTACTCTTGGAGCAGTCAGTTTTTCTTAATGGTATAAAAAAAAACCCAGCCATTAGTTAGATTAGTTAGAGCTAATATTGGTGATATATCTTGTACATCTACATTGTTTTCTCCCTTTAACGGGAACCATTTGGTAATGTGCTTGAATTCGAAGGAAGGCTTGTTTCAATATTGACATTAACTTGCATTTTTTTTATTCTTTATTCGGATTTGGGCGTTGCTAGCAAAGCCAGTGTTTGTGGCTCATACCTAATTGCCCTTGAGAAGGTGCTGGTGAGCCACTTTCTTGAACCACTGTAGTCCATATAGGCGCAGGTACACCCACAGTGCTGTTTGTTCCAGGACTTTGATCCAACGACAGTGAAAGAATGACGATATAGTTCCAAATTAGGGTGGTGTGTGGCTTGAAGGGGATCTTTAGCATCTTTGTAGCAAAGCATTCCAGTGTGATTCTGTCCTGATGTTTCTAGAAATCAACTTTGGGCCAAATAAAGAGACATTAGGGCAGCTATAAATCCTTTCAAGAAATCTTGTAAAGTAGAAGAGAGAAGCATAGATGTTTAGGAAGCAACTTCTAGAGCTTATGACCTACACAGCTCAAGGCATTGCTGTCAGTGGTTAAAAGTGAGTGTTTAGGATGCACAAGAGGCCAGAAGCCATAAGTTAGTGATACAGCTGGCAGTTCTGTTGCTAGTCATAAAAATGTATATTGTCTGCTTTTGATATTGATCAATGGTAAATGAAAATAGATTGGGAATTAACAAGTCTCTATTGCAGTGTGATCTTAATAGCACACTCAAAACACCAAATCTTTTCATTGAACTACCTCATAAAGGATTTTGGGAAAGTTCATTAGTTGAGATACGCAAACTCCTATTATTTGGAGTTCATTTTTTAAAACTCTTCTTGCTTAAAGCTGCATAGAATGTATGGATGACTATTTTACAATTTGGGAAAACTTCAAATTTGAATATTTGTGCAGCCAAGTTGCAATATTCTTATAAACAGTTCTAATATTTCTCTTGCATATTGGTAGTATAAGAAATTTAATTTGAAATATATTGCAATGCATTACCTTTAATTTGGATGGTTTCACAATGTGACTATTATCTTTTCCTGAATTGACACCAATTTTTCTTAATTCACTTCTGATTGGTGATCGTGTTTTTCTTTTTGACATAAAACAGAAACAGCACAATTGCTTTATTTACAATTTTAGCAACAGCATTCTAATTTGAAAAGGCAATATTATGGCCTCCAGAAGCGCACAGATCCTTTTAAAAACACTGGATTTTTGTACTATTATACTATTCATGTTAGTTTTTAAATTCAAGATGGCAATTTTGAAATATCAAACAAGCACCATGAAAACGAAGCTGCATGAATGTTCAAGGCTAAAATTGACAATGAGCTTTTTTTGTTTTTATACACTTGTTACAAACAAACTAATGTTAAAGGGAACAATGCCCTGCAACCTGCAGGCAACAAATGATCAAAAACAACAAGCTTTTCTCTCCATGAATTATTATCTAAGGGAGGACAATGAACCTTTGTGGAGAGAGAGAAAACCCCCTCCAGGCTGTAAAATATTGTCACCAAACACAACATTTATGTTCAGTGAATGTACAATGAAGGGACACAAATTAAACTATCAAATTATTTTAATTCACTGGCATGAATTCAGAGCACAATACTGCACCCAAATTTTAAAAAAAGCCAAAAATCTGTACTGGCACTGAAGTGCAGATTAAGTGAGCTATACATCACTGCTAAATTCCTAATGACAGCTCAATAATTACATAGTGCCAGAGTTGTGTGTATTTAAGCACATATTTCAGTAAATACACAGCACTGAATTTATGTACAACTTACAGGACTTGAAACATGCTTACCAACATGGATATTGATGCTAATGTAGTTCCCATGGATTTTCTTTTGAAATGGCTTCTGAGATGTTAGAGTACACACTGATCTCTGGTTAACAGGTAGAAGTAGCTAGGGCTACATTCCACATTGCTACCTGATGGTCATTAATCTGAAATGAATCCATATTAGGCTGTTTGTTTTTAAACAGTGCCAAGTATAAGTATTTGAACTTAGATTATAACAATCTTAATTTTACTTTTTTAAGAACTGTTTGCATCTAGAATTATTTTAACTTGGTCAAACCAGCTGCAGCTGTTGTAGCAAGTGAATTGTCATTCATTTTGTAAAAGCTTCATGCTGATTTCTTTTGTTGACTCAATTTAAAAATACTTTTTGAAATGAATTGCTGAGTTTTGTGAATGCATTTAAGTAACTTATTTCACCAATTTGTGTAGGATCCAGAAGTTGCTGCAGTGGATGGAGGAGAGAACTCCACAGGAAGATGTTTATTTACACTTCTAGGCCTGGCTTTCATACTATCTGGATTGATAATTGGAGGAGCCTGTCTGTATCGATTCATTGTGCCAAAGGTAATTTTCTCTATCCGTTTGTTATTTTGCAATGTGTATAGTAAATGAGATGTTTGAGACTTGGCTTTAGGAAGTTTCTACATATACTTGGCATTGGCAGTTTACAATAATTTTCTTTAATATAGGATTTTTAGCATTGGATTGCTGCATAAAATGTTTTGAAAATGTTTCCCTCTATTTTCTGATGTGTACTGGTCTTAATGAAATACTTCAGGCGAATACGCTCCTACTGTACAAATCTTGTACAAAATCTGTTCTAAATACCGATCTTTTGTGGAAAACAACTTTGCTATGATTTCACATGACAACCTTATTAGAAGACTACCTGCTCATGTAAAAACAAGCTAATGCTAATCTCTAGCAGATGCTTAGTTTTGTTGGCTGTTACCAAGGTGTTGGTGATCTATATGAATTTTCACCTGTAGCTTGTGAAGTTGAGTAAATCCCAATCCATGAGAACAAGTTTTTTCTCTGTAGATGATGGCACTAACACATTTGGTCATGGGAGGGCACCACAAAACAACTTTTGTAGCTATTTAAATTGAGTTAAATGAGTGAAACGAATATTGTCTTTTGTCCTGTTTAGAGTTGATATATGTTTTGATGTAAAAACTGATGTCTTAGCTGCAGTCCTCTTCCAATATATGTTGTGCTGCTAATTAATCAGTGGCATTTGAAATAATTGCTTTGTTTTACCTAATTTAGCTTACTAATGGACTTTTTGATAGGGTGCATATCTCTAACACAGTCACCTGAGGAGTTGGAATGAAGATTTTTTTAGCATAAATTCATTACATAAATATTTAGCCAGTGCTTTTCCTCTTACAATAAGATAGTGTATTTTTCAAAAGGAAATTAATTACAATTTAAGAATTGTAATTATTTAAATTGGCTTTCTGAAGTAAGTGCCAAAATTACTTTGCTATAGTTGGCTTTACCAATGGGTCAACTATCCCAATTTATTAGCTACTTGTTTTGGCTTGCATTAAGGAATCCAATGTTTGTGCATGTCTTATGGCGCAATGTAATGTGCAATATATTTTTGTACTGCGCTCTTACCCAGTGAATCAAGTAGATGCTTGCCCTCTCAATGCCATAATTAAAGAGTGTTGCATGCAAGGCCTTTACTGACCTCACCAGACATTTTTGTTGTGGTGCAAACAGTGCTTAATGCTTTTGAGCAATGTTATGTATGTAAGAGTGCTGTTTGCTAACCTCTTTTTCTTTCCACTTCTCAAGGAAGGTATATTGCTACATTGCAATTTTTTGGAAGTTGTACATGTGAATTTGCACAAACGATGTCATGTTAAGTCTGCCTATGAACTTCAAAACTAGGTCAAACATTTGAAGGCATTTAAGAGGCGTGAACTATGTTTTAGGGATAAATGCAAGTGAATTACTAAAATGTTTGAAACTCTTAGCAATTTGAATTTACATTAAATTCACTAAAATTACCTGCAATATATAGGTAGTCCTCAGTTGCAAGACCCCTATAATATTTTCAGCTCCTTTGAATATTGCACGTCCTTTTCAGAAATAACGGTCCAGCATTTTGTCCTAGAGTAGTTGTGAAAATTGAGTTCTGCTCCAATCCAAATGTATATGTTCCTGACCTCTGACCTGGAATACCATCTTAACTTTTTGGTAGTAGTTCTCCTTCTTGTTGAATGATGGTTTGTGCCATGGTGGTCAAGTCTGTGTTAAACTTCACCTGGTGTGGCTCAGTAGCCCCACTCTGTCACATTTACTGCAGAGGAAGACAATGGGCAGAGAAGGTGCATAATTCGCTGGCCTCTGTTTTCTCTGGATCCTGTTCTTGGCCAGCTGAACTTCGTTTCTGCTTACCTCTTACAATGCCCTTACAAACAGCCAGCCTCCAGAGGCTACGGCTGTCAGCAACTGTGACCCAGTTGTCAGTGTTGATGTCTGCCATCATCTTATCTCGCAAGTGTCTTAACTTGGAATCTTGAAATAAAATTCTCCTGGTTTTTTTTATGGACTTCAAAATTAATTTTTTGCCTTTTTACTAGAACAAAGTGTTCCATGGTCGAATGCAATACTTGGATTCTAATATCCTGTCAGACGCCCCAGAAACAAAGGCTCCTTACTTCCTTGCTACAGAAGATGTGCAGTTCTTAGGAGATGGTGGGAATGTGGCAATGATTGATGTCCCAGTTCCAGAATTTGATGATGCTGACCCAGCAGTCATTATTCATGATTTTGAGTTGGTAAGTTTGCACATTGAAATTGCAATTATAAGAATGTAGCTTGGAGGTGAGGCAGGTTCTCTACCAAAAGGGGATACTGTAAAAATCCTTGTTTTGTAGAAATGCATTTTCTGGTCTGACAACTGATAGCACTACCCTTGGCTCTACACATTATTTGTAAATTATCTTTCTGTATTTGGGAGCATGAATGTTCCTTGCTGTTTTAGGATTGTTTGATTTATGCTACTGGTTAACTTAAGTTTTCAAGCTAAAAGTTGGCAATCAGTAAACTCTTGGAATTTAGGGGGAGGGAATCTGGTATGTAAAATCTGGAGTTGCAGAATTAACCTGTTTGTACTAAAATGATCACATTTTTCTAATGGTGCTTCAGTTTCAAGATTTTCTTTTCAAAGTCAGCAATTGAACTTGTTTAAGCTGCCTCTTTGTCATAACTACCATAAATGTGACAAAACCGCTTTTTTCCCCCATACCAACATGTAGAATTGTCATTGCCCTTAAGAAGGTCACTGCCTTAATCCACTGCAGTCCATCTGGTACAGGTACACCCAACAGTGCTGTTAGGGAGAGTGTTCCAGGATTTTGACCCAGTGCTGGTGAGCAACACAGTTACGGTTACAAGTCAGGATGGTGTGTGGCTTGGAGGGTAACTTGTAGGTGGTGCTGTTCCTATGCATCTGTTGCCCTTGTCCTTCTAGGTGGTAGATGTCGCAGGTTTGGAAGATGCTGCTAAAGGAGTACTGGTGGGTTGTTGCAGTGCATCTTGTATATAGTACACCCTGCTGCCACCATGCTTCAGTGGTGGAGGGGATGAATGTTTAAGTTGGTGGATGGGGTGCTGATCGAGTGGGCTGGATGATGTCGAGGTTCTTGTGTTGTTGGAGCCGCCCTCATTCAGGCAAGAGGAGAGTATTCTATCACACTCCCGACTTGTGGTGGACAGGCTTTGGGGAATCAGGAGGTGAGTTACCCTTCTGATTGATCATATGATGATTTTCTAATTGTCTTGCTAATACTTAATGAATTCTAATATTTTCCTAATGACAGATGTTAGACTAACTGGTGTACAGTTTTCTGCTTTCTGTCTGTCTCCCTTCTTAAATACTTGCGGTTTGTCAGTCCTCAGGGACCTTTCAGAACCTAATGAAGTTTGGAATGCATCCACCATCTCTGTAGTTACTTATTTTAAGACCTTTGGATGCAGGCAACCAGGTCCAGGGGACTTGCCAACTTTTTAGCCCCATTAGTTTACCTGGCCCTTTTTCTGTAGTGACAATAAATATTTTAAGTTCCTCCCTTTTGCCCCTTCTACTATTATTGGGATGCTTTTAGTGTCTTCTGAAGAGATGTACAAAATATTTGTTCAGAGTCTGCCATTTCCTTGTTCCCCATTATTAATTCCTCGTCTCATCCTCTAAGGGACCAACGTTTATGTTAGCTACTCTCTCTTTATAATAGAAGCTCTTACTGTCAATTTTTATATTTCTTGCTATTTTACTGTCACATATTTTCTCCCTTTTTTTAGTCATCCTTTGCTGTTTCTAAAATTTTCCCAATCTTGTGGCCTACCACTAGCCTTCACAGCATCGTATGCCTTTTCTTTCAACTTGATACTATCCTTAACTTCCTTAATTAGCCACCGATGGTTCATCCTCTTTATAGAGTCTGTCTTTCTCAATGGAATATATCTTTGAGAATTATGAAATATCTCCTTAAATATTTGTCTGCCATTGCTTATCTACCTTCTTTTTAACCTATGTTCCCAGTCCACTTTAGTCAACTCTGTCTTCATCCCTTGTAAATACCTATTCAAAACTAAGCGATATTTTAAAAGTGCTTATAATGTTTCTGGTTTCTTAAGTTAGTTTTCTGTTTTTAAATCTATGATTTTCTATTGCTAGATCCTGACTGCTTATCTTGATCTGAAATTGGATAACTGTTATGTGATTGCATTGAATACTTCTGTTGTCATGCCACCACGCAACTTACTGGAGCTGTTCATGAGGCTTGCGGTAGGTATCAGTAAATACTCCTTCAGTATTGTCCAAGAAAAATTATACTTAAGCTATATTTACTCACTTCAGCCCACTCAATGCAGGATTCTTCGATTGTTCACCCCAGTTACCACTGGTGTCTTTCCATCCGATTTTCAGTGTTAGTGTTCAAGTATGTAACTGGGTTGCTTTAGGGTGGATTAATAGACTGTCATTGAAGAATTAAAAACTTGAATGTTTGAGTTTTTATTTCAAACCAAAATTTTAAATTTGCGCAGACCCTGATTAGTGAGGTGATGGAAGTGAAACTTGATTTGAATGAGTATTTTGATTAGTTTAGGCTGGCAAATGTGACTTGTATCAGCCGAAGTTCATTTTAATGTCATCTTGCATAGAATAAAAAGTTTCGAGCAAGAAAGTAATGACAGCAATAAACCCACATGTAAGTCATTTTACAAATGTCTTTGAATAACAATTAATTAAAACTGCTGGTTAGGAAAACGATTTACTGGCTTAAATTTTATAGATGTACCTATTATACTGGTATTTTAACCTTTCTTTAAATGCTTCTACAAAAGAAACACATAACATCAATAAAAGCAATATCTATAAATTACCATGTCAAAACCCAAAAGGCAATTCATGACTGACCATGTGGCACAATACTGCATTGCGAAATGAGTTGTTCTTTCTGTACCATTCAGCACATGTTGGAGTTCTGTTTTATTTGATGTTGATGCAGGTTTTCTGCCAAGTAATTTTGCATCTATGAATGACGAGCATTTCAGTGTAATTTAGGTGTGCATGCAGCTAATTAGTTATGGACTCATTAAAATAGGCAGTAGATCCTTACATTTACTAAATAACTTGTTCATTCAAATCTGTTTGGAAATCAAAGCTGAAGTTGGTACACTTTGCTCCTTGTGGTTTCATGGGTAGTGGTAATTTTGAATATCTCAGCCTCATGCTCATTTATGTGCTTGCTCATGCCTCAACCAAGTATAGTGAGCTTTGGCAGTAATATCAATGAACATGGTGCCATGTACACCATCACTTGAAAGGTCAGTTGAGAGCGAATACTAGACTTTCACAGCTGAGATCAGCCAACTCATGGGCCATGGAGGGATCAAATCTGGCATTCCTGGTCTATATAACTTAGCAACTTTCTAAAACATTAGGAAATATTTTCAGTCTTCAAGAGAATTTGGTCGATTTGGCCGTTGAATCAGGCACTTTGGCATTGTTGCATTTTTTCATCTTCCATTGTGTAGATAGCTGGAAGACACCACGGGAAAACAGAATTTTTTTTAAAAATGTTCTTGTGATTCTAGAAAAGAGTTATTACAGCAGGGCAATTACAAGGGCTACAATCAAATGAAGATTGCTTCATTCTTTCAATAGCAGTCTGATGCTCCCAACTGCAGGTTTTAAACTCCACTGTCTTGCCTTTGGCCCTCCATTCACCATAACTTTTCTGCAGTTACTGATCAACTCAACGTTCTCACCTCCACCTTTTCCCTTAGTCCCCATTAAAACTATTACCCTTTCACGCTGGGCCATTCATCTTGGTACAGCCTTCATCTCCACTCCCTTGATTTTAAAGAATGCAGATTTGAATGCATGACAGACAACTGATTTAACCATTCGCTGCCAGATCTGGCTGGATCACAAAAAGCCCTATCGGATCCTGCTCACTATTCCAGGATCACCCTGGAATGCAAAGATAACCCCGTCGCCTTTTCACTGCTGCAAACCCATAGTCTTAAAAACCACCTTTCCCTGTCTTCAGTAAGCGCAAGGAGCTCATATTATACTTGAGACCATCCATTCGGCTGCCTCTGCTACTTCACTCCCTTCCCCTTGCCCACCGGGCCAAACTTCCTCCTAACGTAGAAGCCTGTCCTAGCTGTAAATGCAGATCTTTCTCTAGTTTCATTCCTATCTCCCTTCATGCCCTCTCTGGGCCAATCTTGTCCATAAGACCTCCACCTTGACCCTACTCCCAATAAATCACTGACCACCCAACTTCCCTAATGGCTCCCATGTTAGCTGGGATTCTTAAACATTCCCTCTCCACTAGTACTGTCCCCCTCTCCTTAAATCTGTCTTATTCACCCCTCTTCTCAATTCTGTCCTTAAATAGCAGCCCATCTTCAAAATCTCTTTTCTCTCGATTCCCTGAAAGAGTGGTAGTCTCCCAAATCTATGCCAACCTTTCTTGGAGCTCTGTTTGAATCCTTCCATTGGGTTTTTACCTGTGTTGAGTACTAAAATGGCTCTTATCACTCATACATGGCAACCTATGTGACGGTGGTAAAGATATATTTTCCCTCCTCATTCTTCTCAGCCTTTGACATGGTTGACCATTTGACATTATTCTCTGACACTTCTCCATTATTGTCCAGCTGGGTGGGTCTGGATTTGTGTGGCTTTGATCTTATCTATCTAATTCTAGCCTGTAATGGCTCCTCATCCCACTCCCACACTTAGCCAAAGATCTGCCCCCTCCTATTTTTTGTGACATCTGAGAAAAGTCACTTCACACGTATACTGATGACACCCAGCTCTTAACCTCTCATGATTCCGCCTTTGTCTTTAAATTCTCAGAGTGCTTCTCTGATACCCAATACTGACTAAACTAATGAAGTGTTCGGAAGACCAAGACCAAGGCCACTGTCCTTGGTCCCTGCCACAAACTCTGTTCCCTGCCCACTGACTGCATCTCTCTGGCAACTGTCTGAGGCTGGATCAGGCTATTTGTAACATTTGGTGCCATATTTACTTATGTAACAGTTGAAATTTTTAGACCTTTTTTGGAAAAAGGTTAAGGGGGGTCAACTTTTACGCAGGTAATGTTTTTACTTTCAAAGAGCTTCCTCCCCACCCCCCAAAAAAATCCCTGGAGGGAAGCGCAACCCGACCTGCAATTTCAATAGTGGTCGGGAGAAGGAGAGGGCAGTGCTGCTAGAAACTGTCGTGCTGATGGCCTCCGACCCTTGATCTAGGCAGTCCCCCTGCACCGAGTTGGCACTTGCAAGGGCCTGATTGGCAAAGTCTGAGGCTCCTCTCCCCCAGGAAGGCTGAGGTTGATGGTTGATGACACAAGGCCTGTGTATTCCTTTATTTAATGTTTGCTGTTGAAGTTGGCCCCTGCATCCTGTTTCCATCACAGAATTGTACAGTGCAGAAGAGGCCCTTCGGCCTAATGAGTCTGCACCGACACATGAGAAACACCTGACCTATCTACCTAATCCCATTTACCAGCACTTGGCCCGTAGCCTTGAATGTTATGACATGCCAAGTGCTCATCCAGGTACTTTTTAAAGGATGTGAGGTAACCCGCCTCCACCACCCTCCCAAGCAGTGCATTCCAGACCGTCACCACCCTCTGGGTAAAAAAGCTTTTCCTCACATTCCCCCTAAACCTCCTGCCCCTCACCTTGAACTTGTGTCCCCTGGTGACTGACCCTTCAACTAAGGGGAACAGCTGCTCCCTATCCACCCTGTCCATGCCCCTCATAATCTTGTACACCTCGATCAGGTCACCCCTCAGTCTTCTCTGCTCCAATGAAAACAACCCAAGTCTATCCAACCTCTCGTCATAACTTAAATGCTTCATCCCAGGCAACATCCTGGTAAATCCCCTCTGCACCCCTCCAGTGCATTCACATCCTTCCTATAACGTGGCAACCAGAACTGCACACAGTACTCCAGCTGTGGCCTCACCAAGGTTCTATACAACTCCAATATGACCTCCCTACTTTTGTAATCTGTGTGCTGTTTATTTCTCTTCTCCTACCTCAGTTTCTACCTGCAAAAATCAAAATTGATTTACGTTCTTCCTGCTTTAATTGACAAATTGGAGGAAATATGATAAATGTAACTTTTTAATGAAAATGGTTTGAGATTTTTGATGTGATTGCAATGATTATACTTTGGTTCTGAAATTTTTGGGCTTTGATCCCATGAAAAACTAGGGCCAACTTTTATATGGGTTATATGGAAAAGCTATGTTATTTTGGCACAAAAAATCAAAGGGTTAATTTATACATGAGATCGACTTTTTTTGCATGAGTATATATTGTAACTCAGTTGAGCTTCCAACCACACACATCTGCGCCATCACCAAGAGCATTTGCATCTTCTTGGAATGGCCCAAATCAGCTCCAGCCCTGCTGAAGCCCTCACCCATGCCTTTGTTACCTAATGACTTGACTATTACAATACACCTTTGACTGGCCTCCCACACTGTACCCTCTATGAACTGAAGATCATCTGAAACTACCTGTTTTCTAACGTGCACCAAGTGCTGTTCACACATCACCTCTTTCCTTGATTATGTACATTGACTCCCAGTTAAGCATTACCTTGATTTTTAAAGTTCTCATCCTTGTTTTCAAATCCCTCCATGATCTTGCCTTTCGATATCCTCCTGTAAGCTTCCTAGGTCTTACAGCCCTTGGATATCTGTGCTTCTCTAATTCTGGGCTCATTGAGCATCTCCAATTTTAATTACTCCACCATTAGCAGCCTGCCTTCGGCTGTTAAATTCCTATGCTCGGGAATTCCTTCCCTCAACCTCTGTATAATCCATCCTTCTCTTCCTTTTAAAATGCTCTTTAAAACCTACCTATTTGACCAAGTTTTTGGCCGCCTGCCTTAATGTCCCCTTATGAATCTAGCTGTCAAATTTTGTTTTATAATGCTTCTATGAAGTGCCTTGGGGCATTTTATTATAGGTGCTAAATAAATTTTCATTTTTCCCTCCTTTAGAGACCACAATATAAGAATGGGCAGCTGACCAACTCTTAGGACTGCCAGTTCCTGTCTGGTGTACTGGCAGCTCTGGCTGAATAAGATTATCTTTTTCTGCCTTCCTTCTGCTATTGAAGAAAATGCCAAACTTCTACTTAGCAAATAGAAGACTGGATAATGCCATGATATCAGAAATTTTATGAGTTGAATTTGAACTATAGCAGTAGTCAGTTTCCTTGCTCTAGCTGCTTTCACCTTTTTCCTATGGATATTCCCGATTGGCGTTCCAGTAAACTGAGTTGAGTATTTGAGTTTAATCTTGAGACCTGAAAACTGATATGTTGACCAATCCTCTATGCTTTAAACAGCAAGTTGTGAATAAACTTATCATTCACTCTACAAAGGAAAGTCCTTCCAAGAAGTCATTCAGCAGTTATATAATGGAATTTAACTGAGATTTCATTTAACATTTCAAAAATGATTTTTCTCAACAGACAGGTGACTACTTGCCTCAGACCTACCTTGTTCATGAAGATCTGATCGTGACTGAGCGCATTGACAATGTTGACCAACTGGGTTATTTCATCTACCGTCTCTGTTCAGGGAAAAAGACCTACAGATTGCAGCATAGAAATACACTGAAAGGTACAGTTCTACTGTTAAAATTATTGGATTTGATAAAAAATTAAAAATTAATCTCCAAGCTTCAAAGCCAGTAATTTCTGCTGTTTATAAACTAGCAAATTTACATTGCACTGTTTTTCAAATTTCTCAGTGGTTAAAACTATTTTTTATTTCAATAGGCATCCAGAAACGCTCAACAGAAAACTGTCACAGAATCAAGCACTTTGCTAGTAACTTTGTCGTTGATACCTTGATTTGTGAACCATATGGAGTATAAATAAGAGGGATGCTATTTTTGCCCAGCTGACTGTAGAAGCTTTCCACGTGCAGTCCACGTAACCTATAAGTAATGTGTGACAATCAAAAGCCTTATTAGCTTTGCTTTGCAGTCTGTATTCCAGTGCAAATACTGTTGCTTCACTAAAAGGCTTTCCAAATGCGGCTTCTGTTTGCACTGTTTATTCAATAGATTTATCAACATCTGTTCTTACAAATTTGCAATGTAGTTTTTATTCTTGATGTGTTCACACTGCTTAAAGGAAATTAAGTAACATACTGATGTCAGGGAATGGAAAGTCAATTTATCTTTATGGCAATGCCTTTCCTAATGTACTTTTAAGGATTGGCATTTACCAGCGTAGCAAGATTAGAACTTGTGCAGCTACTGTATTGAGGTTATCAATTTTGTAATGTAAACATTTGAAAGTGTGATCTACTTTGTTTTTTGTGATATATCATGGAGTAGTTTGATGTTTGCACATAATTGTATAACAGTATTGCATAATAGTGGAGAATCCACTCAACAAAAAAATTCAGTGATTTTAGATACTTATCAGCTGTGGTTATTTCTAATGTTTACAATTTAATAAGTAAATCCTGTACCCTAAATGTTTTTAGGGCTCCACTCTGGTTTCATCTGATTTGGCACAAGGAGAAATTTGGAACAGAGTTCAAATTGGATAATACCTGTCTAGTTTCTTCAGCAAATTTATTGAACAAGGGACTAATGTCGTCTTCAGTATTGTAACCTTTATTAAATGTCTTTTAAAATTATTGCAGCCTACTGTTTTACTGTTCCATGTTAACCAGAAAAATTGGTGTATCCAAATGCAGTTGTGTTATTTCTGTGATATGCACTGTAAAATGCTATCCCTTTGGAATTGCACAGCATAAGCACTGGATGTAACTTTCAAGAGTGGAAAAACTTGTTCATTAAAGTTCTGCCCCAGATATCTCGATTTAACAATCATCTCATTTTGCACTTAACTGAAAGGGAATACTGGGTCTGCATCCTTTTAAGAATTACGAACAGTAAATGTAAGTTAAAAACAAAAAGCTAAAAGCTACTGCGGATGCTGGAAATCCAAAACAAAAACAGAATTACCTGGAAAAACTCAGCAGGTCTGGCAGCATCGGCGGAGAAGAAATCAGTTAACGTTTCGAGCCTTCATGGCCCTTCGGCAGAACTGAAGCATAGTTAGAAGAAGGGAGAAATATAAATTGGTTTAAGTTGGGGGGCGGGGGGGGGGAGAGAGAGACATTGAGGGTGTGGTGATTGTGGAGATGAGCAGATAATCAAAAGATGTCACAGACAAAAGGGTCAAAGAGGTGTTTTGTCTGAGAAAAGTGCTAATTAAGAATGGAGGACAGGATATTCAAAGTACAGCTCGTGGGGGTGGGGTGGAAAGGCTAACAAGGTTTTAGTTTTAGATTTAAAAATAATGGAAATGGGTGGGGAAAGAAGAATCTATATAAATTATTGGAAAAAAAAAAGCGGGGGGGGGAGGGGGGGAGGGGGAGTTTAAGATCTAAAGTTGTTGAATTCAATATTCAGCCCGGAAGGCTGTAAAGTGCCTAGTCGGAAGATGAGGTGCTGTTCCTCCAGTTTGCGTTGGGCTTCACTGGAACAATGCAGCAAGCCAAGGACAGACATGTGGGCAAGAGAACAGGGTGGAGTGTTAAAATGGCAAGCGACAGGGAGGTTTGGGTCTTTCTTGCGGACAGACCGCAGGTGTTCCGCAAAACGGTCGCCCAGTTTGCGTTTGGTCTCTCCAATGTAGAGGAGACCGCATTGGGAGCAACGAATGCAGTAGACTAAGGGGAAATGCAAGTGAAATGCTGCTTCACTTGAAAGGAGTGTTTGGGCCCTTGGACGGTGAGGAGAGAGGAAGTGAAGGGGCAGGTGTTGCTGCATCTGCGTGGGCATGGGGAGGTGCCATAAGTGGGGGTTGAGTAGGGGGTGATGGAGGAGTGGACCAGGGTGTCCCTTAAATGTAAGTTAACATGTGAATTAAGGTAAATCTCTGGCTAATCTGCTGCCTTCCAAATTTTGAAACTTTACACCCGTCAAGCTTGAATTAGGCTATTATAGTACAGTATAAGTAAATCCTGTCAATTTTACAAATCTTTTTCAAAATGTCTCATTGTGGTGGCAACAACCACTAACTTGAGGATAATTGAAACTATAGATTTTTGTACAATCTAAGTCACTTAAAATTCATTTTAGACACCATCTACAGTCAATAGTTGATGAATCCATAATTTCTAAGTTAGTTCACCATTTCTGAAAAGTAGGAACAGATTATGTCACTAGCTTTCTCTAGAGTGTTGGGGATATACTCCACATATTTGGAGAGATGACCACTGTACATTCAGCCAACAGCCATACATTAAGATGTGCATTCTCTCTCTGCAGGTGATTTCTCAGCATAATGAATTTCTGTGGTATAATTTATTAATTCAGGGCCACTTTTGGGCATGTGGTTTTTCAAATAAGCCTGGCTTGAAATCACTGCTTCATATCCCTTCTATGTAATTGGACTAAGTAGCTGGAAGCAATTGATCTTTCAATATTTTCTAATTGAACTACACTATCAATCCAACTGCTATCAGAATAACAAATTTTGATAAGTGTTCAAAATCATGAGGGGGTCTAGTGATTGAGTAAATAAATTATTCCAAATGGCAGAAGGGTCAAGAAATGCAGGACAGATTTAATGTGATGGGCAAAAGAACCAACAATGAAATGAGAGAACACTTTTAAGTAATGAATGGTTAGGATCTGGAATGCACCGCCTGAATTTGTGTAGAGGCAAATGCAATTGTGGCTTTTGGAAGGGAATTGGATAAGAACCTGAAGAGAGAATTTGCAGGGCTATGGTGGAAGGGCAGGGGAATGGGACTAGTTGAGATGCTCCTAGAGAGCTGCACAGACGCAAATGGTTACAGCACAGGAGTGGCCATTCTACAATTCTATGCCTTGAACATGAACACATCATTCCTTCAAATACCTTTCTGATCATATGTTGACCTCACCTATGTGAACAGTGCTTAAGTAATTTTAATCCCATTTCTATAAATGCAGTAAGATTAACATAAAAGGAGAGATGCAGGCTTGAATAGCCCAACCTTTCTCCCAGTTTGTGGGAGTCTAACATGAGAACAATAGACGGAAGAGTGTTACACAGATAACCTGTTTCAGACAGACTATTCAAACAAAGTGAAGTAGTTTACCAAGCGATTGCTAGTGACTCTGGTTTAAGATACTCAAGTATATTTCAAACAAACTTGCAGTCCACTGACAAAATGGTGATCAGTGTTCTGTAGTTTTGCCAGCAGTTTTAAGGTTTGTCTTCAAAGCTGAAAGGATGGTTAAGTAGCAGCAGGTAGTGTGACTTTTCTAAATTTGAGTTAACTGCCACTTCCAACCTGCAATGGGGATTTGAGTTATTTCTTCTATCAACGGTGGCACTTTGTTTTTAAAAGGAGCAAACAAATGGCCTGACTCTTGAACACATTTCAATAAAGGAGTTATAAGTTCTACTTCTGTGGTTTATGCATCTATTCAAATGTAGATAGAGAACCTTGGCTTCACAAGCCAATGTTCCTGGGGCATCAGGTGTGTACAATTCATAGTATGAAAATGTAAATGCTGACAATGGGAATTTTTGTGGTTCACTGGGATGTCTGACCTAAGTGGAGACCTAACACCGTGCTTAGTCTCCAAACTTATAGGAAATCTATATCCTTCTAGGGCAGTCCCTCAGGATGGAGGATGACTTGCTTCTGCTCAAGTTTGATGGGTTCTGAGATGGCTGATAAGTCCAATGCATGATCTGCAGACCATCCGTTGTTGGGTAGGTGGTGCTTGACGGTTCAGTGGATGGGTTGTTGGGAGGTTTGTGCGCTCTCTCTGATGCCTCAACTTAGCCTCTGTGTTCCCAATGAAGTCTGTATTCGATACCTTCCCGAACCATCTCTATTTTGGTCAGTCACAAGCCAGGGACACTCATGAGTCAGTGGGGATGTTTGACCTCTTTAGGTAATCTTTGAGGCTATCCTTAAACCGTTTCCATTGTCTTCCTGGGAGTCTTCTGCCACGACTGAGTTCTGAGTAGAGCAGTTGCTTCGGAAGTCTGATGTCAGGTATATGGACATGTCCTGCCCAGCCTCAATTGGCGTCATTTTGGCTTGAGAGGATGCTGCTGATGCGTTTCTTACCATCGGATTTGGAGGATCTTGCAAAGTCACTGCTGGTGGCACTTCTCCAGTCCGTTGCGATGCCTGTTGTCGGCCATCCAACTCTCCGTAGCGTATAGGAGCACTGGGATCACTGCTACCCAGTAAACCAGGACCTTCGTCTCTGGTTTGAGATCCTGATCCCCAAACACACTTTTCCTCGGTTGGCCGAAGGCTGAGCTGGCACATTGGAGGCAAAGATGATGAAATTCATCAATGCCTTTATGGAAAAGGAGGCTACTAAAATATGGAAAATGGTCCATGTTTTCCAGGATCTTGTTGACCTTAATTGATAGTGGGAGGTGTTGTGCTGTGGAAGCTGTCTGGAAGAAGACCCAAGCCTTCTGGATGTTAACTCAATTTGAGTGAATGCACACAAGCATCACCTGCTTGTTGGAAGTCTGCACACATCCAAAGAGCTTGATTGGCAGTTGATGGGGCTGCTATTTGAGTTTAAGCAGTTAGAATTACACTTTACCAAAACACAAGCACTGCTATGCTTCCAATTCTCGTCCAGCTAAGAAGTTATATTAGGGTTGTGCCCTCTATAGTTAACTGGGAAGAATCTGTACCATGTTGAACCAGGAAGAAGGCCATTTCCAACTCTTGGAATCATTTGGATTTCTGTATATGATTACCAAGTCTATTATCATGGAAGTATTGAAATTTCAAAGATGATGATAGACAACAGTTGTCACAGAACTGGAAATTGCAGAATTGAGACCTGATCAGTTAGATGATGGGTACTACTTCGCCTCCAATATGCCAGCTGCTTTGGTAGTCCCTCAAAACCAAGGATAACTTGCTTCCACTCTGGTTGTGTTCCTTTTAATATGGCTAACAAGTCAGATCTGTATTCCACTGATTCTTACCACCTGGGGCAGGCTGTTTGTATGGGTGGGTAAGTGAGATACTTGGGGATAAAACAGAAAATGCTGAAGAAACTCAGCAGGTCTGGCAGCATATGTGGGGAGAGAAACAGTTAATGTTTCAAGTCCAATATGACTCCTCTTTTGAACTGAAGAGAGGTAGAAATCTGATGGGGTTTAGGCTGTTGAAAAAGTGGGGAGGGGCAGGTGGAGCAAAATGGAAAGTCACAGGTTAGAGGGAAGGGGAAATTAAATGACAAAGATGTGGAATACAAATCCAAGGGAATGGTAATCATATTAAAAGCTAAAGCTTTGGTTCAGAGTCAGCACTGCATGAAAGCAAAATAGCAGAATGTGTTAATAGCAGAGAAAGGGTCAGCACTGTCTGAAAGCAAAAACGTGAGAACAAGATACAGGCTGGCACTTGGCTGGGGGGTGGATTCAACATGAAGGACAGAGCTCATGGCCTGAAGTTGTTGAACTCAATGTTGAGTCCAGAAGGCTGTAAAGTGCCTAATCGGAAGATGAGGTGCTGCCCCTTCAGCATGCGTTGGGCTTCACTAGGACGTTGTAGGGTGAGGGCAGAAATGTGAGCATGAGAGCAAGTTGGTGAATCGAAATGGCTCCTTGAAGTCTGCTCATTTTGCTGCTTGGACTTGGACTTGGCCTGCGCATGCTCCCATTTAAGTCTCTTGAGGTGCTTGGTGCCTTCCCCAGCGCTCCTCCACTTTGGACAGTCGTGGGCTTGGTGGTGTTGAATCTCCTCAGGGATGCATTAAGGACATCTCTAAAAGCTAGGAGCTGCTATAGCATAGCATGTTGAACACTACAAACTGTAATGAATCACAGTGGGAAGAAAGAAGCTACAACTGTTTTGCCTATTGTAGTAGGCTCCAAATCCTGGATACAACTGTTATGTCTGACATTCATATTTGTTACAACAGCTACTGGAGTTCCCTCAACATCTTTAGACCAACATGACTTCAGTATGATAGAAGGATCTATTTGGGAACTGGCATTCAAGTTTTCTCATCACAAACTAATTTGATGCTTCCCAACAAGAGTTGATTAGCCGTAGAATCACAGAGTTGTAACCAATTAAACAGGTCCTAGAGAATTCATTGCAAGGAAGGCTGGATGTGCACCTCTGTAATTAGCCTATTGCATAGCTCTTTAGATATTAATATGAACCTAACTTTAAGTAAATATTTGCAAAAAGATTACTTGGTATTGTAGTGAGTTGTATCTTTTGCATGGATGTGTCAAATGGACTTTTGAGCCTTAATCTGAGAGGCTTCTAAAAGCTGGTGAGGGAAAAGTTTTCAGTTGTGAATATTTCAGTTATGCTTCTGTCCAAGGCATTGATTCCTTGCAGGGATATAGCTCTGGGATGAGGTGCCCTCCTGTGGCCATTTTTTCATCTGTGCTTATATTGTGTGTTTTTTTTAACGGTTTAGATAGGATACATTAATTTTATGAATGTAAGGTAGAAGGTATACGTACAAGCTGGTAAAATATATTACAGTTTAGTCAACCTGATAATCAAGTTTGAGTTGTTGTTGAAAAGGGACAAAGTTAGAGAAATTGATGAAATACCAACGTACCAATTTCAAAACTGACGCATGTTCAGGGTGACCTGCCACATTGAACAGGACAACAATGGCATCTTCAGTTGAGATCCCCAGAGGCACATGTACCTTGAACATATTTTGGATTGACACAATGTTGTTTAATTGTCACAGCTCAAAGACAATATTATTAATTTTTAATGTCTGATTTTACTCTGGAAAGACCTTGTACCCATTTTAAGATTCCAATTGCCCATCTTCCTACCACAGCATGTTTTCACCAGTAAACAAAATATTCATATCTTCTGGTTATGTTTTTTAGGCCCTTTAATCAATAAAATGAGAGGTTGGGCTATAATATATGTGATTTTGTTTTGAATATTTATCTGCGTGAAAATCATTGACTCAGAACCCCGAGAGTGCTCTGCTCAAAGTCACCTATTGATCTGACTTCAACACAACTATATATTGCACTCTTGCCTAACTCCTCACTTTCAAGAAGGTAGCGCACTTGCCTGAGATAGAAGGTCATGGGTTCAGGTCGTGAGTTCAAGTAACACTCCAGTGACTTCAGCACAAAACCCAGGCTGACTAGAACTAGAACTGGAGTAGTGCCTAGGTCCAACCATCTTCAGCTGCTTCATCAATGACCTTCCTTCCATCAAAAGGTCAGAAGTGGGGATGTTTGCTGATAATTGCACAATGTTCAGCAACATTCGCGACTCCTCAGATGCTAAGGCAGCCCATGTCCAAATGTAGCAAGATCTGGACAATATCCAGACTTGGGCTGACAAGTGGGAAGTAACATTCGCGTCACACAAGTACCAGGCAATGACCATCTCCAACAAGAGAGAATCTAACCATCGTCCCATGACATTCAATGGCATTACCATCGTTGAATCCCCCACTATCAACATCCTGGGGGGGATTCCATTGACCAGAAACTGAACTGGACTAGCCATATACATACTGTAGCTACAGGAGCAGGTCAGAAGCTAGGAATCCTGTGGCGAGTAACTCACCTCCTGACTCCCAAAGCCTGTCCACCATCTACAAGGCACAAGTCATCCACTTGCCTGGATGAGTGCAGCTCCAACAACACTCAAGAAGCTTGACACCATCCAGAACAAAGCAGTTCGCCTGACTGGCACCGCATCCACAAGCATTCACTCCCTCCACCATCGATACACTGGCATCAGTGCGTACCATCTATAAGATGCACTGCAGGAACTCACTAAGGCTCCTCAGACAGCACCTTCCAAACTCATGACTGCTACCGTCCAGAAAAACAAGGGCAGCTAACACATGGGAACACCACTACCACCAAGTTCCCCTCCAAGTCACTCACCATCCTGAGTTGGAAATGTATCACTGTTCCTTCGTTGTCACTGGGTCAAAATCCTGGAACTCCCCCACCCCCCCACAACAGCACTGTGGGTGCACCTACACCACATGGTTCAAGAAAGCAGTTCACCACCACCTTCTCAAGGGCAATTAGGAATGGACAATAAATGCTGGCCTAGCCAGTGATGCTCACATCCCATGAATGAAAAATAAACTAGGGGACATGGTTTAAGAATAGGGATCTCCCTTTTACAACAGAGATGAGGAGAATTCTTTCTGAGGGAGTATGTGGAATTGTCTTTCCTAGAAAGCAGTGGAGACTGGATCACTGAATTTATTCAAGGCAGAGTTAAACAGATTTTTGATTGACAAAGGAGTGAAGGTTAAGGTGGGGGAGACAGACAGGAATCTGGAGTTGAGACCATAATCAGATCAGCAATGATCTTATTGAATGGCGGACCAGGTTCGAAGGGCCAAATGACCCACTCCTGCTTCTAGGCTCTATGTTCTTATGCTGATGTTCCAGTGCAACACCAAGAGGTCACTGTATTGTTGGGCGCTATCTTTTAGTTTTGATATTAATCGTAGACCTCATTTACCCTCTCAGGTGAGCAAAAACAATCCCATGGTGCAATTTTGGGTTTGTTCTCATTCTGTTTCATGAAGTGAGATTTGATTGAGGTGTTCAAAATTATGAAATGTTTTGACAGGGTAAATTAGGAGAAAGTTCACAGTGGCAGAGAGTTGGTAGAGGATAAAATATTTATGGTAATTGGCAAAAGAACCAAAGGAATATTTTTTCATTCAGGTAATTGTAATCTGAAATGCAATGCCGGAAAGGGTTGTGGCAGCAAATCTAATAATATTTGATGGGGCACTGGATACAACAGAAGAAAAAATTACAGGGGAAAGAGCAAGGGAATGAGATTAATTGGATGGTTCTTTCAAATGGCCTCCTCCTACCCAGCATTCGCTGTATGACGTTTTCACGTGTTGACATTAATCTGGTATAAAAATGAAGCTGTCTTCAGAATCACCAAATTCACAGAATTGTTACAGCGCAGAAGGAGGCCATTCAGTCCATCATGTCTACACCAGTTCTCCGAATGAGCAATTCAACAACTGTCATTCCCCTGCGCATTCATCCTTTCTGGACAGCAATCTAATTCCCTTTTGAATGCCCCAATTGAACCTGCCTCCACCACACTCCCAGGTAATACACCCTAGATCCTAACCACTTGCTGCATGAAAAAGATTTCCCTCATGTCGCTATTGCTTCTTTTTCCAATTAACTTAAATCTGTGTCCCCTAATTCTCAATCCTTTCACGCATGGGAACAGTTTTTCCCTATCTACTGACCCCTCATGACTTTGAATACCTCTATCAAATTTCCTATCAGACTTCTCCAAAGAAAACACTCCCAACTTCTCCAATCTGTCTTTGTAACTGATGCTGTTCATCCCTGAAGCCCTTCTCATGAATCTTCTCTGCACTCTCTCCAATGCCTTCACATCTTTCCTAAAGTGTGGCGCCCAGAAATGGATGCAAAACTCCAGCTGAGGCTGAACCAGTGTCTTATGCAAGTTCAACATAACCTCTTTGCTCTTGTACTCCATGCCCCTGTTAATAAAGCCTAGAATATTGTATGCTTTATTAACTGCACTCTCAACTGTCCTGCCACCTTTAATGACTTATGCACATATACACCCAGGCCCCTCTGCTCCTGCACCCCCTTTAGAGTTATACTGTTTATTTTAAATTGTCCCTCTGTGTTCTTCCAACCAAATTAAGTCACTCCTTGGTTGACTTTGCTAATAACTATGCTTCTATATCTGTTCTCCTTACAGAAGAGAAGGTTGAGAGGAAATTTGATAGAGCAGTTTAAACTCATGAGGGATCTAGACAGAGTAGTAAGAAACTGTTCCCATCGGCAGAGGGATCAAGAATCAGAGTACACTGATCTAAGGTGATTGGCAAAAGAACCAATGATGACATTAAATTTTTTTTTAATGCTGCAAGTGATTAAGATCTGGGGTTGCACTTCTTGAGCGTGTGATGTACGCAGATTCAGCTGTGGCTTTCATAGGGGAATTAGGCAAGCATCTAAAGAGAAATAAATTGCAGGACTTTGGGAAAAGGGCCGAAGAATGGGACTAGCTGAGTTGCTCTTACAGAGACCCAGCATGGACACGATGGGCCAAATGACCTCCTAAGGTGTTAAGATTCTAAGATTTCCTTCTCAATCATTCCTGTTTCTTCATCCTTAAAACTCTTGCTTAAGGAAATTGACTTGGGCCAGGATTTTCCTGCCCCGTTGTGACGGGACCCACCATGGGAGATTCAGTGACCCAGCCAAAAGTCCATTAACTTTTGGCGGGACCAGATGATCCCAGCGGCAGGCGGGCAGAAAATCCCACCTTTAGTCACCAAGATTCCAGATTCCCTGTTGCCATAGCCATGCTATTATCAGATTGTGTCACAAATGGCAGGCAATTCAAAAAATTCAAAGAAAATATTCCAAATTTGGGCTTATTGCGAGATGCCTCGCTCCAGCAAATTTTGTTTCATTATTTCTTTCAAACTCTTAATGTTTGTCTACTTAAAACTGAACGCTGTTATGTTTAATTAATGGTCACAGAGTATTGCAAGGCAGCTTCAATCAAACAATTTCATCTGAAGCACTTATTCATATTATAATGTTGGTTTTGAAGATGAGATTTATTTTCATCAGAGCTATTGCTCATTGACAACAAATGTACAAGCATTGTCAATGCTCTAGATTGAAACTAATGGATTCTCCAAAGCATTCAGCACAGGTACCATTACAGTGTACTTGAAATGCTTGGCTTTATTCTGACCCGGTGAAGAGGGATGAGGGAGTCAAGGGGCCAAGGGAGATCAGTGCATTGGTGGGGAAGGGATGTAGGAAAGAAGGGGCTTAGAGAAAGTGCCAGGGAAGTTGAGAATTTCAAATCAGGCCTCATCTATAGTGAATGGCACAAATTGTGAGGATGGGTATTCTGAGAATTTTTGTTATCCGGTCTGATGAGGAATAGAATATTTTTATGCACTCAAAGTGTCTGTAAAACCAAGGATTTCTTTTTAAATGATGGCCAATAACACTGACCAAGCAAACCTTGACTCCCTGTTTGTAAGCTCTGCCCCAACTGTCCATCCCTGTATTAGACTGAAGATGAAGAGAGTAATAAGCTTAAAATGCACTTTGAGATTTACATTTTCTCAAAGTAACTCACACTGTTGCTGATGCAACTGGGTGCCTAAAATTGTTCAGCATCCAACTTCAGAGCTAGGGAATTCAGTGTAATTCAAACCTTAGGCTTTCAACATGGGATATGCCTCCAAACAAAAACAGTTGTGAAGACGTTCAAGCACAATAAATCAATTGCATTAGTAAATAATGAGATTGTTGTGCATTAGGTAATTTTGTGTTTCCTTATTTTTATGATTCTGAGATGACTGGCAAACCAAGACACTAACCAAAACAAATGCATCTCTGGCTGCATAGAGTTTTATATTATGTTGTACACAGTATATCCTCCTCAGGGACAGTTTTGTCCTTTTAATGTAATTAAGCATAATTGTTTTTAAGTAAACATGATTTGACTTATCCTAAACAGTATAGTTCATATATATTATTCATACTTTAAAAAAAATTAATTCACAGGATACGGGCTTCGCTAGCTGGGCCAGCAATTATTGCCCACCCCTAGCTGCCCTTGGGAAGGTAGTGGCGAGCTGCCTTCTTGAGCCGCTGCAGTCCATGTGGTGTAAGTACCCCAACAGTGCTGTTAGGAAGGGAGTTCCAGGATTTTGACCCAGCGACAGTGAAGGAACGGCAATATATTTCCATGTCAGGATGGTGAGTGACTTGGAGGGGAACTTCCAGGTGATGATGTTCCCATCTATCTGCTGCCCTTGTCCTTCTAGATGGTAGTGGTCGTGGTTTTGGAAGATGCTGTTGAAGAAGCCTTGGTGAATTCCTATAGTGCATCTTGTAGATGGTACCTCAAAGTAATGCATTTGAAAGTGAATGCCACACATACCGGATTTACTGCTTTCCTATGGTGTGATGCTTGGAAAAATAAGCATATTGCTGGAAAATTGAGTAGAATTTAATGGAATGAAGCTTCTCTGCGGCATCAGAAGTCCTTTCATTTTAAATTGTAGGACTGTGTGAGAATGTAAAATGGAAGTTGGTATTGTGTGTATAGAGGAAAATAAAGATTTAGTTCCTAGTATAAAATGTTGGCTTCAGCTGGTTAGAGATAATGATTAACTATTTGGAAAATTTAAAGAATGGAAAGAGGTCTGAACATTTATGGAGCTAACACAAGTGGAAGGAAACAGTTACAAGACCTTCTGCCTCCACTAGGGAAATCTGAGCCTTTACGAGACCCAGATTTCAATGTGACAATAAGAAAAATCTGCAAGTTATGCAGGTCCTGTTTACGACATTTTCCTAGTTGTATCCCACACACTCTCACTTCCTGTTGCTAAAATTAAAGGTGATAAAACCTTTTCAGACCTATCTGTGCTTGTCCTGTCTGTTAGATGGTACAATCTCATATTCTATCTTCCACCATCATGTAGAATAATCTTGAAGGGAAAAACCAGAGGATAAAGCCTTTGGCTAGTTCCAGGGAAGAGAAAAAAATTGCGACATTCCTATGTGACTCATTAGGCAATCAAATGACATGCTCACCTATGATCTTTCATTGGATATTCAAGAAGTTGTGTAAAGAAAATATCATTTTTTCCAAAATTACTGTGGGAATCTATGAAGCAGGCTTGTGGAGCTGTGTGTATGTTGTGTGTGTGTGTGACTAATTTAATTAGACTGAAGACAGTCAGGCTGCAAGATTTAAATCATCAAAGAGTTAGGTGTAAAGCAGGCATTTTTGAAGTGGAGATGAATGAGCTAAGATGGGATACCAGTAGATACAGCATGAATAAGAACTTGCATTAGGAGATAAATGAGGAGTGAAATTTTAGCTATTGGATTTCAAAGAGAGAAAAAGGAAGTTTTACAACTGGCAAAGATCATAAATAAATAAATAAATCAACCAATCAATCAATCAATCAATGTTATTAAGCTTACTTTTCCTGAAAATGGTGGCCATAAAGACAACATGAAAGATTTTCAGATTCTGGGAAAGATTAAGAACAATGGAGTTTAAAGATGAAAGGGGAAAATATATTTAAGGAAAGATTGAAAGCTGTATGGCGGTGCGGCCATGTGATCTTGAAGTGTGCTGTGCAAGCACAGTCCTGTGAATAAGCAGCTCCTAGGTCCAGAGAAGTGTCTAGTTGTTCCAGAAAGCAAGGTTTTGTTACAAACCTTGGATTTCCATTGCCGAGTGAGAGGGAGAGAGAAGCTTGTGAAATACTTCCTTTATAGCAACAGTGGGTGCCTTGTAGTAATATTACTTGATGTTTTATAGATTAAGAATCTATAGGGACTGTTGCCTGGAAAAGGGTGTTTATTTGTGAGTCTAGCTAAGTATAAATCTTTTGGGAAATGTTATAAGATTAAATTTAACTGTGTAACTGTAATCTTGTGTGTTTAAGTTTTCTTATGCTAATAAATGTTTTAATTCAATATTTAAAATCTCCAAAAATGGTATTGGAATCTTTACTTCTGACTTCAGTCTACATACCTTCTCGCAATAAACACAAATTGCAAAATCGTTGTGATAGCCTGACCAAGTTTCCCTTTGGGATTTGGTTAGCCCAGCAAATGCCACCTGCCATATCATAACAGCTGCGATTCTCTCTCCTCTCTTACTTGTCTCTAGTTTATTAGGACCATACAGAACCAGAATTCTCCAATCACCGGGAGTCACTCCCAAGACTTCTTAATCTGCTTTACTTCTAATACCTTTCAAAGGCCTGGTTGCCAAAATTGTATTTGTACCCATTATCATCCTTAAATTTATGATATCCTAGATCTCCAGTGATTTCCTGGATATTCTATTCCACACTTTCCCGTGACGAATTTCTATTTTAACTGTATTCATCCTTGTTTATCTAAGCTTGAATCCATGTCCCTTGCCTTAAAAGAAGATGTTATGAAATTACTATTCAGGGATCTTCTCTTTCTATTCTTTCTCATTTTAAATGTACCAGTATGGTCACCTTTAGATCACAATAAGATCATAAGTTGTTGTAGTTGTTCAAAATACAAGAAATTTCATCAGAACACCTGAATCTTCTTGTTGATTGGTTTACAAAGCCCCTAGATTAACCAGCCTGATCAATAGCCCCTTAATGAAACCTGCTGATGCTTTTCCCAAAGGATGGCTGCTCAATTCTAATGACTTTGTCGCTATCTAACTTGTTCAGATTGGGTTTCAGTTCTTTGATTTATAATCAGGCAGTACCATTTTAGATAAATTAAACATTCATGGTAAGATGTACCAGCAAACTGGGTGCAACTTGCTCTCAGTATAGAACCTCATGTATATTGTGTAACATTTAACAGGAATATGGAATGTGATAATGTGAACTTCCTGGAGGGAAGCAGATGGTATAGTTTCATCTTCAGCTTAACAGCTCTTACAGTTATATCTAGAACAAGAAGATGCATTGACCTTGTTTCAGGATTGAGCGCTGCAGTCTTATAGCCCTCTGTAGTCTGTTTTGGAGCAGTGATTTTTTTTTCCTTCACTATTCTCCCTTCCTCTCCTTGATTTACTGAGTTCTGCTGTTTTAAAAGACAGTCTTTTGGTATTTCATTCCAACTTTAGTCATACATGAGCCAAAATAATGGTGTCAAAATAACATGTGCCAGAATGTTGTTCAGTTGTCAGATATTAAACTGTTTATCATAAAGATCTCCAACGTTGTACAGGTAAGGAAAGCATGCGGTATCAGGTTAACAATCGGCGGTGCCTGTGTTTATTTTTATTTCCCCCTCCTTAGTCACAAATTACTGAGGTCAATTCTGCTTCCCCTACTGTGTTCCAGATACTAGCCATATACAAACCGAGGATTGACATTAGACTCCTTGGTCTACATTATGCATTTAAAAATAAGTCAGGAAAGTATCTTTTTTCAGTGTATCTCTGTTCTTGCCCTTCCTGAGAATCCTTAAATTAAGATCCCATTCCCAGAATCAGCCACCAATGGAAATTGTGTGATTTTGCTCAGACTCCTGCAGTTTTCTCCCAAGATGGATTCCCAGATGGGAATGATCACATTCGCAGCACGACCCTGGCAGATCTATCAGCAATCTGTCATGTTCAGGGAAGTCCTTGGCAAGTGAAAAGCATATTCCTTTTGATATTTTATAAAACAGCCAACATTAGATTCTCTGAAAACACCAGTGGGCAGCAAGAAAATGGCAATAGTAAGGTAAGATCACGTTTAATTTTGGGACAGTTTATAAGATTTCTAAGGCTTTAGCAGATGAGGCAATTGCTTAAAATAAGGTCAGTTTAAACCTTGCCAACATTAGACCTAAATTTGGTTTTAAAATTCCACATCTACTTTAAACAATTGTTCTGAGTGTACAGCACCAGCAATTTTGTAGCATAGGATCATATGTTTTTTTCTCAACAACCCCTGATTTGAAGCAAGATCCCACAAATCAAACTTTTAAATGTGTATAATGGTGATAATTTAATCTTGAGAATTTCACATTTCCATTTTCTTTCATTACAAAGTTTAACTACAAAAACTAATGAGAAAGTGGAAGCTTCTTTTTTTGACTAATTAAGCAACCGGATAGTGGAATTGGAATGACTGAGAGAGATGTCCTGAATGCGAGGAAGCAAAAAAATCTTGATTTTCATTTTTTTACATTATGTTCTTAATGTTCATTTTATCATTCCATCTTTCCATATTTGGTATGAAGCTTACAATTAAAAGTAATTATTGTTGACCACTATATGGTGCTGTTGAACAAAATTTATTTTAAATAATACATTTCTGTTGCTACAAACCTGCCAAGTTAAATGATCTTTTCCAAATATTATTTCTTTGTTTCAAATTCCTTGCAGTTAATATAAATTAAATGAACAGGTTGAAAAAAGTATGGATAAATATTTTTACCCATTTGCCGGCCAATTCTGTTTCTTGGGAAATGCATCTGACAAAACTAGATTTAAAAATACAGAATGGGCAGAACAAAGTTAATGTTAAACTGCCTTAGCTATTCTTAGATTATATTTACACTTGAACCAACATAGTTTAGTTTTCCAACAGGGTTAAAAATGCAGTTGAATCCAGGGTAAGCATGTGACCAAAATGAAAATGAAGGAGGAACTCTCATTCTTCTTTACTCCAGAGCCCAATAGGATGCTATGTCTGAGGCCTGGCTGATTATTTATCCCTCAATCAATATCACAGTGCTGTTTGTGGAAGTTCGATGAGTGTAAATTAGATGCCGCGTTTATAACAGGGGCTCCAAAAAGTACTTCATTGGCTGTAAACTGCTTTGAGACATCCGATGGTCATGAAAAGTGTTATATAAATGCAAGCCTTTCTATTTCTTTTTTCTGCAATACAACCACTTAGCATTGGTGCAAAATGAAACTGCTGCACATTGATGCTACTCTTGTCATTTTAGCATTATCATCATCAAATTTCCCAACATCAATATCCTGGGGGTTACCATTGACCGGAAAGTTAACTGAACTAGCCACATAAGTACTGTGACAACAGAAGCTGGGCGAGCAGCTCACCTGTGAGTCCTCAAAGTTTGTCCACCATCTACAAAGCACAAATCAGGAGCGAGATGGAATACTCTCCACTTGCCTGGATGAGTGCAGCTCCAACAACACTCAAGGAACTTGACACCATCCATACATGCTTGAATCCATTGCCAATTCACCTTTCAACATTCACTCCCTCCACCACCAGTGCATCACTGCTGCGGTGTATACCTTCTGCAAGATGTAATACAGCAACTTGTCAAAGCTTCTTTGACAGTACCTCCCAAACCAGCAATCTTGACCACCGAGAAGGAGAAGGGTAGCAGGTGCATGGGAACACCACTACATGTAACTCATGCACCATTCTGACCTGGAAATATATCATCGTTCCTTCATCATTGCTGACTCAAAATCCTGAAACCGCCCCACTACCCCCTTCCTAATAATGGTAATACCTTTACCATATGTACTGCAGCAGTTATAGAGGCAGGTTACCACGACAATCTGAAGGACAATTAGGGGTGGGAAATAAATACTGGCCTTGACAGTGACACCCACATCCAGTGAATAAATAAAAATGCAAATGCAACCTAAAAGTAGCTTCAAAGGCTTCAAAATCAACATCACGTGCAATAATATAACACATTTTCAAATGATTCAGCAGTTGGATTCTTGCCTCCTGAGTTGCAAGGTTGTGAGCTCAAACCCCATTCCAGGATTTGAGCAACTTAATACAAATGGATTGTTGTAATGGGTGCTGTATTTTGGATGAAGTGTGAAAGCAGGGCTCCCTTCGGTGGACACAAGAGATCCCATAGCACTATGTAAAGAGTAGAGGAATTCTCCTGGTGTCCTAACCTACACTCATCACAAATCCAACATCATTTAATCACAAATTATCTAATTATTTATCTCATTGCTCTTTATTGAACCGAGCTGTGCAATCAACCAGTGTGTTTCCCTACATTACAACAGTGACCACACTTCAGGAGACTAGGTCCACTGGCATCATGGCCCAGAACAGCATACTTTAACAAACTATGAGTCTGGGAGCTACAGTTCCTGGTGGGCCTCAGGCCTTCTGTGCATGTGCTGGCTGGGAAATGCCACACTTGCGCAGTTCATCCATTTTCACGTCTTCAGGCTGGGAACTGGGCCTGCACACGTGCGCAGAAGAAAAAGAAAAAAAGTGAAACAGTGCGATACTGCAGGTCAGGTGACCTGAAAAGGAGTCCCATTGCAGAGAAGGTGTCCCACGGAGCAGGACACAGGGAGGAGGACAGGGAGAAGGTCCCAAACAAAGAGGAAGGTCCCAAACCAGTGAATGGGACAGAAAGAGGTCCCAGAGAAAGTTCCAGGCAGGGACAAAGACAGGGATCAGAGATAAATCCCATTGAGTCAAGATAAATAACAGGAGCAGAAGAAAAGGCTCCAAGTTAAAGAAAGAGCTGTGGGGAGAAGACTTGAAGCAAAGTGGGCTTGAAAGAAGCCCTGAAGATCTGAGGAGACAGCTGACGGTTGGTGACTCCTTACTGCAGGCCTTTTGGAGCAATGGTTGGCATATCCGAAAATCTAAAAATGTGCTTGGAAAGTGAAGCTTGAACGTGCTTGGAGATCCAGAGGAAAGGAATCTCAGAAGGCGAGATTGAAATCCTGGAGATGGATGCCTGTTGAAGCCGCCCAAGTGGGAGCGATGTTTGGGAGAGAATTCCAAGACGAGTTCTTCAATCGTGGAGATTGGAAATCCTCGTGAGAAAGACAAAGTTTCAGTGAAATTAATTTGCCCGCAATGTAACAAGTGTCTGGGTGGGTTGTTGAGAAATCCATAGAACCTGATTCACATTTGGTCACATCTGTCAGTTACTTTGGAGTGTGGTGTGTCTATCTACAGTTTGCCAGTTGGTTCACATGTACTGCATACCTACCCTGAATCTTAGAGTATAGGACAGACATAGTAAATTATTTTATCTTTCCGAATTTGTATGTATCTGTAAAGATATAGCTGGGGCAAAGAAATTGTGAATATTTGAATCATTTTCTTGTGTTTTTATTGAGACCTTTTCAACCTTTTTGTCTGGTGTAATATAGTTCATTTTTCTTGTTTCATTAACGTTTTATTCTTTTTGTTAGGAGTTCATCAGCATACTCCTGTGAATTTGTTAGTAATTTACCTCTACAGTTACTAAAAAAAAAATGTTAGGATTTATTAAGCCAGGTTTCACTCTGGTTTTGACTTGTTCAACTGAGATCATAACAGTTCTTTAACCAGCACAATATTCAAATTGTGACAGCCCCAGTGACACCCCAGAGCGGGTGTCACTGATCGTGGTTGCACGCTGCGCTCTCCACAATCTGGCACTGGCAAGGGAGGACCCACTGGAGGAAGAGGATCTTGATGCAGCTGCACAGGCCACAGATGATGAGTCCAGTGGAGACTATGAAGATGAGCACAGTGAGGAGAACACTGAGGGCATGGAGGTAGACCCTCAGTAATCTCCAGGGAGGCAGAGACACCAGGGATGCCTTGATCCAATGCTCCTTCAGCTAGGCTGCCAAAGATCAGCTTCAAATGCATGCAAGGGTTAACTCCTCCATCCCGGATGCCTGAAAGGACCCTTTCATTTGAACACAAAGAACACTCAGTGCCTGTGCAATAAAGTTCAGAGCCATGTATGTCCAGCATTAC
The DNA here is from genome assembly GCF_964194155.1 of Cetorhinus maximus. NCBI lineage: Eukaryota > Metazoa > Chordata > Chondrichthyes > Lamniformes > Cetorhinidae > Cetorhinus > Cetorhinus maximus. The sequence continues at coordinate 98,930,053 of NC_135886.1, read as the reverse complement.
ATACTGGCGTGCCCTGCACCAAAAAAATAAAAATGTGAAGCATACACAGGCTATGAAGACAAAAACAAAACTTATCTCATTTTGACAATTATAGACTATTTACATCAACTTCTCTGATCTTAATTCCCAGACCAGTATACATTAATTAAACATAAATTAACATAAAATCACCTGTGACCTGTCCCTCTTGTGCTCATAGTACCTTTAACTTACGCTTGCAAATGCTATGTCTTGGTGCTCCCCACACCGCACCGCTCGCTGGCACTGGCATTGGAGACAGCCTGCTCACTCTGCTGTCTTGTTGGCCTTGATGACCTTGGCGGTCGTCCTCTGGCCAGTGGAGCCTGTGCTGGCCCCACCTGGGAGGGTGTGGCCAGTATCATGGCTGGCACCACCCCAGTCGCCACAGCCTCATCAGATGCCACGGTCACTGTCAGAGGGGCGGACGGGCTGCTGCCGTCACCCAGAGCTCCATGAGAGGAGCCCACAGAGAAGACAAGCAGCTCGTGCACAAAAGGTGGGGTCACTGTGGACCTCCCTGCTCATCATTGATGGTTGGGCACCTAGCTGGGATACTGGGTGCCTCATCCATCTCCCACACTGACACTGACCACCTGAGGTTAGTGCCTGTGTGAGGGCTTGCAGATCCGAGCACAACCCCAGGAACCCCTGATTCTGTTCCTGGAGCTGCCTCTCCATGAGAGTCGGCACTGTCTCAATGGAGGAGGCAATGCGTTCACCCATGACAGTCAACACGGTGCACATGCTCTGCATGGACTCCTCCATCACAGAGACCATGGCACACATACCCTCATGAATCTCCGCCAGATCCTCCCGCATATCTCGTTGGACACTCAGCACCTGCCACCTAATGGATGACTCCAGGGGCTCATCAACAGCCTTTGACTGAGCATCGTCCTGGTCCTCAGCAGTCCTCTGACTGCCGACACCCTGGGCACTCTCTGCCTCTGCCTGCACTTCAAGCGAGTGTGAAGTGCCCTCACCAATGTGCACTGAGATACTCACTGCCGATCTAATGCCCACTGAGGTGCTGTTATCTGCACTGGTGCCTGGTTCAGAGAGCGGGTGTGACGCAGGTGACAGTGATGTCCGGTGGTCTTCTGGTGTCAGGGGTGGACTTTCGGGGTCTGCAGATCGGACACCTGCTGGCGAGCCTAGAAAGGAGAACAAGGATATGTCATTAGTTAAAGTCATCACACTGTCACTGTGCCTGCCAGGCACCCTGGTGAGACAATGGAGATCTGCAACACAGTGCCATCACCTTTCAATGATCAATGGGGATTCCAGGTTCGAGGCTGCCATCAATGAAGGGACTGCACTAGAATAATTGCACAATCAGAAACTCTCACTTTTGTGCACTGCGCTCTTAGCTTCATCTGGCACCCCCGCCTCTCCATGCTCGGTTGCACAGGCAGCATGCCGGGTCTCCAGCTCAAGGCCATCTTGCTTGGGAGAGCAGCAGCAGCTCCGACTTTACATGTCCTCTCGGCTTGGTTATAGCTCATCTTCTCCTGAAAGGACAGAGGAGCATTGATCAGTCCACTCTCTACCTGCAGCACCATTGGAGCCTGGCCAACACCAGCTGAGGAACACCTCATCTGAGTTGTGGCCCTCAAGGCACTCAGTCCAAGCAGCCAGGGCTCACCCCCTTGGCCATCTCCTGCATGATTGACAGTTGGCACTCAGACTCTAACACTCATGAAGTTCATAGGGGGACGGCTGCACCATAACATTTTTGCACTCTGACCCACGCCAACATGGAACTCACCTTCCTGGGCACAGCAGGTCATTGAAGCTCTCCTGGCACTGCTCCCATGAGCACCGCACCACATCACTGCTGCTCACCCTGCCAGCCACCTCCACCAGCAGGATCATGAGGCAAAAGCGGGGAGCCAAGTTCTCACCCGACCTGCCCTCCTGCCTGGTGTTTGCTGCCACACTCAAGTGCATCTTCAGAATGGCAGCCAGACATCCTTCCCTGGCCAGCCTTTTTGGGGCTGTCTGGGCCATCTTTATACCGGCCGCTGGGTTGCCATTGGACCCAGCGGCAAACAGGCCCCCACCCCCACTCGGCCCTTCCCGGCCACTGATGAGCTTCATTTCACATTGGGGGCCCTTAATTGGCCCGCTAGCTTGAAATTGCGGTCGGGGCCCAATCGGGGGGGAGGGGTCAGTTTTGTGGCCATTCCCTGGTCCGCCCGCTGCACCCATCCAATGAGGGCAAAATCCTGTCCCATGTTGCTGCACCTTTGTTACAGTCAAGTGCAGCTACCTGTAAAATCAGACAAAAAATTAACAGCAGCAGCTTGGTGATTAGTGGGCTCCCCAGCTACATTTTAGGTCCTTCAGGCATTAATGAGTTGCCATCGGAGGTCCCATCCCTTTGAAAGACAAGTGCCTACACCAAAGAGCTGTGTGTCAATCAGAGTTCTGGCAGCTCGTCAGTCTCAGCAGTGCCATCGGGAGAGGTGGTCGCTTCTGGGACTGCACCCAGCCAAGAGGACGCAGAATGGACTAGGTGAGTAGGGTCTGTGGCCCCAAGGCCAGTCAGGCAGGCCCTGGCAAGGGGGGCGTGATTGGTGAGGGTGGGAGGCAGGGTGATGGGGGTGCGGTGGGGTGGGGTTAATGCTTCTATTGCCTCACTGGGCCTCTCCTTGGGTCACAGGGTGCCTGATTATGATGCACCCCACTCCCACAATTCCCACCCCCCCCATCTCATCAAACCCACTGGGAAGCTGCCAGGATTCACCAGGCAGTCTCCCCATTTGACGGAAGTCCACCCACCACTGATAAAAATGCGAGCAGCCAGCAGGAAGAGGCCCTTAATTGTCCACTTAAGGGATATAGCTGGCCTCTGGGTGGGAGGGCCACCCTCCATCTTCCCCACCACTGGTAAAATGCCATGGAAGGGGAAGGGGGAAGGCAATGGGCTCTCCGACCCTCCATCTTCCTTCACCAATTTGCATGACCATTGCCTCCCTGGCTGGTAAAATCCAGCCCGACATTTTAGTGAGTACCCTCAGCTTTTTAAGCACTATTTCAGTATTCCAAGGCTTAATGTTGCACATGAATTATAGGACAAGAATGGGAAGAGCTTTCTTTTGGCAGAATTGTGAAAGCTCCGCTCGTGCTTGCAGATGATGTCGAGGAGGATTTACATGTCACTGCTGAATTGGAGAAGACCAAGGAGAACACTGGCATGGCAGGAGAAACCACTCAATGAGTTGATGTAATGACTGCACTAGAGAAACTGCAAAAAAGAGAATACAAGGTTGTACAGATAGTGGGTAGATGGTGAATGAGCATGCGACAGTTAACAATGTGAAAAGAAGCAGAGAGATCAAACAAAGAGAAACAGTGAGTCATTGTCACAGCCAAGCAAAGGGATGATCTAGCATCTTGCATGGACTTGTGGGACACAAAAAAGGATTAAAGCCTGAATCCTGGATAGGGTGGGAGAATATTCAAGTCCCAGTGGATGCTGCAGAAGCTTTTTTTAATCCCTCGTTGCGGATTCCACAGTAATATCCCAAAGTGTATGTTTCTGTCAACTGGACCTACAGTGTTGTATCCCATCGAGACTGGAGAACATTGTGTAATGTTTAAAACCATGCCCCATTATTGTGCGTATATCTCAAGCTACTAGTACAAACAAAACTTGATGTTAATGTATGATATTGCTATTGATATAGATGAATAATTATGACATCATTGCAGGGCTAAAAACAGCCCTTTCCAAACATCCAGGTCCCACATAATTCAAGGAAGTCAAACTTAAAAATTAAACTGTGCTTAGAACTGAGTTGCCTTGGCTTCAATCTGTGCAGCCCTGCTATCTCCTATTTGCAGTTCCTCGTCAAGGGACATGGAGAGTGCATGGGTCTCAAGTTCTGCAAGTTGGACATAACTGCCATAAGCAACCAAAATGCCCTTGTATAAGGCAGCTGTAAATCACAAAAATTACTTTCTCATAACTGTGAGGTTCCTTCACTAAATTCACCATGGTTGAATGTGCAGATAGTAAGTTACTAATTGAGAATTGCTCTTCACTTTTGTTTTGACGTCACGTTCATAAAGTGCTGCTTAGCACCAAGCATCTTTTCTGCACCATCTATGTCCATCTTTATTTGTGCAATTGGTTTTTTAAAGCATTCTCAAGGCTGCAGTTCACACTATCCTGAGTTTATTCAAGGAGATGGATTTTCTCATCATAGCACTTTCCTTCATAGCACTGAGTTTCCAATGGTGTTCCAAGTGGTATTTAGCAAGCTATAGCTTTTCTTTCCCTCACAATGTTTGCCACCAATCCAGAGATCTGTGGACTGAACGGTCAAGATTTGTTGATCAATCAGGTGGGCTAACGATGTCCCTTGCACTGAAACAAAAAGTAGATGCCATGCAGGTTCAAAATTACTAACTTGCTCCTAAATCAAACATTCAACTGGAATCCTTCATCCTGTTAGAAAATGGTAGTATTTCTGTGACATGTTGCGTGCTACCCTAAGACTAATTGAAGGAACAATTTTTGTATTTCCAAATTCAAGAATGTTCAGAAGGTGACGGCAGTACAAATAAGCCTCCATTGCTTTAAATTCATTTTTCTGCAAAGAACTAGTGGGTGCTTCAATTTGGTGGTCTCAGGAGGCGAGCAATGTGTACTTTCATATTACAGGTCCTGCCCCTAACTCACACTCCTGAAAAAAATGCCTACTTCTGCCTCCATAACATCTCCTGTCTCTTCCCTGCCTCAGCTCATCTGCTGCTGCATCTCTCACCCATCCTTTGTTACCTCAAGACTCATGATTCCAATGCTCCCCTGTCTGGCCTCTTATCCTGCACCAACTGTAAATTTAAGCTCTTCCAAGACTCTGCTGTCTGTATCCTAACTAAAGGAAGCAAGCAACAACAACTTGCAACTAAGTGCCATTCATCCATCATTCCTCTGCATACTGACAGATAGCTGCTGGTCCGGCAATGCTTCAATTTTAAAATACTCGTCCTTATTTTTCAAATCCCTCCACGACCTTGCCACCTCCTCTCTCTGTAATCTCCAACCATACAACCCACTAAGACTTCCGTCTCCTCCAACTCTGGCTTCTTGAACATCCTCTGTTTAAATCTCTCCACTATTGGCAGCCATGCTTTCAGTTGCCTAGGCCCTAAACTCTGAAATTCTCCCCTCTACATATTTCCTCCTTTAAAATTTTTAAAACATTTAAAAGGCTTTTTAAAACCTACCTCTTTTGGTCACCTCTCCCAGTATCTCATGTGGCTCATTGTCAAATTTTATCCAATACTGCTCCTGTGAAGCGCTTTAATATATTTTACCATGTTACAGATGCTATATAAATGCAAGTTGTTGTTGACTATTTCCTTTAGAGAACATGGTGCCCCCCGATGACCTTTGGCACTGCTCACACATCTGTAAACTCAAGCTGAAGTGCTGCAGCTCTTTTTGGAATCAGCTTATCATCCAATAATGAGTCTGAGCAGAAATTACATTGGCGCTATAAAACAGCAACAGATAGATTAAATCTAGTTATTTTTGCTGGTGTATATATCAGATCAGGTTTTGTTGTTACCAACACTTGGTTCCCTGCGCAGCTGCTAAGGAATACCAAATGTGACAATGGATACCCTCAGCAGGCACTATATATTGATTATTTTTCTGGCAGGCTTCAGGGCCATAGGGCTGTAGCCATTGACTTACTTACACTCCAGGGGGAATTGTGTCAACTACTTCTTCAATTTTATAAATGCTGAGAATTTTACACTTGAGTACAACATCAATTCTGATTAAATGCCGTGCTGAAGGACTTGCTTTGGGATCTGCACAGCATAATCACATGTCCTAGTTGATCATCCATCAACTTCTGTACCAGTTACTATTTCAGATGAATTGTCAGGTCAGGTTGAACTGTGGAAGGTGACTTTTGCCCTGGGAGGATGTACTTGCCCTTCACTCAGTGCCTCCCTCTAGTGGCATTTTTCATTTATTTTTTTAAATACTTATTCTCAGGATGTCGGGCATCATTGATCAGGGCCAGCTTTCATTGTCCATCCCTGGTTGTCCTGGAGAAAGTGATCTGAGATCCGTGAAGTATTGAATGTGAAGGTGCACATGCATAGCTACACTCTACTGCTGTGTAATACACCACATTGAGTCAAAGTGTTCAAAAAGAATAAATATAATACAGAAGGTGCGCATGGGTGAGATTAAAGTAGATAGCTCCAATATTGAACAGCTGACACAGATGTAATGTGCAAAATGGCCACCTTATGTGCTTTAACTTCCATGATTCTAAACAGCGCAAAAATATGATTGTTGATATTTAATACAGCTTTAGAAAATAGAATTGTTACAGATTGAACTTTGTGATTTATATAAATAAACACAATAACATAAAGACATGCCACAGTGGCTCACTCTTCTTCTCTTACAGATTCAAAGTAGTTTCTAAAAAGAAAAATGTCATGAGTGATTTACATGAAGCCACTGTTCTGCCAAAAGGCTTGACTTTGTTGATAAATACAAGAGAATGATAAACTAGATTATTTATATTTAGTGAGTATTTTGTCAACAAGTTTTGATCCAACTAAAGATTACTTCATATTTGTTGCACATGTTGATGTATGTTGAAATTCTTAAAATCTGGACTGTAAATGAAACAAAGAAAACCTATTCATGGATATACAAATTTATACAAATGTCTTGTTCTTTTCATTCAGTGACAATTCAGCAAAAGTGCTGAGACATTTTTACCAGCCACTTTATCAGCTGAAATTAGGGGGTGCTACCTTTTGAATGAGACGTTAAACTGAGGCCCAATTTGCTTATTCGGGTGGAAGTAAAAGGTCCAATGGAATTATTTCAAAGAGGAGCAGGGGAGTTATCACTGGTCTCCTGGCCAATATTTATCCCTCAGTCCACGTCACGTAAAAATAACAGATTATCTGGTCCTCATCTCTCTATTTTCATTTTTTCTTTCTTTTTTCCATCCTTCCTTTCTTTCTTTTTTTCTTTCTATCTTTCTTTTTTCCTTCATTCCTTCCTTTCTTTCCTTCTTTCTTTCTTTCTTCCTTTCTTTCTCCTCTCTTCTTCTTTCCTTCCTTTTCTTTCTTTCTCCCTTCTCGCTTCTTCCTTCCTTCCTTCCTTCCTTTCTTCCTTTCCTTCTTTCTTCTCGCTTCTTCCTTCCTTTCTTCCTTCCTTTCTTCTCTCTTTTTTCTCTCTCTTTCTTTCTTTCTTCCTTTCTTTCTTCTCTCTTCTTTCTTTCTTCCTTCCTTCCTTTCTTTCTTCTTTCATTCTTTTTCTCTTTCTTTTTTTCTTTCTTGTCTCTTCTTTCTTGCTTTCTTTCTTCTCTCTTCTTTCTACCTTTCTTTCTTCCTTCCTTCCTTTCTTTATTTCTTTCTTCCTTTCTTGCTTCCCTCTTCTTTCTTTCCTTCTTTCTTTCTTTCTTTCTTTCTTTCTTCCTATCTTTCTTTCTTTCTTCCTTCCTTTCTTTCTCTCTTCTCTCTTCCTCCTTTCTTTCTACTCTCTTCTTTCTTCCTTTCATTCTTACTTTCTTCCTTCCTTTCTTTCTTTCTTCTCTCTTCTTCCTTCCTTTCTTTCTTCACTTTTCTTCTTTCCTTCCTTCCTTCCTTTCTTCTCTCTTCTTCCTTTCTTTCTCCTCTCTTCTTCTTTCCTTCCTTCCTTTCTTTCTTTCTTTCTTCCTTCCTTTCTTTCTTCTTCTCTTCTTCCTATATTTCTCCTCCCATCTTCTTTCGTTCCTTTCTTTCTTTCTTCTCTCTTCTTCCTTCCTTTCTTTCTTTCTTCACTCTTCTTCTTTCCTTCCTTCCTTTCTTTCTTCTCTCTTCTTCCTTTCTTTCTCCTCTCTTCTACATTCTTTCCTTCCTTTCTTTTTTCTCTCTTCTTCCTTCCATTCTTTCTTCTCTCTTCTTCCTTCCTGTCTTTCTTCCTTTCTTTCTTCTCTCTTTTGTCATTTCTTCTTCTCTTCTTTCTTTCATCCTTTCTTTCTTCTCTCTTTTCCTTTCCTTCCTTCCTTTCTTTTTCTTTCTCCCTTCTCCCTTCTTCCTTCCTTCCATTCATCCTTCCTTTCTTTCTTCCTTCTCTCTTCTTTTTCTTTCTATCTTCCTTTCTTTCTTCCTTCCTTTCTTCTCTTTCGTTCTTTCGTTCTTTCTTTCTTTCTTTCCTTCTTTCTTTCTTTCTTTCTTTCTTTCTTTCTTTCTTTCTTTCTTTCTTTCTTTCTTTCTTTCTTTCTTTCTTTCTTTCTTTCTTTCTTTCTATCTTTCTTCCTTCTTTTCTTTGTTCTCTCTTTCTTGATTTCTTCTTTTCTTCTTTCCTTTCTTCTTTTCTTTCTTTCTTTATTCATTTAATTCTTTATTTCTTTCTTCCTTCTCTTTTCTTCCTTTCTTTCTCCTCTTTCCTTCCTTCCTTTCTTTATTCTCTCTTCTTCCTTTCTTTCTTTCTTCCTTCCTTTCTTCTCTCTTTCTTCCTTCTTCTGTTCTTTCCTTTCTTTATTTGTTTCTTTTTTGCTTTCTGTCTTTGTTTCTTTGTTTCTTTCTTTCTCTCTTTCTTTCTTTCTTCCTCCCTTACTTTCTTCTCTCTTCTTCTTTCCTTCCTTCCTTTCTTTTTCTATCTCCATTCTCTCTTCTTCCTCCCTTCCTTCCTTTCTTCCTTTCCTTCTTTCTTCTCTCTCCTTCCTTTCTTTCTTTCTTTCTTCCTTTCTTTCTTCTCTCTTCTTCCTTTCTTTCTTTCTTTCTTCCTTTCTTTCTTCTCTCTTCTTCCTTTCTTTCTTTTTTTTTCTTCCTTCTCTCTTCTTCCTTCCTTCCTTCCTTTCATCCTTCCTTTCTTTCTTCCTTCTATCTTCTTTTTCTTTCTTTCTTCCTTTCTTTCTTCCTTGCTTTCTTTCTTCTCTCTTCTTCCTTTCTTTCTTCTCTCTTCTTTCTTTTTCTCTTTCTTTCTTTCTTCCTTCCTTTCTTCCTTCCTTTCTTTCTTCTCTCTTCTTTCTTTCTTTCTTTCTTTCTTTCTTTCTTTCTTTCTTTCTTTCTTTCTTGCTTTCTTGCTTTCTTTCTTCTCTCTTCTTCCTTTCTTTCTTTCTTCCTTTCTTTCTTCCTTGCTTTCTTTCTTCTCTCTTCTTCCTTTCTTTCTTCTCTCTTCTTTCTTTTTCTCTTTCTTTCTTTCTTCCTTCCTTTCTTCCTTCCTTTCTTTCTTCTCTCTTCTTTCTTTCTTTCTTTCTTTCTTTCTTTCTTTCTTGCTTTCTTGCTTTCTTTCTTCTCTCTTCTTCCTTTCTTTCTTTCTTTCTTTCCTCTCTCTTCTTTCTTTCTTTCTTTCTTTCTTCCTTCCTTGCTTTCTTTCTTCTCTCTTCTTCCTTCCTTTCTTCTCTCTTCTTCCTTTCTTTCTTCTCTCTTCTTTCTTTTTCTCTTTCTTTCTTTCTTCCTTCCTTTCTTCCTTCCTTTCTTTCTTCTTTCTTTCTTTCTTTCTTTCTTTCTTTCTTTCTTTCTTGCTTTCTTGCTTTCTTTCTTCTCTCTTCTTCCTTTCTTTCTTTCTTTCTTTCCTCTCTCTTCTTTCTTTCTTTCTTTCTTCCTTCCTTGCTTTCTTTCTTCTCTCTTCTTCCTTCCTTCCTTCCTTCCTTCCTTCCTTCCTTCCTTTCTTTCTTTCTTTCTTTCTTCCTTTCTTCTCTCCTCTTCCTTTCTTTCTCCTCCCTTCTTCTTTCCTTCCTTTCTTTCTTCTCTCTTCTTCCTTTGTTTCTTCTTTCTTTCTTTCTTTCTTTCTTTCTTTCTTTCTTTCTTTCTTTCTTTCTTTCTTTCTTTCTTTCTTTCTTTCTTTCTTTCTTTCTTTCTTCCTTCCTTCCTTCCTTCCCTCCTTCCTTCCTTCCTTCCTTCCTTCCTTCCTTCCTTCCTTCCTTCCTTTCTTTCTTTCTTTCTTCTCTCTTTCTCCTTACTTCCTTCCTTTCTTTCTTCTCTCTTTCTTCCTTTCTTCTTCTCTTCTTTCTTTTCTTCCTCCCTTGTCAAATCCACTGATCTTGGTGGGTAAATAGTGGCTCTATCAAGCCTTTACAGCAGTGTTGTAATACACTACTAGAATCAAAATGCCATTTATTATGTTTCATAACAATATGTCATATAAAATTATCTTATACACACCTATACACTGTTCCAAACTGCATTAGAATAATGCAAAACTGAAAGTAAGTATCGCTTGTTTAACTTCTTCCAGGATCGGTTATTTTGCTGTGGAAAATGCAAGTCTTAATAAATGTGTTCATGACATTAAAGGTTATATTTCATTATGTGGCTCATGCAGAGGTATTAAACTGTTCATAAAGGTGTCAAACAATAACGATTTTTGTAGCAGTATGCACCAAACACATTTCCTTTACAGAGCTGCTAAACATAGGGGATTTCCAGCACCTTTTCTATAAGAGCGAGTTTATATGTATTTTCTGAAGTGGAGCAGACTACTACCTGGTAACTACATTTGAATAGCAACACTTGGTAGGTGATGTGTGAAAATCAAGTTCTCTGGTTCAACAGTTTGGTTCAAATGTTCAAGTGGTTTGGAATCAGAAGAATTAGGTTGCAGTAATTAGGCCAGTAACAGTACTTCCAACTGAACAGAATAGTGATGTGTGCTGTTGTGCAAATGCTAAATACTTAATTAATTAGCTGCTCAGCCTCTTCCAATGACACAATGCTCAGAATTATGCAGCTCAGTATCAATTAATTTACATTTGAGATTTTGCCAGTACCAGAAATGACTGAGCCATACGTGTAAATGATCAATGGTAATAGATTGCTAGTTTAAGACAGGGAGGAAGAGACAAAAAAATGTGCTGTACCTTACGTGCTAATATTCTTAGCAGTTAATTAATCAGCTACAGTATTGAGACAATAAAACAATTTGTTATTTGGGGATCACAACACAAAACTGGAACACCACCTGAATCCATCTGCAATTGGTGCAAAATTTAGTTTTGGCAAGCTCAATTTCAATGCCAAAAGCAATCTAGTGGATTCCACAGAATTTAAAATCTGTGCTATAAAGTTAATGTATTACAGAGGAGAATACAAGTTCCAACTAAGTTACTTTGATTGTTTCTCTCTGGGTGAAACAGCAAATATACGTCCTCTGCGTAGGTGTGCACCCTCATATCTGTCCCCTTCACAAAGGACTGGGAGTAGAAGGTTATGTTGAAGGCATTTTAAGATTTTCTGGTTGCTAATACACCAATGTAAACAAGTAACAGAGGTCATCGTTACATCTGCACAAGCAAGTTTTGATCATTAGATCTTTAGATACAATCTGTAGAAAAAGAGTGAGTTAAAATGTCAAACATAAAGGCTAAAGACTATTACTGGCGTTGAAATCAATCAAATTCTTCATGTTTTCATCTGACATTACTTTGTCAGCTAATAGATGCAAAGTGATGGAAGGTGTCATCGACAGTGCCGTCAAGCAGTAATTATTCAGCAATGACCTGATCACCAATGCTCAGTTTGGGTTCCACCAGGCCCACTCAGCTCCAGAACTAATTACAGCTTTGCTCCAGGCATGGACAAAAGTGCTGACTTCAATAGGTGAAGTGAGAATGACTGCCTTTGATATCGAGGCGTCAAGGATCCCTAGTAAAATTGAAGTCAAAGAAATCAGGAGGGAAACTCTCCACTGGTTGAAGTCATACCTAGCACAAAGAAAGATGGTTGTGGTTGTTGGAGGTCAATCATCTCAGCTCCAGGATCAGGGGGACAAGCTCTGGGCAAAAAAAAAGGGATGCCTTGCCATAGAGGGCGCAGGCGAGACCATGGGAGTGGGAGGGGGTGCAGTGCTAGCAAACCTCCTGGACACCTGCTTGACAGTCCGGAACCCAAACACCCACCTGCGCAGGTGCAAACAGAAAAGACTCAGACAAAGAAGAAATCTGGGACAAAACACATACTGTGGAGACAAATTACAGGACAGTCCCAGGAAATCAGGTTGGTCATCCTGCCCAGGGTATCACTGTTGGAGTTCTGCAGGCTAGTGTCCTAGGCCCAAGCACCATCAGTTGCTTCATTAATGACCTTCTCTCTTCATTATGTCAGAAGTGGGAATGTTCACTGACGATTGCAGTGTTCAGTACTATTCACCTCTCCTCAGATACTGAAGCAGCCTGTGCCCACATGCATCATCAGCAACAGCAGCTCTGTCCCGATTTATGGATGACACCTACTCAGGGTCTTGAGTTTCTGCCATGGATCTTTATGTAACAGAACAGGCCAATTCTCGACCCGGAGATCTTTGGGCACAAGGGCAGGATGTTCCACAAAGTAGTAGGATCCAGAGTGTAGGATTTGTTTCCCTTTCTTTCCTTCTCTGCTGCCACACTGCCTCATCATTAAGATGTTGTGACTCAAGGCACGATACAGCTCGACGGACATGTCGCTATTTTAAACGATTGGCAGGAAGCTTCTCCAGTCATTAATGTCAATGCTGCCATGCTTCAAGGAGGGCTTCAGAGTGTCTTTGCAGTGTTTTCTTTGTCCTCCTCTGGAACATTGGCAATTTTACAGTTAAGAAAACAAGACCTGGCGGGGGAGACGTTTTTCGACTATCCAAACATAGTGTCCAGTCCATCGTCGTTAATTTTGCAGGAGTTTTCCCCGAATACTTGTAGAGCTGGCTTCAAGAAGGACACAAGCATTTGTTTGATGGTGCTCCCATTGAATTCGGAGGATGCGTTGGAAGCATTGCTGATGGAATTTCTCCAGCACACTTATATGCTACACTGTCCAGGTTTCACTGCAGTACAGAAGTGTGGTGACTCAATTGCTCTGTACACTAGGACTTTTGTTGACACTCAATGCTGCAGTTTGTAGAAGGCTGGGCTGGCACAGCTGACCTGGTGTTGGATCTCACAATGATGGCCTTTTGAGAGAGGAGGCTGCCAAGGTATGGGAAGTGCACAACATAGTCCAAAGTCTCTCCTTCAACATGTATGGGAGGTGAAATATTATGTTGACCAGGTGTGGGTTGATATATCAATTTGGTTTTGGCAACGTTCAAGAACAGGCTGAGTTTCTTGTATACAGAATTGAAGATATCGAGAGTCACTTATAAATTTGGTACAGAGTGGACAACGACACTGCAGTGATGCACGAACTGTAGAGAGATCATGTACGTCAATGGTGGTCAGTTTAGTTTTGGCATGGAGGCGACTGAGGTTAAAGAGTTTCCCAGTCAGGCAGTATTTAATGCTCACATCAGAGGATAGTTGATATTTATTGAGGTGAATAGTCATAGTCAGGTAGATTGTAAATAGTACGGGGGGCGGTTATCACACAATGTTATCACACAAGCAAGAAACTTGAGTCCCATACTAGTGTTCTGGAGTTAAACAAAGGTAACTACATAGGTATGAGGGCAGATTTGGCTGTAGTGGACTGGGCAGGAAGACTACAAGGTAGGACAGTTGATGAACAGTGGCAGATATTTAAGGAGGTATTCAATTCCTCCCGAGTAAAATATATTCCAATGAGGAAGAAAGATGATAAGAGGGGGAAAAAGCATCCATGGCTAAGCAAGGAAGTTAAAGATAACTTAAAGGCAAAAACTAAGGCATCCCAAATTGCAAAGGTCAGTGGCAGGCTGGAAGATTGGGAAACTTTTAAAGATCAGCAAAGGGTTACTAAAAAAATAATAAAAATAGCAAAGGTAAATTATGAAAGAAAACTAGCGCAAAATGTAAAAATTATACCAAAAGTTTCTACAAGTATATAAAAGGAAAGAGAGGAGCTAAAGTGAATGTTGGTCCCTTGGAGGATGAGACTGGGGAGTTAATAGTGGGGAACACAGAAATGACAGTGACGTTTAATCAATATTTTGCTTCAGTTTTCACAGTGGAGGACACTAGTACCACCCCAATAGTAACAGGTAGTGCAGAGGATATAGAGAAGGAGGAACTTAGAACAATCACCATCACTTGAGAAAAAGTACTGAGCAAACTATAGGGATTAAAGGGTGACAAGTCCCCTGGACCTGATGACCTACATCCCAGAGGCTTAAAGGAAGTGGCAACAGAGATAGTGGATGCATTGGCTATAATATTCCAAAATTCCCTGGATTCTGGAAAGGTTCCAGTGGATTGGAAAAATGCTAATATAACGCCCTTATTCAAAAAGTGGGGGAAGCAGAAAGTAGGAAACTATAGACCAGTTAGTTTAACGTCTGTCGTTGGGAAATTGTTGGAATCCATTATTAAGGAAGTAGTGATGGGGCATTTGGAAAGTCAAAATGCAATCTATCAGAGGCAGCATGGTTTTATGAAGAGTAAATCGTGTTTGACTAATTTGCTAGAGTTCTTTGAAGATGTGACAAGCAAAATGGATAATGGGGATTCTGTAGATGTAGTATATCTGGACTTCCAGAAGGCCTTTGATAAGGTGCCGCACAAAAGATTAATACACAAGATAAGATCACATGGAGTTAGGGGTAATATATTAGCTTGGATAGAGGATTGGCTAACCAACAGAAAGCAGAGAATCGGGGTAAATGGGTCTTTTTCTGGATGGCAAGCTGTAACTAGTGGGGTGCCACAGGGTTTGGTCCTTAGGCCCCAACTATTTACAATCTATATTAATGACTTGGATTCAGGGATAGAAGGTACTATAGCTAAATTTGCAGATGACACCAAAATAGGTGGGAAGGTAAGTTGCAATGAAGAAATAAGAAATTTACAAATGGATATGGACAGGTTAGGTGAATGGGCCAAAATTAGGCAGATGGAGTTTAACGTGGATAAGTGTGAGGTTATCCATTTTGGTCTGAAGTATAAAAGGGCGACTTATTATTTAAATGGAGAGAAACTTCAGAATGCTTCAGTGCAGAGGGATCTGGGTGTCCTCGTGCATGAATCGCTGAAAACTAGTATGCAAGTACAGCAGGTAGTAAGGAAGGCAAATGGAATTTTGGCATTTATTGCTAAAGGAATAGAGTATAAAAATAGGGAAGTGTTGCAACTGTACAAGGCATTGGTGAAACTGCACCTGGAGTACTGTGCACAGTTTTGGTCACCTTACTTGAGGAAGGATGTCGTTGCACTGGAGGCGGTTCAGAGGAGGTTCACTAGATTGATTCCAGAGATGCGGGGCTTGTCTTATGAGGAGAGATTGAACAGTTTAGGCCTATACTCGCTAGAGTTTAGAAGGATGAGAGGAGATCTAATTGAGGCATATAAGATGCTAAAGGGGATAGACAAAGTAGACGTGGAGTGGATGTTTCCCCTTGTGGGGCATTCTAGAATAAGAGGCCATAGTTTTAGGCTAAGGGATGGTAGATTTAAATCAGAGATGAGGAGAAATTACTTTTCACAAAGGGTCGTGAATCTGTGGAATTCACTACCTCAGAGTGCAGAGAATGCCGGGACGCTGAATAAATTTAAGGAGGAGACAGACAGATTTTTAATTAGTAATGGGTTGAAAGGTTATGGGGAGAGGACGGGAAATTGGAGTTGAGGCCGAAATGAGATCAGCCATGATCTAATGAATGGTGGGGCAGGCTCGAGGGGCTGAATTGCCTACTCCTGCTCCTAGTTCATATGTTCTTATGTTGATTGGCACCGGTTCAGATTTTGAAGGCATCTGTTTCAGACCTCCCACTCAAGATAGTTGCAGTCATATCAGCATGAAGCAATTGCAAGATTATGTTGAAGTTCCTTGGACATCCAAATCTTTGGAACAAAATCCAAGGGGCCTCACAAATTACTGAGTCAAATGTTTTTGTCAGGTTGATGAATGCAGTGACGAGTCCCTGGTGTTGTTCTTGACATTTTCCTTGGATTTGTCTGGCAACAAAGACCACTAGAAGGCCTAAAGGTATACTGTGTCTCTCGGAGGATTTCCTCAACCACAGGAAGTAGGCAATTCAGGAGAATGCATGCCAAGTTTTTCCCTGTGATAGACAAGAGGGAAATGCGTCAATAGTTTCCACAGCACAATTTATCTCCCTACTTGTAGATAGTTACAATTGTCACATTTCTGAAGTCAGTGAGTTTTTTATCCTCCCAAATCCCTAGGATGAGCGCACGGATTCTTGATGTGAGCAAAAGGCCACCAGCTTTGAAGACTTCAGCTGTAATGCCATTGGGCACACAGGCTTTTTTGTTTTTCATCCATTTGATTGCTTTTTGCAGCTCTCCCATTGGTGGTAGTTCACCCTTGCATTCTACCATTGGGTAGAATGCAGGAGGACCTGGTCAACATTTGGGCTTGGGCTGATAAAGCAAGCTACATTTGCACCTCGCAAGTGTCAGACAATGACCACCTCTAACAAGAGAGAATTTAACCATCTCCCCTTAATGATCCACAGCATTACCATGGCTGAATCCTTCAACATCAATATCCTGATTGACTCCCCACCCACCATCTTCAACATTCACTCTCTCCACCTCCGGCACACAGTGGCAGCAGAATGTCCCATATACAAAACGCACTGCAGCAACTCACCGAGGCTCCTTCAACAGCACCTTCCAAACCTGTGACTTCTGCCACCTAGAAGGACAAGGGCAGCTTATGCATGGGAACACCACCACCTACAAGATCTCTTCCAAGCCACTCACCATCCTGACTTGGAAATATATCGCCGTTCCTTCACTGTTGCTGGGTCAAAATCCTGGAACTCCCTTCCTAACGGCACTGTGGGTGTACCTACGCCACATGGACTGCAGCAGTTCAAGATGGCAGCTCACGACCACCTTTTCACAGGCAATTGGGAATGGCCAATAAATGCTGGCATAGCCAGTGATTCTCACATCACATGAATGAATTAAAAAAGCATTCTTATCAGTACATCAGTAGTGCCTCTGTTGAACAGTGTAATGCCATACTAATGATTTTAGTGTTATTTTGATAATGTCAACAACAGTAATCTCAAAACTAGACTGCTTCTAGTGGTCAAAGAAAAGACTGGTGTCAGTTACATAAAGGGTAAAACTACAAACAACTAGATAGTTAAGCACACAGGAGAATGAGAAGGAAACTATGAGAAAGCACAAAGAATTTGCAATGAGGCAACCCTTGTCTTTCAATGTTTATGTTGCAGTAATCCTTGTAGTGTACAGCAAAGAGCCATCAAATTTGTCATGAGATTATCCAACAAACATCCTGCAGATCCAACTAATTAACATTGATGCTAATGATATGACTGTACTATGATGCAATATAAAACTACTATTCATATTACACTATAAATACCTTAATTCAAGTTAATTTTACAACACATTTTGTTTCTTGCTATCTTTATATCTTTTGTTTTTGATGTTCTGCCCTTACATTCTGTATCTTTATGTCTGCATCAGTGAGTACTATTTCATGTTTTGCCTTCTTATTTTATTATGTACAGTCGGAATATTTAGGCACATGATATTCACCTAAATTACAAACTGCTTACAAGTGTTCAGCTTTCACTGTGAATTGTAAAAAATTCACTCTCACGTGACACCTGTCAGTTCATCTGCAATGTTTCGGTACTTTGCTGCCCATGTTTCAGATCAGGCACATGTTTGCATTACAACTTCCCTTGATCTGTAATAATGACAGGGCACCAATGCCTTCACTGTTTCAATTAGTGCAGTGTGAGGGAGATGGTGGTGTAGTGGTAATGTCACTGAGCTGGTAATCCAGGGGTTAAGGCTTGGGAGATATGGGCTCCAATCCTACCATGGCAGCTGGTGGAATTTAAATTCAATTAATAAGTCTGAAATATAAAGCTAGTCTCAGCAATGGTGACTGTGAAACTATCATTGATTGCTGTAACAACCCATCATAAAAAAAAATCATTATCAGTGTGCCTGTAATTGGGTTACCTGAGGCCCCTAAGCAAGATGCTGGTCATTCAGACCTGATCCAGCATTCAATTTGATTATACAGGGGAGGTGTATTGTCACTGGACTGGTAACCCAGAGACCCAGGGTAATGCTCTGGGGGCCCAGGTTTGAATCCCACCATGGCAGAAGGTGGAATTTGAATTCAATAAATATCTGGAGTTGAGCTGATTGCAGTAAAAACCCATCTGGTTCACTAATGTACATTAGGGAAGCAAATCTGCTGTCCTTACCTGGTCTGGCCTACATGTGATTCCAGACCAATATTCCCTCTGAACAAGGGCAATTAGGGATGGGCAATAAATGCTGGCCCTAGCCAGTGGCTCCCACATCCTGCAAATAAAAAAACATGTCCTTTAGGGAAGGAAATCTGCTGTCCTTATGTATTCTGGCCTACATGTGACTCTAGACCCAAATAATATGGTTGGCTCTGAAATGGCCTGGCAATCCACTCATTTCAAGGGCAATTAGGGATGGGCAACAAATGCTCGCCTTGTCAGTGGCGCCCACATCCCATGAAAGAATAAAGAAAGTTCACGTTTAAATCTTAGGACCTATATTCAACCCGGGTAGACATTTCATACCGTCTTACAATCCTGGCTCTCTCCGCACTCATTTAACTTGTGATCACTGCAGTAAGGCAGTTTTCACAAGCAGACCATTGACTTTTTTAAAAATCCTTTCATGGGATGTGGGCATCTCTGGCAAGGCCAGCATTTGTTGTTCCTCCCTGATTGCCCTTGAGAGGGGCGTGGTGAGCCACCTTCTAAACTTGTTCCCTTTGAAATGCTATAAGCAGAATCATGCAGAATGCCTCTCAGTCCTCTAATCTATCTGGAGGGCTATCAGTTTGAGACTATCACACTGTCAGACCAATATGCTCTGTAAAACTAATGGCCTGATTTTACAATTAGAATAATAAATATAGTAAGGCAAGTGAGATAACCAAAAAGATAATGCTAGACTTAGACAATATATAAACCGATAGTTCATATCTGACTGATGATGGGGTAGAGCTTCTGTTAGCAACTTCATGCGGTTAAGGGTTGCCAAGTGAGACACTAGGAACCACAAAGCATTTCTCATTTATATGCTGTTTGGTTCTGATATTAAAGCAAAACCATTTGTTGAGCAGGCAGGGCTACTGGTCAAGCAACTATTTTTACCATTTTGGGCTGAAAAGGTCTGCTTGCTACACATGCCAGCAACTGAAACAATCGTTGACTGATTGAAGTGAACTGAATTTAAAATGGATAAAAAAGCTAATGAATTATTTTTTAAAAGACCGATAATCAGTTGTATCTGGGTTTAATATAAAGATCCTGGCTCTCTGGCTTTGCAATCATTTTCTTCACAAATAACTTTACAATTGAGTTATGTTACAGGGCTATGTTTCAAAACAAAGTGAATTCACAGGTTTAAAGTGGCCGTAGGCAATGAAGAATGTAAGCTAAATCAACATGAGCCAGTCAAACTGATAGTGTCCGTTAGCTCTCCCCATGTCCATTGGCCAGAATGACCAAGAATATTAAGTGATTTATCATCTAATCATATGTTCTCAATGCATTCGTTGGGCAGAGTTTTAGGCAGGCGCGCACCCGACCCAATTGGGTGTAAAATAGCACGCGATGATGTTGGGTGAGCATCCCAACATCATTGCGCATTCGCTTGATATTTTGCTTGGCAGGCACATGAGGGTGCGGGTGTGGGAGCCATGCCCGCCATTAATTAACAGGCCAGTTAAGGCCATTTTTCGTTGCCCATGCGATTTCCCGCTCGTCGCACGGGCAAAACGGGCAGGCAGCCAGCCAACATTTTCAAAAACCTCATCCAACAGTTGGATAAAAATTGTCAGCAGCATTGTCAATATGAGTAGTGAGGAGTTTGGTAGAGAGTTTGCTGCTGGTTGCCTATTGGTACTTGGCAGCTTCATCTCTGTTCAGGGTTTCATTGTTAGCATTTCCAGGCTTCAGGTCTCCTTGGTATCTGAAAGGCCCCCAGAGGATTGAGACTGTGTGGACCATTCCAGGTATCAGTTAGCCTTCCGTTACCCTGGTAATGTGCACATTTTGGTCACCTTACTTGAGGAAGGATGTCGTTGCACTGGAGGCGGTTCAGAGGAGGTTCACTAGATTGATTCCAGAGATGCGGGGCTTGTCTTATGAGGAGAGATTGAGCAGTTTAGGCCTATACTCGCTAGAGTTTAGAAGGATGAGAGGAGATCTAATTGAAGTATATATGATGCTAAAGGGGATAGACAAAGTAGACGTGGAGCAGATGTTTCCCCTTGTGAGGCATTCTAGAATGAGAGGCCATAGTTTTAGGCTAAGGGGTGGTAGATTTAAATCAGAGATGAGGAGGAATTACTTTTCTCAAAGGGTCGTGAATCTGTGGAATTCACTACCTCAGAGTGCAGTGGATGCCAGGACGCTGAATAAATTTAAGGAGGAGACAGACAGATTTTTAATTAGTAATGGGTTGAAAGGTTATGGGGAGAGGACGGGAAATTGGAGTTGAGGCCGAAATGAGATCAGCCATGATCATAATGAATGGCGGAGCAGGCTCGAGGGGCTGAATTGCCTACTCCTGCTCCAAGTTCTTATGTTCTTATGTAATGGGGGTTGTTGTCTCTGCTGGAGGCACCACCTCTGAGGAGGGAGAGAGGGGCAGAAGGGAGAAGAGGCCAGTTGTCCCAATGCAACTTCCAGGGGAGGGACCTGTGGGAGGAGAGGCGCAGGCACAAGGCACGCAGGGCCAGCAGGAAGCCCAAGGCCGAAGACGCTGCTATCCTGCTGCCAGGGTTTACAGGCAGCAATGCAGCTACCTCAATATGTCTGAGGCGCAATGGTGAAGGTGGCTCCGCATCTCAAAGGAGACCGTGACCAATTTGTCAGATGATCGGGCCTGAGATCAGCTCTGACTGTGTGGGTGGATACCCCGTGCCAGTGGCTCTGAAAGTCACAGTGGCCCTCAACTTCTATGCCTCCAGCTCTTTCCAGGGGTCAGTGGGGGATCTGTGTGGAGTCTCCCAGTCAGCTGTCCACAATTGCGTGAAGCTGGTGACGGAAGCTCTGTTCAGGCAGGTACTGACATTTAGTAATTTCCATACGGACGAGGCCAGCCAGGCTGAGCGAGCCAGAGGGTTTTCAGTGATGGCTGGGTTCCCCCATGTTTAGGGTGCCATCGCCTGCACAGATGTGGCCATCAAGGTGCCAGTGGGTCAACCGGGTGCCTTCATCAACAGGAAGAGATTCCACTCCATGAATGTGCAGATAATGTCTTCATTGGAATCAGATTCTACAAGCCTGTGCACGGTATCCTGGCAGCTTCCATAACACTTACATTCTCAGACACTCCCAAGTGCTGAAGCTCTTCAGTGCTCCAGTCCAGCTGGGTGGATGGCTGCTGGGTGACAAGGTCTATCCGTTGAAGAGATGGCTCATGACGCCTCTCCACCATCCAAGAACAGAGGCAGAGAAACTTTACAATATGAGCCATGCCTCCACAAGGGCAGTGGCAGAGAGGACCACAGGTCTTCTCAAGATGCGCTTTCCAATGCCTGGACCATTCAGGGTAAGCACTACAATACCCCCCAGAGTGGGTGTCACTGATAGTGGTCGCATGCTGCACTCTCCACAATCTGGTACTGACAAGGAGGGACCCACTGGAGGAAGAGGATCTTGACCCAGCTCCACAGGCCACAGATGATGAGTCCAGTAGTGAGTCAGAAAAGGAGCATGGTGAGGAGAATGCTGAGGGCATGGAGGCAGACATCTGTAACCTCCAGGGAGGCAGGGACACCAGGGATGCCTTGATCCAACTCTTCTTCTGCTAGGCTACCAAAGATCAGCTTCAAGCACGTGCCAGGGCTGCCCCCTCCATCCCTGAAGTCTGAAAGGACCCTTTCATTTGGACACAAAGAACATAGAGAACCTGTGCAATAAAGTTCAGAGCCACTCATGTCCAGCATTACATACTGGCTTACCCTGCATCAATAAAATAAAAAGGTGAAGCATATTCAGGCCATGACAACAAAAACAAAATTGATCTCATTTTGACAATTCCAAACTATTTACATAAACTTCTCTGGTCTCATTCTCACAGCAGTAAAGATAAAGTAAACATAAATGAACATAAAATCACCCGTGAGCTGGCCCTCTTGTGCTCATGGTGCCTTTAACTTATGCTTGTGAGTGCTACGTCCTGGTGCTCCCCACCCTGTACCACTTGCTGGCACTGGCATTGGGGACAGCCTGCTGACTCTGCTGTCTTGTTGGCCTTGATGACCTTGGCGGTCATCCTCTGGCCAGTGGAGCCTGTGCTGGCCCTGCCTGGGAGCGAGTGGCCAGTGCCACGGCTGGCATCTCCCCGGTCATCACAGCCTCATCAGATGCCACAGTCACTGGCAGAGGGGTGGGGAAGCTGTTGCCATCATCAGAGCACCCTGAGGAGCCCACAGAGATGACAAGCAGCTCATGCGCCAACGTGAGGTTGCTCTGGACCTCCCTGCTCACCATTGATGGCCGGGCACCTAGTTGGGATACTGGGTGCCTCATCCATCTCCCACACTGGCACTGACCACCAGGGCGCAGTGCCTGTGTGAGGGCTTGCAGGTCCGAATGCAACCCCAGGAACCTCTGATTCAGGAACCTCACGAATGTATACGGAGATACTAGCTGCCGAACTAATGCCCACCGAAGTGCTGGTATCTGCGCTGCTGCTTGCTTCAGAGACCTGCCTCTCCATGAGAGTCGCCACTCTCAGTGGAGGAGGCAGTGTGCTCAGCCATGAGGGTCAACATGCTGATGCTCCATATGGACTCCTCCATAACGGAGACAATGGCACACATACCCTCATGGATTTCCGCCAGATCCTCCCACACATCTCACTTGACATCCAGCATCTGCCACCTAATGGACAACTCCAGAAGCTCATCATCTGCCTCCGACTGAGCATTGTCCTGGTTCCCAGCAGTCTTCCTAATTCTGGCGCCCTGGGCACTCTCTGCCTCCGCCTGCACCTCAAGTGAGTGCGAAGTGCCCTCACGAATGTGTACAGAGATACTAGTTGCCAAACTAGTGCCCCCCAAAGTGCTGGTATCTGCGCTGGTGCTTGCTCCAGAGAGCGGGTGTGACGCAGCTGCAACAAAAGCTCGATGGTCCTCCGGCATCAAGGGTGGCCCTTCGGGGCCCGAAGTGCGAGTGCCTGCTGGCGAAGCTAAAAGGGAGGACAAGGACATGTCATTAGTTAAAGTCATCACGCTGTCATTGTGCCTGCCAGGCACCCTGGTGAGACAATGGAGATCTGCATCATGGTGCCACTGTCTTTCAATGATCAGTGGGGACTCCAGGTTTGAGGCCCCCATCAATGAAGGGACTACACTAGAATGGTTGCATAATCTGAAACTCTCACCTCTATGCACTGCACTCGTGCCTTCGTCTGGCACCCCTGCCTCTCCACGCCCAGTTGCACAGAGACCGTGTCGGCTCTCGAGCTCCAGGGCGTCTTGCTCGAACCTGCTGAGCAGCAGGAGGCAGTCCAAGCAGCTAGGGCCCATCACCTTGGCCAGCTCCGGCGTGAATGACAGTTGGCACTCAGACTTTAGCATCCCTGAGGTCGAAGGGCTGACGGCCACACCTTAACGCTTCTGCACACTGAGCCATGCCAACACGACACTCACCCTTCCTGAGCGCAGCAGGTCATTCAAGTGCTTCCAGCACTGCACCCATGTTGGCCGCACCACGTCGTGGCTGCTCACCATTGCTGCCACATCCTCCCATGCCCTCTTGGTGAGGTGCGGTGGCCTCATCCTCCCATCCTTGAGGACAAGGTTGCCCCTCTTGGCAGCCACGTCCTCCAGGAGGGCGTCAAGGCACTTGCCCATCCTACTTGCCCTCCCGCCTGCCATGGCCAGCTGCACTCATCTTCATAAGTTTGGTTTGGGAATGTGGAGGGAGACGTCCTTCCATGGCAGCCTTCCAGGGGCTTCCTGGGCCGCTCTTAAACCGGCCACCAGTTGCCATTGGACCCAGCGGCCGACAGGCCCTTCCCAACCAGTGTGGAGCTGCTTTTCACATTGGATGGGCCTTAATTGACCCACCAGCGTGAAATCGCGTTTGGGAGCTGATTGCAGACAGCAGTCCATTTCCCAGTCGCTCTTGGGCCTGCCTACCGTGCCCACCTGATGACCTCAAAATCCTGGCCATTGTGGTGAGGATTATCCTATGCATATGAGCATGGCATGAGGTATCTGTGAAGGACCTGCTCCTGGGAGGGCAGGAAATGGTAGGTTTGGTTGGGAGGTCTGCTGGCAATCCCATGAAGGGAAATTTCTCAGAGCCAGAAACCAGAATTAAGAGAAAAAGGGACAGTATGGCAAACAAGCTTTGTGTTATTATGTTTTGGGGATATATGCTATCCTATAGTTATTATGTAGATAAATATTGGATGGTGCAGTTACACCCCTTAAACAAATGATGCTTAGACCACTTATAACAGGGACCAGCACCCCTTTACTTCTGAGATTGTCTAAGGCAGATCTAAATTTGTTTACACCGGCATTTATCAGACAGCTCTTCTCCAGCCTTTGTACAGCTATGAGCTTCCTTTAGAGGTACTGCTGGCTGAAGTATATTTTTGTAACTTATTGTTGAATCCTCTTCGTACGCTTGATGTCAGTGGTGGTCAAGTTAGTACTATAGATAGAGTTAATCAGCAGACACTTCTTCAGTGGAAACTCTTAGTTTATTTAAAAAGACACTGAGCAGTAACGAAACATAATGCTTTCACTTCAAACTCTATCTCTACACTACTAACTACTAACTACTGAGGTAGCCCACGCTACTCTACTACTGGAAACATCAGACAAAACCATAATTACGACATCCCTCCCCTTTACTCAGCAATACATTTTATATTTACAATTACAATTTTCTCAAAGTAGCAAAATATTTGCACTGATAAATAATTTACAAATTCAGACTTTTTGGAGGTTTCTTATGCGTGTAAAGCGTTTCAGCTCTACAACTTCAGATGCCTTTTCAGGAAACTCTTTTTCTGAAGTTGTCTGAACATCAGGTGCTTTGGTGGGCTCCTGCAGATCTGCATCCTCCACTCTTGAAAGAACATCAGATGTGTCTGTACTGGGTTGAGTTCTTGCAACAGGAAATGTTGAGCCAGTCGTGAACACTGGGGGAATCATTTCTTGGTGATTTGTTTCTCTCTCCCTTAGATGATCCACATATCTCCATATGACTCGGCCTTCCACCTTCATGTGGTAAGATAGAGGTCCAGTCACTGCGCTTATTTCACCCGGTAACCACTTTGGTCCTTCTCCAAATTTCTTCACGTATACCGTTTCTCCCATGGTAAATTTCCTCTCACGACAATGCCAGTCATGTCTAGTTTTCTGGCTTTCCTGACTCCTTTCCACCTTCCCCCTAAATTCGGCATAATTAATCTCAATCTTGCCCTGAGATGGCGTTTCATCAATAATTCCGCAGGTGTGACACCTGTTGTGTATGAGGGGTGGTCCTATAATGGAATAGAAAGCATGCTAGCTTGGTTGCTAAGGCATCTCCAGTTAGCTTCTTCATGCCAGCCTTGAATGTTTGAACCACCCTTTTGACCAGTCCATTTGAGGAAGGGTGGTGCGGTGAAGTTTTTACATGAGTGATACCGTTGAGGCTGATAAACCGTTGAAATTCAGCACTCGTAAGTGCCATGCCATTGCCAAAAACGACCACTTCTGGTAGTCCGTTAATGACAAAACTTTAACGCAACTTCTCAATTGCAGCAGAAGACGTTGATGACTTCACCTCATATGTGTCCATCCATTTTGAGTGGGCATCAACAATGAGCAGAAACATTGTTCCCATAAAAGGCCCAACATAGTCAATGTGTAATCACATCCATGGCCTCCCTGGCCACTCCCAAGGGTGTAACGGAGCTGTTGAAGGTAACTTCTGCAGTTGCTGACATTACGCACAATTCTTCAAAAAACTCTCTATTTCAACATCCATCCTAGGCCACCATAGATAGCTGCGAGCTATGGCCTTCATTCAGGATATTCCTGGATGTGCACTGTGTAGTTTAATTAGCAATGGCTCTCTTCCCTTTGGTACTATCACTCACACTCCCCACAATAAGATACCATCTTGGCTAGTTATTTCATATCTTCTGTTGAACGGTTTCATTTTGTCAGATACAGGCTCTTGTGGCCAACCATAAAGCACTTGTTCTCTTACTTGACATAGGACTGGGTCCCAACTTGTCCAGCCTCTGATTTGTCGAGCACATACCAACAAGGAATCCAAGAAATTTAGCAATAAAACAAGTTCCTGTGGACTTGGGACTTCCTCATCATTTTCTTGTCAAGGCAAATGCCTAAGTGCATCAGCATTCACGATTTGACTGCCAGGCCTATGTACTAAACTGTGCTCATATGCTGCCAGGATTAAAGCCTTATTTGTGTCTTTGTGCCTTCTTTCTACGTGCCTTCTTCTTTCCAGCACTGACTTTAATCTTGCCCTTCTCTTCAGCTTTAATATTAGCCTGACTACTCTCAGATGCAAGTCTGACTTGAGTGACTCAGTGGTTGAATCTCCCAAAATTCCATCACCTGTCTACTTCTGAGAAAATTCTGCGACTTTTGCCTCCAAATCCTCGTTGGCTTCATGTAGCTGGTTCTTCAGCTCTTCCACCTCTTTTTTGTATTTGTTTGCTGCCTCCTGGAAAATTAAGCATTGTTGTGTCTTCTCTGCCAACTGTTCCTTCAGTTTGTTCAGAGAAGTCCTGAGGGAATCCTGTATTGTGTGAAAGTCTTTAAGCAGGTTTTCTTTTTCTTTTCAGAGGTTGCTCACCTTGTCTCAAACTTTGTCCATGGTTACATGGTTTCTTCGAGTTCCTTCTGTTGTTTTTCCATGTTTTGGCTTAAGGCGGCCTGCAATTTTTCAGGTTGTTGAGTCTTTACACACTTTTTCCAAAGCAGAAACGCTTCCTGCTTGCTTTTGGAATCTCAGTGGCCACTCAAAGTCGATTTCCTTTAGCCAGTTTTGCCCTAGGAGGCTTGGTTCTCTGCCTCTCAATACCAACACTGGTAGCCTTACCAATTGGCTTCCATAATGGACAGTTACTCTACTTATACCTTTGACTTGAATGTCTTCACCCATGTATGTTTTTAATTGGGCAATTGTTTCTTCTAAATTTAAATGATGTTCACCATTATTCTGATATCTGAAGGTATGCTCCCCAATTACTGTCGTGGAAGCTCCTGTGTCCACTTCCATTCTAACTGGTGTACCATTCACTTTCACTATTTACATATATTGGTTCTGCCTTTCCAACCTTCAAATTAAACAATGAGTAATTATCTGAATTTGTTGCTTCAGGCTCTTCTACATTGTAGATCTTGCTGGTTTTTCTCTTTTGTTTAAACGTCTGCTTGACTCTTTCCTTGCACTGTCTCATTGTGGGCAGAATTTTCTGCCTACCAGGCGGGCAGGCCCGACCCAATCTTCGGTGGGCGGTGAGCTGATCCCTGCTGGAGAAGCGGGCCCCCTTGCCATTTTAAGTGGGCAGGCCAATTAAGGCCCGCCCAGCGTGACATCTGGCGGGAAGCACTATGCGCTTCCTGTGCGGGCGGGGGGGTGGGATTCCCCAAATGCGAGAGTGCGCTCTTTCACACATGCGCACAAAAGAACAGACATCTCCCTGAGGCTAAGTGCTGCCTCAGGGAGATCGCTGACAGTTGTATAAACATGAAAAATAGGGGGAAACAAATCCTTAACATGTCCCCCTCACGTGACAATGTTAATAAATTTCATTAAAACTTTATTCAACTTTTTAAATCCCTACATGAAACCTCATCCCGCTGGTGGATGAGGTTTCATGTTTTTTCTATTCCCTGCCGGGGCTCCTGGCCTGCCCGCCAACCTTAAGGTTGGACGGGCAGGTCCTTTAATTGTTTTAATGATCCTGTCAATGGCCTCAATTGGCCATTGACAAGTCGGTGGGCCCGCAGCTGATTTTGTTGTGGGCCCGCCTTCCTGAAGATTTAAATGGGGCGGGATGACGTCAAGGGTTCCTCCCAACGTCATCCCGCGTCATTTTGTGTGTCGGCGAGCGGGCCCTGCCCCCTGCTCACCGACGGCAAAATTCAGCCCAATGTGTCCGTTTCTATGGCAATAAAAAAATTCTATTTTTTTAAACTGCCAATTGTTAAAAGACTGCTTGTTTTCACCTCTATTGAAATTATCCCTTCTGTTTTCACTGCTAAATCATTTTTCTCATTTTCCTGTGAGCAGGGGCTGTTTCCCAATTCTCGGCAGAGTCTTGCATTTTCGTGCCCTTTTTGGCAAGGGTTTCCTGCTCGATGTGGAAGGCAGCACCATTTTGCACACCCTGTATGGATTTTGAATCTCTTACTGCGCTTTCCGTTGCCAGTGCGATCTCTAGCACCTTCTCAAAATCCAAATTCGCTTTGGATAACAATCGCTTCTGAATCGTGTCCTCATCTACACTGCACACTAAATGATCTCTTAGCATGTCGTTTACGGATGTACAAAACTTACAATGTTCCATTAATTGCTTCAAACTTGCCACATAGCATGCAACTGTCTCCCTCAGGGCTTATTTCTTGAGTTAAATTTGAACCTTTGCCTCATTACTTGAGGGCTTTGGTTGATAATGGCCCTTCACAAGATCCACCAATTCATCAAAATTTTTGAATCTGGGGCACTGTGGCCATCAAACTTCAAATCAAGCCATAGGTTTTATTACTACATGTACTTAAGAGGATTGCTCAACTCTTCTCTTACCCGGTAATCCCATTCACTTGGAAAAAGAACATGAGACGTTCAAAATAGTGAGACCAATCGTCCATTGCTGGATCAAAAGGATCAATTCTTCTGAATTGCGGTATTCTGCGAGGGAATTACTCTGACACTTTGAACGGAACTTCTACTTACAATTACTGTGCGAGGTACAGTGATGATTTCATTTCTCTTGATTTCTTCTTTTAAACTTGTTTTATCCTCGTTGCCAGTTTGCTGAATCCTGTGGATCCCCTTCGCATGCTTGTTCACAGTGGCCGAGCTGGTACTATAGATAGAGTTGCTCAGCAGACACTTCTTAGGTGGAAACTCTTAGTTTATTTACAAAGGTGCGCAGCAGCAACTAAATATGTACTTTAACTTCAAACTCTATCTCTACACTACTAACTGCTGAGGTAGCCCACACCACTCTACTATTGGATAGTAAGGTCATATGATCTTCCTTAATAACATTGATCATTAAAGGTGTATTACACATCAGATAAAACCATAATTACCACACTTATTTACCTTTTTATCAAAAATAATGTAACAATATTGCATAAAGATCTCTTTACAACCTTGGTGTCCTATTTGACACTGAGCTGACCTTACGACCGCTTATCCGCACCATCAAGACCGTCTACTTCCACCCCCAGATCATTATCTGATTCCACCATTCCTTCAGCTTACTGAAACCCTCATCCAGTTCTTTGTTACCTCAAATTTGATTATTCCAAAGGCTGGCCTCAATCTTCCACCCTCCTTAACCTTGAGCTCATGTGAAATTCTGCTGCCCATATTTTAACTCACAACAATTCCTATTCATTTATAACATCTGCGGTCGTTGATCTACATTGGTTCCTGGTCCAGCAACACCTCAATTTAAAATTTTTCACCCTTGTTTTTAAATCCACCTATGGCCTGTCCTCTCCCTATCTCTGTCGATTCTCTAGACTTGCAACCCTCCCAAATATCTGCACTCCTTTTATTCTGGTTTCTTTGCACATCCTCAATTTTAATCACTCCACTATGGGCAGTCATGCCTTGAGCTGTCTGGGCCCTGGACTTTATTTTCTGTTCAAACCACTTCCCCTCCCTACACCTCTCTCCTTTGAGACGCATCTGCAAACTCACCTTTTTGCAATATCACATGTTCTAATATCTCCTTATGTCAAAATGTTGTTTGCTAATGCTACTGTGAAGCACCTTGGGATGTTTTACTTTGTTGAAACCACTGTGTAAATGTGTAATAAAAACAGAAAATTCTGGAAATATTCAACAGTTCAGGCAGCAAGGATGGAGAGAGAAACAGAGTTAACATTTAAGTTGTTGTTGACAAAAGTTTTGCATAAACACTTACTCCAGTCACCCCATTAAAGGGGGAAATTCTGCCCAGTGCTGGAGTAAATATCATGATATCGCTATGTGAAATTCTGAATAAAATCCCAGGCTGCTTTTGACCAAATTATGGAGAATGAGAGAGTATTAAGAGGTAATAAGTGTGTATGTAGCTATGTATATAGCCAAATATCACTTAGAACTACATTGCAATTCAGAGGAATGTGGTTTCCCTTTAGTAAGTGATAAGAGCAGATTATTGGGTGTAAATTTTGTCACCCAAGAATTATTCTTTATCTCATAATTTAAAGGAGGCTACTTTTTTCTGTGTCAGACATAAGCAATTGAATTTCCGAAGTGGTTTGTTGCAAAGATGGACTTTAATTCCCGAAAACCCAAGGCTTGAAGCCTCCAGAATCCCTTGAAATCGATATTTTATTTTTTGGAAAAGTCCCTAAAATTGCATTGATTCACCTCTCACTGTATGTTCCACGCATCAGGAACCAATGAGCTGGTATGTATTAACCCTTAACCACTAGAGATGCACTCTAATCATTTAATCTTTTTCAGATACCATCAGTATGGAAAGAAAGGCAAGTGGAATGAAATGTTCTGTAATTATTAAGGTAGGAGAGAGGATTTAGATGGCAATTTATAGAAAGAATAAATTAGATACTTCAGAAGATAAAGGAGGCAGAGACTGTGATAATGGGTTTGTGTAAAACACTTGTTTAACTCTAATGCTGTGAACACAGTACGGGAGTAACATAAGTAGTAACATGCAGCTGCATGCAAGAATTTCCTTACACATCTTAACGAACTCCATCCCACACTCAAATTCGAAATGGAGCAATCTAATGAGTTCCCTTTCCTCAATGTGCTAGTTGGGAAATCCGCTAATCAGTTCTCTACTACTGTCCACCACAAGACTACTTTCACTGGTCAATGTTTGCATTGGGATTCCTACAGTTCCAAGCGCTACAAGATTGTCCTGATCAGCAATCTTGTAAATGGGGCCTGGGTTATTTGGTCACCTTACAAGTTTGATGCTGAAATATGGCGCATTAAAGCTATCCTGTGGGATAATGGCTACTCTGATCAGATCATTGCTCATTGTATATCCCACATACTCATGAATGGGCTTAAGGCCACCACTTTCAGACCTGAAAATTACCCTGGGAGACTAAAGTATCTCAAAAATTTGAGCAACAGGTGAAGCTAGCTGTTTCACGCTGCTAATATGCAGCGACAACACGAGTGGTGTTTTCCTCTAACAGGATGTTGCCATCAAGCCAAAAAGATGTTCTGCCTACCACACAAATGAGTAATGTGGTAAATGAATTTCAGTGTTGGAATGATGCCAGGTATGTAGACCGTACGTCCCAGTGACTGGAGGATTGTATCAAGCAGCACACCCTTCAGCTGTTCATAATAGGCAGAGTACTGACTGTACTCAACCACCCTGTGCTTGCAAAACTTAGAACATAACGCCTAACGTTAGATATGATTCTGCAATTGGGCAGCATTTGCTGGACAATCCCGAATATGCTAAGAATTACACTAACAGCCAATTTAAAATGATCAGTCGGGCTCACACGTTAGCTCACATTTGCTAGAAGCTATATATATTCACATGCAGGGACCTATCCTCTGCAGGCAAGAAGAATATGTCGAGACATTGCACTTTTTAATAAACAAAAACATGGGAATAATACCTCCCTGGTGCAATCACATCTTGACCAACCAGAACTGACTTGCCAATCAGTCAGTACCCCTTCCTCATGTGGTATAAATTGTTGCTCCTTTTGAAATTTGGCATTCTTGCATCTGTCCTGATGAGTGCAATATAAAAAGCTTTGACAGCATGTCTCTTTTTTCAGCAATAATCATTTTCTGTACTACCAAAAGGCAAATAGAAAGTAATCAAAAGCAATTATATTATTTGGTAAATGGATTTAATATAAACTGTTTAAAACTTTTGCTTTTCTTTGTGTGTAACATTAAAGGATTATTTCACAAAACATACCTAATCATTGTTGAGGAACAGACTAAACCCTCTACCTCTCTTTCTGTTATTGTGCTTCAAGTTAGAAAAATCTTGACATGAGTTTAGGAAGTTTGGAGTCCGTACCAAATTCAGCAGTGTCTCACTTAGGTAACTGATTGTTGCATTTCCACCTGGATGCCACAGGACAGAGCATTGTACAAAATTATAAGATGAAAAAAACCTCCTCTTATGATCAAGAATGTACTTTCTCCAAGACTACCTAAAAACCAATAATCATTCAGCATATTCAAGCATTGGTCAATCAATTTTGTTTTCTAAGGAAATTAAGGGATAGGGGATAATATAGGAAGATGGGGTTGAGGTAGAAGATTGAAGGTCAGCCACGACCATATAGAATAGCAGGGCAGGCTCACAGGGCCCAATGGCCTACCCCTGCTTCTATTTCTTATGTTCTTCTTAGATAGTGTTATGCTCCTGTTAGGGATTGTTAATATTTGAAAAAGAAATCCAAACATCCAGAAATCATCTGACAGAACTATGCCACAAGATTTCACATTTTTAAACAAAAACAAACTTTATTGTATATCAAAAAGAATCCAACAAAGCAAGTACTATTAACTTAACACTATAGCTTATAAAGTCTTATACTATAAACTCAGTTCTACTCTTCCCCCAGGGGTTCCCTTATCTTATGAAGTTTTGAAAGTTCATTCATCTTTCTTGCGACCAACCAAAGGTATGCCACAGCCCTCCAGAATTCACTGTAATTATACTCAGTGTTCCAGCTATTCTTTGAGGTAAGATTCTATGATGGTCCTTCCTTTAGCTTTTTTGCTATGCAACCCTTCATTTTGTTCTTTACAGATCTCACAACTGTGGATGCCCCAGCTCCTTGTTTGTGTTACTGGCAGATACTCAACTGCCTTACCGCAGCTTTGCACCCAATTCTGTTTACTGCTGCTGGAATTACATCCATCTGAGGCCCAGGATCGCAGGAGATGTTTTGTGGGCTTGCAGAATAGGGGGCTGTAGGGGGGTCAGTAGCAAGAGCACGGGTGTGGCTCTCAAAGGATCCTGCTCTTCCCAATGATGAGTCCCTTGATCAAGCTTTGAGTACCTTTGAAGGTGGGATTCCCCTCCACCTGGAGATGACATATAGCCCATCGTTTACTTGTCATGTATGCCACATGGCGACAGGCCTGCCCTCAGCTGGGTACCAGTGTCAGTGGGATGAGGCCCTTAAGTGGTCACTAATAATTCTCTTAAGGTCCTCAATTGGCGATGGAGTGGGAAGGCCAACCACGAGCCTTCTCACCCGGGACTTAAATGGGTTGGAGGTGGGAAGGTGGCAGGTTGCTCACCCACCACCCTCCCACCCAATTATATGTCCTCCCTGCTTCCAAACATGCCACTAGAGAAGGCAGAAGATTCCAGCCATAGTGCCTACAGCATTGTGCACTAGACACTGATGTTTATTTACTCCTCAGTTTAAAAGCAGACCCTTTGTATTCTACCACCCAGTTTTCTTAGGTCCAAAGTCCAGCACTCCTGCAACTGAATCTCTACATCTCCCTCAGCTTGTGTAGTGCCTGTCAAATAGCATCCATTTTGAGTTCTGTTGGTCATTCCAAATTTTCCAAGATGAAAGATACCATAACAACTTTAGGTGGTATCAAAAGTCCTTCACCTCACCCCTTATAGCTTTGCTTAGGTTATTCTTGTTCTTCCTGACCTCTTTTCACTTTCTACAGATAATGAATATGATGTTAACCTAACTGAAGTCCTCCTCCCAGGCTTACTCAATTGGACATGGTATAACAAAGTGAAAAAAGGCATTAAATTGTACATTTATTTTTCAGAAATTGCTATCTTAATGCACCGGCTGAATTAGGAAACTATTCCTTAATTCCAGTAAAATGATGGAAGAGGTAATCAACAGTGCTAGCAAGCGGCACTTGCTTAGCAATAACTCGCTCAGTTTGGGTTCCACCAGGGCCACTCAGCTCCTGACCTCACCACTACTTGGTTTAAACATGGACAAAACAGCTGAACTCCAGAGGTGAGGTGAAAGTGACTGCCCTTGACATCAAGGCAGAATTTGACCGTGTATGGCATCAACGAGCTAGCAAAACTGGAGTCAATGGGAATCGGGGGAAAACACTCCGCTGATTGGAGTCATACCTAGCACAAAGGAAGATGGTTGTGGTTGTTGGAGGGCAGACGTCTTAACTCCAGGACATCACTACAGGACTTCCTCAGGGTGGTGTCCTTTGCCCAACCATCTTCAGCTGCTTCATCAATGGCCTTCCTTCCCTCATAAGGTCAGAATTGGGGATGTTCATTGATGATTGCACAATGTTCAGTACTATTCACGACTCCCCGGGTACTGAAGGGGTCCATGCCCAAATGCAGAGAGACTGGGACATTATCCAGGCTTGAGCTGACATGCGGCAAGTAACATTCGTGCAAATGCTAGGCAATGACCATCTTCAACAAGAGAAAATCTAACCATCACACCTTGACATTTAATGGCATTACCATTGCCGAATCCCCCCACTATCAACATCCTGGGGTTACCATTGACCAGAAACTGAACTGGACTAGCCATATAATTACTGTGGCTGCATGAGCAGGTCAGGGGCTAGGAATCCTGTGGCGAGTAACTCACCCCCTGACTCCCCAAAGCCTGTCCACCATCTACAAGGCACAAGTCAGGAGTGTGATGGAATACTTCCCACTTGCCTGGATGAGTGCAGCTCCAACAACACTCAAGAAGCTTGAGACCATCCAGGACAGAGCAGCCTGCGTGATCAGTACTCCATCCGCAAACATTCACTCCCTCCACCACCGACGCACAATGGCAACAGTGTGTACCGTCTACAAGATGCACTGCAGGACCTCACCAAGGCTCCTTCAACAGCGCCTTCCAAACCCACGATCTCTACCATCTAGAAGGACAACGCAGCAGACGCATGGGAACACCACCACCTGCAAGTTCCCTTCGAAGACACTCACCATCCTGACTTGGAAAAACATTGCCGTTCCTTCACTTTCACTGGGTCAAAATCCTGGAACTCCCTCTCTACAGCACTGAGTGTACCTACACTGCAGGGACAGCAGCGGTTCAAGAAAGCGGTTCACCACCACCTTCTCAAGGGCAATTAGGGATGGGCAATAAATGTTGGACTAGTCAGTGACACCCACATCCCATGAATGAATAAAAACTGGATTTAGGGATTAATTTTGGTGTCTGCTAGGCTCAACTGATACCTCCTTGAACTCCAAGTCAGAAAGTTGTGGAATGAAGCCTCACTACAGAGAATCACACAGTCTCGGTTGACCAGTGCAGTTCTGCATTTTTGGAAATTTCCCTATTTTGATTGAAGTGTTAAACTGGGGCCCTGTCTGCCTGTTTTAGAGGATTTAAAAAATCCTATTTAAAGTCAAAAAGAAAATCCTGCTGTTGTACTGGCCAACATTTTTCATGCAACCAACACTTTCCCTTCAAGCAGCATCACGAGAAACAGATGAATCGCTCTTTCATTGATTGGCACTCTAAGGTGCATTGCTATACAGAAATTAGTTGCTATGTTTACAATATGGCTGAGCTGTGCCTGCTTCGGAATATCTTCAGGACCTGATAAGGCACCATATAAATGTAGGTACTTTCAACTCTCTTCCTTTAGATTATTTGGCACTACTGACAACAATCAAGCTAATTCAAGCTCTAGCTAAAGAGAACTTTGAGTAAACAAACCTTCATTCCTCCCTTGCCAACATAGGCTGCCACTGTCCTTTCTAACTGCCCTGATATCTATTATCATTTCCAGGGAGCCACGGGTTATGGGCAGCAGACTGCAAAGTGGAGCTGAGACCACAACCAGATCAGCCATGATCTTATCGAATGGTAGGGCATGCTCAAAGAGCCAAATGGATTACTTCCTGTGTAATTCGCTGTTGAACAAAGATGTAGCTTAAAATTAATGATGTTATGTGTATGTATATGTGATATGAGTTGTGCATGATGCAATTTTGAGGAATCACATGCACAGGGAAATGAGAATCATGAACTAGAGTCATGGAATTGAAGAGTCAAAATGTGATGTCACCCCTAGAAACAAGTCCCACGCTGTGTACTGGTGCTTCTATAAACTTTAACAATGTCTAAAAAAAAAATCAAGGAAGTAGTAGTTTATTCCACTGGCCTGTGATACAGCAAAAAAACATTCTGCCATCTTATAATCTGTCTGTTCATATTCAGGATGTAAGCAAATTTTGCCAGTATCAGTTGTTGGCCCTGGACATACACTATGTACATTAATGGAGCAGCATGTTTTGCTTGCTTGGTGCAAATAGATACATGATACGTCCACCAGCACCTTTAACAGCCTGAAGCCTGTGACTTTAACACATGAAGATATGTGCTACTGGAGTTGTATTGATAGAGTTTTAGATTCTAAAATAAGACCTTTTCAATGATGCAAGAAAATATTTCTTCATGAAACTTCCGCAGTGACAAAAGTGCAAATTTGTGGTCATTTCATGCTTGCCTGGCTTATTCGCTGTGGTTTAAATGTGTATTATGTTCCATCACCCTACCTTCTAAATTCTTAACACTGGAAACTATTGACTGACCACTGCCCTCTGCAACCTAGAAAATCTAAAAATAAATACAAACAGGTTTTATAAACCTCATATAAATTAGGTACAACTAGAATAAATGGTCAAGAAAATATCAACACTTGTTTGTCACTTTACAATAACAATAGGGTAATTATATTAGGTGATTTCAGCTTTCCCAACATTAATTGGGATAGACATTGTGTTAAGGGCTTAGATGGAGTGGATTTCTTGAAATGTGTACAGGAGAACTTTTTAGGACAATATGTAGAGGGTCCAACAAGGGACGGCGCAGTGCTGGACCTAATTCTGGGGAATGAAGCCGCTCAGGTGGCTGAGGTGGTGGTGGGGGAGCATTTTAGTGATAGCGACCAAACATAGTACAGTTTAATTTTGTTATGGACAAAGGAATAGACAAGTTGCAAAAAGATGTTTTGGATTGGGGGAGAGCGGATTTTAGTAAAATAAGGCAGGATCTGGCCAAGGTAGACTGGGAACAGCTACTTGTGGGGAAATCTACAGATGAGCAGTGTGGGGGGGGTGTTCAAAAAGGAAATGAGGAGGGTACAGGCTCAACATGTTCCCTCTAGGGTGATAGGAAGGAGTAACAAGCCCAGAGAATCAGAGATATTCAGGTTGCGATGAGAAGGAAAAGAGAAGCATTTAACAGGTACAAGGGAAGCAAATCAGTGGAGGCATTAGTGGAGTACAGAAAGTGCAGGGTGGAGCTCAAGAAAGCAATTAGGAGAGCAAAGAGGGGATATGAGAAAGCTCTGGCTGGTAAAAGTAGGGAAAATCCCAAGATATTCTATATCAATGGGAAGAGGATAACCAGGGAAAGAGTAGGGCCCATAAGGGACCAAGGGGGCAATCTATGAGTGGAGCCAGAGAATATCGCTAGAGTGTTGAATGAATACTTCACATCCGTCTCCACCCAAGAGAATGAGGATGAAGGTATTGAATTCGGGGAGAGAGACTGTGAGGTTCTTAAGCAAATTGATATAGGGAGTGACAAGGTATTGGAGGTGTTGGCAGGCTTAAAAGTGGACAAATCTCCAGGTCCAGATGATTTGTGTCCCAGACAGCTAAGGGAGGCAAGGGAGGAAATCGCAGTGGCTCTGACCCAATTTTTAATTCCTCTTTGGACACGGGGGAGGTGCCAGAGGACTGGAGAACAGCTAATGTGGTTCCGTTATTTAAGAAGGGTTGTAGAGATAAGCCAGGGAACTACAGGCCAGTGAGGCTCACGTCAGTGGTAGGGAAACTATTGGAGAAAATTCTGAAGGAGAAAATCTATCTCCACTTGGAGAGGTAAGGTTTGATCAAGGATAGTCAGCATGGCTTTGTCAGAGGGAGGTCATGCCTAACAAATTTGATTGAATTTTTTGAGGAGGTGACCATGTGTGTAAATGAAGGTAGTGCAGTTCATGTAGTTTATATGCATTTCAGCAAAGCCTTTGACAAGGTCCCACATGGGAGACTTATAAAGAAGGCAAATGCACAGGGGATACAGGGTAATTTGATAAGGTGGATTCAAAATTGGTTTAGCTGTAGGAGACAGAGGGTGATGACAGAAGGATGCTTTAGTGACTGCAAGCCAGTGTCCAGTGGCGTACCTCAGGGAACTGTGCTTGGTCCTCTATTATTTGTCATTTATATAAATGACATAGATGCCTATGTGGGGGATAGGATTAGTAACTTTGCTGATGACACAAAGATTGTCTAGGTGGTTAATAGTGAGGTTGAGCATCTTGGGCTACAGGAAGATATAGACGGGATAGTCAAATGGGCAGATAAGTGGCAGATGGAATTTAACCCTGAAAAGTGTGAGGTGATACACTTTTGAAGGAGTAATTTGACAAGGAAGTATTCAATGAATGGCATGACACTAGGAAGTTCTGAGGAACAAAGGTACCTTGGCGTGTGTGCCCATAGATCCCTGAAGGCGGAGGGGCATGTTAGTGGGGTGGTGAAAAAGGCATATGGGACACTTGCTTTTATCAATCGAGGCATAGATTACAAAACTGGGAAGGTCATGTTGGAGTTGTATAGAACCTTGGTGAGGCCACAGCTGGAGCACTGTGTGCAGTTCTGGTTGCCACATTATAGGGAGGATGTGATTGCACTGGAGGGGGTGCAGAGGAGATTCACCAGGATGTTGCCTGGGATGAAACATTTAAGTTATGAAGAGAATTTGGATAGACTTGTGTTGTTTTCGTTGGAGCAGAGAAGACTGAGTGGTGACCTGATCGAGGCGTACAAGATTATGATGGGCATGGACAAGGCGGATAGGGAGCAACTGTTCCCCTTAGTTGAAGGGTCAGTCACGAGGGGGCATAAGTTCAAGGTGAGGGGCAGGAGGTTTAAGGGGGCTGTGAGGAAAAACATATTTACCCAGAGGGTGGTGACGGACTGGAATATGCTGCCTGGGAGGGTGGTGGAGGCGGGTTGCCTCACATCCTTTAAAAAGTACCTGGATGAGCACTTGGCACGTCATAACATTCAAGGCTATGGGCCAAGTGCTGGTAAATGGGATTAGGTCGGTAGGTCAGGTGTGTCTCACGTGTCGGTGCAGACTCGATGGGCTGAAGGGCCTCTTCTGCACTGTGTGATTCTGTGATTCTGTGACTTTGCAGAAGTACTTCCTACTCTATTATAATTGAGAAGCCATTTGTTTAGGTCCATTTCCCCTCTTCTGTCCTGAAGATACTGTGGTACATGGCAACAAGGGACCCTTGGCCACTCACAACACACAGTTCAGATAGCGAGGCCTGGATTTTCTACTCGAGATACACCAGCTCCCTGACATAATAACTCCAGTGGCCTCAAGTGAAAAATAATTTTAGGAGCCATTGCAACAGCTCCCCTCTCTTCCCCATTATATCTAGGATTTTCTATCGAAAGTAAAGGGGATATGAAAATTATTAAGGCATTTTGTAATTTGAGGCAAATTATATATTCCTGAGATTTTCCTTCATTTTGTGCCCCATCAATACTGATATTTAAGTCTTCTAGTTCACTGTCTAAGCTTCAGATTCAGCCATGACTCGGTGAGTAGCACTCTTGCTTCTAACTCAGAAGGTTGTATGTTGCTCACCCCAGAGACTTCAACACGAAATTTCGGCTTCTACCCCTGTGCAGTACTGAGAGAGTTCTGCACTGTCTAAGGCACTGCCTTTTGGTTGAAGTGTTAAACCGAGGCCCCTGTCTGCTCTCTCAGGTGGAAGTAAAACAAATTTTCATGGCACTATTTTGAAGGACTAGGAGAATTCTCCCTAGTGCCCTGTCCAATGTTTATCCCTCGAACAACATCATTGAAAAAAAAGATTATTCGGCAATTATTAAATTGCTGTTTGTGGGACCTTGCTCTGTGCAAATTGGCTACCAGGTTCCCTACATTATGAAAGTAACTACAGTTCAAAAAGTACTTCATTGGCTGTGAACTGTTGTGGGGTCATCCTGAGGACATGGAAGGTCCTATATGCATGGGAGTCTTTCTATCTTTCTGAGGCACAGTGGTAGCCACTTGTCCAAATGTCCCTGGAGCAAGGTGCCTAGATTCAGGATGTGGGGCACAGACAAGGTTTCGCTGTGATGGCCCTTAGACAAATGGCATTGTTCACACTCAGGATACAATTTTCCATGTCTGTAGAATCCTGGAATATCTTGATTGTGGCAGACATGCCGTCCTCTTCAGGTCCCAGCTATGACCCTGGCACAATCAGGACGCCTTTCATATTTGAGATTGAATTTTCCGGGCCCTTTGGAACAGAAGTCTGATGTTTCTATGTCAGATCTAGATTTTCCATGTGGCGGAGAGCATGGCAGGAAGACAGCGCACCTCGACAGCTAATTGAGGCAATTAATTTGCCAATTGAAAGTGATTTTATGGTTTCTTAATTTTCCTAAAAGTGCAAGAGATCCACAGGCCTTCAGAATCCTGGAAGGTATATGTGGAGGTGGCAAGCAAGTAGGATGTGAGTGCTGGCTTCACTCAGCACCCATTGAGTGTGCTAGTATGCCTTGGAAAGTAGGAGCAAGGCAGGCATTGGATATCACTGCCAGGAGTGGGGCCTAATGTGCCAGCACTGGAGGTGTAGGAAAAAGGCCAGAGTGCCATCTGGGAATTAGAACTTGTGTGAATCACATGGGGTGCCTGGGTAATGTGCCGTCTTAACTGGATGCCTATCTGCCATGGGCATTTTGCACATGGGAGGTTCCAGAACCTCTGGTGAGGAAGAGCAACAGAGAGGGAGAGAGCTGCAGCCCCAGGCAGTGGGACAACAGCAACTTCAGCCTGGGAAAGGAGAACGGCACAGGAGGCACTGCGAGCAGGTTCCTGCACAGAAGGTACCCTGTAGGGTGGGTCTGCCATCAGAGAATGAGCTACCTTCAAATGTCTGAGCAGCAGTGCCACTGAAGACTGTGCCTCTCCAGACAGGCCATTACGGCCTTGCCTGCTATGATGGTGGATTGGCTGAGCCCCAATGACACTGGTGGACACCATGGCGCTAAAGTTCTCCACCTCCAGGTCTTTCCAGGGGCCCACTGGAGACATGAGTGAGATCTCCAAGTCTGTGGCACATTATTGGATTAAGGTTGTGACTGATGCCCTCTTCGAGAGGAATAAGTAATTATTACCTCACTGATCCAACCAGTCAAGCTAAGAGAACCATTGGGTTCTAGGCCATCACTGGGCTCTCCCAGGTGCAGGGTGTGAATGACAGCACACATGTGACCATCAAGACTCCCACAGACCAGCCAGTGGCCTTCATCAACGTGCAACTGTCTGTGACCACTGCAAATGGATCCTGCAGCTCTGTGCATGGTTCCTGCGAAGCAACCATGATTATTAAGGCAATTTCAGGTGCCGGGCCTTTTCACAGCCCTGCACACTTTCAAGGATAGATTCTGGGAGACAAGATACGTCCACTAAAGAGATAGCTATTCACTCCTGCGAGGATCCCACACTCAGATGCAGAGAAGAAGTACAACAGCTGCCACGGGGCAACCCGAGTGACCATCAAACAGGCTATTGGTCTGCGATTCAGGCTCCTGGATAGGTCTGGTCGAGCTCTTCAGCACGCCCCAGTGAGCGCCTTGCATACTCTGGTCTGCTGTGCTATACACAACTTGGCCCTACAGAAGAGTGAGCATTGGAGTGTGATGCCTACTCAGATGAAGAGGATGTGGAGGAAGCTGCTGACCAGACAACACATCACAAAGGACCCCAGGGACCACAGGAAAAGACCAATGAGATAGGTGGAAGGGAGGCTCAGAACCCGCTAATACGGAGATGTTTCAGAAGAGTTTTGCTGCCTGGTCCTTCAATTCCAATGAAGTGTTGTTACCTGTCTGCTGAACTTTTGTAATCTCCTTCATTTAACATCCCAATCCCCTGCGCCCAGTAACAACCCAATCTCCAACATGGTGAAATCGAAGGTCACATGAAGTGTGGCCCCCTCCCAACCAACCCTTGGAGTGAGCCAGGTTACTCCTGAAGTCCCAGAAGTATTCAAGTAAGGAAAGAAGATTTTGGCAGGCACAGTATGCCTTTATTGCACATAAAAGAGACTGAAACAGTAAATCTTTAACAATTACACAAGTGTAATTAGTGGCTCTTCTTAATTTTCCTGCAAAAGCTCCAATGTTGTGTGGACCTTGCTGCCCCATGGCCTGGGATGACCTTGGCAGCCATTCTCTGGCTGCCTGAGGCTTTGATGACCTGGCATGCTGAGGGGCTCCAGTACAAGTACAGGATCCCGTTCTGTCGTCACAGCTACATGAGGTGCTGGTGTCACTGTCAGAGCAGCTGAGGAGCTGTTGTTCACACTCAGAATGCCCTGGGAGGAGCCCCTAGATGCGGATGGCAGTTGTTTCTTCTTCCTCACAAAGCACACTTGTAGCTCCCTTCTAACCTGAGTAGTCTGAGGAACTGGAGGCGAAGCCAGGCACCTCGTTTCTCTCTCGCCTAGCCATTACTACACATGGCTCATAAACTCAGAAATGGTATGTAAAGCCGCCTGCATCTCTGGAATTCACTGGTCAGCTGGATCTGGCTCTCTCTCTGCTATAAAGGTTGCAAATTTCTCAATGGAGGAAGCAAAGAACACCCTGATCAGAGACATGGCAGCATTCATGGCCTGGATGGACTCCTCCACTGTCCAAGCCAGGGTGCCCATACTTTCTGGAATCTGCACCAGATTTTCATGCACCTCATGCTAAACTTCCAACATCTGCTGTCTTACTGATGACTCCAGAGGCACATCATCAGCCTAGAGCTCAGCATGAGCCTGGCCTCTTACGCCCCTCTAACAGGCCTTTGACAGAATGTGCTGCTGCCTAACCTAATTTTCGCCAGCTGAGTGGGCATTTCCTCTCCACCAACCTCACTCTCACGCATTGTCATTTCCCTAAGGGAAGCAAGGTGTGGGGTACTCACTTGGTTGAATGAACAAGGCCATTCACCCACTTTGGGCACTGCAACCAGGTTCGATGGATCACTGCATGGCTGTTGACCTCCTCTGCAATCTCTGTCCAGGCTTGTTTGGTCAGGTAGGCTGATCTCCTCCTCCTGTCCATGGGGAAGGGGACCTTTCCCAAGCACCCTGGAGGAGAGTATGCAGAGAGACATCACTGAACCAGGATCTTCCTTCAGCTATGCCTTCGGGCGCCTTCCTTCCTCAGGCCTTCAGTGCGGTTGCTGTTGATGGGAGCAGGGCCATCCTGGGAAGCAGGCTCATTTTAAGTCAGCAGGCTTGCAGTGATTATGAGGTCAGCAGCCAGTTTAAAAGAATGCTGGCCACCCTTTAAATATGGCACCAGCACCTTGAGCGGTGTTACCTGGCACCACATCCACTGTATCAATTCCCGCCTCCATTCCCTGACAGCTTGCCTATCTGTCAGTAGTTAATTAACTGGCCAGATCAATATTTCTTCCTCCTGGCTGCTGACCTTGTAAGCGGCAGTGAGACCTCGAATCTACTCGGAAAATTGAGCCATCCCTGAAAATCCTCCTGGAGGCTTGCAGTGCCTCAAATGCCTGGCACAGCCTACAATTGTGAGCAGTCTCTAAGCTAATGGTAAAAATTGTGCAGGCTTTGGTGGCCCTTTAATTTTTAAAGCTCCATCTCTGTAGCCATACTGCACATCAGGAATGGGACAGGCAGCTCGCCATTGCAGGGGAGCTTATCTGATCATCAGGAGTAGATCCTGGGGAAAAACATCCCCGTAGCCTGGGGCACCAAAACTAATCGTAACTCCCTTATATTTGCCTGAGCTTGGATCAGACAACTCAGTGTGTAAGCCCACACGGTGCAGCTATCCACAGAGCTGTGTGCATCACTCTTTTTCTTTATTATTTTAAATTTGTTGGTGAATCTTTTATGTTCAGCATAGTGATGAGCATCAATGCTAGAGAATGGACCAGCACAATGTGGTTTTGGCCAGTCATTACCAGTGTTATGATCCCAGTTGATGTTAATACTGGACAAGTCAGATCCCGGAGTGAAACCTGACTTGATAGATCCTAACTTCTTTTAAAGAAACTGTGGAGGTAAGTCACTGAACAAATTCACAGAAGTCTGCTGGTGAACTTTTAATGCAAAGAATAAAATATTTATTAAAACAAGAAATGTGAACAATATTACATCAGATAAAAAGGTTAGAAAGGTCTCCATACAAACACAAGAAGACAATTCAATTCCCACTATTCCTTTTTCCCAACAATATCTTTACAGACACAAAGAGTTACCACTAGCTTGACACAAAGACTTGTCACTTTGTACTGGCACAGTTGCAAATGGTTTTCTTCTGGTCAATTCCTGAGCATTCACTTGAGGTTTCTCACCCAACTCGTATCTCTCCCCTAGGCACCCAAAAGCTGCATTCTAAACTCACTGTTTCTTCAACTGCGGAGCAAACAAATGAGGTCCCTAAACTCAGTCTTCCAGTAGCACCTCTGCTAAACTGATCAGTTTACTGAGTCCTATAATTGATTATTCAGTTAACTACTGTCCCAACAGCATTGTAGTTTTTCTTATCAGAGAGCTTGAAATCTCTCTCTTCTCTCTCTGATGCACACTGAACACTCCCTCTCAACTCCCGTCTTTTTTGTGTCTG
The DNA here is from genome assembly GCF_964194155.1 of Cetorhinus maximus. Classification (NCBI taxonomy): domain Eukaryota; kingdom Metazoa; phylum Chordata; class Chondrichthyes; order Lamniformes; family Cetorhinidae; genus Cetorhinus; species Cetorhinus maximus. The sequence goes on along the minus strand of NC_135886.1, from coordinate 98,885,276 downwards.
TGTAATTGGATCACTGTTGCTAGGGAACGTTAAAGCTTTTCTACTTTGTGTTTTTTTTGTGGAATCACTGAATTTTCAACCCCTTTTACCCCATCTCCTTAATTTCAGGGGATGTAAAACCTCATTAAAAAAATACAAAGAAACCCAAAAGACCTTTTGGTCACAAGTCCAGCCAGCCTCCCAGGCACCAAGGTTCATAAACAAAACCTAAATGAAACTGAAACCATTTTTAACTTTCCCAACACACAATTATATGTAAATTCAACTTAAAATTATACATTGTTCATAGCACCAGCATGTGAATTTCCTTAAGTAGGCACAGCATTGTTTACTTTTCCCCAAGTGTTTCATAAGTGAGAATTTTTTCTTACTCCCTTTTTGAGTAAGCTTTGAATGGGATTGCCAAATTGTGTTGAATTAAAGGCTATATTATGCTTTAGCCTACACTTACAAAAAATGGATTGAGATTATCCAGTTTTTAAAAATGTATTCTTTCATGGAGTGTGGCCATCACTGGCCAGCATTTGTTGTCCATCCCTAATTGCCCTTGAACTTAGTGATTTGCAAGGCCATTTCAGAGAGCAATTAAGAGTCAACCACATTGGTGTAGGTCTGGAGTCACATGTAGGCCAGGTAAGGACAGCAAATTTACTTCCCTAATGGACATTCGTGAACCAAATTGGTTTTTATGACAATCAATGGGAGTTTCATGGTCACCATTACTGAGACTAGATTTTATTAATTGAATTTAAATCCCAGCTGCCATGGTGCAATTTGAACTCATGCCCTTAGAGCACTTGCTTGGGTCTCTATGCCACTGTCTGCCCCCATTTAAGCACCACACTTACATCAATCAAAGATAAAATAATTTTTAGCCCATCAAGCTACATTCAAGTCCAGTTCTTAAAGGTTAAAGCTCTGTATGCAAATCCATCATGTTACCCAATTCTCCTGTTCGTCCTTTGTTTATATTTCACCCTCAGCTGAAGGAAACTATATGTTACTATATTTGTACTCTGTGTCCTGAATAAATTTGTGCCTAATTGAGCATTTTATGAACAGGTTATTGATAGCTCAAAATGAAAGGTTGCCCTGTTCTGACCCCACAGCTTTATGGTAATGATAGTTTAACTGATATCGGTTGGAAGTGGTTTAAACTGGTTAAAAATAGGAAATGACAAGTCCCTGACTCATAGATGCCTTATCTAATAGTTTCTTAAAATGTGCAGCTGAGTGCCCACTGAGTATGAAGTGTTAGTAAAATTGTTTTCAGTTCTGCTGCACTATAAAAATTGACATGGTAAATCCTCTCTATTATTACCTCACACAACATGACCTTCATATTGGTTATGATTTCCCTTTCACAAAACCATGTTGACTCTGTTTGATTGCTTTAAGCTTTTCCAAATGTCCTACTATTTCTTCTTTAATAATGGACTCTAACATTTTCCCAATGAGAGATGTTAAGCTGACTGGCCTATAGTTTCCTGCTTTCTGTCTCCCTCCCTTCTTGAACAGGGTTGTCACATTAGTGGTTTTCCAATCTGCTGGGACCCTCCTGGATTCCAGTGAGCTCTGGAATATTTTGACTAATGCCTCCACTATCTCTGTAGCCACTTCCATTAAACCTCTTGAATGCAGGCCATCAGGTCCTGGCGATTTGTCTGCCTTTAGTCCCATTAGTTTGCCAAATACTTTGCCCCTCGTGAGATAGACTGTTACAAGATCTTTCCTCCCATTAGCTCCTTGCTTATCTGATATCTTTGGGATGCTTATAGTGTCCTCCACCGTGAAGATCGATGCAAAATATTGGTTTAAGTTATCTGCTATTTCCCTGTCCCCCGTTATCAATTCTCCAGTTTCATCCTCCAAGGGTTCCATGCTCACTTTAGCCACTCTCTCTCTTTTTATATACCCGTAGAATCTCTTGCTGTTTGTTTTTATATTTCTTGCCAATTCACTTTCATAACCAATTTTCTCCCTCTTTATTAGCTTTTTAGTCATCCACTGCTGGTTCCTAAAAATTCCCAATCCTCTGACGTGCCACTAGTTTTCGCTGCTTTGTATGCCTTAGTTTTTGATTGGATACTCTCCTTGACCACCTTTATTAACTGTGGGAGGTTCATCCTTCTCAATAAGTCCTACTTTTCGACTGGGACAAATTTTTGCTGAGTGTTATGAGATATCTGCTTAAATGTCTGTCACTGCTCATCCACTGACCTTCCCCTTCATCTATTTTCCCAGCCCACTTTAGACAACTCTTTTGTCATACCTCTGTAATTGTCCTTATTTACGTTGAGGACACTGGTTTGAGACCTGAGTTGTTCGCCCTTAAACTGAATCTGAAATTCTACCATGTTGTGATTGCTACCCCCAGAGGATCTCTTATTAATCTCACCCCATTACACATTACTAGATCTAAAATAGCCTGTTCCCCAGTAGGTTCTGCAACGTATTGCTTTAAGGAACTATCCCTGATGCAATCTACAAATTCGTCTTCCGTGTTACCTCTGCCAACCTGACTTGTCCAGTCAATATGCCGATTAAAATCACCCATGACAATTGTAGCACCCTTCTCACACGCCTCCATTATTTCTCGATTTATACTTTGCCCTACAGTGAGGCAACTCTTCAGGAGCCTATAAACCGACTCCCAACCATGACTTCTTCCCCTTGATATTATTTCCACGCAAACTGATTCCACATCACGATCTATTGTACCTATATCACTACTCACCACTGCACTGATACCTTCCTTTATTAACAAGGTTCCCCACCTCCTTTTTATTTTTGCATATTTTTCTGGAACATCGAATACCCTTGAATATTGAGTTCCCTGTCTTAGTCACCCTGCAACCACGTCCCTGTAATAGCTATCAAGTCATATTCATTTATTTTTATTTGTGCCATCAGCTCATCTGTCTTGTTACAAATGCTGCATGCATTCAGATAAAGAGCCTTAAGCTTTGACTTTTTAACCATTATTGCTCATTCTGGTTCTGATTTCTGCAGCACTCTTCTGCTTATATTTTCTGCCCCTTCCTGTCATACTTTGATTATCATTCACCACTTCACTACCCTGCACCTCTGCTCTCTCATTTCTTTTTGATTTCTGAAACATCCCTTCAATTATGAGGGGCATGGGCAGGGTGGATAGGGAGCAGCTGTTCCCCTTAGTTGAAGGGTCAGTCATGAGAGGACAGAAGTTCAAGGTGAGGGGCAGGAGGTTTAGGGGGGATGTGAGGAAAAACTTTTTTACCCAGAGGGTGGTGACGGTCTGGAATGCACTGCCTGGGAGGATGGTGGAGGCGGGTTGCCTCACATCCTTTAAAAAGTACCTGGATGAGCACTTGGCACATCATAACATTCAAGACTATGGGCCAAGTGCTGGTAAATGGGATTAGGTAGGTAGGTCAGGTGTTTCTCATGTGTCGGTGCAGACTCGATGGGCCGAAGGGCCTATTCTGCACTGTGTAATTCTTTGATTCTGTGAATTGAACCCTCCTTCCCACTAATTAGTTTAAATTCCTATCTATAACCCTAGTTATATGATTCACCAGGACACTGGCCCCAGCATGTTCAAATGAAGCCCGTCCCAACTGAACAGCTCTCTCCTTCCCCAATACCAATGCCAGTGCCCCATGAATCGGAACCCATTTCTCCCACAACAATCTTTGAGCCACACAATTACTTCTCTAACCCTACTTACCCTATGCCAATTTGCACGTGGCTCAGGTAGTAATCTGGAGATTATAACCTTTGTGGTTCTGCTTTTTAATTTAGCACTGAGCTGCTCGTAGTTCCTCAGCAGAACCTCTTTCCTAGTCCTACCTATATCGTTGGTACCTACGTGGACCACGACAGCTGGATCCTTCCTCCCCCCAAGTTCATTTCCAGCCCAGAAGAGATGTCCCTAACCTTGGCACCAGGTAGGCAACACAGCCTTCGGGACTCTGTGTCATTGCTGCAACGCTAACAACGCTATCCCCTATTACTGCTACATTTCTCTTTTCTCCCCCCACTTGAATGGCACTCTGTACCGTGGTGCTTTGGTCAGTTCGCTCATCCTCCCTACAGTCTGTGCCCTCGTCCACACCGGGAGCAAGAACCTCGTACCTACTAGATAAGGGCACTGGCTGAGGCTCCTCCAAAGCTAAATTCTGGACCCCCATACTTGCCTCATTCACAGTCACACCCTCCTGTCCCTGACCATGGTCCAAATTTGTACTCTTCAGCTGTAATAATGTCTCCTGAGTTAAACCAGTTGGCCAATCAAAAAAGACACGGAAGAGATACCCACCAATCATCTACCTGTTTTCCTTTGACATCACACTTTGGCTCTGACACGTAGAAACATGTTGAAGGGGCTCTCTGCTGCCGGTTTTTATCTCCCGCCCCCGCTGCCCTCCTCAACCAGGTCTGCTTTCTCGGTGCTGCTGACTGCCTGGCTCGGGGTCCTCCTCTTGTACTCTGCTCTAGGTGCTGCTGACTGCTTGTCCCGGGATCCTCCTCTCACACTCTCTACTGACTGCAGATATATCTGTTTTAAAGGAAAAGCGTTTTAACCCCTATAGTGTTGTAATTCTCAGGAATAGACAACCGACAGGCTTTCTCATTAAGTATTAAAAAAGGAGGATAAATGTTAATCCTCAACAACTAAATGCATTCACAACAGCACTCATTCACACACACACGCACACACGCACACGCACACACGCACACGCACATGTTATGATCGATGCAGTTGGTAAAGCGGAGTTATTTAAAATTTCCAGAGGGAAACTTCAAACAACTGTCATAACCTATAATTTTAAGTGTTATGTTTGAGATGCGACTCTAAATTCGGGAATCAGACTACCAGCTCTCGAGGCTTTATATTAAACTAATTGAAACATTTTATTAATTTACACAGGTTAAAATATATACACATGGCTACAAATTACTACTATCATAACTTTTAATAAATTCCCAAACTAATCCCCATTAAGGCAACAGCAACCCATAGACTTAATTAAACACCAGGCAAAGCATTTTCACCTTACAAATTCAAAATGAGGTTCTTTTCACTGTGGAGCCAGTTGGAGGCTTACAGCTGCGTTTTGATCTCACATTGCTTCTGCTCTGCACACCCAAAAACTGCTGAAGTTATACTTAACACCACTGATTGAATTCAAATTTTCATTGATCTCACCAGCCTCATTGAACTTCACCTTTTAACAGTGAAACCCCTTTCATTTTACCAATTTTATTAGTAATATAAATATATGACTTGGTATCTGCTAGAAAGACATCAAGTTTTCACCCCACTTCTTGACTGCTCTATTCAAAAAATGCATATCTCTTTTCCATATCAAAACTAGTGCCCATCAAAGCATTCAGACCAGCTGGCTTTAATCCAATTAAGACACACCCACAGACTAAACCTCTATTTTAAAAGAAAAATATTTTCCAAAGTATTATATACACTAATAGCTTCATGATGCTCACACATATAGAGATAAGAAAAGATGATTACAAAAGAGGTGGCATGCACTTAGCAAAAAATAAAAAAATGTCCTGCTATCCATTCTTAATTAGCACATTCTTTTAGATAATATCACCACCTTCAACACCTCTTTGTTCTTTTGTCTGTGACATCTTTTGGTTATCTCCTCCTATCACTGCTTGCTTGTCCCAACAACCACCGTACCCCCATCTCTCTCCCCCGACCCCTTAAACCAGCTTATATTTCACCCCTCTCCTATTTTTACTTAGTTCTGTTGAAGGGTCATGAGGACTCAAAACATCAACTGTACTCTTCTCCGCCGATGCTGCCAGACCTGCTGAGTTTTTCCAGGTATTTTTTATTTTTTGCGTGCACTTAGATCTTGAAAGGTCAAAAATACAATGTTATGCTCGACTCTTTTGAGATTAAAGCTTGAAACATTGCAAACCTGATGGTTCCCTTCTGGTTCACTGATAAAATGGGGGTTGGAAGTTTATGTTGGTGAATATCCAGTGGCTTACTGCTTGCAGCAGTAAGTTTTCAGCTTCACTTCAGTCAAGGTGCAGTCAAACTCCTATAGCAAAGATGTGGTTCGGTTCTTCAAATCAGTTGGTAAAGGTAGCCCCAATTCTTTGCCTGCTGGTGGATTTTAGGCATTGTCCTTCTATTGCTGGTCTCTCTTTGCCTGCCCAGAGTCACTGACTGAAGCTGCTCTCCAAACGTGTGTAAATAAATGTTCTTTAACATAACCTGGTTTCTGTCAGGTGACCATAGTATTTGTTTCCCATTGTCCACACAAATGGTCCCTGATGACTAGAGCATTGAAACACAATAGTGTTTGAGTTTCATCCATTTGCATCTCCTTGTGATAGAATGGGTTTATCCTCACACTCATTCTTTGGAATTCCATTCCACAACCAAGAAGTCTGTAAGGCCATTGCAGATATTTGGACAGGAGCAGCCATTCAATCTAGAGGAAATATCTGTTGCATTTTAATGTCTTCTCCATGCAATGTTCAGAAAGGTCATTTGCATTTTAATGTCCAGTTCAGACAAGCAGACTAGCTTCCAGCCTTGTGTAGTTCCATGTATATTAGCAGAAATGAAAAGAGATCACCTAGCCTCTCTACTCCACTTTGTTTCAAAGCAGGTTGTCAATTCTCCATTTTGTTTTAAAAAATAATTTGCAAATTTTCCATAAAGCCATGAATATAACTGTATGGCTGTGACATGTGCATGAGCTTTATTATATTGTTAGAATACTTTTTCATCTCTACATTGCTACTGAAGTCTGTTCATAGTAGATACTGAGTGAGCGACTATTAAGGTGGTATGGGGTCACAAGGTGGCATGGAGGCGGCATGGGTTATGAGGTGACATGGAGGTGGCATGAGGCTATGAGGTGGTATGAGGGTGGGTGGGGGCATGATCTGGTATGGTGGGGGCATGGAGGGCAGGGAGGGACATGGGCAATGGTGCGGGTGTGAGGGGTGAGGGGTGAGGGATAGAGGGCCTAATAGCTTTTAGAGCAACTGGGAAAAAGTCCTACAGAACCAAGGCAAGCCTTCTAAACAGCCCACTTTGGCACGCGCCCTCACCCATGACCTCCTACGATCTGCTTCCGGAGTCAGTTGGCCTGACTTGGTTCCACACCTGCCACCCTGAAGCAAAGATTTCATGTGACAGAGTCCTTTATATCAGGATGGGTCTGCAAAGCCAGGAAATTTCCCAACTTGAGATACCTGCCTTGGTAGCAAGAATCGAGCCCCTTGTATTCTGAAGTGCAGATCCACCATGAGTATATTTCTATAATTTTTAAAAGTTTGAGTTATTCATTCACAGGATGTAGGTGTCAATGGCAAGCCAGCATTTATTGCCCACCCCTAATTGTCCTCACGAAGGTGGTTGTGACAACTGAGTGGCTTGCTATGCCATTTCATTACGTTACTGTGGGCCTGGAGTCACATGTAGGTCAAATTGGGTAACGATGACAGGTTTCCTTCCCTAAAGGGCATTAGTGAACCAGATGGGTTTTTATGATAATCCGGTAGTTTCATGATCTTCATTGCTGTGGCTAGCTCTTTATTCCAGACTTATTCATTAATTGAATTTAAGTTCCCCCAGACGCTGTGGTGGGATTTGAACTCCTGTGTCCAGGACATTCATCCAGGCTTCTGGATTACTAGTCCAGTAACATTACTACTATTTACCATTTCTCTGGGATACTGGAGTTGACATTGCATCACACCCATTGACACTAATTGGATAGGAAACCAGGGATAAAATGATAATGAAGTGGCTACATTAAAATTGTTGTTTCTGCCGTTTCATTGCCGAAGTGTTAGTGGACTGCTAAAACACGGGTAAGTTCGAAACATCACATAGTTTGAGCATTAGCACCAAAGGTGCTTGTTACATTGATTCCCAGAAGTATTTGAACCTTAGCACCTGATGAAACATCATTGAATTGGTAGATGGACAAGTTTCATGCCTAGACAATAATCATTGGACAGAATTTAATCCGTGCAACCGGGCTTTTGCCTGCTGAGTGGAGATCCAGCAAGAGCCCCGTGTCACCTCCTTTGAGGAAGGCCTCATGGATTAGTTGCCAGTCAGCACTTAAGTGGCCTTCCCCAGGATTTAGGACCCAGGGGCAGAAATCCCACCACCACCTACCGGGCACCAGCCCCCACACCCATGGGGGCTTTCAAACATCATTGTGACTAGCGGATTAATGCTACTGGGGCAGCAGTAGCAACTGCCGGCACTGCACACACCAGAGGCCCAGAATCAGTGAGGGAGCCAGGCCACAGGTTAGTGAGGGCGGGATGGGGGCTATGGGCAAGGTGTTCGCAGGCTGGATGGGGGGGTACAGGGGAGCTGGGTGGCAGGAAGGTTGAAGGAAAGGGGGTAGGGGTGACTCACAGCAGGTACCCGCTCTTCCTGATGGCAAATCCCTTGATCAGCAACAATCAGAGCCACCAAATAGAAAGGCGAGAAAATTGACAAGAAAATGGTGCAATTATTGTCATAGGTCATGTAAAAACCATTTTATCATTGGACTTTATCCAATGATCAATACATCTTAGTCAATAATGTGTGTACACACACACAAACTGCACTTGCAAAACTGGCATGAATCAATGCTAAATTAAGCAGGTGTTGGTTCTATTGAGGAAAGATTCATTCTCCGGGCATGCACTATTTTCTGAGGCTCTCCCACATGCTGTAGATCTGCACAAAAATAAACTGTCATATGTGAATCAGCGACACTAAGAATTTAGTAATGAGGTCTGCACATTGGGGTGGAGGCAAAGTGAAGGAAGCATGTACATCTAAATAAAATGAGGCTCAAAAATAGTGCATTGAGGTAATATCTTTGCTCATTGTTGTTTTTAGGTTCTGGAACTACCTAGCCTCACTGAAGTTACACTTATGCCTTTAACCCTGTCCCTATCTCCTCAGATGCTGCCAGGCCTGTTGAGAATTTCCAGCATTTTCTGTTTTTATTTCAGATCTCCAGCACATGCAGTTTGCACACTGCCAATTTTGTCAGTTTTAATGCCCTTCCTCCACCTCCACCCCACAAACAGGTGCGCTTTTGCACATTAAAACCCAGCCTTCCAAAAGAACACCTCTGAGGAAGAAGCTTCTGTGCTTTCCTGATGAGGTAAAAGGAATTATTACACTTGTTACGACCAGGCGAGAAGGGGGTGAGTTGTTTCCCCTCTATTCAGCCTCCTCGGTTGGTGACAACAACGGTTTAAGTGTCTTTTTCATGATATATGCCTTTTCCGAATCAAAATGGGCCATAGCTTTGTTGGAGTGGCAATCAGCATTGGATTGCCACTCCGTGCCCAATTACTTACTGGAAATTTCTTCCATGCCTGTCTCGCCCGGCCTTCCACCTCGGGCCGGGTGAGATCCAGGCAGCACAGCTGTCTCCGTAGCCCAGCGTCAAAGTCCAGCACCATCGAATTGAAGGGGGACATGCCCCCTTTTTTACAGCACTAGCTGCCGTAAACCAGGTAAGTTTAAAGGACCCATTGAAATTGACAGGCCAGGGAGAAGGTAAGTCTCTAAGGTAAGTAGATAGGATTTGGGGGGTGTGGGGGGTCAGATACCGGGTGGGGTTGAGGGTGGGGTTTGGACATTGTGGGGTGGGGGAGACAGGCATAAGGGGGGATGGGGTGTTGGACATCGGGGTTGAGGGGGGTGGGAGACATCAGGGGGGTTGAGCATCGGGTGGGTTGGGTGGAGTCAGACATCGGGTTAGTGGGTGGGGTCACATATCGGGTGGGGGGGGTGGTTGGACATCAGGGGGTATGCCAGAGGTCGGGGATGTGAGGTCCGGTTGGGTTCAGAAGTGGGGGTATGGTCTGCGGGGGGGTGGGCTGGGAGAGGTGGGTGTCCGGCTGGGTGGGGTGGGTGGGTCAGGATGGCGGGAGGGGGGGTGTGGGCTGGCACTGCAGGGGTGGGGTTCATATTGGGGCAGGGGAGCCAATAGTTACCCAGAAGTTTTAATTCTTCTAACATTTTCTGAGTAACTACTTGTGTAACGCAGCCGGAACCATCTGAGGTTTGTGATTTAAATCGCATTTTCGGATGGTTCCCAGAGCAGGGCAATTGCCCGGAGGAAGTTTGCACTTCTGGGCAATTGCCTTGCAAACCCTTACCTTTGAAGATCCAAGAGGGGTTCCCTGGGGCATCTTTAGAGTACCCCCAAATCCGACACTGGGGAGCTCGGAAGTCACAGCCCAAAGTATTTAACTATTTAAGCTGTGAGCAATAAGGAGCCAATCAAAGAAGGGTTTCCAACCAAAGAAAGATCAAATTTACTAACTGCTAAACCCGAGGAAAATAATAAAAATGTGATGTCAAGCATTCGGCCCTCATGTAATCATTAGAACACACACACACAGACACATACACACAGACACACACACGCACACAGACACAGACACACGCACACAGACACACAGAAACAGGCACACACACACACACAGACACACACACAGACACACACACACACAGACACATACACACAGACACACACACACGCACACAGACACACACACACAGGCACACACCACACACACTCTCACACACACACAGGCACGCAAGTGCCAGAAATGAGAGTTACAGCCCAATAAAAAAAGGTAAAAGAATATACAGTTAAGTGTCCTTTAATTGTCCTTGAGATGAAGGTTTTAAAACTCTGTGGCCGATTTGGGTTAAGTGCTTGCTTGGATGCGTTCAGATATAGGGGATGTTGCCATTATTATGAGGTCTCAGTTCACTGGTAGGTTTCCGGAAGAGTTGGCTTCTCGAGCTAGGCAACACTTTTATTCTAAAAGAGAAAGAGGGAGAGAGAGCAGTCTTCAGTTTGTTTCCTCTGCTGAAGACTTTCTTGACACTACTTGTGTCACTTGCAATCTCTCTCTAGTGGTTAGGTTTTGGGTGTGTCTGTCTGTGGCAGCCATTGTTTCAATATCCAGTACTTTGCATTTTTAATGTCTTTTCCTTAGGCAGTTATGATTTTCAATGGGTGTCTGGATTATAGAAAATGTGCCTCTCTTCACAATCCCCTGAGGGTGATTTGTTTGTTTCTCACCTTCACCTTGGAATGTGGCTTTGCATTTTTAAGCAGTTTACTCTCTCTCAATTCAAATTGTAAACTGTCCAGTGAGTTGAAAGTTGAAAAATCATATTTTCAAAAATAAAGGGCATAGCCTCGTAACATACTGAATGGGATTGGGTTGAAATTTTTCCAGATTCCAAGGGTGAAATTGATAAACAATTTGGCAAAAGAACTTGTACTAAAGTTTGCTGCTCCACACTGTGATATGTAAATTCTAATGAAGCAAATGAACTAATTTCGCATTCAGTTATCCTTAAAAACAGTTTGACCTTTTTTACAGCTCTGGAATTGCAGTCCAACTTGCTTCTTGTCAAACTTAAAGCACAATTAAAATGGATGAAATAATAGAACAGCCAAATGACTTGGCAAATTCACTCTTCATTTAATAGTTCTCCTCATGTGAAATATTTAGAGAGGTCACGTTGAGACACCCAATGTAATTAATAAACACTGATCAGCTGTCAGTAGAGGGCTGCAGTTTACAAAATATCATGTTAACATTGCTCAATTAGTATTTTCTAGATGGAATACTCGCCACTTGCCTGGATGAGTGCAGCTTCAACAACACTCAAGAAGCTTGACACCATCCAGGACAAAGCAGCCTGCTTGATTGACACCCCATCCACCATCTTAAACATTCACTCCCTCCACCACTAACGTACAGTGGCAGCAGCGTGTACCATCCAAAAGATGCACTGCAGAAACTCACTAAGGCTCCTTCAACCGCACCTTCCAAACCTGTGACTTCTACCACCTGGAAGGATAAGAACTGCAGATACATGGGAACACCACCACCTGGAAGTTCCCCTCCAAATCCTGGCTTGGAAATATATCACCGTTTCTTCCCTGTTGCTGGGTCAAGATCCTGGAACTCACTTCCTAACTGCACTCTGGGTATCTACACCACATGGACTGCAGCGGTTCAAGAAGGCAGCTCATCACCACTCTCTCAAGGTCAATTAGGGCTGGGCAATAAATCCTGGCCTAGCCAGCAATGCCCACATCCTGTAAACGGATAAATACATGTTATTGCTCCTTCAGTATTGATAATGTCGCTGTCATCACATTCAAAGAATCTGTAAATAAAATATTAGTCAACCAGCAGATGCACAAAACATTTGCGGTGAAATTAATATCTTTATTGCAACAACCCTTCTTTAAATCCCCATTCCATGTCATTCCATCTTTCCCATAGCATCCCTTTCATCCCATTCCTTTCATCCCTATCTCAACCCACATCCTACCCCTTCTTCCTATGCCATCGCCATCTGCCATTCTACCACCCCTATCCCCATACTCCTTGCCTTTTCCACCCATCCCTCTCACCCATGCCACCCCAGTTCCTTCACCCCTTTCATGCCATCGTCCCCCCTCCTAAATCACCCATCCCCAGGCAGTTCCTGCTTCCTTACCCCAGCTATGTCATCTCCCCTTCCCCCTCTCCCCTTAGTCATCTCCCCTCACCCTCAGTACCCCCCAGGCCCTTTGACCCCTCTTTCCCTCCCATGCCATGTCCCCCATTCCATCACCCCGCCTCCCCTACCCCTCTCCTGTGCTGCCTTCCCCTCCACTGTGGCTCCCGACTCCATTGAAATCTCCCTTCATTCGTGCCATCTCCTGCTTCCTCTCCCTTCCCCTGCTACCTCCTCTTCTCCCCCTTTTCATTCTGTCCCCCTCTCTCATGTCATCTCCCTTACCCCACATAACCCTCACTCCCATTTCAACCTTCCCGTGTACAAGTAGGGAGCCTCACTTTATCCGTAATAGGGGGAGCCCCACTTTATCTGTAATAACGGGGGGCCCCACTTTATCTGTAATAGTGGGGAGCTCTACTTTATCTGTAATAGGGGGAGCCCCACTTTATCTGTAATAGGGGGAGCCCCTCTTTATCTGTAATAGGGGGAGCCTCACTTTATCTGTAATTGTGGGGAGCTCCAGTTTATCTGTAATTGTGGGGAGCTCCACTTTATCTGTAATTGTGGGGAGCTCCATTTTATCTGTAATTGTGGGGAGCTCCACTTTATCTGTAATTGTGGGGAGCCCCACTTTATCTGTAGTAGGGAGAGCTCCAGTTTATCTGTAAAAGGGCCACACACGGTTCATGAGCCATAGTTTGGCAATTCCTGCCACAGATTTAATCAAATAAGGACAACTATACAACTTAAATGGGTCTGCTCATGCAAACCTTTTGTTTCCTCATTTATTTTGTTTATTGAGATGAGGGATGTCAGCACTGGGAAAGCTAAACACGTTTCCACTTTACACACCAAGGCCCAGATTTCTGTCCCGGTTCAGGCTCACTGAGTTGGGAGATATCCCAGCTCGGTGAACCTGACCTTTAAAAATGTCCATTCGTAAGTCAGATGTTTAGTTGGTGGGGACGGACTGAAACAGGGTTTGGGGCGGGTGACCCTGGAATGAATGTAGAGGCTGCCGGGTGCAGAGGTGGGTTGGATGCGGGCTCTGTGAACTGGCACTATGTTTAAATTTTTAAAAATAATAAAACAAAAAACATTTCTCCAGCCATCACCCATCATCCCCTCAACCCCCAAACAATTCCTATGCCCCATCCATGCCAACTATGCCAACTCTTGTCCCCCACCCAACACCCATGGGCCTAAACCCCTATGCCATCCCATTCCCCCATGCCCACCCCTCATGGCCTTCATACCCCTAAGCTAACTTGGTGCCCCTCTACCCACCCACCATGGCCCCATATCTCCTGTGCTAACTTAGTGCTGCTCTACCCATACCTCCAATGGACCCCAAAACCCAAATGCCAACTTAGTGAGAACTCATGCCAACCCATGCCCACCACCCACCATCCTTTGCCGTTACCCCCTCCATGCCAACTCATCTAGTATCATTGAACAGTTCGTTGACAGCTTTGACACTTCCTGGATAGCTTGACAGGTTTGACAGCTGGACAGATCTTTAACAGTTCCTTGACAGCTGGAGAGTTCTTTAATGGTTCCTTGACAGCTGGGAAGTTCTTTGACTGCTGGACAATTCTTCAACAGCTCCTTGACAGATGGGCAGCTTTTTGGCAACTCAACAGTTCCAATGATTTTGTGCATAAAAAGTACATCATTTAACAAACCGTTAACAATCCCAAAGGGTGCTTAATCTCTCCCAAAGGGGGCCTTACCTCTCCCAAAGGTGTCCAGGGGCCCTATCCAAAGGGGTATCTTGCCTTTCCAAAGGGGTAATCCAAACTCATTCGCCAAGTTCAGATCTCCTCCTACCTGTTCTACTCTGCACAATCCAGATTCCATCCTCCTGTTCTTCCAAAATCCCATTTCAGTGAAGGCAGCTGGTGATTTAAATGGCCAGCTGCCTCTGTGAATCGTGCATGCATGAGCCCTGGCCTGACTCCAGTCCAGGCTCCACAAAGATGACAAATTCCTGGTTTGGGGGTGGGACTTCCAATTTTTGGCTGTTTCTGGGATTTTTGCCATGACGGAAAGCCTCTCTAACATGACAAACATCTGGGCCCAAGTCAGATATAAGCCAGGATTTTTAGGATGGCAGGGTCTCCCTTCGCGCCACCCAAACAGCCTGTGGCCAAAGCATCGATGACTAAAGCTGACTGCCCCACAGCTATTTCACGCTCCAATCTGATTGGCTGGCAGCTCTCTAGTCCTAGCAGTGCCAAAAGCTGCAGTGGACAGGACTGGGACTACAAGCAGTCTCCAGAGTCTAAGTCCTGGGGGTCCAGGATCAAGTAAATATGGCGATTCAGGGTGGGGAGGGATGGTGAGGTCTGGTGGAGGGTGTGGGCAGAGGGGGTGTTGGTGGAGAGGCTGGTGGCTGCAGGGAGCACCCACAGGGGCCAGACCTTGTGAGGGGGGCAGCCGAAGTTGAAAGGAGACTGTTGATGGGGGCACCCCACCCCCAATCTTCCCGCCCAACGCCTGAGTCACTTTCCAGGCTTTCCCTCTGACCCTGAACTCCTCCTGCCAGCCTGAAAATTGAGGCTGAGTGGGAAACAGCCCTTAAGTGGTCTTTAATTGGCCACTTAAGGGCCTCAATTGGGGTAAGAGCGGGCAGGCTGGCCTGGGCCTGGCTCATCCCACCGTAAAATTGCTGAGAGGTTGGAGCAGGCAGGAGCCCAGTGGGGAGGCCACCTGAGGAATTTTATACATCCCTCCCAACACCCCAGCACCTACAAACCCATCAGCAGGCCTTAGTTAGATGCAAGGTAAAATATTGTATCTTGTTCAACTACATCAACCGTAAAAAATAATCTCCTACAGCAGACATTATTATGGCCTTTGAGCGAGGCAAAGGAAGTTTTGTCCTGTGAGACCGCATCCACTCGCTGTGTGAAGTGCTTTGAATAGCAGCCTCTCAATGGGCAGGGCTAGAGCTGATCAGCATGACTGATCAAAAACTTCCCACTGAGCAAGTCTCTCTCATGATGCGCTTGCCTTGTCCAATCTGCTGGATGGCAGATACTGCGTGGAATTCCTGCGATGTTGGAAAAGAGGGAGCCGGTGCCTACATTCATTCTTAATTGCTTTATTAAGTACTTCTATTGGCTTTCTGCCTTAGCCAAAGGGGTACATATGTACATAGGAAATAGGAGCAGGAGTAGGCCATTTGGCACCTCGAGCCGGCTCCTCCATTCAATAAAATCACGGTTGATTTAATTGTGGCCTCAAACTCCACATTCTGCCCACCCCGACTCCCTTGTTAGTCAAGAATCTATCTATCTCTGCCTTAAAAATATTCAATGACCCTGCCTCCACCACCGTCCGGGGAGAGAGTTCCCAAGACTCATGACTGTCTGAGAGAAAAAAATTACTTCTCATCTCCATCTTTAATGGGAGGCCCCTTATTTTTAAACTGTGTCCCCTAGTTCTACTCTCTCCCACAAGGCGAAACATCCTTTCAGCATCCACCCTGTCAAGTCCCCTCAGGATCTTAAATGTTTCAATAAGATCACCTCTCATTCTTCAAAATTCCAATGAATACAAACCCAGCCTGTCCAACCCTTCCTCATAAGATAATTCCCATCCCAGGTATCAGTCGAGTGAACCTTCTCTGAACTGCTTCGAACACATTTATATCCTTTTTTAAATGAGGAGACCAAAGTTGCACAGAATATTCTAGATGTGGTCTCACCACCACTACAGCTGCAGTAACAGCTGCAGATATTCCATCCCCCTTGCAATAAATGACAACATCCTATTTGCCTTCCTAATCACTTGCCTTACCTGCATAGTAACATTTTGTTATTCATGTACCAGGTCAGCAGGATCCCTCTGTAACTCAGAATTCTGCAATCTCTCACCATTTAAATAATATGCTTTTTTTTATTCTTCCTGCCAAAATGGAAAACTTCACACTTTCTCATATTATATTCCACCTGCCAAATGTTTGCCCGCTCACTTAACCTATCCATATCCCTTTGCAGACTTTTTACTTTCCTACCTGCCTTAGTGTCATCAGTGAATTGAACAATCATAAATTTGGTTTCCTTCATCCAAGTCATTGATACAAATTGCAAATAGTTGAGGCTCCAGCACTGATCCCTGTGGCACTCAACTCATCACTTCTTGCCAACCCAAAAATGACCAGTTTATACCTATTCTTCTGTTTCCTGTTAGCTAACCAATCCTCTGTCCATGCTAATATGTTACTCCCTACACCATGAGCTTTTATTTTGCATAGTAACCTTTGATGTGGCACCTTGTCAAATGAAAATCTAAATACAGCACATCCACATATTCCACTTTATCCACCTTGCTTGTAACTTCCTCAAAGAACTCCAATAAATTAGTCAAACATCCTTTCGCAAAACCATGTTGACTCTGCCTGATTGCAGTGAGATTTTCCAAGTGCCGCACTATAACCTCCTTAATAATAGATTACAGATGTACAGGTCCCTACGACAGATGTTAAGCTCACTAGCCTATAGTTCCTTACTTTCTGTCTCCCTTGAGTAGAGGAGTCGCATTCGCCTATTTTCCAATCTGCTGGGACCTTTTCAGAATCTGGGGAATTTTGGAAAATTAAAACCAATGCATCTACTATCTCAGCAGACACCTCTTTTAAGACCCTAGGATGAAAACCATCAGGACCTGGGGACTTGTCAGCTTTTAGTTTTAATAATTTTCTTAGTATCCTTTCCCTGGTGATCATAATTCTTTTAAGTTCCTCCCTTCCTTTCACCTCCCGATTCATAATTATTTCTGGGATGTTATTTGTATACTCCATAATGAACACAGATGCTCCCACTCCCGCAAGTGACTTCTTGCCTTTACTATTTCTCATCTCTACCCAAACTGATTCTACATCTTGATCTCCAGAACCAAAGTCATCTCTCTCTATTGTAATAATATCATCCTTAATCAAGAGAGCTACCACTTTACATTTACTTAGCTCCTGTCCTTCCTAAATGTCATGTACTCTTGAATATTCAGGCCCCAGTTTTTGTCATCCTGCAGCCATGTCTCTGTAATGTCTATCAGATCATGCATATTGAGTTCTATTTGTGCTATCAATTAATCTGTTTTGTTATGAATGCTACATGTGTTCAGATGCAGAGCCTTTAGTTCTGTATTTTCACTAGTTTTGTTATCTCTAGCATTACCTGAACTCCAGAGGTGAGGTGAGAGTGACTGCCTTTGACATCAAGATTGTATTTGACTGAGTGTGGCTTCAAGGAGCCCTAGCAAAACTGGAGTCAATGGGAATCAGTGGAAAACTCTCCGCTGGTTGGAGTCATACCTTGCAGAAAGGAAGATGGTTGTGGCTGTTGGAGGTCAGTCATCTCAGCTCCAGGACATCACTGCAGGAGTTCCTCAGGGTAGTGTCCTCGGCCCAATCATCATCAGCTGCTTCATCAATGACCTTCCTTCCATCATAAGGTCAGAAGTGGAGACGTTCGCTGATGCTTGCACAATGTTCAGCACCATTTGCAATGAAGTAGTCCATGTCCAAATGCAGCAAGACCTGGACAATATCCAGGCTTGGGCTGACAAGTGATATTTGCATCACACAAGTGCCAGGCAATGACCATCTCCAACAAGAGAGAATCTAACCATCACCCCTTGATGTTCAATGGCATTACCGTCACTGAATCCCCCACTATCAACATTGTCGGGTTTACCATTGACCAGAAACTGAACTGGACTATCCATGTAAATACTGTGGCTACAAGAGCAGGTCAGAGGCTAGGAATCCTGTGACGAGTAACTCACCTCCTGACTCTCCAAAGCCTGTCCACAATCTATAAGGCACAAGTCAGGAATGTGATGGAATGCTCTCCCCTTGCCTGGATGAATGCAGCACCAACAACACAAAAGAATCTTGACACCGCCCAGAACAAAGCTTGATTGGCACCCCATCCACAAACATTCACTGCCTCCACCACCAACGCACAGTGGCAGCAGTGTGTACCATCTATAAGATGCACTGCAGAAACACACCAAGGCTCCTTAGACAGTACCTTCCAAACCAACCGTGACTATCATCTAGAAGGACAAGGGCAGCAGATACGTGGGAACACCAACCCTTGGAATATTCCCTCTAAGTCACTCACCATCCTGACTTGGAAATATATCTCCGTTCCTTCACTGTCACTGGGTCAAAATCCTGGAACTCCCTTCCTAACAACACTGTGGGTGTACCTACACCACATGGACAGTGGCAGTTCAAGAAGACAACTCATCACCACCTTCTCAAGGGCAACTAGGGATGGGCAATAAATGCTGGCCAGCCAGTGAAGCCCACATCCCTTAAATGAATTAAAAAAAAATCTGCTGGCTCACTCTTAGGTTTGCACATTCTGTTCCTTCCTGTCACACTCTGCTCATCACTTCCCGTATTTATCTCTTGCTCTCTTGCCATGTCTTCTCCATTTTATTTATCACATCTTTCCAAACTTGATCTCTCGACCTCCAGTATTTAGCTTAAAGCTCTCTTTACTGTCCTAGTTATATGATTTGCCAGAATACACATCCCAGCACATTTCAGGTGAAGACTGTCCAAATGGTACAGCTTTCACTTTCCCCAGTACTGGTGCCAATGCCCCATGAACTGAAGCCTATTTCTCCCATGCCAATCTTTGAGCTATGCATTTAACTCTCTGATCTGTTTTGCCCTATGCTAATTTGCTCATGGTTCAGGTAGTAATCTTAGAATTATAACCTTGAGGTTCTGCTTTGTAATTTAGACCCTAGCTGCTCATACTCCCTCAGAGAACCTCCTTCCTAGTTCTACCTATGTTGTTGGTACTACATAGACCATGACCACTGGATCCTCCCCCTCCCACTGCAAGTTCCCCTCCAGCCCAGAGCAGATCACAGAATCACAGAATCACACAGTGTAGAAGAGGCCTTTTAGCCCATCGAGTCTGCACTGACACGTGAGAAACACCTGACCTACATACCTAATCCCATTTACCAGCACTTGGCCCATAGCCTTGAATGTTGTGACATGCCAAGTGCTCATCCAGTTGCTGCCCTCCCAGGCAATGCATTCCAGACCGTCACCACCCTCTGGGTAAAATTGTTTTTCCTCACATCCCCCCCTAAACCTCCTGCCCCTCACCTTGAACTTGTGTCCCCTCGTGACTGACCCTTCAACTAAGGGGAACAGCTGCTCCCTATCCACCCTGTCCATGCCCCTCATAATCTTGTACACCTCGATCAGGTTGCCCCTCAGTCTTCTCTGCTCCAACGAAAACAACACAAGTCTATCCAACCTCTCTTCATAACTTAAATGTTTCATCCCAGGCAACATCCTGGTGAATCTCCTCTGCACCCCCTCCAGTGCAATCACATCCTTCCTATAATGTGGCGACCAGAACTTCACATATTACTCCAGCTGTGACCTCACCAAGGTTTTATACAACTCCAACATGACCTCCCTACTTTTGTAACCTATGCCTTGATTGATAAAGGCCCATATGCCTTTTTCACCACCCCACTAACATGCCCCTCCACCTTCAGAGATCTATGGTCACACACACCAAGGTCCCTTTGTTCCTCAGAACTTCCTAGTGTCATGCCGTTCATTGAACACTTCCTTGTCAAATTACTCCTTCAAAAGTGTATCACCTCACACTTTTCAGGGTTAAATTCCATCTGCCACTTATCTGCCCATTTGACCATCCCGTCTATATCTTCCTGTAGCCCAAGGCACTCAACCTCATTGTTAACCACCTGGCCAATCTTTGTGTCATCCGCAAACTTACTAATCCTAACCCCCACATAGTCATCTATGTCGTTTATATAATGACGAATAATGGGGGACCCAGCACAGATCCCTGTGGTATGCCACAGGACACTGGCTTCCAGTCACTAAAGCATCCTTCTGTCTTCACCCTCTGTCTCTTACAACCAAGCTAATTTTGAATCCACTATAGATTTTTATGGTAATCGACTCATGGTCATCATTAGACTTTTAATTCCAGATTTTTATTGGATTTAAATTTCACCATCTGCCGTGATGAGATTTGAAGCCAGGTCACTGGAGCATTACTCTGGGCCTCTAGAACACTAGCCCAGTGAGAATATCACCATGCCCCCACCTCCCCTTAGTCTAGATGTCCCGAACCATGGCACCAGGCAGGCAGTCAGGACTCCCACTTTTAGCTGCAGAGATCTGTGTCTATTCCCCTGAATATATTGTCCCCAACTACCACTACATTTCTATTAACTTCCCCCCTCCCCCACACCCCCCTACCCATCCATTTGAATGGCTTCCTGTAACATGACGCTATGGTCGGTTTGCTTATCCACCCTGTGGCTACCGCTTTCATCTATACAAGCTGCAAGAACCTCAATTCTATTGGACAGTTGCAAAGGCTGAGGCTCCTCCACTTCTACCTTTTACGTCTCCACACCTGCTTCAGTCGCAGTCACACGCTCCTGTCCCTGAACATTAACCAAATCAGAAGACCCCATCCGAAGGGGCGTGACTGCCTCCAGGTACGCAATGTCCAGGTATCTTTCCCCTCCCTGACACTTTTCAATGTCTGTTGCTCGGTCTCCAGCTCGATGACTCTGAGCCGAAGCTTTTCAAGCCGCAGGCACTTATTGCAGACACGTTTGCCTTGAGGTGGGGTCACATCAGAATCCTAATCTAACATCATTTTCTGAATTTTCCCACTTACTCCATCCCAAACTCACCCCCATCACCCTGAGAAAATTCCATCCTTTGTCACTTCACATCTTTAAAACATCCTTTTACACTGGTTTATTTAGATACCAATTGAGTAGATAAATACTTTTCCTTGGAATGTGGGAAATGCTGGTAAAGCCACATCTATTCATCCATTGCTCATCCCTACTTACCCTGATAAGGCAGTGGTAGAGATTCCAGGGGAGGGACGTGTTGTACAAGTAACCTTGGTGAGATACAGCAGTGCATCCTGGAGAAGTGTGAGGTGATGCATTTTGGAAGGACTAGCACAGCAAGGGAATACACGATGAATGATGGGACCCTAGGAAGCACGAGGATCAGAGGGATCTTGGTGTACATGTCCATAGGTCCCTGAAGGCAGTAGCACAGGTAGATAAGGTGGTTAAGAAGGCATGTGGGATGCTTGTCTTTATTAGCCGAGGCATAGAATATAAGAGCAGGGAGGTTATGTTGGAACTATATAAAATGCTAGTTAGGCCACAGCTGGAGTACTGTGTGCAGTTCTGGTCACCACAGTATAGAAAGGATGTGATTGCACTGGAGAGGGTGCAGAGGAGATTCACCAGGATATTGCCTGGGCTGGAGCATTTCAGCTATGAAGAGGGACTAGATAGGCTGGTGTTGTTTTCCTTAGAGCAGAGAAGGCTGAGGGGGGACCTGATAGAGGTATACAAAATTATGAGGGGCATAGATAGGGTAGATAGGAAGAAACTTTTCCCCTTAGTGGAGGTGTCAGTAACCAGTGGGCATTGATTTAAGGTAAGGGGCAGGAGGTTTAGAGGGAATTTGAGGAAAAGGTTTTCACCCAGAGGGTGGTTGGAATCTGGAACACATTGCCTGAGGGGGTGGTAGAGGCAGGAACCCTCACAACATTTAAGAAGTATTTAGGTGAGCACCTGAAACGCTATAGCATACAGGGCTACGGGCCAAGTGCTGGAAAATGGGATTAGAATAGACAAGGGCTTGATGACCGACATGGACAAAGTGGGCCGAATGGCCTGTTCCTGTATAACTCTCTTGTACAAACAGCATCCACAGTCCACTGATGATGGAGGCAATAGATATTGGGTCCAATGCCAGGAGCTGTTGTTTTTTTTTATTTGTTCATTAGATGTAGGCAAGGCCAGCATTAATTGCCCTAACTGTCCTTGCAAAGGTAATGGTAAGCTGCCTTCTTGAACCCCTAAATTCCATGTAGTCTATGTATACTCACGGTTCCAGGGTTTTGACCGAGGAATGACGAAGAAACAGTGATATATTTCCAAGTCAGGGTGGTGTGTGACTTGGAGGGAAACTTGCAGGTGGCAGTGTTCCCATGTGCCTGCAGTCCTTGCCTTCTAGGTGGAAAAGCTTGCAGGCTTGAGATGCAGTCTTGAAGAAGTCTTGGTGCATAGCATCTTGTAGATGGCACACATTGTAGACCAATGATGGAGGGAATGAATGTTTAAGGTAGTGAATGGGGTGCTGATCAAGCAGGCCACTTTGTCCTGGATGGTGTTGAGCTTCTTGAGTCTTGTTGCAGTTACACTCATCCAGGCAAATGGAGAGTATTTCATCACAATCCTGATTTGTGCCTTGTAGATGGTGGAAATGCTTTCAGCAGTCAGGAGGTGGATCACTCAGCACAGAATACCCAACCTCTGGCATGTTTTTGTAGGCACTGTATTTATGTGACTGTTAAGTTAAGTTTCTGGTCAATGTAACCTCCAGAATGTTGATGCTGCGTTATTCAGGAATGATAATGTTGAACGTCAAGGGGAGGTGGTCAGATTCCCTCCTGTTGGAGGTGGACATTGTCTGGCACTTGTGTGGTGAAAATGCTATTTGCTACTTATCAGCCCAAGTCCGAATGTTGTCCAAATCTTGCTGTATGCAGGCACAGACTGCTTCAGTATCTGAAGAGTTGCAAATGGAACTGAAGAGGGAATGATCATTTGCAATCATCCCTATTTCTGACCTTGTGATAAAGGGCAGGGGGTGGGGTGGGGGGGGGGGGGGGTGGGTGGGGTGGGGTGGGGGGCATTGATGAAGCAGCTGAAGATGGTTGGCATAGGACACTACCCTGAGGAACTTCTGCAGTGATGTCCTGGAGCTGAAAAGATTGACCTCCAACAACCACAACCATTTTCCTTTGCTCCAAGTATGATAATGAAGTGTTTAACCGCTGATTCCCATTGATTTCAATTTTACTAGGGATCCTTGATGCCACACTCGGTGAAATGCTGCTTTGCTGTCAAGGCCAATCGCTCTCACCTCACCTCTTCAGTTCAGATTTTTGTCCATGTTTGGCCCAAGGTTGTAATGAGGTCTGAAGCTGATTGGTCCTGGCAGAACACAAAGCATCGGTGAACATATTACCGCTGCACTCATCGAAACAAGTGTTCAGTGCTCCATTATACTCCTGATTTCAACCTTGTCAATAGGTATATAGATTTGAATGGCCAGGAAATGGGCCACTGAACACACATTACCCAGACTCTTTCCTATATCTTGCTATGATTAGTATAGCTAAACCTCTGGTCAACGACAATCCCCAAGATGTTAATGATGGACAATGCAGTGATTGTGGTGCTATTGAAGGAAGTTGGGTTTGGGTTCAGGATGTCCATTGCCTGACACTTATGCACTGCAAATGTTACTTACCACTTGTCAATTCAAGCCTGAATATTGGCTGGCCTGCTGCAGGCTGGTATTGACAGCTTCGTTAGTGGAGGAACTGGGAATGAAATTGAACCCTGTGGAATGGCCAGCAGATAGCTCCACTCTTTGAGCTTATGAAAGGGGCAACATCACTGATGAAGCAGCTGAAGGTGGTTGAGCCATGTACACTTCTGTGAGGAACTCCTGCAATGATGGCTGGCGTGCAACAACCGCAACCATCATCCTTTGTGCCAAGTATGTCACCAGGCCAAGGGGAGTTTTCCATAGACTCCCATTGGCTTCAGTTTTGATAGAGCTTCTTGAGCCAGATTTGGTTGTCTTTATGTTGAGGCCATTGTCACCTCAGCTCGGGCCTTTGATCTTTGCATTCTTGATCTGGTTGATTCCAAAGCTGTGATGTGGCCTGGCGTCATGGGTTCAGCCTGAACCAAGCTATATGTCAGTGGGCAGTTTGTTGGTGAGTAGGTGTCACTTGATGATACTATTGATGACTCATTTCATCACTTTACTGATGATTGGGAGGAAGTTGATAGAGTGGGAGTTGGCTAGGTTAATTGTTCTGAAGTAAAAACTTCTCTCACAAATTCACCTTCTGATTGATAAATCAAAGTAAAAATAGACTTTGATCAAACCGCAGAACGTTGATGTTACAAAACAATCACCTCCTGGTTTGAAGGCTGAGGACACAAATGGAAATGTTCATCTCTATAAATAATAGAGGTGTTATAGTGAGTAATACTGTTAAAAGGCTGTTCAGTTTACCAATAATAATGTAGAACAGTTTCAGTTTTCTCATTAGGCGTTTTCTCCAGTAGTACTGTTTTATTACATTCATACATAATAAAAAAGATGAGTTTCAAGAACCCCTTGTGTTGTAAAGTACAAGTAAAGATTGTTGCAGAGTTTAACTGTTGCCCTTTAGCCTTACCCCAACCCACCCCCGCCAAAATTACCCTGCATCATAGTGCTTCTTTCTTTACCCAAATTAAGGAAGATGTGGCTTGCTGGTTAAAGTGGTTGATCATTTGACTCTCAAACAGAATGTGAATCCCTGGAACCTTTGGTTGAAACTTGTCAGTTCTCAGCCAGACTGCTCAATTCAGGATCATATGACAATGATGTATTCCACCTTGGCAAATGGGGTACTGATGCCTTTGTCTGATTCTTGAATCATTCTTCCTGCAGTCTAGATGTGGAAGCATTTACATCAAGTTGTCATCCCAGGGCATTGCTATCTAGCGACGAGAAAGAGAGGATAAGTGTCCTTTCATCTCAAAGATGGGATAATAGTTTTCTGCTTTGATGTTACTGTTAAGTGAAATATGTTTGGACATTCCAGCGGACTTCAGTACATAAAAGAATGCAAGTTTTGTGTAATTCATGCAGTTAACTGCTGCCAATAGCAGAGCCAGGGTAAAGAGTAGAGGTGAGCAGCATAAATACACAAACCACATGCCTGATGTTGACTCCTGTCCCTGCCTAGACCTCTATTATAACAGACAAGTAAAATGATGTCTTCATAAATTAGAATATTTCTTAAGCTCTGACTTTACGTATTGGGAAAAAATATTTTCTGACAACAGTGTAGTACTAAGCTTACAATGACAGGCACATTTGAAAGCCTAGCTTCTGCCAGTGATTAGGTAAGGAATGACATATGTACAGAAATGTGCAAACAGCAAAAGATGACAGAAGTCCAGGGCTTATTTCAAATGGTTTCGTTTCTAAAATTAAACCATGCCTGTTTATAACCTTGTAATTTTGCAAATGGAAAAATATATCTAAAATGTGGGTTGCAGAGAGATTTAAAATTGCAAGCACAAACAGTCAGGGCTCCGACTGACTCCAGAACAATTAGAACTATCCAATGCTTTTATTTTTTTACTTATTTGATTCATTTTTTAACTTTATTCGTTCATGGGATGTTGGCATCACTGACAAAGTCAGCATTTATTGCCCATTCCTAATGGCCCTTGAGGACATGCTGATATGTCTTCTTGAACCATTGCAGCCTCTATAGGGTAGGTGTATCCACAGTGCTGTTAAGTTGGGAGTTCCAGGATTTTGATCAAGCCGCAGAGAAGGAATGACAATATATTTTGGAATCAGGATGTTGTGTGACTTGGAGGGGAACTTGCAGGTTTGGTGATGTTCCCATACGGCTAGCACCCTTGTCCTTCTAGGTGGTAGAGGGCGCAAGTTTGAGAGGTGCTGTCAAAGAACCTTGGCTAGTTGTTGTAGTGAATCTTGTAGATGCTCCTCACTGTAGCCATGGTGTACCATTGTTGGACAGAGTGAATGTTTAAGTTGGTGGATGGGGTATCACTTAAGAGAGCTCTTTTGTCCTGGATGGTATCAAATGTTATGAGTGTTTTTGGAGCAACACTCATCCAGCTAATTTAAGGAATATTCCAACACACTCCTGACTTGTGCCCTGTAAATGGTGGGCAGGCTTTGGGGAGTCAAGAGGAGAGTTATTCACTGCAGAATATCCAGCAACTGACCTGCTCTTGTAGCCATAGTATTTATGTTAAGTTTCTGGTCAATGGTCAAATGTTATACTTTAAGGTGATTTAAAAAATCCTTTTAAGGGATTCTAGTAATCCAAATTGAGGGCATGAAGTCAATCTTCTCCAATGTTTCCTGCCATCTAATGAGGTGTCCTTCAATGGACTCGAGAAGTACTGTTGCCACATCGAGGCTTCAGTTTCCCTGGTTTCTTCCGGGGCTGTTCACTTTCTGGGGTCCAGCAGTGGATCAAATGGGTTGAAAAAGCTTTTTTAGCTTCAGAGAAATAAATGTGTTTCATTGTGTTGGTACATATATACATAATGCATAAATGTTATATATTACTAAATACTATAGAACTGATGTAGTCATGAAAAATATGTACTAAAATATCACTTAGAAAAATAAGTGAGTCATAATTCCTAAACGTAGACAGGGACATTTCCTGATCAATTTTGGTGCATTCCTGTTTCCTATAAAATTGCGATGGTTTGCTTTGCTGGCTATGGCTTGCTGAAGTTATCTCAAATAGCCTTTAAACATTAGCTTGCACTCATATAGTTTATCTTCCCTGCTGGTCAGTATCTTTGAGTTTATTCGGAGCTGTGAAGCGACAGCATTGGCGTTAATTCAAAGTCACTGGTGTGGTTGTTGCTTGGCTGCTTGCGTGCGTGAAGTTAATCTTCTCCAATGTTTCCTGCCATCTTATGAGGTGTCCTTCTTGAAGGGACTTGAGAAGAAGTACTGTTGCCACATCGGGGTTTCATTTTCCCCGGTTTCTTCCAGGGCTGTTCACATTCTGGGGTCCAGAAGTGGATCAAAGTTTTTCTGAAGCCTTCAGGGGAACAAATTTGGTGGCTACCAGTTTGAGAAGTCAAAGTACCTCCTGATGCCCATAGGGAAAACATTTTCCTCAAAGAACGCCACCTACTGACAGCTAACAAAGCACATCCATTGACAAGTACCTCAACAAAACCCCTACAGCCATCTGAAAGCTCATAGCCCTGACTAGAACACAATCCACACCCTACAAACTGATGACAGCCTTACCACTCAATGGCTTACCTCCTGACCAACATCAAACATCGCCAACTGCAACCTGGTAACTGAACCAAGTGGCACAGTCCCAGGTTTCAACCTTTCATGGAAAACCTGGACAACCCCCAACTAGTTTAGGAAGGGTCGGTGAAGATGTGGCCATTTGTTCTACACAAGGAACAGCTCAAAATTGTGACTGTGGCCTTCCAAGTCAGACAATCGTCCACCCATATACTGAACTCCTGCCCTGACAGATCCATTCCTGGTGGCATCAAAACCATTCACACTGCATCAGCTGAAGCTGTTGAATGGATTGTTAAGCCGAAATATCAAACAACAACTGCTTCCCCAGACATATGAATAAAATAAAACTCATATAGCATCTTTAACATAGAAAAATATCCTAATAGCTTTCACATGGGAGACCAGACCTACAGCAGGGGTAGGAAGGGACTTGTGGGAAGTGGCCAAAGGCGCTGTGAAAGGAGTAGATTTTAGGAACAGGAGTAGGCCATTTAACCTCTTGAGTCTGTTCCACCGTTCAATTAGATTATGGCCAATTTCTATCTTAACTCCATTTACTCACCCTCGTTCCATAACCCTTAACATGCTTGCATAACAAAAATCTATGAATCTCAGTTTTTAAATTTTCAATTGGCCTAGGTTCAAGAGCTTTTTCGGCAGAGTCCAGGTTTCCACTACCCTACTGCGAAGAAGAGCTTCCTGGCATCACCCCTGAATGGTTTAGCTCTAATTTTAATGTACTGCCCTTTCTTCTGCACTCTCTTGCCAGAGGCAATTGTTTCTCTCTATCATACCTATCAAAATCATCAAATACCTTGAATGGATCACCTCTTATTCTTCTATACTCAAGAGAATAGACGACTAGCGTAGGAAAACTATCCTCCTAATATAACATTTGAAGGCCCAGTATTCCTTTGATTATCTGCACTGCACTTCTTTCAAGATCAATCTATCCTCCTTGAGATGTGCCTGGAACTTAACATAGTACTTTGGATTACTAGAATTTTAAGGAGGCTTTTGAGCTGGGGTGAAATGTAGTTAGGTTAGAGGCATTGAAGCAGAAAGGCTGGTGGCCACTAATGGTTGAAGGGAGTGGATACACATTAAAAGCTTTGATCCACTGTTGGACCCCAGAAATTGAACAGCCCCGGAAGAAACCAGGGAAACTGAAGCATCGATGTGGCAACAGTACTTCTCGAGTCCCTTGAAGGACACCTCATTAGATGGCAGGAAACATTGGAGAAGATTGACTTCATGCACTCAAACAGCCAAGCAATAACCACACAAGCATGGTACCATACTGACATGATAATTAAAAAATAGTGCTCAATCTTTTCAACAATACATCAGAACTCACCAATTAAAATTTCTTCCTGCATGGCAACAATTCCTTTCTCCCCCTGAGATGGTTATGTCTACATTGAAGTGAAATAAAATCAATTGGCACCAATCCACATACGTAGACTCACTCCTTCATCATACAAGACAAAATCTCTCTTCATTATGCATTTGAGTCCCTTCTCATGATCAGTTCATAAACATTCAAAACATCTCTAACATCTCTAACATACTGGAATGTTTCTTCACAGTAATGTCTAAATAAAGTAAGTAAAAGCCACTAATCCACTTTGCATGGATTTGCCTACTGAACCATCATTTTACTTTGCTAAACAAAACCATATCTCTGTCCTTCACATTTTATAGATTTCCCGATTCAAGCATAAAGACTTCTTGTTTACCTATGTTATATACAATGCTCATTGAGGAACATCAGAGTACTTAAGGGGTCTAATGATTTCTGTGCACTTATGTTTTTTATAGTATTTTTAGTCTTTTTTTGTTTAATGTTATTCAGTTGATGATGAAATGGTCTGAAATACAAAACATTGCAGACTAACTAACTTTGTCTGAAGTTTATAGAATCCATCTGCACAGTCATATATAAAATATGTCTACTAGGTCCAAGAATCTTACTACATTCCTCAAAGCATTAAGCAGCTGTTGAAACAATGTATCTACTTAGACATTTCAAGGTTGGAACTTCAATCCTATGAAATAAGTTGAAGAATAATTCTTGAGAACA
This sequence comes from Cetorhinus maximus, assembly GCF_964194155.1. NCBI lineage: Eukaryota > Metazoa > Chordata > Chondrichthyes > Lamniformes > Cetorhinidae > Cetorhinus > Cetorhinus maximus. The sequence continues at coordinate 98,855,681 of NC_135886.1, read as the reverse complement.
AAGTTGGTGTCACTTGACATATTTCATTTATTGACAGGCCACAGTCCACTGATTGATATCTCCAAGTGTTCTCAGACACTTCGCTGATAAATTATAATCATACATATAAGACAGCATGTACATCAATATTAACTTCAAAACAATGGAAGGTTGCCAACCATATGCTTTTTTGATGAGTGGTTTATTATTTTGGGCTTTACAATCATTCTTCAATAAATATGTGCAGATGTTCAGTAAATGGTAATTCTGCCAATTCTAGCCAACTAACAATCTTGTGACATTGACCAAACATCCCACAGATTTAAGGGAAATGGTAGCAAGGATTTGGGAACAGATGGTTATTTTAGTATTTCACCCTCCTGAGCCATGTCACATCACTTTCACTAATTAAAACACCATAATTGGACTGACATTTGGGCTTAATCGAACATCGAGCATGAAAGGAGATCCTTTCAGGTTAACTGTTTAACCAATTTGAGTTACTTTGAGTTGAACAAAGTAGTAGCGCGCTTGTATACTCATATTATTCTCAGAGCCCAATCATCAACCAGCAATGTTGTTACAAAAGTAAGTGTATTTAATTGTTTTCAATTACTACACTGTAGTGGAGATTCAAAGACTTTGTGGCTGGGCTGGGCAGATGGGAGGTCAATTGCTGCTGGTTAAATCTGTATTTAATTGGCCAAATTGTAAAGTTTGTGTAGTTCTTGGTTGCTGTCGTAGGATGATCTGTTTGAATGACAGGTTTTTGTACTCAAAACCCAGTGCTATACAGGAAAAAAGTAAGACAAGGGAGCTTGCATTTATTTAGCACCTTTCACATCCTTAGGATAGCCAGATGCACCAATCTCCTCACAACAGCATTCCAAAACAATAAAGAAGCTACATGAACAGATAACCTACTTATGGTGGTGTCAGTTGGTTCACAAATGATAGCCAGGGCAGCAGAGAGACTTCCATTGTTTTGGATGGAGAGAAATGCATGTTCAGCAGAACGTTACCAGGATTCCAAGGATTATATTATGAAGTGAGATTACACAAATGAGGCTTGTACTCCCTGAAACATAGTAAGTTTAAGGGGTGATTTGATTGAGGCTTTTAGGATTTGGAAAGTAATTGATTATTAGGGTAGATCAAGAGAATTTTTTCTCACTGGTGCATGAGTCTCAGACAATAAGCTTAAAATCAGTTAGGCAATTCAGGAGAGAATTAGGAAACACTTTTCAATGCAAAGGGTAGTAGAAAAGTGGAACTCTCCCTCATAAAAGGAAGAAGATGCTAGTTCAATTAATCATTTTAAATCTGAGATTGATAGGTCTTTGTTAACCAGGGTTATTAAGTGATATGGAGGTGAGGAGAGTAAATGGAGATAGGTTATAGATCAGCCATGATTTTATTGAATGGTGAAACAGGGTCAAAGGTCTGAATGGCCTACTGCTATTCCTATGCTCCCTTGCTTTCCTTTGAACAGCACCAAGGAATCTTTCATGTCTACCTGCCCAGGCTGATGGGGCCTTGGTTTAAAACAAAATTCGAAAGACAGCACCTCTGACAATGCAGCCTCCCTCAGTGCTGGAGATAAGGCCTAGATTATGTGTTCAGGTCCAAAGTGGGACTTGAATCCGCTACCTTCTGAATACTGAGTAAAGTGGCATTTGTTTCCTTTGGTGGTACAGGGGGTCTTACATTCTAATCATTAGGATTGGACTTTCAGAGTTTGCTGTATAAATGCCTGCCTAGAAAGCATTGGCGAGGAAGCCTACCTACATAAGGTACCCAAATTCAATGAGGGGCCAAGTAAAATATATTTCTCAGAAAAGTATAACCAGACAGGAAAACCACAGCATGTGGTCCTTGTAAAAAGTACAGTGAGGAAGGGAAAGCAAAATTTATTTTCGATTGGGTACAGATCAAGAACATTAAATGTGTTAAACAGTGATTAGGGTATTTTGACCACCAGTAAGACAAAGGTCCATGCTGTTTCTGAAAAATAATTGATGGAGTGATGTGAATTTCCCAAACAATAAATACCTGAGATACTCATGAAGTATATAAGTTACACCGCAAGTACCAGAGGCTCATAAACCACTATTATGTCAAGTGTCTTTTTTCTGTATGACACATCCTGTTGACTATGTTCAATACTGAAAATATCTCTAGTTACTTCCTACCTAATTTTAAATTAATGCGGGGAGTTGAGACGTATTGCCGCAAATATCACTGAGTCAGAATGTAAGCCTGCTATAAATTTGGATCTTCGGTAGTTAACTCCTTAGCATAGTGGAGTCCATCACTCCCTCATTTGCTCCAGGTTTCTTACTTTATATGGGAGTAGTTTCCCTTGAGAAGGCAGTGATTGTATAACCCAGGAGATGAACAATAGTGTGCCCTTGTGATTTGGACTAGATGAAGGGCTAAAAATTTGTTTCACTCATTTTCAGGCACAGAATTGTCAGATGCTGGAGTTCTGAGACTTGTCTGAAATTGGGCCATAGGCCTAATTGCAATATTACTTTTGAACTGCATGAGCCTGTTGCACCTTCTGAGGCAGCTCACCAGTTTGGAGATCCCAATTTGGACCGGTCGGCTTTCTAGAAGCAGCCCTCAGCTAAGCTCTTGAGTACCATTCCTGTTTGTGCCTATGTAAATAAGTGAGAAAGGAATAAAATCCCAGATTGGTCCTAAATAATAAACTACAAAAGTCAGCAAGCCAAATGCAATAATGGTTCTCACTCTCTGTCTGACCACCTTGACTGCCAATGCTCTGCACATCAAGCAGGAAAATGTGTTAATTGCACGTGAGTAACAAAACAGGGCCACACTGTTACATAAGCAATTAGAAGTATCCACGCAATTTGAATTCCCAATGATATTTCTAGTCACAAACATAGACATTGATGCAAATATTTTGCAAAATATGCAAAACATAGATGCAAAGGGGATGGTAAGTTTAATAAAGACAAGAATTGTTAAGCCTTGAAATATTCTGGTCACTGGTGACCTAATAACAAAGAAATATCAAGATATTTGTCCTTTGTTGTTCTATTATCAGATCAATTCCTGGTTGTAAAGGGATACCATAGCAGAAACCATTTGAAAATATTTCTCACAGGGCAGTTAGTAAGTTGGAGTATTGAACTCTGCAAAGATTAATTAGTGAACTTCCCTTCATCATAAGGTCAGAAGTGGGGATGATTGCACAGTGTTCAGTTTCATTTGCACCCTTTCACATAATGAAGCAGCCTGTGCCAGCATGTAGCAAAACCTGGACAACATTAAAGCTTAAGCCAGTAAGTGGCAAGTAATATTTGCACCGTACATTTCCAGGCAATAATCCTCTTCATCAAGAGAGAAACTATCCATCTCCTGTTGACATTCAATGGGTATTACCATCGCTGAATTCCTCATCATCAACATCCTCAGTGTTACCATTGACCAGAAACTGAACTGGACCAGGCATATAAATACTGTGGCTATAAGAGCAGGTCAGAGGTTAGGGATTCTGCTGCAAGTAACCACTTCCTGGCTCCCCAAAGCCTGACCACCATCTACAAGGCACAAGTCAGGAGTGCGATGGAATACTCCCCACTTGCTTGGATGAGTGCAACTCCATTCAAGGTGTTCAAAATCATCCAGGAAAACACAGCCCACTTGATTGTTTAAGCTGCTGGAAGGTGTAACATTCACTCCCTCCACCACTAGCTGCAGTGTGTCTCACCAACAAGATGCACTGCAGCAAATCCTGAAGGGTCCTTTGACAGCACATTCTAAACCTGTGACCACAGCCACTTAGAAGGACAAGGGCAGTGGGTGCATAGGAGCACCACCACTTGCAAATTCCCCTCCAGGCACACTCCATTCTGACTTGGAAACATATTGTCGTTCCTTCATTCATCCTGGGCCAAAATTTGGAACTCCCTCCCTAACAGCACTGTTAGTGCACTTACACCACACAGATGGCAGAGGTTCAAAAAGGTGGTGCACCACCACCTTCTCAAGGGCAATTAGGGTTGGACACTAAATGCTGACCTTGCCAAAGCTGACTGCATCCCATGAAAGAATTAAAAAAGATTCCCACTGATGAGGTGGGAAACATGAAGCAACCAATAATGCAAAACAAGGGAACTGGCTCGCATTTCAGGCTTAATTTCTGAAGATCTAAAAGAAATTAAATAAAAATGTTTTTATTTCATTTTGTCTCTTTTTATCCCCCTCTTAATCCTACCTCTTTTTATTTTACTTTCTATACGTGGTTTGGCAATCAATTCGCTGTGAAGGTTCATTGGATTGATACCTGGGATGAGAGGGGTGTCCAATGAGGAAAGATTGGGCAGAATGTGCCTCTATTCTTTGGAGTTCAGATGAATGAGAGGTGATCTCATTGGAATATATAAAATGAATAGAGGTTTTGACAGGATAGATGCTGATAGGCTGTTTCCTCTCTTTTGGAACACAGGAAAGCAGGACCTAGTCTCATTGGAAGTTGGGTTTAATTGGCTCAAGTTCGAAAATCGAGGGAGACAGAAACAATAACCAGCGTGTGGAAATATGTCCTGTACCTTGAAAACTACCAGGCACCATAAAACATTTAGAACTCTCTCTGAAACAGCTGTCACCTAATTTACTGATTATGATCCAGAGCATTTAAATCCTTGAGTGGGGAAATTTGGAAGAATTTGCCTTCTACCGAACTGCATGAAAGTCGCACTCACTGAACTGTTTGGGAGAAGAATCAGCTCTGAAAAGAAAATTAATCTGAATATAATGCAACATGTTTTTGAAATAATTGGGGATAATGGTGCTGGTTGTAATTTATAGAAGGCATTGGGATCAATGTATAGGTGTTATTGGGGCTATTTTATAGGAGGTCATGGGGTAAGTTAACACCATGACCTTCTATAAATTAACACTGCGACCTCCTACAAATTACTCTTATGAGTAATCTGAGAGCCAGGAAGGAATCAGCCACTGGGTGACGACAGAAGATTGACAGTGGAGTCCGCCAACCACAAGCTTCACGTGAAGAGGTAGTTGGACATCCATCCATCGGTAAATAACCAATCAGCATTGAGGAAGGTGGCAGGCAAATTCGGTTGAGGCATGGCACATTCAACAAACTCCTCATTGCGCACTTTGCTTGTGGCTCTGGGTACAAACAAAATCTCCCATATTTGAGGTGTGTTCAGTAGTTTAAACTCCACCTTTTGGCTGAAAACATCTATTGTTAGAACCCAGTGTGCAAATTAAAATAAGTGAGGCTTCTAAATGGGAATTGGTCTTACCATAATGCATTGCAGTGCAAAGTTAGAGAGGAATAGTGGATTCTGGGATCTTGTGAAACTTTGGTTTGGTTCTTTTAAAAAAAAAATACAGCAAAAATGGCATTGAAGCAAAAGTCTGTGTTTTATAGAGCAGAATTTTCCATCCCCATTGGCATTGGGCGTCATGGCAGGCATGAGTGGACAATATGACAGGAAGGCCAAAAATTTGCGATTGTCTGTTCCGCCCACCAATGGCAAGCCGTGTTTCCCACCGCTGCAAATTGGGAACCTCATTTTAATACACCTGCACCTCATTGTAAGCCCTGCTCGCTGGAATCATCCCCATGCCCTGGATCATCTGGGCACATTGGCGTGATTGCATGCCAACGTGTTTTACAACTGTACATAAGCCACATGCACCTGGCAACCTGCACTTTGCTCAGACTTCAGGGTTTGTTTGCCTACCTTAATTCGGGTAACACTCGCAGTCATCAGTGCCAGGCTTTGCAGGCAGAACCATATCACTTTTAGGGGTGCTTATGGGCAGGTCTCTACCTACCAGACCAACCGTAAGGAGGGGTGGCTTTTCAATGGCTGCAGTGTTAGGGCTTGCTTGGGGAAGGGGGGGGAAGTGGCCTCAGGCAAGGGAAGAGGTTGCAGGGTGAAGGCTGTACTGGGGAAGGAGGGGATTCCAGAGTGTGTGTGGGGGCACATGTTGATCTGTGCAAGTGGCCTCAAGATGGTGAGGGCTGAGAAGGCAGTCTCCAGAGGAGATGAGACCAGAAGGAGATGCGGGTGTGCGTGAGAGAGAGTGGCAATGTCCCTTGAGCAAGCAGTGAATGAGATGCCAGTGAATGTATGATGGCCTTGTGAGTGTGTACGTTTAGAGTGATAAGACAGCTGTCTTACCCTGGTGGCACAGATGAGATAATTCATCTGTTTTCTGCACTGGATGGCCAACCTCTTGTGTGAGCATTGGCACTGACCACCACTGCCACTGCCTCCCAAGCTGGAGTGGTGAAACTATTGGGCCTCCTGCAGCCAGAGTGGGGGTAGAGGACGTTACGGCGGGCCTCCACAGTGTCCAGAAGGCATCCCAGCTGTGCATCCCTGAATCAGGCTGCTGCACTTTCTTGGCTTTTGGGGCCATGTCTTCCTCCTGGGTTGCAAGCATTGAGAAGTGTGCGTGTGACTGCAGTTTAAATATGGTGCCCTGTGTGAGGAAGTGGTGAGGTAACAGTGTGGCAGACAAATTGGATGCTGCCCACCAGCGAGACAGCATGATTCCTGTGGCTGCATAATTAATGAGGCGGGAAAGGGATAATACGGCACGAAAATTTTCCATTGCTTCCGGTAGGTAAAATGACTTTTTTTACCGCCTGCTACCGCACTTTGTGGAAACCTGGGATGATTCTGCCCTTAACTTTTACCTTCAATAAGTGGGGGACTTAATAGGGTTGCCGACTCTGGTTGGACGTATAAGAGATGTCATCACATGACCTCCGACCTTCAACTGCCCCTCCCCAGACTCCTCCCTTTGGTTACCCAACATGTGCATCATCTCAGAGCCCCACCTTCCCAAGGATTTTCAGTGTGTCCCGGTTTTGACTTTTGAAAATCTAGACTCTCACCAACTCTCAGCGAATGGAGCATTTGGCAAAACAGCGCAGTGTTTGTCCCTGTCTCACCAAAGGGCACCAGTCAACTGATCTATTTTATGCGTAAAACCTGATAGTCTTTAACATAAAAAACATCCACTTTATATATGATTAAGACTGTAAGACTCACACCAGTTAGACCCTTCAATCAGACTTGCAACTGAAAAGATTTCTTAGAATGGGTGAAGATGAATTTTAAATGATTGTAGTATTATAAAGACATCTTAAATATCTCAACATTATGATGTAATCTGACCTTAGTTGAGGTACAATCTTGTAATTCAATCTTGAGTCTTATGCATTACACTCTTGAGTAATTCCTGAATGTAAAAAAGATAGGCAAGGTAGGAGGAGAAGAAGCAAAATTATCCTTCAGCCTTACTTTTATTATTTGTTTGAATAAGAAATACCAGGAATCAAAGGTGGAGCATTCAAAGAAGTAAAGTGGAAAATTATACAGTGTGCACACTTCTCATCCAACCCACATTGTATGAGTTACTTAACTCAGAGAGATTGATTTGCATCTGCTGGTGTAAATCATTAAAAACTGATGCAAAACCTGCCTCAATGGATATCTACAAAGAAGGTTCAAATCTTTTGGGTCATCTTACTTGCATTAATTATTCACAGTTGTAAAGATCAAACTAATGTTGGGGGAATAATGAATATAAGTGAAATTTAAAAGGGCTGGAAAAATTACAGTAACAGGAAGTGTCACAAGACGGACATAAAAATTCTGACAGCTATTATAAAGGCTAAAAAAGGCATCTTAAATAATCAGTAACTTTTGTAAAACTGAATGGTCTATAAAGTAAGAATTGTCTGATTAAAAGAATGAAGGGAAAAGAAGCCTCACTTGTAGGCTGGAAGCTGCAGCTCCCGAGTTAGGTCACTGTTGGATGTTAGCCGGTTGTTCTTGTTGCAGACAGCACAACTCTGCCCCTCCTTCTGTTGACTTAAACTCTGAAAAGACATTTCCCCATAGACATTGCCAGGGAGGTGCAAAACTTCAAGGTGATTTAGACAGGTTGAGTGAATGAGCAAATATGTGGCAGATGCAGTATAATGTGGATAAGTGTGAAGTGATCCACTTCGGTAGGAATAACAGAATGGCAGAGTATTATCTAAAGGGTGATAGATTGGGAAATGTTGATCACAGGATCACAGAATTGTTATGGTGTAGAAGGAGGCCATTCAGCCCATCGTGTCTGCATTGGCTCTCTGAGCATTTTAGCTTAGTGCCAATCTCCTGCCTTTTCCCCATAACCCTGCACATTTTTCTATTTAAATAATCATCCAATGCCCTCTTGAATGCCTCACTTGAACCTTCCAGGCAGTGCATTCCAAACCCTAACTACCTGCTGTGTGAAAAAAATTTTTCTCACCTCGCATGTGCTTCTTTGGAAAACACTTTAAAACTGTGCCCTCTGGTTCTCGGTCCGTTTACAAGTGGGAACAGTTTCTCCCTATCTACTCTGTCCAGACCCCTCATGATTTTGAAAACTTCTATCAAGTCTCCTCTTAACCTTCTCCTCTCCAAGGAAAACAGTCCCAACTTCTCCAATCTTTCCTCATAACTGAAGTGTTTCACCCCTGGAACCATTCTCATAAACCTCTTCTGCACTCTCGCCAATGCGTTCACAATCTTCCTATAGTGAGGCACCCAGAAATGTACACAATACTCCAACTGAGGTCTAACCAGTGTCTTATATAAGTTCATCATAACCTCCCTGCTCTTGTGCTCTTTGCCTCTATTAATGAAGCCTAGAATACTATACGCTTTAGAAACAGCTATCTCTACCTGTCCTGCCGCCTTTAATGACCGATGTACACATACACCCAGGTTTCTCTGCTCCTGCAAACCCTTTAGAATAGTATCCTTTATCTTATACTGTCTCTCCATGTTCTTTGTACCAAAGTGTAGCACCTCACACTTCTCCACATTGAACTTCATCTGCCACCCATCTTCCCACTCCACTAATGTGTCAATGTCCTTTTGAAGTTCTACACTGTCCTGCTCACAGTTTACAATTCACCCAAGTTTTGTGTTGTCCGCAAATGTTGAAATTGTCCCCTGCACACCAAGATCTTGATCATTTATATATATCAGGAAGAGCAAGGGCCCCAATACCGGTCCCTGGGGAACTCCACTACAAACCTTCTTCCAGCCCAAAAAATACCCATTAACCATTACTCTCTGTTTCCTATTCCTCAGCCAATTTTGTATCCATGTTGCTACTGTCCCTTTTATCTCATGACCTCTAACTTTCTTCACAAGTCTGTTATTTGACTCTGTATCGAACACCTCTTGGAAGTCCATATACACCACATCAATGGCCTTGCCCTCATCAACCATCTCTGTTACCACTTCAAAGAAACTCCAGCAAGTTAGTTAGACATGATTTTCCTTTAACAAATCCATGCTGACTCTTCCGAATCAATCCACATTTTTCCACGTGACTATTAATTCTATCCCAAATGATTGTTTCTAGAAGTTTCCCCATTGCCGAAGTTAAATTGACTGGTCTGTAATTGCAGGGCAGATCTTTACAACCCTTTTTGAACAAGGGTGAAATGTTTGCAATTCTCCAGTCCTCTGGCACCTCCTCCAAATCCAGGGAACATTGAAAGATTATTGCCAGTGCCTCTGCAATTTCCACTCTCACTTCCTTCATTATTTTCGGATGCATCTCATCCGGTGCCTTATCAACTTTAAGTACCGACAGCTTATCCAAAACCTCCTTCTTATCAGTTTTAAACCCTTCTAGTGACTGAGTTTCCTCCTCTTTCACCATAGCCTGGGCAGCATCTGTCTTGTAGGTAAAGACAGATGCAAAGTATTCATTTAACACCTCGGTCATGCCTCTTGCCTCTATGTGTAAATCCCCTTTTTGGTCCCTAATTGGCCCTACTCCTCCTTTTTCCATCCTTTTACCATTGATGTGCTTATATTTCCTTTTATGTTAGCTGCCAGTCTTTTTTTATAATCCCTCTTTGCTTCTTGTATTTGTTTTTTCACATCCCTCCTGAACTTTCTGTATTCAGCTTGGTTCTCAATTATATTGGCTACCTGTCGTAAGCACATGTTTTCTTCTTTAACTTAATTTCTATCTCCTTTGCCATCCAGGGAGCTCTGGATTTGTTTGACCTACCCTTCCCTTTTGAGGGAACATACCTTGACTGTGCCCAAACCATCTCCTCTTTGAAGGTAGCCCATTGTTCAGCTCCTATTTTTCCCACCAACCTTTGGTTCCAGTCTATCCAGCCCAACTCTGTTCTTGCCCCATTGAAGTCCTCTCTCTGCCAGTTGATTATTCTTACCTTGGATTGACCAATGTCATTTTCCACCATCATCCTAAACCTTATAATACAATGATTACTGTCTCCTAAATGTTCTCCCACTGTCACTTGATCTACTTGGCCCACCTCATTCCCAAGAACCAGGTCTAGCAGTGCTTCCTTTCTTGTTGGACTGGACACATACTGCTGTAGGAAATCCTCCTGAACACAATCTAGGAATGCATGTCCCTCACTGCTCCTTACACTACCACTATCCCAATCTATATACGAGTAATTATAACGACCGTATGATGTTTACACCTCTCTGTAATTTCCTTGCAGATTTGTTCCTCTATATCCTTCCCACTAGCTGGTGATCTATATATTACACCGAGCAATGTAATTGCACCCTTCCTATTCCTTAGCTGTAGCCAAATCGATTCTGTCCTTGAACCCTCTAACACATCCTCCTTCTCCAGAACTATAATACTCTCCTTAACCAAAAATGCCACCCCTCCTCCTTTTTTTCCTTTCCTATCTTTTCTGAACACTTTGTAACCAGGAATATTTAAAGCCCAGATCTGCCCTTCCTTAAGCCAGGCCTCTGTTATCGCCACAACATCATAATCCCACAAGGCAATCTGTGCCTGTAACTCCCCAATTTTCCTAATTGTACTCCGTGCATCCACATACATGCAGTGTAACCCTGATTTAGACTTCATTACTTGCTCCCTTACTCCGGCTGCATCTATTAACTTACTGTTCTCTATGTTACTACTATCTGCCCCTCCCAGCATTCCATGCACTCTGGTATTACTTTCTAACATTCTCTCCTGGTTCCCACATGCCTGCTGAGTTAGTTTAAACCCTCCCCATCAGCACTAGCAAAATGACCTGCAAGGAACTCAGTCTCGGCTCCTGGTGACCTTGTACACCAATCACTGAAACCAAGCATGCAGGCACAGCAAGCAGTTAAGAAGGCAAATGGCATGTTGGCCTTCATTGCAAGATACTTGAGTACAGAAGCAAGGATGTCTTACTGCAGCTGTACAGGGCCTTGGTGAGACCACACCTGGAGTACTGTGTGCAGTTTTGGTCTCCTTACTTTAGAACGGATATGCATGCCATAGAGGGAGAGCAGTGAAGGTTCACCAGACTGATTCCTGGGATGGCAGGATTGTCTTATGAGGAGAGATTGGACTGACTAGGCCTGTATTCACTGGAGTTTAGAAGAATGAGAGGGGGTTTCATTGAAACGTATAAAATTCTGACAGGGATGGACAGATTGGATGCAGTGATGATGTTTCCTCTGGCTGGCGGGGGGGTGGGGAGGGTGGGGTCTAAAACAAGAGGTCACAGTCTCAGGATACGGGGTAGACCATTTAGGATTGAATTGAGGAGAAACCTCTTCACTCAGAGGGCAGTAATCCTATGGAATTCTCTACCACGGAGAGCTATGAAGGCCAAGCCACTGAATATATTTAAGAAGGAAATAGATAGATTTCTGGACTCTAGGTCAAGGGGTATGGGGAAAGCGTGGAAGTATATAGCATTGAGATAGAGGATCAGCCATGATTATACTGAATGGCAGAGCAGGATTGAAGGGCCGAATGACCTACTCCTGTTTTCCATGTTTCTCTATGGGCGGAATTTTACAGCCCCGTTGCAGTGGGGGCCATGCTGTAAAACATGGCGAGCCCTTCAAAAGTCCATTTAATTCAACCGGACCATAAAATCCCGCCAGTGTAAAATTGCACCCTATGTTTCTAACAATGCCTGGACATATTGCTGGTGGCATCAGGACAATAATCAACCTGACATGCATGCAATACCATGTAAAGAAGGATGTGAATGCTACTTTGTGATTGGAGTGCTTTTGAAGAACCATCCATTATAACAGTCAGTCTTATATCTGTGCTATTGGGTCAGAGTTGGAGCCTTGGCATGCACTAATCACCTGCAAAAAGTGAGGTAAACTTTTATGTGCAGATGGAGATGTGCAGATACTGGCAGATAGGTACAGAGGAACTCTCATGCAGGTGGCCTCCCTACATCCTTTCAGATCGCCAATTCTTCTTCTAAGGATCTCAGGGCCTTCCCCTTTGGGAAACCCATCAATGCTAGTCATGGTGCTGTGATAATAAAAATGTAAAACATTAGGTGCAAAGACACCTGAGAACTAAATATCAGGAGAATGAAATGTTCGGAAAATGGGCTTGAATTGGCTTCCAAACTACTCAATTGTTGTTATTCAATGCTCTTTAAACTTGTCTTCTGCAAATTTCTCAGCATCCCTGGATGCTCACATATATGGACATCCTATTGAAGCATCATAAACCCAAAACATGGTATGCAAACAAGCAGAGGCCCTGCCAGAATGATGCTTTTGTGTCATTAGCTAATATGGTGAAGCCTCTTCCCATTTCAAGCAGGAACCTTCTCCATCTGCCTGTTTCACTGATGGAGAAAGAGGGTGAAAGCCATTCAATAAGGGATTCCGGCCTTTTATCCTGTCATAACATTCTGTAAACAGACACAGATGGGATGAGGGTGTCAGCTTTGGCTCATTGGGGGCACTCTTGTCTCCGAATCAGAACATTAGGGCTTCAAAATCCACTCCAAAAATTTGAGCACAAATTTCAGCCAACATTCCAGCATAGTACTGATGGAGTGCTGCATGGTCAGCCTTTCTGATGAGACGTTAAAACTGTTGGCCATCTCAGCTGGGAGCAGGGATGTTCTCTCCGATATCCTGGCCAATGCTTACCCCTCAGCCAGAATCACTAAAACACAATGGCCGGAATTACGCCCAGGGTCCCCTCATTCACCCAGCAGTTGGCTGGCAGGCAGTGGAGGCATAAGATTGGGTAACATAGCGGGAGGTGGGGGTGGGAATTACTTAGCATTGGGGAGGCATCAGGCAGTCCGCTCATCCTTGGGCCGATTGAGGTAAACTCTAGTAGCCTGACTGCAGTCCAGGGAAGGTGGTGATGGTTCTCTCCTGTTTGGGCACCTTGCACACTCCTCCACCCATGGTACTCGCCACCCCTGTTTGTTCCCCCCTTGCCTTCCTGATTGTGTCGCCCCAACCCCCATCCCATTCCCATTCCCCTCCCCCAACCTCACCAACACTTTCCTGACTGGTCCTGGCGAAACTATCCCACTTGCCTTGGTGTTCAGTTCCAGCGATGTTCCTCATTGGGGACTGCCTGCAGCCCGATCAGTGGCCATCACTCCTGGTGGTGCTGCTGGGACTAGAGAACTGCTAGCCATCTGATTGGTTAGCAGGTCTCGGAGGTGGGGCTTTCTCCAAGTTGGGCCTGGAAGTCTCAGCCTGAGCCAGTTAATAGGCAGCTGGCTGCTAAATCAAGTCGGGCTTCCTGACCGTGTGGAGGCAGTCTCACCCCAACTTTTCAGCTGGGGCTCAGGGCCACCATCCCTGCCAAAATTCAGGCCATTTTCTGATCATTATCCCATTGTTGGTTGTGGAACTTTGCTGTGTCAGGCTTCACTGCTGCATTTCCTATATTACAATAATGACTACATTTCAAAACCACTTAATTAGCTGTAAAATGCTTTGGGACACCTTGAAATTTTGAAAGGTCTTATATAAATAGTTTAAGTATACCAGGCTGAATCTTAATCTGAATTGCTGGGAAGAGGGATTGGGGGGCAGAGGGGAAGGGGTTTTGGGGTCATGCCAGAGATTAAAATTCAAAGGAATCAGGGAAAGGAACTGGGCCCAACTTGAACATGCCCACTTCTGGTTTTAACGGAAGCTGGACAAGAGGCGACCGGTCAATCCACTCACAGGTAGTGGATTGATAATTGAAATATTATAATGAGGCTGTGTCTCTTCATTTTAACAGTCACTCTATTTTTAAGTTTAGACGGCCGATTTCCATAGCTTTGGCAGCTTAAAGGAGGCAAGAAGGGCTGAATGAGGTGAATGCACAGAATTGTTTGCGGGTCAGGTAATGGCGGAGTGCCCAACAAGCTATCTACTGAACCCCACCATGCAATCCGCCTGTACCACCCCATCAGAAGATCATGATAACCATTGGAGATTTGCTGCCATGACTATCGGACCAGACCCCACGATCAGGACCTCCCTGTGATCCAAACTTGCCCCCTACCCACCCATACCCAAGTCCAGGGCCGACCCCACACTGCCACCCCCCAACCCCACCCCCATTGCCTCTGTCACTGCCTTCATATACCTGCTTTCATAGGCTTCGGCTTTGTGAAAAAGGCTTTTTGCCTTAGAGGCCTCCGGCCTGTCAATCAGGCTGCCTGTGGGTGGGAACCTCACGGAAATAAATTTAAAGAAACACCACTGCTAATTCTGCGAAATATCTGGGTAACCCTTTCTTGTAGGTTTCCTGATCTGACACAATCACCTGCTTCACCACATCCCCTTCCCCACCCCCCTGTCGGCCTGAATAGAACTTACCTCCAGGCTAAAATCCAGTCCATGTCTTTCTTGCTTTTTTTATGTTACAGTTGTCTCAGCTACTAACGAGTCAGTCGTTCATGTTAATAGGAAGTTGACCTGTTTACCGTGGGATGATTCAGTGATTCTTCAAAGTTCTAGAAACCAAGCCAGCTTTAAAAAAACACTTGCGCTGTGTATCACACTAACAGCAGGTGCTCCCCACCCACACCTCCCGCCCCTCATTCCATCCCGTTCCCTTTGCCATCCATCCACTCCTTTAATGGTAATAACTTCAACATTATGTTTTATCTGACTGCTGGCCACTCATTGATCAATACTATATCTCCCATTCCAGTAGTTTTCAACTGCAAGGTTAGAAAAAAGTAGTCCCATCGTACTTAACAAGTTTATGGTTTAAATACATTAGTCAGCATCGTACAGTGAAGGAATTCTTATTGCTGGCAACAGGGAGCAATAGAGATACAGACTATTGTTTGACCAACTTAGCTCATTGCTGTTATGCCAATTAAGTTATACTGTATTATGGACAGGAGAGGGACAGGCAAGCTGCACTGATTTCCTCTCGCTACCTGTCCGTAAGCAGAAGGTGTTTTGAATTATTTTTTAAAGTATGCAGTGGCATGGTTTTGCAATCTCTTTGTTTGCATGATCCCACTTACCAATAATCCACAGCAAGCTCGCGTTATGAATTACCCAAAATTCAAAAACCGGGGGGATGAGTGTTTGCAACTTCCCACTCCCCCACCACCTCCCCCCGCCACCCACCATCCCCCCCCCCTCCCCCGCCGCCCCACACACACACATACACATTACAAGAACCAAAGAAATTAATATTAGATCACATGAATCCAGAGTCCAATGAGTAATTCTTCCATGTAAGATTTCAAGATTTCGAGGTCAACTGGCTGAAGACATGATTTATAGGGTTCACTTCACTGTTGGTGCGGATATTGCAGATGAAGTAGGTGCAAGAAACCGGATCAGTTTTGCAGGCGATGGTAGGAAATCTCCCAGCAGAGACAGGCTTGGAGGAGCTGAGAGATGGCAACCGACTGCTTGCTCAGCCAGGTGGCTGGAGTCCTTTCCAGTTGATGCTAAAACAGCAGTCTGAGCATTTCTCAGTTCTCAAAGGCATACAAAGATTTCAAAATGGTCAGTTGAGTATTGTGACCTTCTTTCTCCACAATAACTTCAAGAGGGATGTTTATCCAGTGTTTGGAACTGGCTTTGATTTCAGGACTGTAAATGTCCCAGTCATTAACTGATTTCAGGAAGCCATTGTCTATGCAGACCCCCTGACCCTGCTAAAAAGGTGAGCTTATGCTTATGCAAATGACATCTCTTGGTCTCCTTTTGAAATGGACCTGGACAGTCCCAGGTGTGATATGAGTCTGTTAGCAGTTCTACAGGCATAATGAATCTCGATGGATGAGTCTCCTGGTTTTGTGATTACAAGGGCTCTGTACAATGAGGTGTGAGATTCTACCGGCTGAGAAAATAACTTGTTTGTTCTTGTAACTCCTGGTGGTAACTCCCAAAACAAAGGGCATGTGACTTGTAGCAGCCATCTTTTTTTGGTTCAGTAGAAAGTCAACTTTTTAAAAATGGTAAAAGAATAAAGTTCTGGATTACTTTTCATGTCCCAGGAACCCAACAACTATAAGTTAAACACTCTCAAAATAGCCCAATTCCAACTTAAATGGCTATGGATTAGTGGTAAGAAATAGACTTTTTTTCATTTGTTCATGTGTTGTGGGCATCGCTGGCTAGGCCAGCATTTATTGCCCTTCTCTAAATGCCTTTGAGAAGGTGGTGGTCAGCTGCCTTCTTGAGCTACTGCAGTCCACATGTAGTGGGAACACCCATAGTGACGTTAAGGAATAAGTTCCGGGATTTTGACCCTGGATCGGCAATGTAGTTCCAATTCAGGAGGTGTGTGGCTTGATGGTGGTCGTGTTCCCATGCATTTTCTGCCCTTGTCCTTTTAGGTGGTACAAGTTGCGGGTTTGGAAGGTGCTGTCTAAGGAGCCTTGGTAAGTTGCTGCAGTGCATCCTGTAGTTGGTACGCACTGCTGCCACTGTGCATCTGTGGTGGAGGGAATGAATGTTTGTGGATGTGGTGGTGCCAATCATTTGGCTGTTTTGTCTGGATGGTGTCCAGCTCCTTGAGTGTTGTTGGAGCTGCAGTCATCCAGGCAAGTGGGGAGTATTCCATCACACTCCTGATTTCTGCCTTGTAGATGGTGGACAGGCTTTGGGGAGTCAGGAGGTGAGTTACCCACCACAGGATTCCTAGCCTCTGATCTGTTCTTGTAGCTACAGTATTTATATGGGGAGTCCAGTTCAGTTTCTGGTCAATGGTAACTTCCTGGGATGCTGATACTGGGGATTCAGTGATGGTAATGTCAAGGAGAAATGGTTAATTTCTCACTTGTTGGAGATAGTCATTGTGTGGCACTTGAGTGGCATGAATGTTACTTTCCACTAATCAGCCCAAGCCTGGATATTGTCCAGGTCTTGCTGCATATGGACCTGAACTACTTCAGTATCTGAGGAGTCACTAATGGTGCTGAACACTGTGCAATATTCAGAGATGATAATGGTTAGGCACGGCTTTTTTTGTTTTAGCTGCTGGAATGGTCCAGTGAAGCTCAGCAGATGGTGTCATAGAATTACATAGAATGCACAGCACAGAAACAGGACATTCAGCCCAACCAGTCCTTGCCAGCTCTGTCATTCATTGTTTCAAAAACCACAACACATTTAGAAAGGAAACTGCAAGGCTACAAAAACCCTATGGTTCTGAAAAACAAAACTCAAGTTAATCAGGCTTCTGAACATGTTCTCCTTATAAACCACAATCTCTGTGTTGCACAAAATACCAGCACATATACTCCAGCTGGCTCAGACAGTGTTGCCACAGCTCCCTACCATTCGGTCTGCGAGATAGCTTTGCTGCTAATTTATTTGAAGTTCGATGGCCTTTCAAACATGCCAAAGATGTTTACTTAGGTGTAATCTTTTCTAGATGTAGAACATCTGAAATTTCTACAGGCTTCATCAAAAACAAACACAATTTGATAATAATACACAAAGCAAAATATTGCAAATGTTGGAAATCTGAAATAAAAACAGAAAATGCCAGAATCACTCAGTGGATCAGGTATCAACTGTGGAGAGAGAACCAGAGTTAACGGGCGAAATTTCATTGAAATAGACATGCTCGAAGAGATATGTGGAGGGGGGCGGTGAGAAAGTTGGTGAGTGAGTGGTGGGTGGCAGTGGCTCCAGGAAGCAGTTAGTGAGAGATGCAGGGGTCACCATGGCTCTTTAACTCAGCCAAGGCATTAGCACCCTACTTTGGGTTTTCTGATCAATCACAGAGGGAGGAATCGTTCCGGATTTGCACAAAGTGCCATAGCGGGCGGTAAAAAGTTGCTTTACTTGTCAGCCACAATGCCGGGTTTTCATGCCGTATTGTCCCATCCCCAGTGTATCCCATTAATAATGCATTCCTGGGAAACACACCAGATCACTGGCCTCTGATTTGCCCGCCTGACTGTAGCCTCAAACCTTCAATAATCTGGTCGCCATATTTAAAGGATGCCCCTTCATAGAGCTAGCTCTCTCAAAGGGATTGGAAGCTACTGGAAAGTCATGGCTGCCAAAGGGAGGAAACACACGGCCCCAAAATTTAGTGATGCACCCCTTGGATGCCTACTGGATGCAGTGGAAGACCGCCATGAAGTTCCTCTACCCCCACCCTGGGTGAAGACCAGCAAGCAAGGTCACGAATCCTGCATGGAGGCAGTGGCAGCAGTGGTCAGCACCAATGCCCTGCAAAAGAGGACAGGCACCCAGTGCCGAAAGAGGATGAATGATCTCCTCCTTTCCGGCAGGATAAGTCACTCTTCTCATCACTCTCAACTCACACAGTCACAAACCCTTCACACATCCACAGGGATCTCACTCACTGCCAGTTCAAGGGACGTCGCCATCCACTCTCTCACAAACACCTTTATCTGCCCTGCAGATCATGTCCTCATCCCATCCACGGCACCGCTCACCACACACACATGCCAGGTATCCTTCTCATCTGGCCTGGCAGGCATCCTGCTTACACCCTCTTCATCTGTATTCATGCAGGACAAGCTGGCTCACAACAAAAGGGAGAGGTTGCAGACCGGTGGAGGAATGCCAGAAATCAAGGTCCTCACTGACTTCGAAAACAGAGCCCTCCAGCTGGCCAGTGATGATCTGGACCATTCCTGTGAAGTCGGCAGTGCTCAACCAAGTGAGGATCCAGCAGTGTAACATCCACCAGGCAACCATGCTGTGAGTGAGTTCCCCTGTTCCGCAGTCCCCTGCAATGCACTAATTATCTCTCCTTGCTTTCACAGGCACATCTGGGAAGCAGCCGAGGGGGTCCACAACACAGGTCCTTGACTCAAGCACTGAAGACACCTCAGAAGAAGAATCTGATGACACCCTAATTGAAGACCCATCACAGCGCTCATCCACAACCCCCATCAAGGTAGAGGCACACGCCTCGGTGGGACCTAGATTTAGAATAGCCTCAGGGTCACAATCTGATGAGCACATCGCACTGTCTGATCCATAGCAGGCGGAGGCTAGTTTCTGTGACTTGGGGGACTGCTGGGGGCCAAAAATCTGCTGCCAGTCAGATCAGGAGCCTCTGGACTCAGTCATGTCACAGTTGCTGGAGCAAAAAAGGCAAGCTCAGGAACTTCAGGAAGGGATGTCCGCTGCACTCCTCAGATTGCAAGGCACGATGGAGGAGTCCATCCACCTTCAGTCTGAGGTGATAGCACCGGCATGCCAAAGCGCCGAGGTCAACACTGGTAGGATGGCAGCCGCCATGGAAACCTTGGTCCAGGGCGTAGCAGTCAGCAGGTTGCCTCCACTTCTGCTGTGGATGCCCAGGGTGCACCAAGACGTAGTGGCAGGGTTAGGAAAGTTAAGAAAATGTAGTTGCAAAGCCTGGGCAGGGGTGTTAATCACTTGCACATAATTTTCACTATCGTAAATTAACTCCCAGGAATGTCTCTTTGCTTATGCTCCTTGTTATGATGAACAGCATTTGTGTCACTCAGATGTGAAACCTTGGTTCCTGCTCAACATAAAGGCAGGTGTCTCAGTCCAGGGCCTCTTCCATGTGCAGCCTGTAACCTTCCGACCAAGCGATGGTCCGGCCTCTCACTCACGGGACACATTAGTGAAGCCTGCACCTCGATGGTGCTTGTCATTGCTGCCAGAATGTAGTGGGCAGGCGTCACAGAGTTCTGTCATTCTCTCTGTGTGCTCTTAGCACCTTTAAAGTGGGGCTGGGCCCCATCCCTTCAGCATCTGTGACCAGTGATGCTGTGCTCCTGAAGGGGTCAGGTACTGAAGACTGATGAAGAATCAGGTGCATTTAAAGTTTCACAGTTGCATCTCCATTATATGACCCTGATCAAAGAGCGCACACGAGCTGCCCTCAGCCAGACAGCAGTTAGACATTCACAGAGGCTATGTGAAGATCTATGGAGTGTCCTCACTGCATGTCGTCATCATCCTCTTGGAATCTAGTGACTCTGCATCTCCATGACATGAGCCTGAGCACTGGGAGTATGTGCACTGCCACCAGCCACACAGGAGTCAAATGTTTACAGATGCCCTTGGTGAGGATGTCAGGACTGTCCTCCCTGCATCTCGTCATCATCCTCCACAAATCTTACAGCTATGAGGGTCTCCCGAGTGCGCCTGCCTCGTCTGGCCAGTGCGATGGCCTCATCGCTCACATCCTGGTCTTCTAGGACCTCATCATTGTCATCCCCCTTGATGTCCTCCTCATCAGAGAAGACATGCAGATCTTCCATCTCCTCCTCAACCAGGACCTCACCCCGTTGCAGTGCCCGGTTGTGGAGTGGGCAGAAAAATTACAATGATCTGCGACGCCTTCTGGGGACTGCATTGCAGTGCTCCACCGGACCTGTCGCGGTACTGGAACCTCATTTTCAATAAGCCAATTGTTTGCTCCACCAAAATGTTGGTTGTGGCATGAGCCTCATTATACCGTCACTCTGCTGTGGTCTGAGGTCACTGCATGGGCATCATCTGCCTCGTCCTTTGTGGGTAGCCCTTGTCCTCAAGTTGCCCACCCTGCAGCCTCTGTGGACCCTGGAAGATGTCAGGGATCTGAGACAAGCTAAGGATGTAGGAGTCATGATGCTCTCTGGGAATCGTGCGCAGATCTGTAGGATGCATTTATGGTGGTCACACATCAGCTGAACATTCAGTAACTGGAAGCCCTTGTGGTTAACATAGTTCACTGCTTGTTGTCACGGAGTTCTGAGCACCACGTGAGTGCAGTCGACGGCACCCTGCACCGGTGGAAAACCAGAGATCTGTGCAAATCCCAGCGCTCTTGTTTCCTGGCTTTCCTGATCCCGGGAGAAATGCCAAAGTTCTGTGCCTTTGCAAAGATGGCATCCGCGACCTCCTGGATACAGTTGTGTGTGGAGACTTGCAAGATCCTGCACAGGTCATCTGTGGAGCCCTGGAAGGAGCCACTGGTGTAAAAATTGAGCGCCACGGCCAGTTTCATGGCCATTGGAAGTGGATACCCTCCAAGTCCTCATGGCGCTAACTCCTGCAGACTATTTCCCTATACATGCACAATCTTTGGTGACACCGGTTCTCAGTCATCTGCAGGAATGACAAATGCTGCCTATAGACCCTGGGTCTAGTGAGGCGCCGAAGAACGATGGCTCTCTGTGGATTTTCAGTTTCATGCACAGCGGGCCCTACCGCCCCTTCACCTTGAGGGAGGTGCTCCTCCCTTTGCCCAGCCAGGCACCTCCGCCACACTCTACTTCTTCTTTTCTGCTGTCTGAAAGCCAGGAGGCAGACCACCAAATCACCAGGCTCCATGATCCTGATGTTCTTCTCCTGCAGGATCAAAGAGAGAGTCATGGGATTTAGCATATGTGTCCAAAGAGCCCTCATAGTTACATCTGAAAGCCCCTTCATGATTGCAGGAGAGCACTGGCCACCACTTGGTTAGCCAGTGTGCGGTGCACTCATTGGCTGTCCGAAACCCAACCCATCTCCACCCCACTTCACTTGATCGATTGGCAGCAGCTTCGACCACTGGACTGCATGCTGTGCTCTCAGCTCAGGCACAGGCATTCTCCTAATCTGTACTGCAAGGCTGCGCTGTTAGCTTGAACCATGAGGGATATTGTTCCAAACCTTAATAAAGACATTGCAAGGGGCTGTGAGCGCCTCCTCCAGTGACTGCGCCATGGCCACCTTTCACAAGGGGATTTTACTACTTGCCCAGTCAACCAATTGCTCTCCTGCTCCCAAAACGCACATTAATTTTCAGTCTGTGCCCAAGGGATGAAAAACTCTGGAGCATTTGGTGGCACCTTCATGCTTTTGTGTTGCGTGAGTGGGCAGAAAAGCTTCAGAGGCCCGACTCCAAGCATGTCACTGAAGTGCAGCTGAACAGTCTCAGCTGTGGAAGAATGCTCACTTTTAACAAGTTTTCCAAGTGCGTGACCGCTTCCCTCACCCTCCCCTTTCCTATCACCACCCCAGCATGTGCTTGTTTACTTCCTTCAGCCTGTGCTGCCTTGGCCCCCCTCCCCTTCCCCGTGCACTCCCAGGCCTGACCAGCACTAGAGCCCTTGTCCTGGCACCGCACTAAAAGCTAGCCAGGAAAGAAATGACTTGCTGTGCCCCCGTGAATGTGTGGCACCTCTTCCTTGATGTCCTATGGGTGATGCTTGTGAGTACTCGCCTCCGAGTTCGCCTTGAAATTCAGGTCACCAGCTGCACGCCTTTTAAAGACAGCTGTGAAGCACACTGTCCTGAAGTCACGCCCACATGAGCGTAAATTTTATGTGGAGGAATTATTCCGGTGAGCAGGACTGATAATGAGATGCTCAAGTATTGAAATTAGGTTCCCAACGTGTGCCAGCATTGATGGGTGGACTGGACAATCACAAACTGGTTTCACGAAGGATTGAAACCAATTTTTGGCCTTCTTGTTGTATTGTCCTGCCCGCCGCCTGCTGCCAATGGGGATGGAAAATTCCAGTCAGATGCAGGCATATTGAAGGATTTCTAGTTAAAGGAAGCTTGGTAAAGGTCATGCAGACCAAACTCTACCTTTCTTCCTGCGGTTTCAGCAATCACAGGAATGGAAAGGAGATGCGAGAAGGCTTCCACCTGGCCCCCATGCGTCTCTGAGGGCCTGCTGCAGCCTGTGAGGAACTGCAATGACAAGGCCAATTACTCAAGCCAAATGGCTGTGGATGGAAGTGGCTGAGGGAGTGAGCAGCAGGAGTGCGGTCCCTCAAGCCTGCATTCAGTTCCCCATGAGGCTCAATGACCTGATGAGGGCAGAAAGGTGAGTAGAATCCCACTTTCCGATGCCAACCCCCACACTCTGACTTCCTCAGCATTTTCCTGCATATACTCCTCAGACCAACACATCTTCCATCTCCACCCATTCCTCTCTCTCTACAACCCCATCTGAACAGCCAATACTAATGCTCACTTCACCTCATTGCCATTTCACACTTGTCCCTCACACAGACCCTCTGCAAATGTAATCATTCTATCTACTCTACACTATCTATTTCTCACACTCATAACTCTCTGCTTGCAATAGAAAGCACATAACTCAAGGAAGCGGCAAAGAATTGGGGCAGGTGGGGCACCTTCCAATGAGAACCACCTTGGAGGCCATTGGCGATGCATGGCCTCCTTCCAGGAGGCTGCAGATGTCAGCAACAACCTGCCACAAAAGCTGAGCCCCAGGAGGCAGTGATGTTGAAACACATCCAGAGAGCTGATCCTCTGCCTGTAGACCTTATTGGGGAATATTGCATGGCTGGATCCCTGCACCCAGCCTCTCTGCCCTGTGGAGGGGCATGTGGCTGCAGAGAAGGCAACTGGTTCTGCTGCTTGTGTTGCCTCTGCTGCACTGGGCGTTGTTCTGGCTGCTCCTCTTGTCCTACATCAAAGGTCCACAGTGGAGCTACGTAAGCTGCTCTGGTGCTGCAGTGAAGGCTGACAGCAGGGAAGTGCAGATCATGATCTGTAAAGTCCAAGATATGTGAAACGACTTCCAAAAAGTTGGAAATGAGCTGTGAAATCAAGCTCTCAGGCCAAATACTATGAGCTCAAACCTTTCCCATAGGCGGGCCATAATGGTAAATTCCACACAATTCAGGAAACTCTTGTTCAGACTGTTTAACCAGAATTTACGGTTAAAGGCTGAATTAATTGATTATCTAAATATTTAAATGACTGACGCAGCAGTTCCATGGGGGTTTCCCACTCACCACCAAATGCACCCTGGTGAAACCCTAAAGTGGGCGGGGTAATGTCAGCTTTCCAAACCTGTCAGTTCTCAGGGATTTAAATGTCACCAGCGCCTGCACCTGCCCCCTGACCCGCCGCCCACGCCCCCCCCCCCCCCCCCCCCCACCCCACCTTGGCAGTGAAAATTCTGCCCAATGTTTAGGGTCAATGACTTTCCTCTTTCCACATAGGAAGGTTGAGACAGCAGAATCAGCAGATTTGCACTAAGTGCCATTTTACCCACTGGCCACGATGGT
The DNA here is from genome assembly GCF_964194155.1 of Cetorhinus maximus. Classification (NCBI taxonomy): domain Eukaryota; kingdom Metazoa; phylum Chordata; class Chondrichthyes; order Lamniformes; family Cetorhinidae; genus Cetorhinus; species Cetorhinus maximus. Next base: position 98,831,392 of record NC_135886.1, on the reverse strand, counting down.
GGGTTTTCACAAACCCGCCACATTGCTTATGCGTTCCCGGGAAATACGCCGTTTCAATGGCGGGCAGGCTTGGATTCACCTGCCATGCTGTCACCTCGCTGCTTCATCATGCCAGGCACCAGATTTAACGCATAGCCGCACTCAGCGCTTCCAGCCCAGAATGGCAGCAAAGAAGTCGTGGCCCCAAAAAGCAAGAAGGCTGCAGCCCTTCAGCACCTTTTGGGCGCCATGGAGGCCATTGTGATGTCCTCTACCCCCACCCTGGCCACAGGAGTGGCAGTTACATTACCAATCCAGCTTGGTAGGCGGTGGCAGTGGTGATCAATGCCAATGCTGCATAGAAGAGGTTGGCCATTCAATGCAGGCAGATCTCATCCATGCAGCCAGGGTAAGGCAACCATCTCATCACTGTAAACCCTCACACTCAAGCCCATCACACATTCACTGGCATCTCACTCATTGCCAGATCAAAGGACATCACCAACTATTCTCACACACATACCCTCACATGTCCATCTGGCCTCATCTCCTGTGAAGATTGCCTCCTCAACCCTCACCATCTTGAGGCCACTTGTACAGGTCAACATGTGCCCCCACACACACCCTGGGATACCCCGCCTCCCCAGTACAACTCTCATCCTGCAGCCTCTTCCCTTGCCTGGGGCTACTTCTCCCCCTTCCCCAAGCAAGCCCTAGCCCTGCAGCCAATGAAAGGCCACCCACATATGGCTGATCTGGTAGGTAGAGACTTGCCCGTGAGCTCCTCTAAAAGTGATGTGGTGCTGTCTGTGAAGCCTGGCGCTGACTGTGAATGCTGACCGAAGCAAGGCAGGCAAACAAACCTTGAAGCCCCAAGCGAAGTGTAGCTTGCCAGGTGCACGTCGCTTATGTGTTGTGAAACATGCCGATGTGTCTTCCAGCCGACGTGGGTGGATGATCCAGCTGGTGGGGGGAGCGATTCTGGTGGGCTGGCCTAATAATGATATGCGGATGTATTACAATGAGGTTCCCGATGTCCAATGGCAGGAAATGCAGCCCGCCATTGGTGGGCTAAGCGGACAATCGCAAACTGGTTTCACATTGTCCTGAAACCGATTGCGCCCTATTGCCCCCTCACACCATCAAACACGCCCAACGCCGGCAGGCACGGAAAATCTAGGCCTAAGCCATCCAACCCCTCGAGCCTACATGTCACCATTCAATTGGATCATGGCTGATCTGTACCTCAAATCTATTCACCCACCTTAGCTCCATATCCCTTGATATCCTTACCCCAAAATCTATTGACCTGAGTCCTGAAAGCTCTAAATGTTCCAACAGCCACAGGCTTTTAAGAGAATTCCAGGTTTTCACTAATCTTTGTGTGAAAAAGTTCTTCCTGAATTGGTTTTGTTAATGGTTAAGCTCTAGTCTTAAAATAATGTCCCCTTGTTCTCAATTTCCCTCTATTAGTGGGAATAGTTTATTCTCTATCCCATTGAATCCTTGGGCATTTGGATCAGATCACCCCTCAATCTTAAACACCAAGGGAATATAGCCATGTTTATGCAACCCATCCCCATAATATTACCCCGGTATGATTCTGATGTTACCCTCACCTGCTGTATTTCTAACAATTTTGACATTTGAAATTTTAGACCCAAAAATGTATGGCTTATCCTGAATCAAACATTTAAAACATGAACCAAAAGTCATGGTAATGAAGCATGGGATGGTGGTGTGGTCAGAAGGTGAGGATGATGCAAGGAAAGTTTTCTTATAAAGGGAGGTACCCTCAGCTGCTCCTTACAATGTTCCAGTAAAAGAGGACAAGTTGCTTGTGGGTTCAGGTGGGAAATGGTGGATAGTATCTGATATAATCAGCAACAATTTCAGTTTTAGATGTAAAGTCAACATTGGAGGCCATTATTGCTGTTTCCGGGTGTTTTGACAGACCCTCCATATGATCGAGATTGCACTTGTGCTGCAGCAATATGAACACTTTTAATCCAGCTTTTAACCTTTCATTTCACCAAAGAAAGAAGTAAGCATATGCTTTAATGCAATGTCTTAATGCAGCCTGAGCATGTCTCAAAGTGATTCACAATCAATGCGGGCAAATGTAGTAGCCAATTTGTGCACAGGAAGATTCAGCCAAACAACAAATGAGATGAATGAACAGTTGATCTGTATTTTGGTTGTGTTGACTGAGGCAGGGTAATCTGTTTGGCAGGGAATGGGGAGAATGCCCTGCTCCTTTTGAAGCAGTGTCAGTGACCTTCTACTTCCACCTGCTCAATTTATTGTATAAGAAAGATAACATTTCCAATAATGAACTATCTCTCAGTGCTGCACTGGAGTGTCACAAATTATATGATTAAGTCCTAGTGTGAGGTTTGAACCCACAATCTCCTGTTCCAGAAAATTAGCTACTGAAGCAAGCTGAGTTGGTAAAAATAATCTGTCACACAAATTGATCTTGTTACTGATTATGATATAGAATCATAACTGATAATCTGATTAAATTTGTTTTCAGAATGTATTGGAATTTGAAGGACATTAATGCAGAATAAATTGGACATTTTTAGAAGAGACGTTGGCCTGGATTTTAACACTCCCCTCCATTGGGGTAAAAAGTGGGAGGACACGTTCAACCCAGCCTACCCTCTGCCCATTCCCATCACTGCAATTTTACCAACAGCAGGGCGATGGAGTCAGCAGCCTGGCAGATAGAGGGCCAACTGAGGACCTTAAATGGTCCATTAATGCAATGGTGGGAGAGGCTCACACCAAGCCTGCCAGTCGGCAGGTCTCCCTGGGCAGGTGGTCTGGGGGAGTCCCTCCTTAACTGGCCTCATGGGTCCACAGAAGGCACTCCCCCCCCAACCCCAACCACAGTGTAACCTACTGCCCCCCACCCCCTGCTCCCCACCCAGGTTTCCTTCCTCTCTTGTCCTTTCAAACCCCAGCTCCCCCACCCCCTCAGCAATCCCCAAGTACAAAGTTTTGATTGCCTCCTCAAGCCTCAAGCGCAGTAACAGCAGAGGCCACCACTCCCAATGTGCTGCCAGTACTGGATAGCGGCCCATCAGATGAGCTCTCTGAGGTGGGACTTACTGGGCAGAATTTTCCCCCCGTCTGGGGAAAGCTTAAGAACGGACGCGCAGATGTGCGCCTCCGATCGGTGCCCCCAATCGGGGGCACGCCACCATTTTACGTGGGCGGGCCAATTAAGGCCCACCCAGCGTGACATCCGCACGGAAACGCTATGCGCTCCCTATGCAGGCGGGTGGGGTGGGATTCCCTGAGCCAAGAGTGCGCTCTTTCACGCATGCGCACAAAAGAGCGCACTCATCTCCCTAAGGCTAAGTGCTGCCTCAGGGAGATTGACTGTACAGTAAAAAATCTGAAAAAAAGAAAAAAAAATTCCCTGACCTGTCCCCTCATGTGACACTGTCACATGAGTTGGGACATGTCCATAACTTTTAAATACACTTTAATTACATTTTAAAAAATCTATATGAAACCTCATCCCGCCCATGGATGAGGTTTTATGCTTTTTCTAATGCCCGCCAGGGCTCCTGGCCTGCCTGCCAACCTTAAGGTTGGACGGGCAGGTTCATTAATTAGTTTAATGACTCTGTCAATGACCTCAATTGGCCATTGACAGGTCGGCGGACACACAGCTGATTCTGCTGAGCCCCCACCTACCTGAAAATTTAAATGGGGCGGGGTGACGTCGGGAGTTCTGCCTGATGTCATCCTGCGTCATTTTACATGCTCGCCGACCGGAAAATCCTGGCCAATGTTCCTGAGGGGTATAAGTCCCACTTCCAGCGTATTAATGACCAATGACCGCAGGGCTGGCAGACTGCCCTCTGACTTTTGAGCAGGATGGGGAACCACAGCACTTCACACAATTCAGCCCATATCTTAGGAAATAAAGGTATTTGGGGTTACGTGGAAGGGCTAGGGAATAGTGAATAACATGGCAAAATTGACTCTGTGGGCCAATTGTCCTACTACTGAGCCAGTAGCATTACTACATTCACTGCAAGTAAGTTTTAAATGCTTTGCACAACAGTTGGCTTTGCCAACACTGGGTGCAAAATTATGATGTAAATGATCAACCCTCTAACCTATTTACTTCGACTATTCATGAAGTATTTAATGAACAAAGCAGTTGTTGAGCAATTTGCTCATTTTCCAGTCCATCTTTTAAAAAACAACCTAAACTGGGTTTGAGTTTTGGTCATAGCGACTCACATGTTGGATACCATAGCTGGGTAAAGTTGAACAGACAAGTTGCAGTTTTTCCCCGAAGACTCAGACTCATCACCAGCTAAGAAACCGTGCTTTTAAAGGTGCCCCAACTCTCAGCTACATGTAGGTTTTGCCACCAGCAGTTGTTCTGGTTTAACTGTTTGCATATTTGCTTTGGAACAGAGTGTTTACATTTGCACATAATTTAGTGGTTTCTAATGCATAACCACTGCTTTGTGAAAGAATGTGTTGGATCTTAATGGAAAATGACAAAAACAGATTTTAAAAAAAAACTCAGTCATTTTATTTGAGTTATCTGGGATCAAAAATTGGCTGAAATATATACTTGTTTTGAATGACTTTTTAGCCAGCCCACTTTGGTCCGCAGTCAAATTAATGCCAAATTTCAAACCAGCCAACATGTGCTTCTCCTATAGTCTGACATTAATAGGGCAGACTCAGTTATAGAGACCATCATGACTAAAGTAGGAAGTGGAAATGTCACTACGGAACCGAAACGTCACTCTGCAAATCTATTTAAGGCACATCACTGGGCAACGGAGGAATCGTTGCATGTGACCTGCTCACCCTTTGAGCCCACTCGGCTTTTCTCTGCAAAAGTTCTCAAAAATAGAACACTCGAGTCAAGCCTTTTAAAACTCTTCACCATTGTAAAGATTCACATTTCTGTAGAAAAAATACAACATATACAAGTACTTTATATAAATAGGCTAAATAACAGTGAAAAATAAGATTTACACCGTGGTTGCAGAGGCAGACACAGATTCTCATTTGATGTCCTTTCCATGTCGCTTATTTTCAATTTTGCAAAGAAGCTGAAGGTTCAAAATTTCTTCCATTGCAAAAACTCTTCAGCTATATTCCTTGGAGTTGAGCTGAATACCGTTTTCATTGATCTCTTGGCGTGACAGTCTTCTCCTGAATTCATCAGTTGTGAAATAGTATATGACCGGGTCCAGGCAGCAGTTCAAGCTGGCAAGACACAGCGCAATTGGATGGAAGGTCAGTATGATCTTCTTGATGGAGCAATCTTCAATGCGTCCGGCTATAGCCAAAAAATGCAAGGGGAAGGTAACATGATACGGCGCAAAGCAAACGAGGAAGACCATGCTGCAGGTTAGCACCATCTTTAAGGCTTTCTTCTTTTCCCCACTGTCTTGCAAGACAGGGTTTTTCTCTCGCAGGGACATGATGGTTTTCCAAGAGCAGATCATCGTAATGATGAGAGGTAGCACAAATCCTGCGAGTTCAGCCAGAGTTACCATGATAACAGAAGTAGGGACACCAATTTCGATTATCGGAAGGTCCGCAAAGCAGTTGTTGAAATGGCTGGAATTGTTTCTTGTATCGAGCCTCATGAGTGGGAATGGCAGGCAAGCGGCGCCCACCAGCAGCCACCCTATGATACTCACATAGACATCGTACCGGCGTTTACTGTTGTTGTACTTGAAGGGGTAGATCAGATAGAGGCACCGTCGGACACTGATGCAGACCAGGAAGAAGATACTCGCGTACATGTTCACATACTTAAGGTAGAAACAAAACATGCACAGAAAGCTGCCAAAAGGCCAGGCATGGTGCAGATAGTAGAAAATTCGGAGCGGTAAAGACAAAACCTGTGCCAGGTCAGCAATGGCCAAGTTAATCATGAATATCACTGCCCTCTTTGTCTCCCTGACATAAGCATGGAACACCCATAGAGCCAGAACATTTGCTATTAAGCCCGGGATAAATATTATAGCATACATGATAGCATACAGGAAATTTGTTGCATTCCGGTCATCATTGCAGTGTGATGAATCGTTTGACATTTTCCAATTACCTTTTAATCACGAGTAAACCTAGGTGAGTATGGATGAACTGGAGGATAAAATCAGAAAAAAATGGTTCCTGGGATTGAAAAAAAAGGTAATCAATGGACGAAATTCTTAAGAAAAGGTTATTTCACAGATTTTTGAGTACAGCAGTGTCAATTCTTCAACTTGCTTGGTCTTTCTTAACCATTAAACTTGATTTGCGGATTAAACATTGATCCAATGCTACCTTCAGGTTGTAGACATGATTCATGTGTCAGGGCTGAAAACCCAGAAGGAAAATGATCATACAAAGCTTAACGAGTCCTTGCCATCGGCTTGCTGTGGGTGTCTAAGAATATCCTTCAGTGTGCCCCCAGTTGCTTAATGGTGCTTTTATCATCCCCATTTTCCTCCTTGGTAACCTCTTTGCGACATTTCAGGTGATTGCTCTGTGTTTTCTCCCTCGTAATGTTCTCACTGGCTGGTGATACTCACTTCTGCTTTATGCAGTGAGTACTGTGCTGTTGGGGTGACATCTACAAGCATTTCCTCTGACCCACTCACACATGCAGTTAGCTGATGGTTGAGATAAGAGAGTTCTTTTATTCAAGTCTCCACTCGGCTTTTCTGCCAGAGGTCTCACTGAAGCTAGAATTCTGAAAAATAACAGACATAAAATAAAGATTTACCTCAAGCCAAGCAATCATTGCTTTCCTAAACATTAATTATACCAAAATTTGCTGTTGCATTGATGGGCTTGTTTGATGCAAATATATACACAGTTTACTGTACAACAGGAAAGGCTTGACAATTATATCCTTTATGTTTGGAGATGAATACATCATTACTTATATTACTTCTGTCCACCTTTGAGATTCTCCCATTCTCTGTGCTCTAATTGTCCAACACTTCAATTAAAAGTGAACAAATATGAAATTAAAATTAAATTTAAATTAAGGAACAAATATTTCTATAATACTTTTCACCACAGCAGGCCAATCCAATTTATACCCAATGAAGTACCTTTGAAGTAGAATGCACACATGTTGGAAAGCATCTCTGGAGAGCGAACAGAGTTAATATTTCAGGTTGGTGAATAAATTCAGGTACCTGAATGGAAAAGATTACAGATGTACCAATTACCAATGTACCAAAATATACTGGCAGGGCAAGGGAAATGGAGGGGTGGGTGGGTGGTGAAGGAGTAGGCCTGTGATAAGATGGAAGGCAGGAGTTACACTGTTACACTGGTTTTCAGCTGGTTCTTGGATTATTCCAATACATAACACGCAGCATCAAATATTGGACCTTCTCGATAATTTTCACTTTCCACCATTGGGTAGGGAGGATTGGGGGAAAACCCCTTCTACTATAATGGGTTATTGAGATTCAGCTGTCATTTGTATTTGACAAGATTAATTTGCAGACAGCTAATTTTGGAAGACTCACCACGTCTTTTTTTTCAAATTTAAAACTGTCATGGAAATTACAACCCCGCTATTTAAAAAAGAACAGGAAGATTCCAATCCATATTTATAACTCTGGTGTGACCGTGATTCACCAATTCTTCTAGAGTTACATGAAATTCTAATTATTAATAAAACATACTTAGTATTGATTTGATTTTGTTGGTCCTGATGTGCATTCTCATTTTAATTCTTACTGTTCAGAATTGCAGCCTTTTTACAATGCTCCTCTGGGCTGACCCCTGGTTATCTCTGAGGCAATGTCAGAGAAAAAAAAAATTTACTCATTAAAAATATATACTTAACATTACCACATAAACAACACTATTGTTTGGCTATGGTCCTATCAGTTGCTTATCACTGGAGTCACATTTTGATTGTATTTGTTTTGGTAGACCTCAGTCTCGGGGTGGATTTGTGAGGCACCTGATCTTAAAACAATTGCCTGCAGTTACAGAAAATGACATGGTTTTTTTAATTCATTCATGGGATGTGGGCGTGACAGGCTAGGCCAGCATTTATTGCCCATCCCTAATCGCCCTTGAGAAGGTGGTGGTGAGCTACCTTCTTGAACCGTTGCAGTCAATGTGGTAAAGGTACATCCACAGTGCTGTTACGGAGGGCGTTCCAGGATTTTGACACAGCGACAGTGAACGAACAGCGATATATCTCCAAGTTAAGATGACGAGTGGCTTGGAGGGGAACTTCCAGGTGGTGGTGTTCCCATCTACCTGCTGCCCTTGTCCTTCTAAATGTAGTGGTCGTGGGTTTGTTGGTGAGTTTCTGAAGTGCGTCTTGCAGACGGTACACATTGCTGCCACTGTGCACCAGTGGTGGAGGGAGTGAATGTTTGTGGATGGGGCCAATCAAGTGGGTTGCTTTGTCCTGGATGGTGTCAAGCTTCTTGAGTGTTGTTGGAGCTTCACTCATCCAGGCAAGTGGGGAGTATTCCATCAGACTCTTGACTTGTGCCTTGTAAATGGTGGACAGGATTTGGGGAGTCAGGAGGCGAGTTACTCGCCACAGGATTCCTAGCTTCTGACCTGCTCTTGTAGACACAATATTTATATGGCTAGTCCAGTTTAGTTTCTGGTCAATGGTAAGCCCAAGGATGTTGATAGTGGGGGTTCAGCGATGGTAACACCATTGAATATCAAGGGGCGATGGTTCTCTCTTGTTGGAGATGCTCATTGCCTGGCACTTATGTGGCGTGAATGTTACTGTGTGTTCTATCAGACTCCTGACTTGCGCCTTGTGGATGGTGGACAGGCTTTGGGGAGTCAGGAGGTGAGTTATTGCCGCAGGATTCCTAGCCTATGACCTGCTCTTGTAGCCACAGTATTTGTATTTATGCAGTTCAGAAATAGGCCATTTGGTTCACCTATGCTCATGTTTATGTTCAACATGAGACTCCTCCTACTCTTCCCACCCTGCTCTGCCTCCCTCTATCCGCTTCACACTTTTTCTGTATCAAGCCTCCCCTTAACTGAACCATTGCTTCAGGCTGTTCTCTTTGGAGGGGGATTTGGTAGAGGTGTATAGGATTACGACAGGCTTGGATAAGGTAAACAAGGAAAAATTGTTCCCAGGTATTGACGGTACAAGGAGAGGGGAAACAGATTTAGGGTTTGTGCAAGAGGTGCTGGGTGAATGTGAGGGAGAGCTTTTTTACGCAGTGAGTGGTAATGACCTACAACTCGCTGCCTATGAGGTGGAATCAGAGACAATCAAAAAGAAATTGGATGAACACGTGAAGGAAATAAACTACAGGGCTACAAGGATAAAGTGAGCGAATGGGACTGACTGAAATGCTCCATGGAGAGCCGGCATAGACTGGATGGGCTGAATGGCCTCCTTCTGTGCCATAAATGACTCTATGCTTCAGCCATGCCATCTGGCAGAAAGTTCTACACTTTCATAGCTCTCTGTGTAAAGAAATTCCTTCTAAATTCTTTATTTGATCTGCTGGTGGCTATCTTCTATTTTGTCTACCAGTTCTGGACCAACCCACAAGTGGAAATGGTTCCTCCAAATCCACCCTGTCAAACCCTTTCATAATTTTAAAGGTCTCCATCAGGTCTCTTCTTAACCATTTTTAGAGAAAGGGGCTCTGGCTTTCTCAATCTTGCTGCCTAATATAAATAAGAGCAGATATATTTAATAAGATGACAGCATAATAATAAAAATTATAATGTCAACTGTCCCCTTGTCTGTAACTATGACCAATTCCGGTGTTAAAAACAATCAGATGGTTTTTTACGTTATTGAACATGAGCTGCATCTTAAATTAGTTAGGAACTGCATTGCAATTTATTCAACAGGAAATCAATGCAGGTACCAAGTAAGCAAACTGTGCTATGTAATTGGAAATGCAGTGTTTACTCGTTTACCCAACTCACACGCATCCTATGGAAACGTGCCAGTGACAAAGGAGGGATGGAAATTGTAAGAACAGATTTATATTGAATAAATTACATTTGTGCTGTCTGTTTCCTCTACACTGAAAGAGAAATAAATTTTATATTAATGTGTACCATGTTACAATGCTGCGCCCCAATCATTTTGCGATTTTAGTCAAAGTGAACTTATTTTTTGCTCGTGTATAGTAACGATTCAGTGGAGGCCCAATTTTTAAGTGAACTGGAGGGTTCTCACCCTTAATGGAACTAAGTCCATTACATAAAAGCCCGTTGTCTTTTAGTGGCTACTGCTGTAGACCCATCACCACATGACTTAAACAGGATCAGTCAGCACCATCAAATAGATAAAATTGCAAATATCACAATATGAGCTAAAAAGTGACTTGGCCCACACTCTAAATGGCTCAGCACATGGATTGCACCCACAAGAATGTCACATTTCTGTTTGCAGTTCACATAAAATACATGTACTGCAGTTTTACAAAAGTCCTTGCACAAAGCAGAACTCTGGCCTTATGTGTTTTACAAAGACATGATGTTCGCATTTTACATTTTACCCATAAAAAAAGAGATCCATTATATTTTTCAGAATATGACAAGATTTTTCACATTTCTGTTAGCGTGTTGAATAAAAAACTTCAAAAACAAGCCGAAACTATACATTATACATGAACAGTTATCAACTCTATGCATTGGTTATGCCATAAAAAGTCTCACTTTCATTTATACCCTACAGATGCAGTTAATGGACTGTATGGGGAAGCAGACTCATCCATCAACATTTTAAAAATGGATTTAATGACATCAAGATATCCTGGTTTTAAGACATATGCCTGCATTCTTAGTTTAAATTTTTATTTGGAAGTAAGAATTCTTATGTAATATAGTTAATTTTTCTTTAATGAAAACATGTTCAAAGTGGAAGTATGAGGTATATACACAAAACTGCTTTTTAAAAAATAGAATACTTTATTGTGAATAACAAGAGCAGTTGGACCTTACAGCACAGAAGAAACCTATGCCAGCTTTTTGAAAGGGTTATCCAATTAGTTCCACTCCCCCACTCTTTCCCGGTAACACTGCAATTTTTTCCTTTTCAAGTATTTATCCAATTTCCCTTTGTTTGAATCTGCCTCCACCATCCTTTCGGGCAGTGCATTCCAGATCAATTCACTGCAAAAGCAAAAATCTCCTCATCTCCCCTCTGCTCAAAGGCAGCACCAGGGGCATAACAAGTTTGAATGTTTGCAAAAAAGTGTAACCTCCATACAATAAAAATAGAATAACGCCCAGTGTTGTTCGCAGAATTGGTTTAAGCGCGATGCCCACTTAATTATTCTCCTTTTCTTCCAGAAGATTCCATTACCCTGTCATAAAAAAATCCGTCATCTTTCATTTACATCTTGCCCACAAGCTCCTTCTGCTAATTCATTCATTAAGCATTAGAGTTTTACATCTATGAATAACTAATATTGTCTGTGCTACCCTGTGCCCTGCAGGCTCTACTCTCCATCTCCAGACTTGTAACATCTGTCTAACTTCAATTGTCTCTTGTATATGATTGTGCTTTGCTGTTGAGATTTCTCCTTCTGATTTTTGTTTTTTTTTCATAGTTATAAAGAGTTGGCTGAAACTTCAGTTTCCTGTTTGTATTATTGCGTTTTTGAAAGGATAAGAAATGTTTTCTCTATGGTTTAATTGACATGCGTGACTTATTTTGTGATGATAATTGAAGGGGTAGGTGGTGGTCACAATCATATTTTTAAAGCCAGCACCAAAATTTAGTTACTTGACTGTAAACAGTCAGGCAACTGAACTGTCACAGAACTATTGAATAGCAGCGCACAGAAGGAAGGCATTCGAGCCGTCGAATCTCTGCTTGCTCTTTTGAAGAGCAATCTTTTCCCCATATTGCCACAATTTGTTTTCCTTAAAGTTTATCTAATTTACTTTTGATTGCTCCTATTGAATCTATATCCGCCAGGCAATGCGTTCCAAATCCTATTTATTCAGTGCATAAAATTGTCTTTTCCTCGGGTCACCTATTGTTCTTTTGTCAATCAGCTTAAATTCAGGCCTTCTGGTTATTAACTCTTCAGCCATTGAAAACAGTTTCTCCATATTTACTGTAACTAAACTCTTCATGATTTTAAACACCTCGATTAAATCTCCTCATAGTCTTCTCTGCCCTAAGGAAAACAACCTGAACTTCTCCCATCTTTTCAAGGAGCTGTGATCCCTCAACCCTGAGCCATCCTAGTAAATCTCACCTATACCTTCTCCAAAGCCTTCATGTCTTTCCTAAAGTGTAGTACCTAGAATTGGACATAATGGCTGGGGATTTTCTAGTAGGCCTGAGATCCTAATGTCAGAAGTGGGTGCCGCTGTCGCTGGCAAGGTCAGCGACCAGGATGAAGCAATAATGAGCCAGCGAGCTAATTAACTGGCAGCAGTCTGGGTTGGGGGGAGGGAGGGTGGTGAGCAGACCAGCAGGGAAGGGACATGGATAGTGAGGCAGAGGATACAGCATCAAGCAACACTGCCAGAGGTGCTGGTGCCATATTTAAAGGGTTTCCAGAATTCTTTCAATGCTGCTGTTGCCCTCATAGTTCCTGGTGTGGAGTAAGCCCATTGCCTTCAAATGAGGTTGCTTCCTTGGAGGGCCCTGCTCCCATCAATAGCAGCCCCACTGAAGGCCTGAGGAAGGAAGTATCTGAAGGCATGGCTAAAAGGAGGATCCTGGGTGGCCCCACAATTCAATGATGCCTCCCTGCAGATTCTCCACCAGGCTGCTCAGGAAAGGCGGGAGATCCTCTTCCCCAGAGTTCTGTGCTTTTCCAATATTTTCTTTTCATTACTGTGGCCCCCTGGGACTTCAGGAGCACCCAGAGGGCTGGTTGGGAGGGGCCTTTGATTTCCCTGTGCTGGAGATTGGGTTGTTACTGGGTACAGGGAGATGGGATGTTAAATGAAGATGGCAATAGTGCAGCACACAGGTAACACTTTATTGAAATGGAAGGATCAGATAGAAAGAGCCTTCTGAAATATTCCTGTATCAGTGCATCCCGAGCCTCCCTTAATTCTGCCTATCTCATTGGGCTTTTCCTGTGGTCCCTAGGGTCCTTTGTGATGTGTCGCCTTGTCAGCAGCTTCCTCCACATCCTCATCATCTGAGTATGCACCACACTCCACTGCTCACCCTTCTGTGGGGCCAAGTTGTGTATAGCACAGCAGCCCAGAGTATGCAAGGCCCTCGCTGGGATGTGCTGAAGGGCTCTACCAGATCAATCCAAGCACACGAATCACATCTTCAAAAAGCTAATGACCTGCTCGATGGCCACTCGGGTTGCCCCGTGGCAGCTGTTTTACTTCTTCTCTGCATCTGTGTGTGGGATCCTCGCAGGAGTGAGTAGCTATCTCTTTAGTGGGTATACCTTGTCTCCCAGAATCTATCCTTGCATGTGTGCATGGGTGTGAAAAGGTCTGGCACCTAGGATTACTTTAATATGTGGGCATCATGGTTGCTTCCCAGGAACCATGAGCTACAGGATGCATTTGTGGTGGTCGCAGACATTTGTACATCAAGAGAGTAGAAGCCCTTCCTGTTGATGAAGGCTGCTGGCTGTCTTTGGGAGCCTTGATGGTCACATGTGCGCAGTTGTTCACACCTTGAACATGGGAGAACCCAGCAATGCCCCCAAACACAATGGACCTCTCTGCCTGATGTTTGAGTCAGTGTAATAATTGTTTTTGTGATAATGATATTTGGCTGGCTCCCTTAAAAGAGGGCATCAGTCACTTCCTTGATAGTGGACCACGCACAATGTGCGCGCACTGGGAGATCCCATATGTCTCCACTAGGTCTCTGGAATGATCTGAAGGTGTAGAGATTTAGTGTCATGGTAGCCTTTAGATCCACTGGCGTGTGTGTTGACCATCACCATTGAAGCTCAGCTTGTTCACGATCATAGCACACCTCCCTGGACAGACACAGTCTTAGGTGACACTGCCGCTCAAACATTGAAGGTAACTCCTTCTCTGACAGTAGACCCTGCCTGTATGGTACCATCATCTGTGTGCAGGAGGCTGCTTGCGGTTCTCTCTGCACCTTTTTCCTTCCTCCAACTGGTTACTGCTTTCCCACTGCCTGGAGCTGCAGAGCTCGAGCTCTCTCTCTCTGCTGCTCCTTCTCACCAGAGACTCCACCTTTTAAGTTCACAAATGCTCATTTGAAAGGGCCTATTAGCCAGATGTCTCCTCCACCCATCACAATCCAGCCCCCACCCCCCAACCCAACCCACCCACCCCCCCCCACCCCAGCCCACCATCCATTCCTCACCATTTGAAGCACACTAGTGCAAGTTCCCAGGTGGCACTCTGGTTGGTGGCTCCTCCCAAACCCGCTATGCTGTCACCTTTGCCCTCAAATAATCACACTGCCCTACCCTCCCTTCCAAGTCAAACTGGTTGACTCTGTGGCCACTGAGTGAAGCCAGCAGTCACCTCTCGCTTGCTCGTCGTCTTCATTTACCACCGGAATTCTGACAACGGACACTGTGCACTTTTGGAAAAATTTAAAATCAGCCCTTAAAATCACTTTCAATTGGCAAATTAATTGCCGCAATTAGCTGATTGTAGCATCGAGGTACACTGTCTTCCCACCATGCTCTCTGCCCTGTGGAAAATCTGAATCTGACATAAAGATATCAGACTTCCGTTCCAGTATCTTCTGTCATAATATTCCGCCTTCCCTCTCCATCCCCCGTACCTTCCAGGCCGTCCCCACAGAGCCTGGAAAATGTCAGCCGATACTGCAGCTCAGGCCAAATTAATGTTTTCTTAGCTTTAGCATAACTTCCTCATTTTTATATTCTATGCCTCTACTTGTAAAGCCCTGTTACCTATATGCTTTATTAACTGCTTTGTTAACCTTTGTTTTAGGAAGGAGATGGTGGCATAGTGGTAATGCCACTGGACCAATAATTCAGAAGCCCAGGCTAATGCACTGGGGGCATGGGTTCAAATCCCCACCACGGAATAAAAATCTGGAATTGAAAGCTAGCCTCTGTAATAGTGACCATGAAACCATTTTCAATTGTCATAAAAATCCATCTGGTTCACTAATGTCCTTCCTTTGGGGAAGGAGTCTATAATCCTTATCTGGTTTGGTCTACATGTGACTCCAGACCCGCAGCAATAGCACTCATAACTGTCCTCTGAAATGGCTTAGCAAGCCACTCAGTTCAAGGGCAATTGTGGATGGGCAACAAATGCTGGCCTTGCAGATGATGCCCACATCCCATGAAAGGATAAATGTTTAAAAAAACTCTGCTGTCACCTTCAAAGCTTTGTACACAAACGCTCTCAGGTCTCTTTCTTGTACCCCCCTTTAAAATCGAACCATTTTAGCCTGTATTGTCAGTCCTGACTCTTCCTATCAAAATATATCACCTCACATTATTCTGCATCGAGTTTCATTTGCCACATGTCTGTGCATTCTACCTTCTTATCTGTGGCCTTTTGAAGTCTATCACTATACTCCTCACTGCTTACTACATTTGCAAGTTTTGTACCTTGTGCAAAAATTGAAATTGTGCTCGGTACCTCTAAATCCAAGTCATGAGTGCCATTCACCTCAATTTAAATCAAGATGGGACCTGAGCAAGTTTTGATTCCTTAATTGTGTCTGCAGTCTCTTACTTGTCTCCTTCACCTTGCCACACCCAAGAGCCGTGAAGAGAGTCAGTTTCAATGAATTCATACCGAGCAACCAAATTGAGGTTGAATGCCTACACAAGTTCACTTTCAGTTTGGAGGGCTGCCTCACACCTTGAACTTTCAAAAATGGAGATGAGTTTGTATGCAATGGAGAAAACATAACATTATGGCACATATAGTTCAGTCAACTTTGGCACCATTACCACGTTGTCAACATTATTGGAAGGAGAGACAACTACTTGGTGAATGAATTGAAACATTTAAAATAATTTTCCACTAGATCTGCTTAACTTGGCCAATTGGTATCAGCACCATATGAAACTGCTCCTGTACTTTGGATCTGATCACCCAGGAGCTGGAAATGTAATGGCTCAGTGATCAGCCCTGTTGACTAGTTCAGGCTCAAGATGTGTAGCCACCTGCTCAGTCCTCTAAAGCAGTGGGTGTTACTAATTTGGCTTTAGATTTCTTAATAATAATATATTTAATTTAATAATGATCTCTGATCACCAACTGGTTCAGCCTTAAACCACATCTGAAAACCTGGGGATGAGGCCATTTTAATATCTAAGGTGGGCACCATACACCTACAGAAGTGCAACAGAGACATCCACCCTGCTGATGGGCTGGAAATTCAAGCAAGTGTCTCACCACTTGGAGGGAAGGAGCTCAAAGCCCAAACATTTTCTCCCCCGTAGGGAGGAGCAGGGCAGCTGTCTGAAGGCAATGAATCCAGCCAGAATTGATTACTATTGTTCACTCTTACATTTTTAGGGCCTTTAGCAGGCACACAATGCAAGCTGTGAGATGCACTTGGCAAGCCTTGCTTTCTCTTGGGTCAACCAGGGGATATTGGGTGGAATTCTGTGGTAGGCTGGGGATGTCCCAGACACATAACCAAATTTTAGCAATTAGTGAAGGAGGGGTGAGTGGGAGGCTCACCTACTTCTACTGGAATTTATGAGGCAGTGGAAATGCAGCCATTCTAAATTCATGCACCCACCACATTACCAAATCAATCCCGCCCCGTGTGGACACTACTTCCAATTTCCGCATCCCCATAACCTAGGGATTTCAGCCTATGCGATCTTTAACATTGCTGTGAAGCAGAATCCATCCAAGTGATCCTGAAGATGGTGTGCAAATTCACCCTTAATTACAGAATGAAGGGCTGAAAGATATGATATTGCCAGTATTTATCAAATGTGTATCCTGAACCATTTCTTCTAGGCTGTGATTACAAAGATAGAATCATTCGCCAAATAGCACTTAAATGTTGGTGCTAATGTTGTCTGACCAACTCCTCACTTTAGCAGCATATTCCCAACACTTGAAATCAAGGTGTTGCTCAGTTACTGCTAAGTTTAGGCTCTGTGACATTTCTGAAAACATATTCTTTTTTGATCAATAATATGACTTACGCTATTGAATGAGGACTAGGACAAAACTGGTACTTTAAAGCTTTGATTTTTGTTGACATGGTTTCAAACTTGATTAACACAGTTTGGAACTGAAGTTTCCCCCCCCTTTAATTTCCTAACTTATTTTCTTACCCCTCTCTTTATTCCTCTAACATTAACCTTTCATGTGGAAAATAAGGCAAAGATCCTCATTAATACCTTTACCAATATCATTCTGTCACTGGCCAATAATAGATAATATTTGTAGAAGAGAACCTCAGGGTTGCTCATCTGTCAGTTATCTTGACTCCAGTAATGTAAGTGCCTAATTTTTGCTCTTTGCCTTCCATTGACAGCATGCCTGTGACCAGAAATTCAATGAATAATGAACCTGGACTGTAATCTAACTTTCCAGCTCATTTTACCCATTCCTTCTCATTCTGAGCCTGGGGATATCAAAGTTTTGGAACTTCATTATGGCTCTATCTAAATTCCCAGCCAACCATTATTGCAGCTGATTGTCTTGTCCCATTACCCTCATTAGTTGAAGTCCAGTTGATTTTTTTGTGTTTGTAATCATTGCTTAGCAATAAGTAAGCATGTCTACTGCCTGCCAGATGTTGGGATCTGTTTTAACTTAGCTCCAAAATGTTTTTACAGTGCCAAATACTTTGTGAGAATTTATTAGTTTTGATGACCACCCTGTTCTCTCTACCATTTTCAAGATTGTTCTACTGAACTCAAACTTAATGTACATTAACTCTGTGCTCATCTGAGCTTAATACTAATGTACTTCATTTTCTTTGATCCAATCAGATGATGACCTGTCAATGTTGTTCCAAAACTTATTTTGTTAAAACAGCAGTAATGAACCGGATGCATTTGAAAGAATATTAGATATCTGCATCAGTAATCCTATATTCATAATCTTTATTTGGGTTGATGTTTGTAACAGATATACTGTCTCCAGCTAATTAAATTTATATAGATCCTTCTCTTCCAAGCTAGTTTGATTTTGGTTTCGATAATTTATGCTAAATCTGCCAAAATGAGTCCAATGCTGTAGTAATAACATGGACTATTGTGAGTGAACAGATCTTAGCACTGTAACACTCTCAATATGAAGCTCAGAATACCCACAACAGAAAGACATTTAAAGGGCAGAGTGTGAAAATAAAGAGAATTCAGCAAGGAAAAATAAAATTAAGAGAACATATTCATTCTACCCTTGATCTTCATGTACTTTGAAAAGATTCACTTTCAAGAAACTGAACATTTTCCCACACAGAATCACTGAAAATTTAACACTGCAGCTTCTAACACGTTATATTTAAATTTAACATCTCAATTGTTTAACCTGGTTTATCACTACCTGTCTTAATTTGGCATAATTACAATTACACCCTGAAAACTAATTGGAAAGATTGGATAAAATCTAACAAGAATCTCTTTCTTAGGCACACATCTCTTTCTTAGGTATACAATCAGTCGCTTGTTAGTACAGAGATTGAGTATTGCTAAAAAAATGGACATGTTGCCAAATCTTCAGTAACATGTCCCTCTTGTCAACAATATTCAGTCTCTTTCTTGTTCTGTTGTGCAATTTGTAATCTCTTTGAAAGAGTATGACTGAGTGCTGCTCAGACACTTACTCCACCTAAGTGAACTGTATATCAGGATTATCATTTCACTGGTGTACATTTTTCTTTTACATGACAAAACTTATCCAAACAAAAAACAAAAAGGGTTGAGGGGGCTAGATGATGGACTGTTGCTTAGTTAGAGCCATTATTCAACCAAACTCATCTGTTTCTTAACTGCTGAACTTAGAAAAAATGAAAAGGTCTGGCCTTCCAAAGCTATCTGTATTCCTTTTTTTCACTGTATATGCCTGAATCCTCCACATAGACACCGTTGTAGGTTTCATGTGGATTTCTTTTATCCCTATAACATGGTAACATTAGGGACAGGAGTATGTCATTCAGCCCCTTGAGCCTGCTCTGACGTTCAATTAGATTATGACTGATCAGTACCTCATCTCCATTTAGCTGCCTTCGTTCCATGTTCCTTGATGCCCTTCCTAACACAAATCTATCAATCTCCAACCTTAAAGCTTCAAATGTTCCAGCATACGCTGCCTTTTGGAAGAGAGAAGTTCTAATTTCTACTGCCCTTGTGTTACAAAAGTGCTTCCTGATTTCACTACTAAATGACATGCATTATTCTTCCATGTTCTATATTAAATTGTTGAATTCTTTTTAACATTTTAAGCACTTGGATTGAATCAGCCGTCAGTCTTTGACAGAATCTTGAAGGGAATACTAGTCTAGACCATCCAACCTGTCCTCACAGTTTAATCCTTGAAATCCCAGTGTCATGGAACACTGCACTGCACTCTGTCTAAGGCCAATACACCCTTCAGGCCTGAATGCAGTATTCCAGATACAACCTGGCCAGGATCTGTACAACAGTGTCTTTCAAGCTTTTAGTTATTTTCTGGGGGTGGGGGGGGGGGGGGGGGGGGGCGGGGGTAGGTGTCCACAATGATTGAAATGGGCTCAGGTACCACCCTCTTCACTTTGAAAAGGCAATGTCACCTCACCAAAGGAATTATCACTGCAAAGGTAGCACTCAGCACACGGCATTAAGATGCTAGATGGACACAATACACAGAAAACCAATACAGAAACATGATGCTTTCGTGCACCTCTGCAATGTGTGATGTTACTGAGTTCTATGGACCCTGGTTTGAAAACATATGCCCCTCCCCGCCCCCCCGAGCCCTGAATACCCCGCACTGGCAAAGGTGGGTTGATCAAACCTGGCTGCATCTCAATTTCGGACGAGTTTTGAGCGATAACTCAATGCTCCCAGCATCACTTCCAACTCAACCTTCTTAAGCAAGGAGGTGACTCCAATTTGCATCAGTTCGATGGAATACAACGGAACCGTAAACTAGATTCTCCCGGGTCTGTGATTAGACATGAAATCATATCACTGCCCCTTCCCTCCTGATCTGTGATCCAAACATTCACGCTCGGGGTGACTGCAAAACTATCCTATTCAGGAGTTTGCCCCGGCTGCCGAGGATTTAACTATTGAAGTGGGGATGTCCCCGAGGCGGGTAGAATTTGACCGATTTCACTGCAAAGCGTGGAGCCAACGTTCAGACGAACAACTAAGTGCGCACAGTTACAAACATCTCCCTGTGTAGAAAAAGTAAAGTTGAAGTACTGGTATTCTGTTAAAACCCAGAATCTGGCAAATTTAGAAAGGAGCAAAGCAACATCGCCTGATTAAACATGTTGCAATGCCAGGGCGACGAGTTATTTTAAATGGCGTTCAGGTTGTTTGGTCATCTGGAAACTGAAGGTTGCGCCTCGTTTCCCACTGTTAACATTGACTGAAGAACACTTACCGATCCTCTCTCCCCGCGACAATGATCAAACACCAGCCCCAAGCTGAAGGTTGCAATTGCTGTGAAATGAAGTCGGACCAATAACGGGGGCTTGTGGTTCTGTTTGGAGTAAAGCCGACTGAGTTGTGTGAAGCCTGTACATTTTACATTTCCTTTTTTTTTTCCGCTCGGCTTATACGTGCAGCGGTTTCATGTAAATGAAGTGTCGAAGCGGCGGGGGTTTCATTACCTGCCCTCAGACTGGGGAGCTGGCAGTTTCGGCACAGTTTTGTTGAAATGTGTTAAGGCTTTCTTTTTTTTCACAGTGCATGGTGTAAAACGACCAGCGAGCGCATCTTTGCACACAGCCACAAACTCCCCGCCCTTTTTTCTTCTAGCTTGAGTGTGCACTGAGAAGGTGCGGCTGGATTAACCAGATCGGGCTGTTTTGTAAAATTGAAAAAAAGAAACAGATTTCCTTAACTCAGGTGAGGGGAGAAGAGGCAAAAACGGGGCATCACAGAGGCGAGCTGAACCAGAGCAGGATGGCAAGTTGCAAAAAAAGGTGGAACTTGATATCAGAGTGTCGACAACCACATACAGTGCTTACCTTGAAGCAGTCTAGTAGTGGCGCTTTCTCAAACTGGGAGCCACTTTGTTCATATAACGGTACCATCTCCTTGGTGACTGCTCCCAGTATACCATCTCCCTATTTACTTTCCCTCAAGCTATCTTATGGCAGTCCTTGGGAGTACCGTGCACTCCTGAACTTTGAGGAGGAATGTGTACGATTGACAGGTTGGAGTTGGGCCGGATAGTTTCACTTTAAACCATTTGGTGTTTTTTTTAAAAAAAAAGGTCTTTGCGCAGGCGGATCGACAAAAAGAACATTTTATGTTCTGACCGTTCTTGTGAACATCCGTGGGATGGTGAATAATGCATGAGTAATTCCGAGAATCTAAGAGGGGGTTTTCCTCACCCCTTAATACAATACTGCTGGTGAAAACACATTTAAGAAGGACGGGGAGGAAGGGAGGTAGAGTACATGTACTAATTGAAGATGACACAATGGCAGAAAAAGGGATGTAATGTGAAATAAGATAGATACAGGACCCATATGGATAGAGTTAAAATATGTGAAAAGATCCGTCTTACAGTACAGACCAACATAATAATGGAGGAAGAAATATGTCGGCAAATCTACCAGGTAAGTAGCAAGCATGGAATAACAATTCTGAGAGATTTCAACTACCTCAAATAAACTGGCAGGATTAAGTAATGGAGGGAGAAGAGGGACTTGAGTTTTTACAGTGGGTGCAGCACTCCTTTCTAATTCAGTAGGTATGAAGCCCACAGTGAAAAGAATTACTGCTGGATCTTGTAACGGATAATGAAACAGATGGGAGAAGTAACATTAAGAGAGCACATTGGTAGTAGTGATCACAACATAGCAAGGCACAAGATTAGAATTGTGAGTGACATAAGTAGGACAAAGACTAAGGTAATGGATCGGAAAAGAGAAAATTATGAGGAATTGAGGGTCAAATTACAGAACGTTAATGGGAGAAAATCTTGAAGGATAAAAGAAATAGGAAAACAGTGGAGAATCTTTAAAATCATAATCCAAATAAAGGGAAAATCAAATCTAAAGAAAAAACATGCAAGACGTACTTGGATGCTAAAGGAATGGAGAACAAAATGGAACATGAAGAAAGTAATAGGAAAATAAAAATGAACTCATTAAATTATGAAAACAAATCACCAAAGAAATAATAAAATGATCTCATCACATAAATAACTGAAGAAAATTAGATAGGAGATAGGACCACTAAGGGAAACAAAATTTAAACTCACAGCTAGTGACAGAGAAATGGCAAAAGTATTGATTAAGTACTTCACCTCAGCTTTTACCAAAGATTATATATAATCTTTGACCCTGGAAATAATAGATCACTAGATGGTGAGCTATTAGCAGAGTTGGGATAGAAAGGGAAAAATAATTGATGAACTAGCAGAAATAAAAGAGGATAAAACCCCAAATCTAAACGGTATGCATTAAGATATGCTGAAGGAAACTAGATAGAAGATAGCAGAGGCACTGGTTTATGTACAAAAGTTCCAAAGAAGAGCGCTAAGTACCCGAGAACTGGCGGACAACCAATGTTTCTATATACACAAAGGCAGATAGAGCAAAACCTGGGAACTAAAGACCAGTCAGCTTAGTGATAGGAAAGATACTGGTAACTATCATAAAAGAGGTGATGGAAGAGAATTATGATTTTAAGAAAGATAGAAATAGTTAGCAAAGCTACAAAAAAAAAGAAGCTAACGAAGCCCTGTAACTTATTCCCAGGGGCATAGAATTCACCAGTAGTGAAGTTATCTTAAACTCGAATATAACTCTGGTCAGGCAACAGTTACATACTGTGCACATTGTATACTATAAAAAGGACATTGGAGCATTGGAGGAAGTGCATAAAAATTTATGAGCTGGTACAAGAACTGAGAAATTGCAGCTATTCAGGAAAATTGAACAGGCTGGGGCTTCCTTCTTTAGAAAGGAAAAGATGTAGAGGTGACCTGATGGAGATCTTTAAAATCCTGAATGCACTGTTTCTACTTAAAGGAGAATCCAAAATTAGGGCCATAAATGAAAGATAGTTACAAGGGTTAATAAGAAGAATTTCTTTACTCAGAGAGTGGATAGAATGTGGAACTTACTACCACAGAAAGTAGTTGAGACAAATAGCTCGGATGCTTTCAAAAGGAAACTAGATGAGTACATGAGCAAAAAGGGAATAGAAAGATATGCTCAAGACTGAGATGATGTAGATGGAATGGGAGGTGACTCATGTACGGCATAAACACCAGCAGAGACTAGTTGTACCAACTAGCTTGTTTTCTGCTGTATAGTCTATGTAATTTTATGTAATCAGAGCAGGATAAGGAAATGTCAGGGAAACAGCAGTATCTTTGCAGAGCCTGTCATTGTAAGTAGCATCTTAAACATGATGAATGTTCCAATCACTTGGCAAAAGAGAGATGTACACCAAGTGGAAGAATGATAGATCGTAGGGCAGGTAACCAAAGATGCACTCAAATAAAAATGGGTTCGTAAGATGTTTTTGAAGTAGTTAGAAAGTTCAGAGGCTCGTATGAAAAGGGTTGGCGCTTTGCTGCTGGTGGTGGGGTGAAGGGGAGAGTGAGATAGGTGGGGGTTGAACACATAGGATCTGGATACAAACTTGGAGTAGGTTGCCATATAGGAAGTGATACCAATAAAAGGATATGGATGAGGTAGTGAGAAGCAATGTGCCCTGTAAAATTTTGGAAATGTGTGTGGCCAATTTTTTCAATGTGTGGCACCTTTAAACTTCTTTGTGCAGTCAAGCAGGAGTGATATTTAAGATGGAGGAAGGCCTGTCTAGTAACTTCCTGCCTATTGCACAGTCATGCACACATGCAGTTTAGCTGCAACATTGGTGAGAAGGATTTAGCATAAAATACAAGCGGCAGTTTTGAGATTAAATGGAGTTTATATCACATAAAAATTGACAAGAAGAGTATTGATGGCAACCAAAGTGTGGATAATATTTCCCTTTTGTGCATCCCCTATTTGCCATATTCATGTCTTCAGCCCCATCTAGGCCCTAAGTTCTGCAATTCCTTCCTCAATCCTCTTCACTGCTCTCTTCTTGCTGTTTAAAAGCATTGACTACCTGTCTTAATGTTTCCTTCTTTGGCTTAATGTCAGATTTTATCTGATAACACTCCTGTGAAGTGCCTTGGAATGTTTTACTATGTTAAAAGTGCTACATAACTGCTATTTGTCGTTTCTTACCATGACAGCAGGGGTGGAATATGGATAGAAATGGCTAATAAGAGAGACTGCACTCACTGTTAAGGGTATAGAGCCTTCGATGTTATATGAACAAAATGACTTTGGCTTTGCCAAACCAAGTTGCAGAGAGATCTGGCTTGACTTTGACTGGATGTTGGACAAAGAATGTGACTGTTTTGGAACAGGAGCAGCAGAGCTGGTTGTCATCAGCATACATTTGGAAGCTAACCCAGTGTGCGCAGATAATATTGATAAGCGACTGGTGGATGGA
Organism: Cetorhinus maximus; assembly: GCF_964194155.1. Classification (NCBI taxonomy): domain Eukaryota; kingdom Metazoa; phylum Chordata; class Chondrichthyes; order Lamniformes; family Cetorhinidae; genus Cetorhinus; species Cetorhinus maximus. The sequence goes on along the minus strand of NC_135886.1, from coordinate 98,806,820 downwards.
GCAAGGATGGAATACTCTGGAAGTTACTGTGTGGGTGTGAGGATCATTGCAGGAGGAGTATTGGCTACATTAGCACAGGTTAGGAATGGATCCAGGTGAGAGGGTTGCCAGAGAGGACATTAGAGGAAGATGAAATTATCAACCATATCAAGTGTGGCGGAAATGTTGAGTATAAGATGAAACACTGTGCAGCCACAAAGGATATTATTGGTGACTTTGACCAAGCAGCCTCAGAACCTTGGCCAGAGTGGACATGCAATGAAGGAATTTGAACAAGGAATGTTGGCAGAATTGAGTGAGGAGTGGGTTGGCGAAAATGCATTCAAGGATCTTAAAGAGCATGAAAGATATTAAAAGTTAGTTATCAGGGCTTTTGAGAATGGCACTGGTAATTAAAATACCAACTGAAACCTAAAGAATATCAAAGGGAAATTCTGAAGGGTAAATTCTCTCCAACTACAAAGAAACATTAAACTGATTGAGGTTGGGGATTTTGTTTGTGCATGAGCCATTTTGCTATGGATAGGCGGGAGAGAGGCTATCGTTTTAAGCACAGGGAGCAGGTAACAATTACACATGCTGTATAATAATTTTGTTGAGGTATAGCACTGGGGGAAGGCAAGGATGGGATCATGGAGTTGTCTGGAATTTACCGTGTCATAGGGAGGAGAAACCATTTGCACCATACAAGCGCCAGCCAACAACCAACTTCAACAAGAAAATGTCTAACCATCTCTTCTTGACATTCAATGGTATTGTCATCATCAGCTTTCCTGCCATCAACATCCTGGGGTCACCACTGATCAGAAATTTAACTGGACCAGCCACATAAGTACTATGCCTATAAGAGCAGGTCAGAAGCTGGGTATTCTCTGGTGAGTGACTCACCTGCTGACTCCCCAAAGCCTGTCCACCATCTACAAAGCACAAGGAAGGAGTGTGATGGAATAATGCTCCACTTGCCTCAATAATGTCAAGAAGCTCGTGGACAAAGCTGCCCACTTGATCAACACTCTATCTACTATCTTAAACATTCATTCCTCCCGCTACCAGCACATAATGGCAGCATTGTTTGCCATCTATAAGATGCTTTGCAGTAACTTGTTAAGGCTTTTTTGATAGCTAGTCCAAATCCACAATCTCTACCTAGAAAGAAAAGGACAGCAGACACATAGGAACACCACCACCTGAAAATTCCCCTCCAAGTCACACATCATTCTGACTTAAATAATTCCTTAATTGTAACTTGGTCAAAATCCTGAAGCTCTCTATCAAATAACATTGTGAGTGTATCCATGCCACATGAAGTGCAGCAGTTCAAGAATGTGGCTCACCACCACCTTCTTAAGGTCTTTTGTGATGGGAATAAATGCTGGCCTTGCCTGTGATGCCCACATGTCATGAATGATTAAGAAAAGCTCCAATCAAAATAAAGTAATTGAAACACCATTGACAATTTATAAATGAGAGGAAGTGCCATGTGCACACAAGATAAGACACTAAGTAATGTTCTATGAGCTAACTTTCACTGTGAAGGAAATAACAGCTTGTCTATCAGATGGGAAAGTCTGTATCCTCTCTATCGCTGCTAATTTTAGCCCATATTTGGTCATTAGAACAAATTATGTCACGCAAAATTTGACAGAGCCCAGCTTACAAAAGAGAATGGAACACTACTGTTTGGGGAACAATAAATAATCATAGGCAAAGGGTCAAGAAATACTTCAGATTGATTTTTTGTTTGTTCTTGTAGAACTCAAATTTTCTAATTAAATGTTAAATATTTTGCTTCAAGGTGGTCCAAATCTCAAAAACCACAAATAACGATCCACTTTTGATGTGTCATGTAATGAGGATAGGTTAGAGAATTATTTTCATATCTTTCCAGAACATCGTTCTTAAAGATATAAAGCACTGTAAAATTGCCAACTAAGATGACAAGTTGCTGTTCCGCTTCGGTCACATAGAATGGTTATAGCACAGAATGAGTCCATTCAGCCCATCATGTTTTTGCCAGTTCTGAACAAGAGCAACTTATCTAGTCCCATTCCCCTGCCTTTTCCCTATAGCCCTGCAAAATACTTCTCTTCAGATAAATATCCAATTCTTTTTTGAGAGCCATGATTGAATCTTTCTCCTTTAAACTCTCAGGCAGTGCATTCTGGACACCAACAACTCGCTGCGTAAAAAAAATTTCCTTGTGTCACCTTTAGTTCTTTTGCCGTTCATATCAATTTATGTCCTCTGCTTCTCGACCCTTCCACCAATGGGAACAACTACTTCTATCTACTTTGTCCAATTGCCCCATGATTTTGAACACCTCTATCAAATTTCCTCTCAAACATCTCTCCTTTAAGAAGAACAGCCCCACCTTCTCCAATCTATCCATGTAATTGAAGTTCCTCATCTGTGGAGCCATTCTTGGAAATCTTTTCTGCACCCTCCCTAATGCCTTCCCATCTTTCCTATTAGAATTGGACACAATACTTCAACTGAGGCCAAACCAGTGTTTTATAATGATTCACTATAACTTCCTTGCTTTTGTGCTCTATGTCTCTACTTATAAAGCCCAGGATGTCAAATGCCGTATTAACCATTTTCTCAAATTGCCCTGCCACTTTTGATGATTTGTGCACATATCCTCACAGGTCACTATGCTCCTGCACCCTCCTTTAGAATTGTATTCTTTATATTATATTGCCTCTCCTTGTTCTTCCTACCAAAATGAATCACTTCCTTGCATTAAATGTTATCTGCCATGTAGCCTCCCATTCTACCAGCTTGTCTAGATCCACTTGAAATCTCTCACTATCCTCCTCGCAGTTCACAATAATTTGAAGTTTTGTTTCACCTGCTAATTTTGAAATTGTGCCCTGTACATCCAAGATCTAGGTCATTAATATAGATCAAGAAAAGCAGGAGTCCTAACAACAATCCGCTGGGAACCCCGCAAAAAAACCTTCCTCCAGTCTGAAAAACAATCGTTAAGCAGTACTCTCTGTTTCCTGTCACTTAACCAACTTAGCAATCATGCTACCACTGCCCCTTTTATTCCACGGTCTTTAACTTGGCCTACATACCTGTTTTGTGCCATTTAATCAAACACCTTTTGGAAGTCCATGAACACCACATCAATTGCATTACCTTCTTTATTGCATTACTTGTTACCTCATCAAAAAGCTCAATCAAGTTAGTTAAACATGCTTTTTCCTTAGCTGATCTGTGCTGGCTTTCCCTAATTAATCCACATTTGTCCAAATGACTTAATTTTACCCTGGATTATCATTTCAAAAGCTTTCCCCCAATGGGCTTAAACTGACAGGCCTGTGTTTTCTGGGCTTATCCTTACAGCCTTTTAAAGTACATTTGCAATTCTGCAGTCCTCTGGCATCATCCTTGTATCTAAGGAAGATTAGAAGATTATGACCAGTGCCTTCATAATTTCCACCCTTACTTCCCTCAGTATCCTTTGGAGAGATAGTGGTGTAGCACGAATGACAGTGGTGTAGTGATAATGTCACTGGGCTAGTGGTCCTGAGGCCCAGGCTAATACAATGGGGGAAATGAGTTCAGTGGCCTCAACACTCAAGATGTCCAATGTGAACAGAGTGCTGAACTATATATCTACAGCAGCATAAGTCAGAGGAAGATGTGATAAAACTGTACAGTGCTTTGTTGGACATTCCTTGTCTAGTGTCCAGTTCCTGTCACTGAGATACAAAGGAAACATTCACATGCTGGAGGTCTTCCAGAAAAGAACCATAATGTTTATGTCACTTTTAACGGCCTTAAAATATGAGGAAATAACTGGAGTAACTTGGGATTTGTAACCTTGAAAGAGAGGCATTTGAGAGTTGGTCTCATACAGGCACACAAGCTAATAAACTGTAACCTGAAAAAAAAATGTTTAAAATTAACTTATTGTGAGAGTGAGACAAGGGATCATAGGTTTACTTCAGTTCATGGTAAATTTAGAACTGATATCAGGAAGTTCTTCACACAAAGAGTGTTCAGTCCATGGAATGGAGTAGCAGCGGCAAATCCCCTTGAATCATTGAAGGAACAATTAAGTGCTGAGTGAAGGTATTTTCAGGCCATTCTGAATAAATGAACTAAAATGAGTTTGATGGTCTTCCTCACTCATAATTCTCATGTGATCTAGGAGTCTAGCTAACAGAAACATTTATTTCCAGTTTGAAAAACAATCGGATGCTGCGTTTTTAGGGTCATTCTGACACTTTTACATGGGAGGGCGTAAATTAATTTTGCAGGGGCAGAGACACCAGGATGTAGCAGCAGAGAGGATACTCGAGATGCTTTGAAAGCTAGGAGTGCCAAACAGCAACAGAATAAAGAATAGTGCACAAAGAACAGGAAAAAAAAAAGCAAGTCGAACGAGCATGGCGGTTGAATTCATGTGTTGTAATGTCAGGTGTGTTACGAATAAGGATGAGTCTCAGGCTCATGCTTTCACATGGGGTTATGATATAGGGCTTATAATGGATACCTGGCTTAATCACAGACAGGAATGGGAGCAAAATATTACTGGCTGCTATTCAGGAGGGATGGAGAAGGGAAAAAAGACAGGATCGGCAGGGTGAGGGTATTAATCCAGGATAATATTACAGTCCTACAAAGGGATGATATACTAGAGCATTCAAAGACTAATCTATTTGGTTACAGTTAAGAGACAGAAAAGGAGCTGTTACATTGCTGGATGTTTACTGTATAATGCCAAATAATGAGAAGGAGATAGAGGTGCAAATCTGTTGGCAAATTTCAGAGAAATGTAAAAATAATAGAGCAGTAATTAAAGGACATTTCATTTATCCCACTAAATACTAGGGTGGGGGGTGTGCAGGGTGGGGGGACAGAGTAAAGGGCTAAAGGGTGAAGAATTTGTTAAGTGTGTTAGGGAATTCCTTAATCTATACATTTATAAACTTAAAAAATATGAGCACGAGTAGACTAAACAACCTCTTGGGACTGCTGCACCATTCAGTATGATCATGGTTGATCTTTTTCCTCAGCTTCACTTTTCCTCCCTGTCCCCATATTCCCTAATTCCCAACAACGAATGAAGGATGCTGGATCTAGTTCTAGGGAATGAAATAGGGCAAATGGGCTGTATTGCAGTAGGAGGACACCTGGGTGACAGTAATCATAATATAATCAAGTTTAAAGTAGTAATAAAAAGGACAAAGAAAAATCAAAGGTGAAAATGCCCAACTGGAAGCGAGTCAATTACAATGATTTGAGAAGGGACCCAGTAGAAGTGGCCTGGAAATAAGACTGGCCAGTAAATGAGCAATATCATACCTTCAGCGAAGAGATACTTTGGATAGAATCCAAGTATATTCCTACAAGGTGGAAAGATAGGACCTCCAAAATTAATGTTCCTTGGGTGTCAAATGAAATAGGGGTTAAAATAAAACAGAAAACATGCAGTTTATGACAAATGTCAGGTACAGAAAGCAATAGAGAAACCAGGGAGAATACAGAAAGCAGAACTTTATGGCCCCGTTTCAGTGGGGCGGGGCCGTAAAATGCGGTGAGCTATTCAAAAATTCATTCACTTTGGGTGGACCATAAAATCCCAACGGTGTACAATGCCGCTCAGAGAGTGCATAAGGAAATTGGAAACACATATAGGAACATAGTAGTATCCAGCCCCTCAAGCCTGCTCTGCCATTTAACTAGATCAAAGTTGGTTTACCTCAACACCATCTTCCCACATTATCCCCGTAGTGAATCCATTGGCATCTAGAAATCTGTTAACCTCTGTTTTGAACATACTCAATGACTGAGCCTCGACAGCAGAGAATTCCAAGGATTTGCCATCCTCTGACTGAGGAAATTCCTCCTCAACTCAGTCTTAATGGCCTACCTCTTATTATGAGACTGTATTCCCAGGTCCTAGACCCCCCCAACCAGGGGAACCTCCCTTCTTGCAATAACCCTGTCAAACCCTGTAAGAATTTTGTAAACTTCAATGAGATCACCTCTCATTCTTCTAAACCCTAGAGAATATAAGCTCAGTCTCCTCAATCTCTCCCCATAGGACAATCCCACAATCAGCCTGGTGAACTTTCATTGTATTCTCTCCATGGTCAGTATATCTCCCCTTAGGTAAGGAGACCAAGACTGTACAGCACTCCATGTGTGGTCTCACCAAGGCTCTGTACAACTGCAGCAAGACTTCCTTACTCCTGTACTCAAATCTCCTTGAAATAAAGGCTAACATATCATTTGCCTTCTTAATTGCTTGTTGCACTTGCACATTAGCTTTCAGAAAGGCAAGAGGGAGTATGAGCAAAGAATATTGGGCGACATAAAAGAGCAAAATATTTTATATACACATAAGTTAAATGATGGTTAAAGAATCACAGAATCAAAGAATATTTGTAGTGCAGAAGGAGACATTCGGCCCTTTGAGTCTGCTCTGGGTCTCTGAAAGAGCAATCTAACTAATCCCACACCCCTATCTTATCCCTGTAACCCTGCACTTTCTTTTTTTCAGATATCAAACCAATTCACTTTTGAATACCTCGATTGAACCTGCCTCCACCACCCTCTCAGGTAGTTTGTTCCAGACTCCAACCACCCTCTGGGTGAATGTTTTCCTGACATCACCATTACTCCTTTTGCCAATTATTTTGAATCTGTGCTCTCCAGTTCTTGATGCTGTCTTGAGTGGAAACAGTTTCTCACTATTTACCCTGTCCATACCCCTCAGGATCTTGAATACCTCTATCAAGTCTCCTCTCAGCGCTTCTTTTCTCCAAGGAAAACAGTCCCACCTCTCCAATCTATCCTCATAGCTACAGTTCTTTATCCTGGGAATCATTCTTGTGAATCTCCTCTCTCCAATGCCTTCACATCTTTCCTCAAGTATGGCGCACAGAACTGGACGCAGTACTCCAGCTGAAGCCTAAGTAGTGTCTTATGCAAATTCAACATGACCTTCTTACTCTTGTACTCAATGCCCCCATTAATAAAGCCTAAGATACTACATGCTATATTAACTTCTCTCTCAACATGCCCTGCCAAGTTCAATGACTTATGCACATATACAACAAGGTCTGTCTGTTCCTGCACCTCCTTTAGAGTTTCTCCCTTCATTTTATACTGTCTCTCCATGTTCTTCCTGTCAAAACAAATCACCTCACAATTCTCTGCATTGAACTTCATCTGCCACTTGCCTGCTCAATCCACCAACATGTCTGTGTCCTTTTGAAGTTCACGACTATCCTCATCACAGTCGACAATGTGTCCAACTTTCGTATCATCTCCAAATTTTGAAATCATGCCCTGAACACCACAGTCTAGGTCACTAATTTTTATCAGGAAGAGCAAGGGTCCCAAAACTGACCCCTGGAGAACTCCACTACAAACCTCCCTCCAATCTGAAAAACAACCATTTATCATTACTCTCTGTTTCCTGTCACTCAGCCAATTATCAAGTGCCTACTTTCCCTTTTAGTCCATGAGCTAGAATTTTGCTCACGAGTCTGTTGTGCGGCAATGTATCAAATGCCTCTGAAAATCCATATACACCACATCAACAGCACTGCCCTTAGACAAGTGCAGGATAATTAAGGAAAACCAGCATGGATTCATTAAGGGAAAATCATGTCTAACTAACTTGCTGGAGTATTTGATTTTGTCCCGAAATATAGTTTCCAGAAGTTTCCCTACCACTGAAGTCAAACTGATTGGTCCGTAGTTGCCGGCTTTATCCTTGCACCCCTTTTTAAATAAGGGTATAACATTCACAATTCTCTAGTCGTCTGGCACCACCCCTGGGTCTAAGGTAGACAGGAAGATTATCACTAGTGCCTCTGCAATTTCCACTCTCACTTCCTTCAGTACCCTTGGATACATCTCATCTGGTCGTGGTACCTTATCTATTTTAAGTCTATTTTAAGTAAAGATAACCTTTCTAACAGCTCCTCCTTCCCAATTGTAAATTCTTCTAGTATACCAGTTACCTCCTCTCTCACTTTGGCCTGAATAGCATCTTCTTCCTTTGTGAAGACAGATGCAAAGTATTCATTTAATACCTCCACTATTTGTCCTGTATCCACGTGCAAGTCCTCTTTTTTATCCCTAATCAGCCCTGCTCTTGTTTTTAACCACCCTTGGGATTTCCTTTTAAAGGAATGGTGAAGCCAATTAGAGACCAAGAAAACTTCTTGTGGAAGCATAGTGCAAGATTGAAGTACTTAATGGGCAGAATTTTGCCCTTGGCATGCAGGATCGGCGGGATTGGGCAGGGGCAGTTGGGAAGCCGACCGCCGCCCACGATCGACAGCGCACCACGATTTCACTTTGGCGAGCCAATTAAGGCTCGCCCAGCGTGATATGTGAGCGGCGGCACTGAGCGCTGCCTGCATGGGCGGGGAAGGAGGGCGAGCAGGTTGAGCGCGAATTTTGCGCATCCGTGTGAGAGAGCGCTGAATAATCTCCCTGAGGCATGGAGCTGCTTCAGGGAGATGAAGAAGGTATTGAAAAAATTAATGAAGCACAGAAAAATGTAATGAAACATGTCCCCTCATGGTGACTCTTTCACGTGAGCAGGGACATGTTTTTAAATTAAAGAATAAAGTTTTTATTTCATTTGTATTTGCTTTTGGAAGCCTCATGCCGCCCGTGGATGAGGTTTCTGTAAAAATGCAAAGGCCGCTTGGCCTTTTTGCCTGCCCACCAACCGTTAGGTTGAACGGGCACTGAAAAATTAATGACAATTGATAACTTAATGGCCTTGATAAGCTTTTTAATTGTCAGTGGGCGCGCTGCTGGCTCCAGTGCCTGCCCACCGACAACTATCGCATGCCTGCACGATGACGTTGGCATGCTCGGCCGACGTCATTTCACGCTCGGTCGGGTCTGGAGCGCCCACCCGCCAAGCTAAAAATTCTGGCCAACGAGTACTTTGCATCAAAAAAGCAGATAAAGTTAATGCTGCAGTAGAGGAGGGCAGAAGTAGAGATATTGGATAGAATAAAAATAGATGGAAGGGAGATGCTAAATCGCTCAAAAGGCATTACTCAAATCTAACATATCACCTAGTCCAGATGGAATACATTCTAAGTTGCTGAGGGAAACTAGGGTGGAGACAGCAGAAGCTCAGACCCCAATCCACAGTTTTTGGTTTTGCAGGGAATCAAGGGATATGGGGAGCAGGCGGGAAAGTGACGTTGAAGCCCAAGATCAGCCATGATAATAAAAACAGAAAATGCTGGAAAAACACAGTAGGTCTCATCAGCCATGATAATATGTAATGACGGAGCAGGCTTGATGGGCTATACGGTTTACAGCCTGGACTTGGGCATGGGGAGTGCAATTTTAAAATTTGCAGTTGATCCTAAGCTTGGCAATGTTGTAAATATTGCGCAGGATAGGAGCAGATGTCAGGAGGAGATTGACGGGTTGGTGAAATGAGCAGATTCATGGCAGATGCAGTTTAATGTGGATAAGAGTGAGTGATACATTTTGCAAGGAAGAACATGGAAAAGCAGGATTATCTAAATTGTACTTCTTTGTGGGGGATGGGAGGGTAGTGCAAGAGCAGAGGTACCTGGAGGGTACAAATTCACAAATCCTTAATGGTGACAGGCAAGTTGAAGAGGCAGGTAAGAAAGCATATGCGACTCTTGGCCTCATAAATAGGGACATTGTAAAGAAATTGTCCCTATTTTCAGCATTACTTGAGCAAAAATTATTGGTCAGACCTCGGCTGGAGTATTGTGCATGGCTCTAGGCACCACACGTCAGAAAAAGATGTTGAGGTCCTGAAGAGGGCAGAGAAGGTTTGCCAGAATGACACCAGAGATGAGGGACTTCAGTTATGTGACGAGAATGGAGAATCAGGGTTGTTCTCAGTTTCCTTTGAAGAGCATGTCAGTAACCAGAGGTCATAGATTTAAAATAATTGGCAAAAGAACCAGAGGGGAAATTAGGACAATATTTTTCACACTGAACATTGTTATGATCTGGAACACAATACCTGTAGGATCTTGGAATCAAATTGCATAGTAACTTTCAAAAACCAATTGCACACTTATTTGCAGATTGCGGGGAAACGCTGGGATGCATGACTAAATGGGATAGCTCTTTCAAAGAGCTGGCACAGGCATAATGGACTGAATGGCCTCCTTCTTTGCTGTAAGTTTCTAAGATTCTATGATTTTTCATTTTTATGTTACTTCGTAGCCCACTGATCAGCTGTAATTGTGTAATAGATTTTCTAAAATGCATTGCTCTAAGAAAATAAGCTATAATAAGTTGTGGCACAGACTCTGGATGGTCTGTTATAACCACAAAGCAAATTTGTAAAGTTTTTTGTTGTTCCCAGGATGTGGGCAATGCTGGCAAGGCCTCATGCTTAGGGAAGGTGGAGGTGCACCTCCTTGAATCTCCACAACCTTTGTGGTGATGATATTCTCACAATCACTTTCAGTGAGGTACTGCAGCAGCCTAGTGGTTATGGTACAGTCCTCGAAATGGGGATTTTGTAAATTCAAATCCTATTATAGCAACGTTTGGTTTTCAATTCACAACATTTTCCAATTTTTGAGCTAACACCAGAAATGACCATGGAGGCTAAGGAATTACAAAAACTTGTACAGTCTGAGATTCTTATTGTGGTTTGATCATTAGTCTTCTGTACACTGTGTTTCAAAACATCCTGTGTAGCTACTGCAGAAATATAGGCGCACTGGGAGAGGGTCTGAAGTCTCTTCTTGTGACCTCCACATGGAACTTCAGTAGGAAAAGAGAATCAAATAAATTCTGTGACTAGCAATTATGAAGCCTGATCACTGAAGACTGGCTATCATCTTCTAAAATTCATGTGTACCAGTTACTACATCACACTTGAAGGTGTTGCCTGATTTGTCTCAGGACCTGTAGAACATACAGAGCTGCTTATTAATGATTATCAAACCACTGGGTATATATAGAGGAATGGAAATCATAAAAGCTTTTGTTATTAATTGCTCCAAAGATTCAAAATAGCCTTTGCCATAAAATCTCAGAATTGAGACCACCTCCAGCAGGTGGAGACAAATTCCAAGAAATTGAATAAAGGGTATGAATCGATTTAGAGAAATAAATAACCTGTTAGTTAGATTGTCTCCTGCTCCTGACAGTGCAGAAGGAGAAGTAAAATTAGGAGTAAAGTCATGTGGTGGTCATGTTACTGACTTAACAATGACAAAGTTTGAGCTAATAATCAAGGGAATGCATATTCGAATCCTATCGTGTCCGAAGTGAGAATTTGAATTCAAAACAGAAATCAGGTCCGTTAGGACCCCAGAGGTGATCAATGAATAAAACCATTTTTCTCCCTCCAGTCCCTTTCTGGCCTGTTGCTGGGGTATAGTTCGATTGGTAAAACCAGCCATCTTCTATCTTGCCCAACTGGCCTTTCTTCATGTTGGTGAATATGTCAGTAAATAAATTATTTGACTGTGGAGGGCATCACCTGACATCTCCCATCAGTTCTGTTATGCACATTTTTTAAAAAATTCATTCATGGGATGTGGGCATCACTGGCAAGGCCAGCATTTGTTGCCCATCCCTCATTGCCCTTGAACTGAGTGGCTTGCTAGGCCATCTCAGAGGGCAGTTGAGAGTCAACCACATTGCCATGGGTCTGGAGTCACATGTAGGCCAGACCAGGTAGGGATGGCAGATTTCATTCCCTAAAGAACATTAGTGAACCAGATGTATTTTTACAACAATGGATGATAGTTTCAGGGTCACCATTACTGAGACAAGCTTTCAATTCCAGATTTTATTAATTCATTTTAAATTCCATCAGCCCTAATGGGGTTTGAACCCATTTCCCCAGAACATTAGCCTGACCTCCAGATTGCTAGTTCAGTGATGTTGCCACCATCTCCCCAACATGTGCGTTCAGACACATAGGCACACTTACTGTCCAGCAGTAATCAACCCCCTTCCTTCACCCTATGAATTGAATTGGAACAGCAGACTTGTTGTACTGCCTGAGGTCAGTTTAATCAACTCTTAGCAACATGTCAAGCCTTGAATCCTCTGCTCCCTTTGCCACGAGCTTTCCTCATAAAGTCCTTAAGTTCCTTTAAACTTGATACGATATCCTGATTGACTCACCATTATTCTTGCTTCTGGCTGCTGAGGTAACTGGGTGGCAGGGTTTGTGAGAACACCATCTTTTCACCTTTGAAAACTGGGTTGTGTTCAGCCAATTACTCAGTAAAAATCTTGGGTTTTTTCTCTGTTGAAGTCCCTCAGAAAAATTGGTTTGCAAACCCTTAACCCAGTTTCGAGTAGATCCACAAGTACAGAATTGTCTCCAGGTTGGCCACAAAATAACCCTAAACTGACTGTCTTGCTCAGCTGACAGCAATGGGAAAGCCCACACTGCTTTGGTATGGAGCTGCTTTCCTAAGGGTGATTAACACATTTTTCTTCCAGAATAAAGGGAGCTCTAGTTTGCTTCTGACGTGAGCGCTTGATTAAGACTGGGTGCCTAAAGTAGGAAAATGTTCCCTTCTATAGTATTGACACAACGCAACTGAATTGTGAAAAATGTAAATGGGATGAAAGGGTTCCTGACAAAAACGAATGATATTCCTGGAACAACTGATTAAATTCCTAAATTGGAGAATGCAGGAAGTAGCTAAAATCAGTAAGATCAGATAGAACACATCTGTTTTAGTTATGCTTTGCTGGAGGAGTGAGAGACAGATATTAAACAACCCTAAATTTAACTGAAAAACTGTACAAAAAGTCCTTCCTGGGGCCACAGCCCTAATTGTACTGTTGACCTGCCTTATCCGAAGATCGTGTATGCACGTTGCATAAACCTGGTTTACAAGTTCACTCTAGCTTCTACTTTTGAATAAACAGTTTCTTGGAACGGAACTCAACACTTCATAGGCAATATGGACAGGACTAAATCTTTAAAAACTGCTTCAGCAGTAAAACAGTATCAGTGGGGCGCTTTCTGTGATAAGCAGTGATATAACCTAATGGGATGCAGTAAAATACTGGTGGACATAAGATAAGCTGGTTAAGTTTGATTTAGTGGTATAGTCAGGGGTGATTCACCCAATACCAAAGATGAACAGGATGATCAGTTCCGAAGGAATGTGGTCAAAGGGCTGTGTGTGCCCACTCTGGGGAGAATCTCACCTTCACTGCTCTTAGTCCTACATTTCAATCCTAACCTCAAACAGCTTCCTGTTCTAGGATTGCCAACCCTCCAGGATTGGCCTGGAGTCTCCAGGAATTGAAGATCAATCTCAAGGACACTGCAGTGTGCAACCGTGGGGAAAAATCATTGAAGCATTACAAAAGATTGCATTTTTTTTTCGCTTTCTTTGAACATTTCCCTCTATCAGATATAAAAACGTGGAAAATGAGGGAAAAAAGGGTTTCTGACTGTCAAGCATCATCCAACTGGGTATTGAGTCTTTTTGGTTTCCAATTGGTGTAGGAAGGCAATGTGTCATAAAGATGGATGTGTTGGCTGACTAATGGCTGGGGTGTGAGGGCAAGCCATGTGATGATACCTACAGGAATATCTTTAATCACAGTTGGCGACCCTATCCTGTTCTTATTCTCTCTTTGTACCTCTAAAAGACAATACACCAAGAGAACAGTATATAGTAGGTGAATAGTGTTAACACCATCATGTCTGCTGTAAATGGTGGAAACCATATTAATATTTTCTAAACCCTGTCCTGAGAATTTTATTTCTTTTAAAAAGTTACTTTAACTACTGTTGCCATTTTATTCTGTTTGTTGTGCTGATGTGGTGACAGATTTAACAGTTCAACTTGTTTCACTTCATCATCGTGAAGCAGCATTGTTGTTCCAATTGCTTTTTGACCCATCGATTTCATGGTCTCCATCTAATTTTGTCAGAAGCTAACTATGGATAAAGACAGCCATTTGGCCCATCTTTCATCCATTCGGAAAGAACGTAAAGCGCCCATTGTTGAATCCAATTAGGATTCTTGGGCTTTCATCCCATAACTTTATCCAGCATCCATTCCAAGTGATTATATTTGCCTGAAGAACATCCTGATATCAGTCCTGAATTTTTCTTTTGCCAGTTTGAGTCAGGGTCAACATGTGCTACTCCTGTAATTTGCTTAAAGGCAGGTTCCAGATTTACCCTTCTTCAAACCATACAATCCTGTGGTATGCCTAGTAAGGATAACACATTCCTAACTTTCAAGATACGGACTTCAGTCAATGTGGACCTTTTGAAGTTAACTTTAAAAAGTGGTCAAAATGCTGACCAAGATGGCTACTGAGGCCCAGGTGACCTTTTGTGGTTTCCAGACAGATAAAAGACAGATAAATGTCTACATGCTTCTGGAAAGTTTTTTAAATGTAAAAGACCGTGGGTGGAATGCTCTCTCTTGAATAGACATTCACAGTGTGAAACCACTTGTGAATTTACACCTCCTATTGACTGGGTAGTTTCCCAAAATTCAACCCTAGATTTTCACCAAGTCAAGATGATTTGGGGGCCCTTTAAAAACGTTGGCCAGCTCGCAGTTCCAGGATTCCCAACCCCATTTCCAGGCTGTCTGATTTTTTGGAGGGCCTTTAAAGGACGGTTTGGGTCAAAGGCCCTCACTTGGCATCCCCTATTCGGCTGGCTCCATTGCTCGGATAGGCATCTCCTACTACTCCACAATTTTTATTTTATTTCTAAAGAGTCATGGTTCACGCCCCTCAGAGGAGTCGCAAACACTAGTCTGCATTAGGGGACCTTTTAAAAAGTGAGTTCAAAAGGTCCTCCTCATGTTCCCCACGCCAAGGTAAGGCCCACAACACAGCCCCCATGACCTCTCATGCACCCTATGCCAAGCTATGACACTCTGCCTACTCACTCCCATGGCCCTCATGGCCCCTATGCCAAGCTATGGCACTCCACCCATACCCCCATGCTCCGTATCTTGGCTGAGAGCCCAGAAATCCATTACTCTTGTTGAAACACTTGAACCCTAGAGAAAACATTTCCTAATTGGCAGCTCTGGCTCTCTGATCCCTGCTGTAAATTTTACAATGTTTATTTATACAATCTTGAGTGGTTTCAAGGGCCTGCAGTTTCTGTTATGATACTCTAAAAGGTCTGGATGTTTAACACTTTTATTGCCCTGTTGTGAAATGACCTTTTTTTAGCATATGGAAAGTAACAAATGAATAACTTTATTTCAAGCTATCTGGTTACACATCTACTGTTACTAGAGGGTCCATTGGTTCTTTACAGTGTGCAGTGGGTATGGAAGTGCCATATCTTGGCACAGAGGGCATGATGGGTCATGGGGGGGGGGTGGGTGGTTGGGTGATGTGCCACAGCTTGGCATGGGGACTATTTGGGGGGAGTGAGGTGGTGTGAGGGATGAGGGCAGGAGGGCATTTCTGTTTTAATTTTAACTGGGACAAAGCCCCACGGCACCGAGGCAGACCTTTTAAACAGTCTGTCTTGAGACTCAGCAGCTGCTATGGCTACCTCCAACCTCTTCCCCAGTTGTCTGGCCCAAATCCAGCCCGTACCTGCCCCCTGGCAATGATGATAGCCACCTTTGTGGGCACTTTGAATCCCACTACCTGCCTCAAGGATGAAAATCCAGGCCAATGTCACCAAGCTTGAAGCTCAACAAAGAGAGGTGTGCAGAAACCAGTTCATCATAAGCAGGTATGAACAGCCACCATTAAAACCCCATTGTGAGCCATGGCTGCTAACTTTTAATCAGTTATATGGACAATGGAGGCATTGATCATCGGGGTTACATGACTGAAACTGTCTTCAGATAATCAATCTTACTCTAAGCACCAGGGAGAAAATTATTTACTCTAGCGAGAAACAAGATCAGTTTGGAAACTATTAGGACAAGGGGGACCATTCTTCATCCAGCAAAACAGAACACTGTCTAACAATCAGTCAACTCATGGAGGACTAATTCATTTTCACTTACAAAGATTCACCTCTATAGAAACACAGCCATAGCCTCATCTGGGAATCCAGAACCTTCGAACTTCCATTCATCTCCAAAGAACCATGAGAAAGAACTCATCCATGCCTGCACCGTGTACACCTTTAAGAACTCATCCATGCCTGCACCGTGTACACCTTTAAGAACTCAATCTGAATGTGATTTGCTTCTTGTATTCTGTTAATAATCTACCTGCATGCTTCATTCTCTAGAATCCATTTTTACTTGTCTGTGTTGTCTGTATGCTTGAAGGAATGAATGTGTTTAGTTGTGTTCACATTTGGAGTATTGTGTGAATAAACTCTCCTGATTTAAATTTACCTGAAAGCCTGCTTCGTGTCTATTACTAAAAGTCACAACACTGAAAAGATGAAACACTCCCTCTGAACACGTATCTTGTTCAGACAACCAAGAAGTGAGGAGAAAGGGGAAAAGTTATCACACCATCTCTCTCCCTGTCCATAACACTTGTCTTTCTCTATGAAGTCACCTCTCATGTGCCTCCTGTTGAGACTCAAATGGCCAAGTTTTTCCAGTTCTTTATCAAAACATTGAGGCTTGTGACCTCTGTCTGGTGCAAAAACTTCTGGAGTGTCAATAAAACAGTGAAGATTCCAGATCAAAATGTTAAAAATAAAAATAAAATGGAGGGAAAGGCAGCCATTTCATGTTGTTTTCTGCCCTGAACCAGATGTGTACAAATATCTGACAATCTGCAATCTGCAAATTTCTTTCACTAAACAACAATCAGTCATGGAGTATGATAACATAATGATTCTGTTACTGGACTAATAATGCAGACAATGTGAGCTCAAAGGCAGCTCATCACCACTTTCTCAAGGGCAATGAGGGATGGGCAATAAATGCTGAATTTTTAAAAAATACTACCAGGGCTGTTTGAGAATTTAAGCTCCTTTTCAAAAATTCTGCATATGAAAATCTTGTACCAGTAAAAGTGGCCATGAAGCTATCAGTTTCTTGTAAAATGCAACCAGTTCATAACGTCCTTTTAAGGTTAGGAAACCTGACATCTTTACGTGGTCTGAGCTGTTTGTGACTATCATCCCACAGCAGGTGGTTGCGGCTGAAATTGGGCTCATTAGTACCCATTTTTTTAGGCACTGCAAAGCCACTTAGGTTTCAAAATGGCATCCATGGCAAGTGCACATGCACTTCTGACATGAAATGCACCAAACACCATATCGGTAAAAGGGTTACTGTGCACATCCCTAACATCCACCAACAGTATGCAGAGCAGGTTGGTCATGATGTCAATCAGTGTGATGCTGACTTGCCACCAGTGCTGCAGGCTTCAGCTAATATCCTCTGTTAACCTCACATGGTTACACGTTAAGCAGCATAAAGAATCTCAACCCACACTATTTAAAGGGAGCGTCAACTAATTACAGGTTAATTGCTGGTTTGTTTCTTCTGACTGTTGCTACAATTTTACACATTTTTTTCAACTTTTCATAGTTGTTTCAAGTTTTAAAAGTCTTCAGGGCATATGCTGAAGGACATCTAGCTTCTGTACCAATTCCCACTAGAAATAGATGCACTTGTGAGCATTCTCCTTGGAATCAAGGTTGACTGAGAGTACGAATAGAGGACGCACAGTGCAGGACAAGCTGCTGGAAGAGGGAGGAGAAGGAGGGTGGGAAGAAAGGCTCTCAATAGAAGCCTTGCAGTGCTCAGCTGAGTGGGCCTCAAGATTCATAGTGGGATGCTTTATAACAAACAACCTTGCCATCATGAGGGAACAGCCCTTGTGTTCAGTTATCAGATGAGAATCTGAAGCGCAGGAGAAAGAGGAGGAGGAGGAGGAGCAGGAGAAAGGGGACGAGGCGGAAGTAAAGGAATAGGAAACGAGGTTGCAACCTAGAAAGCTCCTTTCTGCCCAGGCTGTACATGAAGAACTAATTCCAGTGTGATAACTGTAACTGTAAGCACAAACCCTCAATCACCAAGAGTTCCACAGTGGCTATCTCCCCTCTGTCAATGGCCATCACTGTGTCAGATCAGCCGCAATGCAAAAATAAAAACCAACACAAAAGAAACATTTTTAACCAAATTTATAATTTAAATTACGTCATATTGCATACAAAATTAAAGTTATCAACCTTGTGCACTCCTTCAGTGCTTTCTTCCATGCGTCTTTGCCTGTCTGAGCGCTCTTATGCAATTGGATGAAGGACAGATTTATGGACTGCTGTGACACATCAAGGAGTGATGATTGGATTCTCTCCTGTTGGTGATGGTCATTGCCTGGCACTTGTGTGCATGAATGTTACTTGCCACTTGTCAGCCCAAGCATGGATATTGTGCAGGTCTTGCTGCATTTGGACAGGGACTGCTTCAGTATCTGAGGAGTCGCGAATGGTGCTGAACATTGTGCAATCATCAGCGAACATCCCCACTTCTGACCTTATGAAGGAAGGAAAGTCATTGATGAAGCAGCTGAAGATGGTTGGGCTGAAGACACTACCCTGAGGAACTCCTGCAGTGATGTCCTGGAACAGAGATAATTGACTTCAAACAACCACAACCATCTTCCTTTCTGCTAGGTATGACTCCAACCAGTGGAGAGTTATCCCCCTGATTCCCATTGACTCCAGTTTTGCTAGGGCTCCTTGATGCTACACTAGATCAAATGCGGCCTCGATGTCAAGGGCAGTCACTTTCACCTCACCTCGGGAGTTCAGCTCTTTTGTCCATGTTTGAACCAGGACTGTAATGAGGTCAGGAGCTGAGTGGCCCTGGTGCATTATGGTTGATCTGACAAATGTGCAAATGAAGTTGTCCACCAGTTTCATGCTGGAGGGAATGGACTCCAAACTCTGTGTAAAGCTCTGTGTCAAATTAGTGCCAGCCTCCTCCATGCTCCCTGACATTGAATTCAGGCTTTCTGATAGGATTCGCATTGCAGCAAACATTTTGATGTGTATATCCAGCAATATTTTCCTGTAACCTGGTCCATCGAAGTCCTCATCATAGTCCTCTGCAGCAGAAGTAGTGTGCAACCTCACCCTCCAGGGAGCCGGGACTTGCGTTATTTTTGTCCCCTACCCTGGCTTCAGCACACTTCTACCTGGCGACTCACACCACGTGCAGATGCCACCTCCACGCTATCCACTAAAATGTGTGCAGCGTCAGTATCTGAATGGCTGTAAGTGTGAAATCAAGAAACAGTGTATCTTCATCGTCAAGCTCTTCTTGGTCTTCCTCCACTACCTGGGCGGGTTTGCAGTTCCTGGGTATCTGAAAGGAAATAAGTGCAAGGCTACACTGGTGTTGAAAGGAGGAGATATGAGGTGCACTCTCAGACTGTTGCTTTCCAGTCAGAAGAGAATGTGGGATGAGGGAGAAAAGAATATGAGGAGGAAGATTAGTTATGAGAATACCATCATCTCCAATGGTTTCAGCCATCATGATCCTCACACCCATTTTCAGGAGTTATCCAATTTAAACCCTAATGAATCTTAATCCTCTCCCTCTCTCAGTGTATTTGTGGAAAAGAAGCAGTTACAGGAAGAGGCACATTTCTTTTTGTCCATGAACAATGCCTTTATTAAAGATTTTACTTCTCTCAAAAGCTTTGGCTTCAATGTTTTTTGCACTGAGCTTCAGAGCTTTGCTGAACTGAATTTGGATTATTGAGTTTGAAGCAGTGAAATCCATCTTGGGCAGGAATGGAAAACAGACAATAATGAAATACCAGCTTGTTTTACACTCTGTCTGATTTCCATGGCAAATGACAACTATTCAAGGGAAACAGGGAACAAGGAATGGGGGAAGAGGCCTCCAATTTCAGCAAAATTAGAAGCACAATTAGGAGATAGAGTGGATGCCAAGTTTAGGATTAGATAAGTGAGTGGAGCTAGGTGGGGAAGGATACAAGGATTGAATGGGGTGTGGAGATGGGGGTAGAGATGAGAGTAGTTGGATGGCAGGAAGGAAAGGAAGATGACTGGGTAAGAATACAGTGGAAGGAGCCCAAGTGATTATGATGAGGATGAGAAAGGGAATGCTGAGGGTCAGGACCTGGGAGAAGGCAGTGCACAAGCTTCTAGTCACTAGGGCTCATGCTCTAGGGGGACCCAGGCTCATTGGCCAAGTAGCCTGTCAATCGAGATGGTCAGTGTCCAAGCAGCCAATCTGGTGTGTAGATCATCCCGATTGACAGGCTATTGTTGAGAATGGCAGCTATCATTGGCTAAGCAGGACATGCCAGATTCCCCAGTCCCTTCTATCTTGCTTGCCTCATAGACTGCTCTATTTCTGTTGGGCATTGTTGGTTGCTTTCTTCACTCTTCACAACTGGCTAGCGGCTGCTGGAGCACAAGGTAAGCACAAGGTGTACCTAACGTCTCACCTCTATGTTTAGTTTACACCCAGAAGGCCCTTCTCGACCTCCTCCCTCTTGATTGTGTGTGGCCCTAAGCTAGGCCCTTCCGGACCCGACCCCCTCCCTGGGTAAATATTGACCTACAAGGCATGAAGCACAGAATGTAAAATTAGAAAGCTGATGAGTGTGGCTCTTGAATGTTGTAGAGTGCTCCGATTATCAGCTCTTTGTTGCCATCAGAACTACCACTTAACGATAGAAACATAACCTTCCATTATTAACTGTGCTGGGGAAACAATGGACTTGGAGAGCAGATGGATGACCTAGGCACACAAAGCAAATGCATTAGTGGTTATTAGCAGTAAAACTGCAGTCATTTGATGATCTTTGCCTTAAAGATTAAGCTGTTCTTCCTTAGACAAGGTCAAATTATGATTGTGGAAAATGGCTTGAATGGCAGATTGAGGAATTTCCATCAATCACACAATAAATATCTGTTTACAAATGACACATGGGGAATCTCAGTGCAAGATCTAACTGCCATTTGCTCTTTCTTTATGAGGCCCAAGGACACAATTGTCCATAAATTCATTTCATGAGATATCGTCCTTTCAGACATTTCCATGTTCTGCTTAGCATGGGGACAGTGTTTCTTTAACACACCAATAATTACTTATTTAAATCCAGTTTATTTCTATCTATATATATTTAAAATTTTACACATCTTATTTCAATTAAATCTATTTCCCCAGGGACATCTTTCAGCCCCTGTATGAAGAACAGGACAGTAAAGAGAACTATTGATCTCATCTCTGATCAGCCACAAAGATTTTCGAACAAACTGTCTGATTGCCTCCCTCTCTATGCTGTGGTACCTTTCCCAGCTTCCCGAACCAACCTCCTCCCTCTCGTTTTTGTAGCCCTGGTTCCACTTTGCCTGCCAATAGTGTGTCTTTCACAGCTGGAGTGCAACTTGTGCAAGGTAAGGTAAAGTGCCTAGTGCCTCTACGACCTGTTATGTTTACCACCCACCGACTCGAACCAATGGCTTTACCTCACACATTTTTCCACAAATCTATCACTCTTTGGGCGAGGTAATCCATATAACTTTCCCCCCTTACCCACAACATCCAAATTTTTAAATTGTGTTCATCAGTATTGACACTGGTTTCATCATAGCGAACGCTCTGGCTGGGGTAGTTTTGTCGGTCCATTTTCTAATCTTCAAGATTTCATTTAGCTTCAATTAATGAATTTCAGTTGAAGATTCCTCTTTCCTGAGGAAAACAAGCTTTACACCATGCTGTTGGTGTTTCCTTCAGTTCTGGTTTTGGGTCTCTAGGGCTCTAGGGTTAACTGAGGTGAAATGGGGGAGGTGGTGGGGGCAGAAACAGGAGAAGCACCAGGGCCCATGATTTCTCCTTGACCCTGGTGAGAACTATATCTATCCTGTGACATCTCCCCCACCACTCCCCTGCAACACCCCACTCAAATGCCATCTGTAGCCATTGACAGCCTCATTTTCCTGCCCCATTTTACTGTGTCAGCTGCCCTAAAGGAAAGAAGAAGCAGCCAACAGGAGGAGGAATGATGGGGATGGGAGAAATTGAGAAGAGGAACTGAAAAAAACATGACACTGTTAGTGATGGCTGCATCAGTGTCCATATCTTCCAACTTATCACTTGCAGTCCTACAGAAGATCAATTAATAAGTAAGAACACATTGTAATATGAGATAAAATGCTGCTGTATATATCATAAGACATTGTGTTTTACCTGGCATAATTCTCCTGTCTTAAACAAGACATTCTCTTACAGCCTTTTAAGCATAGGAGGGTTTGGGAAATATCAAAGTGTTTTACGTCAATGTACGTAGTAAATATTACCAGAATTGAAAACAGCAGTAATCTTACTTTTTAAAAAAAGGCTGTGAATAATCTGGCTGCCTAATAAAGATTTGGTTTATTTTATTTTTATGAAGTTCACTATTTTTAGGGGGAGGGTTGAGTGTGGTTAAGGGGATGTGTTTAAATGTATATGACTTCAAATAAAAAGTGATTTTACGAACCTGTTTTTGATTTATAATTGTTCAAAAGTGTAAATAGAGAGAGGGATGCCCTTTGATTAGTGAGTGTGCCAGCTATCAGTCAGGGGCTCTGAGAAGGCCTTAAAGAGCCCATACTATAACTATCCAATTATGATTAAATTGCTTGTGCAACCTTTGGTTCTATTGTTCTCAAATTTAAGAATATAGGGACAAGAGTAGGTCATTCAGCCCCTCGGGCCTACAGTGCCATTCAATTAAACCATGACTGATCTGTATCTTAGCTCTACTTACTTGCTTCGATTCTGTAACTCTTAATATCCTACCTAACAAAAATCAATCGCAATTTTGAAATTTTCCATTGACCTCACCTCAGCAGTTCACTAGTGACAGAGAATTCTACATTTCCACTGCCCTGTGTGTGAAGAACAGCTGCCTGACATCACCCTTGAATGACCTAGCTCTAATTTTAAGTTAATGCCCTGTTGCTCTGGCCTCCTGCACAAGGGAAAATAGTTTCTGTGCCATTTATCCTATCATCTCCTTTGACCATCTTAACCACCTCAATCAGTTCCCCCCATCTCCTGCTCAGACAAATGTTGCAGCAGCAAAATAATAAGACTTGGTGGAAAGTTACTCCGAGAAAGAATTGATTAAATTGAGAAAGCAGAAGTGGGCACTGAAGCAATTACACGTCATGAAGCTCTGTCAGTAGAGACACAGGGTGGGTTTAGAGTTTGGCATTGTTTAGATATTGAATGGGGAAGGAATTGGTACATTTTTGAAGCATGAGGGTAGGCTTTAGGCATGTTTTTGTGCCCGATTAATTTTGTACATGATTTCCTCATTCCATTATCTCTCCTTTCCTGTCCTTTAGTCCTCTAGTGAGATCACAGTGACAAGCCGATATTGATCCAGGCTAGCCCCTGTTTTGAGTTGAGGCTAGCCCCTGTTTTGAGTTGAGACTAGCCTGGAAGCTTGGAGTGACAGAGAGGGTGGTGGTCAGCTCTCTGCCAATGGGATGGGAGTTAATCCTGCTCTGCCTATGCCTGGATATCCCAACCTCCTGAAATTTGCCAATGAGGGAAAGATGAGAACATGTTGTCACTTGAAGGGGCTAAATCAATCTTGTGGAAATGCTGCAATAAATGCTCAGTACTCAGCTACTTTCTTACTTACCAGAGGGAAAGGGTTTCTTTGCAATACATTTGCTGGAGGTTTCCTGAATCGTGGCAGGATGGGTTGTGCTTTGGCTACCTATAGATTGGACTTTGTTAATCAAATCCATGCCAGTTGGTGAAGTTAAAACTAAGACACAGTTGCTTTATTATGCTGGAGTTTATTGACCTAGTTCATAGCCAACATTACACCAACCCTCCCAGTGTCCCAGCCATTCCCATTTATAGATATACAAATACCCATCACTTACTTAATAATGTTTTTGTAAATATATGATATATATATATATATATGTATCTGTATGTATGTATATATGTGTGTATATACATATATATATATAATGTGTGTATGTATATGTAAAGATATATTCGCTCAAAAGGAAAAGGTAGGGCAAACAGATCCAGAGCTCCCTGGATGAAAAAGAAGATAGAAGTGAAGATAAAGAAGAAAAAGTGTGCTTATGACAGGTGTTGGGTAGAAAATACACTTGAGAACCAAGCGGAATACAGAAGATTCAGAGGGGAGGTGAAAAAGCAAATAAGAGAAGTAAAGAGGGACTATGAGAAAAGGCTGGCAGCCAACATAAAGGGAAATCCCAACGTCTTCTGTTGGCACATAAATAGTAAAAGGAGGATTAGGGCCGATTAAGGGCCAAAAAGGGGATTTGCACATGGAGGCAGGGGGCATGGCTGAGGTGCTAAATGAATATTTTGCATTTGTCTTTACCAAAGAAGCAGGTGCTACCGAGGCCAAGGTAACAGAGGAAGAAACTCTGTCGCTAGAAGGGTTCAAAATTGATAAGGAGGAAGTGTTGGATAACTGTCAGCAGTTAAAGTTGACAAGGCACTGGATTTGGATGAGATACATCCAAGGATACTGAAGGAAGTGAGTGTGGAAATTGCAGGGACACTGGAACAGGGACACATAATCTCTCAGTCTTCACTAGACTCATGGGAGGTGCCAGAGAACTGAAGAATTGCAAACATTATGCCTTTGTTTAAAAAAGGTTGTAAGGATAAGCCCAGGAATTACTGACCAGTCAGTTTAACTTTGGTGGTGGGAAAGCTTCTTGAAACAATTATTTGGGATAGAATTAATAGTCACATGGAAAAACGTGGGTTGATTAGGAAGAGCCAGCATGCATTTCTTTGTGTTTAACTAACTTGCTGGAATTTTTTGAAGCGGTAACAGAGAGGGTTGATGTGGGTAATGCTGCTGATGTGGTGTACATGGACTTCCAAAAGACATTCGATACAGCATCACAGAACAGACTTGTGAGAAAAATTATAGTTCATGGAATAAAAAGGACAGCAGCAATGCGGATACAAAATTGGCTGAGTAATAGGAAACAGATGGTAATGGTCAATGGACATTTTTGGTCTGGAGGAAGGTTTGTAGTGGAGTTCTCCAGGGATCAGTATTGGGACCCTTGCTTTTCCTGATATATATTAATGATCTAGATCTAAACTGTGAGGAGGACAGTGTAGAACTTCAAAAGGACACAGACAAGTTGGTGGAGTGGGCAGATAGGTGGCAGATGAAGTTCAATGCGGAGACGTGTGAGGTGATGTATTTTGGTAGGAAGAACGTGGGGAGACAATATAAAATAAGGGATACAATTCTTAAGGGGGTGCAGGAGCAGAGGGACTTGGATGTGTATGTGCATAAATCATTGAAGGTGGCAGGACAGGGGGAGGGCAGTTAATAAAACATACAGTACCTTGGGCTTTATTAATTGGGGCACAAAGTACAAGAGCAAGGAGTTTATGCTGAGCTTATATAAGACACTAATTATATGTCAGCTGGAGTTTTGTGTACAGTTTTGGGCACCACACTATAGGAAGGATGTGAACGCATTGGAGAGAGTGCAGGAGAGGTTTACACGATTGGTTCTATGGATGAGAAACTTCAATTATGAAGATAGATTGGAGAGGGTGAGATTGTTTTCCTTGGAGAGGAGATGGCTAAGAGGAGATTTGATAGAAATTTTCAAAATCACAAGGGGGCTGGACAGAGTAGATAGGGAGAAACTGTTCCGACTCCTAAAAGGATCAAGATCGACAGCGCACAGATTTAAAGTGATTTTCAAAAGAAGCAAATGTGATGTGAAAAAAACTTCTTCAGACAGCAAGTGGTTCCAGTCTGGAATGCACTACCTGGAAGTGTGGTGGAGGCAGGTTCAATCGAGGCATTCAAGAGGGCATCAGATGATTATTTGAATGGAAACAATGTGCAAGAGTCTTGGGAAAAGGCAGGAGAATGACACTAAGTCAGAATGCTCATTTAGAGAGCCGGTACAAATATGATAGGCCGAATGGCCTCCTTCTGCACCATTACAATTCTGTGATTCTGTAACTGCCATTAAACCTTAACAAGGAAATTAATCAGGCATTGGCAGATCTCACATAAGGACATTATGACCACCACCTGCAGTAGAAGCAGCCTGTTCCTGAGAAACCTGCAGCTGGACAGAGAAAGGGTACAACTGATGGGACAGCAGCAGTGCATGGGGAGCAGCAGAGGGGCGCAACTCGCAGGAAGCACTACCCATGTCACAGGGTCTACAGGCAGAGGCTGGCTTCCCTTGACACGCCAGAACAACAGTGTTTCAGGAGGCTCAGGTTGTCACATCAAGTGGTGGCAGATATCTGCAGCCTCCTAGGCGAAGACCTGCTCCCTGCTGGGTCTGAAGGACATGTGCTTCTAGTGACTGTCAAAGTCACTATCACCCTCAATGTTTTAGCCTCTGGATTCGTCCAGTGCTCTGCCAGAGATGTATCAAGGATCTCCCAGTCAGCAAATGCCACTGATCGTTTGTTTGCTAAGGCCAGCAATAATTTCACTGCCACCTGACATGGTGGCAGTCAGAATGAGTGGCCACTCAGAGGTTTGGGTCTTTGGCTAGCTGGCGGGTGGAGGATGTCACCAACTGGACACATGTGACAACTAAGACATCTCCAGATCACCCAGGAGTGTTCATCAACCACAAGGGCTTCCACTCCATCACTGTACAGCTAGTCTGCAACCATGAAAAAGATCTTTCTTCACATTGTGCGAGATTCCCACGGAGCTGCCATGACGTTATTGTCCTGTGATAGTCCGAGCTCCCTCATGTCCTCAGGTCTACAAGCAAGCTGAAGGGGTGGCTGCTCGGAGACAAGGGATACCCACTTCAAATGTGGCTGATGACGCCATCACAAACCTGACCAATGAGCCCCAACAGCGCTACAATGAATGCCAAATGACCACCAGATGTGTGATTGAACAAGCTATTGGCATGCTGAAACAATGCCTTAGGTGCCTGGACAATTCTGAAGCATCCTTCAGTATACACACAGCCAGCACGTCCAGAATGGTCATGCTGTGCTGCGCTCTGCACAACATTGAGCAGCAGCAACATGTGGGCTTGCAAGGGGAACAAAGTGTAGAACCCCTTCAGAGGAATCCAAGGAAAAGGAGGAGGAGGAGGAAAATGAGGAGGAGGTGCTCAGATTGATGCCCTTTTTAGTGCACTTAAGTTTGGATATCAGAAGCACATTAAAAGGTTGCTGTTCCACCTAACACAGTCAGCATGGGAGATGGTGGCATAGTGATAATGTTACTGGGCTAATAATCCAGAGGCCCAGGCTGATGTTCTAGGGATGTGGGTTCAAATCCCACCATGGGCAGCTGGTGGAATTTGAATTCAATTAACAAAACCTGGAATTGAAAGCTAATGGTGACCATGGCAGCCAGTGTAGGCTATTGTTTAAAGACCCAACAGGTTCAATAATCTGCCATCCTTACCTGGTCTGGCCTACATGTGACCCACAGCAATGTGGTTGACTTTAGCTGCCCTCTGCAATGGCCTGGCAAGCCACTCAGTTCAAGGTCAATAAGGAATGGGCAACAAAAGTACTGACCTTGCCAGTGACGCCCACATCCCATGAAAGAATAAATAAAAAACAACCACTTCTTGTATATCCCACCACTGGTCCCTGTCAATTGTGTTTTTCCATTCATAATCAATCAAGTGAAAGGTGATATGTCACCCAGCAACCAA
Source organism: Cetorhinus maximus (assembly GCF_964194155.1). Classification (NCBI taxonomy): domain Eukaryota; kingdom Metazoa; phylum Chordata; class Chondrichthyes; order Lamniformes; family Cetorhinidae; genus Cetorhinus; species Cetorhinus maximus. The sequence continues at coordinate 98,779,204 of NC_135886.1, read as the reverse complement.
AAAGCCAAAGAATAAAATTTGTGAACTTTAAATAAACAACAGCAATTTAACAACATTGCATTTTCTTATTTACCCATGCTCTTGCCTTCCTTTTCTTACCACTCCTATGTGGTGCAACTCTGTGGCTTGTGCAGAGATGCAGATAGAGATACAGGCTGCTCAGATAACTGCTTTGACTGCTGACATGCTATTTACCAACATCCTCTGGGTTTTGGAGTCCGTGAGGTCCCTGCAATGACTGCCCAACCTGCCCAGTTTAGGTGTAGACTCAGACATTGAGAGACAAGACAGCATGCCAGGTACTGACTGAGAGGAGGGCTGTGGGTGAAAAATGGAAACACTTTGAATCGAGTTCCCATTTCCAGTTCCCTTTCACCCTCTTCTCATGGTTCATTTGCACCTTCCAGCTACCACTGTACTGGAGAATACTTGCTGCAGGTCAGTGGATTGCTACAAAACCAATGTTACCATATTGTTCATCTTATTTAAGGTGGCAGACAATTTGTCATCCAGAATCTGGATGATCACAGTCAAGATGTGCATGGATTCATTGCCCTTCTCAAGAGTAATTAGGGATGGGCACTAAATGTTGGACTTGTAAGTGATGCCCACATCCAATGAATGAATATAGTATTCGATATGCCATTGAGCTAGCTATTTCATCCATGCATGAAGATGCCATCTGTTATGCCCGGCAATACCAACTCATTCATGCTTGAGGCAGACTGCTTCTTTCCCTCTGCATTCATGGTAGTGTGTTTGGAAGGTCAACGCATTGCACATTATCTGTTGATGATTATTCTCTTTATTGACAGCCCCCAGTCTCTGTCTGGTGGAGCGGAGCTTGGCGAATGCTGTGGCCTCCAATGTGGGCCCTCCACATGTCCCCACCACTAGCATCTTCTCATGATCACTTGTGAAGTGTGAATCACCTGTAAAGTATTGTCTAACTGCTTTCACTGCAGTGTGAGTATCTGAGCTGGTACATGGGATGGACAGTGCACCCTAAGAAGGAATCAGCTTCTCGAGGAATCATCAACCGCCAGGTGCATCAATTTCTGTTCCAGTTGTAAAGGGCCTGTTGTAAGTTGTAAAGTCAGAGGAAAAACACACAAATTAGCCCTGGCAAACTAAGAATGTTGCAACTTATCATTATTGAAGTTGATTATAAACTGTCACCGGTCCAGTCCGGAAGGCTTGGGACCAAGTCATTTCTGGATTTTGGAATTTTTTGGATTATAGAATGTGGAACCACAAATGTGTGAACCTGGAATCTGCAGCAGAATAAATATTTACCTGAAGTATGTTAGGAAATAGAGATAGTTTAAGTCAATTATATTGGTATTTATAGGTGTTAGGAATGAGTTTTAGCTTTAAAGTTTAAGTTTGATTTGTATTTCTGTTTCTGTGTGTTAAGAAAGGTCAAATGGAGTTTAGTTTCACTTTAGAAAGGTGCTTGCATTTCTAATGAGGAGTTTTAAGACCCCTAAAGAGCTAAGTTAAACAAACAAGGGTAGAAGAATTGAACAGTTGTCCAGCAACAGGGGGCCAAAGAGGCAGGTCCCTCCCATAGACACACACATACAGAAGAAGAGAAACAGCAGTGTTATTTTGGAAGCTGTTTGAGTGCAGTTGGTTCTGAAAGTTACTGCCAGGAGAGACTGGAGCAAAGGGGACAGAAAACCAGTCCCAAGCTAAAGAAAAACCCCAAAGATCCAGTGGAGTGGAAGAGGAGAAAGTCCAAAGAAGACCTTCTAGTCAAAGGAAGGACAGGAACATGGGAAAATGTCCTGTTAAGAGTGAGGGGCAGAGAAAAAGTCTCCAAGCTTCAGATTTAAAGAAACAAAAGCTGCAGAAAGCAGATTTGAAGTGAGAACAGCTTGCAAGAGGCAAGAAAAAGAGACGACTGAAGGTCTGTAACTCTTTGCTGTCAGCATGTGAAGCAGTGGTGTACTGTTGACGGCTGAGTTGGTGAGAGAGAATGCTTGGAAGACAGCTTGAATGCATGTGGTGACCTAGGGAAGAGGAACATGGGAAGGAGAGTTCGAAACCCTGGAGGTGAACCCTTGCAGAAGGTGTCTGAGAGAAAGCGTCGGTTTGGGAGAAGATTCCAAGATTGGGAACCATCGTGTGAATGACAGAGACTGGTTGGTTCACAATGTGACAAGCATCTGGGGGGAGTTCAGGAGAGATTCATAGCATTTGATTGAGGTGGCATCTGTCACTTCAGGGCAGAGTGTGGTGTGTCTGACCACAGGATGCCGTAGGTTTACATGGACTGTGTATTTACTGTGAACACTAGAGTATAATATAGCTTTTGTAACTTGTGTTATCTTTACAAATCTGTGTGTATCTGTAAAGGTATAGTTGTGGGCGAAAGAATATTGTAATATAGATAATCTTTTCTTGTTTAATAAATGTTTTATTCTTTTGTTAAAAGTTCATCAGCTGACTCCTGTGACTCTGTTCAGTAGCTACTCTTCATGTATCTAAACAAACAAATAAAAGTTAGGACTATCAAGCTGGGTTCCACTCTGGAATCAGGCTTGTCCAGGGGTAACCTCAGCTGGGGATCGTAACAAGTTTGAAAGTGATAAAATGTTATAAAACATTATTTAAAATTGTTTTATTTATCCAACTACTGTACCTTCCATGTTTCTGCTCCATAAGTCCTGTAATAAAATGATGCCATGAGTTGCTTGGGTCTGCTCAAGGAATCTCTGGACAAATGGTGTTTCTGAACAATAAATTTCTGGACTGGAAAAGTTATAGTGTATTTTGCTTGCTGTTGAAATCAAGTGACATATGGCACATGGCTCACTGATATTTAATTGTGTCACCAGATGGCTGGGAACTTGCCATCTCCCGATCAATGACAGTCAGGCACGCCAAAACTCTACTGATCTCAGACACCTCCTGTTCTGCATTTGTAAGTTGTGAGATCTATAGAGGGTCACCTCCAGTTCTCTCCCTCTCCCTCGTGAACTGAACTCTCTTCTCCTGCAAGGAGGGAAAAGAGCACACCTCTGAGTGACTGCAAAGCTTGTATTCACCTGATGGTTGGGGTGCACCTAATTGCTTGAAGTACCTAAATGTTCATTTTCTGTGATTCATGTACGAAGACATTCAGATAATTCCGAGTACTAACATTTCCCAGTGTATTACCATTTCAAAAAAAATGTTCTATTTTTTCTGGATAACTTCACATTTCTCCATTTTATATTCCATCTGCTATGTTCTTGCTCGTTTATCACTCAACTGATCTAAATGCTTTGCAGCCTTTTTACGCTCTCACTTTCCAACCTAATTTTGTATCGGCAGCAAACCTGCATATATTACATTTGGACCCCTCATCTAAGCCACTGACCTAGATTGTAAACAGCTGAGGCCCAAGCACTAATCCTTGCTGTACTAGTTACAGCCTGCCCACTAGTTACAGCCTGCCCAAGCCAAAAATGACCTGATTATTTCTACTCTGTTTTCTGTCCATTAAGCAATCCTCAAATCATGCTAATATATTACGCCTAATTGCATGAACCCTAATTTTGTGTCATAACTTCTTGAATGGTACCTTATCGAATGACTTCTGAATATCCACTGGTTGCCCTCTCTAGCCTTCTTACTAGTTACATCTTTAAAAATACTCCAACAGATTTTTCAAACATGATTTCCCCTTCTCTATTGATTCTGTCCAATCATAAAATGATGTTCTAAGTGCCCTGTTATAATTTCCCTAATAATAGATTCTAGCATTTTCGCTATGACTGATCTCAGGCTAACTGGCCTACAGTTCCTTGTTTTCTCTTTCTGTCTTTTCTTGATAGCAGTGTTACATTTTCTATCTTCCAATTCATAGAGACAATTCTAGAATTTAGAGAATTCTGGAAGATCAAAACCAATGCATCCACAATCTCTGCAGCTGCCTCTTTTAAAACTCTAGGCGTCAGCCATCAGGCCTAGGGACTTGTTGGCTTTTAGTCCAACTATTTCCAGAATGATGTTTGTGCCATCTACCATGAAGAGAGATGCTTAGGCCAGAATTTTGCAGCCCCTCATGCTGATGGGATCATCCAGTCCCGCTGATGTGAAAACAGGGGAGGGGGGCTGCGGAGAGGGGTGGTTGGAAAATTCCAGCCAGTTTTTGTTTAATGTCTCTGCCATTTCCTTATTTAATTTATATATATTTATATATAAATATTTATTATAATTTCCCCAGTCTCTGCCTCTAAGGGACCCATGTTCACTCTTCTTAATCCCTTCCTATTTACATACCTGTAGAAGTTTTGGAATCTATTCTTATGGGCTGGATATTTCCTGCGCTTGTTCTACACCAGGACTACACTGAAAATGGTAAAGAAATTCAGCTGCCATCATTCTTTTTGCATTGTATCCCAACAAAATTGGAGCACAAACAGTCCATTCAAGTTGAAGCCAAACATAAGAGATTAGCACAGGATTATAAATCACAACATCTAAAGATAAGAATGAATTAGTAAGGACCTTTAGTACATCTTACGCTGCCCTTTTAGAAAGATCCTAAAGTTGCCATCATTTCAGCAATCCATTGGGAGTAATTTTATCTCCATGATAGTGCAACATGAGTGATATTGGCTTGTCCACCATTCACTTTAACGGAAGGAAAAGCTTAATGGGAGGCAGATCCAATATCACCTCTTTTACGCTATTGTCAATCTTTAGTATTACTCCTATTAAGATTCCATGGTTTATTCTAATATTCTTCATATATGCCTATTAAAAATTTCCAACTAACAAAAGGATATAAAGGCACTGGAGAAGATACAAAAAAGATTTATAAGGATGGTACCATAACTGAAAACTTATAACTTTCAGGAAAGATTGAACAGGCTGGGGATATTTTCTCTAGAATAAAGAATGCTGAGGGGTGACCTAATAGAGGTCTTTAAAATTATGAAGTGGCTCAATAGGGTAGATAGAAAAAATTTTTTTCCACCTTCGGGGCAATCCAAAATTAGGGGCCGTAAATATAAAATAAATCCAATAAGGAATTCAGGAAAATCTTCTTTACACAGAGAGAGGTTAGAATGTGGAATTCGCTACCACAAGGCATAGTTGAAGCAATAGCGTAGATGTATTTCGGGGAAAGCTAGGTAAACATGAGGGAGAAAGTAATAGAAGGACATATTGAGATGAAAAAGGGAGAAAGGAGGCTCATGTAAAGCATAAACAGACTTGTTGGAATGAATGGATTGTTTCAGTGCTGTAAATTCTGTGGGTGGAATTTTACAGCTCTGTCACGGTGGGGGCGGGGCTGTAAGATGTGGCGAGCTGTTCAAAAGTCCATTGACTTTGGCGGGACCAGAAAATCTTGCCGGTAGGAGGGGCCATAAAATTCTGCCTTCTGTTTAAAATGAAGAAACAAGAAAGTATTAGGGCAGATTCCTTCTTCCCTATTGTTTTCAGGAAGGATGGAATGGACTAAGCAGAAAGATGAGTTGCTGCTTTCTACCAACTCCCTGTCCACTTGCAGACTCATGTTGATCTCCCAGCATCACCTCCTTCAAGGACCTGAAGTAACTGCTTGAGAAGAAGCGGGCATAATCAAATTAGGTGGTCATGTATCATTAGCTCTGTAGCAATGCTGGGTGTAAAGGCACCTTCCCTGTGCAAAACAGGTACACGGGGTTACAACAATCAAATACTGCTGATGCTTGGAAATCTGAAATTAAAAACAGAAAATGCTGGAAATATTCAGCAGGTTTGGCAGCATCTGTGGAGAGAGTAACAGAGTTAATGGGCTGAATTTTACCGTCCCCTGGGAGGCAAGCTGGAAATCACAGACAGCTGTGTCAGATGGGATCCCTGGGGCGGTCCTGCCTGCGGAATTTTACAAAAGTGGGACTAACACGCCCCTCTGATAGCACCAGCAGCTCTTGGGGGTCATTAATCAGGTGGCAGCCCCTGCGCCAGCCACTTAATTAGCCGCTGCCCATAAAATTCAGGAGGAGGTCCCGCTGCCCTCCTGTGCGTGCCGGCAACTCACGTTTCCTGGGACCCCCGCACAAATGTGAAATCCTGGCCAATACTTTAGATCAATGACCTTTTAAGGAAACTTGTTAAGGGTTGCTGAGCTAAAATGTTAACTGATTCTCTCTCCATAAATGGTGCCAGACCTGCTGAATGTTTCCAGCATCTTCTGATTTGTATTTCAGGCATTCAGGGTTGTTGGGCCAATTTGACTTTTTAAATAAAGAATGATTGATCGATTGCCTTCCCCCAGCAGCGCTGTTGTTTGTGTGATCCCGCCACTTACTCCTGGCATGGAAGAGCGTGGCTCCTTTCAATAAAAAAAAGGTTTGTATTTATTTAGTGCCTCATGGCCTCAATGCGTTCTGCAGCCAGTGATGTACTGCTGATGCGTAGTCATTGTTGTAATGCAGGAAACGTGGCAGCCAATTTGCACACAGCAAGCTCCCACAAACAGCTATATGATAATGACCGGATACTCTGTTTTAGCAATGCTGCTTGAGGAATAGGATGCCCAGGAGAATTCCTCAACTCTTAACTGCTTTTAATCAGATGAAGGTGCTAAGATTAGGCAACAAAATGGAATTTGAACTCCTTCCCCTCCTCCCATCATCTTTTCCCCTCCTGGCACATTCCAGGGTTCAAAGCCTAAGGGACCCTGCCTGTAAATTTAAATTGAGCGGAACCTGGGAGAACTCACCACAGCCAATGGCCTAAATTTTTTTTTAGGTAGGAACAGAGAGGGGGCAGGCACGGAATTTCATTCCGCCAGCTAGTGTGCGATTCCCTGACTCCATCCCACCCTCGACTATATTCCCAGACGTGGGAATGGTGAGGGGTGTTGGTGGCAGGGTTATCCACCTTCAGGTGATGGGTATCCAACTGACCTGGTTAATGGCCACCTAAGGCCGATTGAAACAGGCTGATGGGGTTTTCCAGTTGACCTCCAGTTCCTCGTAGGCACTGTGGAACAGGATAGCTGACTGGAGGTGGCCTCCCAATGGCAGACCCAGAGTGGACGTGCGGGCGGCTCTTCAGGCAGTTTTAGAGGCCCTCCTAGCCTGCCTGGCTTCAGCTACACCCACAGGCCACACCCCACATACTCCTTCCCCCTCAACGCACCCCCCCCCCACCACCCCCGCCCCACACACACACACACACTCTTCCACCTCCCCCACGCACACACACACTCCTTCCCCCCGCCAAACACACTCACACACACATACACATTCCTTCCCCCTAAAAACACACACTCCTTTTCTTCCCCCCCCACACACACTCTTACCCGCCCCCCCACACACACTTCTTCCCCCCACACACATGCTCCTCACTCCCATCCCACACACACATTCTTTCCCTCCCACCACCACCCCACCACCACGATGATGGCCTGGCAGGTAAGGCCTTTTTTCTTTAATTTAAGACTAAAGGCAGTGGGAGAGAGGGTGCATCCATCTTGGGATGCCATCCTCCTCACTTACGCGCCATGGCATCCAAGCTGGAGGGCCTCCTGTTCACCCACTCTCCTCCTTTAATCAGGCAGTGAACTAGTCGTCTGGTGACTAATTGGCCAATTTGGGGAAAATCACAAGTGAGCACCCGTTCCCCGCATAGTGCGGGCTTCAGCCGCACCCCCCCCCACCCCCCCACCCCTTTTACCCCTTTTGACCCTGATGGTGAGGTCCTGAAGCCAGCAGGGAATCTCTTTCCTAATGAGTCTGTTGAGTAGGTCTTCCAGAGGAAATGTTAGGCTATTAACTTAAAGTCACAGCACTTCATTAAAGGGCACACCCGCCAGCCTTGCACCCTGTAGGTCAGGGTTCAAATTCACCATTTCCCAGTGGGTTAAGTTCCTGCTCTCTCTCTCTCTCTCTCTCTGTTGGTTGTAAATCTTGAGTGTGACTCCGTTTAAGTCTGATGGCCACCACCTGCGGACAGGGAGGGCTGAGGTGAATTTGAACCCGAGTTCTAGGATTGGAGTGTAGTGTGTTTGTCTGCTTCCATTACAGCTAAATATGTAAATCCAGATCTCTCACTTAAACATGTTTTTCATTTCAATATACCAAAGTTGTGTTCTTTTGGTTGAGCATTTCTGAGTTTAAGTCACAAGGTCATAAGTGCTGCATTTGTTCAAGCAATGAGTCAGTATTTATAGCAAAATAATTACAGTGCCAGACTTCCAACAGCTGACAGTCTACCATGTCAACCGGTGTTGCATTAAAAGGTCAACATTTTCAATTTGAGCTATTTTTCTGTGGATAATAAAACTAATGTTCTCGGCAAGGCTTCTGGGGCAGAATTTTTAGGCCAGAGAGCGGGCGTGTGCCCGACCCGATCGGACGTGAAATTGCGCGATATTTCGGTCGGCGGGTGCACACAAAAGTCGGAAGTGTACCAGCCAACAATTAAAAGGCCAGTTAAGGCAATTAAATTTGTAATTGTCTTTAATTTTACGTTGCCCGTCCAACTTTACGGCTGGCGGACGGCCGAATCGGCCAGGCGGCCTTTGCATTTTTCTTCAAACCTCATCCAAGGGCGGGATGAGGTTTCTGTGATGAAATAAAATATAAATAAATTCCAGTAGCTAAATTTTCAGGTGATTTGTAATGATGCATGGACACTTTCTTTCAGCTTCTGAAACCTTTATTTTTTATTTTTCAGGTCTTCAGCGCCCTGAGGCAGCTCTCTGCCTTCAGGGAGCTTTCATTCAGCACTCTCCCGCGCCCACGCTGACGTCAGGGCCCACAATCCTCCTGCCCCCACCCTGGCATTGCTGAGCATTTCAGCATGCGCCTCACGCTGGTTGGCTGCTAATTGGTCAGTCAGCGTGAGATCACGGTCGGGGGCCGATCACAGTCGGCAGTCCATTCCCCAGCTGATCCTGGACCAGCCAATTACGCCCGCCCACCGGCCTAAATATTCTGGCCCTGATTCTCTCTTGTAGCGATGGTGTAAGGATGGAAAGCCTGAGGGATGATTTGGGATATGGAAGCTTGGATCTATCCAGGACAAAGCAGATCACTTGATTGACAGCCCATCTATTCCCTTAAACATCAGATCTCTCTCTCTCTCAAGGGTGCAAAGCAAATACAGTGAATGTTGTCCACCGGATGCATTGCAGCAGCTCACCAAGGCTTCTTTGATAACACATCCCAAACTCTTGACCTCTATTACCCAGAAGGACAAGGGCAACAGATGTATAGGAACACCGCCTGCAAGTTCCCCTCCCTTTCGCACGCCATCTCTAATTTGGAAATATATTGCCTTTGCTTCATATCGTTGAGTCAAAATCCTGAAACTTCCTCCTTACCAGCACTGTGGGTGTACCTACATCACATGGACTGCCTCAAGATGGTGGCTCACCACCACCTTCTCAAGGGCAATGGACAATAAATGCTCACCTTGCCAGTGACTGTCATATCCCGAAAATGAGAGTGGCGTGTGTGTGTGGCAGGAAGTGAATACCATTCTCATATGGTGTCAGGACAATGAAAACCCCATTAGTGAATGTGTAATCAGCCTTATTGATTAGCAAATGAATGTATTGGATTTTTCTTTGCAGAATCTGTGTTATACATCTGAGTTAATAGAAGTTGGAGTTCAGTACGGATGGTATTTAGGTGAGATTTCAAATCTAGGGAGCTGGGATTAAGCTGTGATGCACAGTGTGATACTTGTACTGCATACCATGAACTAACTCATGAGAAACACCAAAGCTGGGATAGTGTTTGATGAAATCTATTACATCAATTCACAGACGACATCTGGTATGCATCAGCGAACCTCTGGGAAAGAATCAATTTTGATTTGGTTTATGAAGAAACAGACTTATGCTTGGATATCTATATTTTGACTTTTAAAAAACTTTCCCACTCACTGTTAGAGAAATTATTTCCTCACATTCTCTATTGCTCCTGCCATCCTGACCACCCCACATCAATCTTACATCTCACCCTGTCAACTAGACAGTTTATGAATGACAATTATAACAGCTTACTTACCTACCTACCACCTCCAGTAGGCAATTGGATGGTACTTCTGTCAGAACAATGAGCGAAATTCTCACAAAGTATTGGGTCATCAGGAAAACTGGGAGTAAGGGGTCTTTGAGATTCTTGTATGTGGAGAGGTCATTGCTGTCTACAGTGCGAAAAAAGTAGTTTGGTTCTCATTTCCCATCTCCCTTAGGGAAATAAGGTCATTGACACCACCAGCTCAAGTCAGATATAATAATATTGTATTTGCCAAATATAAATAATCTTGTTTATTTATGAGATAAGCATCTTGCTTAATATGGAAAATCTGTTTCAATAAGTTCAGAGCCAAGGGTAGATCTTTGTAGAGCTGGGAAAAAGAAATTGGATAAAAGAAAAGCCAAAGCGATTTACCCGTGGACAGTCCATGAGGCCTAGTTCATGCTGCAGTCCTTTAATGTCATCTTGTGGTAACCTCAAGCCAAATTGCTCAGAAGAGAATTGCTTCAAAAAGCTAACTCGACACGCTATTTTCACATTTTTCTCTCAGTCCTGCCTCCAACCCTGCCGAGGGGCTGATGAGATTCCACCCTAAATGTTACAAATCCAAGTCTGAGGCTGTGTTCAGAGACAACAAGTGAAGAAAGAAATTGAAAACAGGAACTGTTGGAATTGCACAGTCAGTCTCCACATCCAAAAAGACTCATTTTGGCCAGAGAACAACATTCCCTCAACCAGGGAACATGCACACTTATTGTCCTCTGGGCTTTGATGCATTCGAGGAAGCTTTTTTAATCCGGTCTAAAGGTGAAAAAATGTTCCTATTAACTCATGTAGATCTCAATCTGTAAACATTAAGAGCTCTTGATGGTTTAAGAACATGAGAAATAGGAGCAGCAGAAGGCCATTCAGCCCTTCAAGCCCACGCCACCATTCAGTGAGATCAGGCTGACCTTCTACTTCAACACCATTTTCCAGCACTATCCCAGTGTTCCTTGATATTTTTAATATGAAGAAATCTAATAATCCCAGACTTGAACACGCTCAGTGACGGAGCCTCGACAGCCCTCTGGGGCAGAGAATTCCAAAGATTCACCACCCTCTGACTGAAGACATTTATCCTCATCTCAGTCCTAAATGGCCTGCCCCTTATTCTGAGATTGTGTCTCCTGGTTCTAGGCCCCCCCACCCAAGGGAAAGTTTCTTCCTGCATCTACCCTGTCGAGCCCTGTATTTTGTATGTTAATATGAGGTCATCTCTCATTCTTCTAAACTCCAGAGAATAAAGGCCCAGTCTATTTAATCTTTCCTCATAGGACAATCCGTCTAACCTAGGAATTAATTTAGTGAACCTTCATTGCACTCTCTCTCTGACAAGTATATCTTTCCTTAGGTATGGAGACCAAAACTGCCCACAATATGCCTGGTGCGGTCTCACCAAGGCTCTACATAATTGCACTAAAACATCTTTACTCCTATATTCATGGGGAGGTAATGGTTAGTGGTATTTTTTTTTATCTGTTCATGGGATGTGGGCTTCACTGGCTAGGGCATTTATTTCCCAACCCTAATCGCTGGACTAATAATTCAGAGACCTAGGCTCTGGGGACCCAGGTTTGAATCCTGCCATGGCAGATGGTGTAATTTGAATTCAATAAAAATCTGGAATTAAAAGCCCAATGATGACCATGAAACCATTGTCGATTGTTGTATAAACCCATCTGGTTCACTAATGTCCGTTAGGGAAGGAAATCTGCCATCTTTACCTGGCCTGGCCTACATGTGACTCTAGGCCCACAGCAATATGGCTGACTTTTAACTGCCCTCTGAACAATGGGCAGTAAATGCTGGCCTAGCCAGCGATGCCCACATACAATAAATTAAAAAAAACCTTGTGTAATTAAGGCAACATTCAATTTGCATTCTTAATTGCTTGCTGTATTTGCATGATAGCTTTCAGTGACTCATGAAAAAGGACACCCAAGTTTAGTTTTGGATTTTCCAAAAGTGTTCTTTACAAACCTCCAGTTGCATAAAATTCAACTGTGATGAAGCAGCGATTAGGATATTTAACCACAAGATGGGCTGCATTGTCAAGGTCATTGCTTGGACATTCTTGTCACTAAGGAATATGGGCCAGACTATCTTCCTCATTGTCCTCTTCCCACTCCCCACCATGGATCACCAGTGCTTTTACAATAACACAGTTATTGTCGGGTACATTGTTTAATTTATCAAAAAGACTTGAGATTTTATAAGTACCTTTTGACACCCATGGCAGTCATTTTGTAAATTATCTTGGGTTCCTACGACATGGAAATAAATCCAACTCTATATATTTATAAAACTTTTATCCTCATTGCTATTTATTTTTAAAACTGGTCTTTTTCTGCTGAACAAAGAAAATTAAGATGGCTGCTACAAGTCACCTGATCATGGGGTTGGACGTCTGTCTGGGAGCTACACCCAGGAGTTTCAAGGACAAAATAATTATTTTCTCAGTTTCTGGAATGTCACACCTCATTATGCCTAGAGAGCAGCTAACAGACACACATCACACCTAGGACTACTCAGACCAAGACCAAAGGGAACTAAGGGGATGTCATTTGTATTTGATAAGCCAACCTTGCTAGCGGAGTCAGTGGGTCTTCTGAGACAATGGTCAGAACCATCCCAGATTTGCACTAAGTGCAGTAGCAGGCGGGAAAAACGACGTTTTACCCGCTGGCCGCAATGGTGACTTTTTACACCGTATCATCCCAAACCCGCCATGTTAATTATGCATTCCCAGGATACACGCCATTTCAATGGCAAGCGGGCTCCAATTCGCCTGCCATGCCGCCACCTCACCGTTTCATCCTGCCAGGCGCCACATTTAAAGTACAGCCGCAGTCAGTGCTTCCAGCCCAGGGCTGCAGCAAAGAAGACATGGCCCCAAAAGGCAAGAAGACTTCAGCTCTCAAGCACCTTTTGGACACCGTGGAGGTCACTGTGGTATCCTCTATACCTGCCCTAGCTGCTGGCTTGGTAGTGATGGCAGTAGTGATCAGTGCCAATGCCGCACAGAAGAGGTTGGCCATCCAAAGCAGATAGAGGATGAATGATCTCATCCGTGCAGCCAGGGAATGGCAACCATCTCATCACTCTAAACTCACACACTCAAGCCCATCACACATTCACTGGCATCTCACTCACTGCCAGCCCTCATCTCCTCTGGGGAATGGCCTCCTCAGCCCTCATCATCTTGAAGCCACTTGCACAGATCAACATGTGCCCCCCCATACATCCTGGGATACCCTCCTTCCCCATACAGCTCTCGTCCTGCAGCCTCTTCCCTTTCCTGAAGCCACTTGTTCCCCTTCCCCGAGCAAGCCCTAGCCCTGCAGCCCAGGGTGGCTGAAAAGCCAACCATATATGGCTGACCTGATAGGTAGAGACTTGCCCGTGAGCCTTGCTAAAAGTGATGTGATGCTGTTTGTGAGGCCTGGCACTGATGACTCCGAGTGCTGACCAAAGGAAGTTAGGCAAAAAAAACCTTGAAGTCCCCACCAATTGCATGCCTTATATAAGCTGTTGTGAAACACGTCGGCACATTTTCCCACCGACATGGGCAAATGATCCAGCGGGAGTGGGGATGAGTCCGGTGGGCTGGCCTTATAAAGATATGCATATATATTATAATAAGGTTCCTGATGAATGATGGTGGGAAACGCAGTCCGCCATTGACGAGCTGAGTAGACGATTGCAAACTGGTTTCATGACGTCATGAAACCGATTTTTGGCCTTCTTGCCATATTGTCTGCTCACACCACCGAACACGCCCAACACCAGCAGGCATGGAAAATCCTGGCCAATGGCTTCCCAAATGCCAAATCCTCAACACAGATTGCATCCCCTTCAACTGCTAACAACTGAGACATTATCAGTCCTGAAACCAAAACCAATTCCAGACACTGGATAAACATCCCTTTTGAAGTCATTGTGGAGAAGGAAAATCACATGACCCAAGCCTCTGGCCTTTTGGACAATTTAATATTGCATCTTTGGCCTTCGCAGCCATATTGCTGCTTTAACATCAACTGGACAGAACTCCAGCAGCCGGGCTGGGTAAGCAGCCTCAATTCCACAAAGACTGCTTGATTCTAAAAGTCTCTGATCAATGCGCGTCAAGTGGTCTAAACACAGAAAAGCCCATTGTCCAGCAGCATCATTCGCTTCAAGAGTTTTCATATTGTTTAACCAGCCAGAAACACACTGGAACTGAACCCCATCCTGAAGGAAACACCCTCTGGACTCTGACTTTGGACTTTGAAACACATGTGAACTATTATTCATTTTTCAGTGGTCTTTATACTGTAAAACTCCTTTTTTCTACCCCCCATTTATTGTGTGAATGTGAGTTGTGGGAAGGGCGAAGAAATCCTTTTTCCGGGTTTTGAATGTGTAAAATAAACTAAGCTTCTGAGTTAACCCTAACTTGAGTTTGCTATGGATTATTAGTGAAATTGGATACAAAAAAACCCGAGGGATTGGGAAGACACGCCACCACCTATTCTTTTAAAGTCTAATTCAAAACACTTTCTGCTTACGAACAGGTGGTAAGAGGAAATCAGTGCAGTTTGAAATGTCCCTCTCCTGTCCGGAACAATTAAGTCGTGCAAAATTCTTGAGTTGTAAATGTTCTCTCTTTGGACCAGATTTAAGTGCGAAATAGGAATTAGGTGCATGGAGTCTACAGCCAAATAGCACTCACCTTCTACTTTAACAGAGAAAACCTGGCTGCTCCTGTCCTGTCCCAGTAATGTCTGTTTAGCAATCTCCCCCAGTATAAGTTGAGGGGGAATGGCTGAAGAAATCTCAAAAACAAAACATAAAGCACGCAACAACTTGAAGTGTCTTTACTCAATAAAACACTCCAAAAGGCTTCACAGGAGCATTATAAAACAACTTGAAGGAGTAAGGAGAGACTTGAGATACAGGGGATATTCTCACTGAAAAGATTTTATATATTTAAAATGACAAATGGCTTTATTAGGGTGAGTAGGAAATGACTATCTCCCCTGGTTGGGAACGGATCAACAAGAGAGTGAGGAGAAAGGTTAGCAGAAATTTCTTTATACAAAGTTTGTTAGTGTGTGGAACAGTCCGACACAAGGAGAGATTTAGGCAGAGACCTTAAAGGGAAGAGTAGATCAACATTCGAAATAAAGGAAGACGCAAGGCTCTGGATTGATAGGGAGTCAGTGGGATTGGTTTGGGATTACTTGAGTAAGGAGCAGGCTCAAAAACAAGGCCTCACTTAGTGCAGCTGACTGATACGGATTCTAAGTAACGATTGGGCAAAGAAAAAGCACCATAAATAGAAAAGTGAAAGTACCATGAGAACAACTGGCCAGTAGAGGACAGAAGACAGCTTTGTTTTTCAAATAGGCAAGGAATTATCCAAAGGTTGAAAATGAATGCGAATTTGAGCAATGTACAAAGTTAAGGTATAGAACTAAAAACACTGCATTTATAGAGCAAATAAATAATGGGTGGGAAACATAGCCCCTAGAGCATTAATACTAAGAAACGATAACCTGTATATCTCCAAAAAAACCACTCAAAATCAGATGTGTAGATGCCCACAAATCTTCCAAGATGATAGATAAAACTGCTTTCAGTTCTAATAAAGGGTCCTTACCTGAATGTCTAACACTCACATCCTTGCTACATCTTGGTGCTTGTTGGAAAGTTCTGGCGATGAGGCATTCTGCCAAATGACTTTGACAGTCTGCTCGGGGAACCATCCCACAGGATCCACCCTCTCCTTTTCCTGCAGGGCCTCTAAGACGTTATGTGCCAACCATTGCCTGATGGACTTGTGCATAAATTTTTCCATGAGGGACAGGTGGTACAGCACGGTCCAACTACTTGGAGTGTTCCACGGCAGAGTGGCCAGACCCATCCTTCGCAACACCAGGGACAGGTAGAGCCTCAGCACGTAGTGACACTTGGTGTTTTTGTATCGAGGATCTACACACAGCTTGATGCAGCCGCACACAAAGGTGGCCATCAGCATGAGGGCGATGTTGGGCATGTTTTTTCCCCCCTTATCCAGAGGCTTGTACATCGCGTCCCTGCGGACACGATCCATTTTCGACCTCCAGATAAAGCGAAAGATGGCTCGGGTGATCGCCATCGCGCAGGAGTCTGGAATGGGCCAGACCTGCACCACGTACAGCAACAGCGAGAGTGCCTCACACCTGATGACCAGGTTCTTACCCGCAATGGAGAGGGAGCGCCGCTCCCACATGCCCAGTTTTCTTTGCACCATAGACACTCGCTCCTTCCAATTTCTAACACATGTCCCGGTCCCTCCGAACCATATCCCCAGCACCTTCAGGCCGTCAGCCCTGACGGTGAAGGGGACAAAGGATCGGTCAGCCCAGTTCCCAAAGAACATGGCCTCACTCTTCTCATGACTTACCTTGGCTCCCGAAGCCAGTTCGAAATGGTCGCAGATGTGGATCAGTCTGCGCACCGACAGCGGATCAGAGCAGAAGACGGCGACATCGTCCATGTACAGGGAGGCTTTGACCTGAGTGCCTCCACTGCCTGGAATCATCACTCCTCTTATGCCCAGATCCTTCCTGATGGACTCAACAAAGGGTTCTATGCAACACACAAACAGGGCAGGGAGAGAGGGCAGCCCTGCCTGACTCCAGATTTAATAGGAAAGCTATCTGATTCCCACCCATTGATTGAAACTGCGCTACTGATGTTAGTGTAGAGCAGTTGAATCCAATTGAGAATTCCCTCCCCAAACTCCATTTTGGAGACCACATCCACCATGTAGGTGTGCAATATTCTGTCAAAAGCCTTCACCTGATCCAGGCTGATGAGGCAGGTGTCCACACCCTTGTCCTGCACATAGGCAATCGTATCCCTGAGCAGCGCGAGGCTGTCAGAAATCTTCCTGCCCGGCACAGCGCAGGTCTGGTCAGGGTGGATTGCCAAATCCAGAGCGGACTTGACCCGATTGGCGATGACCTTGGACAGAATCTTATAGTCCACGTTCAACAGTGAAATGGGTCGCCAATTTCTAATTTCCTCCCTTTCCCCCTTGTGCTTGTAGATGAGGCTGATGATGCCTTTCCTCATGGATTCTGACATGCTGCCGGCCAGGAGCATACTCTCATACACTTCTAGCAGGTCTGGGCCGATCCAGTCCCATAGAGCCGAATACAACTCCGCCGGCAAGCCGTTGCTTCCGGGAGTTTTACTCTTCTCGAAGGACCCAAGGGCCTTAGTCAGTTCGTCAGGAGTTAGCGGTTTGTCCAGGCTCTCCTGTGTACTGTCGTCTAAGACCTCCGTGATAGGGGACAGGAAGGACTGGGAGGCCTTCACGTGGGCTTCACGTCATACAATCCAGCATAAAAGGATTTGCTGATCCTCAAAATGTCAGACTGCGATGACTTTACTGAGCCGTCTTCTTCCTTCAGGCTGCTGATCACAGAGCTCTCTCTGTGTACCTTTTGGAAGAAGAAACGTGAGCACGTCTCATCCTGCTCCATGGAGCGGACTCCGGACCGGAAGATGATCTTGGAGGCCTCCGAGGCAAAGAGCGAGGTTTGCTGGCTCTTCACCTCTTGGAGTTCCTCCTTGACATCGACCCCCATCAACTGCAGCCGAAGCAGGTTCTGCATGTTTCTCTGGGGTCGGGACATTTCCCTCTGTTCCTTTCTAGCTTTCTGGATGCCTTTGAGGATGAAAAATCTCTTGATGTTTCCCTTGATCGCTTCCCACCAGTGTGTCAGGGACTCAAAGAGGGGTTTCACGGTTCTCCAACTTTTGTAATCCCTCTTGAGCTCCCCAATGTTCTCTGGGGTCAGCATTTGCACGTTTAGCTTCCATGTCCCCCTGCCAACCCTCTGGTCTCCCTCTAAGTGACAGTCAGCCAGTAGGAGGCAGCGGTTAGAGAAGAACACTGGCTTGACGTCGGTGGATCTGACTGTGAACGCACGGGACACAAACAGCAAGTCCATTCTGGAATGGATGGACCCGTCTGGCCGCGACCAGGTGTATCTACGCTGTGCTCCGTCTGCAGGGTTGCTGAAGATGTCGTGCAGCTTGGCATCTTTATTGTTTCCATCAGGGATCTGGACGTGGCGTCCAATCTGCTGTCGGCCCTGCC
Source organism: Cetorhinus maximus (assembly GCF_964194155.1). NCBI lineage: Eukaryota > Metazoa > Chordata > Chondrichthyes > Lamniformes > Cetorhinidae > Cetorhinus > Cetorhinus maximus. Next base: position 98,761,048 of record NC_135886.1, on the reverse strand, counting down.
GGATCATCCAGCCACATCGATGATGCAGTGGAAGTCACTGCCCAGAATGACCGGATTGGAGGTCACCAGCAGCAGTGGGAGCTGCTGAAAGACCGCCAGCCACTTGCCCTTTTGTGCCGGGGCGGACACGTTAATTAACCAGAGTGGAGCATTCTTGTACATTACGTCTGCTACGAGGAGGCGCCCACCCACCACCTCCTTAACCTCGGAGACGGTGAAGTTGCCTCCCTGCAGCAGAATACCCAGGCCGGAGGAGCGAGAGTCGTTTCCTCCCGACCAGATCGATGGCCCATGGGACTACCATCGTGACCATTGCCTGTAGGAGCTGAGGTGCGGTATCGTACACTCCTGCAGAAACAACAGGTCAGCTTTGAACTTGCAAGGTAGTACAAGGTCGCAACACATCGCGTAATAGATTTAATGCTACACACATTTATGGATACAATCTTTACACCCATTTTAAAGCATTTAGTCTCTTACCAAACCTGTTGTCTTTGAGAGTTCCAGACCTTTGGTCTGCTCCTGCATACCCATAGTGTTCACAAATTGCCTCACTTTGGATGGGCTGAGGAAACTGTCCTGAGCCACCCCATTGGAGATGTTCCGCTCAGGTGCCTTCTGGGGGTTCGTGCAAGGAACGAGATTTGAATTGTTCTCCGTTGGAGAAGTCTCTCCGATCCTCTCCCCCTCTGGGGTGTTGCTTCCCGGAGTTGGGGTGCGCTGAGCGCTTCACTGCTCCCAGATTCCTGGGGCTGGGGTGCACTGGCCTCTTCAGGTTGTGGGCAAAGTTGGGGTGCGCTGCTCTCCTCTTCTCTCCAATGTTCTGGAGCTTGGGTGTCTCTTCCTCCAACTCCCTAGAGCTTTGCCGCTTCTTCTGTAGGTGCCGCCCTGGCACTTCTTCGTCCGAAGAGCAGCTGCCCTTGTCATCCGTGTCGGATGGGAGACGCCTCTTGCCACTTATCTGGGAAGTGGCTTGGTCCCTTCTTAGCTCCTTCTTCCTTTTGGATCTCTTCACCAGCTGCCATTCCCCCTGCTGATTTTCCGCTGCTTCCTCCTCCACTGATTCGCTCTCCTGAGGAGTGGGAGGTTCAGGGGGCAGTGCAGTTGATTGGCTGTCAGCTGCCTCAATCTTTTCCTCCACCTTGTCCCTCTCTGTGCCCTCCTTTGTCCCGTTGTTCTCACTGGGGGCCTTGGTGGTTGGAGGGTTGCAAGTGTCCTTGGTAGTAGTGACATGAAGTATTTCATCTGCTTCCCCGTCATTGGCTTTGGCTGCCTGTGCATAAGTGAGGCAGCGTTTGGGGCAGGTCCTGGAGAAGTGACCTGCCTCGCCACACAGGTTGCAGCACTTAGTCTGTTTGCAGTCCTTTGTCTGGTGCCCTTCCTGTTTGCAGTTCTTGCAGAGGGCGGTGCTGCAGTTGGCTGCCACATGACCAGACTTGCCGCATGAGCGACAAAGTTTAGGCTACCCAGCATAGACAAGGTAGCCAAAGCTTCCCCCAGTAGCGAAGCTGGAAGGAGGGCGGAGGATAGCTCCCTTGCCATCGGCCTTTAGCGTGACCTTGACCTGGCGTTTGCTTGTCCAAATCCCGAAGGTGTCTTTAACCTCGGTGCAGCTCCCAACCTTGTCGACATACCTGGTGAGGAAGGTGAACACATTGGCAACAGGGACGTGGGGGTTGTAGAGATGCACAGTCACCACATGGTCCTGTTGCATTGGCAGAGCAAAGAGTGACTCCACTGTCAGGATGTTCATCTCCAGCTAGTCTCTCTTCTCCTCGAACACCTTCAGGAACTTGACGCAAGCTGCCACACTCCTGAAGGTCATGTTGAAATATCCAGCACTGGGGAAGTCTTACAAGGAATAGATTTCAGCAGCTTCAAATCCACACGACTTCAACAGGATCCGCTTGATGAAGAAGGCACGATCCATGGGTGCTTGTCCTTCGCTGTCCTTCACCGCCACCCGAACGATATTACATACCCCATGGTATGGGGCTCGACTGGTTATAGTCACCGCTTTACGACTACACTTGATCTTAGCCAATGAGAAAGGCCCTCCCCGTCAGATCCTTCCAACATGCCAGGAGTCTCACCCCCTCTGCACGTTGCCCTCGAGGTGGTTGTGGTGGGGACAAGACCATTGTTCACCTCCTTTTGGAATGTGCCTTTGCAAAGAAGGTCTGGAGAGAGATCCAGTCAAGGTTCATCCCGAGCAGTTCTGTGACACAGGATTCAGTGCTCTACGGGCTGTTCCCAGGGACACACACCGAGACAAACATCAACTGCAGCTGGAGGATTATCAACTCGGTGAAAGATGCTCTTTGGTCTGCCTGAAACTTGTTGGTCTTCCAGCGCAAAGAGTTGTCCCCAACCGAGTGTTGCAGACTGGCACATTCCAAGGTCCAGGACTACTTGCTGAGGGACGCACTAAGCTTGGGGCAGCCGCTGCAAAGGCGCAATGGGGAAAGGTCACTGTCTAAGACCTTTCTGCCATAGTGCACCGAGGGGCTGGGGATTGTTTAGAGCCCCTCGGGCTGTACAGCTCACAATGAATGTATGCATTGAATACTAATTGTATTCTAATTGTATTGAAGCACCTCAGAGTGCAACATGATGTATGTTGATAACTCCAATACCATTGTCTGATTGTCTGTAATGACCATATTGAAATAATTGTAATATTCATTGATTGTATTGATGCACCTCGTGATCCATGTGTAAAAGTTGAATCTGATTGTACCTTTTGTGATGGCGATTTTGAAATGTTTTGTAATGTTCTTCCAGATATTTTATGAATAAAGTATATTTGTAAAATAAAAAAAAACACTCACATCCTTGCCAAGCTACACTCTCTTCCTGAGCTCTGGTGAATTGATTTCAAGAGCTTTGTCTTTGCACCATTCTATCTGAGCAATGCCCTTCAGCCATGCTAACATCCACCTCCTTGGTCTCTCTCTCAACCATTGATGACGAATCCATCAGCCATTAAAATCCTGCCTCTGGAATTATCTTCCAAATTACATTTACCATGCCACATCCATATGCATTCTTAGCAATCTTTGAAAGACAGCTCTTTGACCCGTGCCTTTGTCTACCCCAACTTAAGAAGAATCACAGAATCACAGAATCACACAGTGCAGAAGAGGCCCTTCGAGTCTGCACCGACATGTGAGAAACACCTGACCTACCTACCTTATCCCATTTACCAGCACTTGGCCCATAGCCTTGAATGTTATGACATGCCAAGTGCCCATCCAGGTACTTTTTAAAGGATGTGAGGCAACCCACCTCCACCACCCTCCCAAGCAGTGCATTCCAGACCATCACCACCCTCTGGGTAAAAAAGTTTTTCCTCACATCCCCCCTAAACCTCCTGCCCCTCACCTTGAACTTATGTCTCCTCATGACTGACCCTTCAACTAAGGGGAACAGCTGCTCCCTATCCACCCTGTCCATGCCCATCATAATCTTGTACACCTTGATCAGGTCACCCCTCTGTCTTCTCTGCTCCAAAGAAAACAACCCAAGTCTATCCAACCTCTCTTCATAACTTAAATGTTTCATCCCATGCAACATCCTGATGAATCTCCTCTGCACCCCCTCCAGTGCAATCACATCCTTCCTATAATGTGGCGACCAGAACTGCACACAGTACTCCAACTGTGACCTCACCAAGGTTCTATACAACTCCAACATGATCTCCCTACTTTTGTAATCTATGCCTCGATTGATAAAGGCAAGTGTCCCATATGCCTTTTTCACCACCCCACTAACATGTCCCTCCGCCTTCAGAGATCGATGGACACACACGCCAAGGTCCCTTTGTTCCTCAGAACTTCCTAGTGTCATGCCGTTCATTAAATACTTCCTTGTCAAATTACTCCTTCTAAAGTGTATCACCTCACACTTTTCAGGGTTAAATTCCATCTGCCACTTATCTGCCCATTTGACCATCCCGTCTATATCTTCCTGTAGCCCAAGACACTCAACCTCACTGTTAACCACCCGGCCAATCTTTGTGTCATCGGCAAAGTTACTAATCCTACCCCCAACATAGTCATCTATGTCATTTATATAAATGACAAATAATAGAGGAACCAGCACAGATCCCTGTGGTACGCCACTGGACACTGGCTTTCAGTCACTAAAGCATCCTTCTGTCATCACCCTCTGTCTCCTACAACTAAGCCAATTTTGAATCCACCTTATCAAATTACCCTGTATCCCATGTGCATTTGCCTTCTTTATAAGTCTCCCATGTGGGACCTTGTCAAAGACTTTGCTGAAATCCATATAAACTACATCAACTGCACTACCCTCATCTACACACCTGGTCACCTCCTCAAAAAATTCAATAAAAGACTTGTATTCATACAGCACTTTAACAACCTGAGAACATCCCAAAGCATTTTATAGCTGGGACTGGGTTTTCGCTCCTGAGGCAGATGCGCACAGTCAGGAAATTTTCCAGCTCGCTGCATGCGCCTCGGGAAAAATTTCCCTGATTGACAGGATCTTTGTTCTGGGGCGGTTGGGGTGGGGTGCATGTTGGAGTCGGGTCTGCTACCACTGGTCACAGATTGGTGGCAGCCACAGGGGCTGCCGAGTGCTGAGTCTGGTTAAAAGACCCGCACCAGTTCTCTAGTACTTCGCCCCAGTTGTGTTGCTCAAGGTTAGCCCTTTTAACCCCCGTCCTCACACCTCTCACACCCCCACATAATACCCATGCCCCATCCATGCTAACCCATGCATCCCACCCACCCCCAATGACCCCTTAGCCTCCATGCTACCTATGCCCCTCACTCAACCACATGGCCCCTTATAGCCTCAATGGTAACCCATGCCTTGCCATTCAGCCCATGGCCCCTTAAAGCCTCTATGCCAACTTAGTGCCAACTCGTGACCCCCTACTCACCCCAATGGTCCTGTATAGCCCCTATGCCAACTTAGCGCCAACTCATGCTCCCCCACCTGCCGCCCTTTGCCCTTCACCCTCCATGCCAGCTTAACTGGCATCCACTATGTGCAGACCTCAGGAGCCATGCTGAGATGAAATAATATAAATTTCTAAGAATCTATTACAGGCTTCACTATATTAAAAACACACTCTCACTCATAAAAAGCCCATTCAATACATTTAAATCTCTTCAAGTGCTTAATCCATTATAGAAACAAACTTTTGTGTTCATAACCACACATCAAAGACAGCTAATCCTTTAATAACCTCTTGAAGCTGTCAATCACGCTGTGAACTTACAGCCCCCTGCTGCTATAATGGCAGGTTGTGGAGGCAGTTAAGCAGTAATAATGCTATAATGATAGCACTTAGGGTAATGATATCAAACATCTACTGAAGCTGCAAGCACTGATTTTTTTCCACTCACTGACACAGTCAGTCTGTGTTTTTTTTTAATTTAAAGGGCTGGCCAATTAAATAATTTGACAGCTTGACAGTCCCACAGACCTTATCTGTCTTTACATTTCTCTTTAAAAAAATCCTAAGTCACATAATGTAAGATAATTTTGCTCCTGTAAAATTGGGGTATTTTTGAACTCAGCAATGAGTTCAAATGGGGCTGCTGAGCTCAGGCTTCTCCTATATGTGAGTCATGTGCTGCCCTGTTCCCCTACCGATGAAAATCGGATCTGTCGGAATGAGCGGGGGACTTGCGGATCTCCAGTTTTCCAGCACTGTTTTAGATAAGCCGTGGAATCTCCATGACTCCACGAAAATCTGGGCCCTGACATTTCCAGCTCTAGTCCAAAGCATTCCTGGAGGTGTAATCACATGATGTGTGATCATGTGACATCTGCCAAATTGTCAGGTTATAAAGCTTATGTCCCTGTAGTTAAATCTCTTTGCTTGTGGCTTTGAGCAGAGGAGAAACCAATAACTCGTTAAAATTGCAGTTAGTTAATAGTAATATTGGTGACACTGGGGGCGGGATTTTCTGGTCCTGCCTACCATTGGGATCATCCGGTCCCACGGAAAGTTGATGGACTTTTGGCTGGACCGCTGAATCTCCCACGGTAGGTCCCACCACGACAGGGCTGTAAAATCTCTGTGTCAGATTCTCCTCATAAACAACAATAATGCATTGACTCCCTGATTGCCTATGCGGAACTGGTAATAAAAGGTGTAACGCTCCAATATCCTGCCTTACCTAGTGGCAATTATATATTTATACAGTATTTACCCTGATATTTACCCTGAAACCATAGCCCCAAATCTACTGAACTACACATTGGTGTGAGGCTGGCGTCACCTATAAGCCAGATCACGTAAAGATATCAGGTTTCCCTCCATAAAGGACAGTGGTGAAACAGTTGGGTGTTTTTCATGACAATCCAAAACTTTCATGGTAACTTTCATTGATACTAACTTTCCATTTCCAAGTTCTTAAGCTGCCATGATGGGATTTGAATTTACATTCTCTGGATTATTATTTTGGTAAAAAAGCCTTCAGCTGGACTGGTTCTTACCTGGGCAAAGATTGCATCATATACACAGAAAGTGTATTAAAAAATAACACTTGACCCATGTACTTACCCTACATGGTCAGAGTTTGATCAACTGAAGGGGAAGATGGCGAGAGGAATTTTCCAGAATATGTTCACTCTTCGAGGTCCTGTTCTTTTGCCCCTCATCGGAAATTACATTGTAGGGGGATGGAGCCAGGGAGGGTCTGGTTACAATGCTTTAGCCATCATGAGTATGAAGCAGGGTTGATGTGCCAGCAAGTCTTATTCTGCCCATCATTTTCATATGTCCAGATAGACAATAATGGGGGAGGTGATGGCGTAGTGGCATTATTGCTGGACTAGTAATCCAGCAACCCAGGGTAATGCTCTGGGGATCTGGGTTCAAATTCCGCCATGGCAGTTGGTGGAATTTGAATTCAATAAAAATCTGGAATTAAAAGTCTAAAGATGACCATGGAATGATTGTTGTAAAAAAAGAAATGGTTCACTAATGTCCTTTAGGGAAGGAAATCTGCCATCCTTACCTGATCTGGCCTACATGTGACTCCAGGCCCACAGCAATGTAGTTAACTCTTAAATGCCCTCTGACCTAGGGGAAACAAGGGATGGGTAAGAAATGCTGGCCTAGCCAGTGATGCCCACATCCCATGAATGAATAATATAAAGAAAAACAATCTGTAGCATTTGGTTGCTTGCAGCAGCAACAACAGGAAGTGGAAGATCAAGGAATTTAAAGTACAAGTTACGTTCAGCACAAATCGAGTTTCTGTGCTCTTTGGCATTTGCTTATAAAACATCGGACACGAAGCTGGCCATGTCTTAGACTGAATTAATACCATTGCAAGTTTTTCAGTAATTCGCCCATTTGTGGTCCTTCAAGCAGGCTCTGAAAATTAAACTGGGATTATTTTTAGGTTTGAAGACTCTAAAAGATTTTAAATATTAAAAAAAGTAATTCACTAAGAAACTGGCTAATGTACACAAATGGAACTAGTAAATGGTTCCGTGAAGATTTTATAAAGTTATTTTTAAGTTAAAATCAGGTTACTTACCGGTGAACTAGGCATTGATTAAAAATGCTTATTTGTAATAAACTCATTTTCGGCTGTAATATTAAAACGGCACTAGGTTACCCTCTTCAATACATGATAAAATATTTCTTCGTGCGAGAGGAAAAACAATGAATGTTCTAAAATGCTTCCTTAATGCACTGCTTCGTGGAAGATTTTAAATTTGTGATTTGAGTTTGAATAGAAATTTGAATCATAACTTCACTTTGGATAACGAAAGAAATTTTGAATGCACTTTACGCCTGCATTGACAATTGCGGCCAAAGCAGAAAATCTACCCCATGAGCTATTGTATAGTGGACCAATTTCTATAAAGGTTGAGAAACATATCATTAGATTGCCAGCTTGATGCTTTGTTCAGGCAGCTCACTCTGTAAATCAAATACTTGGCAGTTTCACTTTCAGCCAAACACTGCCCGCTTTCTGGAGGAGTTTTGTTACTTAATGCTTAAATTGCTGATGGAAGTGTTGCGAACTAATGAAGGACTCTATTTCTGAAAGGATGAAGCCAAGACACACCAACGATTTGCCTCTCCTTCTGGCCAATCGTGCGATAGTTGTGAACAAGATTCAGTAAAAAAGTTGGAATGAGGTCCAAGCACAAAGCGAAACGCAGTGTAACACAAAAAAAACCTTTCATGTTAATTAGTGAAATTCTCAACTTTGGTCTAGTTCGGGTGCTTTCTGGTTTGCTTGAGGTTCCTTCTTTTTCTGTTCCCATAGCCTCAGCTGTGGCTCAGTTGGTAGCACAGTTGCCCAAGTCAGAAGGTTGTGGCTTCAAGTCTTGCTCCAGTGTACGATTTTCCTGTGGGCATCTGAATCCTGCTGTCAGGCTCCAGTAGGGATCAGAAACTCACAACATGGCTGGAACCTTCTGGGCCCACCTGCAGCAGGAAGCTTGGCAGGCGGGGGAGCTTAATTCGACATGAGTCCAAAAGTTAGTACCCGATAGCAGGATAAACTTTTGCAATTATGTTCTCAGCACTTAAAAGGTGGGTCGAGCTTCCTGATGAGCAATGTCAGGAAACCCATTTATATGCATTAGCATCACATGCATGCTCAATAAGAGGCCAGCTCATCAGAATTAAGGTCCCCCTCCAAATTAAGTACCCTGCCAGCCAGAAATTAGAACATTCACATTTACAACAGCATATAAGTGGCTTACACCTGGCGGGGTTGATATCTTCCACGACTTTGAAGTGAGTAGCTACTGCTTTGGCCTTCTTGGAATCGCTCAGAAATGTCAGCCTCTTGATAGAGTTTGGGTACCGGTAGGCCAAGCTGTGTGAAGGCTTAATGGGCCAGATCACAGGGGATAACTCCCCTGCTGCTCTTCAAAGTGCCATGGGATCTTTTACATCCATCTGAACAGGCAGATGAGACCTCGATTTAACATCTCACCCGAAAGACAGCATCTCCGACAGTAGAGCATTCCCTAAGTACTGCATTGGAACGCAGCCTTGATTTTATGTGCTCAAGCCCTGGAGTGTGGCTTGAACCTGGAACCTTGAGATTCAGAGGCAAGACTGCTGTCCACTGAGCCAAAGCTGATACAGCTTAATGGGGGAGGAAGGACCAGTGGGGAAGGGTGGGAGGCTGTCCAGAGAAGGAAGACAAATTGTTCAGAGCTTGTTAGAAGGGTGTCCGGGGAAGGAAGCCAGACTGATGCTCCTGGCCTGCAGTGAACAAATAGCTGTCTGGGTGCCCTTTAAATATGGCACCAGGACCTTTGACCCCATGAAGTAACAGTGGGGACGGTGATTTCCTGCTTGCCCCACCTTGGGATTCACCATGCTCCTCATGCATATATACATGGAATGAGTTGAACAGTGTGAGATTGCGCGTGACCAGCCATCCCACCCCACAGTGGGAATTACTGTCAATTCTGCTCCCAAACTTAGACTCCAGAAGGGAAGATTCCATTCTCTATGGGAATCAGTCATTAACATGTGATTTTCCCTGAATGGGCCAATTAAGGGTCGTGGGTGGGCTCTTGAAGCGTGAGGACCTAATGTTGAGGTCATAAATGTAGATTAAGATGTCTTTTGGATAAGACATCAACTGAGGGTCCATCTGCTCTTCAAGGTGGATGGAAAAGGTCACATGATACTACTTTGAAGAAGAGCACGGGAGTTATCCCAGTCTCATGGCCAATATTTATAGTGCAATCAACATCACTAAAATAGAACAGGGAAGAGATTGATTTGTGAAGTGTGGTTCCATAGATCATATATTTTTTATTCATTTATGGGATGTGGGCACCATTGGCTAGGCCAGCATTTATTTCCCATCCTCAATTGCCCTTCAGAAGGTGGTGGTGAGCTGCCTTTTTGAACCACCGCAGTCCTGTAGTGTAGGTGCACCCACAGTGCTGTTAGGGAGGGAGTTCCAGGATTTTGACCCAGCAACATTGGAACTGCGATATATTTCCAAATCATGATGGTGAGTGGCTTGGAGGGGAACTTCCAGGTAGTGGTGTTCCCTTGTATCTCTGCCTTTGTCCTTCTAGATGGTAGCAGTTGTGGGTTTGGAAGGTGCTGTCTAAGGAGCCTTTGTAAATTCCTGCAGTGCATCATGTAGGTGGTACACACTGCTGCCACTGTGCATCAGTGGTGGAGGGAGTGAATGTTTGTGGATGGGGTGCCAATCAAGTGAGCTGCTTTGTCCTGGTGTCAAACTACTTGAGTGTTTTTGGAGCTGCACTCATCCAGGCAAGTAGAGGGTATTCCATCACACTCCTGACTTGTGCCTTGTACATGGTGGACAGGCTTTGGGGAGACAGGAGGTGAGTTACCTGCCTCAGGTTTCCTAGCCTCTGGCCTGCTCTTGTAGCCACAATATTTACATGGCTAGTCCAGTTCAGTTTCTAGTCAATGGTAACCCCAGGATGTTGATAGTGGAGGATTCAGCAATGGTAATGCCATTGAAAGTCAAGGGTCGATGGTTAGATTCTCTCTTGTTGGAGATGGTCATTGCCACACACTTGGGTGGTGTGAATGCTACTTGCCACTTGTCAGCCCAAGCCTGGATATTGTACAGGGCTAGGGTTTTACAGTTCCTCCTGCCTGGCGGGATACTGAATGGAGATTAAAATGGCTCACCGCATCCGCCAGGGGGAAACCCACCATGGTGGGGCCATAAAATCCTGGCCAAGGACTTGCTGCATTTGGGTATGGGCTGCTTCAGTATTTGAGGAGTCACAAATGATGTTGAATATTGTGCAACCATCAAGAAACATCCCCACTTCTGACCTTATGATGGAGGGAGGGTCATTGATGAAGTAGCTGAAGATGGTTGGCCAAGGATACTACCCTAAGGAACTCCTGCAGTGATGTCCTGGTGCTGAGATGACTGACCTCCAACAACCACAACCATCTTCCTTTGTGCGAGGTATGACTCCAACCAGCGGAGAGCTTACCCCTGAATCCCATTGACTCCAGTTTTGCTAGGGCTCCCCAATGCCACACTGGGTCAAATGCTGCCTTGACGTCAAGGGCAGTCACTCTCACCTCACCTCTGGAGTTCAGCTCTTTTGTCCATGTTAGAACCATGTTGTGGGATAGTTGAAGAATTCACCACACAGTTAGCAGCCCATGGCATTGCCTGCCCCAGGCATCAGTGAAGGTTTGCATAGCAATCCCATGTGAACAAATATCTCCTTCCCGATCTGGTCAACATCAAATTGTTGTTTGTGTTGTTTGCAAATTTGTTGCATGCAAATTGGCAACTGTATTTCCTACATTGCAACAGTAACTACACTCAAAAATACTACATTGGCTGTAAAATGCTTTGGGTCGTGAACTATATAAATGCAAGTCTTTCTTTAATTCTTTCTTTCCTGGCCCCACCTGGTGTGGCTTCAAGGATAACAAAAACAGAAAATGATGGAAAAACTCAGCAGGTCTAACAACATCTGTGGAGAGAAAGACAGAGTTAACATTTCGAGTCCATATAACCCTTCTTCAGAGCCATACAGACTCAAAATGTTAACTCTGTCTTTCTCTCCTCAGATGCTGTCAGACCTGCTGAGTTTTTCCAGCATTTTCTGTTTTTATTTCAGATTTCCAGCATCCACAGTATTTTGATTTTATCTTAGTGGCTTCAAGGACCTGGACACTATCCAGGCTTGGGCTGACAAGTGGCAAATAACATTCACGCCACACAAGTGCCAGGCAGTGACGATCTCCAAAAAGAGAGAATCTAACCATCACCCCTTGACATTCAATGGCGTTACCATCACTGAATCCCCCACTATCAACATCTGGGGTGTTATCATTGATCAGAAACTGAACTGGACTAGCCATATAAATACTGTGGCTCCAAGAGCAGGCCACAGGCTAGGAATCCTGCGGCGGGTAACATACCTCCAGACTCCCCAAAGCCTGTCCATCATCTACAAGGCACAAGTCAGGAGTGTGATGGAATACTCCCCATTTGCCTGGATGAGTGCAGCTCCAACAATACTCAAGAAGCTTGATGCCATCCAGGACAAAGCAGCCCACTTGGTTGGCACCCCATCCACAAGCATTTACTCCCTCCACTACTGAGAACAGTAGCAGCAGGCTTGGGCTACAAAATGCACTGCCGAACTCACCAAATCTCCTTAGGCAGCACCTCCCAAATCCACAATCGCTACCATCTAGAAGGTCAAGGGCAGCAATTATATGGGAATACCACCACCTGGAAGTTCCCCTCCAAATCACTCACTGTCCTGGCTTGGAAATATATCGCTGTTCCTTCACTGTTGCTGGGTCAAAATCCTGGAATTCCCTCCGTAACAGCACTGTGGGAGTACCTATACCACATGGACTGCAGCGGTTCAAGAGGGCAGCTCACCACCACCTTCTCAAGGGCAATTAGGGATGGGCAGTGAATACTGGCCTTGCCAGTGAAGCCCACAACCTGTGAATTAATAAATAAATTAAAAGCCCTTCTTTCAGTCTCCCCTGCAGGCAGCTTAATGTTGCTTTCTAACTGGTTCCTTGGTTGTTCTCCCCTTTTAAATTCTTTTCTCTCTTACTCCCATTTTTAAATTTGCACTGTTATAGTTTGTGTTCATCAAGGTGAGAAATATTCTTGTTGGGAAATGGAGCACTTCACATCCTGGGCATGCACTGCCTAGTCTGGCAATTGGTTCAGGTCTATTAAATAATTAGTCGTTTTGTAGTACAGAACTTGAGTATTGCTGAAAAGAAAGACCTGTCTCAGCTTTTCGTTTTGCACTCATCGGGACATTCGCAAGAAATACCAATATAAGGGGAAGACAACTGTGGTAACTGAGGGTATAGCCCCTCCTGCTGTCTATCAGGGGTTACGTGATAAAGGCAAAAAACTGCGGATGCTGGAAATCCAAAACAAAAACAAAAATACCTGGAAAAACTCAGCAGGTCTGGCAGCATCTGCGGAAAGGAGCACAGTTAACGTTTCGAGTCCGAATGACCCTTCAACAGAACAGAACTTACGTGATGTTCTGTTAAGGCTCCAGCCAGTGAGTCCTATGTGCAGGCAATCTGGGGGAGGGTGGGGCTTCCTGACATGAGTCTTGACTGAGTGGGTAGCACCTGAAAAGGTCTCTGTAATAAAGTTTAGCTGCTTCTTGTTGAAGCCTGTCTGCTCTGTCAAGTCATTACATTTGATGACGAGAGTAAAATTAGCTCTGACTCTGCGCCTCACCCTATTTCTGTGAGTGCATCGAATTCTAAAGAAAGATGACTCACCAGTCTGGCCACTCTTCGGCAGAATTGATCCATATGCTGCGACTACGGAGGGCTGGAGCCAGAATGTAGAGGACGTCGGATTTTATTTCATAGCAAACAAAATTACCACAGAGGAAAAGCAGAAAGCCACCTAGTAAAACATACAACCTCATTCGCAGCCTGACGGCCCCGAGTGCGCCCAATTCTATGTCCTATAAATAAATTAGTAGACCTCATGAAAGTGCACTTCCAGTCAAAGCCATCCGTAATAATGCAGCATTTTAAATTTAATTCCAGAGCTAGGGCCCTGAGACAGTCCATCGCAACCTATGTAGCGAACCTCAAGCAGTTAACAGAACATTGTGACTTCGGGGACGCACTCAAGTGATGTGCTGTGGGACCGATTAGTTTGTGGAGTTAAGGATCATACTATTCAGCACCGTTTACTCGCTGAGGTCGACATCGACTTTAAGCGCGCCCTAGAAATCTCCCTCGCCAAGGAAAGTGCTACGAGACACTCACAGGCTTTGCAACACATACAACATGGCGCTGTTCTTCCTGTGGGGCGAGAACCTACTGCCGAGCGTGGTGCGAAAACCAGACCCACAGCATCGAAGCGAGAGGCAACATCTGCGGTGGAAAGCATGAAAAAGCCGAGTAGAAACACTTCAGCAGCGTCTCTGAGATTAATCTGTTATAGATGTGGGTGTGACCACAGACCGGACACCTGTAAATTCAAGGAGGCATAATGTCATTACTGCCATAAGAAAGGTGATGTAGTAAGGCAATGCTGGGCAAAGCTGAAGCAGCCCCTAAAGCAGCAAACCAACATGATTTAATTAAAAAACGCAGCAGAACCTGAAGCTGCCGACACTGATATTTTTCCCTGTATAACGTAACCGCTGTGAAAACTGAACCTGTCACCATGACAACGCAAGTTAATGAGAAGCCACTAATAATGGAGGTGGATACAGGTGCCTCAACTACGTTGGTGGGAGAGCACACTTTCTGGTGTCTTAATGAAGGTAGATAACCAATAAATCTGGAGCGAACAACCACTAAATTAAGGACATATACAGGAGAATCCATTCAGGTAAAGCTCATCGCCAAACTACCAGTTTCTTACAAGCAACAGACAGCTCAGCTGCCTGTAATAGTTGTGAAAGGAGAAGGGCCCAGTCTTTTAAGCTGAGACTGGCTACAGAAGATCAAGCTTGACAAGCCTGAGATATTTCACCTCAAATCTGATGGAGCTCCAGAACCTATAAGAAAATACAACATGGTTTTTCGAGATGAACTAGGGAAGTTAAAAGGCATGTAGGCCGAGGTACATGTGGAGCCACAGGCAACACCTTGCTTCTTTAAGGCAAGACCTGTGTCTTACACATTGAAAGAAAAGGCTTTTAAGGAGCTGCGCCAGTTAGAAAAGCTGGGCATTATCCAACCTGTTCAATTCTAGGAATGGCTGCACCCATAGTTCTGGTGGTTAAGCCCGACCGCACCATGCGCATCTGTGGAGGCTATAAATGGATCTTAAATAAGGCAGCCAAACTAGACAAGTACCCTATCCTAAGGATAGATTACTTATATGCAAAACTGGCTGGAGGCAAATTGGATATGAGCCACGCTTACCATCAACTAGAGCTTGATAGCACATTGAGGGAGTACGTAATCATTAACACATACAAGGGTCTCTATCAGTACACCCATCTACCCTTCAGGGTCTCGTTGGTGTGCACTATCTTCCAGAGAACAATGGGGAGCATTTTTCAAGGACTCCCATGAGTAATTGTACATCTAGATGATGTCCTCATCATGGGGTTAACCGAGACAGAACACTTGACCAACCTGGAGGAGGTGCTAAGGAGGTTCATGGAAGCCGGTGTACAATTAAAGAAGGAAAATGCACCAGCAGCGACTTATCTAGACCACAGGGTGGATGCCATGGGCCGGCACCCAGTAAAAGACAAAGTGCAGGCAATAAAAGGTGCGCCATCACCATCCAATGTAACAGAATTCAAGCCTTCCTGAGCATGATCAATTACTAGAGCCACTTCTTACCAAATCTATCAACTGTGTTGGCACCTTTACACTCATTACTAAAAAAGAACCACTGTTGGCTTTGGGGGCCACAACAGGAAGAAGCCATTGTGAAAGCAAAGGAATTGTTGCATTCGTCGTGTCTATTAGCACACTACGACCCATCAAAGAACTGGTATTAACATGTGATGCCTCTCCCTATGGAGTGGGAGCTGTGATATTCCATAAAATGGAAAATGGGTCTGAAAAGCTACATCTTGAGAACCCTCTCCACAGCCAAGAAGGGCTATTCCCAGCTAGAAAAGGAAGGTTTATCGGTGGTATCCAGGGTGAAGAAATTCCACTAGTACCTGCATGGACAACATTTCACCATTGTGTTGGACCATAAACCATTAATGGGTTTATTCAGCGAGGACAAGGCCATTCCGCCAATAGCATCAGCAAGAATACAATGATGGACTCTGAGATTATCTGCGTACGAGTATACTTTTATGTACCATCCTGGCCTACACATTGCAAATGCAGATACACTCAGTTATCTCCCGTTGCCAGACAGTATTGTGCATACTCCTGTTCCGCAGGAATTAGTGCTATTATTGAACTTAGATTCTTTGCCTGGTTTAAATTTCAAACATTGCTTGGCAGTTAACTGTCAGTCACCATCAGTGGTGCATTCTCCATGGCAACGCCACTTGCCAACCAACTGGCACTTTCTTCACATGCAGCATAAATTGTTGTCTTCCCCTTGTATTGGTTTCTTGCGAGTATCCTGATGGGTGCAAGACGAAAATTTTAGACATGTCTCTTTTTTCAGCAATATTAAATAATTTTGGCCCCATTTCAGAAAAGCAACCATATTAGATTAGTTGAACGCAACTTGTAGTTGCTTCTCCAAGAAGCAGTACTACACTGAGCTAATTGGGTTTTATTTAAGTGTACTGTTGATAGTTTGCTATGCAAGTAGTGCATATTGTGATGTTTAGTTCGGACATTATTTGATCATGTGATGGACTGCTGGGAGGAGGGTGTAGCCTTTGGCAGCTGACTCTGAATCCATTTTCCCAAATAACAAGACGGTGAACTATTTGCTTGCCATTGTGCTAGATGGTACGAGGAAGGTCTACATCAATTCTCTGCTGGGGTAGAGGTATGTATGCATTTGTTTTCCTAATAGCACAATTCCAGGCACAGCCATGTTCTTGCTCCCAAGCCAATCACATGCTTGTCATTGGAAGTAAGAGCTGACATTGCAGTACATGAAAACAAAGTTATACTTGAGATCACCTCATGCTAACTCATTGAAGGCTCCTTAAATTCAAACTAGGGTTTATGCAAACTAAGACCCCTTTTTCTCCAAACAGCTTTCTCCCTTTCTGGTTCTGTCTCTCCTCCATTTGACCTGATTTCTTCGTAAAGCCTTCACTTTAATTTCCTCTCTCAGCTCTCTCCCCGACAGCTTCTGTCACCCGGTCTTTGCCCAACAAACAACATGTTTAGTACACTTTGTAACCAAGATTCAGATACACTTCAGTTGGCCTTTCTTAAAGGTCAAAGTGTGGGAGTGTGGGTGGATGGGTTCAGCTGTGTGCAAATCTATTTTCTGATGCAACAAGCATTTTAGTATCTCAAGATAGGTGTCTGGCTGCTGAGACTGAATGCTGCAAACTACTAACTTTTTGTTTAGCGGTTTAGTGACTTGCAGCCATCTACACTGGCGGTCTTGCATGGGACATAGGTGTATGGATTCCCAATGGTGGGCATTGGTCTTCCTTGGCCTATATGTAGGCTGTCTGGTGATAGTAGTTCACCACGTTTTGAATATATGGCACCAGAGAGGCATGAAGCATTCTAAAGTTCACAGCTGAGCCCCAGACAGTGGAAGACTCTGCGGATCTGAATCTGATCTGCATCCTGGAGTGTTCCCGAACATAGTCTGTACCCCAGGTATGCAAAAGCTTTAGTCACTGGCACTTCAGTGAGGTCACCAACATTCCTTCTTTGTTACCAAGGCACATGATTGAGTTGTTGCTGTTTCCATATACGTTCATACTGAACAGTCATGGGGACTGTACAGGGCAAGGCCTTTCCCAATTCTGTTGCTGAATCTTAACAGCAACAATTTATATGTATATAGCTCCTTTAATGTCATAAAACATGCCAGGATGTGTCACAGGCACATTATAACACAAAATTTGACACCGAGTTTGTTAAGGAGTCTTAAAGGCAGGTGACCAAAAGCTTGGTCAAAGAGGTAGGTTTCAAGAAGCAGCTTAAAGAAGAAAGAGAGGCATACAGGTAGAGAGGTTTAGAAATGGAATTCCAGAGCTTGGGGCCTAGGCAGCTGAAGGCACGTGGCCAATGGTGAAGCAATTAAAATTGAGGATGCACAATGCTTTACATTACTATGAAGTGGGCTTGGCACTCACTAAAGCTTTTTTTTTCCCATTTGTAAACACATTTATTACTTAACAGCCACTTGTGTATAATAAGACCAAATGGATTCCAGTGTCCATCTTCTGTGAGCTTGCCAGAAAAAAAAACCTGGAAGGGACTGAAATTAGTATATTTTCTTTTGTGACAAGATAGAGTGCTAAGTAACATAAATGAAAGGCCAAGGCCCATAATGGAGGACATCAGCAAACATGCAGCAAAGGACTAATACGTAGACATCACCAACCTTGGGTAGCCAATGTTATTCAGGGAACACAGTGAGGAATATATGAACAGAACTTAGTGTGAGTTACGACATGGGCAGCAGGTTTTTGGATGACCTCAAGTTTATGAAGAGTGGAATTTGGGAGGCTAGCCAGAAGTCCATTGGAATAGGCAAATCTGGAGGTAACAAAAGCATGAATGAGGGTAATATTATGGAAATGGAAATAGGCAACGTTGGTGATAGCATGGATTTGTGTTTGGAAGTTCATCTTGGGTCAAATATTCCACCAAGGTTGCGAAATGTCTTGTTTACTCAGACAGTTGCCAGGGAGAGGGATGGAGTCAGTAGCTAGGGAATAGAGTTTAGAGCGGGGACTGAAGACAATGGCTTCAGACTTCCCAATATTTAATTGGCAGAGATTTCTGCTCATCCAGTATTGGATGACAGATAAACAGTATGATAATTTAGCAGCAGTGGAGAATTCGAGAGACATGGTGGTGAGGTAGAGCTGGATGTCGTCAACGTACATGTGAAAACTAACACGGTGCTTTTAGATGATGTCACCAAGCGGCAACATGAAGATGAGAAATAGAAGGGGCCAAGGATAGATCCTTGGAGGATACCAGAGGTAATGGTATTGGAGTGGAAAGAGAAGCTATTGCAAGTGATACTCTTATAAACAGATGAGAACAGAACCAGGTGAGAGCAGTCCCACCGATTCCACTGGATGACAGTGGAGAGCTGTGGAGCAGGATGGTGTGGCAAACCATGTCAAAGCCTTCAGACAGGCCAAGAAGAATAAAGAGAGAAAGCTTACCTTTGTCATTGTCACATAGGATGTCATTTTGTGTCTTTGATTTACTTTTCAGTACTGTAACAAAGATGGAAATCTGATTGGAAATATTCAACATTGAGTTCTAGGAAAGACAGGAATAGATTTGGGAGGTAATAACAAATTCAAGAACTTTGAAGAGGAAAGGAAGGTTGGAGATGGGGTTATAGATTGAAAGGACATTGGGGTCAAGTTTTTTATTTGAGGAGAGGATGATGACGGCAGATTTAAAAGAGCGGGATAGCACCTGAAGAGAGAGAGAACTGTTAACAATTGGCTAACATGGGAGCCAGGAAGGGAAGTTGGGTGATCAACAGTTTAGTGGGTAGAATCGGGGGAGCAGAAGCTGGGTCTTGTGGACAAGGTGAGCTCAGAGAAGGTATGAGGGAAATGGGTGAAAAACTAAAGAAAGATTCAAGTTCAGGGCTGGACAGGGGGGAACTTTAAGAGGAAGTTTCTCCTGGTGGGCTAGTGGAAGGGAGAGCAGCAGCTGAAGCATCTGAACATATGGTCTTAATCTTCGTGACAAAGAAGTCAATGAACTCCTCGCATTTATTGTTAGGAGTGAGGGTTGAGGAGGCAGGGGAGTGGGGTTTAAGAAAATGGTTTGCAGGGTTATCTTTGCATTCCAGGATGATGGTGAGGAGTTTCAGCAGGCAAGAGCAGGGCCTGATAGTGCCTACTGTGGTCCAGACAGATTTGGCAGTGAATTTTTAAAAATTCTTTCATGGGAATGTGGGTGTCATTGACAAGGCCAGCATTTGTTGCTCATCCTTAATTGCCCTTGGACTAAATGGCTTGCTAGGCCACTTTCAAGGGCAGCTAAGAGTCAACCACATTGCTGTAGATCTGGAGTCAACTATGTGCCATACAAGCTAAGAATGGCAAATTTCTTTCCCTAAAGGGCAAAATCTCAGATTTAAATTTTGCAGCAATTGATAATAGTTTCATGATCACCAATACTGAGACTAGCTCTTAGTTTCAGATTTTGTAAGTAATTAATAATTTAAATTCCACCAGCTGCCATGATGGGATTTGAACCCATGCTCCCAGAAGATTGGCTGGGCCTTTGGATTTCTGGTCCAGTAATATTACTACACCACCACTGGCTATGAGTGAGTAGTCTCACAGAGAGTTTAATAATGCATCAAGTTCAAATTTGGGGGCAGGATCTTCACAGATGACATGCCCTAATTGATTTTATAAGTTAAATATTGTAAATCAAAACATGTAATTCTGTTATGTAGAGAGAAGCTGAGATTGCTCTCTTTAGGGCAAACTAGTTTAAGGGAATATTTAATATAGTGGTTAGTGTTCTGAGGAGTTTTGATGGATTAGATAGGGAGAACCTATTTCTACTGGTAGGAGAGTCAGTGCCAAAGAGCATAGATTTAATTGGCAAAAAGACAGGAGTGAAATACAGAGAATTTATTTTACTCAATCACTTGTTTATGATGTGGATGCTTGTCAGAAAGGATGGTAGAAGCAGATTAAATGATAACTTTCAAAAAGAAATTGGATAAATACTTATAAGTGAAAAAAAAATGCTGGGCTATGGGAAAGAGCAATGGAGTGAGTCTACAGTATTTGGAAAATTCTTTCAAAGAGCTGGTACAGACACAATAAGCTCAATGGCCTCCTTCTGTGCTGTAAGATTTTACATTCTCAGGCTTGATGCTATCCAGCATATTTCCATACAGATATCCACTACATCAATGTCCCATACATAATAAGGAGCCAAATAAAGACAATGCATTACCAAATATTGAATCGAGTTCATGGTACAGCGTTGGTGGGGAAAGGAGGGAAGAACAAAAACAAAAAAACACTTTTGAATTTGTGCTTTTTTTAAATTAACCTTTTCAATTGAAATGGTTTTGTATATTCGCTATTTTTGCAAAAATCCGACATTTTATAAAACCGTCAAAATCTAAACCACGCTATTATTCCCGGTAATGTATCACATAAATGTTGACGTGTTTGCATCAAGTGCTTCTGCTATTTTGTTGGCGACATTTAAATAAACAGGCTGAGGCTACTGTTAAAATTGTGTGGAGGGGAATTTTGGTATGACTGCAATAACATTTCAGATGATGATATAGCTCATATGAATTTCTGCTTCTATGCTTCAGCAGACTAACGGTGGCAAAAAAAATCAACTGAAGAGTTGCTTGTGCTCATCAAGTAGAATCAGCATTTATTACAGCAGACAGCATTCACAAAGCAGCGATACAGACAGACTTTCCCACTGAACAGTTACTCATCAAATACTTTTTATACCAAACTACAGAATTAGCTTTAAAACCATTTGCTTATTTTAAATGGTCTCAGTGAACTATGCAACAGAATCTCTAAGTCAGTATTTTATAGACACATGTCATAGCTGGGTACCTACAGCAAGAATATCACGCTACCAGGAGTTGCAGCTGGTATCGGCTGTGACTCAGTTGGTAGCAGTCTTGCATCTGAGTCAGACAGTTGTAGGTTTGTTCCACACTCCAGGGACCAGAGGACAAAATCTAAGTTGATATTTCCATCATAGGTGCCACCTTTTGGATGGCGTGTTAATCCAAGGTCCTGTTTGTCCTCTCAGGTGGCCATTCAAGATCTCATCAAACAAGAGCAGGGGAGTGTGGCTGGTGTTTTGGCCAATATTCATTCCTCAATCAATGCCACTAAATCAGGTCATCTGGTTGTTATCATATTGCTGTTTGTGTGAGCTTACTGTGCAGAAATTGGCTGTTGCATTTCCTAGTATACTTCAAGAGCACTTCATAGGCTGAAAAGTGCTTTGGGATGTATGAGATAATATCTATATAAGATACTATCTAAATGCAAGTTTTTGTTTTACAATTGAAATTATATCCAAGATTGCTGATTTGTGGCTTTCAAAGGAAAATAAATTGAATCATGGAATATGATCCCCAAAACAGCATTAAAAATTGGGGAATTCCATATCATTGAAAACATAATTTGACTTGTTGCAACGTCCCAAGCCAGTAAACAAAACTACAAAGTGACCTTCAAAACAGTGACATTTTAGAATCCCACATGGAATTTACCTTCACTGTAAATCAGTAGCCCTAGTTACACTCCAGAGAAACATTTCCATTGGTAGCTGGTTTGGTTGCCAGTGGTACAGATTTAAGGTCATTGAGAAAAGAACCAGAGGGCAGATGAGAAGAAATTCTTTTGCGCAACATGTTGTTATGACCTGCAATGCTTGAAAGGGCGGCGCAAGTAATTTCCGCAGTAGCTTTCAAAATGGATTTGGATATGTCCTTGAAAAGGAAAACATGTAGGGGTATGGGGGGAGTGGAATTAATTGGACAACAAAGTGGACTGAGTGGCCTCTTTCTGTGCTGTCAGATTCTGTGAAAGAAAGAAAGACCTGTATGCATATAGCATGGTTCATGACTTCAGGACACCCCAGTGTTTTACAGCCAATTAAGTTAGTTTTGAAATATCAACACTGTTGCAACATTTGACTTCAGCAGCCAATTTGCACACAGCGAGTTTTCATGTTCAACAATGTGACAATGACCAGATAATCTGCTTTCTTGATGTTGTTTGAGGGATAAAGATTGGCCAGGATATTGGGGATAATTCCCCTCCTCGACCCTCAATACACACAAATAGTTATTGAGGGTGTTTGTATCTCAGCTGGTTTGCGTTGATTCTTACTTGGCCATCTACAGGTGTCATTTCTTTTCACAATAAGTGTTTAAAGAACTTGCGCTATGCAGAATCTTGAAAGATCCGTAATGAGGAAATCACAAACTGTTAACAAATGCTATCTTGATTTCCTGTTCCTGATTCCCTCTAGCAGTTCTTCACAAAAGTTTGCTTATTGGAAACTTATTGGAATATTGATTCCCACTGTTAAAGCTCAATGCTATTGTAAATATGGATATCAAAACATTTCTTATTTTCGTGCAGCTCCTACCACTGCCTTCACCAGAAAACCAGCCATTGAGAGACAAGAGGGGACGAGCCTGAAATCTAGTGCCGGTTTTGCACTCCTCTTCTTCCCCTCACCTTATCACTTCACTCGCAGCTTCTGCAAGTAGAACACCAAGTGATAACTTTGTGTGATTTTCAGTTACACCAGCAGGATCTCCTGTAATGCTCATGCTGAGTTAGAGGGTCGGCCATTGATAAGAATTGGGTGGGTTTATCAACAAAGTGTGATGGGTGAAGAAAGCAGGACACAGGAAGTAGGCAGCTTGGAGGACAGGCTGTGAACAGGTGTTATGTGATGCAATGATAGAAATCAATATTGCACAGACAGTTTCACTGCAGGGAAATTTAATTCACAAAACCAGCTGCATAGGTGCAGTGCTGACATAGATCAGTGGACATATCACTTCTTACTACATCTGGAATAGTATGGTGACTCTGATGAATGCACTTCCATGCAAGCGAAAGATATTTCATCAGCCATACTGCAGAAATCTGTATTTAGGATCACAGTGCAATGTAACTGGAATGAAATAGCCTCTAGGTTATTGCTACAACTAGCCTAACACACATCCACAACTGTCTGAATTGAGCTGTGTTTCTACTGCTGGTTGAGGGTGTCATTCCAATGATTGTATGTCCAATTTATTACTGGCAGTTGTAGCTCTCCCTGAATATTTTGGATTGACCTGCTTCTCCTGAAAATTCCATGAATCAGGCTCATTGATTTTCTCTGACTGTTTATTGGGCTAATAGTGCAATAGGAATGCATATTTGTTGTTGCTCACAGAGGATTTATAAGGACTGGAGCTTACCATGCAACGTTACTATGGTTGTTCTGTGATTATGTTAACTAGTCCCTGTAAGGATACTGAGGTCAATTAGAAGATAATTTCTCTTGAAGAGGTTTCTTTGTAGATTGGCAACTGTTTGCAAATCCTCAGTTCTTTCTCAAGGTTCGAGTAAACCAGCAGGAAATAAGGGGTACAAAAGCAAAAATAAAAATACCTGGAAAAACACAGCAGGTCTGACAGCATCTGCAGAGAGGAATACAGTTAACGTTTTGAGTCCGAATGACTCTTCATCAGAACTAAGGAAAAATAGAAAAGAGGTGAAATATAAGATGGTTTAAGGAGGGGTGGGACAGGTAGAGCTGGATAGAGGGCCAGTGATAGGTGGAGATTGCCAAAAGATGTCATAGACAAAAGAACAAAGAGGTGTTGACGGTGGTGATATTAGCTAAGAAATGTGCTAATGGAGACATTAAGGGTGGAATGCAGGACGAGCAAGGGACAGATAGCCCTAGTGGGGGTGGGGTGGGGGGAATCGAAATAGGCTAAAAGGTAGAGATAAAACAATGGATGGAAATACATTTAAAAATAATGGAAATAGGTGGGAAAAGAAAAATATATATAAATTATTGGAAAAAGGGGGATGGGAAAGGGGGTGGGGAAGGAGGAGAGAGTTCATGATCTAAAGTTGTTGAACTCAATATTCAGTCCGGAAGGCTGTAAAGTGCCTAGTCGGAAGTTGAGGTGCTGTTCCTCCAGTTTGCGTTGAGCTTCACTGGAACATTGCAGCAGGCCAAGGATGGACATGTGGGCATGAGAGCAGGGTGGTGTGTTGAAATGGCAAGCGACAGGGAGGTCTGGGTCATGCTTGCGGACAGACCGAAGATGTTCTGCAAAGCGGTCACCCAGTCTGCGTTTGGTCTCTCCAATGGAGAGAAAACCACATTGGGAGCACCGAATGCAGTAGACTAAATTGAGGGAAGTGCAAGTGAAATGCTGCTTCACTTGAAAGGAGTACTTGGGCCCTTGGACGGTGAGGAGGGGGGAAGTAAAGGGGCAGGTGTTGTACCTTCTGCGGTTGCATGGGAAGGTACCGTGGGAGGGGTTTGAGGCGTAGGGGGTGATGGAGGAGTTGACAAGGGTGTCCCAGAGGGAACGATCCCTGTGGAATGCCGCCAGGGGTGGTGAAGGGAAGATGTGTTTGGTGGTGGCATCATGCTGGTGTTGGCAGAAATGGTGGAGGATGAGCCATTTGAATGCGGAGGCTGGTGGGGTGATAAGTGAGGACAAGGGGGACCCTATCATGGCTCTGGGAGGGAGAGGAAGGTGTGAGGGCGGATGCGCGGGAGGTGGGCCGGACACGGTTGAGGGCCCTGTCAACCACTGTGGGTGGAAAACCTTGATTAAGGAAGAAGGAAGACATGTCAGAGGAACTATTTTTGAAAGTGGCATCATCAGAACAGATGCGACGGAGGTGAAGGAACTGAGAGAATGGGATGGAGTCCTTACAGGAAGTGGGCTGTGAGGAGCTGTAGTCAAGGTAGCTGTGGGAGTCGGTAGGCTTGTCATGAATATTGGTGGACAGTCTATCACCAGAAATTGAGATTGAGAGGTCAAGGAAGGAAAGGGAAGTGCCAGTGATGGACCATGTGAAAATGATGGAGGGGTGGAAATAAGGGGTGGTTTCTTTTATTTTGAAGGTGGCACTGAAATTTGCAAATGTGGCTGTATGACACCTGAAAGGTAATACCTGAACAATGGAGGATACAGACTAAATGCGGAACATTTTAAAGATACATAACTCTTAAAAAAAAAAGTGAACTGAATTGCAAAGAAAAATGTAACTCATTTATTATCCAGGCATATTTTTTGCCAAGCTAAGAGTGTGTGATTCTTTGCAGAGATCAAAGTGAAAGAATAGGACTATCTGCCCTTCTCACATGCCAGGGCTCTGGAAAGGTCACAATCACAATAAGAAATATTACTATTGGCACTTAACTGTCATAGTCTGTGTGTTGAGGAAATTTGGGTGGGATCAGTTTCTGGATTCGGCACCTTCACAGTCCATAATGGTGGTATTATATTGGTCCAAGGGAGAGTTTTTTTCCCCCTAAGATAGCAGTCTTTTGACACTTTGCTACATTTTAAAATTTAAAATATGCAACCAAAAATTGTTCTAAATGTGGTGCAGAGATTTCCACATACTTAAAAGACTACTTTAACAGCTAAATTGTATAAGTTTCTCATTGTCACAAGGCAGGGAAGTTAAAGTTGTTTATATTTAACAGACTCATGACTCTTCCATGGCATTTTATGCATAATATATTATTCAGCATCTGGAAAAGGTGGAAAAGTTATCACACCTCGGTGGGCTAGTATGAGAGCATGGGACTTACGAAGAAAGCATTAAAATAATTGTTTCCGTTGTTTTGGAAGATCGATCAGGCTATGAAAAGCTAAAGGTATTTGATCTGTGAAGCAATGGTTATCCTGTTATGTGCATCAGAGTTTGGAACATAAAGGAATTGACAAAGATACCAACAGCGGAAATGTCATGGACACTAGGAGGATTGCAGGTTGAAGGAATGAAGAATGATATAGTCAAAATATGGCTCGGACAAGAAATGGCAGAAGATACAAGAAAGATGACTGTGATGGTTTGGGCCAGTGTCAAGAAGGGAAACAGATGGAATACCTTTCATAGTCCTGTATACAGAGGAAGACTGGGCAGACAATGTCCAGTCGCTGAATTGAATATTGATGACTGTAGCAGCCAGGCTAGATGAGAACTGATAACAGTGAAGTGAATTCACTGGACCCCATTGTCACTGCTGAGCTGCAGACCGGAGTTTGGTGACAGTGACAGTAACAGTAATGTGCATGTAAACTGAAATGATTCCTTTAAAGCACCAGGTCTCATTACTGTAATTAAGAATATTCTAATGTCAAATTGGAGGGAAGTTGTTTTTCACTTGGTTAGCATTATTAGAAAACAAGTGGCTTTCCTTTCGTAAATAAAAATGTTTCATGTGCGATACCCAAAATATAAAATTAAAACTTTTCTATATAATATACACCAATGTATATCATGTGGTGTGGCTCACAGCAAATCAGAGGCTTTGCTGTTTAATAATATTAAGCAGGAACATTGTACAATCAACTGCAATGTATCATTCTGCCGTTAAGTCCATTTTAAGGCTACCAGCTGTAATTGGTCTGAACTTTTGAAATTATTGGTGGAGTCAATTACAGATCATGTTCTTAAGCAAACACAAGTCTTTTGTAGTTTACTGTAATGTGCAGAGTGCAATTGAAACTGTAATACACACATTCAGGCTAGAGGTGAGGGAGATGCTGCATCTGAGGCGACATGATGCGTCAATTAAAATTTCCAGGACAGTGACCACAGGTCCATCAGGCAGTGGTCGGCACGTAACGTCTTAGAGGCCCTGCGGGAAAAGGAAAGGGTGGATCCTGTGGGATGGTTCCCTGAGCAGACTGTCAAAGTCATTTGGCAGAATGCCTCATGCGAGAACTTTCTAACAAGCACCAAAACGCAGCTTGTCTGGTGGTGAGAAAGGCCCTCCCCGTCAGATCCTTCCTACACACCAGGAGTCTCACCCCTCTGCACGTTGCCCTCGAGGTGGCTGTGGTGGGGACGAGACCGTTGTTCACCTCCTTGTGGATTGTGCCCTTGCAAAGAAGGTCTGGAGAGAAATGCAGTGGTTTCTGTCGAGGTTCATCCCGAGCAGCTCTGCGACACAGGACTCTGTGCTCTATGGGCTGTTCCCAGGGACACACACCGAGACAAACATCAACTGTAGCTGGAGGATCATCAACTCGGTGAAAGACGCTCTTTGGTCTGCCCGAAACTTGTTGGTCTTCCAGTGCAAAGAGTTGTCCCTGACCGAGTGTTGCAGACTGGCACATTCTAAAGTCCAGGACTACGTGCTGAGAGACGCACTAAAGCTTGGGGCAGCCGCCGCAAAGGCGCAATGGGGAAAGGTCGCTGTCTAAGACCTTTGTGCAACAATGCACCGAGGGGCTGGGAACTGTTGAGAGCCCCTCAGGCTCTACAGCTCAAAATGAATGTATGCATTGAATACTAATTGTATTATAATTGTATTGAAGCACGTCAGGGTGCAACATGATGTATGTTGATAACTCCAATCCCATTGTCTGATTGTCTGCATTGACCACATTGAAATGATTATAATATTCATTGATTGTATTGATGCACCTTGTGATACATGTGTAAAAGTTGAATCTGATTGTACTTATGTGATGGTGATTTTGAAATGTTTTGGAATGTTCTTCCAGATATTTTATGAATAAAGTATATTTTTCAAAAAAAAATAAAATTTCCAGGACAGTGATAAACAGATTTTTATTAGGCAAGAAGTATCAAGGGACATGAAGCAAAGTTTGATAAATTTAAGCACAGATCTAAATGAATGCTGGAACATGCTCGAGTGGCTAAATGGCATACTCCTATTGGAAGAGCAGTTGGGAGTTGACCCTTTATTGTGTGTGCTGACTTTCTCGTTGATCAAGCCGAACCGGAATCTTTCTGCACAAGGTTCGAAATAGCTTGTGCCAGTGTCATTGATCAGACATGCTGGGACTCGTTAGCTGGGTACAAAATGGCAACAACAAGACAATTCAGCAAACTACAAATAGCTACATTTTTTGGTTTACTTCAACATTTCATGGTTACATGAATATTTTCATTTCCACAAAGACATGCCCTCAAATTGGAGGGAAGTTCCTTATGACTGTAGAGGCATATTTAACCCCAAACACACATGACTATGAAAAAAAGCACCAGCGAACCAGTTAAACCCTCAATTTTTCAGATTTCGGATTTCCAATTAGCATCCGCAATATTTTTTGCTTTTGGAGTAAAATACTTGACACTGCTTCAAACAGTGCAAAACTGACCTTCTCCTCTGTGAGTGTCACCAGCATTGAATCAGTTCGGAGCTCTTATGAACTGAAGCAGAAAACCTGCAGCCTACACAGTGCACATTAATACCCTGCACATAAATCACTAGTCCCATTTGTTTTCCTTTAGAAATGATCACTATTAGCTGTTATTTCTATCATTTTCCAACCGGAATGAGTGCATCATTGCTTACAGACCTTTGTGTGGGTTGTGGGCAATAATATGTTGTTGAGAAAAGCATCGGTAATCCCTATTGTGAATAATTGGGTACAATCACTGTCCAGGTGTTTGAAGGAAAACTACTATGCAAACGTTTGTCCTTGTGGGTAAATGTGGTAGAAAATGCATCCTGAGTCTTTGCTTGGCAGGCAAAGTAAAATACACAATTTAAGGGAAGTGAGAAATTGTTCGAATATGACTGGTGACTTTATGCTGGTCACTGCAGCCTCTGCTGCTAGCATTTCTGGTAGCTTGGAAGAAATGGATCAACAATTGCTGGAAAATGAATGATACGCTAAACAGCACTCGCTGTAAGATGTGCCATTACAATGATTTCTGATCCAGTAATGTCTAGAATGCCCAATGGTGAACGGTTGCAAGACAGATCAGTGGATAGGACAAATCCCAAATTGTTTGTCTGATGTATCTGAACATTGTGGAGATTATCGACTCATGGTGCTATCTCTGCTCAAGTGCCGGCTCCTTACAAGGAAGCTGCTTGTCCGTGAAAGCTGCTCTCTGAACTCAGCAGTAACAAAATAGTAGATGCAAGGGTCCAAGCAGGCATTCATGCTAGCCAAGCACAATGTCACTGAATGCAGGATCCGGATATTCTTCTGTATGGTGCAGTCTGTAATGACGTCTAACCATGTCAGCTGGTTCAATAGGAAGAATATATGATAGGGAGCAAAGCAAACTAGGAACACGATTGCACACATCAAGACCAGCTTTAAAGCCCTCCTTCCACCTTGGTTGTTGGTCACTGTGCTATTCTTCTTTAATGACTGTGCAGTCTTCCAGGTACAGAGAATAATGATGATGATGGGCCCCACAAAACCCAGGAGTTCTGCTGCCATGAGCATAGCTATGGAAGATCCCATGTTGACATGCTTCATGGGAAGAGACGCAAAACAAAGCGTGCTGTTGAATGTGTCCGTGTTCCGCATCATGGGGAATGGCAGGCACATGAGGATAACGAACACCCATCCAATAATACATAGGCTTACGTCGTACCTGCGTCTCCAGCTACTGTATTTGAAGGGGCAGATAAGGAATACACAACGCTGGATGCTGATGCAAACTAAAAATAAGATACTTGCATACATGTTGAGAAACTTTAGGTAGAAGCAGAACAAGCACATGAATTTTCCAAATGGCCAGGTATGAAATGCGTAGTAAAAGATCCTCAGGGGCAAGGACAACATGTGTGCCAGGTCGGCGATGGCT
Organism: Cetorhinus maximus; assembly: GCF_964194155.1. Lineage (NCBI taxonomy): Eukaryota > Metazoa > Chordata > Chondrichthyes > Lamniformes > Cetorhinidae > Cetorhinus > Cetorhinus maximus. The sequence goes on along the minus strand of NC_135886.1, from coordinate 98,731,129 downwards.
AGGTTTGTCATGAATATCACTGCCTTCTTCTCTCTTTTGATGTTTCCAAATAAAACCCACAAGGCCACACTGTTGCCCAAAAAGCCAGGAATAACGATTATTCCGTAGACAGCTGCGTACAGTTTCATATGAAACTCCTCCTCCCAGTGTTTCTCTGGGCACTGACTGGATTCATTAACTAACATCTTTCCCCAGTATCAGGTTTCCGTTCTTTGAAAGGAAGGTCTACCCAGCTGCACGAGCTGCTGAGAAAAAAAGAGAAAGTTTATAAGGTCATCATTTTTTTTCCTCGGATAAACAGCATTTATGCACGACAACTATTAAATTCCTGTCCACCAGCTTTGTACCGGCAATGTGGCTAAACAAATTCAATCCACTGATGTCGATTCTGAACTAACCTGGCCACTTCAGTCACCTTAATTTCTTTCATGATAACTCACTCAGGACATTGTCTGTCTAGGGCTTTCTTGGTCTTTCTCAGCATCCTGTTCCTTGTCCCTCTGTTTTCCAGGTCATGAAAGATGTTTCCATTCTTGACACATGCCCAAGCCATTGCACCTCCACTTATATAGAATCATAGAATGGTTACAGCATAGAAAGAGGCCTTTCGGCCCATTGTCTCCGTGCTGCCTCTCTGCAAAAACAATTCACCTAGCTCCGCTCCCTCACCTTTTCCCTGCAGCTCTGCAAATTTTTCTCTTCAGATAAAATCCAATTCTCTCTTGAAAGCCACGACAAGATCTGCTTCCACCACAATCTCAGACAGTGCATTCCAGATCCTAACCACTCGCACACCAAAATGTCTAAAACGGCCCTGTTGAGAGAGGAGCAGTGAGCACACTTCTTGCGTTCAGCGGCGTATCACTCCAGAGCTGGCTTAATTAATAAGGTTCATCTCTAACATATCCCCTGGTCGTGATGAAAAGTCACTCACATGAAGTATTAACCCTACCTTTTTCCCTCCACACGTGCTGAATGTTTCCTGCACTTTCAGTTTGTCTTTTTGATTTACAGCATCTGCTGAACTTTAGTTCTAGCTAATTAGAAGATATTGTTGCTATAGTGGTGAGAAATAATTGCTAATATAACTGGTAACACTTCTGTGAAGCAGCTTGGGACGTTTTACTATGTTAAAGGCGCTATATTAATGCAATTTTGTTTTTAGAGAAGTGCAAAGAGTCACAGCAATGGTGACAAAGACTGGGCCTGGAGAAACAAATATACACAATTTACAAAGATCTAGCAGGGGACTGGGACTGACTGCTCTATAGAGCTGGCATGGGCTCAATGGGCTGAATGGCCTCACTTCTGTGCCATAATGACTCGACGACACTATTGAGCAGGAAGTCAGAGAGAAGTTTTCTCAGGGAGGAAGAAGTAGGATATTGAAAATGAAAGAGAGGAGGGCAGCAAGGCAAAGAGATTTAGGACAAGAAGTCCAGGTGGCAGCAGCACAGAGGATGAAGGCTGCTCGAGGGTCAGACTAGCAGGGGATGGAAGCCATGCAGTGTTGAACAACATACATTTATATAGCACCTTTAATCCAATAAACATCCCAAAAGCACTTCACAGCAGCATAATCAAACAAAAACCGACACCAAGATGGAGATTTTAGGATAGGTGACCAAAGCAGCATCTTAAAGGAAGAGAGAAGCAGAAAGGCGAGAGGTTTAAGGAGAGATGCCTGTCTAAAGAAGATGGGATTATGGGTGAGAAACAATTTCAGAGGGAGAGAAGGTGGAACACAGTCATGGAGGGGGTGTGATGACAATAGCAGGGATTTCAAGCTGATGTGCTGGGAGATGCGGAGATTAGTGATGACTGCGTGGGACCTAGTCAGGATGGACATTAGGATGGATTTCTGGATGGGCTGGGACTTGTATAGAGGTGAGGAACACAGACAGCAATCAAGCCTTGAAGTGGTGAAGAGACGAATGAAGGTGCTTAATGGTGAAGATTAATGAAGAGTCACAGGCATGTGATGTTCTGGCAATGGAAGTTAAAGGATCAATTGTGGGATTTGAAACCCAACCCAGGGTTAAACTATAAATGGGGATGGTGCAACCGTGGCTGAGTTAGCGGCCAGAGGTGGTGATGGAGTGGATAACTTTGACGTGAAGTTTCAGATGGAAGCTGAATTGGATGGCTTCAGCTTTGTTGCTTTAGCATTCGAATGGAGAAGGTCCTGGCTTGCCCAGGACTCAAGGTGAAACAGGGGAGTCAGGCAGCATGGAGATAATGGAGCAAAAAGTGGAGGTAATGAGGTTGAATTCAGGCCATCAGTGTACTGAAATAAATTGACCTCCAGGCCAGGAATGCAATGGAGACACCCCTAATAGCCTTTAGTCCACCAGAGTGGAGCAAGTATTTGGACCCTGCACACAATGGACATTTCAGTCTAATTAAAGGCTGTACAATACATTACAAGTATTCCTGCCATGCATCAAGGGCACTTGATCTAATGCTCCAGTTTCTAAGCTCCTCTTTGGAACTCATCTACTTTTTCCTCTCTACCCCGCCCCCACCCAACAGCCCCCACCCTTCTGCCCCATGTCTCTAGATGATATTAAATTTGGAGCTAAGTAACACTTTTGCCCAAAAGGAAAAAACATTCTGAGACCTTCCACTGACTAGCTTGCATTAGTTTAACCACTGATTTTATACAAATTCTGCATTGATATGCTGGAGTTTAATTCCGAAACACTGTTCACATCCTAGATCTCATTATTAGTTTTAAGAAATCAAGGCAGATTGTTGGATTTAGTAATAGTATTTAGTTATTTGCTTGCCCAGTTAATGACAAATTGGCATTGTTAGCACAAGTTAACACATACTGTGATGAGTTGCAGCTGACTTAATGAACAGAACAACTGAGTGTCCATGGAAATGTTTTGATTTAGTTGGGAATTGGCTGAAAGAAAGATATCAACAGATTCTAATTAGAGGAATGATGTTGGATTGGGAAGATGACATGAATGGGTGTCCCAGGGATATGTGCTAGATCCACTAGATAAACCAACTGGATTTCAAAACACAATGGCCGAGATTTTTCGAGCCTGCTGGTGTCGGGGTGGTTTGGTGCCATGTGCGGACAATATGGCGAGAAAGCCAAAAATCAGCTTCGTGATGGCGTGAAACCAGTTTGCGATCAGGCTACGTTCCCTGCCATCGGACGTTGGAATCCTCATTGTAACACATCAACATATCATTATAAGGCCTGCCCATCTGACTCATCCTCACCCCCGCTGGATCATCCGCTTTTGTCGGTGGATAAACATGCCAACAATGTTTCACAACAGCATATATAAGGCATGCACTTGGTGGGCTGCACTTCACTTGGGACTTCTTGTTTACCTACCTTACTTCGGTCAGCACTCGCAGTCATCAGCGCCAGGCTTCACAGACAGCACCACATCACTTTTAGGAGAGCTCATGGCAGGACTCTATCTGCCAGATCAGCCATATGTGGGTGGCTTTTCAATGGCTGTAGGGCAAGGTCTTGCTTGGCGAAGGGGGGGTAGTGGCCTCAGGCAAGGGAAGAGGCTGCAAGATGAGAGCAGTACTGGGGAAGAGGGGTATCTCAGGGTGTGTGTGGGGGCACATGTTGATCTGTACAAGTGTCCTCAAGATGATGATTCCTGAGGAGGCAGTGTCCAGAGGAGATGAGGCCAGATGGACATGTGAGGGTATGTGTATGAGAATGGGTGGTGATGTTCCTTGAGCTGGCAGTGAGATGCCAGTGAATGTGTGATGGGCTTGAGTGTGTGAGTTTAGAGTAATGAGATGGCTGCCGTTCCCTGGCTGTGCAAATGAGATCATTCATCCTCTATCTGCATTGGATGGCCAACCTCTTCTGTGCAGCATTGGCACTGATCACCACAGCCACCGCCTACCAAGCCGGAGTGGTAATGTAGCTGCCACTCCTGCAGCCAGAGCGGGGTAGAGAATATCACACCCGCCTCCATGGCGTCCAAAAGGCGCTCAAGGGCTGCAGTCTTCTTGCTTTCGGGGCCATCTCTTCTTTGCTGCAGTCTTGGGCTGGAAGCACTGAGTGCGGCTGTACTTTAAATGTGGTGCCTGGCATGATGAAGCAGCGAGGCGATGACGTGGTGGGTGAATGAGAGCCCGCCCACCCTGGAAACAGAATGTTTCCCGAGAATGCATAAGTAACGCGGCGGGTTTGGGATGATACGGCATGAAAACCTGCCAACGCGACTGGTGGGTAAAAGTTGTTTTGCCCGCCCGCTACCGCAAACCTGGGACAATTCCGCCCAATGTTTTTGGGGAGCAGTAGAGTCTGAAGAATTGGCAAGTCAGTGAAAACCGTGGCAGAAGTTCAATGCAGATAACTGCAAGGCTTGGAAAAAAAAACTGTTGGCATATTTAATGAAAGGCATTAACTCAAATAGTGCAGAGGCTGAACAAGATCTGGGAGTGATAGCAAATCATGTTGAGTCATTATGAAGTGACAGTTAGCAAGACAAACAGGATGCTAAGCAATCAATGGGGTTTAAACTGCTCATGTCAGGTCACTTGAATACTCTGACCAGTTGCAGTCACAGATGTCCATGTGAATCATGAAAGTCTTAAAGCTCAATGAACCCATTAACCTTACTTCTCTCTGTGCAATGCTTCCAACATGCAGTTAGCAGCAGTCACCATTATGTTTTTTTTCTTATCAATTCAGCAAAACAAGTTTCAAAGTGAATATTTCCAATGAGAAGACACATCTACAGTTTGATCTTCTGATATAATGGTACCATTTTCACTGGCATCCCCCACTTTTCACATTAAGACAAAGAGAAATATTCCATCTATTCATTAATAACAACTTATTCAATGAAATCCAACTGAGTGACCTTCCTATCCTGAGGTCATGAATGGCATTTATGTTGTATCCGTATATTTCAGTCATTAGCAGTAAGCTTGTATTATCTGACAATAAAACAATGTGGGGTAGAAATTGGTGTGCGTTGTGCCCTTTTTCTGTGCATGAAATAGGAGTGAAGAATACCCACTTTAACAGTGGGTTCACCAGTGGCCAAACTGCAGGTATCAGTCCTATATTAATTTCATGGGCACTATTTTTACGGGTGCAATGCTTGTTGAAGGACCCCTGTATAAGATTTGTTCCTGGTAAGCATGGGCCTGCTTGGATTCTTCAGCAGCCCTCATCAGCCAAAGTACTCTTCCTGACTTCACAGTGCTTACAATGGCCACCCACCTCTCCCATTGCCTTGACACGAATCCCCTCCCAGAACTCACCAGAGGGCTGTTTCCAACAGCCCAAAGTTCATTCTTCTCACGGGGAGAGTCACCTGGGGTACTCACTCAAATAAGGCCTGAGGCCCAATTCCAGAGCAGAGTCAAGCCTCTCCATTTGGGCCTGAAAACAGGGCCCAAACTAACTTCTATCCCTCTGAGTACTTTCTACAAAGCAGTAGGTGGAAATCATTTATCTTGTTTTGTTAATCATAACCTTGAATTTGTGGATAAATTCACAGATTTGAAAAACAGCAATAGATTGGCATCTGCCATTTCTTTTTTTTAAAGGAAAGCCCCTTTGTTTTTTTTTCACAAGAATACCAAAGCTGAAGCTGTGGTAAGAACCTTGGCCAAACAAATCTGGACTAAATTTGTTGTTGTTGGTTTATTTGTGCACGAGGCACAAGAATCTGTCTGGTCTGCTTTGCCTCCCAGTTGGTTGCATTATAAACAAGACAAAATTTGTGCTGTCCTTATCTGAAGTAGAATTCCAAGTGAAACAAAGATGATAAAAATCGAATGGCTGACCACACATGCTGAGTAGTTCATCACATGGGACAATTGAACAGAAAAATATAGAAAGGGGGTTTTTGTTTGAGTGGGAAAGCATCTTGGTTTTGAGGTTGCACTGTCAGATTTGAGCACAGAACTGCTGAATCTGAGCACCTGAAATTCTTCAAATCTTGTATTTCTGGGGCAGCATGGTGCTCTAAATTTAAACAGGTTGATGTTCCTGCTAAGGCAATGCTGAGAGGAATTTGAAAGTAAAGTACTATGCATTTCTCTAAGTGTATTTACCATTTCTTTCCCTGCGTCTGTTTGTTGGTCTCTGTGTCTACCTGTCTTGTCTGATTACCTTTCTATTTACTCCCTGTATTCTCTTTGACGCTATTTTCTGTTTCTGCATCACTCTCAATTCTCTCTCCATTTCTGTGTTTTCTCTGTGCCTTGCAGGCCTGATTTTAACTCTGTGCAAATTAATGGGTTTTGAGTGAGTTAAAATCTTTGTGTTTTCTCACTTTTCTCAGTCTTGCCTGTTTAATGTTCCTTTCCTACTTCACCCCTGTGATTTTGTTATATGCTACGTGACTGTCTAACAAAAGAACCCCATGGTGCTTCTCTCAGAAATACCAGCAGTAGCGAAAGCCTTAAAGAGTCAAAAGTTTTCATAGAGCACTTCCATTCCAGCTATGAACACTGGGATGGATCTGCCTCCATTATTTTCTTTTGCTTATAGGCTTTGAGCAAGAGAAAAATGAAAGCCAGGTTCACTGGCATTCAGAAGGCATGAGATTTAATTCCTGCCCCAGGTGACAAGTGGGAGACTGCGTCAAATCCTAAACAAATGGGAGGTTTGGCAATATGGACAATATTTTAGCTTGTATTCAAAACACCACAACTTGTTATCGTCCATCCTCCACTGCAGTTTTGAGATTGAAAACCTCTTCTACAGGCATTAGAAGTCTCCATGAATACTCTTACACCTCCTCTAACAGTCGTTAATACTGTTTGTATCACTTGTCTCTCATCTGCACCCACCATTGTCACTGATCCATTTCTACTTTGTACTTCAGACAAGCAGCACCAATCCTTTCACTTTGTTCAATGCCAGTGCCCTCTCAAGGGCAACTAGGGATGGAGAATAAATGCTGGCCTTGCCAGTGACGTCCACATCCCATGAGCTCGTGAAAAGAAGCTCACTCGCCTCCAAGTCAGTGGGCCATGGGTTCACAGTCCCACTCAAGAGATTTGAGTGCTAAATTGAGGCTGACATTCCAGGGCAGTGCCCTCTGTGCAACCTCTGTTAAACCCAGAATTGGGTGGCTTGGGGCCTGGTCAAAGGTTTTAATAGTTTTTGGATCTCACCTGACCCTAATCCATCTGTTTTTTAAGAGCTAAAATGACCCCCTTTGATTCTATACTGACTCCTGCTGGACCTCAATACACACCTCCCTCCAGCCAGAAGAGTATCTGTTCATTGCTACTCTCTGGATTCTATCCCAAATTTGTACCAAGTTACCACCATCCCTTGAATACCATGTACTTCACTTTTCTATATAAGCCTGTTGTGTGGTACTTTATCAAGTACATTTTGAAAGTCTATATATACAATATCTACTGCATTACCTTCATCAACTCTTTAAACCACTAAGCCAGGACTCCATTTGAGACTTGATTAAAACTATTAATATCCTGAGGGGTCTTGACAGGGTGGATGTGGAAAGGCTGTTTCCTCTTGTGGGAGAATCTAGAACTAGGGGGTCACTGTTTAAAAATAAGGGGCTGTTCATTTAAGACAGGGATGAGGAAAAATCTTTTTTCTCAGAGGGCTGAGAGTTTTTGGAATCCCCTTCCTCAAAGGCAATGGAAGCAGAGTCTTTGAATATTTTTAAGGCAGAGCTAGATAGATTCTTGATTAACAAAGGTCATCGGGGGTAGACAGGAATGTGGGGTTGAGGTTACATTCAGATCAGCCATGATCTTATTGAATGGCGGAGCAGGCTCAAGGGGCCGAGTGGCCTACTCCTGCTCCTAATCCGTATGTTCGTATGCATGTTCGTATGTGGGAGCTTGCTGTGTGTAAAATAGCCACAGTGTTTCCTACATTACAACAGTGACTACGTTTCAAGAGTCTGCTACTGGCTGCAAACTGGTTTGGGATGTCCTGAGGTCATGAACAGCACAATATAATGCAAGTTCTTTCTTTCTTTCACATAAGAAAAGCTGAGGGTGGGTTGGCAGGAGGGAACGCTGAGGGAACTGGATAATGAAAATGAACCTCAACCCCCTTGCATCTATGCTTTCAGAATGAGTTTATGTGGAGCTGTGATGAAACCCGGAAGAATCCATTTGCTGAGAAGTATTTGAAATGAGCCAATTCAAACACATTCTGGAGCGTACCAAAGCCCAAATATACGTGCTGTTGGGTTATACCAAGTCATGCATTGAGGGTCTCCTGATAGTAGATCGATCATCAGGCTTTGTGATCTTGCCTTGAATACCAGAGTAAAGAAAACCTCAAAACACAGTATGTTGTTGACTTGAAAAAGCTCTGAAACTGTGGCCATAGTGGTTAAGACTGAAGATGAAACATGCTGCCTCAGAGCCTACCACAGACAGGAGCAGCAGCACGCAACTGATAGCAGGAACTGGAACTCCAACAAAATGTGAGGAAGCAGTCTCATGTTATAAATAGTTTGCTACATTTCCCTCCTTCCACCTCATTTCTGCACAGCTATGGACAGTGAGAGCATAATTTGTTCTCTTCCGCCCAATCTGAACAGCTTTTATAGTGCAATTTATATCCAGATCACAGCCAATCTTCCCAGCCATGCGGTTCCCCTGTGCGTGGCTGGGGAGATCGGCTGTGATCTGGATATAAACTGCACTATAAAAGTTGTTCAGATTGGGCGGAAGGGAACAAGTTATGTGATCTCAGCATACAGTGGACAACAGTACAGAGTGGGGGGGGAGATCTGTGATGATGACAGGGGAAGAGAGAGGTCAGTGATTGGCAGAGGGGAGGCTGAAGGCTGCCTTGAGAGCCAAGTGGGAAGGACGCTGCTCTTCCTGGCCCACTAGCAGTGCTGTAAAAAAGAACTTACCCTGTAGAGCTGATAACTCTCTCCTCCCATTCGCTGCTGAGTTTCCCGAGCTCTGGGGAACCTGCACAGCAACCAGCAATTTTAAATCAGCTCTCAGTTGCACTGTGGGAGTCTGATTTAACTGTCAATGAAACGTTCCATCTTTTCACAATCAAACACATGTCACAAAAAGGTTTCAAAATGTTTAACCCACCCTGACCCTCTCCTGCTTATCATTTGTGGGGGGGCTGGGGGGTTGGTGTGGGGACTTAACAGCGAGGCCATTAACTCTGAATAACATCGTGTGGTGTTGTTGATGTTGGGGCGTTGGGAGAGTAGGAGATTCCCAACCTTAGACATGCAGCTCAGTGATAGTCAGGGTGCATACATACAGAGGGTCAGAGAAGAAGGATCAAAAATAAAGGACAAAACAAAATTATACACATAAGGAGATCATAAAGGCAATACACTCCCTCAGTGTTAGTGTAGCAGTGAATTACAAGGAAAAGAAAAAGGGCTCTGGGAACAGAGGGTGGAGGAAATCCTACCCAAAGCCCCTAAGAAAGTCAAGAAAGTGTAAATATGCAGAGCTTCCAGCCTAACATTATGCTCTATAGTACAGTTGGCACAGACCTGATGTTGTGCATTATGGTAAACATGTCCACTAAAATTACAATGTAAATATTAGCTGAGAACAGTGAGCTCTTCAGTTCAAACATGTTTTAGATGGAGCCAATTTTGAGATCCTCTTGTGCTGACAGTGTGAAAGTAATTGAATGTGCAGAGGTGACACCTGAAGTCTCTCAAATACTGGTATTATTTGCATTAAGACGTCTTTATTTATTCTTGGGGTGTGAGTATTGCTGGCAAGGCCAGCATTTATTCCTCAACCCTAATTGCTCATGAGAACATGGCAGGCTGCCTTCTTGAAAGGTGTAGTCCATGTGGTGGAGGTACATAGACATGGTTGTTGGTGATGATCAGGGGAAAATGATTCTCTCTCCTGAAGAACAGGTCCTTCACCTCACCCAGAGTTAAACCTGCTGACAATGATACAGATGGCATTCAGAAATATCTTAGTGCAAAATAAAAACAGTTTAACTTACTGACCAAGTCTACTAGTTTATTGAAATCTGAATCTACTCGACTATTAAAATCTGATCTCTACTAGTTTACTTCCTTTTCAATATTGAAAATGTATTGAGTTTGAACAAATTATTTTAATCGATTGCTGTCTGCTAATCCGGGCCAATCCCTTCTTCAGATTTGTTCCTATTATTAATATAAATTTTTGGAACAAAAAGTACCTATTGGAAAGATTGGAAAAACAAAAGAATCAGTGGCAGTGCTCAGGACAGTTTTACATAAATTCTGAAAGTCTACTTGAATAGAGCAATCTTTGTCATAGCAAATGCATAATTAGGGAGTTACTTTGTGAATTCTGATCTGATAAGTTGCAGCAACTTGTGTGCGGGACCTCTTGGCTTTCAGTTCATTTTGGAGTTCAAAACAGACACAACGGCGGTCATTTTACACCACCCTCCCTCCGTCCCAGCCCTTCTCCCCCTCATGCACTCTCCCCACAAGGTGGATGGGTATGGATTGGGTGGGTGATTAAAATGTTAAAAATCTGAAACAGGAATGCAAACACTTCCAATTTTAAAGGAGGCGGGTTGAGAAGCAGGTGACCAATCCACTCTCAGGAGGTGGGTCAGTCATTTAAGCCATAAGAAGAAGAATCCAGCCCCCACTTTAAGTGATTCTACCAATAACCCATGCTAGCCATGATTCATGGAGCCCAGGAATTTGGGCAAGTAAAAGGGGGTGAGATGGGATGGATCCATTAGGTAGGTGCATTTACGCCACTACTGAGGCCAAGGACAGGCAGCAGTGCTTTCTACCTGGCCCAACAAGCTGACCGATAAATCCCCTGCCACGTTCATAATTGCCCCCCAACAAATCTCATCATCTCCGAACCCCTATGATCTCCCTCTGACTCCCTCACTGTGATCACCAGCTTCACAATGTTCAGGGAAATCCAAATTTCTTGAACATAACTCCTCCCTGCAATTCTGAAATCCTGTCCCAGTGAATATTGATGCCTCCCTCTCAATTATGTTTGCATGTGGCCGTTCTATCTGAAACTGATTCTTGGAAGATATGAAAGAGAAATTTGAGGGTGATGCACCTACTTAGTTGCATTCTCTTCTTGTGCTAACTGCATGATGCATACTTTGCACCTCTTTCCGATGAGTCAGTGATCAGAAACCTTTCAAATGTAATATCTTGTGCTTTAACTTTGCCCCAGATATTGTGAACACAGCCTTCTTGAGCTCATGGGAGAGTTTTGCATTCATTGCTGTAAAACTACAAATCCCACAAAGATAGGGTTGGACATATTCCATTTCACCTCCACATTCCCACCAATGATTGTCCAACATGTCCATCCTTGTGGATGGCCTTCCCACACCAACTGGAATGTGAATAGACCCTTTGGCCTGGAAATGCGTTACCTGAAGTGGGGTGCTTTTTGGAGTTGGAAGAACGGGTTTCCCGAATGACCTGCAGTTCTTAACTTGCTGACTTAATGTTCGTTTTGGTCGCTTTTCAGCCTGCAGCCAGGCTGATTGACAGACGGGAAGCCTGTTGGGTGGGGAAGCCATTAGCCTGCGTCCACAACCGAGCTGGGCAGGGAGCAGGCTGATGTCGTGGAGAGGGAAAAGGAGATCATGCTGGTGGGTTACGATGGCAGGAGAGGGTCCCAATCGCTGGGGATTTCCGATCATAAGGGTGGTGCAGAGGGTCCTCATGACCAGTGGAGCTGTTCTGATCACAGGGTGCTTTCACTTGCAGGAAGGCAGTTGTGAACACGGGGAGGGTGGGGTTCCAATTAGAGGGAGGCTCCCAATCACAGATTGCTGGCTTGCACCACCACGATCATGGGAGGGCAGGGTTTCTGATTGTGAGGATTTCTGGTTGCGGGGCAGGTCAGACAGTAGTCCGGAGAAGATGTTGGCAGAGGGGAGGGGGTCCAATGGTGATCAGGCATGTCCAAAAATGGTGGGGGGACTTGGCGGGGTAAGATGGTCCAATGGTGGTGTAGGGAGCATGTAGATTGAAATAGGAGCTGGGGGGGTTTACTGGGTAGCTTGCAGGAGGAAGTGTACCTGCTCCTCCTGGGGCACAAGCAGTGCTGTAGAGGCCTTCTGGACCTTCCCACCTCCTTTCACCAGTTGGGTTTTCCTGAGGCCTGGGAAATCCAGTCAGCATCAGTTAAAAATAGAATGACTTTTAAGGTGAATCCATGTAGCCTCATTAGAATATATAAATGGCCAACCCACCTCCTCCAAGTGAATTGGTCACCATCCCTTCATCCCATCTCATTAAAATCAGAAGTTCCAGGCAGGTTTGGTTCCCTGCTCCAGATATTTTGAATTTTAACCACTGACTCAACCCCAACCCATCTGTTCGGATTCAGACTTTTTCTATTGGATTAAAAGATTCTTGACAGTAGGTTAAACTGTTAAATTTCCCCCTTCTCTAATATTTTAGGAATAATAATCAAATGTATTCAAAGAAAATGAGAAGACATATATATGTATGTCAATGCCCCCAAGATATTTCTTCTGGGTTGCTCGTAGCTGCACCTTGGAGATTAATCTTTCATTCTTGGAATGTCCTGGACCATCTTGGAGGGGTGACAGCCCAGCTACAAGGTGGTAGCATTTGAAAAGCAGACAGTAGAAAGGAAAAATGTGAGCGAAAGATTGGGAGACAATGTGAGAGTGAAGAATAAACTATTGTCAACCAGCTGTGGTTTGTTGTGTGAGCACAGTTCATCACTTTTTTTAACCACAGTTGCTCTGGCGTCAGATGAACCTCAGGTGCATGATTCATGACTGAAAGTGTCACACACCAAGGCTTTGTCCAATGTTGACAACAACTGTCACCAGAGTAGAGCATTGGTGCAAAAAAAAACCATTTCACCAATTTGCATTAGGGGGGTGGCATCCTGAAGGAAGTGCTCTTACCGTCCGATGTTTTCCTCAGGACACTCTGCATTGAATTTGTTCCTGTCATTTCCTGAAAGAATAGCGCTGTCTGAGAACAGTAAATGTCAAAGAAAGTGTTTGTCTGTACAGGTCTAACGATGACTGGGTGTGAGGTAAACAAAAACAGAAAATGCTAGAAAAACTCAGCAGGTCTAGCAGCATCTGTGGAGGGAGAAACAGAGGCCAGAATTTTGACCTTGATGGGCGGGCAGGCCCCACCTGCTTGGCGGCGGGCGGGCAGCTGAACTCCGCCACTGAAACGGGCCCGCCGCCATTTTGAGTGGGTGGGCCAATTAAGGCTCGCCTAGCGGCCTGCTCGACAGGAAGCGCTGTGCGCTCCCTGTGTGGGGGGTGGAGGGATTCCCCATCGTCAAAGTGCGCTATTTCGCGCATGCGCACGAAAGAGCGCACTGCTCCCTGAGACTAGGTGCTGTCTCAGGGAGAGAGCTGAATGTTTAAAAAATTTTTAAAATAGAGAAAGAAAAACATTATTAACATGTTCCCCTCATGTGACAGTGTCACATGAGATGGGACATGTTAATAAGTATGAGTGAAACTTTAATAAACTTTAAAAACTGAGATGAAACCTCATCCCGCCAGTGGATGAGGTTTTATCTTTTTTCAGAAGCCCGCTGGGGCTCCTGGCCTGCCGGCCAGCCTTAAGGTTGGACGGGCAGATCTTTCGATGAGCTTAACAATCCTGTCAATGGCCTCAATTGGCCATTGACAGGTTGGCGGGCGGACAGCTGATTTCGCGGTCCGCCCGCCTTCCTAAAAATTTAAATGGACCGGGATGACGTCGGGGGTTCCTCCCGACGTCATACCGCGTCATTTTCCTGTCGGCGAGCGGGCCCCACCCCCAAATCACCGACGGAAAAATTCTGGCCAGGGTTAACATTTCGGGTCCATATGACCCTTCTTCAAAAACCACAACTGGATGTGAGGCGTTGGTTGCTCAATTCTTAGTGCAATCAGCTCTGTGCAGGTTGCAAGGGCTTTCATTGCTGTCACTTTGCCTGGACTGAAAAATATCAGCTAGATGGGACAGTGCTACAGTGGTAATGTTACTAAACTAGTACTACAGAGGCCTGGACTAATACTCTGAGCTCAAATCTGAGCACAGCAGCAGGGGAATTTAGATTCAATTAGGTAAATCTGAAATAAAAAGTTAGTCTCATAATGATGATCACTACATTTACATTAACAAAAAACTATTTGGTTCATTAATGCCCTATAGGGAAGGAATTCTGCCATCTTGACTGGTCTGGCCTACATGTGACTCCAGGTCCACAGCAATGTGGTTGACTCTTAACTGCCCTCTGAAATGGCCTAGCAAGCCACTCAGTTGTATCAAATCACTACAGAAAAGTTGAAAAGGAATAAAACCAGACGGACCACCTGGCATTGAACTAGGCATCAAAAACCACAATGGGACACTCTGCCCAGTTGATCCAGCACAGTTCTCCTCACTAACATCTGGGAACTTGTGCAAAAATTGAGAGAGCTGTCCCACAGACTATTGAAGCAACAGCGTGGCATAGCCAAACTCAGAATCATACCTTATAGATAATGTCCCTGACACCGCCATCGCCATCCCTATCCTGTCCCATTGACAGGTCAGACCCACCAGAGGTGATGGCACAGTAGTCTTTAGTCAGAAGGGGAGCTGTAGGAGTCTAGGAGCTCTAGGAGTCCACAACATTGATTCTGAACCCCCTGAAATCTAATGGCATCAGGTCAAACACAGACAATTAAATCTGTGGTTGATTACCACCTACCTCCCTCCTCAGCTGACGAATCAGTACTGCTCCATATTGAACACCACTTGGAAGAAGCACTGAGGGTGACAAGGGCACACAATGTACTTTGGGTGAGAAACTTGAATGACCATCACCAAGAGTGACTCAGTGGCACCACAATTGACTGAGTGGTTGAGTCCTGAAGGACACATCTCCAGTTTACTTGACCTTGCCCTCACCAATCTACCTGTCACAGATGCAACTGTCCATAACAGTATTGACAAAAGTGACCATCACACAATCTTGGAAATGAAGTCTAATTTTCACTCTGAGAACGCCCTCCATCACGTGTGGCGCTACCACAATGCAAAATAGGATAGACTCAGAATAGTTTTAGCAGCTCAAAACAGCATCCATGAGGCACTGTGGGACATCAGCAGCAGCAGGATTGTATACAATCATAACCATTAATCTCATGGTCTGACATTTTCCTCACTCTACCATTATCATCAAGTCAGGCGATCAACCCTGGTTCAACGAGAAGTGTAGGAGTCCCCTTCTAAGTCAAACATCATCCTGACTTGAAACTATATCACCGCTCGTTCCTTCATTGTTGTTTGGTCAAAATCCTGGAACTCCCTCCCTAACAGCACTGTGGGTGTACCTATACCACCGGGATTGCAGCAGTTCAAGAAGGTAGCTCAACAGCACCTTCTCAAGGGCAATTAGGCATGGGCAACAAATGGTGGCCTTGTTAGCTTTGCCCATGTGAATGAATGAATGAAAAGAAAGATCTGCTAACGAATAGCTCTTCAGCCTTGAATCGCACAATAACAGTATGTTTGTTTAGACCTCAGATGTAAGCTCTGGTTTAATCTTCCTGGCACGCCACAAAGAAAATGCATGAATGAGCAAGTTTCAAGATGCTTGTATACCTTTTGATGTTTAATTGGTCCAACAAGTTGCAGAGGATACAGCTTTAGCTCCTGTTCATATCTGCTCAATACATACGTCTAGATTCTGTGCTGTGGTTTCATCAACCAGCCCCTCTGCGTCATCAGCCTTCGATCAGCAAGTGCCTGGTATAGCAATAGCTTTGCATGCTACGCACATAATTCTTTAGTTTATGATGGTGTGATTATATCGGTATACTTGTGCTAACTGAGGGAAGGAAATCAGATTCTGGGGAAACTAGCAGTTTCTTCAGCTGCCATGGCCCTTAGCTACAGTATTCTCTCCATAAACCTCTCTGCTTCTTTACTTTTCCTTCCAACTATAAGGTGTTCCTTAAAACCTACCGCTTCATCTGTCCTACTAACATCTCATGTGGCTCTTATGTTTGAAAGCGCTCATTTGAAACACCTTGGACCATTTTGCTGTATTAAAGGCATTGTATAAATGCCAAGTTGTTGTTGTACTACTAGTGTGGTATTTCTGCTGCTGTAGCCTCAATAGATAGTGTTTTCTGACAGAATGCCTGATGGTGACTTTCAGAAGTTAGAGCAATGGCCCCAGGAGAGTCTGTCACTATTCTCGGGGAACCCAGGGAACATGCTAATATTTCCAAGGGGGAGGGTGGGGATCGCTGACAGTAAGCCAATGTTTGCAGTGGGTGCCTGGGGCTCTCAACATATTTTCAGGGGCTCTGTGAGATTTTGCCAATATGCATATGGGGGTCCATGGAAAATGACAGGGCTAAAAACTGGATTGTGCCATGATTTGGTACACAGGTCACGTTTCGCGATGTGCCCGTGCCAGCCCTGGTGAAGGTAGGCAGCATGCAAATTTCAAGCTGCTTCCTCAGTCACATGATTCTGGCGTGCAGCCAAGCATGACTCATGCCACGCAAGGTTAGCACCTGTTCCAGCCAGCCTCCTCCTGCTCTTAAAGGCAGTCTGTCCCTCTTAAAGGGAAGCTGCACTGGTAAACTGCAGGCTGCACACCACTGAAAATGAAACAGTCTTAGTGAAAGAATATAGAACAAAGGCCACGCAGAGAGCTTAAGATTCTCAGGTCCTGCAATTGATACACTAGTGGCTGAGGTGCACTCAAGGGGAGAGGCAATATTTCTGCGGGGAAATACATGCCAAGCCCTCAGAATGGAGTGGAAGCAGGATGCAACGGAGGTAAATGCCTGCAGCCTGGCCCTGAGGAACAGGCAGCAGTGTGGAAAGAAATTTAATAATCTCAGATACGTCTTCAAGGTCAGTGAATGCATCTTCACATCGCTTCACACACCCATCAAGCCACCAGCCTCACATGCTACTCCAGGCACCACATCCTCATCACTCATACAGCAGCAATGGCTGGCACTAACATTCACATACTCCACCTCACCTTCACACACCTGCCAATGCTGTCAGCCTCACGCATACCTCTTTAATGCCCTCACATACCTCCAGCTATTCAGCTACGGCAAACCTATCATCCAAACAAAGTGTCACACAATCGTTGAGATTATGCCTTTTCTCCTTTAGACACAGTGACTGGTAACCCCAGGGAGAATCCGAGGAGCATGGTGGGTGCAGTGGAGAGGGAGCGAGGGAGGCAGCCGAGGGAGGCGACGGTATTTTGAACTGTGGTGCAGGTATACCTGGAGGGAGGTAGTTCCAGGATTTTGACCTAACGACAGTGAAGGAACGAACAGTGATATAGTTTCAAGTCAGGATAATGTTTGACTTGGAAGAGGACTCCTACACTTCTTGTTGAACCAGGGTTGATCTCCTGACTTAACGATAATGGTAGAGTGAGGAATATGTCAGACCATGAGGTTACCGGTTATGATTGAATACAATTCTGTTGCTGCTGATGCCTCACAGTGCCTCATGGATGCTGTTTTGAGCTGCTAAATCTATTCTGAATCTATTCTATTTTCCATGATGGTAGCGCCACACAACATAGAGTCATAGAGTTTTACAGCACGGAAAGAGGCCCTTCAGCCCATCGTGTCCACGCCGGTCATCAAGCCCCTATCTACTCTAATTCCATTTTCCAGCACTTAACCTGTGGCCTTGTATGCTATGGTACTTCAAGTGTTCATCGAGATACTTCTTAAGTGTCGCGAGGGTTCCCACCTCTACCACCCTTTCAGGCAGTGAGTTCCAGATACCCCCACCCACTGGGTAAAACTTTTTTTCCTCAAATCCCCTCTAAACCTCCTGCCCCTTACCTTAATTCTATGCCCCCTGGTTATTGACCCCTCCACTAAGGGGAAAAGTTTCTTCTGTTCTACCCTTTCTATGCCCCTCGTAATTTTGTATACATCTATCAGGCACCCCCTCAGCCTTCTCTGCTCTAAAGAAAACAACCCCAGCCCATCTAGTCTCTCTTCATAGCTGAAACACTCCAGCCCAGGTAACATCCTGGTGAATCTCCTCTGCACCCTCTACAATGCATTCACATCCTTCCTATAGTGTGGTGACCAGAACTGCACACAGTACTCCAGATGTGGTCTAACTAACACTTTATACAGCTCCATTATAACCTCCCTGATCTTGTATTCAATGCAACTAATAAAGGCAAGGATCCCATAAGCCTTCTTAACCATCTTATCTACCTGTCCTGCTGCCTTCAAGGATCTATGGACTTGCACACCAAGGTCCCTCTGATCCTCTGTATTTCCTAGGGGCCTACCATTCACTCCCTTGCCTTGTTTGCCCTCCCAAAATGCATCATCTCACACTTTTCAGGATTAAATTCCATTTGCCACTGTTCTGCCCATCGGACCAGCCCGTCTATATCGTCCTCTAGTCTAAGGCTTTACTACAACATAATGGAGGGTGTTCTCCGTGTGAAAGTTAGACTTCATTTCCAGGATTGTGTGATGGTCAATCAGCGTTACTGAGGCCATTGAGGATCACAGTCAGGTACGGAGGTCCTACTATATGCACTATCTCAACTTTATCCTCATCCTCATCTTGAGCTCTGGCTGGAAGAGAAAGCTTCAGATGATGTGACCTTGGACCTCTTGCTTTCCTCCCTACCCCCTCCTTTAACCCAGCCTTCCACTTTTGCTTTTATGTTTCAAGTACCCAAGAACCCCTGCCTGACCAACCACAGCATACCCTAGATAAGGAGAGAGAAATAAAACCACCAGTGATGAATCAATGCCATCACTTTACCTGACAGCAAGCAATTAGGAGGGTAATTGAATATAAAAGTAGGGAGGTTATGCTTCAGTTGTACAGGACACTGGTGAGACCATATCTGGAGTACTGTGTACAGCATTGGTCTCCTTATTTAAGGAAGGACGTAAATGTGTTAGAAGCAGTTCAAAGAAGGTTTAATAGATTAATATCAAGAATGGGCGAGCTGTCTTACGAGGAAAGGTTGGACAGGCTAGCCTTGTATCCACTGGAGTAAGAGATGACTTGATTAAAACTATTAATATCCTGAGGGGTCTTGACAGGGTGGATGTGGAGAGGATGTTTCCTCTTGTGGGAGAATCTAGAACTAGGGGTCACAGTTTAAAAATGAGGGGCCACCCATTTAAGACAGAGATGAGGGGAATTTTTTTTCTCAGAGGGTTGTGTGTCTTTGGAATTTCCTTCCTCAAAAGGTAGTGGAAGCAAAGTCTTTGAATATTTTTAAGGCAGAGCTAGGTAGATTCTTGATAAGCAAGGGGGTGAAAGGTTATTGGAGGTAGGCAGGAATGTGGTGTTGAGGTGACTATCAGATCATCCATGATCTTATTGAATGGCAGAGCAGGCCCAATGGGCCGAATGGCCTACTCCTGCTCCAAATTTGTATGTTTGTATGACATTCCTAGCCACCAGCTTAGATAATGACACTGTGCAGTGTACAGTTGGGATCAATATGTGGTGAGCCACCAGGTATGTGTAACTCCATGGGTCTTGTTGTCAGCCCGCTGTATTGGCATGGTGGGATGGTGGAGGCATCAGGATAGCCATCTTTAGTCATGTATGGATGGGGTAATCTTTGTCTTTGAACAACCAGCTACTAGTTTCTCTAGAAGGGTTGAAGACAGTGGGTAGGGCTGACTGGTACAGGGTGAATTCATTGTGTCTGCTGACAGAATACTGGGTATTCACCAAAATGATGATCTTGGCAGTGTTGCACACTAACTGCATTTTTATGTAATGGAGGCACTTGCGGTTCCTAAACTTCTCTCTGTTGACGTGGTGGGCCTGTAGGGCTATGTTGATGGTGTACTATGCCATTGGGAATCTCACTATCCTGGCAAAACCATTTTCTCATTCATCCTGCCTGGCTCTCCTCAGTGGAATGACAATGAACTGCCCTCATCTGGATAGATGACCTCTGTGACCTCCCAGATGCGGCAATGGATAGTACAACTGGGTAATATTGCCAATGCCCCTCACTCCTGCCTGGAGGTGAAATGATGACCTTTACAGCCACTGGCATGACCTTCCTCACTCTGCTATGAGGCTCCAGGTCAAGTTGCAGGAGGTGGCACAATTCAATGACCACCTCCATGAGTGCCCTTCTCGAGATAGTTGCTCAGGATGGTGTCCTCAGCTCAACCATCTTCAGCTGCTTCATCAATGATCTTCCATCATAAGGTCAGAAGTGGGGATGTTTGCTGATGAATGCACAATGTTCAGCACCATTCATGACTGCTCAGATACTGAAGCAGTCCATGTCCAAATGCAGCTAGACCTGGACAAAATCCAGGCTTGGGCTGACAAGACGCAAGTAACATTTGCGCCACACAAGTGTCAGGCAATGACCATCTCCAACAAGAGAGAATCTAACCATCGCTCATTGACAAACAATGGCATTACCATCACTGAATCCCCTACTATCAACATTCTGAGGGTTACCATTGACCAGAAACTGAACTGGACTAGCCATATAAATACTGTGGCTACAAGAGCAGGTCAGAGGCTAGGAATCCTGCGACAAGTAACTCACCTCCTGACTCCCCAAAGCCTGTCCACCATCTACAAGGCACAAGTCAGGCACGCGATTGAATACTCTCCACTTGCCTGGATGAGTGCTGCTCCAACAACACTCAAGAAACTTGACACCATCCAGGACAAAGCAGCCCACTTTATTGGCACCCCTTCCACAAACATTCACTCCCACCACCGCCAACAAACAGTGGCAGCAGTGGGTACCATCCACTAGATGCACTGCAGAACCTCACCAAGGCTCCTTAGACAGCACCTTCCAAACCCACGGTTGTTAACATCTGTAAGGACAAGAGCAGCAGATAGATGGGAACACCACCACCTGCAAGTTCCCCTCCAAGTCACTCACCATCCTGACTTTGAAATATATTGCCGTTCCTTCACTGTTGTTGGGTCAAAATCCTGGAACTCGCTCTCTGACAGCACTGTGGATGTAACTACACCACATACAGCGGTTCAAGAAGGCACCTCACCATCACCTTCTCAAGGGCAGTTAGGGATGGGCAACAAATACTGGCCTAGCCAGTGAAGCCCACATCCCGTGAATGAATAAACAAGATAGTGTGGTATGCGGACCACGCCGGGAGTGGCTGGCAGTGCAATACAGACCCGCAGGAGGGTGTTCCGACTGAGCCTCCAGTGGCGCTACTGATCTGAATTTCACACCTGCAATATTTGCAGCAAGTCACTGGGAGTGTGCCAATATTTGCAGGGAGTCCAAGGGAGTTTCCAATATTTACATGGGGTCTTTGAAGCATGTCAATATTTATAGGGGGTACCTGGTAGAGATCAATATTTGCAGGGGATCTCCAGAACTTGCAAATATTTACAGGGGATTTTTGCAACTATGGCAACTTTTGTCAGTGTTTTCCCCCATAGAGCATTTTAAAATGATTCATTGCTGGAGGTTCAATGAAGCTGCAAATGTTAAGCTGAAATGCTTGGTTGCCAAAAAAAAAATCATTTCTAGCTTCCTTTGGCAACCATTGAGCATTGATCATGTGAAGTGATGGTTGACTGGGTGAAACTTGTCTGCATTTCAGATTAACCATGAATTGCAGTATGTGGTAACAGACATAAAGGTCAGTGACAAGATTGAATGAGGCAAGTTCCTCAAAGTCCCATAGCTTTCACATGAACCATCAAATACGCAATGGGCACCGATTTACCATGAATTCTGAATTTGTTTATATTTCCATTGTCCTCACACGAGCACAATAGTGTAAACTAAACCCTTACTGACCATGTTAGAATAGAAGAGATTGAGGGGAGGTCGAGATAGGTTTAAAAGAGGTGTCCAAAATTATGAAGGGTTTCAATAGAGTAGATAGAGAGAAATTGTTTCCGTTAGCAGGCTAGTCAGTAATGACAGGACATAGACTTAAGAAGATAATTAGTAAAAGAACTAAGGTGAGGTGCAAAGATATTCTAATCTGGAATACACTGCCTGAAATGGTGGTGGATCAAGATTCAACAGTAACATTCAACAGGGAATTGGATAAATTCTGATGGTGAAAAAATTTACAGAGCTCTTTACAGGAAAAGAGCAGGGCAGTAGGACTAATTTGAAAGCTCTTTCAAAAAGCTGGTAAAGACACAATGGGTTTCTCCCGTGTTGTAAGATTCTCTGCTGTCTTTTCATTCGTTTATCAATTTGTACTTAGCAAGAGCGATGGGAGTCCTGGGAAATGGAAACCATTTCACTCCAGTCAGTCAGTTAATATTAGCTACAGCACAGCATATCTCCCTTTACTCTGCCCAGGCAATGTGAGAGCCCTGCTCCATACTGCTCTGATGTGGCATTTTTCCCCTACACCCACCATCCTTGGGGCCTGAACAGCTTGCAAATTAGCAGTTTTGTGTTGTCAGTTTACGTCCACTCACTTTTGCATTGACACTGCCTGACCTTGGGTCACAAAAGACCCATAGAACCTGAAGACAGAGAAAATTCAATTTAGGTTGCTTTTTAATTGAACGATCAGTGTCTAACCCAGTGTCCCAACTCAACCCCCTCTGCTATTATAATGGAAATATTGACCCATTAATTTTAAATGGGATAACAATCTAAAATAATTGAGGAATTCTGCAAATGTAAGTTGAACATTTGAATAGTGGCAACTCTGACAATAATTTTGACCCTGTGTTTCTAATGTTTAGCTCAGAACCTTGAGTAGTCATGGGTTGCATGTTCCTCTCTTTGCTAATGGTTTATAATTTCCAGGCTTAATAATGATGACCACTTTTTCCCCAATTTCAGTGAAATCAGGAAAATATACTCTCAATAAGGTTAATTTTAATTTTTAGCAGTGGCAGTGGTGACAGTGAGTTGGTGACCATTTAATGTTCCTGTCCACTGATGGAAATGAAGAGGGGTGGGCTGTTTAACTGAGTAAAACCCAATGTCCTGGCCTATATTTATCCTACAACTAACGTAAAAAAAACAGATTATCTGCTCATTAAAATGTTTCTGTTTGTGGAACCTTGCTGCGTGCAAATTGACTGCTATGTTCTTAAAAAACAAGTGACTACAGTTCAAAAAGTATTTCATTGGCAGTAAAGTTCTTTGAAACATCCTGAGGTCATGCAAGATAAATTCAAGTCTGTTTTTAACTGATAGCGCACACCTTATCTGCCAGGAATCTGTCAATTAAAGTTGCACAGATCATGCACCTTTCCAAGATCGTCTTTGCAATGCAATCCATTTTTCTGCAACTGAAAGAACTTTTGAATTTGCTTACAAATAATGATCGAGGATCCAACACATGGTAAGAGAGAAGAGTGATATATCGCTTCAACCTTTGCTTGACTTCCACCTCCATTATGACCTAAGTCGAGTGTTTTGTCAAATGCAAAAAAAAGTGTGCATGTGATAATGGGATTGTCGATCTGCAGATCATGTGGGTGTAGATAGTTACAACATACTCCAACAAGCCATTCTCTGTAGGTTAACCTCAAACATCTTAATAAGTATATATTTATAAAATCAACACACTGTGCCGGTTTAAACTGTGACACACAAAATGGACGTCAGTAACACACCACTTTAAACTTCACAAACGCACGTGCACACACACACACACATACACACAATGAGTTCAAACTGTGGCAAACACATAGATACACACAGACACACACAATGAGTGTCAGTAACATTGCACCTGTTCAAACTTTTGCAAGCATACAGATACACACGCACACACACACACACACACACACACACTGGGCATCAGTAAAACTACACCACCCACAAAATGGGTATCGGTAAAACTACACCAGTTTAAACTGTGACAGACCATGGAATCATAGAAACAGAATGAATACAGCACAGAAGGAGGCCATTTGGCTAATTGATCCCATGACAGCCCTCTGCAAGGGCAAGTTAGCTAATTCCATACATCCTGCTCAACAAGCTCAATTGAAAAATGTGACTTTTGAAATAGAAGCAGGAGCTAAAATATACCTTTCACAATGGGTTCCTTTGTCGCTCTTCCTCTACACAAAACCACTCTACAGGGTCACCTGCAGAACATAGGACAGTGTTAGGCATCTGACAGTTGTTATAATCTTTATTTAAATTCATTCACGGGATGTGGGCTTCGCTGGCTGGGCTAGCATTTATTGCCCATCCCTAATTGCCCTCGAGAAGATGGTGGTGAGATGCCTTCCTGAACCGCTGCAGTGTAGGTAAACCCACAGTGCTGTTAGGGAGTGAGTTCCAGGATTTTGACTCAGCGACAGTGAAGGAACAGCGATATATCTCCAAGTCAGGATGATGAGTGACTTGGAGGGGAAATTCCAGGTGGTGGTGTTCCCATCTGCCGGCTGCCCTTGCCCTTCTAGATGGTAGTGGTTGTGGGTTTGGAAGGCGCTGTCTAAGGAACCTTGGTGAATTCCTGCAATGCATCTTATAGATGGTACACACTGCTGCTACTGTGCGTCGGTGGTGGAGGAAGTGAATGTTTGTGGATGTGGTGCCAATCAAGTGGGCTGCTTTGTCCTGGGCAGTTTCAAGCTTCTTGAGTGCTGTGGGAGCTGCACTCATCCAGGCAAGTCGGGAGTATTCCATCGTACTTCTGACTTGTGCCTTGTAGATGGTGGACAGGCTTTGGGGAGTCAGGAGGTGAGTTACTCATCACAGGATTCCTAGCCTCTGACCTGCTCTTGTAGCCACAGTATTTATATGGCTAGTCCAGTTCAGTTTCTGGTCAATGGTAACCCCCAGGATGTTAATAGTGGGGGATTCAGTGATGGTAATGTCATTGACCATCAAGGGTCGATGATTGGATTCTCTCTTGTTGGAGATGGTCATTGCCTGACACTTGTGTGGCACGAATATTAGTTGCCACTTGTCAGCCCAAGCCTGGATGTTGTCCAGCTCTTGCTGCATTTGGACATGGACTGCTTCAGTATCTGAGAAGTCGCAAATGGTGCAGAACATTGTGCAATCATCAGCGAACATCCCCACTTCTGACCTTATGATGGAAGAAAGGTCATTGATGAAGCAGCTGAAGGTGGTTGGGCCGAGGACACTACCCTGAGGAACTCCTGCAGTGATGTCCTGGAGCTGAGATGACTGACCTCCAACAACCACAACCATCTTCCTTTGTGCTAGGTATCTGAATAATGTTCAACCCTAACTACATAAAGTGCTATTGAATAGTTGCGGTAGCTAACATTTTATCTTTGGTAACTTCTGGAATGGGAGATTGAAATAGCTGAGCATAGTTCAGTGGTCGTCTGGCTAGGTGTACCTGTATATTGGATAAGAACAATGAGAACAGCGAACAGTATGCCTTGGCTCTGACAACCTCCCTCAGCACGCTGTGCACAGGCTGTTTAGACCTACTCAGAGAGACAGCGGCTGGGGCTGTATTCTAGATGACTGCTGGTATTTGTGAAAGTGACCAAATCTTCAAGAGAGAGAGAGGAGCTGAACTTGGAGACAGCCAGCGAAGAGAAATCACCACCCTCCCTCTCTCTTTACCCAGGCAAAAATAAGCTGCTAGCCCTGACACTTGAGCAATGCTGTGGGCTTTTGTCAGATGCAGAAACGGTCAATTTCAGACTGATGTGTTTCTTTATCATCTAATTTTGTTGTTGATACTCAATGAACAAAGAGTCACTGTGCCAGTCAATGCTCATTCAGCATTCTCAGTACACAAGCTAAAAGTTTTAAAACAGCAATCACTCGTGAACTTGCAAAAACATGGGGGAGAATTTTTTCTGGGTGTGTGGGCATGCGCCCAACCCGCTCGAGCGTGAAATAGCGCGTGATGATGTCGGGCGAGCGTCCCGACGCCATTGCGCACTCGCACGATATTTCCGTCGGCGGGTGCACGTTAAACTCAGAAGTACGCCCGCTGACAATTAAGAGGGCAATTAAGCCCATTAACAGCGCAATTAACAGAGATTTTTTGTTGTCTGTCCAATGTTACAGTTGGCAGGCAGACATATTGGCCAGGCGGCCTTTGCATTTTTCAGGAAACCTCACCAAGGGCGGGATGGCGTTTCTATTATTAAATAAAAAACTAAAAATGTATGGACAGAATTTTCATCTTAGATATGTTCAGGTGACTGATTCTGATGCATGGGCATTTCTTTCTAGATTTTAAACTATTTTTTTTACTGCATTCAAATTCTTCAGCTCCATGAGGCAGCTTTCTGCCTTTCAGGGAGCTTTCATTCCGCTCTCCCCAGCGCCCGTGCTGACTTCAGCACTTGCCCTCCTCCCGCCCCCAACCCAGGCAGCGCTGAGCCTTTCAGCACACACACTTCACGCTGGCTGGCTAGAAATCGTGGGCAGGGTCGATCGCGGTCGGGGGTCCGTTCCCTGGACACCTGCCGAACTAAAAATCCTGCCCATGTGCTGTTGTCAATTTCACCCACAAACAGCATCTTTACAAAGCAGATAGCTACAATTTGCATGCAAAATATAAGAAGGTGCCCAACCAGTCAGAACAAGAACATACAGCGTTTGGCTGCTATCCACCAATGCTAAAAGATCTTTTAAACTCCCTATTAACCTATATATGGACTATGTACATTGCTAACCTGTTTGCATGTTTAGTCATTTTACAACTATCACTCCTTTTTAGCCTAGATTTAGCTAATTAGCATTTTGCACAATGCATACCCCTTTGTGATCCTTACATCATTTGAACATTGCATAACATTTAACCACTGCTGGTGGTTAAGAGCTGTATTCTGAATCATAAACTTTTATGTACATCATGTTTGAGGCAAATAGGTAAAATGGGGGTTGTTTCAGTGCTATTTATTTGCAAACAACTTTCAAGAGCTGGGGGCTGATCTGAGAACAAACAGAAAACAGTGAATATTAGTAGCTGAAAGAGAAAAAACTGGTTAGTGCTCCGGCCATGGGTCCTTCCATCAGAACACACAGTTTAAAGCATTTTCAGTTTGAATAATCAATACTACAACAACTTGCATTTATGTAGGAAATTCTTCTAAAACTACTGCACAGACATGTAATCTGATGCAAAATTGACACTGAGTCAAAGAAGTTGACATTGGGATTGGAGAGATCAGAAGCTTGGTCAAAGAGGTGGGCTTTAAGGAGGTCAGGAAGGAGGACAGAGAGATGCAATAGCAGAGCAGTTTGGCGAGAATCTTCCAAGGCTTGGGTCCTTGACAGCTACAGGCGTGGCTGTCAATGGTGGGAGGGCAGGGAGAGGGGGGAACAGAGGCTAGAATTGGTGGAGAGGCTAGAATTGGTGGAGCGCAGGGCTCTCTGAAGGATGTAAAGTTAATATGTACACTATTAAAATGGATCTATAAAACTCGTTCAGCATAAGAACTCTGAGGAAAGATAAACTACATTTCCAGTAATGTACCATAGAATCAGAGGCTGTTGTTACACTTTAGTTAGGTACCAGAATGGTTAGTTCCCAACACATGTATCTCGCAAAGCCAGTGGCGAAGCAAACTGGCTTGGATTCTCTTAAAGCCAGCGGGCAGGGTGACCCAATGTCACCAGTCTTCCAAACAGCTGGCTTTTGCCAATCCAGGCGAGTGGCTTGAGGCTGGATGACCATCAAGAACCTTGGTGGTTTTCTTAAATACAAGAGTTAGAATTAGGATTGAAACCAAATTAATAGCTGAGAACCAACAGGTGATTTAAAGCAACTGAAACATGTGACGCTTCAGCATGTGACCAGTTAGATGCACATTTCATCAAGGCGAAAGTCAGGCTGATGTGAAGCAGAGATTTTTCCCTTCCAATAATGCAGGGTCTGGAAGGCAAGTTACCACAGATCATACAAGCAACTACGGGTTGAATTTTACCAGCTGAGTGTGGACCCTGACATTGGGGTGAAAAGCTGGTCCCAAGTCCAGCCTTGCGGCAGCAGGACCCACTCAGCAATTTTACCATAGGCAGCCTCCTAATTGGCTGCCTGTGGGCTCGTCGTCCAATCAGGGACGGCATGCGGGCTCCTGATGCTATCAACCTGATTACAGGGCCGGCACCTTTGAAGCCATAGCATTACTGGGGTGGGGAGGGTGGGGGAGGGGTGGGGTGGTTGGGGAGGTGGTGGCTGCCACTAAGTAATGCACGTCACTCCGGATCACACA
Source organism: Cetorhinus maximus (assembly GCF_964194155.1). NCBI lineage: Eukaryota > Metazoa > Chordata > Chondrichthyes > Lamniformes > Cetorhinidae > Cetorhinus > Cetorhinus maximus. Next base: position 98,703,002 of record NC_135886.1, on the reverse strand, counting down.
TAGGCTAAGTGAACAAAGAATGTAAAAATTCACAGGGCCAAGGGTCAGAGGGGAAACCCCTGCAGAGAGACCGCTGAGGCTGCGGGTGCTGCCTTCCCTGCTTGTGACCCTTTCCTTGGTCCATAAGGCCTTGCCCCTATGCTGCCACTGGTAGGCCGCCTCGGTTTAACTGACAGCCTCCCCATGTGGCAGGAGATCAGCCTGTTTGCAGCAAAATGCTGGCAACACCATAAACTGGCCCTATAGGGCCTTTGTATATGTAAATTGGCTGCCCCCTCCTTAAGCTGGGCAGCCTGTACGCTTCCTGTTCTGCCATTGATAAAATGCCCCGATGGCAGGACCACGTTGGGAAGCTGATCCGACCTGGCTCCCTGTGATTTTACTGGTTGACCCACCGCCCAGCCTGCCTCCCTGGAGCTGGTAAAATTCAGCCCTATATTTTTGGTGGTTTCCTCTTATAAGGATTCTGAAGAATTGGCAAAGAATTTTCCATGAACGAAAGCTCAATTTTGAAAGACCATAAGACCATAAGACATAGGAGCAGAAATTAGGCCAATCGGCCCATCAAGTCTGCTCCGCCATTCAATCATGGCTGATAAGTTTTTCAGCCCCATTCTGCCACCTTCTCCCCGTAACCTTTGATCCCCTTACCAATCAAGAACCTATCTATCTCCGTCTTAAATACACTCAATGACCTGGCCTCCACAGCCTTCTGTGGCAATGAATTTCCATAGATTCACCATAGTTCCTCCTCATCTCTGTTCTAAAAGTCTTTCCTTTACTCTGAGGCTGTGCCTTCGGGTCCTAGTCTCTCCTTCTAATGGAAACATCTTCCCCACGTCCACTCTATCCAGGCCTTTCAGTATTCTGTAAGTTTCAATCAGATCCCCCCTCATCCTTCTAAACTCCATCGAGTATAGACCCAGAGTCCGCAAACGTTCCTCATATGTTAAGCCTTTCATTCCTGGGATCATTCTCATGAACCTCCTCTGGACCCTCTCCAGGGCCAGCACATCCTTCCTGAGATACGGGGCCCAAAATTGCTCACAATATTCTAAATGTGGTCTGACCAGAGCCTTATAAAGATTCAGCAGTACATCCCTGCTTTTATGTTCTAGTCCTCTCGAAATAAATGCCAACATTGCATTTGCCTTCCTAACTACCGACTCAACCTGCAAGTTAACCTTAAGAGAATCCTGGACTAGGACTCCCAAGTCCCTTTGCACTCCAGATTTCTGAATTCTCTCCCCATTTAGAAAATAGTCCATGCCTCTATTCTTCCTACCAAAGTGCATGACCTCACACTTCCCCACATTGTATTCCATCTGCCACTTCTTTGCCCATTCTCCTAACCTGTCCAAATCCTTCTGCAGCCTCCCCGCCTCCTCAATACTAACTGTCTCTCCACCTATCTTTGTATCATCTGCAAACTTAGCTAGGATGCCCTCAGTTCCTTCATCTAGATCATTAATGTATAAAGTGAAAAGTTGTGGTCCCAACACTGACTCCTGCAGAACTCCACTAGTCACCGGCCACCATCCTGAGAAGGACCCCCTTATCCCCACTCTCTGCCTCCTGCCAGACAGCCAATCTTCTATCCATGCTAATACCTTGCCTCTAACACCATGGGCTCTTATCTTACTGAGCAGCCTCCTGTGCGGTACCTTGTCAAAGGCCTTCTGGAAGTCCAAGTAGATAACATGCATTGGCTCTCCTTTGTCTAACCTACTCGTTACCTCCTCAAAGAATTCTAACAGATTTGTCAGGCATGACCTCCCCTTGATGAAACCATGCTGACTTTGCCCGATTTTACTATGCATTTCCAAGTATTCTGAAATCTCATCCTTAATAATGGACTCTAAAATCTTACCAACGACCGACATCAGGCTAATCGGCCTGTAATTTCTCGTCTTTTGCCTCACTCCCTTCTTAAACAGGGGGGTTACATTAGCGATTTTCCAGTCCTCTGGGACCCTCCATGACTCCAGTGATACCTGAAAGATCACCACTAACGCCTCCACTATCTCTTCAGCTATCTCCTTCAGAATTCTGGGGTGTAATCCATCTGGTCCAGGTGATTTATCCACCTTCAGACCTTTCAGTTTTCCTGGCACCTTCTCCTTGGTAATGGCCACCGTACTCACCTCTGCCCCCCGACTCTCTTGAACTTTGGGGATGTCACTCGTGTCTTCCACTGTGAAGACTGACGCAAAGTACCTATTCAGTTCCTCCGCCATTTCTTTGTTCCCCACTACTACTTCTCCAGCTTCATTTTCCAGCGGCGCAATGTCCACTTTTGCTTCTCTCTTACCCTTTATATATCTAAAAAAACTCTTGCAATCTTCTTTTATATTACTGGCTAGTTTACCCTCATATTTAATCTTCTCCCTCCTTATTTCTTTTTTAGTTGTCCTCTGTTGGTCTTTGTAGGCTTCCCAATCCCCTGGTTTCCCATTGCTCTTCGCCGCATTGTATGCTTTCTCTTTAGCTTTTATGCTGTCCCTGACTTCCCTTGTCAGCCATGGTTGCCTCGTCCTTCCTTTAGTATGTTTCTTCTTCCTAGGGATGAATTTTTGCTGTGTCTCCCAAATTACTCCCAGAAACTCCTGCCATTGCTGTTCCACTGTCTTTCCTGCTAGGCTCATCTCCCAGTCAATTCTGGCCAGCTCCTCCCTCATGCCTCTGTAGTTGCCTTTATTCAACTGTAATACCATTACATCTGATTCCAACTTTTTCCTCTCAAATTGCAGGGTAAATTCTATCACATTATGGTCACTTCCTCCTAAGGGTTTCTTCACCTTAAGCTCCCTTATCAAATCTGCCTCATTACACATCACTAAATCTAGAATTGCCTGTTCCCTAGTGGGCTCCACCACAAGCTGCTCCAAAAAGCCATCTCGTAGACATTCCACAAATTCCTTTTCTTGGGATCCACTACCAACCTGATTTTCCCAGTCTACCTGCATATTGAAATCCCCCATGATCACTGTAATCTTGCCTTTCTTACACGCCTTTTCTATCTCCTGGTGTATCTTGTGCCCCACATCCTGACTACTGTTCGGAAGCCTGTACATAACTCCCATTATGGTTTTTTTACCTTTACGGCTCCTCAACTCTACCCACACAGATTCTACATCATCTGACCCTACATCATTTCTTGCTATCGATTTAATTTCATTTCTTACTAACAAAGCAACACCACCCCCTCTGCCAACCTGCCTATCTTTTCGATAGGATGTATATCCTTGGATATTTAGCTCCCAGTCCTGATCCCCTTGCAGCCATGTCTCCGTAATACCCACCACATCATACCTGCCAATTTCAATCTGCACCACAAGCTCATTTACCTTATTTCGTACACCACGTGCATTCAGATACAGCACCTTCAGTCCTGTATTTCCCGTCCCCTTTCTCATTGTCATCCCTTTATCTGATGTGCTTGAAGTTAGATTCCTAGCCCTTTCCAAACACTCTGTCCCAATTAAATTATTAAATTGAATTAAAGGTAGGGATTGTCTAGGCAAGCATGAGGAAATACTGTGATTCATCACATTGAGAGAATGCAAAAGAATCAGACTAATATTTGGCACCAACGCAGTTACTTTCAGCTAAATGTACATGTGACTCATAACCCCACCCATTAACTTATAGCCTAACGCCCAGAGGTCCCAATGCAAGATGAGGTGCCTGCGGCTGTCATTGCGCCATTCAAGCAAGGTTGCTAACGCAGATTCCAATCAGATAAAAATTTTGGCATCTGATAGTGAACATTACTTTGAAACTCTAAGAGTAAAGCTCAGCAAAATTGTCCTGCACAGGTCAGACTTGCTCATAAGTACAAGATGCTCATAGATTGTAAACTGGTCTTTCTGCATCCAGCCCCTAGTTACTAAAAGTTTTTCTTGTGGAATGACCACACAATTCTTCTTAATTTTTACACTATGCATGAAGTGAATTATAATCTATATTTGAATGAATCTCTACCACAAACTAGCTCACCTCCTTCATATTAAAATGGAACAAATTTTCTTTATCAAGATTCTTGTGAAATTTATATTGCTTGTACTTTTAAGGGACTCCATTTTCCCTTGACTCATACAGGATGCTCGATCTCCATCTCACTCAGTGCCATGGCCCCTTGTCCAACCCCATCTTTACGAAGATATTTGTGGTATTATTCCGATGCTATTTTGGTAATATTTCTGGTACTATTTCTGATGCTATCACTGATAACCTTTCTGATGCTATTTCTGAGTCTATTCACTATTTTCCCAGAATGAGAGAATATTTTTTCCCCAATTTTTCTAATTCTAACTACTTCTGCATTCTACGCTTTTAATTTAGTGAACTGCACAACCATCTTACACACAGCATGAGCTATGAGAGAAGGTTTGGGAAGCTGTGTTTTTAACCTTGAAAGACACTAAGTGAGCAGGAATCGTGTAGAAATGTGTAAGGTGTGAACCAATACACTGAAGCATTACTTCAACATGAACCATGACAGCAGAACGAGGCACCACAGTGTGTGAAAACCAAAGATAGGACATGATGAGCTATAATTTGTTGCATCAGGGCAACAAGTGACAATAGCCATTAATTAGGCAATGCCCTTGCCCATTTAATTCCAATGATATTTTGTGTTGAAAGCTATTGAAAGTACGATCAGAAAGTGTCACAGCGAGGGAAACAGTGTCTGGGAACTGAGTAAACGGGGCAGCAATTGTGTTCTTCCTGCAGCAGATGGAAAGGTTATGAAATGAACAGGGAAAGGGCTGAGAAGAAAGTGTAAATTAGAGTGGGCGAGTTCAACGTCGATCAAGGTACAGAAAGGGAAATAAAGAGAGGGGAAGAAAGATTGGATTAACAGAGAGAAAGAAAGAAAAAGAAGAAAGAAACCTTTCTTAAATTTTCCATTTTTGAATTCTTCTGCAATAATTTGATAAAATAACTTGAAGAAGTGAAACTCCACATTTGCAATCAGCGATTTTCTGTGACAAAGCAGTTATTTGGCAATGACATTTACTGCATCGTTTAAAGGGAATTTCAACTGAAATGGATAAGACGCAACTTTCTATGGAGAGTTTTTTTGTATCTATCATACAAATTGAGCAACATCATACCATTCAGGACATTTCAATAGCAACGTGAGAAACAGTTTTCACAAAGCTAACAGCAGAACAGCGCATCTCAGGCAGCAACCTTTGAATTTCAGCATTTAACCAGACCCCTCACTCCAGGTTGCTGGAGTATTTGTACATAAATAATGGCGAGTGCCAGTAGCCTCACCATTATTTTGACAGCAAATAATTCCTGAGGTGGGGAAAGATTTCTCCATACAAATGAAAATCTGGGGAAAGTAGTGGAGGCAGAAACCAAAGAATAATTCAAGAGCCGGTGGAATGGTATAACAGAGGCAACTGCAAGGTTTTCTTTTCCTGGACAGATGGACTAAGACAGCTGAGTAGCATATTTTATATTTTATATATATAATATAAAATAGAGGCAGGTTCAGTCGAGGCATTCAAGAGGGAATTGGATTATTATCTGAAAAGGAAGACTCTACAGGGCAATGAGGAGGTGGGGGAATGGCATAAGGTGAGTTGTTTATTGGGAAGGCAGGCACATAAATGATGGGCCGAATGGCATCCTTCTGTGCTGTATGAATTCTGTGATTCTGTGAAGTTCTTGTCTTGTGATATTTGCTACAGAAAGGAATAAGCCAAAACACAGAATTTCCAAATCTCGCTTTTGATAAGATAGCCATTGGGAATTCATTCCTAAACTTACTTTCTTAGGGTGTATTTACATTATAACACCAGTGACTTTACTGTTCTATGGAATAACTCCATGATCTCAGGCTCTGAGTGTGGAAGCAAATCAGAAATAGGTTTACAAAGCTGTCTTCCTAATTTTCCAATCCCTGCATCCTACATTCACAGCTCCCCATCAATGCATAGCACAACGGAGATACTGCTGTGCTAGAAACCCAGGGATAGGGCCCAACCCATTATGAGAACAAGGCCGAGATGACACTTCCTAGAGAAGGAAGCCTCACTCCACTCAGTCCAAAGTCAGGTGGGGGATCAATCTTGGATTTACACTGCACAGGATTAGAATTGGTGCATTGCTTTGCACCAATACTAAATTTTTGAACCATGGCTTTACAAGGGAGGCAACCTGGAGTAACCTGGCAACAATCTGGCCCACATTTCACAATAGAAACTACAATGCCTATTATTAATAGGCCATAGTAACAGAAAAAGCTTTCCCAGAGAGTTTGATATGCAGCATGCTTGTCTGCAAAGTGCAAAATCTGGCAAGGGAGCAGCTCTTAAAGGGCTGCAGCTCACTGAAAAAGAAGAACAAAAAAGAAAGAATTTACATTTATGTTGTGTCTTTAACACCCTCAGTATGTCCCAAAACACCTCACAGCCAATGAAGTACTTTCGGTGTACTTTCACTGTTATAATGTAGAGAAACACAGCAGCCAATTTATGGACAGAAAGATCCACCGAACAGCAATGTTATAATGGCCAGATAATCTTGATGTTGGTTGAGGGATATATATTGACAAGGAAACTGAGAAGAGCCAGTGCAAAGGGGTCTTTTCCATCCATCTGAAACCGTGGGTAGGAAGCCAACCCCTCATAATGCAGCAGCCCCTCAGTGCTGCACTGAAGTGTCTGCTTAAATTGTAAGCCTTTAGAGTGGGATATGAAACCAACAAACTTCTGACACAGAGTTAACAGCCAAGGCTGACAGCAAAAGAAAAAGTTGTGATTGTGGCAGAAAAATAATCTACTGATCACACTGGCACAGCAAAGACATGTTGGCAGTACTCCCTCCTTTAGTACTGAGAGCCTGGTGCTGATAGTCTAAGAAATGCACCAAAGGTTTATGCACTATCCCAGATCGAAGACCACCCTTCAGTTAAAGCACAGGTGCCTTCTGCATAGGGAGAGGTCGCCAACCATATAAATGCATTCAGCCAGTTCCCTTTTAGGAATAAGAAGTGAGCCAATTTTAAGTATGTTTATTTCTCCAGGGATCCATTGCCTCCCTCTTGAGCAAAACACACAGAATTCTCTCTTATGCAAAACGTTTCATAGTGCCACAGCAGGATTGTACATGTTTTCCTCGAGACAGCAGATGTAGCTAGAGGAACAATTAACAGATGTTCAGGCCTCAAGGCCAGGCATGGGAGTGAAGGAGGGGTGGGGAATGTTTACATTGTGGTCAAGAGCTATGACCTGGATGATAACCCTTTTCTCTTAAGGATCATGTTTGCTTTTCAATTGGTGTGAGAAGGCTGTACAGCATAAGGATGGGCTTGTCAGGTAACCAAAGGCCAAAATGTGAAAGTAAGGTGATTGGAGGTGAGATGTTATGCAATGAAATCTCTAGGAATGTGTCCAATCCGTGTTGGCAGTCTTAAATCACGCCCATATACAATGGCAACCCAGGGTCATGAGGGAGTATTGCAAGGGCCAAAGTAAAAAGATTAAATTTAATTGTTTTAAGGTGATTCCACTTCTACAAGGTTTCTTTTTCTTCTTGCTGCCAGCATTGAGTTTCATGAGCCTTGTTGAAATTACTTTGAAGCCTCTTTTTCCCAATGGTCGCCCTTCTGCCATCAGCATCTCAGTAATTTTGGGGGAGGAAAGGTCAGAAGAGGACAACAGCACTGTGACCAGCTGGCTTTTGATATTGTTGTTTTAGAATCAGGCAGGGTCTAGCTGTACCAGGATTCTGTGTAACCACCCATAGGTGCAGCAAAGCCCTTATCTGCAACCAGGGCCAGGATTTTACAGCCCCTCCCGCCCAGCAGGATATTACGATCCCGCCGAACTGAATGGAAATTTAAATGGTTCGCTGCATCCGCCAGGGGGAAACATATCACAGTAGGGCTGTAAAATCCTCCACTAGAAGTGTAACATCGCACTTCGACAGTGGATGAGCACACATAGAGGCCTCAACTTTCAAAGGAAGCTGGGACAATGAACTCAATGAAATGAAATCTCTAGGAATGCGTCCAATCAGTGTTGGCAGTCTTAAATTACGCCCATATATAATGGGAATCCAGGGTCATGAGGGAGAATTGCAAGGGCCAAAGTAAAAAGATTAAATTTTACTGTTTTAAAGTCATTCCACTTCTACAAGGTAATTGCCTGATTCCGCCTAATTGAGAAAGATGTCATGCTTTTAGTGGCACCCCATGAAAGAAGGCATGGTAGGATGATTAACATTCCCCAGCTGGCCTCGTTTGCCAAGGTGCCATCAAACAAATCTCCTAGCATTAGCACACTTTCCTGGTAACAACATTTTTAAAAATTCATTCACAGGATGTGGATATTGCTGGCAAGGCCAACATTTATTATGCATTGCTAATTGCTCTTGAGAAGGTGGTGATGAGCCACATTAAGAGATACAGTGCAAGCTTGCTGGGTCAGTTCAGAGAAAACCACATTGCTGCAGATTTGAAGTCACATACAGGCTGGGTTAGGAAATATTTCCTTCCTTAAGGCATTAGTGAAATATGACCATAATAGTTTCATGGTCACCATTATGAATGCTGGCTTTTTATTCAAAAATAAGTATACTTGAATTCCCCACCTGCTGTGGTGGCATTTGAACTCATATCTCCAAATTATTGGCCCAGGCTGCTGACTTAACAGTCCAGTAACATAGCCACTATGCTACTATACCCAGATGAGAGGAATTGACTTCACAGAATCCAGATTAGCAAGAGAGGTTGATGTAGAGTTGTGCACACAGATGTAAGAGCACATTGATTACTGGGCAGCACAGGACTGGCTCATCGAGTGACTGCAACAGTCAATTCAGGCTTCAAGGCTCCCGCCAGACATGATGCTGTACTGGTCTACAGAATGGCACCATGGAATGGAAAATAGTGCTACTCTCCTTCTAACCAACTCATACAGCACTGTGTCCACTTCAGCCATTGCCAAGTAAGGAGCAGGGCCTGTGCATGCTCTGTCGCTTGACAGCAGCCATCTCTGCTCATCAGTTTTCCACTCCTATCACTCTTGTCTGTGACCTTATAATTCTTCTGGCCTTCAGCCTTAGGAAAGGCCACCAATGTGTTGAAATGCCTTTTCAATCATTTGGAAGCTTGTCCAAATATTTGGGCAGAATTTTCCATGCCCGTTGGTGTTGGGCATGGAGGGCATGAGCGGACAATATGCCAGGAAAGCCAAAAATCAGATTCACGCCGTCGTGAAACCAGTGTGCAATCATCCACTCTGGCCACCAATGGCGGGCTACCTTCCTGCTGCCAGACTTTGGGTGTGCTTCATTTTAGTACATCTGCATATTATGATAAACCCTGCTTGCCGAAATTATTTGCCCACGCTGGATCATCCGGGCACGCTGACATGTTTCACAACTGTACATAAGCAACATGCCTGGCGAGCTGCATTTCGCTCGGGACTTCGAGGTTTGTATGCCTACCTTTCTTCAGGCAACACTTGTGATCATCAGCGCCAGGCGTCACAGGCAGCACCACATCACTTTTAAGGAGGCTCACGAGCAGGTCCCTAACTACCAGATCAGCCATATGTGGGTGGCTTTTCAATGGCTACAGGGCTAGGGCTTGCTTGGGGAAGGGAGTGAAGTGGCCTCAGGCAAGGGAAGAGGCTGCAAGACAAGGGCTGTACTGGGGGCGGGGGGTATCCCAGAAGCAGTGGGGGGCACATGTGAAAGTGGCCTCAAGATGATGAGGGCTGAGGAGGCAGTCTCCAGAGGAGATGAGGCCAGGTGGAGATGTGAGGGTTTGTGGTGATATCCCTTGAGCTGACAGTGAGTGAGATGCAAGTGAATGTGTGATGGGCTTGTGAGAGCGTGAGTTTAGAGTGATGGCAGTATGGATGAGATTATTCATCTGTTTTCTGCACTGGATGGCCGATCTCTTGTGTGAGCATTGGCACTGACCACCACTGCCACCGCCTCCCAAGCCAGAGTGGTCAGACTGATGGGCCTCCTGTAGCTAGAGTGGGTGCAGAGGACATCGCGGCTGGCCTCCATGGCGTCCAGAAGGCACCCCAGGGATGCATCACTGAATTTGGGGGGCTGCGCTCTTCTTGGCTTTTGGGGCCATGTTTTCACCAGTATCCTCCTGGGCTGCAAGCATTGAGAAGTGTGTACGCAGCTGCAGTTTAAATGTGGTGCCCTACATGAGGAAGCAGCAAAGTACTGGCATAGCGGGCAAATCAGAGGCCGCCCGCCAGCAAGACAGTTTGTTTCCTGCGGCTGCAGTGAGGTGGGAATGGGATGATATGTCGCGAAAGGCCGCCATTGCGGCCGGTGGGTGAAATGTCCTTTTCCCCGCCCATTACCGCGCTTAGTGTAAATTTGTGACAATTCTGTCCTTTGTTTCCATATTTCATAATTTCTCATGTGTCATGAACCCTTTAAATTTCATCACTATATAAAAATATAGTTTCACCGCCACTGAGAATTAATGACGCCTTATGTTTCTGGCATAAATTTTTACCAACTTTTAACCATTTAGAACTGACTTTACAACAGTACATGAATATCAGTCTTGGTGTTATTTTTCTTTGTTCCTGAGAGTGGTAATATTTGGGGTGATAGCTTTACTTCAGAATAATGAAAAATTATTGGTAAGTGTGAGATCAGCTCTCCTATGATGACTGGATGCAGCCCACAGCCAGCTGCATTGTAAAGCTGGCAGTGCTGTACCCAAGTGGCTTTTTATGCTGCCTTTTTGCAGAATCAGACAGAAACGGGAACCAGTCATTTTACTACTTCTGCCCAACTGACATATTCCTTATGAAGTGTGAAGTACCTGGTAAAGTGAGATTGAGTTGACATCTCAGTCAGCTTTTACCCTTGTACCAACTCCACCTCTCTCCTTAGTAAGACTCAAGTTGCACAACCTCAGGATTCAGCCTCACGATCTTTAGCTCAGTTTCAAACCCTATCTTTCCAGGATTGTCAGCTTTCACCATTACAATGATTCACTGATTATTGTTATTCAAACTTTTACCTATAGACTCAGCTTCTCCCACGTCCTTGCTGACCTCCAGAGCGTCAGAGCCCCCAGGCTCCACTAGACAAGGACCCCCAACTTATCAGCTGCCCATTACCATATCTGACATCAGGAACTCCTTGCTGAAGACCCTGTCCTTGGTGACCTCCAGTTTGACTCCCTCTTTCCTGATACACTAAATTCAGTATCCAAGCAAAACTGCCCCTCATGATCCTTAACTGGAGCCCAGCCTGCAAAATCTCTCCTCACTGTAGCAATCCAATCACTCCCCCAGCCCCATCCTCACCACGTGATATTTCCCTTCCTCCCTCCACACCACAATGCTCCAAGCCTCCCTCCCCTTTCTGCTCCCTAAACCCCAACCTTATCAATTGTCGGGGACCAACACCAGCTACTACCTTGTAACACACTGTTTACCCACCCATCATTTGGCCAGTATTCAGTCTGATTGGTTGTGGGCAGGAAACAGAAAAAAAAGAGTTCTAATGAGGCACGCTGTTAAATTCGGAAGGACCTCTGCATTCCTGACATTCCCAGGTTTCCAGGCTGGTGACAGGTGCCTCCGCTTCCTCCCACCCACCCTTTAAATATCGGGACCACTGAGTTAGTGAAATACATACAATGGCCATTGTATTAGCACAGCACCTTACCACATTTCAAAGTGCTTCATGGGATGAATTACACTCTGAGATGGAGAGGTTGTTATTCGGGCACTCACAAGGGCAAGTACCAATGAAAAGAATCAGGATTTCACTGTTGTAGAATCACTATGAGAACAGTGAGGCTGCTCATTTTTATTCTTCTTCCTTTGTAAAATTACTGCAAGTGTAAGAGAAGCCGTTTCCACTAGCAGAAATGCTGGTAACAAGAGGACACTGATTTACAATAATTGATAATGGAACAGAGGTGAGGAGACTACTTTGAATGCTGTGAGTTGTTATGATCTGGAAAATACAATGGCAGGAGCAGATTCAATCCTAACTTTCGAAAGGAAATTGGATATATGTTTAAAAATGAAATTTTTCAGGGCTATGCAGAACAAACAGGGAAGTGGGAGTAATTTGAAAGAGCTGGCACAGGCACGATGGGTCAAATGGCCTCCTCTATGTTATATGATTCTATGATTCCAAGTCTTAGGTCATTGCTAGCCTTGGGGCATCAACCATAACTTAAAATTAGACAGTGGTCACCTTCATGATCTATGGGTGGGTATCTGAGGTCAGAGTGACCCCATTGAGCATTAAGTGGCTTCCACCGGCAAAAAGGTTCAAAATAAATTCTGTAGTTGTCCAAACATTAGCACTTTAGGGTTTACACTATGAACAGAGATATTAAAGAGACTTTCCATTGTAATTTCCCATCTGAGTTGCTGAGTTGAGAACATTGCCTGGTTACACCACCTGGTGAGAATTTTCGGGTTTCATGTATTGTTGTCAACATGCGGATTGATTATATTGCCCCAGTTTGCCAAAACTGCTCATACACTTGAGTCCCCAGGCCCTATACGCCCATATTCCAGTGTATTCAATTGATGTTTGGTACCTTATTGGATGTGTTACACAATCTAATAGAGGTCTTCCTTGCAAGTGAAATGAATTGGGATTTCCCATGTTCCCCAGAGTTTATAAAGCATGCAAGGGAGATCTTAAAACTATGTGTGGGTGATTTTTTTTCTCTTAGATAATTACTGCACTAAAGCTGCCACATGTCCAATTGGGGTAACTCCAGGAGACTGAGTATACGGGAGGCCTTAAAATCCCAAGAGGCCACAAAACAAAAAAATGAAAACTTGACCCTAACTGTGAAACTGAGCTTTAATTGCAAGCCACAATATCTCCCAAACGATAAACAGTACTGTTAGGAAATAGCTCACATGTGCTTGACTGAAAAGTTTTGAGGCATGAGCCTCAGCATTTACACTGAATGAATTTATGTTTTATAGGCAGATGATGAAAAAGGGAGAAAAGCAGTCTTCATCTGTGGTGTGAAATGGTCTTCTAGCAGCCTGTTTTACAGCACACCTTTTTTTTTCCCCAATGTAAAAGGGTATGGGATAAAAACAACAGAATTGGACTACGAGCCAACATAGGTAGAATGACTCAAATGGCCTTCATATATGCCTGAAATGTGTCAATTATCTTGTTTCTATGCTGGTTATGGACATGATCCCATGGAACTTTTCTGTTTTACTGCCGGTCTAAGACATTCATTTCTCTAGGTCTTTGTCAACTTGTGACTTATGAACAGGAGTAGGACATTTAATCCTTCAAGCCTGCTCTGCAATTCAGTTAGATCTTGAATGATCTCTATCTTCATTCCATCCACCTGCATTGGTTCCATATCTTTAATATAACTAACAAATTCAATCAGTCTCAATTTTGAAATTTTCAATTGAGCTAACCTCAACAACTTTTTGGGGGAGAGAATTCCAGATCTCCACTATCTTTTGTGTGAAGATATGCTTTTTGACATCACCCCTGTATGACCGAACTCCTAATTTTATGGTTGCAACCCTTTTTCTGGATTCCCCACCAGAGCAAATAGTTTGCCTTACCAATTCCTTTATTCATCTTAAATACTTCAATTAGATCACCCCTCAATCTTCCATTCTCAAGGCAATACAAGGCGAGTCTGCGCAATTTGTCCTCATAGTTTCATCCTTACAGCCTCGGTGTCATTCTGCAGCTTCTCCATGGTTTAATTTTTAGGATTGGGATTAATCCAATGATTGATACAATCCAAGCATAAATCCTGATGGGGAAGGCAAATAATGGAAAAACTTGTCTTACCTACAAGAATGCTTAGGCACTTGCCAGCCACAGAAGCAATCACTGACCACAAGGAAACCTGCACCTTGGTTGTAACTGAAGGAAAGGATTTTGTAGCAGGAATGCGTGTGGTGAGGGATCTCACAGTGCTGAAACAAACAATGCATATGATTAACCAAAAAACAGTTAACAAACCTACTCATTATCATCATATTCTGGATTTAACCCCAAATGTGGAAGGTCGATATAATTCATAAGGAATAAGTTTCATTTTTGAGGAACACTTCACATACATGTAATATAGTCAATATACCAACTTCCAACAAGTTGATATAAGACAACATGGTTTTTCTTCAACTTTCACCCCCACTCTATAGCTAACTTATGCCAGAGACTAATTCCAAAGACAGTTGTCCAATATCTCTGATCAAATATCACCAAACAGCCTTGCCAGTGAATACTAACTTGCTATTCATCCTGAACACATGAATGAAAATCAGGAGTAATTAAGTAGCAATCAGGAGGTGGAATTCAGGAGTACTCAGGCTATTCATTGAGACACCACATTTAGATAACTGAGCACAAAGCAAGGGTCAAAAATGGGATTTTTGAAGGAAAGTACAACTCTTGTGATGTGTCGCTTGTCAATCCCCCAAGGGAAAAAACTTTGGTTTAACTGTGACTGTTGAAACCAGAAGGGCAAACTCACCAGGAGCTACTGACTAACTGGAAGTTTCACTCATAGTTATCTGTGGGGTGGTACTGCTTCAGAACGGCTGCTGCATTTGCTGACTTAACAGTCGCTACACTCTGAAAATAGCTTGTTGCAACGGCTTTGACGAGGTGCAACACTACACACATGCTACTGTACATAACAGCTTGTTTTGTCTGTGGTTCAGAATGTTGTAGGTCAGATCTCACAATCAAGGTTGCCACACAGTTCAGCACTGAAGGCTGTGTTGTGTTGATGGAGGTGTCACCTTTCAGTTGAGATGTTAAACTAAAGTATGAATGTGAAAGATTGCCTAGAACGATTCAAAGATGAGCTGGTCAGTTCTCCCAGTAGCCTGGCCAGCATTTGTCTCTAAAGCAACACGTTTAGAAGTAGATAGACTGGTTGTTTATCTCACTTACAGAAGCACAATATGGCAGCTGCTGGAAATTAGAAATAAAATGCTGTTAATTATTCAGCAGGTCTGGCAGTAACTGTGGAAAGAGAAACAGTATTCACGGTTCAGATCTGTCACCCTTTGTCAGAAATTTTATATCACAGGCCTGAAACACCGGCTGGAATTTTTGTGAGGTGACAAGGGTCCCACTACTGGGCCGAGAGGAGGTGGGAGAGGACCAACCAAATGGCTGCTGTTGGAGCGGCTGTCCTCTTAAACATGGCTTCCCACCCACAAGAGCTATTAACCAGGTTAGAAGGCTAGCAGCTCAGCCACCTCACCAGCACCACCACTAGTAGTGGCCACTTGGAGCCCTGGAGCACCAGAACCTGTCAGCCAGACTACGGCGGGTCAGATCGCTGAGGGAAGGCAGTGCCAGCGCTGTAAGGATAGCCATTGCCAACAGGGCTCCTCTGTGGGCCAAAGAGTGCCCAGAAAAGAAAGCCCGCCCCACCTGGAATCCATAGGGAGGTCGCAAGGGTCTACCTAGCAGTCTCTCCATGTGGCACCTGCCACTGACAAAATGCCAGCGGAGACAGGAGAAGGCCCGTAATTGGCAACTTTAGGTGGTTCAACTGAGCTCCTGGTGGGTGAGCCATCTGCCACCTTCCCCACCTCTGGCAATATGGTGTAGCAGTGGAAAGATAACAGGTATGCCACTCGATGACTTCCCATGCCATTTTGTCAGCCTGCCTACCTCCCAGCCTGCTCCCAAGGTACCTGTAAAATTTCAGCCATTAGCTCAGTTTCTCTCTCCACAGATGCTCATGGATCTGCTGAGCATATTCAGAAAATTCTGTTATTATTTAATGTTTATCTCATTTGTTGGACGCAGCCCTCGCTATGCAATAAGTGGCTGCTGCACATGCCTACAGAACAATGATGATTACACATATAAAGTAGTTAATTGGCTGCAAAGCACTTAAGGACACAATATGGATATGAAATATATATCAATGGAAGTTCTTCCTGACTTGTGCATCAGTTAAATGTTGGGACATGAAGTATCGAAAGTATTTGATACAAAGCAGATGTGCCACATTTCAAACCTCACTCATTGTACTCTCACATTTTGTCTGTTAGTCACTTTGTTAAAGACAAGCCAAGAACAATATCAACTCATCATACTAAAGCTGTGGCTTTCAAAATTTCCTATCTGGTGATTCCATGGCAAATGCTGACGCACATCACCAGGATCATCTCTTAATACTGATGCACCTCAAGGATCCCTTGGCCTAATTTCCAAAAGGAAAAACTCAAAGGAAAACTGAGTTCTTATTGTGCTTATTAGAAACATAGAAAATAGAAGCAAGAGTGGGGCATTCGGTCCTTCGAGCCTGCTCCGCCATTCAATATGATCATGGCTGATCCTCTAACTCAATGCCATACCCCCACTCTTTCCCCATAGCCCTTGACATCTTTAGAGTCCAGAAATCTATCTATTCCTTCTTAAATGTATTCAGTGACTTGGCATCCACAGCCTTCTCTGGTAGAGAATTCCACAGGTTCACCGCCCTCTGAGTGAAGAAGTTTCTCCTCATCTCAGTCCTAAATGGTCTACCCTGTATCCTGAGACCGAGGCCCCTTGTTCTAGACACCCCCCAGCCAGAGAAAATATCATCCCTGCATCCAGTCTGTCCAGCCCTGTCAGAATTTTATCTGTTTCAATGAGATGCCCTCTCATTCTTCTAAACTCCAGTGAATACAGGTCGAGTTGGCCCAATCTCTCCTCATACAACTATCCAGCCATTCCAGGAATCAGTCTGTTGAACCTTCGCTGCACTCCCTCTATGGCAAGTATATCCTTTCTTAGGTAGGGAGACCAAAACTGCACACAATACTCCAGGTATGGTCTCACCAAGGCCCTGTACAGCTGCAGTAAGACATCCTTGCTGTACTCAAGCCCTCTCGCAATGAAGGCCAACATACCATTTTCCTTCTTAACTGCTTGCTGCACCTGTATGCTTGCTTTCAGTGACTGGTGTACAAGGACACCAAGGTCCCTTTGTACATCAACATTTCCCAATCTATCACTGTTTAAATAGCACTCTGCCATTCTGTTTTTTCTACCAAATTGGATGACTTCATTCACATTCGCTTCCTGTAAGGACTCCATCCCATTCTCTCAGTTCCTTCGCCTCCGTCGCATATGTTCTGATGATGCCACTTTCAAAAACAGTTCCTCTGACATGTATTCCTTCTTCCTTAACCGAGGTTTTCCACCCACGATGGTTGACAGGGCCCTCAACCGTGTCCGGCCCATCTCCCGCGCATCTGCCCTCACACCTTCCTCTCCCTCCCAGAAACATGATAGGGTCCCCCCCTTGTCCTCACTTATCACCCCACCAGCCTCTGCATTCAAAGGATCATCCTCCATTTCCGCCAACTCCAGCATGATGCCACCACCAAACACATCTTCCCTTCACCCCCCCTGGTGGCATTCTGCAGGGATCATTCCCTCCGGGACACCCTGGCCCACTCCTCCATCATCCCCTACTCCTCAAACCCTTCCCACGGCACCTTCCCATGCAATCACAGAAGGTGCAACACCTGCCCCTTTACTTCCCCTCTCCTCACCATCCAAGGACCCAAACATTCCTTTCAAGTGAAGCAGCATTTCACTTGTACTTCCCTCAATTTAGTCTACTGCATTCGTTGCTCCCAATGTGGTTTCCTCTACATCGGAGAGACCAAACGCTGACTGGGTGACCACTTTGCAGAACACCTTCGGTCTGTCTGCAAGTATTACCCAGACCTCCCTGTCGCTTGCCATTTCAACACTCCACCCTGCTCTCATACCCACATGTCCATCCTTGGCCTGCTGCATTGTTCCAGTGAAGCTCAACGCAAACTTGAGGAACAGCACCTCATCTTCCGACTAGGCACTTTACAGCCTTCTGGACTGAATATTGAGTTCAACAATTTTAGATCATGAACTCTCTCCTCCATCCCCACCCCCTTTCCGATCCCCCCCTTTTTTTCCCAATAATTTATATAGATTTTTCTTTTCCCACCTATTTCCACTATTTATAAATGTATTTCCATCCATTGTTTTATCTCTACCTTTTAGCCTTTTTCGATTCCTTCACCCCACCCCACCCCCACTAGGGCTATCTGTACCTTGCTCGTCCTGCTTTCTACCCTTAATTAGCACATTCCTTAGATAATATCACCACCTTCAACGCCTCTTTGTCCTTTTGTCTGTGACATCTTTTGGTTATCTCCACCTAGCACTGGCCCTCTATCCAGCTCTACTTGTCCCACCCGCCCTTAAACCAGCTGATCTTCTATTTTCTCTCTTCTATTTTTACTTAGTTCTGTTAAAGGGTCATTCGGACTCGAAATGTTAACTGTGTTCCTCTCTGCAGATGCTGTCAGGCCTGCTGAGTTTTTCCAGGTATTTTTGTTTTTGTTTTGGATTTCCAGCATCCGCAGCTTTTTACTTTTATATAAAAATCTAGTAACTGATGGATAATAGTCTGTTGGCCTTGTAGAACTGCTGCACTTCCACTCTCTGGGGGCTGACAACCAGTATGAAACCCTTCAGCTTAAAACAGTTGTGAAAGTTTTTATTTCAATCCATGGGTAAGTCCAACACATGTTTATTACTCTGTTTCATATCTAAAGATAGCATTCTTATTCAGTGTTTCAAAGAACCAACACAGGCACAATGGGTAAAGTTATACTTGTACTGTGTCATTCTGTGTTCCCATGATTATTAACTTTTAGTATCTATTCTTGAATGTAATCGGCGTGCCATCCAAATACTGTGCATTAATTCCTTACGAGAAAGGTGAAGCTTTCTATACAACTTTGTTCAAACTCCAACCTATATTTCTCTTTGTTTATTCTTTCACTGGGTGTGGGCATTGCTGGCTAGGACAGCTTTATTGCCCATTCCAAATTGCCCTTGAGAAAGTGGTGGTGAGCTGCCTTCTTGAATCGCTGCAGACTATGTGGTGTAGGTACACCCACAATGCTGTTAGGAAGCGAGTTCCAGGATTTACTCACGTGTAATCATTTTGTCTTTGCAATTTTACTTACTCCCTGTAGTTTTTATAAACACATATAATCATTTATACAAGTAAACATGTGGTTATGTTTGCAAATTTTCCTCACAATTTCACTGTACAATCAGAGTTAGGAACACAGGAAGAGGAGCAGGCAATCCAGCTCCTTGAGGCTGCTTCACCATTCTGTTAAATCATCATTAATCTGTACGTCCATTTACCTGCCATGGATCCTAATGGTCAATGGTGCACTGGGGTTTGAATTTAGCTATTTGGTTTGTCTATTCTCAGTGATCTCCTCGGCTGTGCAATGAATGCAACAACACTGGTATCTGCAACTAAAGCAGGCACTGATTCACTTGCTCACCTTGCCAGTTGCCAGCGAATGTAGCAAGACAAAATGGTAACAAGATGAGAAAAACTGACCATAAAAATGCCGGAATAAAATAAATCTAAAGCCAGTGCTTTCAATTTGATGTAATTGTCTGGTTATGTGTTTAATATGGCTCCTGCTGTTTTCTGTTGGCTGGCTGGATGTGATCACTTCATTAAAACTGCAACTTGATTACCTTTCAATTCAATCAACGGGCATATGAAAATATCATGCGACAAAAGATGAGCTGGTCCATCACAGCTACCCCTCATTCATGATGGCTGGAGACTCCCCACCACCACAACAATGTAATCTCATGGTAGAGGCAAAAAAGGGAAGACTCCAAGCCCAATAAGGGAAAACCTAAAACTCTGGAGAATTCTCTCCAGCTCCCTCACAAGATCAAAACCATGCCCGGAGGACATATGGACCATGCATTTGTTAATGTGTTAGTCCATTTTCTTTTGATAATGATGCAATCTCTGCCCCAGCGGTGAACCTTGTGTTTGTCTGAAATTCCTCTCCCCACTCCCTGAGCAGAGACACTAATCTATTTAAAATAAAATGGCTGCTGAATGTTAAAATAGCAAGGAGAGGAATTTCAGGCAGACATAAACCAAGGCAAAATTTCAGGTCCATAGCTTGTTATACCTCCTCATACTTTCCATGACATCAGTCAGCAACAAAATATTGCCCCTCTCATTCCCACACAGCAAATATGCAAATATGCTCTCCATACTGGAAGTAAGTAGTGAATCAGATGAGTCTGAGAGTGAAGGTCAGGTTTTCTGGGCACAATGACAAGGATGCTGTGCACCTTTTTAAATACCTGTTAATTTAGATTCTATTTTCCAGACAGTGTTCTACTTCACCGGACAGGTGCGTGTAAGCTAAAAGAAGCACTTAAAAGATTTGGATCTCCAAACGGTGCATAGCTCTTGTACAAAGTACATGTTAGAGAAAGGGGTTGAATGTTTCTATAGGAAATAATCAACCCAAATGTAAATCAAAGAAGATACATTTCTATTCCAGTTATCTCCAAAAATCTACTGGATGAAATACGGATCTGGGCTGAAAAAGTGAATGATTTACATTCTATCCTGTAAACGAGGGCCAGTTAATGAGAATAGGAAGGTGGGAGAAGTCCATAAATAAATTGGTAAATACATAACAGACAGTGGGTGACAGCTGATCATGTTTGACTCTGTAAATGTCCTCTCTGTATGAGAAATACAGTTAAGTTGGTCAGTTATATGGTATGGTATGCGCGCTGTGCTTGAAGGCAGACCCATGGCTCATTGTCTGCTGATGCTTCATCCAGAGCCGTTTTCTCAGCAGTTTTTGTCAGTGGTGGTTTATCATTGCCATCCACTCGCAGGGGCAGGGCGAGGAGTCAGGTCCCAAGTCTACCTCAGCAAGAACAGGAATCAAACCTGCGCTGTTGCCGTTTTTCTGAACCACACACTAGCCAACTCAGCTTCCTGGCGCTGGTCATTTATATTGAGAAAGAACAACAAACACTGAAGAGCTCAGTTAAAAAACAGAAAATGCTGGCAATGCACCACAGATCAGTCAGCGTCTGTTAAGGGCAGACCAACATCTGAATGGGTGCTTGTTTCAAATTTCTCAATTCTGCTGAAGACTCCCTCAGGAAACATTACATTTTTTGTTTCTGTCTTTCAGACTGAACCATGATGTATTCCCAGCATTTTCTGTCTCACATGAGGCATCAGAGGGGAGACTCGAGGCCACTAAAGCTTAGCCAGCAATAGAAAACACTGATATTTTGCGGGCGTGTGTTTTGGCGGTTAAAAGTTACAGCGGCCACTCTCAAATGACATCAATCCCTTCTGCAAGCTGGGTTAGCACTGCTCCGGGTACCATGCAGCAAACTTGAATTGAACAATTAATGTACCAACACATAGAATGTGGAAAATAAATTCAGCTTCAGCAATGGCCGTGAAACGGCTCATAGAGCCTAGCAGCAAAATACAATTTTAGAGGTCGGTATTATATCATCAGCTCCTAATGGGGCTATTGCAGGTAGCTCAGTTCCTGCTATCCAATGGGAGCACGGGGAATTGTTGCAGCAGCTAACCCATCCCATCTTAAACAATATTCATTTCAGAAAATATTCTCTCCAGCCTTCAGACTTGCTTTTTATACGCATAATTACGTTTCACAGCTGCAAAATGCACACCATTTCCCTGCAATACGAATTTTCTCCCCTCCGATGTTTATTCCGGTCTCCTCAATGTGTGTACACGCCCTGACTCCAAAATCACATATAACCTTCAACAAACTGACGTTTCCAAGCTATTTCTGGTCCGGTGTTAAAATACTTAATTCAAAACTGTACCCATTCCCCTTTTTAAAACTAGACCTGGTCCACTTTTAAGCAGGTTTTCAACTAAATGACCTGCATTGCTTTTGCCCGCACGCGCCAACAAGCTCAGGAACAGAAAGCTGACAGTCGATCGTTTTGCAGTTGCAAATTCTACAGGTTGTTGTTTCCTCAGCCCTGCCAAGCACACACATACACATACACACACACACAGGCAGAATGGGTGCCTCGGATACAAATGAGTAAAATTGGGCAGTGCTGCATTCTTACCTGCGAGGCAACACGTTGTCTGGATCCACCACTGCACACAGTCAGTTCCCAGTTACACACTCACTGATCATATTCACAATTCAAATGAGAAGCTAAACCACTAAGAGCTGTCAGTCTAACTGGTCCACCGTTTTCAAGCTGACATGACGCGCTTTACACGCCTTCAGCACCTTATTTTTCACTGTACCTTATGTTTTGTATTCTTGTGAATCCGCACAAGGCGCCGGGCTCAACCGCAACTAGAGATGTGCATCTGTTAAATCTCTCACAGAACTGCAGAGCCTGTTATTGGAAAGGAACTCGTGTTTCCTTTGCTTGGAACGGTAGCTTTGTTTCGACACTTATCGTTCAGCAAAATGTGTATATATGAAAAAAAACTTCTGATCGAAAATGAGGAAGTTTCAGGCCTGGCAGAAATGAATTTCAAAAACCAAAGGATACCGAGTTCCGTCCATATTTTGTTTCATAAATAAGGATTTCCCACTTGGTGAAAACGATTGACAAAAGACTTTTATTTGGATTTTCTTTTAAATGATGCCAAGCTATCTGCTCTAGTTAGGGTTAAAAAAGGAAGGGACAAATCTGTAAGAAAAATGAAGATTTATATTTATAAAGCACCTCTGGCGGCCTCAAGACATATTAAAGTAATATACAGACAAAGTTCCTTTGAAGTGTGGTCACTGTTAAAATATACGAAGCCCCCAGTCAAGCAGAGAGTCCGTTTCAGTGATGTATAAGGGCCAGGACACAGGCCTGCTATTCTTAATCCATTTTTTTATTCGTTCCTGGGGTGTGGGCATCGCTCGCTAGGCTAGAATTTATTGTCCATCTGTAATTGCTCTTGTTCAGAGAGCATTTAAGAGTCAACCATATTGCTGAGGATCTGGAGTCACATATAGGTCAGACAAGGTAAGGACAGCAGATTTCCTTCTCTAAAGGGAGGGCATTAGTGAACCAGATGGGTAAGTGAGACGACAATGGTTTCACAGTCATTATTAGACTTTTAATTCCAGACTTTTCACTGAATTCAAATTTCACCATCTACCCTGGTGCAATTCAAACCAGGGTCCCCAGAGCATTACCCTGGGTCTCTGGAATACCAATCCACTGACAGCACCACTACGCCACCACCTCCCCTGAGAGACCAGGTGGGTCGTCGGTGTAGGGCAGGGGTTCCCAAACTGCCACTGAATGATCTTTTGGGGCTGTGAGCTCCTAGGCAGCAATGGCTACTAAGAAAAAGCAAAATCCTGCGGATGCTGAAATCTGGAAATCTGAAGAAGAGTCATACGGACTCGAAACGTTAACTCTGTTTCTTTCGCCGCAGGTGCTGTCAGACCTGCTGAGTTTTTCCAACACATTCTGTTTTTATTTCAACAATGGCTATTGTTAGGTGGAGACTGGTTAGGAGGCAATTATTTTTTTCCAAATACCTCGTCAATAGGGCAGCTTTTCACTGCTCTTTCAGTGCCCTGATTGGCTATTCAGTTCAGTGCTCCGTGTGGCTAATTGGGGACTTCCATGGAGGTGCTCGTGATTCGAAGGGGTATTTTTAACATGCACTGTTACGAATGGTTATGCCATCGGACCCTGCACAACAACTTCCTCGCTCAACAACTGATCATGCATGACGTACCAGCCCAAGTAAATTACAACATATTCCTTATTCTTAACTAAAAGCAAAAAATGCTGGAAAAACTCAGCAGGCCTGGCAGCTTCTGTAGAGAGAGAAACAGAGTTAACGTTTTGAGACTGTATGACTCTTCTTCAGAGCTAAAGAGAAGTAGAATTTCATGGAATTTATACTGTTTAAGGGGGATGGAGCAGATGAAGCAAGATAGAAGGTCAGCAATAGTTGGGAGCTAAGGAGAGATTGGCAAAAATGTCATGGACACAAGACAAAGAGAGTGTTAATGGTAGTAGTAAAGACTAAAAAAGGTGCTGATAGTGGCATAAAGGTAAGATAGCAGAATGAGTTAACAGCAGAACAAGGGTCAGCACTCTGTGAAAGCACAACATAGAAACAAGTGACAGATGGCCCTGTGGTGGGGGGAGGGGATGTGGTGCGGTTGGTTGGGGAAAAAGGATAAAAAAATGAATAAATAAATAAAAATAAATAAATAAAAATAAAAATTTAAAGAAGTTTAGGCACTTTACAGCCTTCCAGACTTAACATTAAGTTCAACAACTTCAGACCATGAACTCTCCATCTTTACCCCTCTTTTAATTCAATTGTTTTCTTTTTTTTCTAATTTTAATTTTAATTTATTTTAATTTATTTTTTCTATCCCTTTTTCCCCAACCCAGCTGCACCCCCCACCCCCTCCACCCCCACCAACCCCACCAACCCACAGGCCCAACTGTCACTTCTTTCTATGTATTGCTTTCACAGAGTGCTGACCCTTGTTCTGCTATTAACACATTCTGCTATCTTACCACTATCAGCACCTTCTTTAGTCTTCACTACTACCATGAACACTCCCTTTGTCTTGTGCCCATGACACATTTGTCAATTTTTCTTTAGCTCCCACCTATCCCTGACCTTCTATCTTGCTCCACCCCATCTTAAACAGTATAAAATTCATCACATACATTTCTACTTCTCTTTAACTCTGGAGAAGTCATGCAGACTCGAAACATTAACTCTGTTTCTCTCTTCACAGATGCTGCCAGGCCTGCTGAGTTTTTCCAGCATTTTTGTTTTTATTTCAGATTTCCAGCATCTGCCGTATTTTGCTTTGATTTTTCCTTATTCTTAACGTGTGGTTTTCAAAAATGTAGTAAACCTCCTTTTCTATTACTTTGCAAGAGTTGCAAGAGGCAAAAGCAATTTTTTAAAAACCAGATCAGAGGATTGATCTTATTTTGAACGGTGCTCTGGAAAACATTAGTAATTGAGAATGTTACCAAGTGCAGTCACTCCCTTGTGCCTTTTGGTCAAACAACTTCTGCAAAAATGAACAATCAACTAACTGCTTTTTTGTTGCAATTCAACCCTTCTCCCAGCATACTCAACACCTGCTCACATCTGAAAGACAGCTACCAAATGAGTAGAAAGTTTCCTATTAATTGAAACTGCACCCTCCTTATGCATGTTATGAGCGGGACAGTGTACCACAGGGCTAATGTTCTCATGCACCAGGGATCATGTGAGATGTCTGCCACCATCCAGTAAATGCTACGTTGCTAACTGCTGTTCAGTTGGGAGCATTCACCTCTGAGTCAGAAGATTGTGGTTCAAATTCCACTCCAGAGGCTTGAGGATATTATCTCAGCTGACACTCTCATTCAGTACTGAGGGAGGTGCTGTCATTTGGATGGGACCTGAAAACCGTCTGCCTCCTCAGATGAACATGAAACATCCAGTTGCACTATTTTGATGAAGAGGGTGTTGATTTCTCCCTAGTATCCTAGCCAACATACATCCCTCAACCCACATCTCAAAAATGGATTATCTGCTCACTATCATACATGAGAATTGCTGAAAAAGAGACATGCTGTTGAAGCAAGAGTACCAAATGTCAAAAGCAACAACAATGTATACTGCATGAGAAGAGGATGCTGGTTTGTTGGCAAATGGACTCTGATTGGCCAGGACATGGCCATGGAGAATGCACCAGGGAACACTTAATTGCCATTATCATACTGCAGTTTATGGGATCTGGCTGTGTGCAAATTGCTGCCACATTTCCTAGTTTACAACAGCAACAACACTTCAAAACAAAGTACCTCATTGAATTAGGACATTGATTTATTGCTTTAGGACATCCTGAGATCAGGAAACACTATATAAACGGCTCTGAAGAAGAGACATATGACTCAAAATGTTAACTCTGTTTCTCTCTGCACAGATGATGCCAGACCTGCTGAGTTATTCCAGCAGTTCCTGTTTTTATTTCAGATTTCCAGCATCTGCAGTATTTTGCTTTTATTTTAATATAACAAAGAAACCTCCTTTGTTTGGTGCGGACATTCTGCTGCTGCCACAGATGCTATGAGTTTGCTGTGTGAATTCAGGGTCCAAATATTTATTGCCTTATGTCATTCTGTGTCATATTTTGTTCAATAACGCTTCTGTTAATCACTTTGCAATGTTTTATTACGTTAAAGTTGTTGTTCTATTGGTTTCCTCTTCTGTTGCTTTACAGTTCATTCAAAAGCAATGCTACAACCCTTTAGCCACACTACTGTATAAGTAGATGTATTATCCGCCATTTATACTGGCCATACTTACTGCAGGCAACTATCCAATTAGGCAAATGCCACTGATTTTTCACAATTTCTAATTACAGAAAGCTGCATATATTATTTCAGGCAATGGTACTTGTCGTGGTACATGGCACGTCTAATAAATGGCCTGGACCAGGAATCTCAAGACAGTCATCCCCAAAATAGGCTTTAGACATCATCCTATTGTTTATGTCACCACTTGAGTGCTTTGGTGGATTAAAGTTTTGCAGTCCCCAGACATTTTGTCCTCGATATTAAACCCCCCCCCCACCACCACCATCATTAGCATAGGTGGGAGCCTATATTGGTGTTCGGGGGTGAAGTAAAATGCAATATTTGGAATGCTAAGCCAATTTGCTGTGCATACATGCCTGGCAAACCTTCATGGCAGTGGATATAGGGGAATTGGGTGTCCCAATGTGGAGGAGCATTTAATTCACATAATTAATCCAGGCTCTCAGAGTGCATTTGAGGCCCAACTTGAAATTTACTACTGCCAATGATCGGCTAGCTCAACGGTGACAATAAGGTAGGGGCTGTCAGCTTCCGAAGGTAAGTGTCGCATTGTGCATTCTTTATGGGCCTGGAGGAGAAGGAGCCCTCCTCCCCCTCCACAGGTCCCTCAAGAAAGCCTTCAATCTCCCCCACTCCCCCTGCCAGCTCCAATTGTAGTCCTGCACCTTTAACTCAGTGTGACTGCACCGAGCCCAATTGCTAAAGCATGCGCTGGTTAACCCACTTATAGTCACCAATCTTCTTTTGAGAATGTAAGAACTTAAGAAGTAAGAGCAGGGGCCAGACGTGCAGTCTCTCAAACTTGCTCAGCCATTCATTAAGATCATGGCTGATCTTTGATCTCAACTCCACTTTCCTGCCCAATCTCCATATTCTTTTATTCCCTTAGAATCAAAAAATCTATTGATCTCAGCCTTGAATACATTCAATGACATGAACATCCAGAGAATTCCAAAAATTCACAACCATCTGAGTGAAGTAATTTCTCCTCATCTCAGTCATAAATGGCTGAAACCTCATTCTAAACTTTCTAACTAGGGCAAACAGACTCTCAGCTTCTACCCTTTCAGAACAGAACCTTCTGTTTCATTTGTGATAGAATCCGTAGTTTCAAAGCTTGTATTTTTTGAGACAGAACCGAATTGATAAGGGAAATGAAGGAAACTGACCCTCCCAGTTTCTAAGGAAACTGAGACTGAAATTGGAAACCAAAACTTCTGGGGAGGCTGAAACTGTTTGAAACATATAAAAGGACACAGAGCCATCAGAGCTCAAATGATGATCCCAGTGGTGTAGTACAGGCAGGCTAAAGAAGGCAGAGGTTAGATCCAGAAGCTGAGAACAGGCCAAGTATACAGTTGCTGCAGCTGTTTCTGTTACTTGCAGATAATGTTACTGGATCTACACCATCCAGACCACCATAAGTAGAGTTGAAGATGTTCTGCAGACGTGTGCCATTTTTGGTGAAGACTGTGCCTGTGGAACTTGGCTTGGTTGCATGCTGCTGTCAGCTGGGGTTCAGGCTAAATCCCAGAGGAAGAGAAGCTGAAATTCTTTGTGAGGAAGATAGAGTTTTACTGGACTTTGTAACTGTGATTGATGAGGTATATGTTGAGTGGATTGCTGAGCCAATCTGTAAGATCTGTAATGGTTGTATGTGCCTTTTAAGGTGTAACTTATAGTTTATAATTGACTCCAATTTGCCTATTATTTCATATTTAACTTACGTTGATTTTGGGTTTTAGAGTATAGCTGATTACCTAGTGTTTAGTGTTTTCTTTGTTTGACTCTTGTTTAGTAAAAATTCTTTTGTTTTAATCTGTGAAATCTTGTGACTTCATTCTTTCAGTAAATAGCTGGAATTTCGGATTCCTTCTTTCTAAAAATAAATTTACTGGTGTTCACCAAGATCATAACACAATGAAATTGCCTCTAATTTATTTAAACCCCAAGGAGAATGGGCCCAATTCTACCTAATCTCTATTAGTAGGACAGCCATGCCTAAGGCAAGTATATCCTTCCTTAGGTACAGAGAGCAACATTTTACACAGCACTCCAGGTGTGGTTTCACCGAAGCCCTGTACAATTACAGCAAGACATCCTTACTATTGTATTCCAACTCCCTTGTAATAAAGAGCCACATACCATTTGCCTTCCTAGTTGCTTATTGTACCTGCATTGTAATTTTCTGTGTTCTCTGTAAAGGACACCAAAATCATTGTAGGCACCAACATTTAATACAATAAAAACAAAAATTGCTAGAAAAGCTCAGCAGGTCTGACAGCATCTGCAGAGAGATGCTGTCAGATGCTGTCAAACCTGCTGAGTTTTTCTAGCAATTTTTGTTTTTGTTTCAGATTTCCAGCTTCCACAGTATTTTGCTTTTACCAACATTTAATAGTTTTGCATCATTATAAAAAAAAATTATTTTTCATTTTTCCCACTGAACTGAAAAACCTCACATTTCACATTATACCACTTTTGCCATCTCCTCTCCTTGTCACTTAACTTGCCTTTAGCCCTCTCCCATGTAGCTTTTGGCAGGATTTTCCTCACCGTGCACTAAATGCAGTGGCGTTCGGGAAAAGTGCTGTTTTTCCTGCTGGCCGCAATGGCATATTTTTGGGCTATATTGTCTGCTTCCTGCCTCATTAAATTTATGCCAGCAGGAAACACATCGTATTGTGGGAGGGCAGCCTCTGATCCACCCACCCCACCTTGACCTCAGCAGATCATCACTCTGAGCACCTTATTTAAACCACACCCACACACAGCTTTCTCAATGTTTGTATCCCAGGACTGCTCCAGAATTGAGGTGGCCCCCAAAGTGAAGAAACACATTGCCCCCAAATTTAAAGTTGCCTTGCTGGGCCATTTCTGGACACTATGGAGACCCACCAGGAGCTGCTCTACCCCCTTGATGGCCGGAGGAGGTCCACAAACCTCTCAACTGTGGCTTGGGAGGCGATGGCCATGGCTGAGAGCACAAATGCCGCACTGAAGAGGTCAGCCATCCAGTGCAGAAAGAACATGAATAATCTCATCCATCCCGCCAGGGTAAGCCACCAGCTCCTCACTCTCAACTCACACTCACAAGCCTAACAGACATTTGCAGGGTGACACTCCACAAGGATATCACACACCACCAGCTCAAGGGACATCACTACTCACTCACTCACGCACATCTTCAAATCTCCATCTGGGCTCATATCCTGTGTAGCTTGCGTCTTCATCTTGTGGACAGGTCCGCCCACACAAGGCTGCCATCCTTATTCCCTGCCTTGGCATGTGCCTGCTCACACTCTCTCCATCTGTCTTTATGCAGGGCAAGCTTGGCCACAATAGGAGGGAGAGGTCCCAGACCGGTGATGGCATGGTCGTGGGTGGCCTCCCTTAGAGGACAGAGCTATTGAGCTGGCCAGAGAGGACCGGGCCATGGATGGCCATAAGGGGAGACTATTTGTGTTCAAGAGTAGGCATTTTGATGTCTGGCAGGCAAGTGTGTGAACATGGTCATTCTGAGATGCTCCACCTCCATTGAAAGGTCCAGATAAATGCAGGCCTGCATCCCTAACTGAGAGTGCCAGATTTCAATGTGCTGGAGATAAAGGTGACACAGAGGACTGAGCAATCTCAAAATGGAGTAACACCTGCAGAACGTCCTCGGCTGCCTTGGCACAAGTGTCACCTATCAGTATTACCATCGAGGTAACACAGAATGCATTGTTCTTTTGGCTTCTTGAGGAGTTTTGTCAGACTGAAGGCATACTGCTACGAGCCCACTGAGTATTGCATAACAGCTCCAGCCTCTTGAAGGCTATCATCGTGATTGGGATGCTGGAGAGATGTTTGAAGAGGTGGCACTATCTGACGCCTGGTGCTGGGAGGCCCTCCTTCAGTTAGCACCTCATCTCAGCAAGGACACATGCTCCTGAGGCTCCATCATCCTTCAAAAGATCAGGACAATGGTGATCCTGTTGGTGTAACTATTCGCTCTCAGATTTATGTGGATGGTTGAAATGAGAGGGATAGCAACACTGTTGTTCATGTTGGCCCATGATGGAGGGCACTTGTCCAAGAGGAAATTCAGTACCTCTTGTCATCCTCCTTGTGGAATCTGGTGGCTAAGAGGCCCTCACGTGCACACCTTCCTCGTCTGGCCCATGCTATGGCCTCTTCCCCTGCAGCCTCATCTTCCTTGACCTCATCCTTTTGATGTCCTCCTCATCGGAGGAGATGTGCATCTCCTCCATGTTGGCATCTGGCAAGTCCTCCCTTCTTTGCAGTGCTAGGTTGTGCAGTGCACAGCAAGCCACGATGATCCATGAGACCCACTGAAGAGTGTACTGGAGTGCTCCGCTAGATCTGTCCAGGCATCGGAGTCGCATCTTCAAGATGCCTATGGTCTGCTCTTCCAATGTTTGGATAGCGATATGAGCATCGTTGTAACTTCTCTCAGCTGGATTTAGTGGCCACCACACGAGTGTCATCAGCCTTTGTGGGTACCCTTTGTCACTGATGATCCAGCCCTGGATCCTGTATGGTCCCTTAAAGATGTCCGGGGTTTGGGATCTACTCCAGATGTAGGAGTCATGACAGCTTCCTGGCTATCTTGCGCCAACCTGCGTGATTTGTTTCTTATGGTCATAGATCAGCTGCACATTAACTGAGTGGCAGCCTTTTCTGTTGATATGTTGGAGTGTCTGTTGCCAGGGAGCTTTTATAGCCACATGAGTGCAGTCAATGGCACCCTGCACCTGTGGGAATCTGGAAATAGCAGCAAAGCCCAGTGCTCTGGCATATCTGGTGCCCTGGCTAGCTTGATCTCTAGCACAGTTCACGTAATTGTGGGCCTTGGCAAAAAAGGCAGCTGTGACCTCCTGTATGCACTTGTGCATGGAAGATTGAGAAATGCTGTAGAGATCCCCAGTGGAGCCCTGGAAAGAGCCACTCACCTAGAAGTTAAGAGCGATGGTGACTTTCACAGCCACTGGCAATGGATGTCTTCCCAGTTCCCGTGGCATCAACTCATGGCGAATGTGGCAGATGTGAGCCACCAGATCCCTGGACACGTGGAGGTGTCAGTGACATTGTCTCTCACTTGCATGCAGAAAAGACATGCATGCTTTGTAGACCCTTGACTTGGAAGCTGCCTACGTTCCTGTGAGCCTCATCTTCTGCATCCAGAAGAGGCTCTGCTGCCTCTTGCTCATCAGGATGAAGCTCCTCCCTTTGGTGAGCCTGGCGTCACTGTCACAATCTTCTCTGCCTTCTCTCCTGCCTGTAAGTGATTACGCAGACAGCAACAAATGCAGCCTCCATCTTCCTGAAGGTTTCCTCTCTGCAGGATAAATGAGAAGAAGGCATGACTGAGCATCAGCCTCCAAAGATCCTATTTCTGTCGATCACTAGTGAGTGACTGTGGGTTCAAGGGCTTTGTACCAGTGCAGGCACCTATTCACCACTGAAATCCTGGCCAGCACAATGTCCATTTCAAGGATCACACTGTGCTTCTCCCCACCCTTCCCCCCCACCCATTCACATGACCGACAGTAATGAGATTAGTTTTGCTCTTGGATTTGCTGTTTATAGGGCTACACTCTTTGGAATACAGATGAGGGAAAATGTTCAGTGAAAGAATGAGATTATTTTGGGTGGGCTGAGGGTTTGCACTCGCCCACTTGCTCTTGACTTCGTTGTCGCTCTGGGGAATTTCCATGCTAAGAAGAAGGCCTTATTACAAGGAAATCAATAAATTGTAGGATTTGGGAGTAGTCTCACATGAATGAGCTTTATGGCTTAGCTCTCCTGATTCCCAACATTGTCAATGAAAAGGCTCCTAACATTTCTCAGCTGTGCATCTCTCGTCACATGATTATACAAAGTTCACATGCATGTCCCTTCAATAGGCCCCCAGTGCAGTGCAGCACTCCTCTGCAAGGTCCTCAGAGCCCTCCCCACCAGAGTTATTTCTCAGTTTTATTTTCTACTGTGCCATCGCTTCAGGTTTCAAGATAGTGATGCTGAGGTTTCACTACCAGGCCAACTTGAACCTTCCCTATGTGACTGTGGAAAACCGCCCCCTCCATTGTCATGGAGGAGCATAAAGTGCAGGTTTCCCTCCCGCCAATAACTCTCAGTTCCCACCCCACC
Source organism: Cetorhinus maximus (assembly GCF_964194155.1). Taxonomy (NCBI): domain Eukaryota; kingdom Metazoa; phylum Chordata; class Chondrichthyes; order Lamniformes; family Cetorhinidae; genus Cetorhinus; species Cetorhinus maximus. The sequence continues at coordinate 98,670,638 of NC_135886.1, read as the reverse complement.
CCTTGTAATCCTTAATCCCATTGTGACATTGGTGGATATCCCTATCTCGTAATCATTTGAGATGGATGTGCCTGTGCTCCATGTGGACCTTACCCTTCCCGTCTTGAAGGTTATTGCGCTTGACATAGAGAGACCCCCACCCCCCCATGAGACCTTCAAGTGCCCCTACACTAGCTTATCCTCAACCAAAAGCTGCAGATGCCTCCTCTGACTGTGAGTGTGCCATTTGCGGCCCATTATTACACCAGGGAACCCCGGGCTGACGCATTTGATGTTACGAGCATGCCCTGCGCACAACATGTTGGGCATGACTGAGACTGGACTGACATGCCCTCCCCATCCCTGGACTAGGACAAGCGCAGTCTCTGCAAGCTCAGCAATGTAAACTGAAGCACTTCTTCACTCAGTGATCCTCCCATTCTGACCCCAACTTGCTTATCTTCTTCTGTGAGAGACTCTCTCCCCATTGTGGCCAAGAGGATGCTTTCCCCCACAACACACATCCCCGTCATGTGTCTGAGTGCAACCCTCCTTAGTCTCCTCTCTGCCCCAGCCAAGCCCTTGCCCTGCAGCCCCTTCTCTTGCCTCTGTCTTGTTTCCCCATCCCACACCCGTCGAGACCTTGCCCTGTGGCACATTAAAACCCACCCCACCTTACAGATAGATAGTTAAATAGAGCCTTGCCTCTGAAAGGCCCCTGAAAGCAACATGGTGCTGCCTGTGAAGCCTGGTGCAGAGTCCAAGGTGCCGCAAGCCTGCACGATGCAAGGTAGGCAAACAAACCTTGAAGCCACGAACAAAGTGCAGGTCGCCAGGCGCACGTTGCTTATGTGTGGTTGTGAAACACCCCGGTCTAATTGGATGCTGGTGTGGCCTATTGACCAGAATGGGGGTGGGGTGGGGGTGATTCCAGTGAACATCGTTTATAATGAGCATTTGTGACATTCAAATGTATTTAAATTCCGACATGGTGCGGCAGGAAATGTGCATCGTGTTCAGGTCTGAAGAGGACAATCACAGCCTGTTTTTAAGTCGACGGGAAACTGATCCCATGATATTTTCTACTCCTGCCCACCATGGTGCCCAATGCATCAGGGAGTGGAAAATTCCACCCTTTGTATCAACAGCACACTTAGATACAATCCACTTGGTCCCTTCAGCTTTGTCATTAACACAGGTTATAAATTGCTGAGGCCTCAGCATTGATCCTTGCGGCACCCCACTGGTTATAGTTTGCCAACCTAAAAATAACCTATTTATTCCTAATCTCCGTTTTCTGTCCTTAAATTCATTTTCTAGCTATGCTAATGTATTACCGCCAAACCCATGAGACCTCATCTTGTGTAACAACCTTTCATGTGACACATTAACCATTTTTTTTTTTAAATCCAAATATACCACAAACATTGGTTCATGGCATCTATTTCCTTAAAAACCTCTTAATAGATTTGTCAAAAATAATTTCATTAAAAAATGTTGACTCTGCGTAATAGTATACGATTTTCCAAGTGCCCTGCTACCATTTCATTAATAATGATGACAGGTTAACCGGCCTGCAGTTCCCTATATTATCCCTCCCTCCTTTCTTCAACACCTGGGCTACATTTGTTACCTTGCAGTTCACTGGATCTATGGGGGTTTTGGAAGCTCAAGACCAAAACATCCACCATCTCTGCAGCTATATCTCTTTTGGAATCCGAGGATGTAGGCTAACAGGTTCAGGGAACTTATTAACTTTTAGTCCCATTAATTTCTTGTTGCTAATATGAAATACGTTTAAGTTCCTCACTCAGGCGCTTCCCATTATTTTCGGTATGATATTTGCATCTTCTAATGTGGAGACAGATACAAAATACTTTTTTAATGTCTTTGCCATTTTCTTATTCCCGATTATAACTTCTCCTGTCTCAGTCTCTAGAGAACCCACTTTTTACTACTCTCTTCCTTAGGCTACTCAGTACAGTCCCCATTGCTTACAGCAGCACTAACACAGTTTTGTAGCTTCCCTACTTCCCAAAACTCACACTGCAGTCATGTCTCCCCCCAGTTACCAGCATGCTGTTGTTGTAATAAACAGATGCAGCTTTAACATCCATATCTTATAGTGACAATTTGCATTAATGCCAAAGCACCTGGTATAAGCAGCAGGAGGCTGTACTTAGCTGTGTGGGTCAACTCCTGTACTTAAATGCTAGGGCACTCACTTGCAGCAGAAACTGATGCCACTGAAGCCAAGGAAGTATTGACATCAAGACCAAAAATTGGTAAGAGTGACTTCAGTTAATTGGAAGTTTTGATATCTCAGCTTCTGGGGCTTATTCATTACAAATTTCAGTTCTCTGATTCTATGTAACACTATGAGCTGAATAATTTATATCTGCATCTCAGAATTTTAAAGTCTTAGAATGATGACCCATTTCAATTTTCTTCAATGAAAATAAATTTACTTCTTGGAATTATTCTTAGAAATCAGACTTCCAAATGCAATAATCATTCTTGTTTTTCTTCCTTACAATGCGGTGATGTCCTTTTTGGATGTAAGATGCACAAACTGCATAAAATGTTCCAAATGTGGCCTGATCAATGATTTATGTGAGGTTGGAATAATTTGCTTTTGATGTATGATTACTCATCCTCAAGATGGACCCGGAAATTTGAATAACTTTGTTTATATAATTTCCATTGACTGGAGTTTTCAATGAATGCCCAGCATTTCTTTTCCTTTTCCACTTCTCTTTTATGTTCCATTGTGGACAACATTAACTCATCACATTGATCTCCCCATTACATTTTTAGTAATGTTAAATTTCTCAAGTGACCCACTTAATTTCTTCAGATTTTCTAGTAATACAACCACAGATTTTCTTTGTACAAATGAAAACACAGAAAAACATGTTAGCAGTTCGTTTATTTCCACACAGCCTTTTCTTGGAATGTTTATACAACTATGTACAGAAAAAGAAATCAGAAAATTGTTACAAATATGAATTTTACAATTTTGTTAAATTAAACAGGCAGTCACAAAATATAAGCTAAACTGGAGAAGTGCATGGAATCATGTGACCTGTTCCAAATCCTGCTTGTTAACAAGTCTGAGAGGCTTGGTCGCTATGGGGACAGTGAGGCCCAGGTTGTTTTACTGGGAAGAAGGTGCAAGATGTTCATACCTATAGATAATGGGAAGAGCATGTGTCCTGACTTTGGATAGACTGGTAGTCTCCAAGTCTCACAGGGAGATGTTAGGAATATCAGGTTTTATAAATGGCTAAGCTTTAAACTATCCATTAGATTTCAAGCTAAAATGGAGTTGTTGTCTAAAGGATTGCTAATTAGCATTTCTACCTGGATTAAAGGATCATGTGATTCATGTTGCCATGGAGATGGCTTTGGGAAGGTTGAAGTCCATAGGAAACCATTGTAGTATCAGCTTATAGGGCTTTTCATAAGATTTTCTTGAACCTGACAGATAAGTCAGTCTGCAAGAATTTGAGAGGGTGAGAGAATGAGACTGAGTGAGAGAGTGGGAGTGTGAGAGTGAGAGTGACAGCCAGTTTCTATTGTTCACCACTCAGAATGTGGGTGGGAGCTTGCGCTCGGATTGAAGAGTCCCAGTTTGTGAGGGTTTAAATGAGTCTGGAAGATTCACCTAGCTTTGATGAGAGGGATTAATCCCCAGGGCAACCCTCACTGTGAATGTAGGTTCATGGATTAGAAGTTATCTGGCTGGAAAAGAAAAAGAAAGCCTGCCATCGGGAGCTGAGAATAGTTTTATACAGGTTCCTGGAGAATGAAGGGTCCACAGAGTAACCCTGGCGTGGGAATTTCAGTCATGTTAAAAGTTAAATGAGGTAAATTTTTCTGTCATTTAGGGTTTAAGTTGCCCAGTAAAAATGGGGAAGACAATGTTTTACCTGCCGGCTGCAATGTTGGTTTTTCACACCATATCATCCCAAACCTGCCACGTTATTTATGCAGTCCTGGGAAACACGCCGTTTCCATGGTGGGCAGGCTCTCATTTTTCCTCCCGCCATCACCTCGTTGCTTCATCATGCCGGGCGCCATATTTAAAGTCCAGCTGCGTGCACATATCTCAGTGTTTCTAGACCATGACTACTGCAGGGAAGACCTAGCCCTGAAAGGCAAAAAGACTGCAACCTCCAGGTTCAGCGATGTCTCACTGGAATGCCTTTTAGATGCCTTGGAGTCCTGCTGGGATGTCCTCTACCCCTGCTCTGGCCGCAGGATGGGCAGCAATCTCACTAATCCAGTTTGGGAGGCGGTGGCAGTGCTGATCAGCACAAACACCCTTCAAAAGAGGGCAGCCACCCAGTGCCGGAAGAGGATGAATGATCTTTCCCATTCCACCAGGGTAAGTTACTCTTCTCATCACTCTCAGCTCACACTCACAAACCCATCAAAAATTTATAGGGCCCTCACTCAATGCCAGTTCAAGGGACATCACCATTCATTCTCTCACTCACCGTCATTGTCCTCATCCTGTCCATGGGACCACTCACCACCCACACAGGCCAGGCATACTTATCACCTGGCCTGGAAGGCATCCTGATACATTTTCCACATCTTTATTCATGCAGGTCAAGCTGGCACACAACAACAGGGAGAGGTTGCAGACCGGGTGTAGGAATGCCTAAAATCAAGGTCCTCATGGACTTTGAAAACAGAGCCATCCAGTTGGCTGGAGACGATCTGGACTGGTCCTGTGCTGACAGTGAGGTCGGTGATGCTCTACCAAGCAAGGATCCAGCAGTGCATCATTCATCAGACAACCATGCTGTGAGTGATGTGTCCTCTGTGAAAGGCCACTGCCATGGACTAATTATCTTCCCTTGCTTTCGCAGGCACATCTGGGAAACAGCCGACAGAGTCCACGACCCTGGGCCTCCAATCAAGCTCCAAAGAAACCTCTGAAGAGGAATCTGGAGGCGCTCTTCCTGAAGTCCTGTCACAGCGCTCACCCACACCCTCCACCAGAACAGAGACACACACCTTGGTGGGACCTAGCTTTAGAGTAGCCTCGGGAATCACAACCTGAGGAGGATTGCTAGAGGCCAGAAAGTTGCTGAATCTGAGTCAGATGACGAGCCTCTGGACTCAGTCATGTCACAGTTGCTGGAGCTGCAAAGGCAAGCTCAGGAACTTCAGGAAGGGATGTCCACTGCACTCCTCAGATTGTAAGGCATGATGGAGGAATCCGTCCACCTTCCCTCTGAGGTGATAGCACCAGCATGCCAATGCACCGAGGTCATTGGTAGGATGGCGGCCGCCATGGAGAACTTGGTCCAGGACATCATTCCTGCACTGCTGCGCAGGCTCAACTCCATCGCTGGTGTCATAGTTGGACTCCAACATTGTGTACGCGAGAGGGGTGCTGGGTAGCTCAATCTCACGCCAGCTACCCCTTCTCCTCAATGAGTCAGCCTGGGGCCCTCGGGTACCAATAGGGAGGAGGATCAGCAGGTGCACACTCCAGGCCCATCCATCCAGGTGACTCCGAGAGTGTCCGGTCCATCCAAATCCCCTCTTCCTGTGACCTCAGCAGATCCAACTTCATAGGCCGAGGAGGGTGCCACTGCCACACAGCAGGACCCCAAAAGTAGGCCAGGGCCCTCCAAGTCTCAGCCTTCCAGAGGATGCCCGCCAAGGTAATCACAGACAGGGCATACCAGTCAGCAGACTGCCTCCACCTCCACTCTGGATGTCCAGGGAGCACCAAGATGTAGTGACAGGGTTAGGAAAGTTAAGGAGAATTAGTTGCACAGCCTGGGCATGGGTGTTAATCACATGTACATAATGTTCACTATTGTCAGTAAACTCCCAAGAATTTCTCCTTGATCTGATGAGCAGTGTTCTTGTCACTCAGATGTGAAACCTTTCTGCACAAGATAAAGGCAGGTGTCTCAGTCCAGGGCCTCTTCCCTGTGCTCTGTGCAGCCTTCAGACCTTCAGACCAAAGTGATGGTACGACCTCACACTCCCTGGAAACATTACTGATGCCTGCAGTTTGGTGGTGCTGGTCATTGCTGCCAGAATGTGGTGGGCAGACACCACAGATTTCTCTCATTCTCTCTGTGTCCTCTCAGCACCTTTGAGGTGGGGCTGGCCCCCATCTCTTCAGCATCTGTGACCAGGGACGCTGCGCTCCTGAAGGGTTCAGGTGCTGAAGGTGGACAAAGGATCAGATGCTTCTAAAGTTTCATGGCTGCGTCTCTATGATATGACTGATCATGGTGCGCAAGCGAGCTGCCCTCGGCCAGACAGGAGTCAGACATTCTCAGAGGCTATCTGGAGATCTATGGAGAGCCCTCACTGCATGTCATCATCATCCTCCTGCAATCAAGTGACTATTTGGGCCTCCACTGTGTGTCCATGACAGGAGCATTCTCACAGACGGCATTCGCGCTGCCACAAGCCAGACTGGAGTCAAACGTTCATAGATGCGATGTGAGGATCTATGGGGTCAGCTCACTGCACGTCGTCATCATCCTCCACAAATCTAGCAGCTATGAGGGCCTCCTGAGCATGTCTACCTTGTCTAGCTAGTGCAAGGGACTCATCCCCGTCATTGATGCCTCCGAGGACCTCCTCACCCTCATCTCCATCGGCAGCCTCCTCATCGGAGGAGACCTCCAGCTCCTCCATCTCCTTCTCAGCCAGCTCGTCTCCCCGTTGTAGCACCAGGTTGTAAAGGGCACAGCAGGCGACAACAATGCGTGACACCCTCTGTGGACTGTATTGCAGGGTTCCACCAGACTGGTCCAAGCACCGGAACCTCATCTTCATCCCGACGGTCTGCTCCACCAAGTTGCGAGCTGCAGCATGAACCTCATTATAGCGTCACTCTGTAGCAGTCTGAGGTCGCTGCATGGGTGTCATCACTGCGGGTAGCCCTTGTCCCCGAGGAGCCATCCCTGCAGCTTCTGTGGATCCTGGAAGACTTCAGGGATCTGTGACTGACTGAGGATGTAGGCATTGTGCGTACTCCCTGAAAACTGTGCGCATACCTGCAGGATGCATTCCTGGTGGTCGCACATCAGCTGCACATTAAGCGAATGGAATCCATTGTGGTTATTTGTAGATCACCATGTGATGTGACGGAAACCTGAGCACCATGTGAGTGCAGTCAATCGCACCCCGAACCTGTGGGAAACCCGAGATCTGGGTGAATCCAATCGCTCTTGCATCCTGACTGTCCTGGTCCCGGGCAAAATGCACAAAGTTGTGTCTCCTCGCAAAGATGGCATCCGTGACCTCAAGGAGGCATTTGTGGGTGGAGGCTTTTGAGACCCCACAGAGGCCACCTGTGGAGACGTGAAAGGAATTGAGCGCCACAGTCACTTTCACAGCCACTGGCAGTGGATGCCCTCCATGTCTCTGTGGCGCCATATCCTGCAGCAGGTGGCAGATGTGAGTGACCAGTTCCCTAGACATGCACAGTCTTTGGTGACACTGGTTCTTGGTCATCTGCAGGAATGACAGGCGGCGTCTATAGACCCTGAGTCTAGTTAGGTGCCGACCAGCGACTGTTCACTGTGGTTCTTCAGCAGCATGTGCGGGAGTCCCAGCCCCTTCTTCTTCCTGAGGTTGCTGCTCCTGCCTCTGTGCAGCCAGGAGCCTTGGTTGCTCTCTCTTCCATCGTCTTCGCTCTCTGTGAGCCATCAGGCATACAGCTAGTTCACCAGGCTCCATGATCCTGATGTACTCCTACTGCAGGATGAAAGACAGAGACGCGAGGGTTAGCATAGGTGTACTAAGGACCTGTCTTGGTTAAGTGTGAAAGCTCCTTAACACTTCCCAGAGAGTGCTGGCCACCACTTAGATGTCCAGAGATTAATGCGCTGCTTGGCTGCCCAAAACCTCACCACCTCCGCCCCACTCCACCCAACTGATTGGCAGCAGCTTTGCCCAGGGCACTGCATGCTGTGCTCTCAGCTCAGGCGCAGACATTCCCCTAACCTGCGCTGGAAGGCTGCACTGTTAGCTTGAACCATGGAGGAGACTGGTCCAAACCGGGATGATGATATCGCAAGCGGCTGTGAGTGCTCCCAGCAGTGACTGCTCCATGGCCAGCTTTAGTGAGGAGATTGTACAACGTGCCCAGTCGTCTGACTGTTCTGCAGTCTACTAAAATGCTCCTAACTTTGCAGTCTGTGCTGTGGGGTGGGTGTGGGTGTAAAGCTTTGGAGCACTTGGCAGCACTTTGATCTCTCTGCTTTGCTTGAGTGGGCAGATAAACTTGAAGCCCGGCTCCAATCATATCAATGTGGCTGTGCCTGAACTGTCTAAGCTACAGAGGAGTGGTCACTTTATGCAGGTTTCCTGAATGCGTGGCCTCTTCCCTCACCACCCCGAACGCTTTTGCGCTGCGCTTTATTCAACGGCTGGGCTGCCCTTAACCCTGACCCCCCCCAACGCCTCTCAAGCTTCAATCCCAACAGGCGACCCTGGCGAGCACGACATAATGTTACTCTGTACTCACCTCTGAGTTCTCCTTCAAAGTGCAGCCCGCCAAGAGCAAGCCTCTTATGTGCTGTTGTGAAATATGTCAGCGTGCTTTCCTGCCAATGTGGACAGATGATCCAGCGGGGTGGGTGGGGGGTGGCGGGGTTGGGTGGGGGGTTGCCAGTTCCAGCATGCTGGTCTAACAATGATATGCTGATGTATTACAATGTCAGGAAATGCGGCCCACCATCAGCGGGCTGAGCGGATGATCGCGAACTGGTTTCACGCCATCGTGAAACCGATCACGCCATATTGTCCACTCATGCCACCAAACATGCCCGACGCTGGCAGGCACGGAAAATTCCGCCCATATTGCTTACTCAACGTTGTTTTAAGTATGATGCAGTAAAAATCTTAAGACATGAAGTCTTGTTGCATGATCCTTCCAGTCAGTTACTGGAAATGCAATTATCTTTTTAAAAGTAATTGGTCTCGAGGGGGATTGTAACAAAGTGCACAGGAAAAACTACAGGAAAATGGAGAAAGAAATGTGACCCACAGGAAACAGTACATAAGATAGGTGAGCACACTGAGTTAAAGGTGTATGTGATGGGTTATTTTAGGACTGCGGGCATGAATTCCTGGGTTTTACAGCTTTGTACCAAAATTACAACAGACAACAAAGAATATCTGTGGAAATTCACCCCTTTAATTCTTGATTCACTGTGCAGTAAAAGAGATGTAATAATGCTTTTGGGAAACCAAAAGTTGGAATGAAATTGTGTACATGTCCCTGATTTGGTGACTCTCTCTTTGGCACTTGATAAGATTGCCTAGTCTCCTTGTAAATCTATACTGCAGTATCTATCCTCTTAGTGGTTTCTACATGTGGTTATCATACACCTGCACAAGTGTTTCTGCATCAGAAAACTTCCTGTGGGGTCAGTTGCATTTAAGGGCGAGCTGTAGGACCCTGAGTATTTCTTTGACTATTAATGATAGCTTTGCTCAGTTATTATTAACCTTAACAAACCAAACATGGAACCTTGAATAGGGATAGAAACTTGTGCAGTTCTTTAGCTGATCAACATGGGCAACTGGCCATGTATTTTTTTCATTATTTCTGCAAACTTCCTCTAAGCTCCAAAAATGACATTTTCGACTGGAAATTACATTTAAGCAGCAAGGCAGAAGATAATGCCTTAATATGGCTGCCAGAAGAAGTTCACTTGGCTAGGAGATGAACTAAAGTAGGAAACACCATTATTTTCTGACATTAACTCCTCCATAATTGCAATTAAAAAAGTGCAGCTACCACATAAACCAGAAATATCTGTGCTGAGATAGCAGACAGATATTAAAATGATCTTAGCACCTCTCGGTTTGAAAAAGTAAAAACAGAGATCTCATTCCTCTTTGCTAACCAGAAACCCTGCTGGAATTGTGGATGTTGGGTGAGTTGGATTAATCTCAACAGTGATGACTTCATGGTGAAGTTCTTTAACAATGTTGGTGTGAGAAAAATCAATTTATTTTGCCTTTCATTTAATATGCTTCAAAATAGCCCTGGTAAATACGTATTTTAATCATTCATTTGATAGATGTGGGCACCACTGGTAAGGCCAACATTTACTGCCCATTCCTAATTGCCCTTGAGAAGGTGGTGGTGATCCATCTTATTGAGCTGCTGCAGTCTATCTGGTGTAGGTACACACACAGTGCTGTTAGGAAGGGAGTTCTAGGATTTTGACCCAGCGACAATGAAGGAACGGCAATATAGTTCCAAATCAGGATGGCTTGGAGGAAAACTTGCAGGTGGTGGTGTTTCCATGCGCCTGCTGTCTTTGTTTTTCTAGTTGGTAGAGGTCGCGGGCTTGGGAACTGCTGTTGAAGAAACAAATATTAAAGTGGCACCAGCCAGCTGCGTATGCTATATGATTGTGTTTAATGTTTGTTCCGTTGCAAAGTTAGTCTATGATAGGTCAAACAATATAGCTGACTGCAATGTTAATAAAATTCATTATTATATTCACACTGGATGACTGCCCTAAGAGTGCATTTATCAGTATTTGGGATGTTCAAAAACATAACCCACTAGTTATTTCAGTGACATTCTACATGGGATTATTTTAGGTAAATTAATATTCCAGCTGCTGATAGATTCTATCTTTTTATTTGTTTTCAGGGTGTGAATGAAACAGACTTCATTTCGTGTCCATCCCTACATGCCTCAGAAGGTGGTAGGTCATCTCTGGGAACAGCTGTAGTCCTGTGGGCTTGGTATTGTTGCAGTGGTGTTATTTGCAACAACTTAAACAACTACCTCCATTCTAACCTGTGGATCCCACAGAGGAGATTGCCCTCTACCACTTGAAAATTGAAGGAAGCATCTTTCGACAGTCACCAATGTTACAACTCTGCAAAATGGGGAGGCATGAATCCATTGGAAGCTGGGAGTGACTGTGGACTGTTTCCTATAAAGACTGTAATCCTGTGGAGAGCCTGTTGTAAAGTATAGGTATGCAGTGTAGGTTATTGGTTGTATTAAAACATTAATAAGGGTTATTAGTTTAGAATACTAGTTGCCTACTAGGTAATGTTTAGTCAATATTGCTTTTAGTCTGTTGCAGTAAAAGACTTAAAACTTTAAATCTTGTTGTATAATTCATTTAAATTGGCCACTGGCAATTCAAATATCTTTTTAAAAGTTATCAGATCCCATATCCTTTGCTTATCACTCTCTCGTTATGTCCTTCCACCATGAAGGATCCCTGCACCTGGACCCCAAGGTCCCTCTGTCCTGCTACATATTTTAGAATTGTCCTATTAAGTCTACATTGTCTCTCCCCATCCTTTCTGCTAAAATGCATCATCCCACACTTCTCTGTATTAAATTCTATCTACCACTTGTCTGCCATACTGCTAGCTTCTCTATATCCTGTTGCACCTTATTGGCATCATCCTCACTATTTGCACTGTTTACATATATATAAAAGCATCCATTTACCACAATTAGCCATATTTTTATCCAAGCCGGCACTGACCTCCTATTCCATGAGCCTCAATTTTGTTAACAAGCCAAAGAGCAATGGTATTCATGTAGTTGTTTGTCAAACACTTTCTTAAAATCCAAATAGACAACATCCACTGCCTTCCCTTCATTAACCTTCTCCTTTACTTCATCAAAAAATTCAATTAGATTAGTAAAGCACGATCTTCCTTTTACAAATCCATGCTAGCTCTTCTTAATTTACTCAAACCTCTCCAAGAACCTATTGATATTTTCCCCTGATTATTGTTTCTAAAGCCATATCCACCACTGATGTTAAACTGACCTACCTGTCGTTACTAGGAATGTCTTTACACCCTTTCTTGGATAAGGGTGTCACTGTCCAATTCTGTGGCACCTCCCCCAATATCTAGGGAAGGTTAGAAGATTATGCAAGTCCTTCTGCTATCCCCTGTCCCACTTCCTTTATCAACCTAGGGTGTAAGTCATCCGGACCAGGTGACTTATTATCCACTTTAAGCATAGCCAGTTTTTCCAGCACATCTTGCCTATCAATTTTCACTCCATTCACTACTTTTTTTTTGAAAAAATATACTTTATTCATAAAATATCTGAAAGAACATTACAAAACATTTCAAAATGGCCATCACAAAAAGTGCAATCATATTCAACTTTTCCACATAGATCATGAGGTGCTTCAGTACAATCAATGAACATTACAGACATCTCAACATGGTCATAAGACCATAAGACATAGGAGCAGAAATTAGGCCATTTGGCCCATCGAGCCTGCTCCGCCATTTAATCATGGCTGATAAGTTTCTCAACCCCATTCTCCCCGTAACCTTTGTCATTACAGACAGGGCAATGGTATTCAAGTTATTGACATAGATCATGTTGCACTCTGAGGTGCTCCATTACAATTATGATACATTTAGTATTCACTGCATAGATTCCTTGTGAGTCATACAACCCGAGGGGTCTATACAATTCCCAGCCCCTCGGTGCACTATGGCTGACAGGTCTTAGACAGCGACCTTTCCGTATTGCGCCTTCGCAGCGGCTGCCCCAAGATTTAATGCGTCCCTCAGCACGTAGTCCTGAACCTTAGAATGTGCCAGTCTGCAACACTCGGTCAGGAAAAATCTTTTGCACTGGAAAACCAACAAGTTTCGGGCAGACCAAAGAGCATCTTTCACCGAGTTGATGATCCTCCAGCTGCAGTTGATGTTGGTCTCGGTGTGTCCCCCTGGGAACAGTGCGTAGAGCACAGAGCCCTGTGTCACAGAACTGCTCGGGATGAACCTCGACAAAAACCACTGCACCTCTCTCCAGACCTTCTTTGCAAAGGCACAATCCAAAAGGAGGTGAACAACGGTCTCATCCTCACCTCAGCCACGTCGAGGGCAGCGTGCAGAGTGGGTGAGATTCTTGCCGTGTCTCTGGATCTGATGGGGAGGGCCTTTCTCACTGCCAGCCAAGCTACGTCTTGGTGTTTGTTGGAAAATTCTGGCGATGAGGCATTCTGCCAAATGACTTTGACAGTCTGCTCAGGGAACTGTCCGACAGGATCCACCATCTCCTTTTCCCGCAGGGCCACTAGGATGTTATGTGATGACCACTGCCTGATGGACTTGTGGTCAAAGGTGTTTCTCTGCATAAATTTTTCCACAAGGGACAGGTGATACAGCACGGTCCAACCATTTGGAGCGTTCCGCGGCAGCATGGCCAGACTCATCCTTTGCAATACCCAGAACAGGCAGAAGCTCAGCATGTAATGACACTGGTGTTTGTGTACCGAGGGTCTACACACAGCTTGATGCAGCGATACACAAAAGTGGCCATCAGGATGAGGGCGATGTTGGGCACATTTTTTCCCCCTTTATCTAGAGGCTTGTACACCATGTCCCTGCAAACACGATCCATTTTTGACCTCCAGATAAAACAAAAGATGGTTCAGGTGATCGCCATGGCGCAGGAGTGAGGAATGGGCCAGGCCTGCGCCACGTACAGCAACACTGAGAGTGCCTCACAGCTGATGACCAGGTTCTTACCCGCAATGGAGAGGGAGCGTCGCTCCCACATGCCCAATTTTCTTTTCACCATAGCCACTTGTTCCTTCCAGTTTCCAACACATGCCCTTGTCCCTCCGAACCATATCCCCAGCACCTTCAGGCCATCAGCCCTGACGGTGAAAGGACAAAGGATCGGTCAGCCCAGTTCCCGAAGAACATGGCATCGCTCTTGCCATGATTAACCTTGGCTCCTGAGGCCAGTTTGAACTGGTCACAGATGTTGATCAGTCTGTGCACCAACAGCGGATCCGAGCAGAAGGCGGTGACATCGTCCATGTACAGGGAGGCTTTGACCTGACTGCCTCCACTGCCTGGGATCGTCACTCCTCTTATGCCCAGATCCTTCCTGATGGACTCAGCAAAGGGTTCTATGCAACATACAAACAGGAAACCAGGAGAGGGGACAGCCCTGCCTGACTCCAGGTTTAATGGGAAAGCCTTCTGATTCCCACCCATTGATTGAAACTGCGCTACAGATGTTCCTCTACCATCTCCACTTCTACTGATATCTTGTCAACATCCTCTTCCTTAGTAAACATGTGGTAATTTGAGGTGTAATACACCTTTAAGAGAATGTGAGTAGATTGACCATGTGACTGTAAGACCCAATAACTGTCTAGCGTGGGCTACCATGTTAATGTTAGTCTACAGTAGGGTCTGGTTGGAGAAGCACACATCATGTTAGTGCTCTGTTATCTGTGTAAATAAACAGTTTGTGCTTCATCTTACATTGGTCTCTGTGCCTGCAGTATATTGTTGCCAACTCACCAGCCGTTAGATAGGCGTGCAACCGCGTTTGTGAGCAAAGCGACCCAACCGAAGAACATAACAGCTTGCGCTGAGGCAAAACATAACCAGTCGAGGCACCAAGGAAAGCCTCGAAAACTCAGCTGAAGTGAATGAGCCGTGCCTTGCCGGCCAATTGTAAGTACAGCCCTCACCATAGTCATTGAAGCTATCACCCCCCAGTACGCCACAATTTGGCCGCATCGAAACGTTTGATCAGACCACTGATGACAGGTCACATTACATTGACCAGTATTCCTCACGTTTTCCTTTTTGGCCAACGACATATCGGGAGAGGAGAAGAGGTGGGCGATCCTCTTATCAACATGTGGTAATAAAACATACAGCCTAATTCATAGTCTAACGGTACCCAACGCCCCAGATTCCAGGAGCTTTGATGAGTTGGTGAATCTTGTGAAAAGCCACTTTCAGCCGAAAGCTTCAGTAACAAAGCAGCGTTTTAAATTCAATTCGAGGTGTCGCGCCCCTGGAGAGACAGTCGCTTGCTATGTAGTAGCCTTAAAACAACTGACAAAGCACTGTGAATTCGGGATGTCGATTAACGACATGTTAAGAGACCGATTAGTATGTGGGATTAATGGAGGTGCCATTCAAAAAAAGTTTTTGTCAAAGACGAATTTAGACTTCAGCAAGATGCTGGAGTTGGTGCTCACAATGGAAAGCGCAGTCAGGGACTCAGGAGCAATCAAGGGAGCACAAAATGGCGCCGTCCTTCATGTCGAGAGGGAGGCACCGGCTAGAAATGGTGCGGAAGCGCAGGGCTCCGTGGAAAGGTGGAAAACAGCCGGCATTAACAGACTAGCAAAAAGCAATGGTTTAACGGATAAAACCCATGCTAATAATAGCATAATTAGAACCAGGCAGCCTACATACGAACAACAATTTAAAAGAACTGAGTGTTTCTACTGCCATTGCAATGGGAAGATCTTGCAATATTGTAAAGAACGATTGAGGCCAAATTTCAAACAAAAATGCAGAAGTCGTGAAATCTATATAATGGGGAAACAGAAGAAACAGTCAGATATTTACTCACTACACAACATAAAAATGGGTAAAACAGAGCCAATCTACATGACAGTGGAAGTCAATGGAAAACCCATCCGAATGGAGGTGGATACAAGCGCATCCATGACAGTCATAGGGGAACACAGGTTTGAGTATCTGAATGGAGGAGGCCACTCACTAAAGCTGGAAAACTCAGATGCTAGACTAAAGGCATATACTGACATACGAGTAAAAGGTATTTGCAAGGTTCCAGTACAATATGGAAGCCAGTCTGCTAACCTACCCCTGATAGTGGCAGCAGGGGAGGGTCTAACTCTGCTTGGTTGGAACTGGTTTAAGGAAATAAAGGTGGAGTGGACTGAGATTTTTGAACTCAGGATAAAAGATCTGCAAGAATTATTACAAAATATGCCTCTGTGTTCAGGGAGGAGCTTGGGAAGATTCAGGGGCTGCAACCTCAAATCCACATGGATCCTGGAGAAACCCCCAGATAATTGAAGGCGAGGCCAGTCCCTTATGCATTGAGAAAAAGTGAATATTGAATTGGACAGGCTGAAAAGGTTGGGAGCCTTACAAATTTTCCAAATGGGCGCACCCATAGTTTCAGTACTAAAGCCTGACCAGATTTTGCAAATATGCGGGGGCTACAAGTTGACCGTTAAAGTAGCCAGACTTGACAGGCACCCTCTACCAAAAATTAATGAATTGTACTCCAAGCCTGCAAGGGGAACCGCATATACAAAACTTGACATGAGCCACGCTTTCCAGCAAGTTGAGCTAGAAAAGGCCTCTCGGGATTTTGTAACTATCAACACACATACCAGTATACCAGGTTACCTTTCAGAATCTCATCAGCTTGTGCCATTTCGCAATGGGCTATGGAGAATTTACTCCAAGGTCTGCCCCATGTGGTGGTGTGTCTTGATGATGTCCTAGTAACAGGACTAACTGATGAAGAACATCTGGCTAACCTGGAAGAGGTATTGAAGCATTTCTCACAAGCCGGATTACGCTTGAAAAGGGAAAAATGTATCTTCCAATCAAAAGAAGTGATTTACCTGGGTCATAGGGTCGACTTGCAGGGCCTTCACCCAGTAGAAGACAAGGTGAGAGCTATTCGTGAGGTGTCAGTCCCGAAAAATGCCACAGAACTCAAGTCCTTCTTGGGAATGGTTAACTGCTATGGTTGTTTTCTCCCAAATTTGTCAACAGTACTGGCTTCATTATACGGGTTACTCAAGAAAAGCCACAGGTGGACTTGGCAAGCACCACAACAAAAGGCTTTTACGGCAGTAAAGTAGTTACTACATTCATCGGCCCTGTTGGTACATTTCAACCCAAAGAAAGAATTAATTTTAACCTGCTATGCACCCCCTTACGGAGTAGTGGCAGTACTCTCCCACTGGATAGCGGATAGCTTCGAACAGCCCACTGGCTACGTCTCGAGAATATTCAGTGTGGCATCAAACATTTCCGTTGAAATCGACGCCACAGGTAGAAGGAATTCCTCTTGCTTTGGAAGTGCCTTTAGGACCCGTTGAGTCTGAGAGTTGAAAAGGCGATCTTACAGCTTCTCACTGGGAGTCTAGTGGACAGATAACTCCTGAGCGGGAGGTCTCAGATAAACCATCCAAAGTTGTAGAACTACGACGGTTGAAGCATTTGAAAAAGACTCCTGAGAGACTGAATTTGTAAATATTTATAATAGTTGATATATTGTAAGTTGCACTTTCAAGTTCCATTACCCTCCTAATGTGGCACTAGCATACGCATTGCTTGGCTTGTGGGATCATTCCCACTAGCGTTGGTAAAGCTAGCATTATGGCAACAAAAGGCATGTGACAGTGCTTTGATACAGCATAGCTTTTTTAATCACTGATTAGCATAGATATTACAGGTGGCAGAACCTTGGGGCGATAGGGAGATCCCTCCCACCACCAATGTAACATTAGTAAGTTTTTCCTGAACTCCTCACAGTGACTTCCTATCGAACGTGCCTGCTATTTCCCAATGGTGATTGGCTAATAAACAAAGGATTAATTTACATTAGAACTTGAACCTTGCTGAGAACTGGCATTGTTCCCAAATTTAGCTCTACTGACACGGGAAGAATTGGACACAGCCTTAGCAAAAATCTGCAAAAACGTTGGACCACAATCTGATAAGGTTGATATGTGAGCCATTTAGAATGCAGCATTAATTCACTTTGCCACAGACAGGCTTAGAAGTGATAGAGGAAAGGGGTAATTTTCACACAATTGGTAGCAGGTGCAGGTGCAACTTAAGTCAGTTGACTGTTAGACTCTTTCCTGTTTTATTTAACACTTTGTGGGTACTGAATTACCTCTGATGCTTTCAAAAGAATAATGCTTAATATGGTAGCTATTTTGCAGGGAAAAGTAACATTTAACACCTTCATTTTACCTCTGTTGGAGATGTCAGATTTCTTCGAGACTGACATCAAGTTAGACCAACAACTGTTGCAATGTCAAACACAAATTAAGGCAAATGGCTGAGTACATAGTGCACTGTCAAAGTTGCTGCTTGGTGAACCACCAAGAAAAAGAAAAAAAAAACTTACCTTGGATCAGTGTTTGGAGGTTGGAAACTCCAGTTCCCAGTGGGCCTTGGGGTTTCTGTGTATGCGCAGGCCGGAGAATGGTCGCACATGCACAGTTAGTGAGTTTTCTCGTCTTTAGGCTGAGAACCAGCCCTGTGCACATGCACAGTTAATTTCTTTTTATTCCTTCAGATCAGGTTCGGACTCTGCGCACCTGCGCACCTGCGCAGCAGGAAAAGAAGAACAAAAGTGAAACAGCGCGAAAAGGAGGTCAGGTGACCTGGAAGAGGCGCGCCATTCGGAGGAAGGTGTCCCAAGGAGTAGGACACAGGACGTGGACATGGAGAAGGTTCCAAATCAAGAAGAAGGTCCCAAACCGGGAATCGGGGCAGAAAGAGGTCCGAAAAGAAGTCTGGTTAAAGGACAAGGACTAGAATCTGAAACAGGTCCTGTTGAGTAAAATTAAAAGCAAGGAGCAGAGGAAAAGGATCTGAATTAAAGAGACAGAGCTGCAGGGAGCAGTCTTGGAGCAAAGTGGGCTTGAGGGAAGCCTAAAGATCCGAGGAGGCAGCCGAAGGTTGGTGACTCTGTGCTCCGGGCCGTGAGAGCAAAAATACCCTTTGGAGCAGTGGTGTCCTGCTTGGCATGGCCGAATATCTGAGAGTGTGCATGGAAGGTGAAACTTGAGTGTACATGGAGATCCAGGGGAAAGGAACATCGGAAGGTAAGATTCAAACCATGTTGAAGACATCCAAGTGGAAACGTTGTTTGGGAGAGAATTCTAAGGCGAGTTCTTTGAGAGTGGAGATTGGAAGCCTTCATGAGAAAGACAGGGTTTCAGTAAGACTGGTTGGCTCATGGTTTGACAAGCGTCTCGGGGGACTAATGAGAAATCCATGGAATCTGCTTTGATGGCATCTGTCACTTGTTTTGGGGAGTGGTGTGTCCGGCCACAGTTTGCCTGTTGGTTAATACTTACCTTGAATATTAGAGTATAAAATAGATTTTGTAAATTGTGTTATCTTTACGAATATGTATCTATCTACAAAGGTATAGTTGGGATGAAGGAGTACGGTGATTTCAATCATTTACTGGTGTTCGTATTGAAATCTTTACGACCTTTTTGTTTAGTATAGTATAGTTAATCTTTTTCTTGTTTAATAACTAGAAGTAGGCCATTTGGCCCATCGAGTCTGCTCAGTCATTCAATGAGATCATGGCTGATCTGATAATCCTCAACTCCAATTTCCTGCCCTTTCCCCATAATCCTTGATTCCCTTACTGATTAAAAATTTGTCTATCTCAGCCT
Organism: Cetorhinus maximus; assembly: GCF_964194155.1. NCBI lineage: Eukaryota > Metazoa > Chordata > Chondrichthyes > Lamniformes > Cetorhinidae > Cetorhinus > Cetorhinus maximus. The sequence goes on along the minus strand of NC_135886.1, from coordinate 98,651,412 downwards.
TGAACATACTTAACAACCCAGCCTCTACAGCCCTCTGCAGTAAAGAATTCCTCCAAAAATTGATTGACAGCAACCTGAGCCCTCCCACACCATTTCACCTCAATTTGAAGCAATGCAGCCAAGTATGCCATAGCCAGAATTATCATGGAGGGCTGACTAAAATAAAAAACGGAAGCAGATGTTGAAGAGAGGGTGAAAATGATAAGAATGATCATAAAACACTCTGATCTTTGAGTCCTGATGTATAAAGGATCAAGTAATAACAGTACTAAATCCATCACACATGTCTGCTTCACCACAGATTCTGCTTAACTCCAGCTAAGATTTAAAAAAGTGCTTTTTGCTGTATTTTCAAATTAACTACCTCTGAAACCTCCCTCCTTTGGGGAATCTATTTTAAAATTCTTTACTGGGGCGTATTAAGAATTTAATAACTTCTTTTTATTATCCATTCTCAGGATCTGGGTGTTGCTGGCAAGGGTGGTATATATAGCCCATTCCTGGTTGTCTTGATTTAATACTGAGGGGCTTGTCAGGACACTGCAGAGGGCAGTTAAGAGCCAACTATGTTGATATGGGACTGGAGTTAAACCCAGGTCAAGTAATGATGGCTGATTTCCTTCCCCAAATGACATTAACAAAATAGCCAGGGCTTCATGACAGCTAATGATAATTTTAACTTCCTATCGGGAAGTTTAAAAATTTGAATTTGGGTTAAAAATAAAACGGAAGGAAAAAGAATTCTGGGTTACTAGTCTAGTAACATAATCACTGAACTACTGTATCCTAAACTAACAAATTTAAACACAACTAGATGTGGAATGACAAGATATGGTGGGAGGTAGGAGTTTCCGACTTCTGTCCGGAGTGAGCACAATATGACAGGAGCACCAGCGATGGCGTTACTCGCCTGAGGCAAGTGTCCATTTTTGGATTATATTTGAATGTAACCCAGTGAGCTTTAGCTGCCTCAGGGACCTCCACTGCAGCTCACCTGTTCTGGGGGACGAGAAACGGTCTGGTTCCTATGCCGGCCAGCTAGCAGATTTATCCTGGGAGGTGGGGGAGCCAATCCTACACTGACAAAAAATGGCAGGCCAGCAGTAGGTGGCTAATTTTTTTTTTGATGTTTGGGTGAGCACTCCTGCTGCCCTTGGTCCCACAAGAATTCTCCCTAAAAGATTTCTGCACCTCAGGTGGAGTGCCAAGAAGGATCGCTGGTTATGTCGCTCCCCATGAAAATGGGCAGAACGTGGACGGTGCATGGTCATTTCTGCCTGAAATCGCAAACAGAGCCAGCTTAGGGCATCAAACTGCACACACGTGCAGCCTTCCACATGTGGCCAGGTTCTTCATCCAGCTCAAGCTTTGGTGTCCAAATAGTGCCTGCATTGCCCCACTCCCCTCTCCTCAATTCTCAACTGTTGACCATCCACAGGCAAGAAACAGATGACTTCTGGTTAAAAATCAGCCCCTCAGTTGCTAAAGCTGAGGCAACATATTGCATTCCAACGTAATGGGCTGCACAAATGGTACACAGACTCCACTGGCAAACTTGACATCTAGAGGACACCAACATGTGTGTCCCTCGATTTTAGTTATGGTACAAATAATTCTAAACATTTTATGCTTCTGTTTTTGTCCATGCTCTAGTAAGGAAGTGATGCACTGTTACAGGAGCCATCTAACAGATAAAGTGTTACCCTAACACTAACCCTCATGTAACCAAGGTCTCATATGCCCTCTCAGGTGATTGTAAAAGAACCCATGGCACCATTCAAAGAAGAGCAAATCAGTTCTTTGCAGTGCTCTGACCAACATTTATCCCTCAAACAACACCAATAAATAGATCGCCTTGTCATGGTCTCATTACTGTTTATGGGAACTTACTGCACTTATATGCGCTTATGACATTTGCAGCTGCTGGTGAGAAAACGCATTGAACCGGCCTGTGGTTAAACCTGGCTTCCGAGAGCCGAAGGGACAGTGCCTAAATCTTTGCACCACCCCTTTTATGATCAGTTGCCTTACCGCACTGCATCTCCCTGAAATGTTTTGCTTCAAGTAGACAGAAAACACAATTTTAAGTTGCAAAACAAATATGTTTTTAAAATGAAGTATGAATGAAATGTTAATTTTGTCGCATGTTGTATTGCAATGCTTGTGGTTAAAAAGGTTTCTAGCCATTTATAGCGATTATTGTATGGAGAAGCATATTGGAAAGCTTCCACAAATTAGTATTGGAGTTGGCCATTGACTACCCATACATGGGGCATCTACCAGCTACTTTACAGAAAACTCAGACTCAATCCAGGATGAACAATGTCAGTTCACAAAATCACAGAATCTCACAGCGCTGAAGAGGCCATTTGGCCCATCAAGTCTGCACCAACACGTGAGAAACACCTGACCTACCTACCTAACCCCATTTACCAGCACTTGGCCCATAGTCTTGAATGTTATGACGTGCCAAGTGCTCATCCAGGTACTCTTTAAAGGATGTGAGGCAACCCACCTCCACCACCCTCCCAGGCAGTGCATTCCAGACTGTCACCACCCTCTGGGTAAAAAAGTTTTTCCTCACATCCCCCCTAAACCTCCTGCCCCTCACCTTGAACTTTTGCCCCCTTGTGACTGAACCTTCAACTAAGGGGATCAGCTGCTCCCTATCCACCCTGTCCATGCCCCTCATAATCTTGGACACCTCGATCAGGTCGCCGCTCAGTCTTCTCTGCTCCAACGAAAACAACCCAAGTCTATCCAACCTCTCTTCATAATTTAAATGTTTAATCCCAGGCAACATCCTGGTAAATCTCCTCTGCACCCCCTCCAGTGCAATCACATCCTTCCTATAATGTGGCGACCAGAACTGCACACAGTGCTCCAGCTGTGGCTTCACCAAGGTTCTATACAACTCCAACATGACCTCCCTACTTTTGTAATCTATGCCCCGATTGATAAAAGCAAGTGTCCCATATGTCTTTTTCACCACCCCACTAACATGCCCCTCCACCTTCAGAGATCTATGGACACACATGCCAAGGTCCCTTTGTTCCTCAGAACTTCCTAGTGTCATGCCAGTCATTGAATACTTCCTTGTCAAATTACTCCTTCCAAAATGTATCATCTCACACTTTTCAGGGTTAAATTCCATCTGCCACTTATCTGCCCATTTGATCATCCTGTCTATATCTTCCTGTGGCCCAAGACACTCAACCTCACTTTAACCACCCGGCCAATCTTTGTGTCATCCGCAAACTTACTAATCCTACCCCCCACATAGTCATCTATGTCGTTTATATATATGACAAATAATAGGGGGCCCAGCACAGATCCCTGTGGTACGCCACTGGACACTGGCTTCCAGTCATTAAAGCATACTTCTGTCATCATCCTCTGTCTCCTACAACTAAGTCAATTTTGAATCCACCTTACCAACTTACCCTGTATCCCATGTGCATTTGCCTTCTTTATAAGTCTCCCATGTGGGACCTTGTCAAAGGCTTTGCTGAAATCCATATAAACTACATCAACTGCACTACCCTCATCTACACACCTGGTCACCTCCTCCAAAAATTCAATCAAATTTGTTAGGCATGACCTCCCTCTGACAAAGCCATGCTGATTATCCCTGATCAAATCTTGCCTCTCCAGGTGGAGATAGATTCTCTCCTTCAGAATTTTCTCCAATAGCTTCCCTACCACTGACATGAGATTCACTGGCCTGTAGTTCCCTGGCTTATCTCTACAACCCTTCTTAAATAGCAGAACCACATCAGCTGTTCTCCAGTCCTCTGGCACGTCCCTTGTGGCCATTGAGGAATTTAAAATTTGGGTCTGAGCCCCTGCGATCTCCTCCATTGCCTCCCTCAGCAGTCTGGGACACAAATCTGGACCTGGAGATTTGTCGACTTTTAAGCCTGCCAACACCTCCAATACCTTGTCACTCCCTATATAAACTTGCTTAAGAACCTCGCAGTCTCTCTCCCCGAGTTCGATACCTTCATCCTCATTCTCTTGGAAATGGGAATTGGGGATCTAGTTGGTGCAGCACTGCAGAAGTTGCCTCTCTTATCAGTCAGTTTCTAGAGCAAAACCACTCATGACTGGAGGTGTAAACAAAATTCCAAAATGTTATTTGGGTTCTGCAACACCTCTCATTCCGAAAGTTATGGGTGCAAAAAGCTGCGACAATGTTTTCATTTCACAATCTAGGCAAGGCCTAAGTGCACTGCTGAAGAACTTTCAAACTGGGCTCTGCTTGACTGTCTACGTGAACTTAAAAGATCCCATGTCGCTGTTTAGAGTAAGCCGAGTGTTTCTCCAACCAGCACCACCAAAAACAGATTAACTGGTCGTTTATTTTTGTGGGACCTTGCTATGCACAAATTATTTGGTCTGTGTGGGAATGAGGGTTTGCACTACCTGCATACGTCAGTGTTCTGGGATCAGCACAGCCGAGTATGGGCCTCAGATGGTCTGAGACAAAAATGGAATGGGTGAAATACACTCATGCATGTTTTTCATGGTCTAGGGGATGGTGGTCTGTACCTGTGTTTATAATAATACAATTAAATGGGCACTTTAGCCATGGTAACAGATTGATTAGAAGAAATTAAGATGAGCTATATGTATCATGCTGTCTCCATACTGTAAAGCTGATGTCACTTTTATGTATAAAAACAAAATAGTGCAGATGCTGGAAATCTGAAATAAACAGGAAATACAAGAAATTCTCAGTAAGTCTGACATCATCTGTGGAGAGAGGAACAGAGTTAATGTTTCAGGTCAATAACTTTTCACCAGAGCTGGGAATAGTTAGAAATGTAATAGGTTCTGAGCAAATGAAAGGGGGGAAGGTGGGAAGAAGAACAAAAGAGAAGGTCTTTCCTTCTGTGATAGGGTGGAGGGCAGGAGAGATTAAATGACAAAAGGTCAAAGTGAGTGATAATGGAACAAGAAGAAAATCAAAAGGTGTGACAAGAGGAGGTGCGAATGGTAGGACCCTGAGTAGTTGCTATATCAAAGCAAAGTAAACAAGAGAGAAACAAGAAAAGAAAGAAAAACACAACAATATTGGGCAGAGGTTGTGATCTAAAATTGTTGAACTCAGGATTGAGTCCAGAAGGCTGTAAAATGTCAAGTTTTACTGTTCCTTGAGCTTCTTTAGAATGCTTCAGGAGGCTGAGGACAGAGATGTCAGATTGGGAGCATGGTGGAGAATTAAAATTACAGACGACTGGAAGCTCAAGTCATGCTTGTGCATTGAGCAAGGTGTTCCACAAGGTGATCACCCAGCCTGCATTTGGTTATTCCAATTTAGGGGAGACCATATTGTGTGTAGCGAATACAGAATACTAAATTGAACTAGGTACACAGTAATTTTTGTTTCACCTGGATGGAGTGTTTGGGGATTTGAGTGGTGAGAAGGCAAGAAATAAACAGGTAGAGATTACATCTCCTGTGCTTGCATGTAGGAGAGGGAAGGGGTGTTGGGGGTGAATGAGGAGTTGACCAGGGTATCTTGGAAGAAAGGGTCCCTTCGGAATGCTGAAAAGGGAGGGGAGGGGAAGATGTGTTTGGTAGTGGTATCATGCTGAAGGTGGGGGAAATGGCAGAGAATGAACTGTTGAATATGAAGCTGGTGGGATGGAAAGTCAAAACAAAGGGAATGCTATCATGGTTCTCGGAGGGAGGGGAAGGGATGAGAGCAGAAGTGCATGTAACAGAACAGATATGGTCTAGAGTCTTGACATTTTTATGTGCCTATGATGTACTATGATTTAATGGTCATATTCATGGAAAGTAGAGATCAAAGGTGTAGTGAGTATAAGAATTGTGAGTAAACCACTAAATGTTGTATACATTCTGGCTGTGTGATGTGCCTGAGTACTCATATTGAATTATGAGCTCAATTAAAGACCCACTTATTCATACTGGAATCGTGAATTATGATGTCTCAAAGAAGAATGGATCCTGCTTTGTTACAACTGATGCCCATGTCGTCCTGTGTTGAAAGTAATGAAATAATTTAGAAAAGAAAGCAGCCCAACATTGCATTCCCTGCATTACAGCTAACAGCATCAAAACAGATTAAATCACCTGGAATCTTGCTGTGTCCAAATTGGCTGCCATATTTACCTACAAAAGTCACTGCATTTCAAAAGTAATTAATTGGCTGTATAGTACATTGGACATGCTGAGGATGTGAAAGGTGCAATATAAATTCAAGTTTTTTTATTTACTGTGAGAACAATATGTTTTTCTTCCATGAGTAGAATGTAAGAATAGCTGATTACTATTAAAAAGCAGGCTTGCACAAGTAGAATATCTTAGAGAAGGATCGTTTCCATGTGACAGCCTCACATCCCTCCTTCTTATAGCACATGCATTGCAGCAATGATTTTGGTGAACACTTTGGACGTCATGATCAAGAAATTCGCAGCCACCCATTTTCAGGTACAGGATGTTGTGGGCTAGCGGTTTGGAAGGGGATGTATTTGAGGGGGGAGGTCGCACATGTTATGCACCCTGTTCCAGAATGGTAAGATTCAAGGTTCCTTGGACGTAGGGCCTTGGTTTTCATTAAAATGGCGCAACACCCCACTGGCAAAGACTGGAAAAGCATTGAGTCACTGTTAGCATTGCTGTGATCCTCTGGTAAGTAGATCTGGGTCTAGGATGGCAGTCAAGGCAACATAGGTTTGGGGGTCTCCATGGATTGAGGCAATGTGGGGTCAGAGGCCTAGGTCCAGGGTCAGCCATCAGGGCCTGATTTGGGATGGGAGGTGGTGTTCTGGTAATCAGGACACGGATCGGAAAATTGCCCCTGACTTATGAAGATTTGAAAGTGTGACAAATTTCTCCTGACCATGTGTACCTGTCATCAGCAAAAACAAATTTGCATTGATATAGTCTCTTATCATGTTCTTCAGACATCCCAAACATCTTGCTAGCCAATGGATTACTTCTGAAATGCAATCACAGTTGTGCAGACAATCCGTGTTCAATGGAACGTAGAATATTGATCATGATGTATTGTTTATATTAGATGGTAGTGAAAGTCTATCTTACCATTAATGAAACAACACTGCAAAATATTTGTCAATCTGAGGTGATGTAACTTGGGAACATTGATCAGTGTCTTTTCATTGTCAGTTTTGCCATTATTTGACGAAGAGTAAAGTCTGGGAAAATTGGTGGATTTAAAGTTTTCTACTGCAAGGGATTTATCTTTGATTTAATTGTTCTGTAGTTGTGTGAAAATGTCTGCTATTCCTGACACCATAACTTTCCTTTGAAGTACAAAACATGAATCCTCTGAATGGAATTTGGACCAATAAGCAATGATCTTCCTTTATCAAACCTTAAAGCCGTTGCTATTGAAGGGTGATGAAACATTACTAGCTTTAACTGTTGCAAAACAGGAAGTATTCTATCTAACCGAGTAAACAAGAGTTTTCTGTGAATTTCACAATGCTTATCATTGGGTATGTGGAGCATTCATCAGTAAAACAAGGATGTAATCTCCAGATGGGAAAAGACTCCACATAGCAAGATTTTGTCAGACATTTCAAGGTCTGCGGAAGTTAAGTTTCACTGTCCCATGGTGTGCATTGGGATGGAACACCAACGGTGATTAGGTCTTTCACACATTTGTCTTAGATGGAAACTATATTTTTTCACAGAGTAACTTCTTAATCGCAAGCTGATGTCTTTTATGCACTAACATTAGGCATGATCCCACAGTGAAAAGGGTATTAGAAGACTTGTGCCTTGCAGAATTATCTAACTCATTGTTCAATATAACAACATCATGTCACTTTGCTCAATGGATATTCGTGATTATGAATTTAATTCAGTTTGCTTTATTTATTAGAATATCTGATTCCTCTGTTTTTTTCTCAAGTCTTGCATTGATCTTTACATTGGAGTGGTCACTGTCATGTTTCAAGAGTCATATTTTGCCAGAACAGGGACTTGGTATAATTGATATCAAAATGCTACCATTAAGTTGAATTTAGCTCACAATTGGTTAAATTTACAAATCACCATGCTGAGGGTTGCGTATGAGAACAAGATGAGCCAGTTTGTGGTATCAGAGTTTTCTACTGGAAGGGATTTGTCTGTGGTTAATGGTTTCTTGTCCTGACATGAGCGAATGTCTGTGATGCATGCTACGATAAATTTATTTTGAATCATTAATCCGCTAACTGGGATTTGAAACAATAACCTTCCCTTATCAGATCTCAAGGCAATGTTCAAAGCTATTAAAGTCATGGCGATTCTTGTACATTGTTTCAACTTGCTGCTGTTGACTTATTGGCATATAGCAGCTTCATCTCTGTTCAGGACTTCATTGTTAGCAGTTCCAGGCTTCATTTCAGGACTCATTGCCATCTGCCAGGCTGCTGGAGGGTTCAGAACATGTGGACCCTTCCAGGTATCAGACAGCCTTCCCTTACCCTGGCAATGGGGATTGTGCTCTCCGCTGGTGGCACCTCTATGCCTCCAGCTCTTTCCAGGGGTCAGTGGGGGATCTGTGTGGAATGACCCAATCAGCTGTCCGCAATTTTGTCAAGCTGGTGACAGAAGCTCTGTTCATGTGTGCATTGACTTTCATTAATTTCCGTTCAGACGATGCCAGCCAGGCTGAGTGAGCCAGAGGCATTGCAGCGATTGCTGAGTTCCCCCGCGTCCAGGGTGCAATCAACTGCACACATGTGACCATCAAGGTGCCAGCGGGTCAGCTGGATGCCTCCATCAACAGGAAGGGATTCCAATCCATGAACGTGCAGATAATGTGTGACCATTGGATGCAAATTCTGCAAGGTACCCAGGCAGCTCCCATGACGCATACATCCTGAGACACTCCTAGGTGTCGAGGCTCTTCAGTGCTCCAGCCCAACTGGATGGATGGCTGCTGGGTGACAAGGGCTATCCATTGAAGAGGTGGCTTTTGACACCTCTCCCCTACCCAAGAACAGAGGCAGAGCAGTGGTATAATAGGAGTCATGCTTCCACAAGGGCGGTGATAGAGAGGACCATAGATCTTCCGAAGATACGCTCCCAATGCCTGGATCGTTCAGGGGGTGCACTACGATACCCACAAAGTGGGTGTCATTGATCCTGGTTGCATGCTGCGCTCTCCACCATCTGGCACTGGCAAGGGGGGACCCACTGGAGGAAGAGGATCTTGAAGCAACTCCACAGGCCACTGATGATGAATCCACTAGTGAGTCAGAAGAGGAGCACGGTGAGGAGAACACTGAGGGTGTGGAGGCAGACCTCTGTAACCTCCAGGGAGGCAGGGACACCAGGGGTGCCTTGAACCAATGTTCCTTCAGCTAGGCTGCCAAATAAGCACTACCACCTCATGCCAGAGCTGCTGCTTCCATCCCAGATGTCTGCAAGGACCCTTTCCGTTGACCCCAAAGTCCACTCAGTGCCTGTGCAATTAAGTTTCGAGCCACCCACGTCCAGCCTTACATACTGGCGTACCCTGAACCACATTAAATAAAAAAGGTGAAGCATACTCAGGCCATTACGAAAAAAGAAAATTTATCTCATGTTGACAGTCAAAACAAATTACAGAACCTTCTCTGGTTTTCAGTCCCAGACCAGTAAACATAAACAAAACATTGTACAACAGAAGATCACCTGTGACCAGTCCCTCTTGTGCTCATGGTGCCTTAAACTTATGTTTGCGAGTGCTATTTCTTGGCGCTCCCCCCTTGCTGGCATTGGCATTAGAGAAGGCCTGTTCACTCTGCTGTGCTGTTGGTCTGGATGATTTTGGCGGTCGTCCTCTGGCCATCGGCGCCTGTGCTGGCCCCGCCTGAGAGGGAGTGGCCAGTGCCATGGCTAGCATCTCCCCAGTCATCGCAGCCTCATCAGATTCCATGGTCACTGGCAGAGGGGCAGAGGAGCTGCTGCCGTCAACCAGAGCGCCCTGAGAGGAGCCCACAGAGATGACAGGCAGCTCGTGCACTAATATGAGGTCGTTCTGGACCTCCCTGCTCACCATTGATGGATGAGCACCTAGCTGGGACACTAGGTGCCTCATCCATCTCCCACACGGATACTGACCACCTGAAGTCAGTGCCTGTGTGAGGGTTTGCAGGTCCGAGCACAACCCCAGGAACCCCTGATTCTGCTCCTGGACTTGCCTCTCCACAAGAGTCGCCACTCTCTCAATGGAGGAGGCAGTGCGCTCAGCCATGAGGGTCAACGCAGTGCTGATGCTCTGCATGGACTCCTCCACAATGGAGACCATGATCCTCCCACATATCTCTCTGGACATCCAGCATCTGCCACCTAATGGATGACTCCAGAGGCTCATGATCTGCCTTTGACTCAGCATCGTCCTGGTCCCCAGCAGTCTTCCGACTGCCAGCACCCTGGGCACTGTCTGCCTCCACTTGCACCCCAAGTGAGTGTGAAGTGCCCTCATTGCCGTGCTCCGACATTCTAGCTGAAGATCTAATGCCACCGAGCTGCACTGGAGCCTGGTTCAGAGAGCGGGTGTGATGCAGGTACATCTGGAGCCTGGTGGTCCTCTGGCGTCAGGGGTGGGACTTCAGGGTCCTGTGATTGGGTATGTGGTGGTAAACCTAAGGGAGAACAATGACTTGTCACTGGTCTAAGTCATCACACGGTCACTGTGCATGCCAGGCACCCTGGCGAGACCGTGGAGATCTGAATCATGGTGCCATCGTCTTTCAATGATCAATGGAGAATCCAGTTTTGAGGCTCCCATCAATGATGAGACTACACAAGAACATTTGCACCATCTGAAACTCTCACCTCTGTGCACTGCACTCTTACCTTCATCTAACACCCCAGCCTCTCTGCGGCCAGTTGGCCGAGTTGCGTGGTGCCTCTCCAGCTCCAAGGTGTCCTGCTCATATCTGGTTAGGATTAGGAGGCTCTGCCAGTTCACGACCTTTCAATGTTGTTATGGGCTGTCTTCTCCTGAAAGGACAGAGGGCGATGGATTAGTCCACTCTCTACCTGCAGCGCCATTGCAGCCTGGCCAACCCCACCTGAGGAGCACCTTGCAGGGCACATCCGAGTCATGGCCCTCGAGCCACAAGGCACTCAGTCCAAGCAGCCAGGGCTCACCCCCTTGGCCAGCTCCGGCGTCATTGACAGTTGGCACTCAGACTCTGACACCCCTGAGCTCCATGGGGGTATGGCTAGACCTTAACACTTCACCACATTCATCCAACCAACAGGGTACTCACCCTTCCTGAGCGCAGCAGATCATTAAACCTCTTGTGGCACTGGACCCAGGTGCGCCGCGCAACATCATGGCTGCTGACCAGCACTGCCACCTCCTCCCAAGCTCTTTTTGACACCCTGGGGACAAGGGTGTCTCTCCTGGCGGCCACCTCCTCCAGGAGAAAACCTCCGCTCATCAGAAAACCCGGGGGGGGGTGGGGGGTGTGTCCTCCAGCCTGGACTTTGCAGCCTTATTTGAATCCGTAATTTATAATCTCCTGTTGACAACATTGAAGATGTCTTCGTCACTGGTAGCCTTCCAGGGCATGAGTGTGCCGGCTGCCAACAGGACCCCTCCCCCACCTTTGGGGAGCCGCTGTTCATGCTCGGTGGGCCTTAATTGGCCCGCCAGCATGAAATCACGGTCAGGGGCAGATAGCGGGCAACAGCACCTTTCTCAGCCGCTCCCCGGTCAGCCGATCACGCCCGCCTGCCGAACTCAAAATTCTGCCCATGGTCTAGTTCAGTCATGTAAGATCTAGGAAGGGAGAGATATAGTGTGAACAGATCCTTCCTATATGACAAGAGTCAGAGGGGTTAGGAAAGTTACAGTATATTTTACACGTTAATTGGAACAGTATGGTATGTTTTGTTTTCTATTTTACAAGGAGGTTTATTGAAGTAAATTGCAAGAAATTGAGATTTACTGTAATGCATGGATAAGCCAATTTGTTGATTTACATTTGACCACAGGCTGGGATTTTCTGGTCCTGCCCACAAAGATTCTCGCCGTGGGCGGGACGGAAAATTTGACGGGACGGACCAACTAAAGGCCCGTTGACTTCGGACAGAAATTTCCAGTCCCGCGGCGGGCCGGACCGGAAAATCCACTTAAGTGTTCATCCCTTTACCTTGTGGAAGAATGGAGAAATGCAGCACTTCGAACATGTGCAACATTCAATTCATTGCTATGATCCTCAGTCATGCTTATGTTGGGCATGAAAAATAAACATCTGATTGTAAGGGGCATGTGATCCACTTACGAGGAAGTCTGGTGACACTGAAGCTGACAGATTATCTCATGTAACGTATACCTTAAAAGAAAAATTAACTGTGATGACAAGCTAGCTATAATTTGGAATGACATGCAATTTTAAGAATTAATAAAGAGAGTTTATCATTATTTTTGACTCTCCCCCTTTGTTATTCCTTTCTATTTGCTCTAAGTTGTTTCTCACATTTATATGCGAATTCTTTTCATTTAGATTGGTGTAACTTTCACCTTCAATGACTGGCTGATCCAATCTGCCCTTTATTGAACCCACCAATTTTCATTGCGTTGGTTTACACCAACGTGACTTTGGCCGGGATTTTCCGGCCCTGTCACGGGCAGGACCTGCCGAGGGCGAGGTGGTACCCCAGCCAGAATTCCATTGACTTGCGGTGGGACCGGAAGATCCCAGCGGCGGCAGCCGGGCACAGAAAATCCTGCCGATTGTGTGGGAGATCCACATCGCTCCACCAATTATTGTCCATGCAGTAAAAGAGAAAATTACCTACATTATTTCCAAAGCAACTACACAGACTTTAATATATTTGAAATTGTTTTCACATTAGCTGCAGTCCCTGCCACAGGAAAACAGTGGAAAGTCCCAATTTGGAAAATATCATGTGTCCTCTTGATGGCCGAAAACCACAGGTACGTGGCTACAGAACAAAAGTACCAGTTATCATTAAATCCAATAGCTTCCTGTTTAGCCAAACAATTATTACAACTCAACTCTGACAGTACTGAGGTACATTGAGTTGAATTGCACCAATCTTTTACTCCACTTTGGTCCATTCCTGTCCTTTTTAACATCACATAGACACTACTGTCATCTCCTGCCCATAGGGAACTGTCCCACTGGTTAAGAGTGAGCCTAACAGCTTCTTTTTAGGAAAAAGTGTGATAGATTTTTATCGAGAAAGGGTGTCAGTGCTCTCAGGTGACAGTCCTTTTAGGTGGAAGTGTACCTGACCTTTTAGAGGCAAGTTAAATACTCTGCCCCAGCCTGTTCCCAGCTCCAATCTGAACGTATACATTGTTTACTGAACCATGTGGAATGTAGAGCTGCTGTCTCATTGGCTTCCAGAATAAGACATCAGTTCCAATTAAAAGCAGAAAATCGTTCCAAACACTGAGAACGGAATCATCCCAGATTTACAGTAAGTGCAGTAGCGGGTGGGGAAAAGGATGTTTTACCCGCTGGACACATTGGCGAGTTTTCACACCATATCATCTCAATCCCACCTCATTAATCATGCATTCCTGAGAAACATGCCATTTCACTGGAGGGCAGCCTCCAATTCACCCGCCACATTGTCAGCTTGCCGCTTCGTCACGCCGGGCGCCATATTTAAAGTGCAGCCGCACGCACACCTCTGAGCGTATCTAGCCGATGACAGCTGCACAGAAGACATGGCCCCGAAAGGCAAGAATGCAACCCCCCCTGCATTCCTAAACTGTTGGAGCCCACCACGATGTCCTCTAACCCCGCTCTGGCAGCATTGGTCTCACCACTCTGGCTTGGGAGGCGGTGGCAGTGGTGGTCTGTGCCAATGCTGCACAGAAGAGGTTGGCCATCCAGTGCAGAAAGAGGTTGAATGATCTCGTCCGTGTCACCAGGGTAAGGGAACCATCTCATCACTCTAAACCCATACTCACAAGCCCATCACACATTCACTGGCATCTCACTCACTGACAGCTCAAGGACATCACCACTCACTCTCTCACGCACTCTCACATCTCCATCTGGCCTCATCCCCTCTGGAGACTTCCTCCTCAACCCTCTCCCTCTCAAGGCCACTTGCACAGATCAACATGTGCCCCACACACCTTGGGATACCTTTCTTCCCCAGTAATGCTCTAGCCCTCCAGCCTCTTCGCTTGCCTGAGGCCACTTCTCCCCCTTCCCCAAGCAAGTCATAGCCCTGCAGCCGTTGAAAAGCCACCTCTGCCTTACGGCTGGTCTTGTAAATAGAGACCTGCCCGTGAGCGCCCCCTAAAAGTGTTGTGGTGCTATGCCTGATGCTGATGACTGCGAGTGCTGCCTGAAGCAAGGTAGGCAAACAAGTCTCAAAGTCCCAAGCGAAGTGCAGCTCGCCAGGTGCATGTCGCTTATGTACAGTTGTGAAACACATCATTATGTTGCTCAGATGATCCAGTGTGGGGTGATGATTCCGGCCAGCTGGGCTTATAACGATATGCAAATTTACTACAATGAAGTTCCCGAATTGCGGCCCTGGGAAATGCTGCGTGCCATTTGCGGGCGGGGCTGAAGATTGCAAACTGGTTTCACAATGTGAAACCGATTTTTGGCCTTTCTGTCATTTTGTTTGCTCATGCCCACCATGACACCCGACACCAGTAGGCACGGAAAATTCCGCCCCAAGTTTTCACATAAAATTCAGATGGTTGGCATGCGTGGAATTCATGTCTGGTTTCAGATTAGCTCCATTTAAATCATGATTAGGAAATCTACGGAGCAATTTATGTCACCCTCTCTGCTGAGTTTCTTTTTATTCTTTCATGGGATGTTGGCATTACTGGCTAGGCCAACATTTGTTTCCCTTCCCTAGTTATCCTTGAGAAGGTGATGGTGAGCTGCCTTCTTGAACCGCTGTACTCCAATTGGTGCAGGTACACCTACACTGCTGTTAAAGGAGTTCCAGGATTATTGGCCCACTGACAGTGAAGGAACAGCGATATAGTTGTTTATATAAGTCAGGATGGTATGTGGCTTGGAGGAGAACTTGCAGCTGGTGGTGTTCTCATGCATCTGCTGCACTTGTTCTGTCAGGCGGTAAAGGTCACAGATTTGGAAGGTGCAGCCAAAGAAGGTTTGGTGAGTTGCTGCAGTGCATCTTTCATATGGTACACACTGCTGCCACTGTGCGTCGGTGGTGGAGACAATTAATGGGCAGAATTTTCTGCCTGTCGGGTGGGCCGGTCGGGAGCAGGCGGGGGCGGAGCCGATTGCCACCTGCGTTTCGCCATTTTACCTGAACAGGCCAATTAAGGCCCACCCAGCATGACGCACGGCCTGTAGCACTGAGCTACCTATGTGGACAGGGGGAGGAGGGAGAGTTGGGGTCTGCGCTCTTTTGCACATACGCGCGAAAGAGCGCAGAAATCTCCTTCAGGCACGGAGCTGCCTCAGGGAGATTAAGTTCATATTGAAATATTTAAATAAAGAAAGATAAAAATTATTTAGACATGTCCCCTCATGTGACAATGTCACATGAGCTGCGACATATTTATGAATTGTGACAAAAATATTTATTCATTTAATAAAACCTTCAGGAAACTTCATCCCACCTGTGGATGAGGTTTCCTGAAAAACGCGAAGGCCTCTTGGGCTTTTCGCCCACCCGCCAACCTTAAGGTTGGACGGGTAGTGTTGATAATTACTTTAATTGGTTTTTCAATGGCCTTAACAGGCCTTTGACAGTTCAGAGGGTGCGCAGCCACCTCTGGCGCATGCCCGCCAATCGAAAGATCTGAATGACGCGCAGTGACGTCGGGACGCACGCCCAATCTCACCCCCCACCCCACCCCCACTAGGGCTATCTGTACCTTTATTATCACATTCCTTAGATAATATCACCAGCTTCAACAAACACCTCTTTGTCCTTTTGTATATATCTTTTGGTTATCTCCACCTATCACTGGCCCTCTATCCAGCTCTACCTGTCCCACCCCCCCCTTAAACCAGCTTATATTTCACCTCTTTTCTATTTTTCCTTAGTTCTGTTGAAGAGTCATAAGGACTCGAAACGTTAACTGTGTTCTTCTCCACAGATGCTGTCAGACCTGCTGAGTTTTTCCAGGTATTTTTGTTTTTGTCTTAGATGATTGTCATGTTTCTTCCTGCTTGTCCCTCTCTCTGTTTTTGGCAGAACCAGTTTGGAAGATAATTTCTGTATATCCCTGGAAGGGAATCCAATTAGCATGTCTTGCATCCATTGTTGTAGTAATCCCAGTTCTTTTTCTTTCATCTCAGAAACTTTTGAGTCATTTTGAGATATAAACCAACAGGACATGTGTTTATTTCGTCCTCCACAGGGGATTCTGAGTGTCTGGTGAGATGTAACTGGCTGGGTATTATTTCCCCATAGCCCTGCAAATGTTTCCCTTTTCATGTATATTTCTAATTCCCTCTTAAAAATTAGTATTGAATTTGGCTCCATCTCTCTATTGGGCTGTGCATTACAGTTCATAGCAACTTGTTTTTAAAAAAATTTAACTCCCTGGCTCTTTTTCCAATTATCTAAAGTCTGTATTCTGGTTGTTGACCACCCTGCCAATGGAAACAGTTTCTCCTCCTTTACCCTACCAACACCCTTCACAATTTTGAACACCTCCATTAAACCTCCCCTTACCCTTCTCAGCTCTAAGGAGAGCAAACCCAGCTTCTCCAGTCTCTCCACGTAAGTGAATTCCCCATGCCTCTTCCCATTCTAGTAAATCTTTTCTCTGCTCCCTCTCCAAGGCCTCGCCTTCCTTAATAAAGTGTTGTGCTCAGGGTTGGACTCAAAGCTCCAGCTGAGACCTAATTGATATAATGGTTTCGAAAGGTCTTTCTTAGTTGTAACACAATGATTCACCAGCTGGCCCACTCCAGGGGTTGCATATTACAGGAGGGCAGAGAGCTCGCATGCCCCACCCTTCACCCACCAACCCCCCACAAAGCCAAATCGGTGGCAAGCCAACTTGCTCCATGCCAGCCCACCTGCCCCGCGGCCAATACACGCTGTGAGTGGGCTAAATAGCTTGTCAGTGGGACTTCCACCGCTCACTGGGGAGGAAGACCGGCCTTGGGAGCTGCAGGCCAACCGGATTGACTGGCAAGTCCAGCCGTCCCAGCCGCGTTAAGAGCGCATTAGTGGGCACTCCCGGGACTGCAGGCAGAAGAAGAAGGCTCATGGATCCTGGAGCCAGGTAAGTCCAGGGCGTTGGGCAGGGAGGGTTGGGCAATTTAGGGGGCAGGGGGATGGGGGGATGGGGGTGTTCGGTTTTGGTGAGCAGGCTTTGGGGTGGGTTAAGTGGCTTAGGGTGGCTGCCCCCTGATGCACAAAGGGCACCTCCCAGAAGATAATACCCCCTCCTTCCTTTCCACCTTTTTAAAAAGCTAAAAAAAATGGCCTGCCTACTCCCACCAGACTGCCCACGTCAACCGTTATGTCATGTGCAGCATATTATCTGGATCAAGTGGCTTGGTAACAAGCTTAATTGGCCCTTGATTATTTTCCCATCATCCAATGTTATGGGCCCTCTCATTAGGTCTCTCATGTTGCAATCCTGCCCGCTGTCTAAATTGGACCACAAATGCAGAGGTGGTCAATTAAGAGGTTGCCTCATGTAAAGTTGCTCTAGCAGGCACACTGAGGCCAGGCACGGGCTCAGGACCTGGTCACAATGTCAGGATCCTGACTCCTGCGAGAAAATTCAGGCTATAATGTTAAAGTCAAAACCACTGTATTTGTGACAAATACCACATTATGACTTCCTCAGTTATGACTGAGGAAGTTACATATAGGCCTGACTGACGAGGGAGCAAAAATTGCTGGATATATCCAACAAATTTCTCAACATCTGACTGCATCAAGGCAGTCTAATGTTTTGAGTGTGAGCAGTACTAATGGAGAAAATGATAACCCATTTCTTTTCTGTCAAATGCTGACTGAGCTTCTGCACATTTTCAGCAATTTCTGTTTTTATTTTAGCCTCCCAGCTTTTCAATTTCTCTTTTAATCTGAATAAGTCACCCTGATTTTGATGCAGTAAATACAACGCTTATGGTTGTGAGTTTTAGTTAGCTTTAGAAACATAATTAGCTGAAGCCTGCTCTCTTTTTACCTACCTTAGCTTAGTGTTCCCTTATCTAACAAAACTCTATCAGTCTGGATCACGAATGCTTCAATTGTCTGAGCATTCACAGCCATTCCAGACTTTTACTATCCGCTGTGTGAGAAGAAGATTTCTGATCTCTCCCCTCTATAACCTAATCTTAAAATTATTGTTAGGTCTCCTCGTTCTTGATTTCCCCACTTGAGGAATTTGCTTCTTGCTTCCTGTCCTATAGGATTGTTACATATTAAACACCTTGATCAGATCACCCCCCCAATCTATTAAACACCTCAACCAGATCCCCCTGGATTCTATTAAACACCTCAACCAGATCCCCCTGGATTCTATTAAACACCTCAATCAGATCACCCCCCCACCCCAAATGTATTAAACACCTCGATCAGATCGCACCCCCCAAATCTATTAAACACCTCGATCAGATCACCTCCCCAATCTATTAAACACCTCGATCAAATCCCCCCAGATTCTGTTAAACTTCTCAATCAGATTACTCCTCAATCTATCAAATGCCTCGATCAGATCCCCCTTCAATCTATTAAACACCTCGATCAGATCCCCCCAGTTTCTATTAAACACCTTGATCAGATCACCCCACAACTGTTAAACACCTTGGGTGAAATTTTACGGCAGTGGGATTTTACATTCCCGCCAAAGCCAATGAGGTTTAGAACGTCTCGCTGCATTTTACAGCCCCGCCCCGCCGAAACGGGGCCATAAAATTCTGCCCTCTGATCCGATCACCTCCAAATCTGTTAAACACCTCGATCAGATCACTTCTCAATTGCACATTAGGGATTAATTATTCTGCTTTCAAAATTTCTTCTCTCATATCACATTTTCTACAGAATTACATAGGTGCAATGCAGTTAAAAAAAAGCAGAATGCACAAAATCTCCAGCTCAGTGATCCTTTATTCCACTGGCGCCAAAGCTATAAATATCTTCATCAAAAAAAACTTAACTTAAAGAAACAAACTCCTTCCAATGAGATGACCATTGCCTGGCACTCCAAACATATTAAAAAAATTAAGTGCTCAACTGCTTGGCCCAAATCAGCCATGTTGCAGACTCGGGTGTTGAACATGGTAGCAGGGATGCCTTGCGTTCAGCAGGATGATAGGTAGTGATCCTGAACCTCTCTCTTTTATCTCCTATCCCCCCCTCTTTGTAAAATAGGTTTGGGGTTAAATCTGGATTTGAAGCGCAGCAAAGATACAAAGTTGAGAGCCAGCACTCTGGCAGCAGCTACCCACCAACACATGAGCCAGATTACCTTGCTGTGCAGACCACAAAGGGTACCTTTTGCACTGCAGGGCTTCTCAAGCTCAAGGGGATTCCTTGCTGTCCAGGCTGTTTTCCTTGGTCCCTAGCAGCTGGATGCCTGCTCCAGTTTTTCTCACCAGTGCTCCAGGCACTGACATGAATGAATGTCACCATATTTCCGCTCTCTCATTAGAGAGAGACAACTGGTGGTGAGTTTAATCTGAGGGTCACCACACCCAGGCAAGGCGTAAGGTTGAGAAGGCAGGGCCTCCATGGATGACCTCAGCTGGTACAGGAATTGAACCCACACTATTGTCATCACTCTGCATCATAAACCAGCTAACCATTCTCTCTGGCCTCTGCTTCTTCTGCCCTCGCTGCAGTTCGTTCCTCGTGGCCTCTGGCTCTGCCCACATGAGCCCACCAAAGACACTGCCCTCTCTCATGAAGAAACCTACAGGCTTCGCCAAGTTCCCTTCCCTTGTGCTCTCCCCCACTATTGCCACCTGCTGGAGATGATGAGGTCGACAGCCACCGCAGCACCTGCAGGGCCCAGTGCGAGTCAGGAAGACAACAAGACCTCCCTGTTACATAGAATTTACAGCACAGAAACTGGCTATTCAACCCAGCCAGTCTCTACTGATGCTTGTCCTCCATGTGAACTCGTGTCTAGTCCCAACTGTCTACCCTGTTCCCATATCCCTTTCTATTTACCGTCAACTATTATGTTTAAATGTTGAAATGCTGTCTTTTTCAATCGCTAAGTTTGGTCGTGCATTCATAATCCTCTTTCTCCTGCTCTCTGTTCTAAATCTTGTGGGTTTAATTTTATCTCTGTGTCTCCTCATTCTAGACACCTTCACTGGTGGGAACCAGTCTGATTTGATGAGGATAATCTTTCGAGTTATCAACAGTCACAGATTGTAACTCCTTCGATTATATTCACAGTTCTTGGTTTTCCGGGAGTGGGACATGAACCCACAACCCTCTGATTCAAAGGCGAGGGTGCTATGAACTGAGCCACAGCTGACACCTCCGATTTGATGAGGATAATGTACAGGTAAGATATTGTGGTAAATTGGCTGCAGTGTGAGGCAATGATTTATGGTAGCATTAGCATACAAGAGCAAGGAGACTTATCAGCCCTGTGCATGTTTTCATTTTCTAGGATTACCAGGGGAGGCTGTTTTGGATGCAAGCTGAAGGAGAGGGTTTTTTTTATATAGTGGGAATGGATTGAGATGTAATATGAGTGAGAGGAGAGTGCATAGGTGAATAAGTGTCATTCGGGGGTTTTATCCCCAGACGTCTTACATTGGGCATCGGGCATTAACATTGTCCGATAGGAAATATTCTCCTTCAGTTGAGCTAGGTTTGGGGCTATTTCGTGGGTGAGAAGGTTCTTCTTTTATTTGAGCGCACCAGTTAGGTGCTCTGGCTGATGCTTTCCATTCCTGTATCCATTGGCCCAGAATTCCTACCCAAGCTCCAACCCATTCCCCTCCCTTGCCATCCCTCCGCTAAAGTGAATGAGTGGACAACCCTAACTTCTATATCTGTTTCTGAGATTGGGTTTAACCTTATTTTACGGTCTGATATTTCTGCCTTGATTACTGTTTCCACAAACAGTAAAGTTGCTCCTTTCTCTTCTCTCTGTAATGTGGTTAAGTGATTCACAGTGACACAATAGGTTGAATTCCATTCTTATTACATGGGTTTCCAAGATTTTAATCAGTGTTCTTGGAATTCAACAATTCCATTCAGTTTTCCATGTAATTGTGGTAACTTGATTACATCAACCTGACTTGGGAATATATTACCTCTCCTCTACTGTTGCTGGGTCAAAAAAACCTGGAACAGCACTGTGGGTGAACTTTACACCACATGGACTTCAGTGGTTCAAGAAAGCAGCTCACCAAGGGCAATAAGGGGTGAGCAACAAATGCTGACCTTGTCAACAATGATTACATTACATGAACAAATTTAAAAAATGAATGGTTCATTGATGTGAATAGATAATATGGCCTCCTGGATCACCAATGGAAATTGTCTGAGTGGAGAGGTTACTGGTTTTCAACCTGCCTAATGCTACCACCAGGCAAGGAATATCTCAAACCAACTGAAGATAAAGAAATGGGCTAGACTTATAAAAGGTATTTCATAAAATCTCACATGAAAGGCTACTAGTTATTCTCAAAGCTCAAGGTTACAAGTATAAAATTGGCTGAAGGTTAGAAAACAATGGTATTTGTTTGGGGAATTATGTCAGGGTGGGGCGAAGGACTGAATAGGATCTCCCAGTATTAGGGGCATTTTCTAACTTCCATAAACAACTTGGGCCATGATTTCCCAGTTGGCGAGCGGGGGGCGGGGCCCGCTCGCCGACACATAAAATGACGCGGGATGGCATCAGGCGGAACTCCCAACGTCACCCCGCTTCTTTCAATTTTCAGGTCGGCGGGGGCTCAGCCGAATCAGCGCTGCCGACCTGTCAATAGCCTATTGAGGCCATTTAACAAGTAATTAACATAATTAGTGGACTTGCCCGTCCAACCTGAAGGGTGGCGGGCAGGCCGGCAGCCCTGGCGGGCTTCAGGAAAAGCATGAAACCTCATCCATGGGCGAGATGAGGTTTCATGTAGGTTTGCAAAAATTTAATATAAGTGTGACCAAAAGTGATGGACATGTCCCAACTCATGAGGGGACATGTCAGGGAATTTTTTTTTTTCTGTTTTTATCATTTTTTAATGTGGAGCCTATCTCCCTCACGGAGATGAGTGCGCTCTTTTGTGCTCATGCGTGAAAGAGCGCACTCTCAGCTGAGGGAATTCCCCCCTGCCCACACAGGGAGCGCATGGCGCTTCCTTGTGGACGTCACGCTGGGCGGGCCTTAATTCTGCCCTTGGAGAAGTTTGATGAAAATTGATCAAATTTGTAGATACTACTGGACTGGTGAGTTTAAAGGCCAAGAAATTACAAGATGACATAGACAAAGAAATATGAGTGTTCAGAATAAGAGGCGATGAAATAAATTTAGAGAAAGATTTGCATTTATATAGTGACTTTCATGGCCTTATGACATCCCAAAGTGCTTTACAGCCAAAGAAATATTTTTTTAAGTATAGTCACTGTTGTAATGTAGGAAACACAGCAGCCAATTTTCGCACAGTAAAGTCCCATAAACAGCAATGTGATAATGACCCTACAATCTGCTTTAGTGATACTGATTCTGTGATAAATATTGGCCAAGACACTGGGGAGAACTTCCCTACTTTTCTTCAAATAATTCCATGGGATCTCTTATGCCAACTTGACAGGTAGACAGGGCCTCAGTGTCATATCCCATCCAAAAAGACAAGTGTAAATGAAGGAAAATGGAAGGCAGATGTATCCACAATGCTGAAAAGGTGAAAGATGAAGTTGAAAGAAGTCAAGGAGCTTTGGTAAATTTGGCACTCAATGTGCCTAATCAATGCAGACCAGCACTTAACAAAACCCCAAAGAATATACATAACTAGTGCAATAGGATGAGTCAGGAAAGCAGTGCTAAATCTCTACAGAAACAAAGGAGGATGTTAAAAGTATTGAAAGAAGTCAGAGAAGAGCCAGGAGGTTGACCTCTGGCGTTAGGAGTGTGGGAAATTAAACTCGGACTTTTCAGCCTGGATAGGAGATCTCTGACAGGTGATCTTGTAGAAATAGATGGTAAATGGTATGGTTCAGATTAATCGAGATAACAGTTTTAAATTAGATTGTAAAAATAGGACAAGAGGACACAAGTTCAAATTAATCAATGGCAAATTTAGGATTAGCATCAAGAAGTTGATCACCACATTAAAAAGTGACTAACACTTGGAATGGACTCCCAGATAGAGTAATGGAGGCGAAAGACCCAGGGCCATTTAGGAAGCAATTAGATGCAGAAGTACTACACTATAGTTTTTGTGTGTGGATAGTTTAAGATGGGCCAAATGGCTTTTGTGATCTGTAAGAATCTTTTGAAGGAAGGTTTGCAAGAATGAGAACAAATGTTCTGTAAATTTGCATCTAAAACTACTTACACTGTTTAAAAAAAAAATTTCAGGAAATATAAAAGTAATGCCAAAGGCAAGAAAAGATTGAAGGCTAAGATTATTTTTAGAATAAATCCAAACTTAATTTCTGATTCAACACAAGGAAAGCTGCCAGAATTTTGCCTACATTTTCCTTCTGTCAATGATTGAAGTCTAGTACACAACAGAACACTGATCTGTAAACATATAAGAATGACATTCAGAGGATAGGGAATAAAAGTATTCATCTTGTGAATGCATTAAAACTTAATTATTACAAACACTTTGAATTGTTCTGTACTGTTTATTATAGACTGTGTTCATTTTTCACCCAAACTTCTTGGGCAACCTATTTACTGAAGATACTCTTAATGATGTTATCTTCCTTTAATAGGATTTCTGACCCAAACTGAACCAGGGATAAATTGAGAATTGACCTAGTTTGAATTATTTCAATTCAGAAGGTGCTTCCTTTTTTATTAACTGGCACCTTGGTATATGTCGAGGAACTGAAATCCTTCACCGTTAGCTTGCTATTGTGGCATAAGTGGCAGCATTCCTATTTCTGAGTCAGAAGCTTTTAAGTCTCACTCCAAGAGATGAGCACAAAATTAGGTCTGACATTCCAGTGCAGTACTGAGGGAGTTCTTAACGGTTGGAGGTGTTGTCTCTTGGGTGAGATATTAAACTGAGGCCCCATCTGCCCTCTCAGGTGGATCTAAAAGATTCCATGGCACTATTTTTAAGAAAAGCATGGGAGTTGTTCCTACCAATATTTCTCCCTCAATCAGCAACACACAAGCAGGCTATCTGATTGTTATAGTGTTACTGTTTGTGGGAGCTTGCTATGCGCAAATTGGCTGCCATGTTTCCTACATTACAATAGTAGCTACAGCTCAATTGTACTTCATTGTTTTGCGACATCCAGTGGTAGTGAAAGGCGCTATATAAATGCGAGTTTTAAAAAATCTTTACTATTGCAAGTGCCGAACATCCTGGCATTTTTTAACATTAAAGTAAGCAGTGGTTCCCAGTGAGATTTAAATCGTGGGACATCTGGTATAGTTGGAACATTTCTGATTTCCAGAAGCCCAGTGTGGAGGATGGAAGATAAGAAAAGGAATCTGATTTTATATGATCAAATGGTAAATTTGAATAAGGAATACCATTCGGTCTCTCATAGATCATCCATCCTACACCCTAACCAGGCTCCAATTGCTCCATATGTTTGTTGAAGTCACAGCTACCATCACTCTCTGGGTCACATGTCCTAACTAGGAGACTACTGATGATTTCTAATGAACTGATAACAATATCACGAGTGGAAAATTAAAATCATGGTTGCCGTGCCCTTTAAACAATAATTGTCACACTCCCAATGGCCCTCAGGCCTGGTAACATCGGCTGCGAATTTTAACATACTCCTCCGTTGAATTACTGACTCACATCGAATGAACCTATGCAATTAATGGCACAAACTTGCAAAAGGCAGCATCGGTCATCCATCATTGGAAAGAACGGGCGGAATTTTCCGTGCCCACTGGCGGCGGGCGTGATAGGTGGCATGCGCAGAAAATATGGCGGGACCTACTTCACGACAGCATGAAGGCAGGTCGCAATCTTCCGCTCAGCCCGCCGATGGCTGGCTGCATTTCCCGCCATCAGTCGGCGGGGAGCTAATTGTAATACATTAGCATATAATTAAAAGGCCATCCCGCTAGGCTCTTGGAAACCCACTGTATCGTCCGTCCACTTCAGCGGGAAAGCACGCCGACATGTTTCACAACAACTCGCAGGCGACGTACACTTTGGGGGAGCTGAGGTGAGTGAACAGCAGCATTCACCACAGCTCACTTGTTATTTACAGATCTCAGGGGCGCCGGGGGTGGGGGCAGGGGAAACTGATGCCCGGCCCTGCAGGCAACTGCTGAGGGGTGGGGGTGTCTGGGGGCAAGTGCTGGCCAGCCTCGGAGGCGACTGCCCTGGTGGGGTGAGGGCGGGGGGGGGGCGCGGGGGTCAATTGCTGCCCTGGAGCTGCATCCCGTGCACAGGCAATCGAGGTGGGGGGCAGGGTAAGCAAGGGAAGCAGCCACGCATTAGGGACACCTGTATAAACTGACCGAGCCTCTGCAACTAAAACAGATCAGGCACAGCCAGAGTGATATGATTGGGGTCAGGCTCCTAGCCTGCCCGCCCATGCAAGCATTGTGGAGATACCAAAGGGCCACCAAGTGCTCCATACCTTGCCCACCAACCCCCCACCACCTGCCCCGGCACACACTTCCAATCTGCCACCACTTTATTGGACTGCGGAGCAGTTGGACTGCACACGTTGTACAATCTCCTCACCAATGTTGGCCATGTAGCAGTCACTGCTGGAGGTGCTCACAGCCCTTTGCAATCTCAGCATCCTAGGTTTGGACCAGTGACCCCAAGTCGCAGGTTGACAGGGCAGCCATGCAGCGCACTCATCTCTGGCCATCCAAGGGGTGACCAGCATTCTCCGGGAAGCATTAACGGGCAGTCACACAGGGCCAGGAAAGGTGCTAAGGACAACCATGATAACCACGTCTCTCTCTCTTTCATGCTGCAGGAGGACCATGTCAGGATCATGGAGCCTGGTGACCTAACTGTATGCCTGATGGCCTACAGAGAGCAGAGAGGACGGAGGAGAGAGCGACTGAGGCACCTGGCCACGCAAAGGCAGGAGCAGCAACCTCATGAAGAAGGGGCAGCAGGGGCTCCCACACACACTGCCCAGGAGCGACAGTGAGCCATAACTGGTCAGCACCTAGCGACACCCCAGGGTTTATAGATATCACCTGCCATTCCTGCAGATGACTGAAAACCAGTGTCACCGATGACTGAGCATGTCTAGGGACCTGGTGGCTCACATCTGCCACTTACTGCAGGACTTGGCGCCAAGGTGACATGGAGGGTATCCACTGCCAGTGGCTGTGAAAGTGACCACGACGCTCAATTTCTATGCCAGTGACTCCTTTCAGGGCTCCACAGGTGACCTCTGTGAGATTTCACAATCTGCCACCCACAAATGCATCCATAAGGTCATGGATGCCATCTTCTCCATGGCACACAACTTTGTGCATTTCGCCTGGGACCGGGACAGCCAGGATGCAAGGGCCATTGGATTCGCCCTGATCTTGGGATTCACACAGGTATAGGGTGTGATTGACTGAACTCATGTGGTGCTAAGGTCTCCATCGCTACACTCAGTGGACTTCACCAACCGCAAGGGCTTCCACTCACTGAACGTGCAGCTGGTATGTGACCACAAGAAACGCATCCTGCAGGAGCACGCACTGTTTCCAGGGAGTGTGCACAATGCCTACAGCCTGAGTCGCTCGCAGATCCCTGCAGTCTTCCAAGGTCCACAGAGGCTGCAGGGTTGGCCCCTTGGGGAGAAGAGCTACCCACAGAGGCCGTGGCTGATGACACCCGTGCAGCGGCCTCAGACTGCAACAGAGCGACGCTATACTGAGACTCATGCAGCAGCTCACAACTTGGTGGAGCAGACCATCGGGATGCTGAAAATGCGGTTCCGGTGCCTGGACCGATCTGCTGGAGCCCTGCAAACAGTCCACAGAGGGTGTCACGCATCATCGTCACCTGCTGCGCCCTTTACAACCTGGCACTGCAACAGGGAGAGGAACTGACTGAGGAGGAGATGGAGTAGCTGCACGTCTCCTCTGATGAGGAGGACACTGACGGGGATGAGGGTGAGGGGGTCCTTGGAGGTGACGATGATGGGGATAAGGCTCTCTCACTAGCCAGATGAGGCAAGGACACTTGGGAGGCCCCATAGCTTCTGGATTTGTGGAGGATGATGACAACATACAGTGAGGTGTCCCCATAGATCCTCACATCGCAGTTGTGAAAGTTTGACGCCAGTCTGGCATATCTCAACGTCAATTCTGACAGAATGCTCCTGTCACGGAGATGCAGTGGAGACCCTAATAGTCGCTCGATTGCAGGAGGATGATGACAAAATGCAGTAAGGACACTCCATAAATCTTCACATAGCCTCTGAGAATGTCCGACTCCTGTCGACAAGGGCAGCTCACTTGTGCTCTGTGATCAGGGCCATCTCAGAGGTGCAGCCATAAAACTGTAGACACATCTGATGCTGTGTCCGCCTTCAGCACTTCAGCCCTTCAGGAGCTGGTGCACAGCATCACTGGTCGCAGATGCTGGTGTGATGGGGGCCACAGAGAGTATGAGAGAACTCTGTGGTGCCTGCCCACTACATTCTGGCAGCAATGACCAGCACCGCCGAGGTGCAGGCATCAGTAATGTTTCCAGGGAGTGTGAGGCTGGACCATCACTGTGGTCAGAAGGCTGCACAGAGCACAGGGAGGAGGCCCTGGACTGAGACACCTGCCTTTTATCTTGTGCAGAAAGGTTTCATATCTGAGTGACAAGAACTTTGCTCATCAGAACAAGGAGCCACAGGCAGGGAGACATTCTTGGGAGTTTTTTGACAATAGTGAACATTATATGCAAGTAATTAACACCCATGCCCAGGCTCTGTTTTCAAATTCTGTGAAAACTTTTAATTCCAGCATCCCTCCACCTGTCTGTGACCTTTCCCTCCTGTTGTGAGCCAGTTTGTTCTGCATGGATAGAGATGGGGAGAGTGTATCAGGAACCTGCCAGGCCAGATGATAGGTATGCCTGGCCTGTGTGGGGGGGGCGAGTGGCCCCATGGGTGGGATGAGGACAATGATGGTGTGTGTGAAAGAGTGAATGGTGATGCCCTTTGCACTGGCAGTGTGTGAGGGCCCTGTGGGTGTGTGATGGGTTTCTGAGTGTGTGAGTTGGGAGTGGTGAAAAGAGTGACTTACCCTGGCGGAATGGAGGAGATCATTTATCCTTTTGTGGCACTGGGTGGCTGTCCTCTTCTGAAGGGCGTTGGCGCTGACCACCGCTGCCATTGCCTCCCAAGCCGGGTTGGTGACATTGCTGCCCATCCTGTGGCCAGAGCAGGGCTCCAGGACATCCCGGTGGGCCTCCAGCAGTCGCTCGAGGGACCTGTCGTTGAAGCTGGGTGCTGCAGTCTTTTTGCCTTTGCAGGCCACGTCTCCCAGGCAGCGGTGGTGAGTTGGTGGCGATGAGCGCTTTGCTGGCAGCTGCCTTTTAAAGATGGCGGCCGGTGTGTTGCAACAGCAGGGTGATGGCGAGCGGGCGTATGAGAGCCTGCCTGCAATGGAAACGGCATGTTTCACGGGAGTGAAAATATAATGAGGCGGGCTTGGGAGGTGTGAAAACCCGATATTTTCATTGACGGGTAGGACTCCATTTTACCCGCCTGCTATTGCACTTAGTGCAGTTAGGGGGAAATTCAGCCCAACATGTTTGATCAGTGCACTGAAACTGGAATAATACTTGGATAGTCAACAAACACAAATCAATTTGAAAACCTAAGACGCTGGGTCAGAAATCCTGGAACTCCCTCCCTAACAGCACTATGGTGTTCCTACACCACATGGACTGCAGCGGTTCAAGAAGGAAGCTCACCACCACCTTCTCAAAGGCAATAAATGCTGGCCAAGCCAGTGACGCCCATATCCTATAAATGAATTTTAAAAACGCTTCTAAATCTATTCGCCATTAAAAATAATGTGGCAACTGGGAGTAACCATTTATAGTTTTTATTTCTATGCTAAATAATGTCTCTAAGGCTGCTTTCCTTTGCTCTTTCCTCCTTTGCCAGTAGGGGGAGATCACACACAAAACAGGTTTACAAGTTCCTACCATACACTCCTTTGTTTGAGTCACAGGAATTTCTTATAAATATATTACATATGACAGTTGTTGAAGTAGCTTCTTGTTTTAAATCATATTAACATGTATGTCCCTCACAGGCCCCAGATGAGAGCTGTGTTCATTGCTAGAAGTGTCCTCCTACACACACCACCAGCACACAGCTCCATGGGGTCCACTAACTGGTGTAAGAGCAAACTGTATTCATCAGCTCCTTGAGCTCGCAGGGCTGCTCAAGGACTTGATTATAGGTTCCATCCCTCTCTGAAAGCAAATGAAACTTTTACAAGTTGAGCTTTATGTGAAGGCTTCAAGTTTGTTTTGGTGCATTCACACTAACCTAGAATGAGGGGGCCAACAACTAATACAACAGCTAATACAGCCCTTACAAAGACGGCAATTGAAAATGTAAACCCCTTATATATTTAATTTGGCATGTGGAAAACTTATTTCATTGAAAACCCATTATTAGTGCCTGTTAATGTCATTTGTGGCTCATTTGGTAACACACTCACCCCGAAGCCAGAAAGTTGAGGGTCCAAGGCCCACCTCAGAGACTTGAAAGAACAATCCAGGCTGAAACCCCCAGTCAGCTCTGAGGCAATGTTCCAGTGTCATTCAGGTGAGATGTTAAATGAGGCCCCGTCCCCCCCTTCTCAGGTGGATGTAAAGGATCCCATGGCCTATTTGAAAAGCAGGTGAGTTCTCCTGGTGTCCTGGCCATTTTTTAATATAGCAACCCACATCAGTAAATATCTGAATAGCTTGTAATTTATTTCAGTGCTGTTTGTGGGAGCTTGCTATGTGCAAGTTGGTGCCTACATTACAACAGTTACTATGGGCTTGATTTTTCCCAGGGGCTTTGGGGCCCTGACGCTGGGACCAAATGGGGGTCCCGAGTCCGCACTTGCCAGCTGTGAGAACGGTGGTGTAATCTTCCGGGAGGTGGTCTCTTCATAAGGGCGGTGAGTGAGCTCCCAATGCTGCTGGCCCAATCAGAGGGCCGACAGCTCTGGAGACCCGGCAGCTCCACTGAGAGAGGTGGGCGGTGCTGAGGCAGATTGGGGACCACGAGGGTGTCCCAACATGGAGGCATGAAAACAAATGAATAATTATGAGGGCCAAAGCCATTAGGCACCTCAGCGTGGAGGAAAAACTCATCCAGGTCCAATGGTTTCCCCACATGTCACAGGGAGGTCACCTGCATTCAGCTGGCAGTGTCTGCATTTGGCGCAGGGGTGGTGGTGGCGAGGGGGGGTCACAAAATCAATTCTAATTGAGGCCGTAACCATCTTAATTCTTATTCCCAGCCAATCAACAGGAATGTGTCTGGGAGCCATCCCAATGTGGCTCCTCTCTTTTCCCACCCACGGCACCTCTGCCTCCAAGCCTGTCATCCCAGGGCTGGGAAAATTCCACCCTACACTTCTCAAAATTTGTGAAACACGTTGAGGCATCCTGAGGCTATGAAATTCACTGCATATTTCCAACTTCTTTCTTTCTTTCTGGCAATTGAAAGGAGCAGGAGTTGTGAAAGGAGATTAAAGTCTGCAATGAAGCACAAACTGTGAACAATCATCTCATATTCACTTTGCCACCTCATCAATAATTATTTTATGAGTGACAGTGGGGAGGTTCACTTTAAAAGAATGAATAATTTCCACAGCATTATGACTGGGGAGTATAACACATAAAAATTCCAATGGATACGGGTACTTCTGAAGTATGCCATAAAGGGATGAGCCAGGAACTCACCATTACAGAAACTTAAGCAAAATACTGTTGATGCTGGAAATCTGAATTAAAAACACAATCTGGTGGAAATACTCATAGGTCTTGGAGCATCTGTGGAGAGAGAAAGGGTTAACTTTTCAGGTTAATGTTCTAATGAAAGGTCATCAACCTGGAATGTTAATTCTGTTTGTCTCTCCACAGATGCTGCTTGATCTTCTGAGTATTTTCTGTTTTATTAAAGATAGTTGTCAGGAGAACAGCTAGTACTTCATAACAAAAGAGTTGGGAGAGAGGAAAGAGTGACCCAAACAAGTTGGATATATCCTGCCTGAAATTGGTTTGATTTGTTTTCTCACTGTAACAAGTCCTGTGAGAATTACTTCTCCAGTGACAAGTCTGTAGGTAGCATCATACTGTGACATGATAGTCTATAAAATGATGGAGTGAAAAGTCGTAGCCATATTATTCACTAAATACTGAGCTCTCAGTCTTGGTTAGGATGTTGCATTGCAGATACACTGCATTTGAATTCCAATCAAAACTATGGACCAGCTCCTGTTGCAAAGATACACTCTTCTATGGATAAAAGATCTCAACTTAGTGGGGAAACATTTCCAGCCCCCGCAAACCTCCTGTCATATGATAGACACATGCATGTTTTTATAGGCAAGAGTGGAGAATTCTACAGTCCAGATCAATCTTGTTCTATAATGTAAAGCCAAGATTAAAAAAAGAGGATGCCAGCAGAATGAAATTTCTAATAAGCTCCTTTAACTGAGTTTAATCCTTTCCCCAAAATAACTGTTGAGCAGTCCACAAATCCTTTATGTATTTTCCATTTTAAAAATACTCTCACTAGATAAATGCAGGTGATTGAGTGTGATGTAAAATGACACAACATTAGAGAGGTTAAATTAATATTTTCAATCGGAAAAGATGATTTTTTTTTACAGTACTTGGTTGTGCTATCAACTTCTTACATACCTCTGCATTTCTTCCAAATTACCATAGTAGTGATTTGGCAGGTAAATATTTTAATCCATTTTCACAGGATCAGAAACAGATTGACCTAGTCAGTTGTGCAGACAGCAGATCACCACCACTTTGAAGGCTGACAAAATAGATAAATGAAGTCCATTGTTCTAGATATTAAACATATAGTTTGTAATGGAGCTGCATGAGTTATGCTTATAATAAAGCTGTCCAGGTTATGAATCATAGAATGGTTACACCACAGAAGGAGGCCACTTAGCCCACTAAGTTCATGCTGGCTCTCTGCAAGAGCAATTCAGCTATGATTTTTGCATAAAAAATAGTATCCTCATGTCACTGTTTGTTCTGCTGCCATCACCTTAAATCAGTGGCCTCCTCTTCTGCACCCTCCCACCAAATGAACAGTTTCTCCCTATTCACTCTGCCCAGAACCCTCATGGTTTTAAACACCTCTATCAAATCTCCTCTCAACCTTCTCTTCTGAAGAAGAACAACCTCAACTTCTCCCATCTATCCATGTAACTGAAACCTCTCATCTGTGGAGCCATTCTTGTAAATCTTTTCTACACCCTCTCTAAAGCCTTCACATCCTTCCTGAAATGTGGTACCTAGAATTGGATGCAATACTCCAGTTGAGGCTGAACCCTGTGTTTTGTAAAGTTTCATCATAACTCCCATGCTTTTTGTACCCTGTTCTTTGATTTATAAAGCCCAGGATTCCCCACGCCTTTTTAAACATTTTTTCTACCGCCCTCACCCTGCCACCCTCAATGATTTGTGCACTCATACCCTCTGTTCCTGAACCCCAATGAGAATTGCGCCTTTTAGTTTATATTGCCTCTCCTTGTTCATCCAAGGAGATGCTGGTGGAATGGGTCATTCCATTGAACCAATATGTATCACTTAACACTTCTCCGCATTAAATTTCATCTATCAGGTGTTGACCCATTCCACCAGCCTGTCTATGTCCTCTTGAAGTCTATCTCTATCCTCCTCTCAGTTCACTGTATTTCCAGGTTTTATATCATCTGAAAATTTTGAATATGTGCTCTTACACCCAACAAATCAAAGTCATTAATAAATGTCAAGAGAAACAGTGGTCCTAGTCTTGACCCCTGAGGAAACCACAGTATGCCTCCAGACCGAAAAGCAATGGTTCACCACTACTCTCTGTTTCCTGTCACTCAGCCAACTTCACATCCACGTTAACACTGTCCCTTTTATTCCACGGCTTTCAACCTTGCTGGCAAGCCTGTTATTTGGTACTCTATCAAACGCCTTTTGCAAGTCCATACACACCATATCAACCAGACTACCCTCATCAAACCTCTCTGTTACCTCATCAAAAAACTCAAGTTAGTTAAACACAATGGGCCGGATGACCTTTAAATATGGTGAGCTGGTTCAGATTCAGAAGCCCCATCCCCATTACTGACAGAAACCATTTTCACCGGTAGGGGTAAGGAGGCAACACTCAGTGATGAGTTCAAACAGACTCTATTTTTTCACTCTACGAACTGCCTTAACCCACAGTTTGGGAGTCACAAATTGTTAGAGTAGATATAAGTGCTTGTGAAGGGCAGATAAGGTCTGTAGGACTATCAAGCTGTGAAGTTAATTAAATGCCCAGCCCTTTAAAGATTAAAAAAAAATCACTGCCTGTGTCAGTGAGAGTTAAAAAAAAGTACCTGTCCTAGCTGTTCAATAGCTGTTTGTTGACATTTTCCCCAAGGGCTACCATTATGTCGTTATTAATGCTTCTCTACTTTCCACAACTTACAATTATCTCAGCAGGCATTCCCAATTTCACAGTTTGATTGTCAGCTCAAAGACATGTAATCCTTCAATAACCTCTTTGATGTGGGGTTTTGGATACAAGTCTGTTTGAGTGTATAACAAATGAAGTACTTGAGGACATTTAAAGGTTTTGACTGGACTTTTATGAATGGGCATTTTTAAAAAAATATAGTGAAGGTTGTAATAGATATGCAGGCCTCTATTTTATTTCATTTCGACATGGCTCCTGATATCTGCCATGGATGGCATAAGTTGGCAAGGGGGCTATAAGAAGCCATGGGGGTGAATGGAGAGAATGGGTTAGCATGAGTTGGCATGGGGAGTGGGTGGAGAGATGGTAGAGTGGGAGGGATCAAAGCTAGAGAGCCTAAGAGTTAATAAAAAAGCTGGGACAAAGTTCCTGAGAGCTTAGGTGGTCCTATTAAACAGCCCACCATGGCACACAGCAGCCATAGCGACTGCTTCCAATCTCTGTCCGGGTCAGAGCTCCATCCCACTCCCGCCACCACTCCCCACCCCTGCCCCCCCAATCTCACAAGATCGAAAATCGGGTCTGACAGAGCATTTTCTCCCAAGGTGGTGCCCACCTCAGGACCAAAAATCCACCTGAGGTGCCTTTAATAAATCCATACTGGTTTTTCTTCATATTAATGTATCCTTGACCAAGCGACTGTTAATTTTATCCTGGATTATCATTTTAAAAGCTTTCCCACCACCTTGGTTAAACTGACTGGCCTGTACTTACTGGATTTATCCTTACGTCCTTTTTTAGCCAAAGGTATAACATTTATAATAACAGTTATAATTCTCCAGTTCTCTGTCACCACCCCTGTAACCGAAAAGGATTGAAAAATTATGGCCTGTACCTCTGCAATTTCTGCCCTTGCTTCCCGCCATATCCTTGGACGCATTTGATCTACTCCTGGTGACTTACCAACTTTAAGTTCAGCCGACCTTTCTATAAACCTCTTTATTAATTGCCAATGCATCCAGTGTCTCAGTTACCTCCTCCTTCACCATATCTTGGCACCATACCATCTTCTTCTTTCATAAATTCAGATGCTAAGCTAAGCACTTATTTCGTACTTCAGCCATGCCCTTTACCTCATTCCATGGACCTCCTTTTGGATTCTTAATCAACCCCATCCTCATACTATCCTTTTACTATTTACTTTTATTATGCCAATCGAAGACTTCTGGATTCCGCCTTATGTTAGCTGCCAATTTCTTCTCTTAAACTCTTTCTTTGCCTGTCATTTCCTTTTTCACTGTCCCTCTGATCTTTCTATAGTCAGTCTGGTTCTCACTTGTTTTATAAACCTGACATCTGTCATGTGCAACCTTTTTCTGTTTCATCTTTCTTTGTGTCTCTTTCATAATTTAGGGAGCTTTGGTTTTGTTTGCCCTACCTTTCTCTCTTGTGGGAATGAATCTTTGCTGATGACATAAAGAAAAACCTCCACTAATTTAGCAGGAAGAGGAATGTGTTGGTGTTCATTCGTTATTCTTGCTAACAGTAATTTCTGGACATTTATTTTCTTTTTAAACTGCACTCACCAGTTCTAATGAAGAGAAAGGAAACAA
The DNA here is from genome assembly GCF_964194155.1 of Cetorhinus maximus. Lineage (NCBI taxonomy): Eukaryota > Metazoa > Chordata > Chondrichthyes > Lamniformes > Cetorhinidae > Cetorhinus > Cetorhinus maximus. The sequence goes on along the minus strand of NC_135886.1, from coordinate 98,616,073 downwards.
TGATTTCACAGCTTCAGAATATCCCAAAGCATGTTAGTCAATAAAATACCTTTGATGTGTAATCAGTATTCTAATGTAGGAAATACTGGAGCCAATACTTAACCTGGCCCAAACCAATGAGGAACCAGACAAGTGGAATTTTCTTTCATTTGACATGAAAGTACACAATTCTCTTGTACAGATACATGCCACTTAATCTCAGCCTAGACAGGTGAGGCACAAGTTGGCAAAAAACAAGACTTATGGACCTGAGGTGTGGCGATATGGCTAAAATTTTACACAATTTACCAGCATAGAGAACTGGTAAACTTTTAACTCCTTGCCATAAAAAGCCACCTTTTACATACAGTAGAGCACTATCTTGTCACCTAGAGTTAAGTAGAAATAATTTTCCAGCACCCTCCTCCTCACTATAGGAGGTTTATTCATCTTGGTTCTACTTGATCTGTAATGGTCTTCCTATCTTGGACTCCAGGGCTAGGATTTTACGACCCCTCCACGCGTGTCTGCCCCCGGCGGATGCAGTGATCCATTTAAATTCCCATTCAGTTCAGTGGGACTGTAATATCCCGCCGGGTGGGAGAGGGCATAAAATCCTGGCCTAGGTATGGGACTTGTTTAGTAGACAGACTGTAGCCATACTCTGATATCTGTATAAGACTTGTTTATTAGTATTGCTTCTAAACAGGTTACAGAGTAGGCATGTTGCTCCTAGGCATGGGTTCTAACCTCTCTCTCTAGAGAGATAGAGAGAGAGAATCTAACACATGACTGACTGATGTCAGTGGTACATCATCATCTACATCATACATTAGCATATTCCATCTGTTAACCTTTTATATTACACTACTGATGAGCCAAGGTTGTTGGTCAGGGCTCAAACATGCATAATACTGCAGATCTGCCTAGTTCAAAACACCTGACTACTGAATCTATCATAAAGAGTTGCCTTGATTCCAACCTGTCCCCAGGTTCACCCTCATGGAGTCAATGCTACCTCAGGGTGATCATGATTTTCCCACTTCTTCTCTTCCCCTTCCCCTAATAATGGCTCTGAATGAATTGTGAGTGACGTGGCATTCCTTTGTCATTTTTATACTGGCGTGAACTTATTGACCATAGATGACTATTGTAAGACAATTACTTTGGGTTGTACCCCTACTCTTGGAATAATGACAGACATGGAAAGTATTGCTTCCACTTACACGTGGTGTTGTCTTTACTAAGCTTTATTTTCAAGTCACAGAAAATAATAATTACCAGTTGCTTAGTATATGCATGTTGGAGCTCACCCCGGGTAGTTGATCCCCTGATGGCTTTGCCTTGCACATCTTGCAGTGTCTGAGCAGGTCACTCCTTCACAACTGCAGTATAGAATTTCCTCCACCCTGATCTTAAATTTTTTTATTCATTGATGGGATGAGAGTGTCACTGGTTAGGCCAGCATTTATTGCCCATCTCCAATTGTCCTTGTTCAGAGGATATTTAAGAGTCAGCCACATTGCTGTGGGTCTTGAGTCACATGTAGGCCAGATCAGGTAAGAACAGCAGATTTCCTTCTCTAAAGGACATTAGTGAACCAGATGGGTTTTTACAATAATTAGCAATGGTTTCACGGTTCTCATCAGACTTTTAATTCCAGATTTTTATTGAATTCAAATTTCACCATCTGCCATGGTGGGGTTCAAGCCCAGGTCTCCAGAGCATTACCCTGAGTCTCTGAAATATTAGTCCAGTGACAATACCACTACACCACTGCCTCCCCTTGGCTCCATTCCAATTACCACGGTGTCAGCATGTCTCCAACCATATTTGGCCAGAAGCAAATTTCTGCTCACCTGATTGGCTTTCAATCATTTTGTTGGCCAAACTCTACTGACTGCACCATGCTTTGTCTCAAAACTGATTAGATTAGCCCAGTTCATTGTAAGTTCCAACTTGTTACCACACTTATGGCTCTCTTAAATTCTTTGGTTCAAAGTCCTCTCCAATCTCAATATTCCACAGTCCACCTCCTCCCCCCACCGGCCTCTGCTCATTGCAGGCATGGTTACACCACAAGCATCTTTTTTTTTACACAATATTTCTGTTTCAGCATTTATAAATTGTCTTACGCTTTTACTAAATAGTAGACTAAGGCATGTTATTTGAACATGTTAACACTTATAATAACACCAACAATAATTTTTACCCTACAATGTCTTCACAATAAGGAAGATAGTCAGCTTAGATGAGCTGATTAGTAAAATATTTTCATTTAAATTTGACCTGAAATCATTTCTGGTTTTTAAAATTAAAGTATTTTCTTAAAAAACAAAATGTGATTATATTTTCGCTAATGTTAGTAAAGATAGGAAAATCCACTCTTGTTTATTATTCCTATTGTAATTGTGGTGGTAGGTGCCATAGAGAAGGTTTGATGGCTGAAGGTAATGCAGAGTAATATTTAAGGGAGTTTTTAATCTTTTCACATTTAAAATGGTACCTTCTTGCAATATGAGCACTGTCATGATGACGGGAAATTGTGACTTAGTGAGATCTACCTATGAATTCATCAGTTAAGCAAAAACATGTTGAATGGTTTAAAGAGGAGCTGTTTTTTAAAAAAAATACAAGAAAAGACACTGACCAAAGATGGCTACCACCAGTCACCTGATATCTGGTATTGTAAGTTGACCACTTTTCTGGAAAGCTCCTATATGGATTGCACTGCAGACCTGCCCTAACATGTTGTATGGGATTTTGCATCTGGTGGGGGGAGGGGGGTGGTTTCAGGGTCCACTTAAAAAAGGAACTCTTGAAATAAGGGCATTAAAAATGCAAAGTGATGGACTTTAATCAGTGGTAATTCTGTCAAGACAATAGGAACTGCTAACCAGCCAGATACACTCAGCATACACTCAAAAACCCCTGTGGAGGGTGAAATAACCCCATCTCCTGCTGGTTTCTACTATCTTGAAATGTGTCAAAAGTTTGTGAGATGAAAGATTAAAAATATGATGCCTTGTTCTACAAAAATAATTGCAAGACATGTTAATTGAATTCCTTCCTTGGAATATACAGACAGGACGTTTAAGGACTGATTTTGCCAAGCCAGAGAGAGAGGCAAAAGTCATCAAAGTCATCTGCTAAAGAGAGCAGTAAGGAATCTCTCTCTCTCTCTCTCTGAAGCTAAGATTGGCTCCGGCAAAGTGCAGCTAACTGAACTTCAATTCAACTACAGGAGTTTAAAGGAAAGCTAACTTCAAATGGCTGCAACGTTCAACAATCTCTGCCTCAAGGACAAGTAAAGGACTTAATTGCATATTCTTTTAACTTTTATTTGGTCTCTAACTTTCTTATTTCTGATATCTGTGTGTGTGTGTGTCATTGCGTCTTGCATTACTTTTTCTTGGGCTTAGTAATTAATAAATTTACTCTTTCTTTGACTCAAGAAAACATGGTTTGATTGACTCCTTATTAAAAAGCAAATACATTGGGATTGGAAAAGGTATTTATGGGGAAAATAAATTCTAAAAAAACCTTTGTTGTAACCAACCGAGGGGGAGCCAGCTCACTCCTCCTCATCCAGTCCTAACAGCACCATTTTATATTTTGATCAGATCAGATTTATTATCAAGAAAATCATTTAATTATATTTGTTCTTAACAGAACTCAAGCATTGTTGAGTTGATTCACCCCTGCACAATGAATTACAGCACAGAAACAAGCCATTCAGCCCATGAAACCTATGGAGGTTTCTTCCTAATCCAACCTAATCCAAGCCTTCTGCTTGCTTATCATTATTCCTGGCTCTAATATTCTTTTCTTCAAGCAACTATCTAGTTCACTTTAAAAATCATCTATGGACACAACTTCAACAATGGTTTGTGGTGGAGAATTCCACATTCAAGCCAACCTGTGTGCAATGATAGTTGGGGGCAATTTTCAACTCTTGGTTGCCTGTTTGCATTGTTTTTACAGCTCCTCATATACTCTGAGGACATTAATCCTGGCAATCAGAGGCCCCATGAGTAATTGGTGTCAGCCATGGTTCAGGGATAGCACTAGAGCCTCTAAGTTACAAAGTAGGGGTTCAAGTTCCACTTCAGAGACTTGAGCATAGATGCCCAGATTTTAGTTCCTGGGTTGGGTTTGCAGAGTCAGGAGATATCCCGATTTGGTGAAAATGACTGTTAAAACTGTCTGCCCACAGGTCAAATTTTCAGTGGTGGGAGGAGGGCAGCTGAAGAACGCATTGAAACAGGCAACCCCAGAACAAGTGCACAGGCATCTAGGTGGGGAGGCAAGCTGGGCACAAGGCATGCCTCTGAGCCCCAGAACTGTGTTTAAATAAATAAAAAATAATAAAACAAAAAAAATTCCTCCAGTCCTCACCTCTCACCCCTGCACACTCCCCATGCCATATTCATTCCAACCATGCCAACCCATGCCCCCACCCAATCCCATGGCTCCCATACCTCCTATGCCAATCAATGTCACCCCACTCACCAAATCATGCCAACCCATGCCCCCACCCCCCTTTTCCCTCAACCTCTCCATGTCAACTCACCTGGTATCCTTGGACAGTTCCTTGACAGCTTTGACACTTCCCGGATAGCTTTGACACTTCCTGAAAAGCTTTGGCAAGTTTGAAAGCTGGCAGCTTTTTAACAGTTCCTTATAGCTGGATAGTTCTTTGACAGCTGGACAGCTCTTTAACAGTTCTTTGACAGGTGGACAGCTCTTTGACAGTTCCAATGACTTTGTGTGTAAAAAGTGCATAATCATGTTCACTTTTGACAATCTCAAAGGGTGGCTTACCTTTCCCAAAGGTGCCCCAGAAACCTATCCAAAGGGGTATCCTACTTTTCCAGAAGGGTACCCTGGTTATCCAAACACACCCACCAAGTTCAGACCTCTTCTTACCTCTTCCATTCTGTATAGTCCGGATTCTACACTCCTGTTCTTCCAAAATCCCACTTCAGTGGAGGCAGTTGGTGATTTAAATGGCCACTTCCCTCCGTGAACCTGGCCCGACTCCAGTCCCGTCCCTGCAAAGGTGGGAAATGCCTGGGTCGGGCGCCAGCCTTAGAATTTTCAGCCATTTCTGGGATTTTCACCACGAAGGAGAGCCTCCCTGTCATGGCGAAAATCTGGGCCGGAATTTAGGCTGCCATTCCAGTGCAGTACTGAGGGAGTGTTGCATTGTTTCAGGCAGCGAGGACATAAAATGGCACCAGGGTCGAAATGTTATTAAATGCTGTTATCTTTATGAAGGCCACAGTTATAAAAATCTTCCCTTTAAATAGTACCCAGCATGCCCACAGGATGCCCCAAAACACTTTACAGCCAATGAAGTACTTTTTTTGAAGTGTAGCTACTGTGGTAATGCAGCAGCCAATTTGCAACACTTCCTTGGAACACCATTGGAGTGCCAGCATGAATTCTGCGTTCAAGTATCTGAAGTGGAGCTTGAACCCAAGCAGTGCTGTCATTGCACAATAACGTTTATAATTTCTGTCCTTAATGCCTGGCTACTGCCACTATCTGCTCCAACTCATCAACCATGAGCAATGCAAGTCCCGTGGTGGGCATTTCAAAATCTTTTTAAAGAGATGCTGATACATGATGCCCAAAAGGTTTCAGATGATGGGAGACAATTTGAGCTTTCAAGACTTTTTTGAGGGTTGGGTATCAGTATCAAGGGGCAGAATTTAGCCCATGTCAGGCGGGCTCAGCGGGGGGTGGGCAGAGACGGTCGGGAAGCCGATCGGGGCCGGACCACGATTTCATGCTGGTGGGCCAATTAAGGTCTGCCCAACGTGAAACGCGAGTGGCAGTGCTCAGCACTGCCTGTGTGTGGGGGGGGAGAGGAGGGCGAGCGAGACGAGCACGAACTTCGTGCATGCGCGTGAGTGCGTGCTTCATAATCTCTCTGAGGCACAGAGCTGCCTCAGAGAGGTAGAGTTAATTGATTCTTTAATGGCCTTAAGAGGCCTTTTAATTGTTGGTGGGCGTGTTGCCGACTCCGGTGGTGCCCACCGACTGAACTATCCCACGACTGCGTGAATTGACGTTGGCACGCTCGGTCGACGTCAACGCGCATCATTTCACACTGGAGTGGGTCGGGCACATGCCTGCCCACCGAGCTTAAAATTTTTTCCAAGGCAGTAAAGGTGGCTAGATCGTGTTGAGGGACAGATCTGCCATGAGGTAACTGGATGTTGGGGTAGGCTTGAGGAGCTGAACGGTCAGTAGATACCTGTTCTCCAGTATATCCCCAGTTTTTGTGGAAAGGAAGGCAATTGACCAAAAAAGTGAAAGGATAAACAGTATGTGGTGAAAACAACAATGCTCCCTTCACAAACAACTGGGAACCCTCCGAGAATAACAAGGAATAATACAGGAGGAAGAGCTACAATTAAACCAAGTGGGGACAAAGAGCCTTGTGAGAAAAACTGAAACAGCAATGGAAAGTCATTTGAAATCGACAGGAGGGGGCTGGGCAAGGAGGAAACAGAGTATCAGATGAGACATACATTAGAAGCTAGTTAATATGTGGGTATTGATTCAGAGATGCTCAAATGAGCCACAGATCAAGCGTAAGCAAACACTTGGGAGACAAATTTATAAAATGTGTTTACATGAATGCAAGAAAGATTAGAAATAGGAAAATGAGAAATGGTAGCCGTTGCAAGAGTGATTAGCGGAGCGAAGCAAAAAGAACATAGCAACTGAACAGGTTTGGACCGACTCCCCAAAAAGGGGTGTGGAGTTCTTCAGGGTTCTTATGAAAATGTTAGTGGGTAAATGAACTGTTACAGGACCATTCACAGGGACACCAAGGAAATTCTCCACATGGCAAGTCTGTCCCTACAGTGTAACAGTTAAAAAAAATGAGGTTGAAAGATCAAGAGCCAGTCAGGGAAAAGGTGAAAACCATAAAAGGTGCAAATGGCCTTGAGCATAAGAACATAAAAAAGTATGAGCAGGAATAGTCTGCTCTGCCAATCAATACAATCATGGTTGACCTGCCTGAACTCCACCTTCCCACCTGCTCCCCATAACCTTTCATTCACTGAGACGTCATAAGTCTGTCTATCTCAGCGTTGAATATACTAAACAATAAAGCATCCACAACACCCTGGATTAGACAATTCCAAACATTCACACACTCTGAGTGCAGAACTTTCTCCTTATCTCAGTCTTAAATGAAAAACTCCTATCCTGAGGTTGTTTCTGTGTTCTAGATTCACCAGCCAGGGGAAACAATCTATCATTTTCAATCCTTTCAAACCCCTTCAGGATCTTGTATGAATCAATGAGATCACCTCGTATTCTTCTAAGCTCCAGAGAATATAGACCCAATTTACTCAGTCAATCATCATAGGACAACCATTGCACCCCTCAGACCAATCTAATGAACCTTTGCTTTACTGCCTCCAAGGCACATACATCCTTCCTTAGATGGAGGGGGGTGGGGAGGTGATGGCGTAGTGGTATTGTTGCTGGACTAGTAATCCAGGAACCCAGGGTAAAGCTCTATGGATCTGGGTTTGAATCCCACCATGGCAGATGGTGGGGTGGAATTTGAATCCAATAAAAATCTGGAATTAAAGGTTTAATGGTGACCATGGAACCATTGTTGTAAAAACCCATTTGGTTCATGAATGTCCTTTAAGGAAGGAAATCTGCTGTCCTTACCTGATCTGGCGTACACGTGAATGAAATGTCCTGGCAAGCCACTCAGTTGTAACAAACTGCTACAAAGTCACAAACAAGGAATGAAACCAGACGGACCACCTGGCACTGACCTAGGCACCAGAAACAACAACGGTGATCTCAGTCCTGTCAACCATGCAGAGTCCTCCTTACTAACATCTGGGGACTAGTGCCAAAATTGGGAGAGCTGTCTCACAGACTAGTCAAGCAACAACCTGAAATAGTTATCCTCACGGAATCATACCTTACAAGCAATGTCCCAGGCACACCACCATCACCATCCCTGGGTATATCCTGTCCCAGGAGAGGCCCAGCAGAGGAGCCAGCACAGTGGTATACAGTCGGGAGGTGTTGCCCTGGGAGTCGTCAGCATTGACTCTGGACCCCATGAAGTCTCATGGCATCAGGTCAAACATGGGCAAGGAAACCTCCTGCTCATTACCACGTACCGCCCTCTCTCAGCTAATGAATCAGTACTCCTCCATGTTGAACACCACTTGGAGGAAGCAAGGGCGCAGAATGTACTTTGGATGGGGGATCTTCAATGTCCATCACCAAGAGTGGTTCGGTAGCAACACTACTGACTGAGCTGGCTGAGTCCTAAATGACATAGCTGCTAGACTGGTTCCGCGGCATTGGGTGAGGGAAAAACATACTTGACCTCATCCTCACCAATCTGCCTGCTGCAGATGCATCAGTCCATGACAGTATCGGCAGGAGTGACCACTGCACAGTCATTGTGGAGACGAAGTCCCACCTTCACATTGAGGATACCCTCCATCATGCTGTGCGGCACTACCACCGTGCTAAATGGGATAGATTTCGAACAGATCTAGCAACTCAAGACTGGGCAGCCATGAGGCACTGTTGGCAGCAGAATTGTACTCGAACACAATCTGTAACCTCATGGCCTGGCATATCCCCCACTCTACCATTTCCATCAAGCCAGGGATCATGAAGAGTGCAGGAGGGCATGCCAGGAGCAGCACCAGGTACACCTGAAAATAAGCTGTCAACCTGGTGAAGTTATAACACAGGACTACTTGCATGCCAAACAGCATAAGCAGCAAGTGGTAGACAGGGCTAGGCAATCCAAAACCAACGGATCATATCTAAGCTCTGCAGTCCTGCCATATCCAGTCGTGAATGGTGGTAGACAATTAAACAACTCACTGGGGGAGGAGGCTCCATAATATCCCCAACTTCAATGATGGAGGAGCCCAGCACATCAGTGCAAGAGATAAGGCTGAAGCGTTTGCTACAATCTTCAGCCAGAATTGCCTAGTGGATGATCCATCTCGGCCTCCTCTGGAGGTTCCCAGCATCACAGATGCCAGTTTGCAGCCAGTTCGATTCACTCCACGTGATATCAAGAAACAGCTGAAGGCACTGGATACTGCAAAAGCTATGGGCCCTGACAACATTCTAGCAATAGTACTGAAGGCTTCTGCTCCAGAACTTGCCGTGCCCCTAGCCAAGCTGTTTCAGTACAGCTACAACATTGGCATCTACCCAGTTATGTGGAAAATTGCCCAGGTATGTCCTGTACACAAAAATCAGGACAAATCCAACTTGACTAATTACCACCCCATCAGTCTGCTCTCGATCATCAGTAAAGCAATGGAAGGGGTCATCAATAGTGCTATCAAACAGCACTTGCTTAGCAATAACCTGCTCACTTATGCCCAGTTTGGGTTCTGCCAGGGCCAGTCAGCTCCATTACAGCCATTACAGCCTCGGTTCAAACATGGGCAAAAGAGCTGAACTCCTGAGGTGAGGTGCGAGTGACTGCCCTTGACATCAAGGCAACATTTGACAGAGTGTGGCATCAAGGAGCTCTAGCAAAACCAGAGTCAATGGGTATCAGGGTGAAAACTCCCTGCTGGTTGAAGTCATACCTAGCACAAAGGAAGATGGTTGTGGGTGTTGGAGGTCAGTCATCTCAGCTCCTGGACATCACTGCAGGAGTTCCTCAGCGTAGTGTCCTCAGCCCAACCACCTTCAGCTGCTTCATCAATGACCTTCCTTCCACCATAAGGTCAGAATTAGGGATGTTCGCTGATGATTGCACAATGTCCAGCACCATTCATGACTCCTCAGATACTGAAGCAGTCCCTGTCCAAATGCAGCAAGATCTGGATAATACCCAGGCTTGGGCTGACAAGTGGTGAGTAATATTTGTGCCACACAAGTGTCAGGCAATGACCATCTCCAACAAGAGAGAATCCAACCATCGCCCCTTGATGTCCAATGGCATTACCATCACTGAATCCCCCAATATCAACATCCTGGGGGTTACCATTGACCAGAAACTGAACTGAACTAACCATAAAAAACTGTGGCTACAAGAGCAGGCCAGAGGCTAGGAATTATGCTAAAAGTACCCTGACTCCACCAAAGCCTGTCAACAAGGCACAAGTCAGAAGTGTGATGGAATACTCCCCAGTTGCCTGGATGAGTGCAGCTCCCACAACACTCAAGAAGCTTGACAATGTCCAGGACAAAGCAGCCTGCTTGATTGTTACCACATCCACAAACATTCACTCCCTCCACCACCGACACACAGTGGCAGCAGTGTGTACCATCTACAAGATGCACTTCAGGAATTCACCAAGGCTGCTTCGACAGCACCTTCCAAACCCAAAACCAGTACCACCTAGGGGGACAAGAGCAGCAGATAGATGGGAACACTGCCACCTGGAAGTTCCCCTCGAAGTCACTCACTATCCTGACTTGGAAATATATCGCCGTTCCGTCACTGTCATTGGGTCAAAATCCTGGAACTCCCTTCCTAACAGCGCTGTGGGCATATGTATACCACATGGACTGCAGAGTTCAGGAAGGAAGCTCACCATCACCTACTCAAGGGCAACCAGGGATGGGCAATAAATGCTGGCCCAGCCAGCAGGGCCCACATTCCATGAATGAATTAAAAAAAAGATATGAGGACGAAAACCAAACCACACAGTACTCCAGGTGTGGTCTCACCAAAGCCATATACAATTGTAGCAAGGCTTCCTTATTCCTCTACTTCAATCCCCTTGCAATAAAAACCAACATGCCATTTGCCTTCCCAATTGCTAGCTGTAAGTGTACTAACTTTTTGCACTCGTTGTACGGGTACACCCAAGTCTCTCCGAAAATCACGTTACCATAGATCGTGCAAACAAGCCGACGTTTGAAGTTTTAAAAAACCTTCCAAAACGAGGGTCGACTTACATTGGGTATAAATTGTTTCTAACCAAGCAGCAACAAGGAACATAAATACTTGGACTCATCTGCATTGGGAAACACCAAAAATCTGTACACCGCCTATGTGGGAAGAGGGGAAAGCCGACTCTACCCTTTTATTGGGAGCAGGTATATTTTCAATATTTTATTTGATAAATCCAGTTTGTTCTGATACCTTGCAATAAACATTTGTGCCAAAATAAAATAAAATAAATCACTTACTGCCCATCTAACTACACCCAGCAAAGGGAACTAGAGATGTACCGAATATATGTTAAATTCTATTGCAAAATTTGATCTTTTTACTCCCTCTCTATTATAACCTGCCAAGAGAAAAGCAATATCAGGAACCATCAATCTGTATTTAACTAACTGATGCACATGTAACTCCATAAAACCTCCGAGCCAAAAAGCTGAGGATGAGAACAAAATAGTCAATATTTTGAATGAATATTTCCTTTGAACATTCATAAGAGAAGACATAAGCAAACAAAATATCTCAAGGATAATGAATGTGCATGAGATGACAATCTAGATAGGCTAGATGGGTGTAAAATTAATATTTCTCCAGGGTCAAATAGCATTTATCCTAGACTGCTGAGAGAGACGAGATAGAAGATTTGTGAGGCACAGACTGCCATTATGAGAAAGTTAATGCACACTGGGGAGGTATCAGTAGATTAGAAATAGGTTAATGTGGTGCCCTTACTTTAAAAGGATGGAAAAGCAGACACAGTAACCACAGACCATTTGCTCTATGTCCTTTCCATGCAAAGTAATGGAATCAATTTTCATCTGTACAGTGATAACCTGCTGAACAGCACTACACATGAATTCAGGAATTGAAGATCTTGTCTGACGTGTGAAGATTGGACACCCTAATGATGTATATCCACATTTACAAAAGTCACTCCACACAAGACTATGGAATGGAATTAAAAAGTAGTAGAACCTGGGAGATTTTTTCTGTTCACTGTTTATAGTGAAGTTGAAAATGAGTTCTTGATTTCAGTACAAAATAGTAAAGGAAATCTTGCTCTGACGTGTTTCATGTGTGCACACATTTGAGTAAATATTTGAATTAAATAATGTATTTAGCTTTCTCTCTATTGAAACCACATTATAAAAATATTTGCTCAGTATATATTTATATTCAGCAGTTAACTTTCCATGACAAAATATAAAGTAAATTTGACCCTTTTTTGTTATAACTGTCTCTGTGCCTGTTTTCCACTCTAATTCCTTTCCCTCTCCCTTTGTCTCCTTGGTTTTCTACCTTCACCTTTTTCCCCTCTCTCTGCATGACTCTCACTTCCAGTGACTCATACATACGAACATATGAAATAGGAGAAGCAGTAGGCCATTTGGCCTCTCAAGTCTTCTCTGCCATTCAATAAGATCAAGGCTGGTCTTTTTGTGTTTCAAATTTCATATTCTCATCTACCCTTGATAACCTTTGATTCCCTTACCTAACAAGAATCTATTTATCTCCACCTTAAAAATACTCAATGACCCTGACTCCATCGCCTTCTGAGGCAGAGAGCTCTCAAAGTCGCACAACCCTCTGAGAGAAAAAAATTCTCCTCATCTCTGTCCTAAAAGGGTGACTCCTAATTTTAAAATGCTGCCCCCTAGTTCTGGACTTACCCACAAGAACAAGCATCCTTTCCACATCCACCTTGGCAAGACTGTTCAGGATCTTGCATAATTCAATCAAATCACCCCCCAATCTTCTAAATTCCAGTGGAAACAAGCCCAGTCTGTCCAACCTATCCTCACAGAACAACCCACTCATTCCAGGTATCAATCCAATCAACCTTGTCTGAACCGCCTCCAATGCATTTACAGCCTTCCTTAAATAAGGAGACCAAATTTGCACACAGTATTCGAGATGTGGTCTCACCAATGTCATGTATATTTGAAGCGTAACATCCTTAATTTTATGTTCAATTCCCCTCGTAACAAAGGATAGCATTCCATTAACCTTCTTAATTACTTGCTTTACCTGCATACTAGCTTTTTGTGACTCATGCACTAGAACACCTAGATCCCTCTGTACCTCAGAAATCTGCAGCTGTTCTCCACTTAAATAATACTCTGCTTTTTTATTCTTCCTGCTAAAGTGAACAACTTCACATTTTCCCACATTGTATCCAACTGCCAGATTTTTGCCCACTTATTCAAGCTATCTATATATGTCTACAACCGCCATATGTCCTCTTCACAACCTACTTTCTTACCTATCTTTGTGTCATCTGCAAATTTAGCTACCATGTCTTCACTCCCCTCATCTAAGTCATTGATATAAATTGTACAAGGTTGAGGCCCCAGCACAGACTCCACATTTATTTCTGTCCAATTATTACTTTTTCTCTCTCCCTCTTTCTGTATGCCTCCTTCTTTGTCTCAGCATTTCTAGACCTCCCATTATCCCCTGTGGGCCTTTCTTTCTCCTTTTGCTCTTTTACCAACAATGAACAGAAAATGTCCTCAACATTCCTAAGTGTTGCAAAGGGTCAGACAGGGAGCAGGCATTTTAAAGATTAATTTGATTAAGAAGATAATTAGAATAATCAAAAAGACAAAACAGATTAATCCCTCAGCATCATCAACTAAAGTTCTATTTCACTGGTATCACGGGTAGAATTTAATGCCCTCCCTGTGGTGGGTTTGGTGACAGGAGCCGGGCAGTAGGCGCTGGATGGGGACCCTGCCTCCTTCCCACCTCCTTCCCTCCTCCTTCCTGCCTCCAACCGATTAAGCCCGTGGTGGGTAGGCCCGAGGGCGGCCTTCCTACTCCACAGCCAATTGAGGCCCTTAAGTGGGAAATTAATGCCCACTTAAGGGCCTCATCTTGTCAACGCTGGTGTTAACCCAGCAGTAGGCGGGGGTGTTCATAATGCAGGGAGCATGACAGGAAAACCCTGGTATGTTTGCTTGTAGGCTTCCAGAAGGGGATCCTCGTTCAAAGGCTCTCAGTGCCTGATCGAGGTACCCAGAATCAGGAAGGGAGTGGTGGGAGGCACTGATAGCCACCTCTCCCCTGGCCTTACTACCAACTCCCCAAAACCCTCCTTCCCTGTGACTCCCTCCTGACATCACTCACCTGTCCCTCGGAAACCCTAGGCCTCAGGTGGGTGCCATACCGGTAGCAGTCACTGCCACCCCGGTGGCGCTGCCGTTCAATAGGGCTTCAGGCCTCTAATTGGCCAGCATCTCTCAGCAGTGGGACTTGCATCCCTGGGGTCCTCGATCCTGGGGAAGGCCCGATGGTAGTCGGTTGGCAGGCCTTCTCGAAAAGAGGTGATGCAGCGATCCCTCTCATTTCCACTAAATACCGCCACATGAGTGGGAAGTGGTCCAGAGTCCATTAATTTAATCTGTATTATCTCTCTTTCTGCCTATACCCAACTTCCTTTCTCAGTTTTGTTTTTCTCTCAGCCTTTTGGTGTCTTTATATCCTCCACAGAGACTTGGTGGCAAACTTAAGGCTTTGGTCCCCTGGTATAATAGAGACAATCTTGTCCCTCCCTCTGTATGAAGCTTGAGCTCTCCTCTGAGCCTCAGTGTTGGAAGAGTTTGCTCATATGTAAACAATTTAGTCAAATTATAGACCAGGGAAATAATTCTAGATTTCTATGGTATCTCCTAATTTTAATTCTGGCATTACCCAGCTCATTGTTTGTGAAATGTTTGTTGGAAAGTTGGGAGGCCAGAATATGAGACGCCAGGAAAAAGCAGGGTTTATTAGGATTAAATATTCAATTTATGTTGTTGGTGCCGTTGCCTTCTCCAATGATCCATGTAAGGAAGCTTGGTTATCTATGTTAAGGCCCTGTATAAATACAAGTTGCTGATAGTGTTGTTGTTTTCCAGCATTAAATCAAAAGGTGTTCATGATTTGCAGAAAGTTATCAGATGCACAAATCCAGGACCATTCACTACTATAGTGCTGTCAGACCCTTGTCCTTCCCGCCTTCACTGGTGAGCGATCCCAGGAATCCACCAGTAAGTCAAACACCACATTCCATCCCCAGGTGTGCTACATTCAGGCCCTCTGTAGAGTCACCAAAGCACAGGAAACCTCCCCTGATACTGCCCAGCACTTTCTACCTCTCTGCTGTGAAAATTGAGAAGCCCCTGCCCAGGCGTGCCAAACCCCAGAGCCATTCCCAGTGCCCCCAATGCTCAGATGCCTCTCAGTATTGCTAAACCTCATGTTCATGACCCACTGAGCATTGCTAAATACCACAACTGTGTCCCCTGAGACCTAAGATCCATTGCCTGTGCTTCCTCAGTACTGCTAAACTCCATTCCTAGCTTTCTCCACCCCTCAGCACCCTTGTACTTTATGAGCTTGCCCAACCACTCAGTACTGCTAAACTCCATGACCATGGCCCCCTCCAGAACTGCAGAATTCATGTGGGACCTGGCCATGGGGTGCCTGCACAGTGAGGAGTGAGCTGACGGATGGCGCCGAGTGGGGAATGTGCAGAGGGCGGGTGGAGAGGCATTGGAGCCAGCCCAGCCTCCTGGATAGACATAGGCTTCTGCCACCGCCCGGGCCAGAATTTTACATTTCGGGATCAGACGTGCAGCCGACCCGACCTCGTGTGAAATGGCGTGAGAAAACATTGGGCTCGCATCCCAGCATCATCACACCATCGTGCCATATTACAGTCAGCAGGCACGTGTGGAATTCTGATGCTTGCCCACTGCCAATTAAGTGGGCAATTAAGCCCATTAAAAAGGCAATTGATTGAAATTTTATGTTGCCCGTGCGATTTTGCAGTTGACACACGAGCCACACGACCAGGCAACCATCTCATTTTTAAGTGAAACTCAATCCAGGGTGGGGGAAAAGAGCCGTGGCTCTGTGAGTAGGTAGGAGTTTCGGTGAGAGTTGGTGCTTTTCTGACAGTTATTTGCATTTTCTGTGTTTTCTGGAGGACTCTTTGGCTTACAAGCTTTCTCGGAGGCTTCCTGCCGAGGGCACCTTTCAGGGCACTATCCTGTGCCATCTGTATTCCAGCAAATAGGGATTGTCTACTCCACTGGAGGGACATCCTCCTCTGAGGAGGAGAGAGCTGGAAGAGAGAGGAGGTCTGGTGTCCGCAGGCAGCATGCCAGAGAGTGATCTGTGGAAAGAGAGGCGCAGCCACATGGGGTGCAGGGCCAGCCGGAAGTGCAAGGCGGAAGGGTCCGCAATCGATGCCGTTATCCTGCAGCGAGTGCCTACAGTCAGCACTCCAGCTACCTGGATATGTCGGAGGTCCAGTGCCGAAGGGAAATCTATAGGGAGATCGTGACTTCCATTTGCATATGATTGGTCCTGAGATCGCCTCAAATTGTGTTGGTGGCCGCCGGATGCCAGTGGCTCTTAAGGTGACAGTGACCCTGAACTCTTTTGCCTTCGGCTCCTTCCAAGGGTCAGTGGGGGATCTATGTGGTATCTCCTAATCTGCTGCCTATAGCTGTCTCAGGCTGGCCACTGATACTCTGTTCAGATGAATAATGAACTTCATTCATTTCTAGACTGACAAATGGCAGCAGGCTGAGCGAACCAGAGGCTTCGCTGCAATTGCTGGGTTCCTCCACATCCAGGGTGCCATAGACTGTACTCATGTGGCTATAAGGGGGTCAGCGGGTGAGTTGGTTGCTTTAGCAACAGGAAGGGCTCCCTCTCCACCAATGCTCAGATTGTTTGCGACCACAGGACACAGATTTTGCAGGTCTGCACCATGTACCCGGGCAGCTCCCATGATGCGTACATCCTGCGGCATTCCCAGGTACCAAGGCTCTTCATTGCTCCAGCTCAGTTGGATGGTTGGCTCCTGGGTAACAAAGTCTATCCCCTGAAAAGGTGGCTCATTTGCAAGTGCTATGTCTTGGTGCCCACCACACCCCCTCGCTGACAGCAGCATTAGAGGCAGCCTGCTGACTGTGATGTCCTGTCAGCCCTGATGACCTTGGTGGGCATCTGCTGGCTGGCAGAGCCTGTGTGGGCCCGTTTGAGAGGGAGCGTCCAGCGCCATGGCTAGGCACTCCTCAGTCATCACGGCCTCATCAGATGCCCTGGGCATTGGCAGAGGGGCAGAGGAGCTGCTGCTTTTGTCTGGAGCGCCCTGAGAGGAGCCCACAGATGCAACATGCAGCTTGTCTGCTGGCGTGAAGTCGGTTTGAACCTCCCTGCTGACCGTTGATGGCTAGCAGAGGGACTAGGTTCCTCATCCATCTCTCAGACTGGCAGTGACCTGCTGAGGCCACTGCCAGTGTTGGGCTTACAGGTCTGAGCGCAGCCCCAGAAACCCCTGATTCTGTTCCTGGAGCTGTCTCTCCATGACAATCACCACTCTCTCAATGGAGGAGGCTCTGCGCTCGGAGCTCTGGGTTATCGCAGTGCTCATGCTCCACATGGACTCCTCCATAACAGAGACCATGGCAGGCAGACCCTCAGGATCTCCACAAAATCGTCCCATGCATCCAGCTGGACATCCAGTGTCTGCTGCTTGATGGTCGACTGCAGAGGCTCATAATCTCCTCTGACTCAGCATGGTCTTGGTATCCAGCTGTCCTCCACTGCCGGTGCCCTTGGCACTCACTACCTCCACCAGCTCCTCAAGCGAGTGTGATGTGCCCTCAGCACTGTGCACTACCATCTGATCCAACATGCTATTGACCACCGATGTGCCTGTATCTGCACAGGTGCTTGGTTCGGAGAGATAATGTGGCGCGGGTGCATCTGTCCGCGTCTCCTCCTCGGGTGTCAAGGGAGGGTCCTCAGGGTCTATTGGGCATCGTGAGGATGGCATCTCTGAGGGAGGGACAGAATATGTCAGTTGATTACATTATAACAGAGTGACTGTGCATGAACTACAGTTGTTTGTCAGAATGGGCAACTGCCTCACTGAGGCCCTGTGATTGCTCGAGCAATGTGGACTGTCAATTTGAACTTCTCATTGGAGATGCCACGATCCTACATTTCCCAGTTTCTCACCTGTCCACTGGACTCTTAACTTCATCCGAGGCCCTTGCTTTCTGTGACCTATGGACCTTGTTCCACACTCGCATTCCAAGTCCAGTGCATCCATCTCGAACTTGGAAAGTATCAGTCTGTCGGGGGCCCCACCACTCATTTGTGTGCACTCCAGCGCATTATGGCTTCTCTTCTCCTGTACGGGCAAAAATGCATTAATTAGTGCACCCTCCACCTGCCACACCATCGCAGCCTCCCCCACACCCAGGAGAGCCAGCTTGAAGCGTCTGTCAGGTTGGCACACCTCACCCTTCTCTGCACACAAGGCAAGCAGTCACATCTCCCAGCCTTGGCATGCACAGGGATACATGCTATTTGACACCCTGCATCTCACACTCTGAGTGCACAATGAACGGCCACCCTTCATGCCAAGTTGGTACTCACCCTTGTGGAGTGCAGAAGATCATTGAACTGTTTCTGGCACTCGGTCCATGTGCAGCGCACAGCATCATGCCCGCTTATCTGGGCAGCCACTTCTGTCCAAGCCTTCTTTGTCAGGTGGGGTGGCCTCTTCTAGCCATCCTGCAGCACGAATGTGCCAAGTTGGGCACTCACTGCCTCCACTAGAGTGCGCAGGCACTCGTCAGAGAACCAGGAGGCAGAGTGCCCATTGGCATTGCCCTCCCACCTGGCATGCTCAGTGGGTGCTGAGGCCATCACTCCTGCCAAGCATGCGATCTTGCGCTCAACTCCTGGCAGCTTTCAGGGAGCCGCCTGTGCTATTTTAAATGTCCGCTCTGGGCCACCATTGCACCCAGCCCACCACGCTCCCGTCCCAGCTGGCAGTGCTGAACCAATGTCTGGGCGCATTTCATGCTGGCTGGCTCCTAATTGGACAGCCAGCATGAAATCGCTTCCAGGTTGCGATTGCGGAAGGGAGCAGGTAGCACATCCGCTTCCAAGCCCACTGATCGTGCACACACAACTTGCATAAAATTCAGGCCCTGAGCCTGAAGAAAGCCACATATGATGAAAGTTCCCACTTTTATTTCAGGTATAATCACTCACGTACTTCATCTTGCATGCCATCTTATTATGAGTTAAAATTATGCACATGTGCAAAGATATTATATAAAATAAAAACCACGTAACTCACTTTGAATGTAAGAATAATCAAGGCCTGTAATTTACTGTTAAGAGAAAAGAGCACTCAGGTGGAATTCAATCTCTAGACATCAATAAAAAGCTTAAATTATGATCTGATAAAGAAACAAAATTTGACTTATTCAGTCACCCTAAACCAATACTCATGATAAGACGTTGTGCATTCAATGACATCTTACAACTAATATTATCAAACTGCTATTTTCTGATTTAACATGTACAACACTACAGGAGAATTATTAGTACATAGCTAAAAACCTTACACAATGCCAATCATTCTTCAGACACCACATACTTGAGTAAATTCTGTAATCCTACACTCCCAGTGGGAAAGCAGCATTGGAAAGGAAGGGAAAGCCGAAATGGAGTTACATCATTGTAGCCTCAATTCTCTAACCAATATTGTGAACAAATATAATTCCCTGCTGAGAGCATGGCATCAGGGCATTTATCCCACTACCTAACGCAATTTCCATGTCAGACTTTTTAAAGGAAAGCATATAATGAAACAAAAATGATCTTTTGGCATGTACCAATTAGCTTTGCAGAAGCCACCACTGAGGGAAAACTTCAATAACCCTGAAAACAGGCAGGGAGATTGCAATGTACAGTGAACACACACCCCATTGTCCTTTTGATGCAGGCAACATGCCAACTTTGTGCTGCCTGCTGATTTGGATGATGACCGCATGCAGCTCAGTGCTGAACATGTTGCTGAGTGGCTGTGCATCTTAGCAGGCAACTTGGTGCGAGGTTAGCACTACTTCAACCTAGCTTGCATTACCAAAAAGCCAGCCTTAAAGGAGAGATTATTTCTGACTGGAGCAGGTGTCGGAACTGTTTGTAAAAGAGAGTCTGAGCGGAAAGATCACTGAATTATTGTGCAACAGGGGAGAGAGCATGCTCCAAGGTTCTCTGAAGCTGTCTTGATGGAGAAGGTGGAGAGAGAAGTCCTCTATCCATAGAGGGCCAGGAGACACTCCAGACAAACTTTGAGATGGAAGTAGAACCAAATGCTATATCCCAGCAACTGCACCACTAGCCTCACACGCTGCTCAATGCGCCATGTCCCCATCACTCACCTACCAACAATCTCTATCAATTACGGCTCATTTTTCACATTCATATGTTTCACCTCACTGTCACAAAGTTAATACTGCTTCAAGTCTCACACCCACATCACACATTTTATACACACTACCATGATAGGCACATCATGCAACTAGATTGTGCAACACTCACTAACACTTCCCTCCCTTTTCTCATGCAGGCTGACTCAAAACTGAAGGGAGGAGGACCTAATAGGTGGCAAACAGGTGCAGCTGCATGTCTGAACCCTCCGAGGAGGAGACAGTGCTGGCCATCTTGGAGTAGTCATGACTGAGGCTGTGACCAGCAACAGGGCTGAAACCAACAAAGGTGATGGTATGCTCATACTTAATCCTCCATCCCTCATCCCACTTCCCATTCATTCCACAATCTCTTCTGATTTACAAGCTGCAGACGATGTAAGCATGCATCTCTTACTTTCCCCTCCTCCCCTCGCCACAACCATGCCCTGTGTCTCTCTCTTTCCTCCTGCAAGAATTACCACCTGTCCAGGCAGTGGTGGGAGAGCAAGAAGCCAGCAATGAAGAAGAAACACCATCACTTGATTTCACTTTCAGAGCTACCAGTTCAGATTCTGACACTGAGTGTCATTTAGAAGATTGCATAGAGGTGGGATCTGCATGTGGTGAGACACGGGACATGAGTGGCCTTCAAGCCAGGGCAGGGGAAAAGGTAACACATCATGGTTGTGTCCACAAGTTAACCACCATGTCTATGCTGTAAAGGCAGGGCCCAGCCAGCTGCCACTCCAGCACAAGCAGAAGCCACTAAGACTGAAGCTGCTGCCATCATTGGTCTGGATACCAGAGCTCAAAGTGGCTCACAGCAGTCCAGCAGCCTGTCCTGCAACAGATTACAAGGATTGCTGAGGCAATTCCTGGGGAGGGGGAGGGGGGGCCGTGGCAGCAGTGGCTCTGTGGTGAACTGTCCTCTCTCAGAATTTTTAAGAAATCCATTCATGGGATGTTGGCTTCACTGGTTAGGCCAGCATTTATTGCCCATCCCTAGTTGCCCTTGAGAAGGTTGTGGTGAGATGCCTTCTTGAACCACTGCAGTCCCTGTGGTGTAGGTACACCCACAGTGCTGTTAGGAAGGGAGTTCCAGGATTTTGACCCAGTGACAGTGAAGGAATGGCGATATATTTCCAAGTCAGGATGGTGAGTGGCTTGGAGGGGAAATTCCAGATGATGGTGTTCCCATATATCTGCTGCCCTTGTCCTTCTAGATGGTAGTGGTCCTGGGTTTGGAAGGTGCTGTCTAAGGAGCCTTGGTGAGTTCCTGACAGCTTGAATGACAGCATTCATCCTCTCCGCTTTACCACTTTACCAGTGCTCTCACCGTTCCCTGTCAGCCAGCCAGCTCAGACTGCTGCTGCCAATCCTGGGGTGGTGCAGTCTGAAGCCAGGCCTACCGGGGCCAGAGTTGATGGAGCCATGCTGCAGCTACTGGGGTAACACTGAATTGAAATACTGGGACAGGCAAAGACACAGGGAAGACAGGCACTAGGAAATGCAATAGTTAACTTTTTTATGTATTGTGGCATGGGTTGATTTATAAGTTTGTTTTGAAATGTTTGTTTTGCCCTGGTTGTAATTTTTGCATTGTGCGTTAGTCAATAACAGAAAGAAGGCAAAGTGAGAGACTGCTGGTGAATGGGGGGTTGGGGTTGCATCTACTGGCAATGAGCTGTTGGATGAGCTGTTCATGGACAGCCAGGCCAGGAAGCAAACATGTCCGTTGCCTTAACACTTACTCTTTCTCCTGCTGCTCCTTCTCAGCTGGTTACAATATCATTGGGGGCGAGGGCTGTGCCCTCATGATGTACAGGATGCAGCAGACTACCACAAACCTTGATACCAAATGTGCTGAGTACTTCTGGGCTCCACGAGAGTGACCCAGGCAACTCAAGCATTATTTCAGAATGCCAATGATCTCCTCTAGCACACTTGGTGTGGCAGAATGCTTTTCATTATATGCAAGCTGCCCTTGTGTATATGAGTTGTGCACTGGGGTCATGAGCCATGTCAAGGATTAGCCCAGTAGTCAACCCCTGGTTTGTCATGGTGGCTCAGATGTAGATGGCACAGTGGACCGCCGCAGCATGAACTTATCATGGCTGCTGTGCGTATATCCCCATTGACCTGCATAATTTGCTGTGTATGGTTGCAGACTAGCACACTCTCTCCTTTCAAAATTCTGAAGGAACTGTTCCCTCCACGATACCTTGGTCCACTCCTTAGACACCCCCAACAATCTCTCCCTTTCCTATGGCACCTTTCCATGCAAGCACAGGAGATGCAACACCAGCCATTTTACCTCCTTCCTTCTCACCATTCAAGGCCCCAAATGCTGCTTCCAGGTGAACCACCATGTACTTCTTGTAGTATATGAGTATTTGGAATAGCAAAAGTTAATGCAGGACTGGGAAAGAGTACCGCCCACAGTGTGATGTAAAGAGACATATGACCTGAGACTAAGGTCAGTTGTGGAGTGGACAGAGACCTGTGTAGAAGCAAGCATGGAGTTAGCTCATGGCTTGGGCTATACCCTGCATATATGTACATACTTATGTGTTATCAATAAACACTTAATATTCAATCATACAAGACTCAGAACCTCTTTGTGAGACCGAATGAACATACAACATACAACACTTCTTTCAATTTTGTATACTGTATTCGCTGCTCACGATGTGGTCTTGACTACACTGGGGAGACTAAACACACACTGGGTAACCGCTTTGTGAAACACCTCCCTTCAGACCACAAGCATGACTGAGCTCCCTGTCGCCTGTCAATTCAATTCTCCACCTCGCTCCCACTCGGATCTTTATGTTCCTGGCCTGCAATATTCCAATGTAACTCAACACAACTTCGAGGATCAGAACCTCAGCTTTGGATTAGCACCTTCTGAACTCAACATTTCAATTCAACAATCCAACAATTGCTTAAAATTCATGAATTTTCGGTCATGACCTTTGCCTCCATTTTGTTTAATATATTTTATTTTGCTGGGGTTTTTTTATCTCATTTCTTTCTTTATTCCTTTGCTTTGCATTCAGAAAGCTGCTATCCAGCCAGTCAAATCTCAGTTGGACACATGTTTTTCTTCTATACTTGTCCTATTACCACTTGCTTAGGCTTTTGCACCATGAAACCTTTTATCATTTAATCTCTACCACCCTCCACCCTATTAAAGATCTTTCCTTTTGTTCTTCTTCTCACCCTCTCCTCTCAAAACCTATTACATTTCCAACTTTCCTCAGTTCTGTGAAAGGTCACAGACCTGAAACGTTAATTGTTTCTCTCTCCACAGATGTTGCCATAACCTGCTGCATACTCCCAACATTTTTGTTTTTTTATCTTGGGTATCCAGCATCTGCTTGGTGGGAGGGATTTGGTGCGAGTTTAGACACAAGCAGCAGAGTGTTGAATGGCCTTAAGCTTACAGAGAGTAGAATATGGGAGACCAGCCAGGGGTGTGTTGCAATAGATGTAACAAAGACAGCAATGATGGTTTCAGCAGCACATGAGCCGAGATAGGGGCGAAATCAGGCCACGTAATGGAGGTGGATGGGTCTTAGTGATGCACGAATATGAGATCGGAAGCTCATCTCGGGGTCAAATGCGACACCAAGGTTGAGAATAGGCTGGCTTACTTAGACTACTGCCAGGGAGAGGGGTGGAGTCAGTAGCTAGGCCTGCTGCTGGGTGCCCACCTCCAGGCAGTTGATTTCTGGCACATTGGGAAACTGGAGGCCAACTGGAAAATCCCAGCCAACTTCCTAAACATAACTTTAACTAGGCTCTTAATGAGTCTAATTGCCTTCTCGTTCTATGGGGGTGGTAGCCTTCCAGGGGTCTGAAACCATCTCCCCAAAATGACTGGCAATGGGAACAGTGTCCCAAAACTGCCACACCAACCAGTGCTGGTATTTCTGGGTCCCCTCCCACCAACCCCAACCCTCCACCAGTCATCATTCCCAACTTTGTAGAGTCAGAAAATTCAGCCCCTGATCTCCATTGCTTATCAGTACATCCAGTATTGGTTGAATTTTGCAGCCTTAAAAGGATCTCATGGGCTACACTTTACAGCCCCATAGAATACACTGTGGCATGACCTTCCTGTCATTATGAAATAGCAGGGTAAATTTTTGTCTTCATAATTTTCAATGAAATGAGAATCAAGCAGTTTTTCCATAAGAGTTGAGCAGTCTGCTCCAGTAGGTTATGCCTGGGCAGTGAAGAGGAAAATCGAACCAAGCATGTTTTTATACTACCTTTGCCCTGTAATAATTGATTGGATACATGTTTTCCTTATAATTAACAATGTTACACATTACCTTTGGCTGGCACTTTGACATGTTCAGACATACACCACAGCATCTTACTTAAGCAGCGCACTCTTTAAGTGAGCTATTGAATTTGTACATGAATATTCTTTTGGGTCTGTGTCAATGTGGGATAGAAAAAATGTAATAATTTAAGAATTTTTAATCTGCTGAAAAACAGAATTGCATGAGCAAACAACTCTTTAATTACCCAAAATAGATTGTGAGAGGGATAAAGATTCTGATATGTCCCAGCCTCCTGATCTCCTGCATGACATTATAAAGACCCTTTGTTTATCAGATGCACTGCAATATACAAACTAACTGAATGTGGTTAGTAAATCTTGGCTACTGCAGAAGTGGGTTTATCTAATGACCAAAAGTCTCATGTTTTATAACAAACTTTATGCAAACACGGAAAGCCAAGGATAATGTGACAGTCTGCAAAGGCAATATGATGTGTTTATTCAATATAGACATTGTTCACTTGTTGCTAAAAATGTACACTTCATTCCAACCTTAGCCTTTCTGAAGCCAACCACAAGCTGCAGCTCGAGGGGCTTTGCAAATGTTCACAAGGGGCTTATCCCACACCACGTGGCCTTTACCAGTGAAGGGTTCTCAAAATTCCCACACTTTTCATATCATCAACAAGGATATGACTTTTGGACTTTTATGGCAGAGGACCCAACTGCTGACTTAAGTGTAGAACCCTGCAGACAGGAGGCTAGGCCCATGAGGCCTGGGACTGGTCATGCCTGGGCTTGTTGAGTGCAGTGTGGATTGTTTGCCTGAAACCAGACAATGAGAGGAGACAGAATACGCATTCTTCCCTTTAAAACAATCAGCCCAGAGAAAGACTTCATCTTACACGAAACTAAAACCCATAAAAATCTTGCATAAATAATCACTACTAACCACTAAGGCAGGAAGGCAGCAATCAATGCACTTATACGAACCTATCAATACTCCACATATACATTGGAATTCAGTTCAAGACTCGTTACGGGGACAGGAAGACAGTGATAAACAACATGTGAGCACATTAAAAATAACAAGACAACAATCACCTGAGGAAGTCTACCAAAATCAGACAAAGAACTAACCTTGATTTGGATTGAGATAAGAAATTCGAAAAACAGTAAAACTGGGCCACCAGTTTTGGAGTGGTTGAAGCAGAGTTTAAGCAGGGAGAGGTGGCTGAGCCAAGCGGAGGGAGGAGATCTGGAGGTTTGCAGGCCCGCAGGCAACATCACGGCGAGGGGCACGGGGTGGCCGGCTCAACCAAAGACAACAAGGCTGCAACCGCAGCCCTCCATGAAGATTGACCACCCACAACCGCGCCCTCCACCCAACTGAAGAACCTTCGCAGATTCCACAGACCAGGACCACATGGGGAAGACAGGCCCCAGAGGACACAAAGCGCGTACCCCAAAACTGCAACCAGCTTACCTGGCTGGATTTCGAACTGTCAAGGAACCCTCGTTGGTGAGCATGATCCCTGACCTCTCCTAGTTCAATTTAGTTAGGTTTTGGGGGTGGGACAAGGGTAAGGGGATTAGTATTGTGATTTTCCCTCGTTATGCCGTGTGTTCCCCATTCTTAACTAAGTGTACTTTGTAGGTCTATATAATCTCAGTGTAATCCTAATGTTATAAATTCATTTGTGACTTCAATAAACCCAGTTTTTTTTTTCTTCTTACACCAAAACCTGCACTTTGTTACAACCCTCAAATAAGTCCAAGGTCTAGAACCCAGGGAGTGGGAGTGATTCGGACCGCTCAGAGGTCAGAGGTGAAGCTGACACACACTACCATCCCCTACACCAGGGCCTAAGAGCAGCCATTTTCTACTTGGTACGACTAAGTCCATCTGACTTTGGACAGTATTTAAACATTTGCTGTTTCCTTCCATACTTCACCTACCTCTTAGTCTGCTTTTCCGTACCACATAATGTCTGTCGCCATTCAAATTACCAGTGCCCCACGACTATCAGTGACTCCAAAGTATTTTATAAGCACATCAATAGTAAAAGGGTGGTAAAAGTAGGAGTAGGGCCGATTAGGGGCCAAAAAGGGGATTAACACATAGTGGTAAGGGGCATGGCTGAGGTATTAAATGAATACTTTGCACCTGTCTTTACCTATGAGGCAGATGCGGCCCAGGCCATGTTGACAGAGGAGGAAACTCAGTCACTAGAAGGGTTTAAAATTGATAAGGAGGAGGTTTTGGATAAGCTGTCGGTACTTAAAGTTGATAAGGCACTTGGACCGGATGAGATGCATCCAAGAATATTGAAGGAAGTGAGAGCGGAAATTGCAGAGGCACTGGCAATAACCTTTTAATGTTCCCTGGATTTGGGGGAGGTGCCGGAGGACTGGAGAATAGCAAAAATTACGCCCTTGTTCAAAAATGGTTGTAAAGATCTGCCCTGCAATTACAGACCAGTCAGTTTAACTTCGGTGGTAGGGAAATTTCTAGAAACAATTATTCAGGATAGAACTAATAGTCACATGGAAAAATGTGGATTGATTCAGAAGAGTCAGCATGGATTTGTTAAAGGAAAATCATGTCTAACTAACTTGCTGGAGGTTTTTGAAGAGGTAACAGAAATGGTTGATGTGGGCAAAGCCGTTGATGTGGTGTTTACGGACTTCCGAAACGCGTTCGATACAGTGTCACGCAACAGACTTGTGAGGAAAGTTATAAGTCATGGAATAAAAGGGACAGTAGCAACGTTGGTACAAAATTGGCTGAGGGATAGGAAACAGAGAGTAATGGTTAATGGGTATTTTTCGGGCTGGAAGAAGGTTTGTCGTGGAGTTCCCCAGGGTTCGGTATTGGGACCCTTGCTTTTTCTGATATATATAAACGATCTAGATCTTGGTGTGCCGGGGACAATTTCAAAGTTTGCAGACAACACAAAACTTGGAACCATTGTAAACTATAAGGAGGACAGTGCAGAACTTCAAAAGGACATTAACACATTGATGGAGTGGGCAAATAGGTACAGATGAAGTTCAATGCGGAGAAGTGTGAGGTGATGCACTTTGGTACAGAGGACATGGAGAGACAGTATAAAATAAAGGGTGTGCAGGAGCATAGAGACCTGGATGTATATGTATATAAGTCTTTAAAGGTGGCTGGACAGGTAGAGAGAGCTATTTCTAAAGCATACAGTATCCTAGGCTTCATTAATAGGGGCATAGAGTACAAGGGCATGGAAGTTGTGGTGAGCTTATATAAGATACTGTTTAGACCTCAGCTGGAGTATTGTGTACAGTTCTGGGTGCCACACCATAGGAAGGATGTGAACGCATTGGAAAGAGTGCAGAAGAGGTTTACGAGAATGGTTCCAGGGATAAGACACTTTAGTTATGACGAAAGATTGGAGAAGTTGGGACTGTTTTCCTTGGAGAGGAGAAGGCTAAGAGGAGACTTGATAGAAGTTTTAAAAACCATGAAGGGTCTGGACAGAATAGATAGGGAGGAACTGTTCCCGCTCATAAATGGATCGAGAACCAGAGGGCACAGTTTTAAAGTGTTTTGAAAAAGAAGCAAATGCGAGATGAGAAAAACTTTCACACAGCAAGTAGTTAGGGTTTGGAATGCACTGCCTGGAAGTGTGATGGAGGCAGGTTCAATTGAGGCAGAGCATTGGATGATTATTCAAATAAAAACAATATCCAGGATTACAGGAAAAGGCAGGAGATTGGCACTAAGTTAAAATGCTCAAAGAGCCGGTGCAGACATGATGGGCCAAATGGCCTCCTTCTATACTGTAACAATTCTATGAATCTGTGATGCTGAGACTCTGTAATGCTAAATGTTAATTCCAGTCAAATCCATTCTGTTGATCACAACATCACACCAAACAATTTAGTATGAAGGTCATTGCCTGAAATTTAGGGCATGTTCTCATCTCACTTTTGGAACTGAGTTATGTAGTATAAGGGTCTGGCACATATAGGGTTAATGTGGGATTGAGTACAGTACTGCCCACATAGTGATGTAAGAAGATACATGACCCAGACCCAGGGGTCATTGTGGTGTTGAGCAGAGACACAGAACTATCTAAATATGGCAATAGCTTCTAGCCTGTATCCTTTACTGTGCATGTGTAAATAGTTCTACTTGTTAATAAAGACTTTCAGTTAATGTACTGAAGACTATGAAGACTTCTTTAAAAGACACCATTCTGTAACCCGCACCCTCCCAACATAATATAAAAGCAAAATACTGCGGATGCTGGAAATCTGAAACAAAAACAAAAATAGCTGGAAAAACTCAGCAGGTCTGACAGCATCTGCGGACAGGAATACATTTAACATTTTGAGTCTGTATGACTCTTCATCAGAACTAAGGAAAAATAGAAATGAGATGAAATATAAGCTGGTTGAGGGGGGTGGGACCGGTAGAGCTGGATAGAGGGCTAGTGATAGGTGGAAGCAAAGAAGAGATTGCCAAAGATGTCATAGACAAAAGAACAAAGGGATATTGACGGTGGTGATATTAGTTATGGAATGTGCTAATGGTGACATTGAGGGTAGAAAGCAGGACGAGCATCCCTCCCAACATGGTGGCAGCTGGGGATCAAAAACCCTCAAACTCACTGGAATTCCGAAACAGGGTGGGATGCTGGAAGACTAAGAAAAATCTTCAATGAAAATTCTGACCTGAGAGAAGCTCCCAACAGAAGCTGAAGGCCCAAGAAAATTCATCAGCAAACAATCTAGAGAAAAGGCCTAGAAGCTGAGGCAGAAATTTTTACTGCAGCAGAAGACTCCACTGATTCTCCCTTGGAAGCCTAGCTTCTGAGCAGAGAGTCCACAGAGCCCGCAAGGGTCACTGAAATCTTTTAAAATTCCAGGCTGTAGCTAGTCCTGAGAGCCCTTTCCCTAATTCAGTGTCAGAGGCCATTGAAGGAAAGCCTGTCGCTAAAACTCAATTTCCCAGTGCGAGCCCCGAATTCATAAGATAAGAAAGAAGAATTCATTATTTACAGCTCTTGGGAACATCTCGACTCTCCAACTGAGAAAATGGCAAGCAAACCATGGAACTAAAGAAGTCAGCACACAGCTGATCCAGGCAGCCATTATTAAGATTCTTTTGTGGAGCCTGTGAAAACTAGGAGGTTCAGGAATTCCCTTTGTCTCGGGGTCAACAGCGATGGCATCTTGAAAGTCTATAAGATTTTAAAGCTACACATGCAATTTAATTTTTTTTAACATGGATCACAATTCAATACTCCCAACTCAATTTGGACTGACCCAAGGGCCGAACC
This sequence comes from Cetorhinus maximus, assembly GCF_964194155.1. Taxonomy (NCBI): domain Eukaryota; kingdom Metazoa; phylum Chordata; class Chondrichthyes; order Lamniformes; family Cetorhinidae; genus Cetorhinus; species Cetorhinus maximus. The sequence goes on along the minus strand of NC_135886.1, from coordinate 98,586,274 downwards.
CAGCAGGAAATGTGGAATGCTAGAGAAGTGATTTTTCACAATTCTGGAATACATCAGGTCTCAGTAAAAAATCAGAGGGAGCCCAGATTACTGCCTTTTTATATTCATTTAGTGATCTTGCAAATCAAATTATCCAAATGCAAGGCATTGATGAATCCACAACCAGCCTTGAGGAACAATTAACAGCCTTTGACAAATATTTTAACCTTCAAGCTGAGGAGAGGGCAGAGCTTAAAAAGAGGCATAGAAAACCCCCAGCAAAGCAATGAAAGGGTGAAAGACAATACCCAAACAAACCCCACGAGGGCACCAGAGAGGCAGGGAACTTTCCAAAAGTCCCAAAGGAATACCCTTTTAAAGACCCCGACTTATTTCCAGAACTGTATCAGCAGCTGATAGGGAATGACAAGAATACAGCCCTGTGGCAGGCAGAGGAAGGAAAAGCAGAAGCTAAATTAGAAAACATCTGCAACAAAGCTGAACTGGAAGATTTGAAGCACAAGATTCAAGTTGAGTAAATACCTTTGAAAATGGTATGTTAAACTAAAGTCTTCAATGAACCAAACTGTTTGAGATCTGAAGAAGCAAATTTCGGAGAGGTCACAGAGGTACCTGGAAGAAATAACGACCCCCAATTCCATGGTTGGCAAGTCCAGCGGGAGTTGGGAAAACTCAACCAGCTGTACAGCCAGGCACAACAGCAGGCAGAAAAGATATTCAAAGAAGTTTTGGCTTTAAAAGACTCTTTGAAGAACTAATACATGCCCCTGGAAAAAAACGAAGAGTTAAAAAAGGCTTTGAATGCTACTTTAGAAAAAGCTGCATTGGAACTATCAGTAGTGACAAAGCAACACACTGACATGCATAGCCAGAAGACAAGAGTAGAACAAGAAAATAAACAGTTGAAAGACCAGCTAATTATGCTTGAGGATCAAATTCAAAAACAGTCCATAACCCTTCAGCAACATGACGGAATAAAGACTATCTTGAGCCATAGAATGGCAGAACAGAAGAACAAATTCAATAAGGCTCTGGTAATTTACAAGGAAGCTCAAGGCAAAATCAATGATCTTCACAACAAAAAGGAAAGCCAGTTTAAAGACCTTCACAGGCTATAAGGATCCCTCAGGTCAGAGTTTGTTACTCTGGAACATCACAAAGAGAAACAAAATGAATTTAATGCCACTCTGCAAGAACTAGTTTTCAGAGAAGACTTAGGAATGTTCAATATTCTGGGAGGAAGCTGAGACTGCGGCACTGAAGAAACCAATTGCACATTTGGAAGGAACCTTGGCGAAACGTTGCATTTCCGAAGAGGTATATGAAGGGATGAAAATAAAGAATATAGAATGGCAAGCAAAGGTAGAAGTTCTCATGAAAGAACGTGAGGTGTCTCAAAAACAATTGGCAGAAGTTCAATTACAGAATTTGAGCTTGAAGGATAGCACCGGGGAATTATACTCTGCCAAGGAAAAACTGATTGGTGTATGGTGACTCACATATGAATGATGAGTTTGTTAAGGAAAAATGAGAACCGATGAGAACATTGGAGTGTCGCTCACAGGATGTACAACACTTGAAAGAGGGCTTGAAATGCTTAAATGATGAACATGTGCAAACAAATTCAACAAAGGTAGACCTTCAGCTAAAACCTGATGAACTTCATTCATCAGATATCTCTAGTAAACATTGAAGAAATGCCTGGAACAGGAAAAGGAATTGCTGAAGACACAGAACAGTTGCTTGAATACAAAATTAATGACCAAAACTGATGAGATTGTAGAGCTCTGATCCAACCTGAACAATATGATGGATGAGATGTGTAGTATGGAAGGGCAAATCCAAACTTTGAGAGCAGAGAAGACGAATTCTAAAAAACACATTGAGGATCGAATGAATGAACTGAATGAACTGCTGTAAATAGCAGTCAGTGACCAGGCAAGAAACATTCCCGACAGAACTGAATGCCCAGGTGAAGGTGTCAAACTTATATAAGATCTCCTCAAAAAACTCTGAGACAAAGACAACTCAACTTATCAGAATAGTTGCTGAGCTGAATGAAAAGGCTTGTAATCTCAGAAAACAACTGGAAAAGAAGAAAGTAATCAATAATTTGGCTAAAATTGTGAAACAGGTGCGAATGAAGTTTCTATTGTTGAAACGTGAATGTCCATATTCATTGAGACAGCCCACGTGACAAAAGAAGAGGAGAAATAAGTGCCAAGATGAATACAATGTTCATCCACCTACCCCCCCCAAAAAAAAAAGTTAGAGTAGCTGCAACCACCGATCAATGCAACAGCAGAACTGGCCAAGTGTAGTTCAACACAAAGAAATGGAAAAAAAGAATAAAACATACCCAGATGCCAGCCCAACCTCCAGACCAACAGGAAGAACCAGCAACAACACAGCCTACCACTCCTCTGACAGAACTGCAAACGAGATCTGTAAGAGTTATAAGACCTCCAGACTACCTGAACCTTTAAATTCGAGGACTTGAAGGGGGGAGATAGGGTAGTGATAATGTTGTAAAATAGTGATAATGTAGTAATGGTGATAATATAATAACAATAAGGTAAATATATGGGACTGAAAACAATATAAGACATGAAGTAAACTTGTGTAACTCCATATACATTGGATAAAGACTTGGAGGAAGTGTAGTATAAGGGTCTGGCACATACAGGGTTAATGTGGGACTGAGTACAGTACTGCCCCCACAGTGATGGAAGAAGGCACATGACCCAGACCCAGGGATCAGTGTGGTGTTGGGCAGAGACACATAAAGACTTAAGCATGGAGATAGCTCCAAGTCTGCACCCTTTACTGTACATGAATAAATAGTTCCGTGTGTTACTAAAGACTGACAGTTAACCTACTGAAGACTGTGAAGATTTCTTTAAGAGACACCATTCTGTAACCAACACCCTCCCAACAAGCTCCTTAATGTTGAAGCCAGAGGCATCTCACATATTGGGCTGAGGGCCTTATTTCCATGGAGCTGTGCTGCTGAATTTCTAGGTCCCTTTCTTCATTTATGGAGAGGTATAACTGTTAGAGATGAACATGCAATTCCAATTTGTACAAAGAGCAACAGCCAAGACAACTCTGGTCCTTTAAATAGGAAAATTTCAAAGGGGCACTGCAGTGTACAATTTGAATGGATAGGATTGGGGCCTTGTAATCCAATTGATGGATATTATTAGTTGTGAGAACACGATGGTGGGAGGGGAGCTCGCCAAGTGGGGAGCACGACAAGGAAACCCTAACATGTTTGTTTGCAGACTCCTGGGGTGGGGGGTGGGGAGAGGGTGCAGTGGTGGTGGGGGCAGGGTCTCTTGTTCAAAGGCAGTCAATGTTTGATCGAGAGTCCCGATATAGGGAAAGCGGGGTGAACAACTGTCCATTATTTTAAGGGATTGTCGCTTATTTTGCCCCATGTAAGGGACACCTTTTGTCCCTTATTTCTAGAACAGCCTGTGGGAGATTGATCCTGGGAGTCTCCAGGGTGAGTTTGAGTGATTCGAGTGGGATGCAAATGAGTGAGTTGGCCAGCAGAGAGGTGATAATGTTGTAACTGAACAAAATAAATTGTAAGTTTTAGTTAATTTCAAATCTCCCCCTGCTATCATGGTCTCAAGACAAACCCTCCTCACATCCCCCCACCCTACTCTCATGCTTACCAACCTCACTCTCATGGTCCCCCCTTCACAGTAACCAGCACCAACACCAGCACCAGCACCAGCACTCCTGCCCCAGGCTGGTCTCATAGGTCAAAGTATCCCTTATTTTATTTCTTAAGAGTTGGTCACCCTGAGGGAAGTGGGTGAAAACCACGACTCTGTCCTTGCAGATGAACCTCCTCACCCCCAACCCCTCATGAGCCCCTTCCCCCCCCATCACTTACCTGTGCCTGGATCCCTCCTCAATCTGTGCCCCTGGGCGAGTGTAGTACCAGCAACAGCCACTGCCTCCTTGATGTCGCTGCTGAGTACAGAAGTGCTGCCAGACTCTGACTGGCCAGCAGCTCTCAGCAGGCAGGACTTCTGCTCCCAGGGTCCGTGATCCCAGGGGAAGGCGTACTGCTGGCCTGTCAAGTGCCTGAGTGGCACAAGATGTAGCAGACCTTCTTGAAAATAAGTTACATGGAGGTCTCCCTGGCCCTCCTGGCCGCCAAGATCCCCGTCACCTCCACAAACATCCACCTATAATCTTATTAATATATACTTTTCGAGGGCTTGACTAGGAAGATGCTGACCTAGGCTGTTTCCCTGACTGGAGAGTCTACAATTTAGCATTATAGTCTCAGGCTAAGAGGTCGGCTATTTAGAATTGAGATGAGGAGAAATTTCTTCACTCAGAGGGCAGTGGATTTTTGGAAATCTCTACCCCAGAGGCTACGGATGTCAGTCATTGATATATTCAAGATTGAGATGAAAATACTTTTGGGCACTAAGTGAATCAATGGATTTGAGGATTGGGCGAGAAAGTAGAATTGATGTTAAAGTCCAGTCATGATCTTATGGAATGGTGGAGCAGGCTCGATGATACATTTTGTCTACTCCTGCTCCTATTTCTTATGTTCTTGTGCTCTCTTCCTCTCCCTCTTGAAGGTACTGACTGCCCCCATCTCCTCTTTCTCTTCCTCTTTCATCTGAATGTACTGACTGCTGCTGGGGTATGTTACGCAGCTAAAGGTTATTTTCAAAACATTAAACCAGTGACCATTCTTTACATGTCACATGGGCATCACAGCCCAGTTCATTGCTGCCCTCACTAACACCCATAAATCAGTAGCTTTCATCTGTTCCCATGGAGGTTTTCCCTTCACTGGAACAGGAGCACTGAACACAGTTGTAGCTCTGCTAGCATTGCTCCAGTTGAAATGAACTAATACAGCATAGATCAGGCACCCGGTCTGGGATACCACTGTCTTGTTTGTTGTACAAAACACTGCCTTTACTTTCAGAATTCTAAATTTAATTTTACCATTATTCTAGGCTGGTTTAAAATACCCTGTTTTGTTCTGCTTACTATATCCTCAACGTCCCCTGCAATGTCTCATTCACCTTTGTGCCCCCAATTCTAGAGGAATACTTCAGAATAAAAAGATCTCTCTCATTCCACCAGAGTACTATTCTTCTTTAATGAAATGCTTGCCTATTGGTGAAATATGTGTCTTATACTGTAAGCTACTACTCTTAATAAAGCAATCAGGGAAAATATAACTGTGGTCTCTATCTTCCTCTGACATCTCCATTCCATTACTGACCTTGCTTCCTGACCTTTCCCACCCCTCCATTTCCTGTGGCTCTCTCTATTGATAGTTCATTTGGTGTCATACATACTCAAGTGATTATTGAGTTTCTCTCCCCCACCCCCCTCTTGCTATCGAAATGGCTTCCTATTCTGCTATTTTCATATTAAAAAGAATAGTAACTCTTATCAAGGAGATGGTAATTGTGGGATGTCTCTTACAGTGTACCCAGTAGTGAAGTCAAACAACCAAATTAACAAACTCTTAGAAAAATAGCACTTCTTATGAACAAAGCTTCCCCCTGTTTCCATAGGTCCTTACTCATTCATTTTCATTCAAGCTTTTTTTTCCCTTTGTCGATGCCCAGACTCCATCATAAATTCACAATTGGAGCTGTGAATTTTTTTTAAAAATAGATCCATTGAGGTAGAAGACAGTCTTTCAAGATTCATATAGTGCTGCTACTGAGCAGCTTTTAGGAGAGCAGAGCACATTTTCATGAAATTAAATCTTGTGCTTCTGACTTATGGTTAATAATGAGGATTTGCTGCTGATGATGTAAACTCTCAAACACACTGGAAGGCATCCAAAATGCCTGCTGCATCAACTTAATGTGCAGTTGGAAAACACTGTATTTATTGTTTGATTTATTGCTTCTAAATCTCATTTCATCCACCTCTTTACTCTGTTAATACCAAGTAGCTCTTCCACTTAAACCTCCATTTTATTCCTTCCACAAAAATATTCTTGATCAGTTCAAGCAAATAAATTCCTATCACATATTTGGGTAAAGATCTGTTTCATCTCCCCCTTATTTTTACTTCAGTGTTTCTTTCATACATCAACTCCCTCAGCTTTGTGTCTCAATTGTTCACTTGTTCATTTGAGTGAGAATTTTGGCTGCCACCTTAGACCTAAACCTGTCATTCCTATTTCCCATTTCTCGCGCCATTTTTCTCCTTTTCTCTTTACCTCTCCTAGGTCCATCTTTCTGGCTTTCCTTCATTTCTTCCCCATCGAGTTCGCTGCCTTCCCAAATTCCTACTCCAACCCTTCAGTATTCCTTGACATTCTTATCCTCCTGCCACCAGGTTAGGCTTGATTTCCTCTTAGCCTGCAGCTTCCCCCGTGCCTCTCTCAACAACCTCCAAAAGGCCCATCAAGGCACTCATTGCTACCTTCTTATGACCAGTGTGCCTGCTGGTGGCTAATTTTTGCTACCTCTTTCTTGGCCAACTAATCCCTCCTAATGCTGACCCCATGGACTCTGCCAGTGAATCAACTCTCACCGCCTCCTCTCCGGATTTCCTTCCAGAATGCCTGTTCACTTGTCAACAAGGCCCTTGGCATCATGAGATTATTGTGATGACTGTAGAAACACCATGGCCTTGATACAATCCTGGCTGAGGGGTGACGACACCTTCCTCTGAAATGAAGCCTCCCTACCTGCCTAGACCTTCCACTGCTTGTCCCATAAAGCCACCATGACAGTGGTGTGGCCCTTATCACCAAATCACAACTTGGTCTCTCCATCTGCTCTTCTGGTACCTTCTCCTCCTTTGTAGGGTCTATCCATGGGCTCCTTCTATTTCCCATCTGCATGCTACCTTGGTGACATTGTTCAAAAACACCTCAGGTTCTACATGCTCGCAGATGACACCCAGCTCTAACTCACCATCACTATCTCTCTAAATCTCTCCACGGTCTCTGATTTACTACACTGCTTATCCAATACTGCATGAGTAGAATTGAGGGAAATTGTGAACTCAGAATTCAGAACTGAGCTCTGGACACGGGATTAGAACTCTGCAGCATCTGACTCAGCGGCATGTATGCTTCTCAGTTTGTAATGGTACAGCTAGTTTCAGGCAGGGCAGAGGTTGGGCAGCACAACTAGCATCAGTGCCATAGGTCAAGAAGTGAATGTTATTTAGTGATCCCCGGGGGAAATGTAAAGACATAGGCCAGAATTTTCGGCTCGGTGAGCTGAGACGGGGCCCGCTTGCCGAGGCGTAAAATGATGCGGGGCGACGTTAGGCCTGCATCCTGATGTCACCGCGTGTCATTTAGATTTTCAGTTCGGTGGGCGCGTAGCCAAGTTAGCTGCACGCCCGCCAAACGTTCAAAGGCCTATTAAGGCCATTTAAAAACTAATTAAACCAATAAACTGAGCTTCCCGTCCACCCCTTGTCCTCACTTATCACCCCACCAGCCTTCGGATTCAAAGGATCATCCTCCGCCATTTCCACCAACTCCAGCATGATGCCACCACCAAACACATCTTCCCTTCATCACCCCTGGCGGCAGTCCGCAGGGATCGTTCCCTCTGTGACATCCTGGTCCACTCCTCCATCACCCCCTACACCTCAGCCCCCTCCCACGGCACCTTCCCATGCAACCGCAGAAGGTGCAACACCTGCCCCTTTACTTCCCCCCCTCCTCACCGTCCAAGGGCCCAAATACTCCTTTCAAGTGAAGCAGCATTTCACTTGCACTTCCCTCAGTTTAGTCTACTGCATTCGCTGCTTCTAATGTGGTTTCCTCTACATTGGAGAGACCAAACGCAGACTGGGTGACCGCTTTGTGGAACATCTTCGGTCTGTTTGCAAGCATGACCCAGACCTTCCTGTCGCTTGCCATTTCAACACACCACCCTGCTCTCATGCCCACATGTCCATCCTTGGCCTGCTGCAATGTTCCAGTGAAGCTCAACGCCAACTGGAGGAACATCACCTTATCTTCCGACTAGGTACTTTACAGCCTTCCGGACTGAATATTGAGTTCAACAACTTTAGATCATGAACTCTCTCCTTCCCCACCCCCTTTCTGATTCCCCTTTTTCCAATAATTTATATATATTTTTCTTTTCCCACCTATTTCCATTATTTTTAAATGTATTTCCATCCATTGTTTTATCTCTACCTTTTAGCCTATTTCGATTCCACCCCACCCCACCCCCACTAGGCTCATCCTGCTTTCCACCCTTAATGTCTCCATTAGCACATTTCTTAGCCAATATCACCACCGTCAACACCTTTGTCCTTTTGTCTATGACATCTTTTGGTAATCTCCACCTATCACTGGCCCTCTATCCAGCTCTACCTGTCCCACCCCCCCTTAAACCAGCTTATATTTTGCCTCTTTTCTATTTTTCCTTAGTTCTGATGAAGAGTCGTTCGGACTCGAAACGTTAACTGTATTCTTCTCCGCAGATGGTGTCAGACCTGTTGAGTTTTTCCAGGTTATTTTGTTTTTGTTTCAGATTTCCAGCATCCACAGTATTTTGCTTTTAGCTTGAAGCTTTATTTTGTTGTGAGCGAGCACATTCCTTTTGTAGTGTAATCCATGTCAATACTGCCGTTTCTGCAGGAGCTTTTGTAAGGTATGTGTTTACAGATTCTCTTCCAACTGTCTGATTAGAATAAGATACTTCACATGGTGCCATACCCAACTATGACCCAAACAAGTTTCATTCCTGGATTTCTCTCCCTAAACCTCTCCACGTTCCTCTCCTTAAAACTTATTTCTTTAACCAAAGCCTTTGGATTGCCTGTCTTAATATCCTCTTATGTGGCTTAGTGTCAAATTTTGTATGATAATGCTCCTCTGAAGGGCCTTGGAACTTTTTACTATGTTAAAGAGGCAATATAAATGCAAGTTGCTATCTGTATTGAAGAAAATATTGGTTCTCTTCCATGTCCTGATAAATCCTTAACTCAACCATCTTGTTTTGGATTACAAGTCATGCCTTGTGTCCTAATACATTGGACAAAATTGTTATGAGGATGTGCTTTCTAAAGATGCAATTTCTAATTTTTCTTTTTCTGGCTGGATTCTTGAAAAAAATCACTGGGACACTCTCTACAGACATTGGGAAACTGTCCAGACTAGCAACCCACACAATCTCGCATTTCACCAACTGGGATGAAAAGGACAGACGCTTAACCCCTGGGGAGCGAGAAATACCCAATCCCCCTGTTGGCTTCACACCACCCTGAGGTGCTTCAAATGTTTCTAAGCTAAGACATCAAAATGCAATCACCTGTTCTGAAAGAAAAACTGCAGCAAACATGAACTAATATAATTTCTCTGGAATATACAGCCATCAAGGTACTTTTAAGGATTGCTTACCAAGCAGGAGAGACAGAACGAAAGACAATGCAATGTGTGTGTGTGTGTGTGTGTGTGCCCAGACGAATGTGTGTGATGAATGGTGGTTGTGATTTACCTAGTTTTTTTTAGTTCAGGAAATAAATTCAATAAACTTATCTTGTTCTTTGCTTAACCTAAGAAAACCTGTCTGACTAATTCTTTGCAGTCTGAAAGTGTAAATTGTGGGACTCCTACAGAATTGGCAAAGCACACCCCCTCTAAATTCACACAAAATCCTGTTACAGTCAAATCTGGAGTGAGAGAATAGAGGAGTCATTTAACTCCTCCTCATGTGATCGTAAACATCAAAAAGTGATGATTGCAAGCTTTGCTTTTTCTGGTCCTGAGCTAAGAACCATAAATCTCAGTGCTCAGCATTTCAACTGTGCACTGTTTTTATCAGACATTATTCAAGCTTCAGCCAAAGAGTTTAAGCTGCCTAAGATCTTGTCAATACTGCAGTTCAGACTACCTCCCAATATTCTGTCTTTGTGACCTGTGAAATATGTCTACTTCCATGGATAAAGCCCACATTTCCTATGAGCCAGAACTCGTGTAAAATATTTGGGATAGTGGGATGCAATATGTCATTCAGATATGCATCTCTTGATCTCTCCAATTTAGTGGGAACACACAATGCTGAAAGACCAAGTAATCAGGCTAAACTACTAAATTAAATTTATTGTACATGTTAACTTATACAGAAACAGTAATAAATAATCTGTTGGGATCAAAAAATATCATTTAATTTTCACAGATACTGGTCTTATCTGAGTTATAGCTTACATTGAGATTCTTGAAGTTTTTAAATCATAATTCTGCAAATGAGATTATATGCCATGCACGGATTCCTTGGGGTTCCATCTCATGGGGAAAAACAGTTGAACCATATGAACTAAAGTAAACTCTATATTTATCCCCAACAATGCCCCTAAGGACAGGGTTGTTAGTCAAACCAGACTTGAGAGATGTCAGGGCGGCCTTTTCAATACTTTGTTTCAAGCAGTTGCTTGCACATCCTGGACAAAGCAAACTTACATCGGCAGATGAGAATTTTGAGGATCGTGATTGATACAACCATTACAGTTAACATTCTAGCAGTGTCAAAGTCAGTTATTATCTAAGGTAAGAACCAAACCACTTTGTCATGAGTACCAAAAATTTCAGGGGCTCAGACCACTCTACAAATATTGGGGTAAAATTTTCAACTGCACCTGGTGTGTGGTAATCTGGCAGAGAGGATCACTCAATTTAGATCCTGTGCAATTTTCATTCTAGGCCAATAGGATCTGGGGCAGGAGTCTGGTCCATCCAAACTCTGTTCTATTCTCTGCCCTGTATCCAAGAAATCCAAAGGGCACAGGTAGGGGCTAGAGAGGCTGGTTCTTACATCCTTCCCTTTCCATCCTTATGTCATTGACAGATATTTGAGGGTTAGGATAACCTCCCCTACATGAAGTTCCATCTTTCAGCAGCCAATGGAAAGGTCAACCATATGATGTGGGAGTACACAAAAATATCCCACAATGCTTTTACCCAACCATAATCTAATGAATGAATTGAAAAAGAAACTTGGATTTATAGAGCACTTTTCACACCTTCAGAAGTCTTCAAAAGAGATTAACAGCTAATGAAGTACTTCTGAAATGTAGTTACTGCAGTAATTATGGGGAAAATTGCAGCCAACTGTGCTCGCCAAAGATGATGAGGTAATTAATGTTTTGAGTCCGTATGACCCTTCTTCAGAACTAAAGAGAAGTAGGAACGTGATGAAATTTATACTGCTTAAGGGGGGTGGAGCAGGTGAAGTCGGATAGAAGGCCAGTTAAAAGTGGGGACTAAGGAGGGATTGACAGAGATGTCATGAACAAAAGGACAAAGGGAGTGTTAATGGTAGTGGTAAGGGCTGAAGCCTCTGAAAAAAGGTCATACGGACTTGAAACATTAACTCTGTATCTTTCTCCACAGATGCTGTCAGACCTGCTGAGTTTTTCCAGCATTTTCTGTTTTTGTTTCAGATTTCCAGCATCCACAGTATTTTGCTTTTACCTATGATGAAGTAATTGTTTGATTCCGACAGCAGGAGAGTTAGGTGTTGCATTAAAATAATATTGGCCTTGGTCAGGCACAATTGCCTGTCTCCTGGATGAACAGACAAGCCATTGCTCTGATTTTCCTGGCTCCATCGTCACCCCAGCTCACATTCTCAAAGGGTGCTGAAATCAGTGAAGATGCCCACCATTTTTCAAAATCAGCCCTGTCCTCAGGACCAGCAGTGGGACAGACTGGCAACCAAAAGTTCCAACAGCCACGCTTGCCATACTGGCGTGCACCTCGAGATGTTTTAACCCCAGTTTTTTGTGCATGCATCAGCCGTGGCATTGCTTATAGGAAATCAAATGACGCCCTGTTTAATGACAGCGGCTGCACTGCACAATGCACAGTGTATTATTCTACCGCTAAGTTGTTTTATGCTCTTCAGGTTCTAAGTTTGGCAAGTAAGAAAGATCAGTCAGAATTTAATTGTTGTTTGGTGAAGAGAGTTTGAAAATTGTGAGGTCTTTGCAAATCTCTGACTCCAGATCAGATTGAAAGCCAACTCAACGCGAAATGGCTGTTTTCTTTATTGATCACTTTGGAGTGTGGTGAATGGTCTTGAAATCATTATTTAGCTAGATACAAACCAACCAATAAGTGAATTAAGAATAAGATAATATTTATATATTCATACTTTATTGATCAAAATCACTTCGCTAAGCTGGCATTATTAGATTGTACAATCGCTAATGTCACCTTGTCAATCTTGCTGGGTTAAAATTAATAGTGGCTGTGTTTTTTGTGGTTAAACTGCATTGTAGACAAGGATTCAAAAAAAATTCTCAGGCTTGGCTTTCACTCGTAAAACTGGCATTTGTTGATCATTCCTAATTATCTTGCAAAGATGATTGTGGAGCTGATTGAAGCTGTTTGATGCAACTTGTTAGGCCATACCAGAGAACATGAGTCTACCACGTTGTTGCGGAGTCACATGTAGGTCAGGCCAGGTAAGATTGGCTGGTTTTCCTCCCTGAGGGCATCAGTGAACCAATTGGGTTTTTGCAATAATCTGAAAGCTTCACGGTCACTTTAACTGATGCCAGCTTTTTATTTAACACTGATATCAAATCTTAAATGGCCGTGGTGGGATTTAAACTCCCAATTTCTGGATAATTAATCCGAATTAGTAGTGCCACAATGCAACCATGCCTAAAACTGGACTTTGCCTCATAAAATATGATCATGGGACTTGCTGTGATGATGACTGTTCTGTAGAAACATTTGGGTTGGATGATGAAATGTAAAACTTATTTTTGCAGCAGGAGACATTTGTTGTGCCATTCGCCATTGACCTGACTACTGCAAACTCAGTTAAACCTACAAAGATATTTATTTTGACATGGAACATTAGACACTGAAGCAGTAATGGTTAATGTTGTCCTTTATTTAAGAAAAAGATACGTGTTGGACAGACAGTGCAATACTAATGATGCAAAAACATTGACTTTATCATCTGTTTGATGGGTTGGTATTTCAGCAAGTCAAAGAGAAAAATATCAATATGTTGCTTGTCCAAAAGTTCTCATCCAGTCAAAAGAAATAACTTAGATTTATTTAGCACCTTTCACAACCCCATGATGTCCCAAAGTGTTTACAGCCACTGAAGTACGCTTAATGTGTAGTCACTGTTGCAATGTAGGGAAATGCAGGTGCCTATTTGTGGACAGCAAGATCCCATAGACAGGACTCTGGTAATAATCTTTTTTTTTGGGTTAGGTTGGTTGAGGGATAAATATTGCTTCTTTGGAGAGTGCTATAGATCTTTAACATCCATGTGAAGGGGCAAATAGTACCTCAGTTGAGCAACTCCTTTGAGAGATGACACCTCCAACAGTGCAACACTCCCTCAGTACTGCATTGGAGTGTCAGCCTAGATTGTGCGCTTAAGTCTCTAGTAGGGCTTCAACTCTTGACCTTCTGGCTCAGAGGCAAGAGCGCAACTACTGAACCACGGCTCACACTGAAGGCAAAGTCTTCAGATATTTCCTTAGCTTATTAAAGGATTATTATTAAAACATTACACAGAGCAGCAGATTTTCGGTACCACTGAGTACAGATGCCAGGCGTATATCTTTCAATCTCCTATTCTCACTTTAGCTGGGTTCCTGTGCGTTTTAGTTGCAGACAGCTCTTCAGCAAGTCCTGCTGTGTGGGGTGCAGAATGCAGAAGTGCCCTGAGGCTCCTCAGATGTAGGAATGATCAAAAGAAGTCACTCTTTCACACCCACTCTTTCTCAAAGTGTTTTGACTATTTGCATAGCGTACTCAAGAACCTGTTTGCATTTTAGAATTGGGTCCACACAAACACATGGAAATTAAAACAAGACTCATTTTCATTAGATCTGGCAAATGCTTAACCTTGCACTGGTGACACTAAGCTGAATCCTATCAATGTATCCATTGTCAGTACTATGTTGTTTTTATTTGGCTTGTGAAGCATCATAATAAGCTGCTATACTGGCTGGAATTAATTAAAACTTTAATAATCATGAAATTCTCACATTATTAAAATCATTTGTGTTGCTTTTCTTGACTTCACATTCTCCCTTGGAGAATAGTGGGCAGTAATCGGAGGATGCATAGGCTGATTAATAGTTTGAGTACAGATCACCCGTAATTTAGCTGAGTGGCAGAATTGGCTTGGGGAGGCTGAATGACCTATTCCTGTTCTTTATGTTCCTCTGTTAACCAATTTTTTTCCCGGAAAATGGGTAAACATGCGAATTGGGGAAGGATAGGATTACATAGGCTCCGGTTGATGTCCTAACATTTTTATTCATTGCAATCTAATCTAAATGAGTTTAGGTTTTGTCAAATTAAGATCAGCCTGACATGACACTTCCAGGAAAATCATCAGAGCAAATGTCAAACAAAAACAAAAAACTGCGGATGCTGGAAATCCAAAACAAAAACAGAAATACCTGGAAAAACTCAGCAGGTCTGGCAGCATCGGCGGAGAAGAGCAAAGTTGACATTTCGAGTCCTCATGACCCTTCAACAGAACTAAGTAAAAATAGGGAAGGGGGTGAAATATAAGCTGGTTTAAGGTGGAGGGGATTGTTGGGACAAGCAAGCAGTGATAGGAGGAGATAACCAAAAGATATCACAGACAAAAGAACAAAGAGGTGTTGAAGGTGGTGATATTATCTAAAAGAATGTGCTAATTAAGAGTGGAGAGCAGGACAAGCAAGGTAGCTCTAGTGGGGGTAGGGTGAAATAAACAATGGGTGGAATACATTTAAAAATAATGGAAATAGGTGAGAAAAGAAAAATCTATAAAAAGGAGGGGGAAGAAACGGAAAGGGGGTAGGGATGGAGGAGGGAGTTCAAGATCTAAAGTTATTGAACTCAATATTCAGTCTGGAAGGCTGTTAAGTGCCTAGTTGGAAGATGAGGTGTTGTTCCTCCAGTTTGCGTTGAGCTTCACTGGAACAATGCAGCAAGCCAAGGACAGACATGTGGGCAAGAGAGCGGTGTGGAGTGTTAAAATGGCAAGCGACAGGGAGGTCTGGGTAATGCTTGCGGACAGACCGAAGATGTTCTGCAAAGCGGTCACCCAGTCTGCGTTTGTTCTTTTGACTGTGACATCTTTTGGTTATCTCCTCCTATCACTGCTTGCTTGTCCCAACAACGCCCCCCTCCCCCCCCCTTAAACCAGCTTATATTTCACCCCCTTCCCTATTTTTACTTAGTTCTGTGGAAAGCAAATGTCAGCCTTGTATCACACTGAGGCCAAATGTGATTGATTGTTTTGTCATGGAAATATAATAATTTTCATGATATCATTGTGATTTATTGTAAAGGTAGGTTAATAGTGGGGTTTGGATTAGTTTCTCTGCGTGAATGTGTGTGAGAGGGATTTAATTGAATTGCAGACAGCTAGTCTGGAGCTTTTGAGTTATCTAAAGATGCTAAATACGTAAATATGGCTGAAATTTTAGAATGTGAAGTGTGAGAAACATTTGCATTTTTAGATAAACCAGAGTTGTGAATTTCAAAGAGATGGTGAAGTGTTACACCTAGCTATAAGGGGTTAAGCAATGTGTTAATTTTTACCAGAGATTATTAATAATATGAATGCTATGAAAGATTTATATTATGGAGAAAGTAAAGTTGAAAACTCATATTGGGACCATGGAGTTGATGTTAAAAAGGGAGAAACCTGTATAAAGGGCATGAGGTTATGTGTAAGGAGAAGGAATTCTAAGATCTAACAAGTGTGAAAAGCCCCCAGCTTCTATGCATCAAGCTGCTGTCTACAGGGATCGAAACTAAGAAAACTCATTGTGACTATCCCTGTCGAGGGTACTGTGTGTTTTGCCTGGGTCTGTTGAAATCTATCTCGTTTTACTGTTGCCTTAATGGAGGTATAACTGGGAGCTAGATTGATTAGGAGATTTAGGAGTTATTATAGTAGTAATTTGTAGGCCTATTTATGTGCTTAAAAAAATTTGTCTTCTATTAATAAATGTTTAATTTAGTTTTGTAAAAAAACCTCTAAGACTTGGTTGGCTCATTACCTCTGAATTCAAGGCACGGATCTCAAAATAAAGTACAAATCGCAAATAGTTGCGGCAGCTGTTTCAAGTTTCCCTCTGGGATTTGAGCAGCTCAGCATTTACCATCTGCTGTGCCATAGCAGCTTATTCATGCCAGTGACAACTGAGTAGTCTGTGATTTATTTTCCAAAACATTTTGTTTTTCTCTGCGATTCTTGCTATGTTAGGGCTGAAAATTGGTTTACAAACTATTTGCTAATTGACCATTTGTTTTAGACAAGACCTACACTAATTTTGGGTTCCTGCTCCCATAATTTCTCATGTGCAATTTTTGTCCAGTTGAACCATTGGCTTTGATGATATTGTTTTAATTACAGATGAATGGCATAATAGGGAAGAGGGGAATAAGGGAAGGATAGCTGCAGGCTTTATTTAAGCCTAAAATCCTGCTGTTTTAATGAACTAGTAAATGCAATGCTGCTTGTTCAATGCCTATTGTCAGGATAACAAATCAAAACTTCCTTTTCATTAACAGAAACAGCTTTATTTTGTGAAAGTTATTTTGGAAGTACTTAAGGTAGAACGATCAAAGTTTTCTAACTTTAGAATCTCATTTTTCAAACTTAATGGTGACTGGATAAATAAAAGTGAGTTCATGCGTCCAGTGCTACCTTTGTACTGAAATAATGCTGTTGCTATGGTAATCCAGGATGCTTCGAAGTTCCTCCCCTGTCTTCTGGTGGGCAACCTGGAATTCTGAAAAGCTGAGAACTTTATAAGGCTTGATTAACACAATGGAGTACCAGAAATAGAAGATTGAAAAATCCTTGTGTTATGCGCTATTTGAATTTGAATCCCGTTCACACTTAACATTTCCACTGCTAAGGCTCAGCTGGCAGCTTTAGCTGGGGCCTTTCTGAAGAGGAAAGGAAAACAAGCCTGTCTTTTTTCACCCGGCACTGCTCAAGTGGGCCTCTTGATGAAAGAGCACCATTGATGGTGACCATGGAGATAACTAAGGACTAGACTGCCATCCCACTCTTCCAACTAAAGGAATAATTTGCATGCAAAAATGAAATAGAACTAACAAAAGACAACTAATTAAATGATTTTAATGCACTCATTAGCCACACATGCATTTTAGATTTTGTATATTAAGAAACAAGTTTCAAATATAAAACTTTTGAGTTAAAGTGCACCATTGGAAAGCACCTTTTACATCTTTGTTCATAACTAAATCTCCTCAGAATAAACAAAAAACAGGTTGGTAAGGCAAAATTTTCCAATATACTCTACTCCAAGAAATTGTTCGCTGTTTTCCCAAACTTAGATTTAATGCTGCTGATTTTGATATGTATGTAAATTGGGATATCTTAAATTAATCCCAGGGCATGTAGAGTGATTTTAAATGGTGCAGTTACAGATACCAGTGTAAACCAGAGCATTATCATGATAACCAGCAGTGAAGTCTAATACATGAGACCCAAGGCTCGAATTTAAAAAGCTATCAACCTGCCTGCCTCATGGGTACTAGCTCATTTTAACAGCTGAGCTGGTCGGGGTGTCATGGGCCAGAGACAAGTGGCAGCCGGTTTCTATCTGTCTCACTGTTCTTAATGGTGTCTCCTGTGGCATTGGGAATTCTGTAGCATTGCAAAGTAAAGTTAAGCTGTCTACAGTTCTCCCTCCACCACGAGTTTGCACCAGGACTAAACAACTGTGATAAAAGAGTCAGGGAAGAAAAAGGAGGCTGTAGGGAGTATAAATAGATCAGTCTATTTATCCATATTGTGGTGAAGTTAGTTTAAAACAATGCAGACACAAAAAAAAATCATCTATGATTGGCAACTAGTTATTTTGTACATATAAGTTGCTTTTATTTCAGAAGGAAAAATGCACAAGCCCATCTGATATAAATATGTGACCAGATTTCTTACAACTTGCTAAATTTTTCCTTTCCAAACAGGTAATTGTTATATGATGAAATAGAATGAGCCTTGAGCTTGAGCTTTGCAGATCAATGAAATAATTTAAAGATCCTTTGATACAATTAATGGTATGTCCCAAAGGTATGTGTTGGGGCCCCTCTTGTCCTCCACACACATTATTGAACTGGGCACAGTTATAAAGGGAATCTATTTCCATTCAGATACTTAAGAGTCTTGGACTGTAAAATCCATGGGGGCACAATGAGCAAAGAATTACACCAGGATTGTGCATGTGGAACTCCTCCACTGACCCTACAGAAGTTCACAGGTCAGAGGGCAGGGCCTGTAGGAGCCAGCCATTGGTCGTGCATGGGGATGGTTACCAATTCTCCCAGATTAATAGTGAGTCTCCCAGAATTGATGATTGCCCCGCTTCACACTGCTTAGCAACTAAAGAGGAAAGCAAAGCTTTGCACATCACAGATTTGAGAGGAAAGAGAACCTATTGTCACAAAGATGGTAAAACCCAGCCAGTGATCAGTGGCAAAGGCCCTGCATGGCGTGAGGGAGTGAGGGGGTTGCGCGGGAGGAGATAAAAATTCTAAGCTGAAAAATTAACACTCAGCCCTACAGCTTTCTAGTTCTCTCAATTTAAATTAGTCGCACAGAGTCCTGAAAACGTGATGGGGTCACCTGGAGACAACTGATTGATAGAAAGGAAGAGTGTAGGGCCAGGCTAACAGGGAGGGCAGAGGCAATAAGAAGTGATGGAAAACACAGGTAACATGAAGGAAAATACAGGGAATGTAAGGCTGGAGGGATTTGGTACAATACTCTTTAAGCTTAGAAAAATCAGCAGTAACCCAACAATTGTTTAGGAAATGGATTATGCAGACTATCTTTGAAATAAGATCTAACTCATCTCAGTAACAGTTTGTATTTTCTGAAATATAGACTGAAATTTTCATTCGGTACTGCATGGACTTCCCTCCTGCTGCACCACCCCCCCAACCCCACCCCCACCTTGTGTCCCCACCCAACTCCCTGCCAGCTATTTCCTACTTGCCAAACACAGGATCCACCCGAACTCATTTAACTGCCGTCTGGGTTGGATTCTCCCAAATTGCTCCCCTCCCACTCCTGAAAGATTATCAGATCAGTCATGAACTCACGGAATGGCAGTGCAGACTCGATGGGTTGAACGGCCTACTTCTGCTCCTATGTCTTATGGTCTAATGCATTCCAACAATTCCTCACATAATCTCTGTACCTGCCTCTGAACAATCATAGATTGGTTATCATCATGAACAGATTAATTTAGCCCATCAGCAATGAAGCATGCGTCAGGACCATACAAGGACCATACAGCAGAGAAAGGAGGAATCATGAAGCAGAAAGTTACAGAACAAGTGGGAGAGGAATAGTGAAAAGAGCTGTAGTCAGAAGAGTAGCTATCAGGCTGAGAAAATGTAATGGTCATGTATATAGATAGGGAACAAAAGTGGAAGATAAACAGAAAGGCAGACGTGGTGACAGAAAAAATTCAAGCGTAGGAAGAATGAGAGAGGCCAATGACGGGACAGGGAGACATTTTTTAAAATATTTATTATGAGCCTGCAGATCAATTACTAACAAAGAAAGCATAGCACAAGTAATCTTTGCAAGAATGGTTTCTTCGCAACACGGCAGCCTGAGGGGCTTATTTCCAAGCAGTTTATGATTGTGACATGCGATAAACTCACCTCTTGAATAAAATGAAGTGGGCTTCACAGAACAGCAGTCCACTTCTCCGAAAATGCAAAGCATTCTAGCAAAGTTTGCATCATCAAGCAGCTGTGTTTTCATGGAACCCAGTTTGTCACTTGCACTCTCTGCAAAGTGCGCCCTATATCAGCATAGATCATTGCATTGTGAAAGGATGCTTTCATCTGTGGAATCTTCAGACATTTAAAGATTTGTTTTTAGTAAAGTAATTGTTTTAAACCATTTTATCTTGTTAGTAATAGTTCCAAAACAAATTTTGTTTAGTTTTTTTTAAACAATGTTGTTTAGTTCTACTATTAAGGCTGGAAGGCCTTGAGCATGTTGCTACATACGTCTGATTATAGTAACTAACCTGCATGAGAAATTTGGTAAATTGTTGGATTTAAGGAACAGTTAAGTTCTTGGAATGCATTTTTCTTTAAGGATATTCTTTGCCCCTGTACGATTAGTGGTCACCCCAATGTTAAGTCTCTCAAAACTTGTCAAACATTTAGGTGCCCTGGGTTCAATGAAACAATGCTCTCCATCAGCCCAACTGGACCCAAACTATGACACCAATCTGGTGAGACACTGTTTATACCTCACCAGTTTTTCATTCTTTCATGGTATGTGGGCATCAATGGCAAGGCTATCATTTGTTGCCCATCCCTAATTGTCATTGAGAAGGTGGTGGTGAGTCTTGAACCACTGCAGTCCAGCTGGTGTAAGTATACCCACAATGCTGTTAGGAAAGGAATTCCAAGGTTTTGATCCAGCAACAGTGAAGGAATGATGATACAGTTCAAGTCAGGATGGTGTGTGGGTGGAAGGGAACTTGCATACAATACACACTGCTGCCATTCTGTGTCAGTGGTGGAGTGAGTGCATCTTGTAGATGATACACACTGCCACCACTCTGCGTCAGTGGTGAAGGGAGTGAATGTTTAAGTTGGTGGATGGAGCACCGGTTAAGCAGGCTGCTTTGTTCTACATGGTGTCGAGCATCTTGTGTGTTGATGGAGTTGCACTCATCCAGGCAAGTGGAGAGTATTTCATCATAGTCCTGAACTGTGGTTTGTAGTTGGTGGACAGGCTATGAGGAGTCAGGATATGAGTTATTTGTATCAGAATTCCCAGTCTCTCACTTGCTCTTGTAGACACAGTATTTATATGGTTGGTCCAGTTCAGTTTCTGGTCAATCGTAACTCCCAGGATATTGATAGTGGGGGATTCAGCGATGGCATTGCCATTGAATGTCAGGAGTAGATGGTTAGATTCTCTCTTGTTAGAGATGGTTATTACCTGGAATTTA
Organism: Cetorhinus maximus; assembly: GCF_964194155.1. NCBI lineage: Eukaryota > Metazoa > Chordata > Chondrichthyes > Lamniformes > Cetorhinidae > Cetorhinus > Cetorhinus maximus. Next base: position 98,565,286 of record NC_135886.1, on the reverse strand, counting down.
TGTGGCTGTTATGTTACTTGCCACTTAACAACCCAAGACTGAATGTCATCCAGGTCTTGCTGCATATGGACACAGACTGCCTCAGTATCTGAGGAATTGCGAATGGTACTGAACAATGTGTAGTCATCAGTGAACATCCCACTTTTGTCATTATGGTGGAGGGAAGTTTACCGATGGAGCAGCTGAAGATGTTCATGCCAAGATGCATGGCAACAATGATGTTAGAGCAAGTTGAGGCATTGACTCTGTCTTTTCGCCTTTGAAATTTGGGTCTCAGTGAAGCAGACTGGGAGGCCTGTGAAGAAAGTCATGATCACTATGAAACAGATTGGGAGGAGTATGAAGCAGGTCAGCATCAATGTGAAGCAGACCAGGAAGAGTGTGAAGCAGGTCAGGATCAATACTTTTTTTTATTCATTCTTGGGATGTGGGCTTCACTGGCTGGGCCAGCATTCATTGCCCATCCCTAGTTGCCTTTGAAAAGGTGGTGATGAGCTGCCTTCTTGAACTGCTGCAGTCCATGTGAAGCAGACTGGAAGGAGTGTGAAACAGGTCAGGATCAATATGAAGTAGACAGGGAGGAGTGTGAAGCAGGTCAGGGTCAATACGAAGCAAACTGGGAGGAGTGTGAAGCAAGTCAGGATTGATATGAAGCAGACCGGGAGGACTGTGCAGCCCCTTGGGGTCACTGAGAAAGAAAAAAAGAATCCAACTATGATATTACAGGATGGCCATGAGTTAATTGAACTGGTGAGAATTGTAGCATTGTTTCCTTTTTCCCAAAGTTCAAAGTTAGTCTAGGGAGTTGGGAAATTCAACATCTCAGTTTTAAAAAAATATAATAATGATTAAGCAAATAATTTCAGTCAACCTCCCTATTTTTAAGTGACAAAAGAAACAGAGAAGTGAGTATCTGGTGATTCTTTATTTTTTAAGTAGTAAGTTTTATTATTTAATAGATAGAGGAATGGCAGGGCAGCCTCAGCCCCTAGAATGCACATGCTGTTCTATATGGGAATATCAGGATATTTCCTGTGTCCTGGTAAACCATATGTGCAGGAAGTGTTGTCAGATGCAGAAGCTTGAACTCCAGGGGCTGAATCTTCTGGCTGGTGTGTGGGTGGCGGAATCCGCACACCAGCGCTTAAAATGTCACACACTGATGTCGCGCGAACGTGCCGATGTCAGCGCACAGCATCGTGATGTTTCGGTTGGCGGGCGTGCACAGCAGCAGGACGCGTGCCTGCCATTAATTAAAGACCTTGTTAAGGCCATTAACTCTTCAATCGATGAGGATTTTGAGGGGCCCGTGCGAACTTCGGCTTGGCGCACGGGCCCAACGGGCAGGCGGGTAAGTGATTCTTTTACAAACCTCATCCAGTCGCAGGATGAGGTTTGATATCGGAATTATAAAATTGTAATAAAGTTTTTGTGTATTTCATTAACATGTCCCATCTCGTGTGACATTTTCACATGAGGGGGACATGTTAATGATTTTTTTAATTTTCTATTTTTAAAGTTTCAGTGCCTTTCAGCGATCTCCCTGAGGCAGAACTTTGCCTCAGGGAGATGTGCGTTTTTTCGTGCGCATGCACGAAAGAGCGCAGTCTGGCAGTTGGGGAATCCACCCCCCACTGCCCGCACAGGAAGCGCATAGCGCTTCCTGTCGGGCGGCCCGCTGGGTGGGCCTTAATTGGCCCGGCCACTTAAAATGGCGGCGGGGCCTGTTTCGGCAGCGGCGATCGGCTGCCCGCCTGCCCATCATGGGCAAAATTCTGCCCCAGGTTTCTGAGCTTCGGCAGGAACTGTCATCACTGCAGTGCATTCATGAAGTTGAGAGCTTCATGGACAGTGCATTTATAGGTACGGTGACCCTACAACTTAAGAGTGTGCAGGGAGAGAGGGAATAGGTCAAGAAAAATAGGTAGGTAATACACGAGCCCCCTGAGTGCATCTCACTCCTCAACTAGTAGTCAGTTCCGAATAATGAAGAAAATTCAACTGAGGAGTACAGCCAGAGCCAGGTCCGTAGTACCATGGCTGGCTTGGCTGTACAGGGTGATATGAAGAAGACTGGAAAAGCAATAGTTATAGGGGATTCAATAGTTAGGGGAGGACAGGCATTTCTGCAACCACAGACATGAATCTAGGATGGTATGTTACGTCCCTGGTGCCGGGGCACGAATATCACTGAACGACAGCAGAGCACCCTGAGTGAGGAGGATGAGCAGTTAGTGGTCATGGTCCACATCGGTATCAACAACATACGTAGAAAGAGGGATGCAGTCAGAATTTAGAGAGCTAGGTAGAAAATTAGCAAACAGGGCCGCAACATTAGTAAGATCGGATTACTCGTGGTATCAGATTCAAGGAGGTATAGAAATTGGAGGAGTGCACAGTTTCTCTAGCCCCACTATTCCACAGATCACATCATAAGTGTGAATGTTTAATTCACACACCAAAATGGCTAAATGTTTACTTTCACTATTGTCGGACCCAGAATAAAAGAGACTTTAACCAGGCTTCTTTCAACAAACTCTGAATGATTGATTTATTATGTACTAAAACTTCTTTTTTAAAACAAGTTGCAGATCTGGTTAACATACACTTTGTAATCCTGAAATGTAACTATCTGCCCCTTGTAAAACCCAACACACACATAGGGCAACATTTTTCACCCGTCGGCGGGGTGGGGGGGTGCGCGGGAACGGGCGCGTTCCCAATCGGCGCCCCCAATCGAGGGCGCGCTGCCATTTTACATGGGCGGGCCAATTATGGCCCGCCCAGCGTGACATCTGCTCGGAAGCGCTGTGTGTTCCCTGTGCGGGCCAAGGGGGGTGCCACCTCAGGGAGATCGGTGAAAGTTGTAACAATTTTTGGAAGGGTACAAAAAAAAAATTCCTGACGTCCCTTCATGTGACAGTGTCACATGAGCTAGAACATGTCAATTTCTTTTATTTCAACATTTTATAAACATTTTAAATCCCTCATGAAACTTCATCCCACCCTTGGATGAGGTTTCATATTTTTCCTTGAAAGGTCCGAGGAATACTCTGGTACAAAATTTCAACACTCGGAGTCCAGATGCAATATTCAAGTGGTTCCTTTATTACGCATGCGGGGAGCAAACTCTGGGCAATCCAGGTGCTTCTCCACCGAGGTTCAAATGAGCACAGTTTATATATCTTTTACTATCAGTTATAACTTAATGGTATTAGTTAGACAAAGGCCACAGCACAATGACCCCCCGGTGGGCTGATAATTGTGTTCCTGGTCAGTAATTGCAGTGCAGAAACTGGGCATTGTCCTTTTGAAGATAGCAAAGAATGTATGTTTGTTCTATACAAAAGGTAAACGGGGGCTGACTGGATGTGGTTCGAGGCTATCAGACGGTGTTAAATGGCCTTCCTCATTTCGTGATCGATTCATCCCAAGTCGCCGCCCGTGTGTCTCCCATTTCCTAATTGCAAATCTACAGCTGAGCCCTTTGTACAAGTTTTTAGCTTTCATGTAAGGCCGCGACTGTTTGTGTATGCTTTGGTGCCCTAGTTGCTGGTCCTGGCTAGCACTTTAAAATAAATCCAAATTTTCTGCATCTTCATCCTGAAGGCCACCTGGGCTCTCCACCTACCCGCCAACCTGAAGGTAGGATGGGCAGGTCCATTAATTGCCGTAATTACTTTTTTAAAGACCTTAACTGGCCGTTGACAGTTCGGCGGGTGCACAGCCAAGTCGGCAGCACGCCCTTCAAAATGAAAATCTAAATGACGTGGGGTGACGTTGGGACGCACGCCCGATGTCACCCTGGGTCATCTTAGGCATCGGCGAGTGGGCCCCTCCCCCCCCCCCGGGCCTCTCCCCCCCGACCAGAAGATGCAGCCCATATACACACACACGCACACTCAAAACATAGGACAAAACAAATAGAGTCTCTGCAGGTGTTCGTCAATTGGAAAATTTTATGGAAAAGGATAAAGTTTGAAGGGTTTTGACACTGTCCATCTAATGTTCCTACATGTGGAGACTGATTGCTGGGTCACAGTCGTCTGGATTTTCTTTTCAAAGGAGCTTCGGCCTGGAGGAAAATGGAGCCAGGTCAATCATTGGGATCTCTCTCTCATCTCAGCTTTACAGGTTTACAAATCCAGACGAGTTATAACGAAATGAGGATTCTCTGGCTGGAGGTTGTTAACCACACATGGAATTTCAGGCAAGGCAGGGAGAGAGTGAGTTAACACAGCCTTCCTTCTCAGCTTATTCCCCAAAAACTGGGTCAAGAAAACAAGTTCAAAACATAGAACTCATTTCAGTCTGGTGATTCCCAGAAAATCCAGGGCCTCTGCCTTTAAAAAAAAGTAGTCTTTTTTTCTCCAGCATTTAAAGTAATTAAAATTCAAATAAGCAAATAACTCTCATTTCCTCAAATGCTTTGCTGGACAGTAAGCTGAAGGCATGTGATTTCTTGGAAAAGGCAGGTTGCTCACAGCTCAGGCGAACTTATAACCCTTTTAAAAAAAACTCCAGGTCAGATCCTGATTTTCCAAAGTCCTTCCAATTTTTAAAAACACAAGAAGTTCTTGACAATATGGATTGCTAACATGCTTCCGCCCTTAAGAAATGAAAACCCATTTCCAAATGTATTTCATTGCAAAGTCTATAGGAAAAGATATACAATATATGAAAAAAAATCAAACATCCACTCACTCATTCTCAATCATTCCTTACACAGCTTTCTCTGATTTTCTTGATTTCCAGATAATTCTAACAAAATTACATTCTTGATCATGCATTAGCAATTATATTATCCTTCCCAGCAATATGAACAATCTTTAAGTTATAATGCTGCATTAGCAAGTTCCATCGGAACAATCTGGCATTCTGCATCTTAAGCTTTCCCACAAAGGACAAGGGATTATGGTCAGTATACATTAGTGTTTCTTGACACCTATGATGAACATATATCTCAAAATGTTTAAGAGCCAGTAACAATTCCAGGGGCAGAATTCAGCCCTTGTCGGGTGGGCTCGGCAGGGGTGGACGGGGGCAGTTGGGAAGCCAACCGCCGCCCGCGATCGGGGCTGGACCGCGATTTCATGCTGGTGGGCCAATGAAGGCCCGCCCAGCGTGAAACGGGAGCGGCTGTGCTCAGCGCTGCCTGTGCGGGCAGGGGGTGGTGGATGATGTATGAGCACAAACCTCACGCATGCGTGCAAGTGCGCTCTTACAAATCTCCCTGAGGCACAGAGCTGCCTCAGGGAGATGAAGAGTTTTCAGGAAAATAAATAAAGGTTCACAAAATCTTATAAAACATGTCAAACTCTGTCACATGAGCAGGGACGTTATTAATTAAATTTAAAAATTTTTATTTTATATTTATTTGCATTTGGAAACCTCACCCCGCCCATAGAGGGATGGACAGGCAGCAAAAAATGTAAGTTAATTAAGACTTTAATGGCCTTAAAAGGCTTTTTAATTGTCAGCAGGCACTGCTGATTCCCACATGCGCCCGCCAACCGAAATATTGCGCAACTGCGCGTTGATGTCGGGACGCTCGCTCAACGTCAACGCGCATCATTTTACGCTCGAACGGGTCAGGCACACGCCCTCCCGCCAAGGTAAAAATTTTGCCCCAGAATTTCCTTTTTTTCTGTAGAGTGCATCTTCTGATGCCGATTTAATTTTTTTAGAAAAGTACCCCATTGGCTTCTCTATGCCTGACTCATCTTCTTGCAATAAGACTGCACCCATCCCCAAGTCACTAACATCGATTGCCACGTTGAAGGATTTTGTGAAGTTGGGGCGGCATCGCTTCATTCGTCAGGATTTCTTTCAGCTTCTCAAAATCTGTCTGGCACCCTCTTGGCCATGCTACCTTTGCCTTCTTTTGCAATAAATCTATTAGTAGAGCTGCTATTGTACTGAAGTTTGGCACAAACTTACAATTAAAGCTGCACATCCCCAAAAATCTCATGATTTCCCATTTGGTTTTAGAGGCTTGGAATTCCACCAAAGCCTGTACTTTTGCTGTTCTTGGCCACACTTGTCCTTGCCCTACTATATGCCCAAGGAAAGTTACTCGCGCCTTCGCGAGCTCACTCTTGGCAAGGTTTATTACTAGATCTACTGACTGCAGGTATTTAAATAGGGCTTCCAATTGTTTTAAATGATCTTTCCAAGTAAATGTAAATCAATATATCATCCAAATAAACCACACAGTTAGGAACATTGGTTACAATTTGATTCATTAGTCTTTGGAAAGTGGCTGGAGCATTTTTTAGCCCGAATGGCATCCCCTGACATTGGTATAGCCCATTTGGCAGATATCTCCTTAGCTTGTGATGTTAAAGGTACTTGTCAGTTTTCTTTCACTAAATCTATCTTACTAAGGAACATGGCACTGCCAACCCGGTCAATACAATCTTTTAAATGAGGGATTGGGTAAGAATCTGTTTTAGTTAATGCATTAGCCTTTCTATAGTCTATGCACATTCTGGTTGACCCATCAGATTTAGGCCCTAACTCCAATTGGTTTGACTAGGTTCAGTTAGGTGATTTTCAAACATATATTGAATTTCTGCTTTCACCTGAGACTGATTCTCCAGACTTAAGGAATAAGGAACAAAAACAGATAAAAACAAAAACAGAGCTCTGAAGAAGGGTCATTTGGACTCGAAACGTTAACCTTGTTTCTCTCTCCATTGATGCTGCCAGACCTGCTGAGTTTTTCCAGCATTTTCTGTTTTTGTTCAGATTTCCAGCATCCGCAGTATTTTTCTTTTATCTTAAAGAATAAGGATATTGTTTTATAGAAGATTCCCCTACATCCACATTAAGCATGGCTAAAATTGTACACCCTGGTTTATCCTATCAGATTCCTTTAAATTCTGTGACTAACCTCACTAGATCTTCTCGTTGTCCTACCTCTAAGTACGAGGATATGCTGTCTAACTGTCCTAATATTTCGGTGTTAGCTAACCGGGTAGTAACCTGCTCACTGGTGCTCTGTTTGTGTTCTGCCAGGGTCACTCAGCTCCTGACCTCATTACAGCTTTGGTTCAAAAATGGACAAAATATCTAAATTCAGAGGTGAGGTGAAAAAGACTGCCCTTGACATCAAGGCAGCATTTGACTGAGTGTGGCATCAGGGAGTCCTAGCAAAACTGGAGTCACTAGGAATCAGGGGAAAAACACTCCACTGGTTGGAGTCATACCGAGCACAAAGGAAGATGGCTGTGGGTGTTGGAGACCAATCATGTCAGTCCCAGGACAACACTGCAGGAGTTCCTCAGGGTAGTGTCCTAGGCCCAACCATCTTCAGTTGCTTCATCAATAACATTCCTTCTATCATAAGGTTAGAAGTGGGGATGTTCGTTGATGATTGTACAGTGTTAAGCACCATTCGCAACTCCTCAGATACTGATGCAGTCCATGCCCAAATGCAGCAAGACCTGGACAATATCCAGGCTTGGGCTGAGAAGTGGCAAGTAACATTTGTGCCACACAAGTGCCAGGCAATGACCACCTCCAACAAGTGAGAATCTGACCATCGCCCCTTGACATTCAATGATATTACCATCACTGAATCTCCCACTATCAACATCCTAGGGGTTACGATTGATCAGAAACTGAATTGGACTAGCCATCTAATTACTGTGGCTGCAAAAGCAGGCCAGAGACTAGGAGTCCTGTGGCGAGTAACTCACCTCCTGATTCCCCAAAGCCTGTCCATCATCTACAAGGCATAAGTCAGGAGTGTCATGGAATACTCTCCCCTTGCCTGGATGAGTGCATCTCCAAAAACACTCAAGAAGCTTGACGCCATCCAGGACAAAGCAGCCCACTTTATTGGCACCCCTTCCACAAACATTCACTCCCTAGACCACTGACGGACAGTAGCACACAGTCTATAATATGCATTGCAAGAACTTACAAAATCTCCTTGGACACATGAGGGAGAATTTTCTCCCCATCGGGCGGGCCAGTCGGAGTGGGCGCTGGTGGGCATGGAGCCGATCGGCAACCACAATCGGCTGTGTGCTGCCATTTTACGTGGGCGGGCCAATTAAGGCCCACGCAGTGTGACGCACGCCCAGAAGTGCTCAGTGCTCCCTGTGTGGGCGGGTGGAGGAGGGAGAGTCGGGCCCTAGGCTCTTTCGTGCATGCGTGCAGAAAAGCACAGAAATCTCTCTGAGCCACGGAACTACCTCAGGGAGATTAATTTCATAATGAGAATTTTAAATAAAGAAGGTAAAAAATCATTTACACATGACCCCTCATTGACTGACAGGCCTGTCAATATCTTTAATTAGTTTAATAATGGCCTTAAAAGGCCTTTGACAGTTCGGTGGGCATGCAGCTGACTCCGCTGTGCACCCGCCGAACAGAAGATCGGAATGACGCGTGGTGACGTTGGGATGCACGCCCGTCATCGCGCGTCATTTTACGCGTCGGCGAGCGGGACCTACCTCCGCACGCCAAACAGAAATTCTCCCCATGGGAACACCACTATCTGCAAGTTCCCTTCCAAGTCACTCACCATCCTGACTTGGAAATATATCGCCGTTCCTTCACTGTCACTGGGTCAAAATCCTGGAACTCCCTCACTAACAGCAGTGTGGGTGTACCTACAACACATAGACTGCAACGGTTCAAGAAGACAGCTCAGCACCACCTTCTCAAGGGCAACTGGGGATGAGCAATAAATGCTGGCCCAGCCAGCGGTGCCATCATTCCATGAAGAAAAAAAAGATTTAATTTGTGAACTATCTAAGGGTAGAATTTTCCGTGCCCTTTGGCATCAGGCATCATGGCGGGCGTGAGTGGACAATACGGAGAGAAGGCCAAAAATCTGTTTCCTGACGTCCTGAAATCAGTTTGCACTCGTCCACTGTGCCCGTCAATGGCAGGCTGTGTTTCCACTGCCGCAAGTCAGGAAATTCATTTTAATACATCTGCATCTCATTATAAGCCCTGCTCGCTGGAATCACCCCCAACACTGAATCACCCGGGCATCACGCCAACGTGTTTCACAACTGAACATAAGCGATGTGCACTTGATGAGCTGAACATCACTAGGGATTTTGAGGCTTGTTTGCCTACCTTTCTTCAAGCACCACTCAGCGCCAGGCTTCACAGGCAGCACCACACCACTTTTAGCAGGACGTCATAGGCAGGTCTCTACTTTCGAGACCAGCCATGAGTCTTTTCAATGGCTACAAGTCTATGGCTTGCTTGGATAAGGGGGATATGTGGCCTCAGCCAAGGGAAGAGGCTGCAGGGCTAGGGCATTGCAGTTGAAGAGGGTATCCCAGGGTATGTCAAGGGACACATGTTGACCTGTGCAAGTGGCCTTGAGAGGATGAGGGCTGAGGAGGCAGTCCCCATAGGAGGTGAGGCCAAATGTAGATGTGAGGGTGTGTGTGAGAGAATGAGTGGTGATGTCCCTTGAGCTGGCAGTGAGTGAGATGCCAGTGAATGTATGATGGGCTTGTGAGTGTGAGAGAATGATGAGATGGTTGACTTACCCTGGCAGCACAGATGAGATCATTCATCCTCTTTCTGCACTGGATGGTGAACCTGTCCTGTGCACTGACCACCACCTCCCAAGCCAGAGAGGTGACGTTGATGGGCCTCCTTTGGCCAGAGCAGGGGCAGAGGACATCGCAGTGGGCTCCAGCGGTGTCCAGAAGGCATTAATGAATCGGGGGGCTGCAGTCTTCTTGCCTTTCGGGGCCATGTCTTCTGTGCAGCAGTCCTGGGCTGGAAGCACTGAGAGCTGTCTGTGTGGCTGCACTTTCAATCTGGCGCCCAGAGTGAGGAAACAGCGAGGTGACGGTGTGGTGAGTGAATCAGAGGCTGCCCACCAGCGAAACAACATGTTTCCTGGGAATGCATGATTAATGACGGGGGATTGGAACGATACAGCGTGAAAAGCCGCCATTCCAGTTAGTGGATAAAACCTTCTTTTTCCGGTCCGTTACCTCACAGTGCAAGTCTGGGATGAATCCACCCTAAGTCTCCTTCTGCCTTATTCTCACTGTCTCTTTCGTCCTCCACTGTCCTTACAATCTGACATGCCTGCTCCTTCTTATCCTACTCCCTACGATGGTATTGTTTTAACATATTGGTACATATGACATAGCTGATTCTTTTTCCTATGATCTGGGTATCTATCAAATAATTTACTTAACCAACCATCTTAATTTCCTTGTATGGGCCACTGAACCGTGCTGTGAGGTTCCCCCTGTAATGGCAATAACACTAACACTTCATCCACTGGTTGTAATTTTCAGGTTGCAGCTTGCTTACTTGCCCATTCCTTTATCATTGTTTGTGAAACTGTAAGATGTTCTTGAGCCACTTTGCAGGCTCCTGCGAGCCATCCTGGAACACGGGCACATAGGGCAGACTTTTACGTCCCACGGGAAGGTGCGTGCCTGACCCGATTGGGTGTAAAGTTGCGCACGATGACGTCGGGCAACTGTCCCGACATCATCGCACACTTGCGCGATATTTCAGTTGGCGCGCATGTGCGCAAAAGTTGGCAGTGTGCCCGCTGACAATTAAGAAGCCAATTAGTCCATTAATTTATTAATTAAGAGAGATTTTTCGCTGCCCGTCCAGCGTTATGGTTGGTAGACAGGTGAATGGGCCAGGTGACCTCTGCATTTTTGAGGAAACCTCACCCACGCTTGCAGAGACTTCAGCGCTTGCCCACCTCCCGCCCCCACCCCGGCAGCTCTGAGCCTTTCAGCGTGTGTTTCACACTGGTTGGCCATTAATTGGCCAGCCAACATGAAATCGTGGTCGGGGGCCGATCGCGGGCAGTGGACCGTTTCCCGGTTGCTCCCGGGCCTGCCAACCACGTCTGCCCGACGACCTGAAAACCCTGCCCATGATCTCTGTTGTGAAAACCTTTCTTTGATTAATCTCAGAGTACCTCTTATCTCATGCCCATAAATTAACTCAAAGGCACTAAAACCAATAGATTCATTCGATGAATCTCAGGTAACAAATAAAAGAAAGTCCAGTCCTTTGCCCCAATCATGGCGGTATTCATGGCAATATGCTTTAATCATTGTTTTGAGAGTTTGATGGTACCTCACCAAAGCTCCCTGTGTCTGTGGATGACAAGCTGTGGATTTTAATTGTTTTATACCCAAATTACTCATGTTTTGAAAAATTTTAGACATAAAATTAGAACACTGGTCTGACTGGATCTCTATTGGTAATCCATATCGAGTAAAAGATTGGGTGAACTTCTCTACCACTACCTAAGCTGTAATTGTTCTCAAAGGGATGGCCTCTGGAAATCGAGTTGTTATATCCATAATAGTAAGGATGTTCAGTGTCTGGCTTCTGTTTTTGGTAATGATCCCACACAGTCTAATATATAGTTCCCCAAAAACTGGTATGGGAATTAAGGGTGCTGGTTTGATTATAGGTTGTGGTTTCCTCACCACTTGGCATGTATGGCACGTTTTACAAAACCGCACCACGTCCTTGTGAAGACCTGGCCAATAAAAATGTCGATTTATCCACATTTGAGTTTTCCATATCACTACACGTCCTGCCATAGGAACTTCTTGTGCTGTCCATAATACCTCTTTACAATACTTGAGCAGTACCTGATCAACAACCGTCCACTCTTCATCTGCAGGTCTGTGAGGAGGTCTCCACTTCCTCATTTGAATCCCCTTTTTAATATAATAACATTGCGGAACTCCCTCAGCTTCAGCTTCAGTTTGGGCTGATTGTGCTACCTCACTTAGCTCCAGATCGGCTTGTCGCGCCTCAGCTAGAGATGACTTACTAAACATTTCTTTTGGATTATCCAAGTCTTCAAAGAAAGTTTTGGACAATCAGATATCTGTCTGTGGTATCACTTTGACCTCCGATGATGGACTTTGCTTAGCCATTGCTTGGGTCATCACACACGAAGGAAAAGTTCCTTGAATCTTTTCCTGTACCTGCTCCATCCCTTTAGTCTGAATTGGACTTTCCATAATTATGAAAGAAGCTACTACCTTTGCTCCGGCTAAATCATTTCCCAGGAGTAAGTCAACTCCGTCTACAGGTAACGTCCAGACAACCCGTTCTGTCACTGTCTCTGACATTAGGTCACACTCTAAGTGCACCCAGTACAAAGGTATGAGTATATACTCCCTGCCAATACCATTTATTCAAACTTTGGCTTTTAATGCACTCTCTGGTGCAAAAGTTATGCCTTTGCCCAGCAAAAGTGTTTGAGTGGCCCCTGTATCTATATATTGATATATTTATGGGTTTAGCTGTCTCATTTGAGGGATGAGGATTGCTTTTCCTCTCAACAGAAATTCTTTATAACTCTCATGTATCTTATTCATCGCCCCTGAACTCACAGCAGTGTCCACACTCGGACTCACAGCTGTAGTTAATGGTACAACTTGATCTATTGTATTTTGGTCAGGTCTCCTTTTTCTGAATTGCACTTACGTACCCCAATAAGTCCCATGGATTTCGCACACAACTTCCAGCAGTCTGCACGAAGATGTCCCACCTTGTACGCTGGAAACATTTAGGCCTTTGTATAACACTTCCACCCCCAGCATCTTCCTTTCTGGTCTGAGGAGGAGTTCCCAGGGCATTCCCAGCTGTCCCTTCTCTTCCTTGGTTACTTGCCTTCCTTTCACCTTCCCACTTTCTATCCTTCTCGGGTTTGTGGGGGTGATGGACAAAGGGTTTGTATTTATGGACCAGCTCATAATTGTCAGCCATCTTCACTGCCTGCCTAACTGGTGCAATCCTTTGGTCTTTGACATCAGTTATAACTACTGGAGGAAGTGAATTTTTAAATTCTTCCAGGAGAATTATTTCTCTAAGAGCCTTATATGTGGTCTCTGCTGATAATCCAACAGTCAAAATTACTTTGCTTTACCCTCTCAAATTCAGTATAGGTCTGCCCAGGCTGTTTCCTTATGTTTTGAAATTTCTGCCTGTACGCGTCAGGGACCAACTCATACACAATAAGAAAATCCTTTTTCACTGTATCACAATCCACAGAAACCCATGAGCTCTGTCTATAAACCTACTTTGCAAGAGCAGTGTTCGTTTTCTTTTCCTACTTCATTTGCTTAGCTGCTCTCTCAAACGAAATTAAAAAGGCCTCAACATCCCTTTCCTCAAACCTGGGAAGGGCTTGAACAAATTTAAACATCTCCCCACTGGGCTCTAGGCTGGGGTGGTTTTTCCATCAGCAAAACTTTCCCCAACACCTGGTGCCTCTTTTTAAAATTCCAGCCTCTCAAGCTGGTATTCCCTATTTTGTTCCTGCTCTCTTTCCCCCCATTGCTAACGTCTCTCTCTGGAGGTCAAGTTCAAGCCTTTTCATTCCACTTTCTCTTTCCAGTTCAATTTTTTTCATTTCTCTTTCTCTGTCTTTTTCCTCTGATTCAAGTTTTTTTTGCAACTGAATCTTAGCTAACTCAATTGACTCTCCCCCTGGGGAACACGGTCTCTCTTGTATCCCTTCCAAATTCAAATGCTGCGCTATTACCTCAATTACGTCTGCTTCCTTGCCCCTATGATTACTTCTAACTTCAATTTATCTGCTAATTCCATTAGCTTACCCTTGGTTACTTTTATAAATCAGCCAGAGTTAAATCTTCCAACTTTAGAAAAGTCTTAGCGACTTCCAAAGCCATTTTGGTTCATTAACGCTTAAGAAACCTGGGGCAGAATTTTCCCATTGGTGTGCAGGGGCGGGCCCCGCATGTCCGTGCATAAAATGATGCACGGTGATGTCAAGCGAGCGTCCCGATATCACCGTGCGCCATCGCGATAGTTCGTTGGGCAGGCAATTGATGATATCCACTGTGCACCTGCCATTAATTAACGTGAAACTTAAAGCCCTTGACTCACCAATCAATGCCGATTTTTCAGCGCCCGTGCAATCTTTGGGTCGGCACACGGGCGTAACGGGCAGGCGGGTAGGACATATTTGTATAAACCTCATCCACGGGCGGGATAAGAGGGCTCACTGGGGTCACGAGTGTGCTCTCTTAAGTATTGATTTTTCAAAGTTACTGATACTTGCCTGTGTGATCTGCAATACTTCAAAACACATGCCAGCTGCTTTGTCTGGACTCTTAGCCTTCAGTTCAGCGCTCTGCAGTGAAGAATCTTTTTTGGGCCTGCAGGTTTCTGGAATCCTTCCATAGCCTGGGAATGGGAGCTGAACTCTCCACTGGAGGCACCTCCTCTGAGGTGGAAGGGAGGGCTAGAAGGAAGAGGAGGTTAGGAGTGCACATTCAGCCTCCAGGGGAGCCACCTTTAGGAGGACAGGTGCAGGCACAAGGGGCGCAGGGCCAAGAGGTAGACCTAGGTGGAAGGGACTGCAGAAGATGCCACTATCCTGCTGCCAGGGTATACAGGCGGCGAAGTAGCTACCTCAATATGTCTGAGGTGCAGTGCCAAAGGAGGCTCCGACTGTCAAGGGAGACAGTCAACTATATCTGTCAGATGATTGGACCAGAGATCTCAGCTAACTGTGTGGGTGGACACCCCATGCCAGTTGCTCTAAAGGTCACAGCTGCCATCAACTTCTATGCCTCTGGCTCCTTCCAGGGGTTGGTGGGTGATCTTTGCGGTGTCTCCCAATCAGCTTTCCACACTTGTGTCAAGCAGGTTACAGACGCTCTATTTAGGAGTGCATTGACCTTCATCCACTTCCGTTGGGACCAGGCAAGCCAGGCTGACTGAGCCAGAGGCTTCACATCGATTGCTGGCTTCCCCCGTGTCCAGGGTGCAATAGACTGCACGCATGTGGCCATCAAGGCACCAGCGGGTGAGCCCGGTGCCGTCGTCAACAGGAAGGACTTCCATTCCATGAACGTGCAGATAGTGTGTGATCACAAGATGCTGATTCCACAAGTCTGTGCAAGGTACCCAGGCAGCTCCCACGATGCTTACATCCTCAGACACTCCCAGGTGTTGGGGCTCTTCAGTGCTTCAGCCCGGCTAGATGAATGGCTGCTGGGTGACAAGGGCTATCCCCTCAGGAGGTGGTTCATGATGCCTCTCTGCCATCCAAGAACAGAAACTGAGCAGTGGTACAATAGGAGCCACGCCTCCACAAGGGCTGTGGTGGAGAGAGCCATCGGTCTTCTCAAGATGCGCTTCCGGTGCCTGGACCGTTTGGGGGACGCACTCCAGTACCCCCCAGATTGTGTCTCAGTGATAGTGGTTGCATGCTGCGCTCTGCACAATCTTGCTCTGGAAAGGGGGGACGCAGTGGACGATGAAGACATCGACGCAGTGGCTGCGACTGCACACGGAATCCAGCAGTGAGTCCGAGGATGAGCATGCACAGGGAAATGCTGAGGGGGTAAACGCTGGCCTGGGCATACTGCAGGGAGGCAGGGACACCCGGGAGGCTTTAATCCAACCAACCTTCAGCTAGCACACCACAGATGGACCTCCAGGACAAGCCTGGGCTGTAGACTCCATACTCGATACCTAAGTCCCAAATGTTCCAGATTAGGAACAGTAACTAAGGGCCTGGTTAATGAGGCTGAATTTCCCACAAAGCACTCCTAAGATTTCTGGAAACCATACACATGCAGAAGAAAAGAGGCACCCTCAGTCATGGTCACATGTCTGAATTTAATATCACAGGCAAAGAAACTTATTGAAACAAAATGACAAGGATGTTTCAATTCAAAGCAAATCATAAAGACCTCATCTTGGGCCAACACAAAAGTACCAGTGAAAAACCTGTGGTGTTCCTAAGATGCTTTATGTTTACGTTTACGGGTGCTACATCTTGGTGCTGCCCCATCGCTGGGAGTGGCATCTGAGACAGCCTGCTGGCTCTGCTGTCCTGTTGGCCTCAATGACATTGGCGGTCGTCCTCTGGCCTGTGGAGCCTGTGCTGGCCCCGCCTGGGATGGAGCTGCCAGTTCCACAGCTGGCATCTCCCCAGTCATCGCAGCCTCACCGGATGATACGATCACTGAGAGAGGGGCAGAGGATCTGCCGCCCTCATCTGGAGCGCCTTGAGAGGTGCCCGCAGAGACGACAGGCAGCTGCTGCGCCGATGTGAGGTCGCTTCGGACCTCCCTGCTTACCGTGGATGGATGAGCACCGAGCTGGGAAACTTGGTGCCCAGACCATCTCCCACACTGGCACTGACCAGCTGAGGTCAATGCCGATGTGAGGGCTTGCTGGTCCGGGCGCATCCCCAGGAAGCCCTGATGGGTCTCCTGAAGGAGCCTTTCCACGAGAGTCGCCACTCTCTCCATGGAGGACGCATGGCGCTCAGACATGTGGCTCATTGCTTCGGCCATCATCTGCATAGACTCCCCCACCATGGAGACTAAGCCAAGCATAGCCTCATATATCTCCCCCAGACACTCCCGCCCAGCCGCATTCCATGCATTTGCTGCGTCGCGGATGACTCCAGAGGCACATCATCAGGCACCGACTGAGCATGTGCCTGGTCCCCTGCAGTCCTCCAACTGCTGGTGCCATGGACACTCTCTGTCTCTGCCAGCTCCTCCAGTGACTGTGAAGTGCCCTCACTGCTGTGCCCCGGGACACTAGCTGATGTTCTAACTCCCATTGAAGTGCTAGTATCTGTGCTGGTGCCTGCCTGTCAGAGATGGTGTGACGCTGGTGAGACATCAGGGCCTCTGCTGCTCCTCCTCCCGGCCCTGCTCCGCTGATGCTGAAAGGAAGAACAAGGACATTGGATCAGTTAACGTGGAGAGAATGTCAATGTGCATCCCTGTCCCCCGGATCATTATGCGCTCATCCTTCTATAAGCAATGGTCAAGCCATGTTGCTAAATTAAATCAATTAACATTCAGCAGTGCTATGGCTGTTGGGAGAACAATGCTTACCTCACTGCTGGGCATACACACCTGGCTGTGGCACCCCAGCCTCACCGACATCAGTGGACCTGGGCGCATGACGCCTCTCCAGATCCAGAGCCTCCTGCTCAAATCAGCTGAGAATGGCTAACTGCGCCTGGCCCCCACCAGTCCTCGCACGCTCTGCTGCATTATGAGCATTCTCCTGAAAATGAGAGAAGAGCATTTATTTGTGCAAATTGTACATGGACTCTCTTCACGCATGGCCCATCCCAACCAGAGTGGGACATTGCAGAGCTCCAGAGCCTCCTCACCCCGCTGCTGCCGAACACTCACACAAAGATGCTAGGCCTGTTCCCCACCGCCCCCTTGGTCACATGCTGCCTACATCACATTAGGCACCACACGGTCTAACCTTCCATAGCAAGGAGGCGCAAGCACGTGGAGCTCAGAGGACAGCAGATCGATCGGTGCCACACCACCTTGAAGCTCCCCTCCCAGCGTGTCATCACCCTGACTTTGACATGTCCTGGAGTTCCAGCACTGCGCCTAGGTACAGCTCCTCCAGGTTACCCCCAAAACAGTCATGTGGGTCTCAGTGTACCACATGCTGTGGGCACAGAACCCATCTCTTCACCACCCTCTCAGGCTGACCTCGGCATGGGCAATATCTGCTGGCCCACCCAGCAAAGCACACATGCCATCAATGATTCAATGCAGTCACAACACTCAGACTTGGTTGGCAGGGGGGTGGCGGCAGCAGGGGGGTGGCAGCTGCAGGGGGAAAGCCAACCTGCTGGGCTTAGTGACCAATGCCAACATTGTCCTCACCCTTCCAGAGCACAACAAGTCGTTGAAGCGCTTGCGACACTGGATCCAGGTGCGCCGCACCACATCGCGGGAGCTCACCACCTCTGCCACCTCCTCCCAGGCACGTTTTATCATGTGGGGGGGGCCTTCTCCTCCCGTCCTGGGGAACCAGCAGCTCCTGTCCTGCCACGTCCCCGAGGAGGGCAGCATGGCAGTCATCAGAAAAATGAGGGGCACAGGGGCCCTACCCTCCAGCCTGGCCTGCCCTGTTGGCCTACCCTCCGGATTTGCACAACATCCATTGCCCCTCTGCAGAGCCCTTCCCCAAGCCATTGCAAGCAGCCTTTCCAAGGCTGCCAGGCCTTCCTTTATACAGGCTGCTGGGTTGCCATTGGACCCAGTGGGCTGAGCGTGCCCGCAGCCGTCTATTTGCTCCTGCTGTGCTCAGGAGTCGTGAAGCATGTTGGACAGGCCTTAATTGGCTCACCCACGTAAAATGGCAGTGCAGGCCCGATCGGAGTGGAGATTGGGTCCTGCTCCCGCTCTGCCCCACCCCCCCCCCGGCCTCCAGAAAATTCTGCCCTGGTATCTGGCCAATTATTATTAATCCATGACCAATCACCGCCTGTTGTCCACATTTAAAAATCCCACAAGAGCTCACAATATATGTTGTGGCCAGATGAGAGGAGTGCGCAGTTTCTCTAGCCCCACTACTCCACAGGTTGCAGCATAAGTGTAAATGTTTAATTCATTTACCAAAATGGCCAAATGTTTAGTTTTGCTATTGTCAGAACCAGAGCAAAAGAGACTTTAGCTAGGCTTCTTTCAATAAACTCAGAATGATTAATTTATTATGTAGCGAAACTTCTTTTTTAAAACAAGCTGTAAAATCTGGTTCACATATAATTTGTAATCCAGAAGTGTAACTATTTACCCCTTTTAAATCCCAACAAGCACACAAGCAAAGGACAAAACAAATAGGGTCTCTGCAGAGGTTGACCAATCAGAAAACGTTATGGAAAAGGATAAAGTTCGAAGGGTTTTGACACTGTCATTCCAGTGTTCCTATGTGTGGAGACTGATCACTGGTCATGTTAGTTGTCTGGATGTTCTTTCCAAAGGAGCTTCAGTATGAAGGAGAACAGAGCCAGATAAAACTTGGGATCTCTCTCTCATCTCAGCTTTTCAGTTTTCCAAATACAGACTAGTTAAACTGAGATGGGGATTCTCTGGCTGGAGGTAGATAACATGGAATTTAAGGCAAGGCAGGGAGAGAGCAAGTTAGGACAGCCTTCCTTCTCAGTTTATTCCTCAAAACCCGAGTCCAAAATAAAGTTCAAAACATAAAACACATTTTAGTCAAGTGATTTCCAGGAAATCTAGAGCCTCTGCCTTTTATAAAAACAGTAGTTTTTTTTTTTCTCCAGTAATTAAAGTAATTAAAGTTCAAATAAGCAAATAGCTCTCATCTCCTCAAGTGCGTTGCTGGGCAATAAGCTGAAGTCATGTGATTTCTTGGAAGAGGCAGGTTGCTCACAATCCCAGGTGAACTTCTAGCCCTTTTAAAAAAAACTCCAGGTCAGATCCTAAGAAAGTGTCCTGAATTTCCAATGTCCTTCCAATGTTTTAGAACACATATAGTTCTTGAAAATATGGATTCCTAACAAAATAGGAGGGTTGAGCAGATAAATGCATGGCCGCAGAGATGGTACAGGAGGGATGGCTTTAGATTCCTGGGACATAGGGGTCAATTCGTGAGGTGATAGGACCTGTATAGGCCAGACGGATTGCACCTAAGCAGTGCTGGGACCAATTTGCTTGTAGGGCAATTTGCTCGTGCCACTGGGGAGGATTTAAGCTAACCTGGCTGTGGTGTGGAAACCAGGAGGAAATATTAGAGATTTCCTGACTCCGTTCCCCTTCAGCAGGTGGGTCAATAACCAGCTGACACAGATTTATGATAATTGGTAAACAAACCACGGGGGAAATGAGGAGCAATTATTTGATGCATATAGTCATTATAATTTATGTTGGATTGCCTGGAAGGGTGGTGGAAGCAGATTAAATCCTAACTTCAAAAGTAAAGTCTTACAAATTGGTAAAGAACAGGGGCTTAGGACTAATTGGATAGCATTTTCAAAGAGCAGTACACGCCAAATGTGCTGAATAGCCTCATTCTGTGCTGTACAATTGTATGAATTTAAACAGTTTCAATCCAGTTTCTAGTGGGCACAAGCCCACGCTTTGAAAGGGTCCCTGATTTTGTTCTAAGTTGGCAGTCTAAGGCTGCAGTGATGTAACTTTGGTGCTGTAGAGATACACTGTTAAGGTTGCTGTTGAGAAATGTTGTGCGAAGCTTTCCCTAGGTACCAGGCATGGCAAGCCTTTTTGAGTAGTTCCCGTATGGCCATTCCCCACTGATCCTGATATTCGCTACCTCTCAGTCCAGGTCTTAAATATGCTGGGGGCCTGCAGCAGTTTAAAGGGAAGGTGCAGTACTGAATGAGAGCTGGCAGGCAGCTCTCCTGATCGGAGGAGGGGGGGTGGGGAGAGGGTGCTGGGTAGAGGGGAGCAGAAAACTGGCACCTCCACCAGGGTCTGAGCCAAACAGCCTTGTTAGAGGAGGCAAACTGAGATTTTTAACCCTATGGTTTTCTCCATCAATAAGAATGCTTACTCCAATCTGGCTCAACCCTTCCTTTGACTTATCTGCTGCTGAAACCCTCATTCATAACTCAGTCTTTGTCAGCCTTGCATCCTCCACACTCTGTAAACTTCAACTTATCCAAAACTCTATTCCAGTTACTTTGCACTGTAGAGTACCTGATTAGCTTTTACATTTATCATATATTTTAATAGATACATAAGGATAGTCCTCGTGTAACAAAAAAGTTATTACAAAACAAGAAAAAAGGGGGTCAATTTTATCATCTGTCTTTGTTGACCTACTTTTGCCCTCCCAAAATTTAAAATTTAAAATTCTCACCTTGTATTAAATTCCTTCATGGACTTGCACCTTCCTATCCCTGTAAACCTTTCTGGCTCTACAACTTACCTGCTTCTTTGACTCTAGCCTTTTGGGTTTCCACCCCATGATCAGTAGCTAAACTGTCAGCCAAGCAGGTCCCACACTCTGGAATCTCCCCACCTTAACTGCTCCACCCGTCCCCCTCTTCAGACCCTTTATAGAACACACTTCTTTGGTCAGGTTTTTGTTCACCCCTCATAATAGCTTCTTCATTTTTCCATGCACATCTTTGAAGCTTTGGGTTTCTATGCCAAGGGTGGAATATAAATGTATGTTGCAGTTCAAACTCCACTCCTGGACTTTGAGTACTTGCTCTAAGCTGACACTACAGTGCAGCAATGAGGGATCACTGTGAAGAATAAGCCTATGTGGTTACATTCTGCCTCCTCTGAGTTAGTTGATGCATGTTCAAACATTCACTCTGGTGCTTAGGCACTGATTTCTGGGTTGATATCCAATGGAATATTGAAGGTGGATACAGGTGTTCTTTCTCTCTCCATTCCCCATCATTGTGTAGCCAATAATAAAAATTAAGTTCTAACCACCCTATTGATGGCTATAAAGACGGTTACTGCCATGGAAGGAGGGTTCAAATCATGGCCTGTCAGATTGTTAATCAGGCTGAAAATCTTTTCACTACATCACACTGTTCTCCAAATTAAGAGTGTAAAGATACAAAAAGAACAGCATTTTGAAAGATGTTGGAGGTAAGGGCAAATCTTGCCAGGCAAGGGGAGCTGGTTTTGGTGCATGCAAGGAATCTGGAATTAAAAGTCTAATGATGACCATGAAACCATTATTGATTGTTGTAAAAAAACAATCTGGTTCACTAATGTCCTTTAGGGAAGGAAATCTGCCATCATTACCTGGTCTGGCCTACCTGTGACTTCAGACCCACAACAATGTAGTTGACTCTTAAATGCCCTTTGAAATGGCCTACCAAGCCACTCAGTTCTCAAGGGCAACTGGGGATGGGCAATAAATGCTGGCCCAGCCAGCACCACCCAGATCCCATGAACAAATAAAAAAAAGTTATATCTCCTTAAAGTGACATTGGGTTGAGATCCTAACATAATCCCATGCTCTCTGGGTTTCATTGGGATGGATTAAAGGTGAGCAGGGAACCTCAGTGTTGCTGTCAGGTAAAGCATTTAAATATTCAAAAAGCTTATTAAGTTGTCTTAATCAAGGGTTCTGGCTAGCATACCTATTTCCCAAGCTGTGTGGAGCTTGCTATAGTCATTGAAGAGAGTGCACAGTGGGGAGAACTACTTAAGTGAAACTGACAGACTGGGAATCCTTTAATTAGTGAAACTGAAGAGCTGCAACCATGGCCAGGCAAGAGAATGCTGCTCACTGAACTCCTTCACAGAGAGCGCTTTCACTACTTGACAGGTGATTGACATCTTCTTGGAAGTAACTTCACCTGTCTTGCACCTCACTCCCCTCCAGATGCACTGTCAGATTTCACCATGGCATGGGGGAAGCTTATGCAGCTCTACCCTGCACCTCTGATGAAGAATAAAAGGAGCAACACCAACCACACTAGCAGTAGCAGAAGAACCAACAGTTTCCTTCTCCTCAGCCACATGCTGCTCCAGAGGTGATAGACACATGGATCCAACTCCAAGAAGGCGAGATTCTCCAGCACTGGGTCTACAGGCAGAGGATCAGCTCCTTCAACATGTCTGAGCACCGGTGCCTCAGGTTTTCATGGAAAGTTGTTGCTGACATCTGCAGCCACCAGCAACAAAACCGCCCTCACAGTGGACCATGTGGGCATGTATTGCCAATGACCATCAAGGTCCTAACACTGGAGGGTTGTTCCCACCAACAACAAACCCCCCACCCACCCGGTCTCTTGCTCCTTCCCTTCTCCAGTGCTTCTATATCCTGTTTATAATGTGGAGACCAGAGCTGTTCACAGTACATCCAGCTTCAGTACAAGTTCAATATAACTTACCTACTTATCAATTCTATCCTTCTGGAAATGAAACCAAGTGCTTTGTCTGATTTCTTAATGGCCTTATTAACCTGTGCTGCTATTTTTAAACTTCATTGCAACAAATACAATAAGTGACCACATTTCAAAGATAATCCATTGGCTATATTACACTGTGATATCATGAGATGTGAAATGCACATTATAGATCTTCTGTTTTGTTTACTTTGCTCCATTCCTTCTTTTCTCTAGTTCACAATTTTTCTCACTTATTAACCTATTTTTCAACTACCTATCAAATTCATTTTTTAAAAATAATTTGTACAGGTGGCTGGAAGAATGGTGCCTTCTGGTGGTATTAGATGAATAATGATTTTTTCCAATAAGACTTGCCCCACAGTTGATCAGAGGCACTAACATGAGTTATAAAATGTGGGATTTTTTTGATGGATTGACAGCAGGTCTTCTTTAAAATCCTGCCCAATTCTCCTTTTCACTGAACTTGACTGAATGGAAAATGAGATGCTGTGTATATTGGTTGTCATTTTAATATTGCCTGTGTTGCACCTAAACCAGAGCTAAAATTACCCCTATAGTGATTGGCCCTGGAACACAAGATTTCTTATGAAGTGCCTGTCTGGTAGCTTCAATCACACTTGGCCCAAATCATTGCCATTTATGGAAACTTGAGTTCAGTTTTGGTGACCTTCAAGGTATTACTTTTTTTTAAAACTGAAAAATAGCTCAAATTCCCAGATCACAAAAAAGCAGCTTTGGAGACAGTGAATGAACTTTTGTTTATAACAGACTGAATAGGATGTTTACAGCGGGGATAATCCCTGAAGTGTCTCTCCAGCTGCTGGCTCAGGGGATTCACAGCTGCTGCAGTTTCGATGACTGCTGAACACAGACTTACATCCTCCCACTGCTTTGTTTCAATTTGACAAGTGCTTCACGGTAAATTTCCAGTCACGCTCTGTTGTGCAATATTCTTTCTGGTGGTTTCAATTGTAACTGACAGCTGTCCAGAGGAACTCCAGTGTGACACATGTCCATCAGCATCGCTTACCTCAGGTATGTCCAATCTCATTTCCTGACTGTGCAGGGTTTCCTGTTCCAGCTGGTATTTCTTTTGGTGACATTTTAATCAGCAAGTGCAACCCATCTATTCTCCTCACCAGTAGCAACTTCACCCTGAAGTGTGATTTATGTGTGAAAGGTTCACAATCAAACAGCTACAGTTCGCTAGATTCCACACCCTGCTTGCATCATAGCAGCATTAGAAATATGTAACTCCCTGGGATTTATCTGTCATTCAATCAGTGACTGGTCTGTACCTCGGATCAGTAGGAAGTGGAATTCCTTCCAACGTAAATTTGCAGCCATTTTGTTTGTGTGCACGTGCATGTGTTTATGTCTCTCTCTTTTCTCTTTGATCTTCTGGACTACTAAATGTTGCAATCTTTGATCCTTCTCCACAACCCAAAAGCTATTGAGGTTAGGGGGTCAATTGAAAATTTCAAAATTGAGATTCAGAAGATATTTTGTTAGGCAAGGGTATTAAGGGTTACGAAGCAAGACAGACGGATGGAGTTGTGATACAGATCTAACTGAATGACAGAGCAGGTTTGAGAGGCTGAATGGCCTGAACCCATTCCTAAGTCCCTAAATCATTTTATTGGCGACAGCAGCTGCATTTTAAGCAGCTCCTCCTGAGAAACAGAGCCCTGTGGGTTGAGACTTGATGCATGAGGCAGGTGTGCTCCAAGCAGAGGAAGTTGCTGAATTTTATCAGAACAATCTGATTTTCTGTTCTGCGCTGAGGCTGAGGGGAATTGCCACTGCAGTCTGATCCAGCTGCAGTACAGCATCAATTAGCGTCTCGATTATATCAATCGTTAACTCTGGGTCTAAATAAACACAAACTGCTCTTTTAGACGACAGCTGCTGTTGCTCAACTAAACACTGAAACAATCTCCCATCTGTCCATTCTTACCCTACTGTTACTGATGGTAACATCCCATTTCCCTCGTGAGTGCTTAGTTTCATTTTTATGCTTGTGTTTCTGGAGTTGGGGTAGTAAAAACGTACATTAGTAATCACCTAGTGTAGAATGCACGAAAGCTAGCAAATATATTACATTATGAAATAATGCATTCATTCAGTCATCTGTCTAATATCACTTGACCACAGAGAATCTACTGCAGGAGCTGTGCCCACCTCTTCACTGCCCTGTCAGCCGACAAGGTTAGCAGTGTGTGTCTTGGCCTTCATCCTCAGGCCCAACTTGTCATTTCACTCCAATTACAGTCACGTCTGTGTATCCATGACTTGGATGTCATCCAATCACATACAGGCATATTTTGTTAATCATTTCTTTTAAAAGCAAGGCTTACTTTTTTGTTGGTAAAATCCATTATGCAAACCAAGCACTGAAAAGGCCCATTAAGTGTAAGAAAATGGGACATTCAGAAGTTGTCCAGACAGCACACTTGAAGCTATTATAACAGCTCTATGTATATGTGTAGTGATATGAGTTGTAGCAACTGATCTGAGTGCAAAGCAATGTGTGCAATTAAGCTGCAGACCTTAAAAGCTAGAAATTAGTGATGAGATTAGTATAAATTACACTCAATGCAAAATTTGCAAATGCACTTGGCTCAGCTAGGCTGAAATCACTGAAATGCAAATTTATTTTCATGATATTAAGTGCAGTCACACACAAACAAATGAAGCAACATTTTCTTAAAACAGTACAGCAGCTCTACTTCTGAACAGAATGATTTGCTACCAACACAGAATAGTAGCTTTTTCAAGCTTCAGCTTCAATATGTAATTCATTTGTATTCTAGTCTTCGACATCCCACCAAAATAACTGAAGCCTTAGAGGCTTGGAAACTTCTTTCGAACTTCTGCTATGTTTCCCCCTCAAGGTTTGAAGCCCTCTAGTTTCAGTACATCCTTAATATTTGCCAAACCAGACAGTGTGTCAAAAGTGTGATGGTCATCAATGCTCATAAGTACTTGTTCAACATAAGTTTGAATGTTAGAGCAGATATTTTTAACATGGTTCACGTCACAATCAATACATGTAGAGATTACTGCTGATTGTAAAGCAGAAATTAATTGAAAGGCTTGGCAAGGTATTTGAGTTAGGAGTTAGATGCCAGAATTGCAAAGGGCAAAAGTGGCAGAGTTCGTAAGTATTCAATTTACCACATTTCATTTTAACTGAATGACGGAAAGGATGCCTAGTTCATGGAATTATAAAACAGCAATGCAGCGAACAGTGAGAGATTACATGTTCTCAGTTTTAATTGAATTTCAGAATTTAAAAAAAGGGAATGTCTCTTCATTACGGCCAATGAAAGCTTGTGAGCGAACCAAACTAGTGGCATTCGTGCCTGCTCGGAGTACAGGAGGGTGAAACTTTCCTCTGTAGCAGAGTGCAACCAATGGCTGTTTTGGTTCTAGCAAGTTACTGCATTTTATTCAAGGCAAGGCAACAAATGTCATTACCAGCAGTTTCCATCTGAAATCCTGGAGCATTACCTCACAGAGCATGTGTTATGGAGCAGTTGTAGTCTTAAACTCCTGAAGTCAATCTACTATCATTCAGGTACACAAGCTTAAAACTGAGATTCTAACTGAATATTGGCTCCATTTCTATTTACAGAATCCACAGCTCCATCTGCCGGTACCTCCCCTTTGACCGTTAAGGGTGTTTCGCTTTTAAAAACGGAATCAAGCTTGGTGCAGGGTCTAATGTTAAAATACTTCTGAAAATGCTCTGACGTAAAGTAATAAACAAAGGGGTCAAGGCAGCAGTTTGTGGTGGCCAGGCACAAAGTGATTGGATACATGGTCCTCGCAAACCTCTCCAAGGAGCAGTTTGCAATTGCTTGCGAGCGCACAAGAGCATAGATAAATAGGATGGAGTTGTAGGGTACGAAACATATTATGAAAATGGACAAGTGCACAATGATCATCTTGAGCACCCTTCCTTTGTTGGCTCCAATTGGAGACAATGTCTCTGGTTTTCTCAGAGTCCTCAGAACCAACGAGGAGCAGGTCAGGTTCAACAGCAAGGGAATAAGAAATCCAACTATTTCGATGAATATAGTGATCTTGGACAGGTAGGTTTTCCAGGTATCTTTGGAGAAGCCTTCAAAGCATGTGGTGCTGGAGTTATTCCCCCTGTTGTTAGTGGTGGAGAACAGAGATGCAGAGATTCCCCCGCTGAGAACCAGGAGCCAAACCCCTGCGCAGATTATGCTGGTGTTTCTCCTTGTCCTAATGCTCCGAGACCTGAACGGGTAAACTATGGCCAGGAATCGGTCGGCGCTGATGCAGGTGAGAAACAGCATGCTCCCGTATATGTTTGTAAGGAATGCTGTTCCAGAAACCTTGCACAGCCCGTCGCCAAATGGCCAGTGCCTATTGATGTTGTAAAAAATTTTGAAGGGCAGCGTAAAGACAAAGAGGAGGTCCGAGACTGCGAGGTTTGTCATAAAGATTGTAGTTTCATTTCGCATCTTCATTTTGCAGCTGAAGAAGTACAGGGAGGTACAGTTTGTCAGCAACCCAAGGATAAACACAATACTGTACACAGAGCCATACAGGGTGTACTTGAATGAATCGTTGGTAAGACACGTGGGGTTCTGGCTGTCGTTCCCCATGTCTCGCTGTGTGTGTTTTGTACAGGAGCAGGTCAGAGCTGAGCAGCATCCACAGTCGGTTTCAGCACACAATGAATTGTGGCAGGAGTCACGTCCCAGGTTTCCTGATATGGTCTTGCCTTTGCACCATAGTTTACTGTCTGTACAGCTGATCTATGCCTACAGAGAGAAGGAGAGAGAAAAATCAGCATGAGAAAATGGAGGCTACCTTTTCTTAAAAAGGAAATTTTTTTTATTCCCAATATTAATAGCACAGTTCCTGTCCTTGTCTGAAAAAGTGCTGTACAAATCCCTGCAAAAAAATAGGAAATGGCCCTGAATATTAACCTCCTTTTCTGCCCCCAAAGTCCTTATGTTGTGTAATATTAGAAGATTAAAGTTGCACAATACTTCCTCAGGAAATCCAGATAATGGTGCCTCAGAATTTAGAAATATTTGTTCCACAGTTGGCTTTTTTTGTCAAATGGTTAAATGCTTTAAATCAGCTCTTCCTGATTATTACTAATATAGCTCCAATAGCAGTTGGCTCCCCTTAATCCAAAGTCACTTGATTTGAATTATCTGATTATTTAAAAAAACACTTTGCTGTGCTGCTAATGTTATCTAATTTGAATTATTCAATAGTGGGATTTTCTTTTTTTTTTAAAGTGCAGGAGTAGATTAGTATCAAGAGGTTTCCCAAGAGAGGGAGGGCATTAGGAACTGGCTTCCCATGCACTATCATCGTATCTTTGACAGAAGTCACGCCTCCTCAGCAGGTCAAACCCAGAGGAAATCCCTGGTGCAGTACTGTACTTAAACAAGAGAAGAACTTGATTTAGCCTATTGATAGATATACCCACGACATTTAATAATGCTGAAACGCCAAGCAGTTTAGGGATTCTGCTCTTCTACAAAGTGAGAAATAAACTAATTAATTAATTGCATTTTTATAGCATCTTTCACCACCATTGCACAACCCAAAACCCTTTATAAACAACAAAATACTTTTGAAGTAATGTCACTGTTCTAATGTACCAAAACTAATTGTGACACAATAAAGAGATTTGGATGTAAAATTGTAATATTTAACACTAGCAGAGACCTGCAAAACAATTTCTATTGAATTAGTACCTTTATTGTAACAGTACTTCATTAAATACAGGATTTCTGAGTATCTTTTCACCAAAGACGAATAAAAAGCAACATTCTCACTCTACAAAAAGCTGTCCAAGGCCTGAATTTGCGCATGTTGCACACGCACAATCGGTGGGCTCGAAAGAGGAGGCAATATCTGCTTCCGGCCTCGATCGCGTCGGACACATGATTTCACACTGGCTGGTCAAATAAGGGCCGGTCAACATGAAACACGCCTGGTGCTGCACTGCCAATGTGTGTCGGGGGGGTGGGGGGGTGGGGGGAGGGGTAAACCCAGATAGCTCCCTGAAGGCTGCAAGGAGTTGGATAGATGACGGGGAGAGTGATGGAAAACTGAGCAGGGCTGGGAGAGAAAGGACAGCTGGAAACAGAGGGGTCTGTCTTCAGGTCAGAAAGGATGGTGCTGAGGAGGTGCTCAGGCTTGGCCTCACTCAGAGGTGAGGAGTGAGGCCAAGAAGCCTGGTGTGTTTTAACTGCCACAAGGCAGGACACCTGTGTGCCGAATGCTGGAGGTTGCAGAAAAAAACCATGGGATTTGTTGGGGCACACAAACCCTGGGCAGAAAATGGGAGGCGACAGAAAGCATTGCAGACCAGGCTATGGTTCTGACTGCAGCAGCAAATCCCTGTAGATGCACTACTGAGAGTATGGTTGAGTTTAAAACTCTCAAGCATTTTGTATCAAAAGGAAAAGTGGCCACATTTCCCCAGCACGAGGCGGACAAGCCTACAGTGATATTGAGCGATACAGGGGCCAGCCAAACTCTTTTGCTGGGAAAAGGTATGACCTTTCCACCAGAGTGTAGTAAGTGCCAAGGTGTTGGTAAAGGGTATTGAAGGAGGGTACATGCCCATCCCCTTATACCTGGTGCATCTGGAGTGCAACCTTGTATCAGGACCGGTGACCATGGGAGTCATCTGCAGTTTGCCTGTGGACGGGGTCGACATGCTTCTCAGCAATGACCTGGCAAGATCAAAAGC
Organism: Cetorhinus maximus; assembly: GCF_964194155.1. Lineage (NCBI taxonomy): Eukaryota > Metazoa > Chordata > Chondrichthyes > Lamniformes > Cetorhinidae > Cetorhinus > Cetorhinus maximus. Next base: position 98,535,860 of record NC_135886.1, on the reverse strand, counting down.
AATAGCACCCCCAGTACTCTCAGAAGCCAACAGAGGTCAGGGAGACAGAAAGCTGCAGAGGCAAGTGCCCGACATTTTCCCTGACTGTGGTAACCTGGTCAATGACCAGACAAACTCTGTCAGAGGACGCTGAAGTGGCACTGCAGACAGGTGACCTTACTGTCTGGTTATCTGAGACCTTTTTTCGGGAGTCTAGAGGACCCCAAGGGAGGTAATAAGTAGATCTTCCTTGATTTAATCTCAGCAAATTGACCCATTGTTAAAAATGTTAGCTCAGGCTGCCCAAACTGAAGCTGAGGCAGAGGCAATCCATGAATGTTACATTAAAAGTGAAGTGCTGAGGAGGAAGTGGAGACCCGCTCACAGACCTGCAAACGAGGAGTGGACAGTGATCCCACCAGGTAGTGGTGGCCCCAAGGTACTGTGGGGAAATATTAAGGCTGTCACACAAATTCCCAATGGCTGGGCATGTTGGTATAGAAATAACGCAGGCCAGCATCAGCCAGCATTTTTATTGGCCACACTTCCACAAGATGTATAGGTTTTGCAGAACCTGCCAGGTTGTGAGAAAACCCTAGTCTGCAATGAAACCTGCCCCTATGATTCCCGTGCCGGCTTTTGGGGAAGCATTCAGCAAGGTGCTAGTGGGCTGTGTGGGGAAGGGGCTACCAGTATATTCTTACCATCATGGATGTGGCTACCCGCTTCCCAGGGGCTGTTCCCATAAGAACCATATCTGCCAAAACAATGGTGAGGGAATTAACACAATTTTTTACCCGGTATGGGCTGTTCACCAAGATCCAGTCAGATCAGGGCTCAAATTTCATGTCACAAATCTTCCTGGAAGTCATTGGTAGCCTGGGCGTGACCAGTTTTCAATGTATCACCTGCAGTCACAGGGGACGCTAGAACGGTACCACCAGACCCTAAAAACAATGATCAGGGCACGATACTGCCACGAGTACCCCCATGACTGGGATAAAGGACTAGGTTTTCTTCAGTCCGCCACCAGAGGCTCGACCAATGAGTCCATCAGTTTTACTCAGATTGAATTAGTTTACGGGCACCAAGTGAGAGGCTGCTGAAACTAATCAAGGAGAGGTTTTTAGGACAGAAGGAGGAAGTCTCCATGTCAGACGATGTAACTGTGTTCCGCGAGCGACTCAGGAGAGCTCGTGATGTGGCTCGAGAACACTTAAAAAATGTCCCAAACAGCCATGAAAAAAAACAGGCAAACATGGCAGGGCGCAAACCTTTCAGCCAAGAGATTACGTGTTAGTGCTCTTATCAATACTGCATGCACCCATAAAAGCCCAGTTCAGTGGCCCGTGCAGAGTAGCAAAGATTATTCCGTTGAGTTTGTTTCTCCAATTAGATCACCTAAAAATCACTCACATTGCAGGGAAATTGAATGTGATTGCGTATACCCTATTCTAGAATTTAGGGACCCAGTTAGAACTGTTGGAATAATCCAGACCAGGGCTAAGACAGTGAATTAAAGTGGATGTGTTTTTTTTTAATTTTGTGTTTTTATACCTTATAATGAAATAAGAGTGAATGTCATTTCATTTCTGTGTGATGGGGAGGTGTTAAGAGGCTATGCCCCTTAGTTTTGAAAATATGATTTTTCAACTTTTAACTGACTGGAATTTTTGCAATTTGAACTGAGACAGGACAAGCTGCTTAAAAATGCAAAGCCACATTTCAAGGTGGAGGTGAGAAACTAACAAATCACACACAGGGGAGTGTGAAGAGAGAGACACTTCCTATAACTCGGACATCAAAAATGCAAGGTACTGCATATTGAAATAATGGTGACCACAGACAGACACACCCAAAAGCTCTTGGAAATACACATTGGGTGAAGTATTTCAAGGGAAGGCTGTCAGCCCACTAGAGAAAGCAAGTGGCACAGGCAGTGTCCAGAAAATCTTCAGCAGAGGAAACAAGTTGAGGCCTCTCCCTCCCCTTTGGAATAAGTGTGTTGCCTGGTTCGAGAAGTCAGCTCTACCAGACGCCTACCAGCAAACTGAGATCTCGTAATTATCACACCTTCTTCTATATCTGACCGCATCCAAGAAACCAGCTAATCCAAATCTGCCACAGAAATAGGAAGTGTCTCTCTCTGGGGAGGTTGAATAGAAGGGAGCCAGTTCATCCTCTCTCACCTGGTCATAATACGTTTCACTTACTTGGTAATTCCATTTGAGGTCACTTTGAATGTGATGCCCCATAGTTTAATGCATGTTTATTGCACAACATGAGCATCAAAGTTGATGGGAGAGAGAGCAGGAGGGTTGCACATGAAACAAAATTCCAATAATAAGGGGAAGGGAGGATGAAATTATTATTTCAAAGATTTCTCCATAGAAAAGGATTCTTGGCTGAATGGACATGAAGTTTGCTGCAGACCCTTGAATTGATGACACTTGATTCAAGCCCATTTTGATTGCACCTCAAGTTTCACTCACCCTGAAACAAGATATGAGCTGAAATGAAATAACAGCTTAACAAGCATTTTTGGCATGTAGCTGGGCCTTTCCATCAACAGATGTGGCATTGATTTTTTTTTTAGCCTGATTTTCCAAAACAACAAGAATTATTTCTTTCATTTTCCTCAGCTTTTAGCACAAATCTTGAATGAGTCAATTCATTTTCTCTCCCCCCGATTTAATTTTTGTCTCCCAGAAGAAATCTTATTCATTCAACGTCTCCTTCAATCTATGAAGGGGGGGCGGGGGTGGGGGGGGCGAAAGCTAAACAAAGAATTTTTAAAAACAAGGGTGAAGCCCAGCATTTGCTTAGATAACAGGAAGTGTGCTCATGCCAGGGTCAGACATGTCCAATGAGGATTAATTGATCAGAGGCCTCAGCTGCTGGAGTTTTCATTTAAAATGACAGCTTCAGCTAAAAATACAGCTTCTTCTTGCACCCAATTAACATACTGTGTTTGATTGCTTAGAGTTTGTAATCACTTAATTTCTTTTCCAGATTGGTCTTAATAACACCAAAACAACTGGTTTCTTTAAGCGACAATTTAAAGTTGCCTTCTTCCTTGATGTCACACACAAATATTTTGATAGTAGCTCAGCAAATTAACTGAGAGGTTCAGACCATTACAGACTAGTTACAGAGTACCAATGAATAAGCACTATAATTTTGGAGTATCAAGTTCCACTAAATATACAAGTTGACGTGACTATCTCTTAATCTATGATGTTCTGGTACTTCCTATTGCACTTATAGACCATCTGGACCAACATCTCCTGGGATCGCAATGTTGGGCCATTTAAAATCCATTAAGCTTGCAAAGCAAGAAAGGATGAGGATGGCTTTGAACAAATACTTTGTTAATTCTTTACAGCAGCATTTCTTTGTTAAAAATATAACTGCAGGTGTCTCAAGCAAGTCACAAACAAAATGAAAATAAATGAATTTAACGCTTCGCTTCTGGCTCGATAAATAAATTGATGAAACTTTTTAAAAATAATCTTTGCATTTTCAGCAATTCTGCTAGCAGATTATGTTGAAGCTGCAGTGGGTACTTCATTGGCTGAAATTTTCTTGTGCTTTTTTTTGGTCAATTTTTTTGCTCAAGTGGAGGGATGTTGATGCTGAGGAAATGAATACTTGCTTTCTCGGCAAACTGTCAGCAGCAAATGCTCCCAGGTCAGCTTCAGTGCTGTTAGATGTACAGTAAAAGCACTGTATACTCTGCCAACAACATGCCTCAAACTAGCCTCTCAGAGGAACATGGCCTACTGCAGCAATTTGGCACCTTTCCAGTTCCCACACTACCCACCTGTGGCCTCCGAGTGAGACTGCCTGTTAGTAATAAATTAGGCACAGGTTTGTGCTGCAAGTCCAGGCCTGCATCGGAAATGGATTGAAATTCAGGCCCAAACATACTTCACACAAGACCTTTACTGCCAACAGACAGAGAAAACTTTCATTCTGTCAATTCAGCCTAGATGTGGATCCAGGTTCCAGCAATTAAATATTTGGACAGTGCTTTTCCTCTTCATCTGAAACAAATTCCAAATAGACTTATAATTACGTAGCAATCATGCACTTTCCATCCCTAATATATACATAAAGATGGAATTCATTCTTTGGAGATGTATTCATGGATACCAGAATGTTGGACTTTATGATTCATGGATAATCGAATTCACGATTACAGACCCTAAATTCAAACACAAGGTCCCTGACCAGGGTAAATGGGTGTGGCACATTTGGCTTTTTCCCCTGACCCTGATGAGAATAATGCTGCATTATAGACCGCATCCAATCTCAAGGGCAAAGGTTACCATATCCCGAGGGAGTTCCCCATGGCAGGATGAATCACTGATGTCCAACTAGTGTTGGAGCCTTGCACAGAGCAAGGTTAACATTTGTAATTAGTCCTACTGCCCTAATCTTGACTTGAGGCTGTAATCAATAATAATCTCTGCCCAGATTTGAACCCATCAGCTTGTGGCAAATGGGAGGAACGCTTAATTTCAATGCATTGAGAACATGTGATGGACGGAGCTACCCACAACCAACTGTTCAGAGCAAAGTTCTGCCATCCTGTCACATCTAGTTGTGAGTGTGGTGCACATTGAAACAAAGCAGGCTCCACAATTCTCAATGATGGGAGAGCCCAGCACATCAGTACAAAAGACAAGGCTAAAACATTTCTAACCATCTTCAGCTGGAAGTACTGAGCGGATGATCCATCTCGGCCTCCTCCTGAGGTCCCGAGCATCACAGTTACCAATCTTCAGTAAGTTTGATTCACTGAAACAGCTGAAGGCAGTGGATGCAGCAAAGGCAATGGGTCCCGACAACATTCTGGCAATAGTGCTGAAGACTTGTGCTCCAGAACCTGCCGTACCCCTAGCCAAGCTGTTCCAGTACAGCTACAACACTGGCATCTACCCAGCAATATGGAAAATTGCCTAGGTATGTCCTGTACACAAAAAGCAGGACAAATCCAACCCAGCCAATTACCGCCCCTCAGTCTACTCTCAATCAGCGAAGTGATGTCATTAATAGTGCTATCAAATGGAACCCACTCAGCAATAACCTGCTCACTGACACTCAATGTGAATTTGACCAGGACCAGTTAGCTCCGGACCTCATTAGGACCTTGACCAAACATGGTCAAAAGAGCTGAATTCCAGACATAAGGTGAGAGAGTGACTGGCCTTAAGGCAGCATTTGACTAAGTGTGGCAAACTGAACTCAATGGAAATCAGAGGGAAAACACTCCACTGCTGGGAGTCATACCTAGCACAAAAGAAGGTGGCTGTGGTAGTTGAGAGACAATCACCAAAGTCACAGGACATCGCTGCAAGAGTTCCTAAGAGCATTGTTCTAGGCACAATGATCTTCTCTCCATCATAAGGTCAGAAGTGGTGATGTTTGCACAATGTTCAGCACCGTTCTTAATCATCAGATACTGAAGCAGTCCGAGTTCACTTACAAGACCTCGACAACACCCAAGCATAGTCTGATAAGTGCCAAGTAACATTCGCACCACACAAGTGCCGGGCAATAACCATCTCCAGCAGGAGAGAATCTAACCATCATGCCTTTGATGCTCAATGACATTACCATCACTAAATTACCCACCAACAGTGTGGGGGTTGCCGCTGACCAGAAACTGAACTGGACTAGCCATATGTGGCTACAAGAGCAGGTCAGAGGCTGGGAACCTTGCGGCGAGTAACTCACCTCCCGACTCTCCAAAGCCTGTCCACCACCTCTCTCAGTTCCTTCACCTCTGTCGCATCTGTTCCGATTATGCCACTTTCCAAAATGGCACTTTTGGCATGTCTTCCTTAACCGAGGTTTCCCACCCACTGAGGTTGACAGGGCCCTCAACCGTGTCTGACCCATCTCCCGCGCCTCTGCCCTCACACCTTCCTCTCCCTCCCAGAACCATGATAAGTCCCCCTTTCCTCACTTTTCACCCCACCAGCCTCCATATTCAAAGGATCATCCTCCGCCATTTCCGCCAACTCTTGCATGATGCCACCATATCTTCCCCTCACCGCCCCTCCCGTCAGTATTCCGTAGGGGCCGTTCCCTCCAGGACATCCTGGTCCACTCTTCCATTACCGCCAACACCTCATCCCCTTCCCATGCAATCGCAGGAGGTGGAGGTGCAATACCTGCCCCTTTACCTCTTCACTCCACACCGTCCAAGGGCCCAAACATTCCTTTCAGGTGAAGCAGAACCGCCTTCAGTTTGGTCTACTGCATTCGCTGCTACCAGTGCGATCTCCTCTACATTGGAAAGACCAAACTCAGACTGGGTGATTGCTTTGTGGAACACCTTCAGCCTGTCCATAAACATGACCTAGACCTTCCTGTTGTTTGCCATTTCAACACACCCTGCTCTCATGCCCACATGTCCGTCCTTGGCCTGCTGCAATGTTCCAGTGAAGCTCAGTGCAAACTGGAGGAACAGCACCTCATCTTCCGATTAGGCACTTTACAGCCTTCCAGACTTAACATTGAGTTCAACAACTTCAGACCATGAACTCTCTCCTCTGTTTACACCCCTTTCTTATCCCTTTTTTCCAATATTCATTTTAATTTTTTATCCACATATTTTTAATTTTTTTTTTATTCATTGCTTTATCCCCTTCTTTTATCCCCCCCTTTTAATCACATTTTCAATCCCCTTTTTTCCCCACCAGTGCCCCCACCACCCACCCCACCCTCACAAGGGCCATCTATTACTTGTCCATGTTGTTCTTTTCAGAGTGCTTACCCTTGTTCTGCTATTATCACATTCTGCTTTCTTGCCTGAATGCCACTATCAGCACCTCCTTTAGCCAGTAGCACTACCATTAACCTTTTGTCCATGATATCTTTGTCAATCTCTCCTTTGCCCCCACCTACCGCTGGCCGTCTACCCAGCTTCACCTGCTCCCCCCCACCTCCTGCCACCTCTGCTTAAACAGTATATATTTCACCACATTTCTACTTTTCTTTAGCTCTGAAGAAGAGTCATACAGACTCGAAACATCAACTCTATTTCTTTCTCCACAGATGCTGCAGACTGCTGTGTTTTTCCAGCATTTTCTGTTTTTATTTCAGATTTCCAGCATTCGCAGTATTTTGCTTTTACTTATCTACCATCTACAAGTCACAAGTCAGGAGTGTGGTAGAATACTCTCCACTTGCCTGGATGAGTGTAGCTCCAACACTCAGGACAAAGCAGCCCACTTGATTGGCACCACATCCACCACCTTAAGTATTCACTCCCTCCACCAACACACAATGGCATCAGTGTGTACCATTTACAAGATGCACTCCAGCAACTCAAAGCTCCTTCGACAGCCCCTTCCAAACCTGCCACCTCTACCACCTAGAAGGATAAAAGGGAGCAGACACATGGGAACACCACCACCTGTAAGTTCCCCTCCAAGCCATACACCATCCTGACTTGGAAATATATTGCTGTTCCTTCACTGTTGCTGGATCAAAATCCTGGAATTTCCTCTCAGACAGCACTGTGGGTGTACCCATGCCACATGGACTTCAGAGATTCAAGAAGATGGCTCACCACCACCTTCTCAAGGGCAGTTAGGGATGGACAATAAATGCTGGCCTTGTCAGTAATGCTCACATTCCATGAACAAATAAAGAGAAGTCTCAACTCCAACGAAAAATATCACTCAAAAATTAGAAGGGTAGCCAAATGAAGAATCCACAGAAAATGAAATCTCACCAGTGTAATAGTGAAGAGGTAGCCAAGTGTTCACTTGAAACAGGCAACTTCATCGTGACCATCATGAGTCTTAAGTGAAATGTGCTTAGTAGCTATGTATAGTGAACATATGTTACTGTTAGGTATAACACACACAATAAAATGAATTATATCTAGATATTTAAAACATGCAAATATGTATGACCATAACCAGAGCAAACAGATTAAAAGGTAACGGAGATAATTATTTTCTGTACATAGTGATCCAGCGTGCACTGTCTGAAAGGGTGATGGAGGCAGATCTGATCATAACTTTCAAAGGGAATTAAATAAATACTTGCCAAGGAAAATGTTGCAGGGAATGTGGAAAGAGCAGGGAAACTCTTTCGAGTTATCAACAGTCACAGATTGCAACTCTTTCGAGTACAATCACAGTTCTTGGTTTCCGGGAGTGGGACATGAACCCACAACCCTCTGATTCAAAGGCGAGGGTGCTATGAACTGAGCCACAGCTGACACCAGTGAAACTGTTTCGAGTTATCAACAGTCACAGATTGCAACTCTTTCGAGTACAATCACAGTTCTTGGTTTCCGGGAGTGGGACATGAACCCACAACCCTCTGATTCAAAGGCGAGGGTGCTATGAACTGAGCCACAGCTGACACCAGGGAAGTTGAACTATTTAGAAAGCTCTTTCAAAGAGCTGGCTTAGGCACAATAGGTCAAATGGCTTCCTTTACTAGAATGCTATGATCCTAATAGTCACTGCATTGCAATCATTGTTACTCTGCTCTTAAAGGGAACTCAGTCCTGGTTGGAAAAAAGCCAGAGTTGGCAGTTTACTAAAACACTGCCTAGACTTTTAAACACCATGCTGTGTCAGTGTCTCTCCTTCAGCCAGTGTATTTTAGGAACAGTCCAGAGCGAGACCAGGTCAAGATGCAGTTTGTAGTTGACCTTTAGAGTTTTGTTCTTTAAAGTAAAACCTTTCACTAAATGGATATGGTGAAAAAAATAAGCTCTTTACTTTAGATTTGCCACTGTAACGCTTTTTGACTGCCTCCGCTCTGTTTTCTCTGATATACTTGTTAGCATGACAACATTTCGCTTATTTTAAAAAATAAGCTATAAAATCTAGCTGCAAGGAAGTAATTAAATTAACAGCATCTATTCAGAAGCTGCTTCCTACCTCTTGTTTCTTTCCTCTCCTGATGGGGGTTGATATTTTGCTAAGGTACATTTATACTGGTGCTGAATGAACCCCCAATAATCTGCCCAGATGGTTATTCCCTATATAGGAATCTAGATAGGGAGTGTCATCTGGCCATTTATCTATGTCAAGCATTGCAACCAGGTATGAACCTGATATCACCTAAGGTTCACAGAGATAAGACTTTCTAAAAGGATTTGTTTAAGTGGGTAGGAGGATTTGGCTGATTTGGCCCTTTCCAACCTGGGAACACTGAAGACTCCTGTGGTGTTATTGTTTGGGACTTATGAATTCCAGTTGCACGCTTGTCGTGGGATGGTAGAATTGGTACGATGGACAGAGTTGGTCAGCAGACACTTCTTAGGTGGAACACATTGTTTATTTACAAAAGGTACTTATCAGCTACACTTGTGTGCTTTCACATCAAACCCTATCTCCAGACTATTGACTACAGACTACTGACTACAGAGGTAGCCCGCACTACTCCTCTATTGGTTACACAAGATCATGTGATCTTCCTTTTTAACATCCTTCTTAAATGTATACCACACATTCCATAATACCACATATTTTCATCCATGTTATGATCAGCCAACTCACTCCAGGCTTGAGGCCCCATATGGAAGGGTAAGTAAATTCTCTTTTAAAACCTTAGTATCAGCAATACAGCAAGCGGCTGCCTACCCAGACTCTTAGCCTCTCCAGTCCACCTCAAAACCCATCCCAGGACGTATGGCTGCACATCATGAATTTATCAGGGCCCTGACTGGCCTGTGGGGTTTGCCAACTTTATGGAGATGAGGCCTAATTTGCAGTGAATCTCGGCCTGACATCTTCAAGCGCATGTCCACACCCAGTGCTTCCCACCAATTTCTAATGCTATTTCAATAAGTGAAGCATTTTGTTACCTTTCACTGAAAATAGAAATGCGAGAAAGAACAGGAACTGAAATTATCTGTTCATCAATAGGCCGGGGCACTTTGATGTGTTAAGCTAGCTGTTAAAAATATCTTCTGCAAACTACTAGCATTAAATGATGAAGTTTCAAGAGAGGAATGGCAAAGATTTTTGAGCTGCAATATTCTTGAGTGAACCGTGCCCCTTATTTGAATTTGGCTTCTATTGAGTCTATAAAACTATACTATTAAGCACTTCTGTTGCAGGAATGGGTACCATAACTAGGTTGATGTATTAAAAGAGGAAGAACAATAAACTTATATTCATGTAGTGCCTTTTTATATCCTCAAAATGCTTTATATTGTTTCAATCGTTACTGTAATCCCTATTTTATGACAAATACAGCAACAGTTTGCACATAGCAAGGTCCCACCACGAGTAGTTGAGATGGATGGCTAATTATTTTTGGTTTTATGATGGTTTCACTTGAAAGGACAATAGGGAGGACTCTGTGCTTTATTGTATGGTTATTAATGGTTCTTTTGCATACATCTGAACAGGCAGATAGAAGCTTTGGTTTAACATCCGATCTAAAAGATAGCATCTCTAACGGTGCAGCTCATAGAACATACAAGGACTAGAAACCACAGCCTTCTGACTCAGAGGTGGAAAGGTGTCCAACTGAACCAAGTTGACACATTGTAAATATTTTTCCTACAAAACAAAGCTCAATAAAGGATATTGAGTCAGAGTTAAATGGAAAATGCATTTGTATCTGATGGAGGCAAAGACAATGGGGTGGTCCGTTTTTAGCAATTCAAACTTCAATTCAGTTATAACAGAATCAACTTTGCTCCCACCTTCCATCCTTCCCTTGCCTTCACATGGTCTATCTCCAATACTTTTCTTCTTATCCCTTCCTCAGCTCCGGGCCAGATTTTCCCTCCCCTGACACTGAGCAAACCCATGTCAAGAGGCCCAAAGTGGAGGTGTGCAGGACCATAATTTTACTTACCAGGCCATTCCAGATGGACATCATTTTCACTGGGGTGTGAAATGTGGTGGGTTGTGACTCGACATTCAAGTAAAGTGATGTCGGAGTCACCATGAAGGTGCCTGCTGCAAATACAATTTTCCATGACATTAGTATTTTGCTTGAGGCAGATAGGTTCCCGAAGACTATGGGAACCACACCAGGTAAATCAATTGTGAGCCTTGGCAGACTCCTGGAGTGGAGGAGGAAACCTTTTGACAGGAAAGTTTAAAGTTGTTGCCAACTTCAAATTTCATAATGTAATGGTGCACTATGATAAGTATTATGTAATGCAATGATTGGTTAAGGGCTTCCTCCTTTAAAAAGTTACATTACCATTAAATTAACCAGCATTGTGTAAGTGTTCACATGCAGAGTAATTTATCTAGTGGATAAAGTGCTCTCCTGCATTCAACAGTATTGGGAATCTGATTTAAACGGGTCCTATGGACGCTGGTTTGAGTCAGGTTGACTTAAAGTCCAGAGATCTTTTCAGACTTTGAGAAAAAAAAAACTGAACAAATGCCAGAGTTCTTTGCTTGAAACTCCATTGAGGCTTAAAAAAACCAAAAAGAGCAGATGACTCAACATCTGATCAGGCAACTTAAAATACTCTATTGTATTGAGCTCTGTAGGATCTGTTCATTCAGTTATGCAATGCAATTCCATTATGAATGCTTGACTGAGCTCCAAGCCTCAATAATAGAATTAGCTCAGCAGGGGTTGTTGATACAGATGTGGAGAGTCTGTGTGCTTGCTTTGACAGTTTTATAAGCAGATAATAGGATTAAAGTTTGAAGTAGTTCTTGAATGACTGTTCACTTGACAGCTAAATGAGCACTTGAGATGAGAATGTTTTTTTCAAGGGGACCTTCAATGGCTGTGTTTGATTGATTTTATTGAGCTTCTAAGAGGGGGTTCTTTTCAACTGGAGTTTGAATGGCTGTTTTTCTTTTATTCCTTGAGCTTTTCAAAGACTTCCTAGTGTTATTATATGGCTCATGGGTTCTGTACATAGTGGCAAGTGGGTGAGTGGTCATGGTGAGTGTATGGGGACATGGGGAGCATGGAGGAGACATGGGATGTGAGGGCTAGTGGTCTAGTAACCACTCAAAGAACTGGGCCCATGCCCCAGTGAATGGATATGGGCCTTCTAACCTGTCAGCCTTGGAATTGCCCACCACCCTTCCCACCTCGGGCGTGCATCAAGAGGTGGCGGTCATGACTCCGGCCTTACCCTAACTTTGGAAGTTGAAAATTCCATGTGAATGGGCTGACTTTTAGAAGTAGGGAAATCAATGTTGGGAAATAGCCCGACTCACACTTCCTGACTTAGAAGGGAAAAGTCCTGCCCGATTTCTCCATTTCTAGGGATAGGCTGTTGACCAATATTCACTGTAACCTCACTGACAGCTACCTTGATTGCACTTCCTCCCATATGGCTTCTTTTCCTGCAGGGTCTCCGGCACCGTTGCATCTGTTCTGGCCATACCAGTGCTTTCAATATGCCATATTTTTATTCAGCTGAGAATTCCACCCCCCCCCCCCCCCCCCACCACTGTGACTGACAGGACCCTCAACTATGTCTATTCCATTTCCCGTACTTCTGCTCTCATCCCTTTCCCTCCCAAAACCACAATAGAGTGTACCCCACCTCTACCTTGTCCTCACCTTCAGCCCCACTATCCTTCACATTTAATAGATCATTCTCTGCCATTTCCAGTGTGATGCCACCACCAAACATATCTTTCCCTGCCCTCCCCTTTCAGCATTCCAAAGGGACAGTTCCCTCCGTAACATCCTGGACCACTCCTCAATCACCCCAACATGGCCTCCCCTTCCTACTGCATGTTTCCATATAAGTGCAGCAAATGCAACACCTGCCCTTTTACCTCTTCCTGTCTCACCATCCAAGGCCCAAACACTCCTTCCAACTGAAACAGTGATTTACTTGTATACCTTTCCAATTTAGTATTCTGCATTTGCTGCTCACAATGCAGTCTCCTCTACATTCATGAGACGAAGCACAGATTGGGCGATGGCATTGCAGAAAACCTCCGTTCAGTTCAAAGGCATGACTCCAAGCTTCTGGTCACCTGTCATTTTATTTTTCCCACCCGCTCCCACCTCTCTGTCCCTTGGCCTCCTACACCATTCCAATGAAACTGACCTAAACTTGAGGATAAGAACCTCATCTTTCCATTGGGCATTTTACAGCCTTTTGAGCTCAACATGGAATTTAACAAGTTCATAACTTCTGCACACATTTTTCTTCAGAAGGCAGTCGTTGGTGTTGATTCCGCTAATCCAATTTACTCCTCTTTTAGACCCACATTTTGTTTCATTATTTGTTCCATTACCATCTCCTTTTACCTTGCACCATCATCTGTTTTGTCCCTTAATCACTCCTGCCTTCCACTTTGCTTTTGTTTCCCACCCCACCTCCCCTCAACTCCAGCACTGCCTCTGCACTGGCTTAAAACGTGTTACATCTCTAATGTTTTCCAGTTCTGATCAAATGTCTAACGTTAACTCTGTTTCTCTTTCCAGAGATGCTACCTGACCTGCTGAGATTTCTAATACTTTGCCTTTATTTGGTCCGGCCTCTTTTTTTTAAGCTCTAAGTCTTCATTAAAAGTAGCCCTTTGTCCAGATTAACCCACTGCACGCTGCAGGATTTCAGTGTTTTATAAATATAGCTCTTCAGGAGAAATATCCAGGGGCTAGCAGATGAAAGTATTCAGTCAAGAGCAACGAGAGTGGGATTGATTGGTCTGGGCCAATAGAATGGCATGAGCCACCAAAAAGTGCCCCATGCTCGAGGATGGTATCACTAACACATTTGGGCCAGTCACATTGAAACTGTGGGTGCAAAATGGTTTTCAACATTAATAACACATGGTGCATCCAGCTGGGGCCACTGGCCATGGGAAGCTTCAGGTGAACCGATAGTGGGCACGTGATTTTGTATACATTGATGTTTTGCTGAACTCCAGATTCTCCACAAGTACAGAACTCTAATGGGTACCACATGTACTACCTTCTCTGTTCTGATCATGTCACTTGAAGCTGGTGTAATGGGAGTGGCACTGATTATAACTGTGTTTGAACACAGCGAAGATGAAATTAGTCCTCAATGAGGCAGATGATATTGGCTGCCTGATTTATGCTGTACCAAATTACTTTCCCCCCGCAAAAAAAAGTGCACATGCAAAATTGGCTGTTAATTATCACTTATTTGGTGCTTTTGCTAAAGAACGATTTCACCCCCTATTAACTATCTCTTTCAAACTTTCCTGGCATTTTCTAAACATGTAGATGTAAGTTGACCAGGCATATAAGATGACCCCCAATATTTTCAGTGCCAAAATGCATGTTTAGGCCTATACGCTACATATAAGTCAACCTCTATTTTTCAGTTAATAAATGCATATTTAGGGCTATATCCACATTAGGAGTTGACCTCAACTTTTCAGCTCAGAAATTGATGTTTATGGTTATATTCACCATAAATGTTGGCACATGGGATCAAGAAGGCAATATGGGCCATGTTACCAAGAGGTTGCACGGGAGATTAAGACACACCCACGGAGCAGGCCGTGCATGGTAACCGATAAACAGATGTGTCCTCCAGCACCAACATCAGCGGTGCATATGCCCAGTATAAAATATAAGTGAACCCCCATTTTTGCAAATATTTTTTGAAGCTTCAAAGGTCGACTTATATGCCGTGATCTATAGTAAATCTTGTTCTTAGTCAAGAGGTAGCTGTCAGTGTATAACGGCGCTTTACTTGTTCAATGACTTAAGATTGCTGTTTGATTTTAAGAAAGAATCAAACTTTCTAAAAGTCATACAATCATAGAATCACACAGGTCGTCATACTTTTTCAGCTCTTCAAGAGTGCTCGGGTTAGCCCTACTCGCTTTTTCTCCTTATAGCTTTGTAAATTTTTCCTTTTTAAGTATATATCCATTTTCATTTTGTAAAGTACCATCGAATCTGCTTCCACCCACCCCTTCAGGCAATGAATCCCAGATTATAACAATTTGCTGAGCAAAAAACTCATCTCGTAATATCCAACAAGGAACACAGATGGAACATGCATGTACCTGGGGTTTAGATAAACAAAGGACGTTGAGATTCGGTATCATTTTGCAGTTCTATTTGCCTCTGTGTTCAGTTGAAATTCAGTAAAACTTTAAAGCAGTAAGTTACAAATTGAGTACCCCCTCTGGATATCAAAACATTCCCACAGGCCCTGTCCTAACTTTCAAAGTGAGTGTCTGCTAAGTGAAGGAAAATAGTGCTATTACTGTAGATATGTTACTTTGTTCTTGTAAAATAACATGTTGGTAAGACAAAACAAAAATCTGATGGCCTTGTGGACCCCTGAAATCTCGACAGAGAACCTCGTTTGAAACCTTTTTTAATCCAATATGGTGATTTGGGCATTGATAGCAAGGCCAGCATTTATTGACCATCCCTAGTTGCCTTTGAGAAGGTGATGGTGAGCCACTTTCTTGAACCGCTGCAGTCTATGCTGCTTAAAAAGATCTAAGATCAGTCATGGTGGAACAGTAATATATTTTCAAGTCAGGATGACTTGGAGGGGAGCTTGTAGGTGGTGGTGTTCCCATGTGGTCTGCTGCACTTGTCCTTCTAGGTAGCACTGCTCGTGGGTTTAGAACATGCTACTGAGGGTGACCCCACCAAAGCAGATGGAGAAATTTGAATGCAATAAAAATATGGAATTAAAAGTCTGATGAAGCTGGTACTGAGGGAGCCTTGATAAGCTGGTGCAGTGCATCTTGTAGGTGGTATACACTTACAGCACTGGCGGTGGATGGGGTGCCAATTAAGAGGACTGCTTTGCCTTGGATAGTGTTGAATTTCTGGAGTGTTGTTGAAGCTGCACTCATCTAGGTAATAATGAGTATAGTGGGGAGATGGTGGTGTAGTGGTAATGTCACTGGACTGGCAACCAAGGCTAAATGTTCTAGGGACAAGGGTTCAAATCCCACCATGGCAGCTGGTGGAAATTAAATTAATAAATCTGGAAGTAAAAACAAGTTTCAGTGTTTGAGCATGAAACTATTGTTGTAAAAATCCATTTGGCTCACTTATGTCCTTACTGGTCTGGCCTACATATGTCCCCAGACCCACAGCAATGGAGTTGACTCAACTGCCCTCTGAAATGGTGTGGTAAGCCACTCAGTTCAAGGGCAATTAGGGATGGGCAACAAAACACCCACATTCCATGAAAGAATTTTTTTATATATAAATCCGCTCACAGCAGGATTTCCAGTCTCTGACTTGCTCTGAGGAGCACAGTTAATGTTTCGAGTCCGTATGACTCCTCAACAGAACTAAGGAAAAATAGAAAAGAGGTGCAATATAAGCTGGTTTAAGGGTTGGGGGGGGGGGGGGACACACAAGAAGAGCTGGATAGAGGGCCAGTGACAGGTGGAGATAACCAAAAGATGTCACAGACAAAAGGACAAAGATGTGTTGAAGGTGGTGATATTCCCCATGTCCTCACTTATCACCCCACCAGCCTCCGCATTCAAAGGATCATCCTCCGCCATTTCCGCCAACTCCAGCATGATGCCACCACCAAACACATCTTCTCTTCACACCCCCCTGGTGGCATTCCGCAGGGATCGTTCCCTCCGGGACACCCTGGTCCACTCCTCCATCACCCCCTACACCTCAAACCCCTCCCACGGCACCCTCCCATGCAACCACAGAAGGTGCAACACCAGCCCCTTTACTTCCCCTCTCCCCACCGTCTAAGGGCCCAAACACTCCTTCCAAGTGAAGCAGCATTTCACTTGCACTTCCCTCAACTTAGTCTACTGCATTTGTTGCTCCCAATGTGGTTTCCTCTACATTGGAGAGACCAAACGCAGACTGGGTGACCGCTTTGCAGAACACCTTCGGTCTGTCCGCAAACATTACCCAGACCTCCCTGTCGCTTGCCATTTCAACACTCCACCCTGCTCTCATGCCCACATGTCTGTCTTTGGCTTGCTGCATTGTTCCAGTGAAGCTCAACGCAAACTGGAGGAACAGCACCTCATCTTCCGACTAGGCACTTTACAGCCTTCCGGACTGAATACTGAGTTCAACAATTTTAGATCATGAGCTCTCTCCTCCATCCCCACCCCCTTTCCGATTTTCCCCCTCCTTTTTGTTTTTTCCAATAATTTATATAGATTTTTCTTTTCCCACCTATTTCCATTATTTTTAAATGTATTTCCATCCATTGTTTTATCTCTACCTTTTAACCTTTTTCGATTCCTTCACCCCACCCCACCCCCACTAAGGCTTTCTGTACCTTGCTCGTCCTGCTTTCTACCCTTAATTAGCACATTCCTTTAGATAATATCACCACCTTCAACACCTCTTTGTCCTTTTGTCTGTGACATCTTTTGGTTATCTCCACCTATCACTGGCCCTCTATCCAGCTCTTCTTGTCCCACCACCCCCCACCACCCCCACCCCTTAAACCAGCTTATATTTCACCTCTTTTCTATTTTTCCTTAGTTCTGTTGAAGAGTCATATGGACTCGAAACGTTAAGTGTGTTCCTCCCCGCAGATGCTGCCAGACCTGCTGAGTTTTTCCATGTATTTTTGTTTTTGTTTTGGCTTTCCAGCATCCGCAGTTTTTTGCTTTTATCTGACTTGCTCCTATAGCCACAGTATTTATGTGACTGGTCCAGTATTTTTCCTGGTCAATAGCGACTCCCAGGATCTTGCTAGTGGGGAAATTCAGCAATAGTAATGCAATTCAATGCGTAAGAGACCCGTGAAATAAGCATTGCTCTTTTTATAGTTTCTAGTTTAAAAGAAAGAAAACACTAACTCTTTACCAGATTAAAGATGTACTTATTGGATAGTAATCACAGAGCATCTCTATTAATGTTGGACCAACAAGTCAGCACCTCCCTCCCTTACACCAATTGTCATGAAAACCCATCTGATTCACCAATTTCCTTTAGGGAAGGAAATCTGCCATCCTTACCTAGTCTGGCCTACATGTGGCTCCAGATCCAGACCCACACAGAAATGTGGCTGACTCTTAACTGCCCTCTGAAATGGTATGGCAAGCTACTCAGTTCAAGGACAATTAAGGATGGGCAACAAATGTTGGCCTTGCCTGCAACACCCACATCCATGAAAAAGAAGTGTATTTTCCAATGCCTTCACAAATAGGAAGTGACTGTATATGGTTGTGTATTTTTTTTTTATTCTATCATGTAAGTGTCACCGACAAGGCCAGTGCATGTTGTCCTTCCTTAATTGCCTTTGAACTGAGTGGCTTCCCACACCATTTCAGGGGGCAGTTAACTGCATCACTGTGGGTTGGGAGTCATGTGTAGGCCAAGCCAGGTAAGGATGATAGGTTTCCTTTACTATAAGACATCAGTGAACCAGATGGGTTTTTACAGTAATCAATGATAGCTGTCATGGTCACCATTACTGAGACTAACTTTTAATTCCAAGTTATTAATTGAATTGAAATTCTGCCAGTTACTGTGGTGGGATTTAAACCCTTACTCCCAGAACATTAGTCTCAGGATTACTAATCCAGTAACATTACCACTATGCTACCACCTCCCCAGTAAGATGCTATCTTAGCATATGTTGCATCACCATCCTGTACTCCAGCATCCTTGAAAGCAGGAAACCAGTGTTATAACAGGTCAAAAGGAAGAGAACTGGAACTTGGCTTCCGAGATCTAAGGGCTTTGGAAACCCAGCTGTGGAACTGCTTTCCGTGGGGCAGCTGGGGTGGGGGCTTGTTGTTCTTAGTAAGTGACCTGTGCAAGTCCCCGTGCACTGGATCCTGCTGGTTAGTCAATACCATAGTATTGTTTTCTCAAACTTTTGGTCAGAATCTCAGAGGAAAGTACATTGCACAGTGTGATTGAGGGAAATCTGTTGCGCAACTAACTAATTGTTATAGCACACTTAAGAATTTGTTGCTTGACTGTAAGCTACTGATAATAGCAACAACTGGCAGGAAAAGAGCAATTAATGTAAAATCCATGGATGCAAATATACAATTATAGTAAGACTTCCTTGTTTTTGTACTCCAGTCCCCTTGCAATAAAAATGGACATGTCATTTGCCTTCCTAATTGCTTGCTGTACCGACATGCTAAACTTTGGTATTCCTTGTACGAGTATACCAGAGTCTCTGTGAACATCAACATTTTAAAGCTCCATGTCTTTTAAAAAATATTCCTCTATTCTTACTACCAAAGTGAATAACCTCACACTCCCCCATATTATACTCAATCTGCCATCTTGTTGCCCACTCACTTTACCCCTTTATATCTCTTTACAGTCTGTGTTTATTCACAGCTTATATTCCCACTTAGATTTGTATCATCAGCAAACGTACATGCATTACTCTTCGTCTCTTTGTCTGCATCATTGACATAGATTATAAATAACTAAGGCCACAATACTAATCTATGCAGCACTCCATTAGTTACAGCCTGCCAACCTGAAAATGCATCATTTATCCCTACTTTTTGCTTCCTGTCTGGTAACATATCTTCTATCTATGCTAATATATTACCCCAACTTCATGACGCCTTATTAACCTGTTGTGTAGTACCTTATTGAATGCCTTTTGGAAATCCAAAGGATATTACATGCACAGGGTCCCTTTATTTATCCTACTTAGTTACATCCTCCAAAAAATCCAATATATTTGTTAAGGAACTATTTCCAACGTGTTAAAACCATATTGACCCTGTCTTTCATACGGCGATCTTATAAGTGCATTGCTAGGATTTCTTTAGTAATAGGAATTCTTTAATAATAATATCTATTGTTTAAGTACACCTCTGCTCCTTTTATTTATAAACTTGCATGAAAAATGTTAGGAAATAAGTCATCGTCTAAAATACACTGTGGAGGCTGGGAAGCCAGTTAGCATGGAGACATAGCAATGGAAGATTTAACAAAATCAAAAGATTACATTCTTTCAGCATTTTTAAAAATAAAGTTTGTTGCACCTGTCCTTACTTTCAACAAGTCCCATTTACCCATCATCCCTGGGATCACGAATCTACATTGACTCCCAGTCCGGCAACACCTCAATTTTTAAAATTTTCATCCTTGCTTTCAGATCCCCCATGGATGGCCTCACCTCCTCCATATCTCTGCAGCCTCCTCTAACCATACACCTCGGCATGATCTCTGCCCTCTTCCAATTCTGGCCTCCTGCACATCCCGATTTTCTTTGCTCCACCATTGTTGGCTGTGCCTTCAGCTGGCAAGACCCCAAGCTCCAGTATTTTCTCCTTAAACCTCTCCAACTCTCCTCCTCTAAGACGCTGCTTAAATCACCCCACCAGCCTCCACATTCAAAGGATCATCCTCCGCCATTTCCGCCAACTCCAGCATGATGCCACCACCAAACACATCTTCCCTTCACCGCCCCCGGTGGCATTCCGTAGGGATCGTTCCCTCCGGGACACCCTGGTCCACTCCTCCATCACCCCCTACTCCTCAACCCTCACCTACAGCACCTCCCCATGCAAACGCAAAAGATGCAACACCTGCCCCTTCACGTCCTCTCTCCTCACCGTCCAAGGGCCCAAACACTCCTTTCAAGTGAAGCAGCCTTTCACTTGCATTTCCCCCAACTTAGTCTACTGCATTCGTTGCTCCCAATGCGGTCTCCTCAACATTGGAGAGACCAAACGCAAACTGGGTGACCGCTTTGCAGAACCCCTACGGTCTGTCCGCAAGAAAGACCCAAACCTCCCTGTCGCTTGCCATTTTAACACTCCACCCTGCTCTCTTGCCTACACGTCCGTCCTTGGCTTGCTGCACTGTTCCAGTGAAGCCCAACGCAAACTGGAAGAACAGCACCTCATCTTCTGACTAGGCACTTTACAGCCTTCCGGACTGAATATTGAATTCAACAACTTTAGACCTTGAACTCTCTCCTCCATCCCCACCCACTTTCCGTTTCTTCCCCCTTCCTTTTGTTTTTTCCAATAATTTATATAGATTTTTCTTTTCCCACCTATTTCTATTATTTTTAAATCTATTCCTTATATGCCCTGTTAGTCTTTCCACCCCACCCCCATTAGAGCTGTACCTTGTGTGTCCTGCCATCCATTCTTAATTAGCACATTCGTTTAGATAATATCACCACCTTCAACACCTCTTTGTTCTTTTGTTTGTGACATCTTTTGATTATCTGCTCCTATCACTGCATGCTTGTCCCTACAACCACACACCACCCCCACTTCTCTTCCCCCACCACTCCCCCCCCCCCCCCCCCCACCTTAAACCAGCTTATATTTCACCCCTCTCCTAATATTACTCAGTTCTGTTGAAGGGTCACGACGACTCGAAACGTCAACTTTTTTCTTCTCCGCTGATGCTGCCAGACCTGCTGAGTTTTTCCAGGTAATTCTGCTTAAATCCTGGTTCTTTGACCATGCCTTTGATCACCCAACATAAAACAAACATTGTGGTTAGGTGTCAAATTTTTGTTTGATAACGCTCCAGCGAAGCGACTTGGGGCCATTTAACTAATTTTAAGGCACGATATAAATGCAAGTTGTTGTTAAACGGTATCACCTCAGGGTGTGTTCAGGTGGAATACTACTGTTCCCCTCTCTCTTCCCTTTCTTGCCTCCTTCTACAAGTAAGAGGACACTTTGCCAAACATTTCAGCTGCACTGTTAACCATCCCCACATATTGTGCTCCTGATTAGAGAAGGATAATTGTAAGGATGATTCCTGTTTACTTATTTATTTTCATTGCATTATACAGCATTCCTTGATGCCCCAGTTACCAGATGAATTCTACTTGGAAGCAAGTTTTCTCCGCCATCCACACTTTAATCCCACTGACTTTATATCACTCCCTATTGGTGGCGATTTATGCCACAACCAGAATTAATGAAAACCAAATATGAAGGAAAACCAGTTTCCAAAGCAAGTAGCAACGAAATGAAGTAGGTTACAATGCTCCATATGAGAATCAACAACAGATTGCTGCAGTCTTCTTTCCGATACCGCACGCAATATTCACTTCGATGCAGTCAATACATGGAAGTCAGATGAGAAAGAGGTGAATACAAATCAACAACGTAAATGTGAATGTGCAAATGATCACAGAATGTAAAATAATTCTAGCTTACTATTTTTGTGGTGCTGGTGTATTTTTTGGAATGGATTCCTTGGAAAGACAACTCATATGCTAGAAAGTACAAGCTTTGTTCTCTTAAATCATAATTCGATTTGCAGAATTAGCACATGGTTGAGGTAAAAAAAAAAAATTGAGCATTTCTTTATGTTGAGTAGTTTTATATTAGGTTAGTTTTGTATGTCATATCAGTGTGGAACAGAGCAACACAGGAAACTTAACTGCCCAATGCAAATTTGCAGGATATCACTCCAGAATCTCTTCATAAGATGGTTTGTTAATATCAGCTGTGGCTCAGGGCTCACTGTCTGCCCCAAAGTAAGAACCTTATATGCTCAAGTTTCACTCCAGAAACTTAACTAAGATTCAGATTCTTGGTCCTGAGGCGGGATGCACGGGTTGGGAAAAATTTGAGCAGTCAATCAAATCGTGAAGTTAGAACCCCCTGCTGGGATAATGATAGGTTGTGGAAAGCAGCCAAGCATTCATAACAACATGGTGGTTGCTGTTAGGTTAATTTCAACAACAGCTAGTGTAATTGATGCAACAGAGATTTTTAAACCTCTTACTAACCCAGGCAAGATGGTTTTTTTATTTTTCTAAAGGGTTGGGAATTTAAAAAACTTCAGAAGCTGACGGTTCTACAGACCTAATCCACCCTTCAAAAGAAGTTACATCTACTCTAAAATTGATAACAGGCACACACTATGGGTTAAGCCCCTTGCTACAGCAAAAATTGGATCTGTTTGAGCTCAGCACCAAGTTCAAATGGCTCTGCTGAGTTCAGATTTCCCTCACGTGTAAGTCACTCCCCACACCAGCAAAAATGGGATCTGTTGGAATGGGGGCAGGACTTCCAGATCCATGTCCTTCCTGCCATTTTGGAAGATGCATGGAATCTCTACGCAAAATTTCACAAAAATCCAAGCCCGATTCTTCAGTGTAGTATTCATGCTGCACTGTCAGAGATGCCATATTTCAGATAAGACCCGAAACCAAAGTCTCATTTATCTTTTCAGGTAAATGTAAAAGTTCCCACAGCATTATTCACAGAGAGGGTCTTGCTGTAGCTGTCATGGAAGAGCTGTGGAAAGCCCCCAAAAAATGGTTTATGCACCATTTGTGCAGCTTTTTTGCATCACTTTCGTCTAAATTACAACAGACAAGTGGCAGATGCCCTACAGATATTCAACCCCCCCCCCCCCATAATCTGGTCATTTATCTCAGTCTGGTGGAGGTACCTTGCTGTACACAGGTTGGTCACTGTGCTTCCTACATCACAACAGTGAAGTGCATTGGGGTACCCTGAGGTTGGAAAAGGCACTGTATAAAGGCATGTTTATTTTTCCTTCTGTTAATTCGAAGATTATTACCTCGGAAATAAACCAGACACTGCCACCAGTGTGATCTCTTATATGGTTGGAAGAAATATTACCTGTCTTTTAAAGAACTATTTACATGTTGAAGTCTCTATGGGAAAGGGGACAAGCTGCCTTGGTTCAGTATTTCCACTGGTTGCAAATATCATGGAATTTTCTTGTCACTGAAATGATGGAAAATGGAATAGAGAGGCAAGAGTCTGAAATATTTATATCCATGAAATAAATGGGATTATAATATTTGCTGATTGGTGCATGAATTTGCTTTGATAAAACACTGTCCAAGTCAGGATACTTATCAGGACCAAGTGCTTCTCTGGTAAAAGCAAAAAACTGCGGATGCTGGAAATCCAAAACAAAAACAAAAATAAAAATACCTGGAAAAACTCAGCAGGTCTGACAGCATCTGCGGAGAGGAATACAGTTAACGTTTCGAGTCCGCATGACTCTTCAACAGAACTAAGGAAAAATAGAAGAGAGGTGAAATATAAGCTGGTTTAAGGGGGGTGGGCAGGTAGAGCTGGATAGAGGGCCAGTGATAGGTGGAGATAGCCAAAAGATGTCATAGACAAAAGAACAAAGAGGTGTTGACGGTGGTGATATTAGCTAAGAAATGTGCTAATAGGTGACATTAAGGGTAGAAAGCAGGACGAGCAAGGTACACCCCCTAGTGGGGGTGGTGTGGGGGGAAGGGATAGAAATAGGCTAAAAGGTAGAGATAAAACAATGGATGGAAATACATTTAAAAATAACGGAAATAGGTGGGAAAAGAAAAATATATATAAATTATTGGAAAAAAGGGGGATCGAAAAGGAGGTGGGGATGGAGGAGAGAGTTCATGATCTAAAGTTGTTGAAGTCAATATTCAGTCCGGAAGGCTGTAAGGTGCCTAGCCGGGAGATGAGGTGCTGTTCCTCCAGTTTGCGTTGAGCTTCACTGGAACAATGCAGCAGGCCAAGGACGGACATGTGGGCATGACAGCAGGGTGGTGTGTTGAAATGGCAAGCGACAGGGAGGTCTGAGTTATGCTTTCAGACAGAGCGAAGGTGTTCCGCAAAGCGGTCACCCAGTCTGCGTTTGGTCTCTCCAATGTAGAGGAGACCGCATTGGGAGCAGCGAATGCAGTAGACCTTCTCTGGTCCCTTGCTGAGCTCCCACAGCACATACCAGAGGTGTACTTTGACTATCAGGGGAGAGCTACTCTTGAGTTTCCATCCTGCCTGGGTGCCCCCCACCCCCCCCCACCCCCCCAACCAACCCTCAACCCCACCCCAGAATAGGCCTGTCTCCCATTCCCACCCCCAAACTCCCCAGCTGAGTCTTATATTGGAAAGCGGGACAGGAAACTGGGATTGCAGCCGCAGGTCCAAGAGGACAATCAGTTACTGTGTTGCTTATCGCTGGCACTGAGGCCTGAAAATAAATCATCCTGGAAAATATGCGGAGCAGTGCAGAAAACCACTGTAAAAACAAACTTTACGTGAAATCTCAAGGGTGCCCCCACAGACTCTGGTTCATGTATGTCCCTGGGTCAACCCCCACAGGTTTTCCCGAGACAGTCCTCCACTGCGTCACTTAATTGTCAACTAATGAGCAAAGCAAGGCCGAAGGCTTCGCCCCCCAACCATCACATCACCATTATGAAGTTGGGCCTACTACAAGCAATGGCCTAGTGATATACTGTGTGAAAAGCCTCAGAAAATGCTAAGATAATGGAATGGAGAAGGTTTGAGCTAAGAAGTTTTTGCCAGGTTTTCCTTTTTATGCACAGCCATATGGTGTTGCAGCAGACTGATAAAACCCACATTCCAATACTACACTAGTTAATTCTTATGAACCTGTTCTTTTAAAAAAAAAGCTAAAAACTATATTTCTGATTATTAAGTACATATATCTGAGTCTAGAAAACAGTGTAGATACCTTTTTCTGTCTGCCACTTTAATGCAGGTGCTTACATGTCTATTTTAAAATGTGTTAAAGTCGCCGCTAAAATAATGAATGAATGATAATAATAATAAAATATATTTACGTGCTACTACAAGCAATAATTGAAGTTTCACTGCTATTTTTTTTAAACTCAGCCGTCTGTGAATCTGAGACTGGTGGCTGAAAAAGCATGAAGTGGTTTTAAGGTGCTTCAGGGAGTCTGGCCTATACACGACTCCTGGTCCACACTGCGATCGACTTTTAACTGCGCTTGAAGGTGGCCTAGCAAACCACTTAGTTGTGGCAAATAGGAAAAAGTTCTTAGTCCACCAGCTTCTCAGGGAAATCAGAGATGTCCAGTAATAGATTGGCCTTGCCTGTGGCGGCCACATCCTCAGAATGAACTAAATTTAAAGCTTAATCAGCAGAGCTCTCCTCTGATAGTTAAAACGTGGGCTGTGAATCAATTGAACCACCTACCAGGACAGCAGATGTACTCCTGAGGCCACAATGATACATGTTTCTAGAGCGTAGACAAAGCAACAACTTCCTGATTGAAAAATCCATGGGGTAGATTTTCATCCTATCACCCAATGTAAAACTAGCATTGAGGATCAGCCATGCATTATAGAAGTTGTTTGATTTTCACCCACTCCACCTTCCCTCCCCCAATGAAACTTTACACCCAACTTGCAAGTCTGAAAATCTAACCCTGTGTGTTATGCTTATCAACTACACACATTATCTAACAATCTGATGTAGAACTACTCAAAAGGTATGCTATAATTTTAATGTTGATGCTCAGCCAAAATTGCATTGATTCAAAAGCGAAGGCATAACCATTTGAACCTCTCCAATATTTTAATTCTTCTGCATTCCTGTTAACAACAACTTGCATTCATGTAGCATCTTTAATTTAGTAAAACATTCCAAACTGCTTCATCAGACAAAAATTTACATAAGCAGTACCACAAAGGCAGTGAAAACTGATGCAAAGCTTGATAAAAGATTAAAGTTTTCAAGGAGGGCCTTAAAAAGGTGGAGAGAGCGGTAGAGAGGTTTAAGGAGGGGATTTCAGATACTTAGGCTGAGCTAGCTAAATGCATGGCCAACAACAGTGGGTGAAGAAAGTGAGAGTTGGGCAGGAGACCACAGTTGGAAGAATGCTGAATGCTCAAGAATGTTGTAGGCATGCAGGAAGTCAGAGAGACTGAGGTTTTGGAGGACCAGAAGCCAGTGAACAGAGGGTAATTGGTGAGCAGGACTTGATGTGAGCTAGGATACAAGCAATATTTCAGAGGATGGAAGATGGGAGGCTGGCTAGCAGAGCTTTGAAAGAGATAGGCCTGGTGGTTACAGTAACATTGCAGCAAGACCTATCATTCCTTAGGCAGGTAATAAGAGAAGTTAACAAAAGCAGTTATAGTATTTTCATTAACTTTTCAAATCTCTGTTCTTACCTGTAAGTGCTTAGAAACACATGGGCAACATTTTCCCCCAGTCGGAGAGGGGGTGCGGGCGAGCAGGCAGGCTTCCGGTCAGGAGCATGCCCTTTTACGCGGGAGGGACAATTAAGGTCCGCCCAGCATGACATCAGCCAGGAAGCGCTGTGCGCTCCCTGTGTGGGTGGGGGGGAGGGGGGGGGAATTCCCTCAGCCAGGAGTGCGCTCTTTCGCGCACGTGCACGAAATTCCTTCTGTGTCTATTCGTTCAGCACAGAGTGGTTTCCTATATGAGCTGGGACGTGTCCATAACTTTTATTTAAACATTTAATAAAAATTTAAATACCCTTATAAAATCTCATCCCGCCCGCGGATGAGGTTTCATGTTTTTTCCCTTAAGGTTGGACAGGCAGGTCCATTAATCATGTTAATTAGTTTTTTTAATGGCCTTAATTGGCTGTTGACAGTTCGGCAGGTGCGCAGCCAATTCAAACTGAAAATCCAAATGACGCGGGGTGCGTCCTGACGTTCCCCCGCGTCACTTTACTCGTCGGCGAGCAGGGCCCACCCCCGCTCACCGACCGGAAAAACCTGCCCATGAGAAGTTGCAGTTCATCTTTATGGTACTGACAGCAGGGAGAATTTTAACTCCCAAAAGCGGGTAGAACTGGGTCAGATGACATGTAGAAATTTAAAATGTAATGGTGGTCGAGCAGAGCACAAGCAACCAATCAGCTTGCACGAGGCAGGCAGACCATTTAAACATTACAATGAGGCTGCTTGCTTCCAAACTGACCAGCATTTATCAGCTTCTCAGTCTGGCTAGCTGTGACCAGGAAACAGACACAAGAATAGAAATCAGATCCTGATCGTGAATTCAGCAGAACCAGTGGGAAACAATTCTTTTGGATTTCCCACCTCAAAGCAGCCCCCCTTTTATTCCCTGCCTGAGCCAATATTCTTCAACGATTCTGTAGGTGTCCAAACCAAGCAGTCCTTGTCCATATGCAGCAAGACCTGGACAACATCCTGGCTTGGGGCTGAAAAATGGCAAGCAACACAAATGCCAGATAATGACCATCTCCAACAAGAGAGAATCTAACCATCTACCCTTGAGATTCAATGGCATTACCATCACAGAATCCCCCTTAAATCAACATCCTGGGGGTTACTATTGACCAGAAACTGAACTGGACTGGCCATATAAATACTGTGGCTACAAGAGCAGGTCAGAGGCTAGGAATCGCGTGACAAGTAACTCACTTCCTGACTTCCCAAAAGCCGTCCACTAAATACAAGGCTCAAGTCAGGAGTGTGATGGAATACTCTCCACTTGCCTGGATGAGTGCAGCTCCAACAACACCCAAGAAGCTTGACACCATCCCAGACAAATCAACCTGTTGGATTGGCACCCCATCCACAAATGTTCACTCCCTCCACCGCCGACACATAGTGGCAGCAGTGTGTACCATCTGCTGCAGGAACTTACCAAGGCTCCTTCGACAGCACCTTCCAAACCTGCGACCTCTACCACCCAGAAGCACAAGGGCAGCAGATGCATGGGAACAATTAGGGATGGGCAATAAATGCTGGCCTAGTCAGTGACGCCCACACCCCATGAAAGAATAAATCTAAAAAAAAATCATCCCATTAGTTTTAAGATATCTAACAATAATGAGGGAGAGGATCAAAACCATAACTTCTAAAATACTTTTCAAGAACCATTTTTGGGTTACTGGATTTAACAAGGGGCACTGTCTTGCAGTACATTCGGATCCACTTTTATCCTCTAGGAACATTAGAAATGAGAATGTGTCATTCAGAACCTTCAGCACTCAGCTTATAATGGATGACCACACCTCAAATCCATTTAACCGCGATACATGATACCCTTATATAAAAATATAGCAATCTTAGTCTTGAAAGCTCCAATAGTCCCAGTATGAACAATCTTCCGGAAGAGGGAATTCTGAATTTCTACCAAGAAAACATATGCCCTGTTTCTCCATTGTTTCTGAAATAAATAGTTTCTCCGTGTTGACCATTTTAACATTTTAAAGTCTCGGTCAAGCCACCTCTTAATCTCCTACACTCAGCGGAATACAAGCCTCTGTGAGATTCCTTGTGTCAAAACACTAACACTAATAAATAAATAAATAGAAAGGTTGCCTACTTTCCACCTACAATCACCTCTGTCTTCTGAAGTGCTCAGTCTCTATAACGGCTTTGAATACAGGAAGGTCTGCAGAACCTTCCAACAAGGGAAACTCTTTCGAGTTACCAACAGTCACAGATTGCAACTCTTTTCGAGTACAACTACAGTTCTTGGTTTCCGGGAGTGGGACATGAACCCACAACCCTCTGATTCAAAGGCGAGGGTGCTATGAACTGAGCCACAGCTGGGGAATGCGCAAACAAAAAAGCACTTTGTTAATTGCTGTCAATTTAGGGGTGCTTTCAGTGAAATGCTTTTCAAAACTATTGTTTATTCTGACCATGGAAACACTACACAGTGTCTGTGCCAAACTCTGTCTATACTTGAAGTGGGCAGGAAATTCTGCAATTACTGCCTAACTACCAACTGCTGTACATATATCTGCACTATACATTTCAATGTTTAGCATAGTAATTTATCAAAGCATAGAGCAAGTACTACTCGCAAACTAACTGAGGTATTGAACCTCAATTATATTAATTGCTATCTTGCTCTCTGGACAGACCACCCAGAATATAATTCCAACCTCAAACCTCACTCACTTTCTTCAAGGACGGATGGCAAACTCCATTTTTCCTTGCAATACAATCGGAAATGCATTCTTGTAATTTGTTGAGTGATTTACAGGGCATTCTACACAAAACTTCATGGAATTAGCCTCATTCCACTTATTTAAATAAAATAGCTACTTACAACAGGGTGGCACAGTGGCGCAGTGGTTAGCGCTGCTGCCTCATAGCTCCAAGGACCTGGGTTGATTCTGACCTTGGGTGTCTGTCTGTTTGGATTTTGTATGTTCTCCCTGTGTCTGTGTGGGTTTCTGCTGGGTGCTCTGGTTTAAAAGATGTGCTGGTTAGGTGGATTGGTTATGGTGAATTGCCCCTCAGTGTGTGTGTGTCCTGTGATGGATTGGTGTCCTGTACTAGTGCCCATTGCCTGTCGGGATAGGCTTTGACTTCCTGCGACCCTGAATTGGATGAAGTGGTCCTGGAAAAAAGGGAGTCAGCTATATGCAACATTCACCTTCCATTTAACCCTAGGAATGCTGGCAAACAATTTAATTCTGAATCATATTTGAATCCAAAAGGTTCAAAATTTGAGTACCATATATAAAATATGAAGCTGATGCCAGTGATCTTTTGATTCTTATTCAATGAATTACATAGAACCACGTTCACTGCTGGATTATGTGGAGTTGAGGTTCTGTCACTAAATCAAATACAAATTATTTTAAAGGAGGAAGGTTAAAAATACTTTTGTCCAGTGACTCCTCTCATAGAATTTGCATTCTTGCTCCACACCCACCAGTAGAACAAGTAGTACATACAACATTGGTGTACACAGGTACAGGGGCATCATACACACTGTTGGGCACACACTGGCACTTTCTTGCAGAAGGAGACACAGAAAATTTTACTTACCTTATTGGGCTTCCCACCTATACACAACCAACACACACCACAGTAAAATGAAAAGGGCACCATTATTCCCTCAACTGGTGCACAGCTCTTCCGGTATTCCTCTCACGGCAAAATAAAAAAGTTTGCCAAATATATTTTCCAGAGGATACTTGCCCTTTTTAAAAAAATCTCCACCAAATCAGATCTATTTTTCCACAATATTTTTAAAATATCTGTTTTTCAAACATTGATTGTAAAGTCAGATTCTTAGAATAAAATGTTATTTCCTCCTTTTCAAAAAAAAAGCATGACTTCATCTAGCACCTTTCACAGCTTCAAGACATCTCAAAGTAATTCATAAATAATGAAATACTTCTGATGTACTATGTCACCTGTGTAATACAGGGAAACGCAGCAGTCAATTTAGACAGCAAATAATCTGTTTCCATGATAATGCTTAAAAAATAAATGCTGGCCAGGTCACTGGGAAGAAGTCTTTTGTTCTACGAATGGTGCCATGGAACCTTGTATGTCCACCGAGAGGACAGATAGAACCTTGGTTTAATGACTCATCTGAAAGACTCCGACAATGCAGCATTCCCTCAATACTGCACCTGAATGTTTAATTAGTTCTTTTGAATTATTGGTTTGACTTTACAGAGATGACAATAAGAAAAATGAATCAGAATATCTTCTTCATACCAAAATGCCAAGAACTTTGGAGGAGTTGCGACATCTTGGGGTCTAAGTACAGGAGTCACTAAAAGATCTCTCTCTCCAGACTTAAGGGACTATTGGCAACCATGTGTTGGTCTATGGTTATGCATAACAAGATGCAGTGGTCTGCCATTGTGCTCTGCAGGTTCTAGCTGACCAGGGGACTCACCTGTTCTTACAACCTGCCATAGGCATATTGGAAGGGTTTGCAGGTTGATAATCAACCTGTTTGGCCATGTTATGGATGCACCTCTGTGGCCAAGTCCCTGGGCTGAATTTTGCCGTTGGCGAGCAGGGGGCGGGGCCCGCTCGCCGATGCACAAAATGACGCGGGGTGACGTCGGGGGTACTGCCCATTTAAATTTTCAGGAAGGCAGGGGCACAGCCAAATCAGCTGTGTGCCCGCTGACCTGTCAATGGCCAATTGAGGCCATTGACAGTATAATTAAAACAATTAAAGGGCTTGCCTGTCCAACCTTAAGGTTGGCGGGCAGGCCAGGAGGCCCGGCAGGCTTCTGAAAAAACATGAAACCTCATCCACCGGCGGGATGAGGTTTCATGTAGAGTTTAAAAAAACTTTTTAAGTTTGAGTGAAATTTATTAACATGCCCCATCTCGTGTGACATTGTCACACAAGGGGGACATGTTAAGGATTTTTTTATTTTTCTATTTTTAATGTTTGTACAAGTGTAAGCGATCTCCCGGAGGCAGCACTTAGCCTCAGGGAGATGTGCGCTCTGTCGTGCGCATGCACGAAAGAGCGCACTCTCGCATTTGGGGAATCCCCCCCTGCCTGCACAGGAAGTGCATAGCGCTTCCCGCCGGGCGGGCCTTAATTGTCCTGCCCACTTAAAATGGCGGTGGGGCCCACTTCTCCGGCGGGGATCGGCTCCCTGCCTGCTGCAGATTGGGTTGGACCCGCCCGGTGGGCAGAAAATTCTGCCCCTTGAGTGAGACTTGAATTCAGAGTTTCTGGCTTCGAGACGGGGATGCTATTCACTGTGCCACAAGACCTCCCCCCTGCAATAGACAAGTACAAACATAATTAAAATGCCTAATGGAATGCTGGCCTTTATCACAAGAGCATTGGAATACAAAGAGGTGAATGAGAAAATATAACAGCACAGAACACTGTTTAGACCCGACTCAATACTGGGCACCACACTGTAGGCAGGATATACTGGCCTTGGAGGGGGTGCAGTTCAGATTCACCATAACGGTACTAGAACTAAAGGGATTAAGCTACAAAGACAGGCTGTATAGTCCAGGTTTGTATTCCCTTGAGTATAGAAGGTTAAAGGGAGATCAAATTGAAGAGTTGAAGTGGATTATCAAATCCTCTCTCTATCAAATCCTTTCACGGGAAAATATTCCCTTCATTGGGAGAGTTCAGAACAAAGGGGGATAACCTTATAACAGCGAATACATTTCAGAAATACTTCAGTGACTGTAAAACACTTTGGAGGTGTCCTGTTGGCACAGAAGCCACTATATAAATAAAAGTCTTTCTTTGTTTTTAAATTAGAGCTAGGCTGTTCAGGGGTGTTGTCGGAAAGCACAACAAAAGGTTAGTGGAAATCTGGAGCTCTCCACCCAAGATCCAATCTCCCTCAGGCTCAATGGATGAAGAGGCCACTCCTGTTCCTACATATCCTAAACTATATGGAGCGGTGTTCAGAGAAAGCAGAAAAGTGAATACAAGATTAAAGCTTCAGTTTGTAGTGAGTGGCATTCATTTTCAACCAATGGCAACAGAGCAGGTTTCTGGCATAGAGACAATTGGCATTCCACAGGCAATCTCCTTTTAGGGACTATCATGATGCCAGTTGCACTCATTATGGGCATGCATACCAGTTTCTCAGTAATTACTGTCTTAAATAGAATTGTTTATCAGGCACACATGTGTGTTGGCTGTGGTGAAGGCATGAACACTGCTCCACAAATAGGAACATTGGAATATGCAGCAACAGAAAAGGCCACCAAGTTCCATCTCATTGGTTATGTCTCTTACATTCACCTCTCATCATTGCTCATGTCAAAAATTGATTCCTCTTATAGTTGTTGACACTAATCAACTCCACAGTCCCCTTGGACAATTTGTTTCCCCTGTCTGGGGAATCTAGAACATGGGAGCACAGTCTGAGGATAAAGGGGATGATCATTTAGGACTGAGATGAGGAGAAATTTCTTCACTCAAAGGGTTGTGAATCTTTGGAATTCTCTACCTGACGGGGTTGTGGATGCTCCATCATTGAATATATTTACGGCTGAGATAGACAGAATTTTGGTCTCTCAGGTAACCACAGGATATGGAGTGGGCAAGAGAGTAGAGTTGAGGCAGAAGCTCAGCCATGATCATATTGAATTGGTGGAGTGGGCTCTAAGAGTTATATGGTCTACCCCTGCTCCTATTTCTTATATATGTTATGTTATATTTCAGCATCCAATAACTAAAGATTCCTGTTCATCTTCCTTGTTGAGTTTGTATCCATGCCTCATGTAGTTTGTGGAGGTCAGTTGGAATCTCAAAACCTTGAATAACTTTTCCCTTCATAGCTCTGATGCCTAATTTCCAGTATCATTTTAGCTGACCTCAGCTGTACCCTCTTCAAAGCAACTGCAGTACAATGACCAGAATTAAACACTGTAGTCCAGATGGGGCTAAACTAGTACCATATACAAAAACCTGATTATTCCGTGGGCTGTATGTTCCATCTGTCATATAAACACAGTGGCTATAACAGGACAAGAGGCTGGGCACTCCGCAGTGAGTAACTCCCTCCTGGCAGCCCAAAGCTTTTTCATAATGTACAAGGCACAAGTAGAATATTCTCCCCTTGTCTGGATGAGTGCAGCTCCAACAACACTCAAGCTCAACGCCATTCAGGACAAAGCAGCCTGCTTGATTGCACCCCATCTACCACATTAAACATTCACTTCCTTCACTACTGAAGCATTGTAGCTGCCTTGTGTACTGTCTCAAAGGTGCACTGTAGCAACTTGCCAAGCCTTTGATAGTAACTCCCAAACCCGTGACCTCTACTGCCTAAAAGAACAAGGACAGCAAGCACATAGAAACAACACCACCTGTGAATAAGTCTCCAAGTCACATACCTTCCTGCTTTTAATTGTTCATTAATCATGTTTAATTGTTTTCAGGTGGTTGGAATTAATTGGGATTCACTTGTTTACCTTTTTACCAGGACCTGATCAAAGTCTGGAACATGGTCTCCTCACGCTGGAGCTCTCCCCCATCAGCAGCAGGGCTATCAGAGCAGTTACTCAGGAATGTGCGCCTCCACCAATACAGATTCATGTGGCTGGCAGAGTAGAGGGCTCAGGGTGCTGGGGTGTCGAGCGTTGGAGATATGTTGGATGGCAGAGGAGTGGGCTGGATGATGCCCCCTGAACTGGTGCGTCGTGCAATAGTCAACATCCAAGTTCGCGGCCAATGCCATCCACAGCCTCAAAATCATGCTGCTCAGCCCCGACTGCAGCCGTGGAGTCGAAGCGGCTCAAGCACTCAGTGGACTCCCGTCCAAACTGACCCCCATTCGGACGGAATTTCTCATTGGCCCTAAGCCCCAAAACCTCCCTCGCAAGCTGCAGCCCCATAATTTGAGCCGTCTTGCAGAAATTCCCTCTATGTCTACTCATTCGGCACAGAGTGGTTTCCTATACGAGCTGCTGCACACCCTTCACGTTCTCACCAACGATCCGGACATGCTGTGGCGTTCTGTCCTGCTGCACAATGGTGGCAAAGTCTGCATTGGAGTGCTCCCTACATGGATGCGTTTCCCCCCCCCCCCCTCCTTTTCCATAGGAGATTTGGCGAGGAGGGTGCTGCATGCAACAGTCCCGTACAACCATAGGCTAAGATGGCTCATGGTCGCCTGTACTTTCTGCGGACCTTGTGGAGTCCGTGTTCCATACATATATAGATTGTGGGAGATTGCACTCCTTTAATTATCTGAGGGAATTGTTCCTTATGTTTTAGCTGCACTTTAGCCCCGCGCTCCTGATCTTTGGTCACCCGGTGTGGAGAAGGGCCTCCATGTAGGTCTGCTCCTGGGCCAGACCAAGTTGGCCATAAATAGATCCAGGCAGTGGGCAGTCATTCAGCCCAACTGTCTGTCCCTATCCATGGCTACAGCTGGATGTCTTTGGAGATGGAGCATGTAGTATCTATTGGCACGCTTGAGGCCTTCCACAACTGGTGGGCACCATGGGGGCTGGAGTACATAATTGGCCCCCAAAATTACATTTTGCTTTAGTTTGTTAAGTTTCCTTTAAATCCTTATTCAAATGTTACAGTGCCCCATTAAGGGGCTGTCAATTTGGTTAATTTGATTCATTTGTCTGGTTAATTTCACAGGTGCTCAAAAGAGTATAAATAGGCATAGACTGAATATATGGTTGTTTGGTTAGGAGGTATATACTCGTAATATATAAGTTGTAAATTAATGCTTATGAAAGTATGCAAAGATTGGCTCCAGTTCTATCCTTCAAAAACTAGCTTTTTGGAATATAACACCTGACTTGGAAATATGTCATAATTCCATCATTATCACTGGAAGTCCAACCCTAACAGCACCATGGGTGTACCTACACCACACCAACTGCAATGGCTCAAGAAGGCAGCTCACCACCACATTTGAGGGTAATTAGGGGGGCAATAAATACTGGCCATGCCAGCAATACCCAAATCCCATGATCATCTAATAAAACTCACTGGCTATGTACCCTAAGATCTTCCTTCCTGCATTTGTACATTGCACTTACAGTTTCAATAACTTATGCAGCTGCACAACAACCACCCTCCCCGAAAACATGACAAGGGAGTGAAAACCCATTGATAAGATTTATAGCAAATCATTAAAACCCTAAAAGTTGTTTGGCAGCTGTTCCCATTGCCAATCCCCCTAGCTGCAAAACACCCTGCAATTTTTATTTGGCCTACAGCTATCTTTAGCGGCCTCTCACACCAGTCCAAAGTCATGATGAAAAGCATCATTTATTGCTCTGACATGAGTCCAGCATAAATACAGAATCTGCATCCAAGTCTTACACTTCCCTCAAACTTAATTAATTAGTCAATCACTGGCTGCTGATGAACTACTTCACAAACGTGAAAGCCCACAACTTGTGAATACAGTTAAGAATGGTGGGAACTGTTTGTCATTTTCTGCTGAGATGGTCAGTTTATTCTCTTGATGCCCCGCTACAATAGAGAAACTTCAAAAGAGGCATTCCTTTAAATCCATTCTTGAACGGTTCCCAATGTTGCAAACAATTTTAAGTGATAATTCATGCTTATTAATCATACAGTCTTGTAGGGCGGATGTAAGCTTTTAAGTATATGTTGTGAAATGCTAATGGATTTTTAGTGTTTCTAAACAAAGTAGACACTTATTGCCATGTTAGCTTGTTTATAATTCAGAATTCAAACCATTTGTTTCGAGATTATTTGATATGAATTTAAATGGACTTGCTTCACCCAGAGCAGGTGGCACAAAGGCCTTTTAAAATCACATATTTTACACTTTCCAATTTTTGCATTTCTTAAGGCATTCATTTTGGAAGATATTTATGGGGTGAAATTCCTCCTCAAACAAAATGGAGACCACTTATATTCCGCAGCAGATAAAGTTACAAATGAAATTTCATTCTCAGGAATCACACATTCTGCAATTTCCATTGTTATCAGATCATTCATTGAGAGAAAAAAAACTGTGTGCCATTGATGTCAGGGCTGACAAAAAAACTCCCTCCCAGTTTTCTTGCAAGGGTTGATACCTGTAAGATGCTGTTTAAATGCTGGAGCTGCAAATGACTGCTCTTCACTGCAGATTTCTAGCTTTACAATTAGTCTGGAATAGAAAATGGATGTCAGAGATGGGAGCACATTATAAGCGGATAAATACCCTGATCAAATGGGGCAAGGAGTTCATCACTCCTCAGGCTTTGGATCAAAATAGCATGCTGGCCCGATTAGGTCACTGGAGTCCAATCTACATACTAAATGGACACTCTACCAGTTTGGGTCAGTGCCCTTGCCAGGCAGTCAGTGTAGGTAGGGCGAGAAGAGTTAAAATTGAGGCCAATGTAATGAAAATCAGGCGGCTTCTTAAAAAGGGGCAGGCAATTTGCCCCTCCAGATTACAACTATGCCATCCCATTGTCTGTATTTGCTAACAGTCCCAATTATAAACTGTAGCTATGAGAACATCATAGTGTAGATGGTAGGTAATAAGAATAGAAAGACTTGCATTTGTATAGCACCTTTCAAAACCTTAGGAAATCCCAAAATGCTTCATAGTCAATGAAGTGCTTTTGAAGTGTAGTCAATGTGACAATATAGGAAACACAGCAGCCAATTTGTGCTTGGTAATCTACCAACAGTAGTGTGATAATGAAATCTGCATTTATGATATTGATTGAGGAATAAATGTTGGTCAGATCACCACAGGTAACTCCCTAAACTCCAAAATTGTGCCGTGGTATCTTTTACACCCATTTGAAGGTGCAGGCAGGGCCTCAGTCTAAATGTGTCACCCGAGAGACGGTAACATTGTAACATGGTCAAATGCTATTCCATTTCATAGCAATCCTCATTCCGTGTGGATCTGCACTGTTGTGTTGAACCGTCAATGTACTTTCAACCTGCCATTCTCTCCGTTATTCTGTATGATAACACTAATTGACTGTGTAAACTCTATGTAGACAAAGGGAGAAAAATGAACTGCTCAGATTTAAACAAAAAAATAAATGCTGGAAATCTGACCCCAAAACAGGAAATGTTGGAAACACATAGCAGATCAGTAAGGGCCTGAGGGAGGATTCCGTACCCAGAATTTAACCCATATTTTCCCCTTTCAGCTGCTGGCAGAATTTATTGTTCATTTCCAGCAACTTGGTACAACCCATGTGGCTGCCCACACCGGCTGTGAGCAGTGAGTTTCAGCTCTGTACCGCATATAAAAATGCATCCTCTCACACATTTACCAGTTTCACTTTACACTGAAGAAAATCCTGAGCTGTGGATCCTAGTGAGAGAAGGAAAGCGGTCGGTCTCTTGTTCGCAATTTGACAAAAGTTCACTGAGCTCACTGAGTTGGGAACCTTAAGGCAGTTTTATGTGCAAGTGGCTTCCAGCTGCGTTCACTTCAGCGCAAGGTTAGGTTGGGATAAATCAGTAACCGGAGACCATGTGGATCAAAGGAGCTACCACTCACAACAAAGACTGGGGGAAACACATCACCGCAGCATTAATGAAATGTCACGAAAAGACAGTACAATCTTCCCCTTCGGAAGACACAAAAGGCTGAATTATAGGGATTTCCTCGGCCGGGTTAACAACTGTGGAAAAAATTACTTACCGAGCAATCCGGGCTGATGTTTACCTCGATTGACTTGGAAAGACTGTCTTCATGTAACTTAGGTCTCAATACTTTGGGTGCATGTCAACTTAGAAACAAATAGATGGCTTCAGACTATCAGGATCTTTTGGTTGCTCCTGGCTGCACACATTGCCACACCTTGTGGCTTTGTGTTGAAACACAGTGTTGCCTTGTGACATCTTTTGAAACAGGCTCCCAACCAGCGCAAGTTCCGAGCAGC
Source organism: Cetorhinus maximus (assembly GCF_964194155.1). Lineage (NCBI taxonomy): Eukaryota > Metazoa > Chordata > Chondrichthyes > Lamniformes > Cetorhinidae > Cetorhinus > Cetorhinus maximus. The sequence goes on along the minus strand of NC_135886.1, from coordinate 98,497,125 downwards.
GTTTGACTTGAAGCAAAGATCTTCACTGGTTTCACTCGCACTGTGCAGCATCAACTCCCTGTCTGTAACTCAATCCCTGTCCAGTCCAGCCCAGCACTGCACTTCCACTTTACCACACCACGATTGGACACATACAACCCTTGCACTCCCCCCACCAAATCAGATGGTTTCATTTATGTCAGTTGAACTCTTTAGGAGCTCTCCTCATGTTTAATATACTGTCAGGGACATGTTTGCAATACAGCAAATGCGTTTTATTTATTCTACTTAAGGAGAGGGCGGGGTATCTAACAATCTTTTTTAACCACTGCCCAAGAGGCTGCCCTTTGAAAATATGACAGTGACAGGTAGAAATCATTGTTTTGTTGTTTATTTAAATTCAACTTCTGAAGTGATTTACACTTTGGAAGGATGTATTCAGTTCCTAAGCAAGACTGAGAGGATGAATTTGAACTGTCACAACATAGAAGACACTGGACCCAAGATTTGGGGCTGAATTTTCAGGTTCCGCCAAGGGCAGGAATGGAGGCGGGTGGGGTCAAACGTACCAGCGCTAGCCTGGGTGCCAGTTTCTTGATACCATTCGCAGCACAAGTAAGTTTCACCAGGGCAGAGGGAGGGTAACATTGAGAATCCACCAAATCTATTAAGAAGGCCAATTAAGCTGATTAAAGAGCTTATTTAGACCTCGTTAAGGGGGTATGTTCTGATTTTGACAGGAGCGCTCAGGCTGCACACCCTGCCTGGGTCAGACCAGCTGAATGCAGGCAGACACACAGCAGGGTGCCTGGCACAGCCGCCCCAGGGAATTGGCTAGACTCCATGAAAGCACTAACAGTTCATAGGGGGACTTGGCCATTGGCACACAAGCGTCATTGGATCAGTGCAGGTTGCGGGAAGACTGTTGAAAAATGTACTTGGGCAGTGCAGGGGGTCATCACCCTCTTGGCATTGAGGGGACATAAGAGACGGGGCAAGGATGTCAAACACAATTGGGAGGGGCAGTTGAACACATGAAAGTCAGCAGTGGGCAAAGGTGGCACCACTTTCAGATTTTGGGTCCAGTGGCGATGGAGAGCATTACCCTCAGCAGAAAGGGCAGAGTCTCGGGCATCAGGAGGGCAGTGGAGAGGAACAGGTGGCAGGAAGGGCATAGAGGCCATACCATCAAGGTAGAATTTAATGGCACAGAATGAATTATTGTGGGAGTGAGAACCAGTGCTGCGGGAGACTGCAACTCTCCAGGCAGATGATCATTGACATCGGGGATCTCATTGCTGAAGACCTCGCACCTCAATCTGTTGCTAGCCACACCCCGCCAATGGCTGTCAAAGCCACTGTGCTCCTGATCTTCTTTGTTTCTCGCTCCTTCCAAGGATCAGCTGTGGAACTTGGTTGCACATCTCGCAGGTCACTGATGACCTGTTTGTGAGAACTCGTCAATAGCTTCAATTTCAAACAGAAGGGGCCACGCAGGCACAAAGGACAGTCGGATTCACTTCCAACACTGGATTACCCCATGTGCAGGGCTCATCAGTTGCACCCAGTGACCATCCAGTGAGATTTAACAACATCAAGGGCTTCCACTCCCTCAGTGTTCAGCTGGTCTGCAGCAACAGCAAAAGCTTCCTCAATGTCTGCGCTTGCTACAGCCATAGCCTTCTGCTCCCTAGGATTACCATCAAGCAGACTAATAGGCTCCAGGAGTTGCTGTTCTGGTGCCTGGACTGGTCATTGGCACTTTTCTGTACTGTCCTGAAAAGGTCTCGCTCATTGTGGTGGTCTGCTGTGTTCCCCATGACATGGCTCACCGGAGAGGCATGGACCTTGAATCGGTTGGGGCCCTGGAGGACACAGCTCATCAGAGGAAGAGGATAGCAGGGCATGGAAAAGAGGGATGAGGAAGAGGAGGCACAGGGAGACTGTGCAGAACACTGAAGTGCCTGGGCTACACAGCGGGGTAGCCAGGCCCAGCATGGGGCCTGAGAGTCGCAGGATGCCATCAATCTTAGGGATGATCTGATTCAGCCTCGTATCGACTGAGCCCCTCTGACCCAGGAGGAACAGCATGTTCTGGAACTCAGTTTGAGCTGCCCATGTTAACACTTCCATTGAAGATGCAGCCTGGAACTGGTAAACCCTAACCATTAAAGAAGGATGCACACCTGCTCAGAGGTTTCACTGTCTCATTGACAGAGCCTTGATCACCTTCACCACTTCATTCAAGTTTTCTTATCCCACCATTGATAAAAGGATGCTCACATGTCTGGCTTCATGTGTCAATATTTACATAGTGCTCATAAAGTGCACAATTACAGGAAGAAGATACCCCAGTAACCCACTCTGACCAACATGGTGGCCTCAGCTCTTGACCGTTTCTACGTAATGCTTCACTTGTGGCCTTGGAAGAGATGGAGGCATCCTGCTTACTTGTCTCTACCTGAGAATGAGATGCACATGGCTGTTGTCCTCACCATAGAGGTGTCCATGAGGGCATCTCCAGAGGCTGCTGCACCTGCATCATTGCCAAGACAGCCTCCCTCACTGGATCATGCTGCACAGATATTCCCTCTGTCAGAGTTGGCAAGGAGGCCGATGATGATGATGATGATGATGGCTCCTCATGAGGGGTGGTGCTTCATCCTCCTCAGTGACTGCCTCAGCCTTTGAATGGCACTCCAGATGGCTGGGAGGAAGCACCAGCTGAGACGCAACTGGCATTCCCTCCAGACATCCCTGTGCCATCAGTGCCACTGACTGGCCCATGCGGGATAGTGTGGCATGCATGCTGTATACATCAGTGCGCAGTTTCTGCATGCACTCCAAGTGCTGTTACATATGGCTTTCCATGAGATTGGCCACTCTCTGAATGAAGGTCCTCATGTGCTGAAAGCCCAGAGCCATGGTGGTGCACGTGAGATGGACGGACTTCTCCATTCTCAGCCCATGACCCCTCACTGCCTCAGGGAACTTCGACATATGGAAACACATCTGTTGCTGCTGATCTTGGTGGAGTATCCTTTCCAGAGACTCCCCAGGCTCTGCATTTCAGCCCAGCTTGTAAGATGTGATGATGCTTATTCTCAGCTGTGGCTGCGCTTGGCCAAGTGATGGTGAGGGAGTTGGTCTCCTTGGCTAGATGTCTGCACCGGTGGAAGACACAAGAAGAGATCATGAGTACGAGCCTTGCCAAGCAGAAGCCTCTGCAGTGCTGGGGATTCCCAATAAAACTGAGTTGTCCCTAAGCTGTCGGATGGGGCGAATTACAATGCACCCCCTTAATGAACACATTGTCCTTGCTAATCACCATCTCCATTACGGATATCCATTTCCATTTCCCCGAGTTGCTCCTGATCATCGACGCATGTTGCTCATGGCTTTCTCAGGTCCTCAGCAGCACTGTGGCTCTGAGTCACTCTGACGGATTAGTAAATACACTGGGAACTCACTCCTCACATGCTTACATACTCAGGAGCAGCATTCAGCCTGAGGCTCCTCAGCTGACCTGTCTGCTGGAGCTGAATACCCAGAGGCCTGTCCTATTGGACATTGCACTCACCTTGCCAGAATGAATCAGCTTATTGAACCTCTTCCAGACTCCGGAACACCCTCCATCTGTTGACTGTGTCAGCTATCTCCATCGAGGCCTGCTTAGTCTGGGTGGTATGGCCTCCTCCAGCTGCCCCTCAGGAAGAGGGGACCTCCCTCCTCTCCCACAAGGGCTCAAGGCCTGCATCTGCAAACCAAGGGGGGTGCCTTGCTCTGTTCCAGGGTTCTGCTCCCCTGACTCAACTTTCAAGCTGAAGGTAAAGCAATGAAATGGCAGCCACAGTAGTCTGTGGCCGCCTCTGTTTCCATCCTCGTGGTCACTAATTGGCCACCAAACTCGGGTCCAAGTGAAATGAGGGCTATTGACTGATTCCCCCTGGGGCGGGCTCAGGACTCGCAAATGGTCCCGACTTCCATTTTCTGTCTCCGGAAGAAAAATCCTGCATGAACATCATTCTTTTTATCGCCTGCTGCCTATTTTAACTCTGCTATTTTCTTTGATGCTGACTCAGGCTGCGGTGCCAAAACTGTTTCAGTGCCCACCCCTCCACACTACTCTCCTCTCCTCTCCCTACATTTTCCCTCTCATATCTTCTTTCATCCACACTCCAACTCCCCTCTCTCCCCATTCCGCTCTCCCATTTTTCTCATGTCCTCACCCACTTCCCTCTCTCCCTTCCCCCTCGCTATTCAATTCCATCCTCCCTCTCTCCCTTCCTCTCTCCCCACCTCTCCCCTACCTATCCACCTTCCCACTCTCTCTCACACTTCCAACCTCTTCTCCCCAACCTCCTCCCTACCTACCCCACTCCCCTCTCTTCTACCTGTCACTGTCCCCTATTTCCTCTGTTCTCCCCATCCCTCCCATCCTCTCCCCCCTACACCTCTCCCCTCTCTCACTTTTCCCCTCCCAACCTCTCCCCTCCCCCTCCCCATTATCCCTATCTCCCCATTCCCCTCCTTGCTTCCCTCCCTTCCAAATCCCTCCGATCCTAACTCCTTCCCCTTCCTCTCCCCTCCCTTTTCCTCCTCCCACTCTCTCCTTCCCCTCCTTTCTCCTCCCTCCTGAACTCATGGCTCCTACCCTCACCTAACATTCTCTAAATCACTCCTCCCTTCCCAACCAAACCCGACCCCTCTCATTCTGCCCCCTTCCCCACACTTTCTCCTCCCTTCTCTCTCCCATCCCCCTCCATCTCCCCTGCCCGATCTCTCTCCTCCCCCCTTCTCCGCTTCCCTCAGCTCTATCTCCCCCTCAGCTCCCTTCCTCCCCGTCCTCCCCTCAGCTGTCTCCCTTCCCGTCCAGCTCTCTCCCCCACTGTCTCACCTCTCTCACACTCTTCCCTGCCCCTCCACACCACACTTCTCCCAACCCTCCCCGCACTCCCTTGCTCCTCCTCAGCCCCTCCCATACTCTCTTCAGTACCTTCTCCCCTGCTCTCTTCCATTCCCCCATCTCTCCCCACCTCCTCCTCTGCTCACTCTCTCTCTCTCTCTCTCTTTCTCTCCCCTGTCCTTCCCCCTCTCCTTTCCTCACTCCCTCACTCTCCCCACTTTACCCACTCTTTCCTCTCCCCGGTCTCTCCTATTCCCCTCTCTGTTCTCTCCCCCGCTCTCTCCCTGGCTCCCTCCCCCTCTTCCCCAATTTCTGCCCCTTTGCTCCACTCTCTCTCCAACTCCTCACAGTCCCCTCTCCCCAGCTCTCTTCTCCTTCCTCTTGCTACTCTCTTCCTCCATGCTCTCCCATTCTCCTACACTCTGCCCCTCTTCCTCTCTCTACCCCTCCCCTACTGTCTCTCCATACCCTGCTCTCTTCTCCTTCCCCTTCCCGTTCTTTTGCTCTCCCTCCGACCCCCCATCTCTCTCTTCTCCCTTCATCCTCTCTTCTCTCTTCCTCTTGCCCCTTCCTCCTCTTTCCCTTCTTGTATCCATCTCTTCTCTTATCCTTCCCTTCTCTTACCACTTCACCTTCTATCTTCCACCCGCCTCACCAAAGAAAGAAAGGGATCCCAGGAAATTTGCAGTGATGACAGACCTGTTTGTTGCAGCTGTTCACCTGTGTCCTATTTTCACAGGATCCTCAGTTTCAATTCTAATGTGTGCTTGGAGCACGTCTGACTCATTAACTGGAGAGGAGCAGACAGATTGACCAGCTTGGGGCTGGACACTGTCTTGTCATCTTCTAAGTACATCCGGCCATCCACATTTGTTTAATTAGGTGGGGGAGGGGGAGCAGAAGGAGATGACTCCACTGACGGATCGTGAGATTCGAGGCTGCTCATTTGACCCCATGTTTAAATCATGGGCCAGAGAAACCAATCACCACCTTCTGTGCTCACGCACACCCAGCTGATCCTCACTGCCCTTTATCCATCGAATGGCTTCCTTCTGATGAGCCAGAGATAACATGCAACGCTAAGTTTGACTTTTTTTCCTCTGTGGAATGTGGGCGTCAATGCGCCAGCATTCGTTGCCCATCCCTAATTGTCTTTGAACTGAGTGGCTTGCTGGGGCCATTTCAGAGGACAGTTAAGAGTCAACCGCTAAGAGTCATGTTGGTCTGGAGTCACATGTAGGCCAGACCGGGCGAGGGTGGCAGATTTCCTTTCCTAAAAGGCATTAGTTAACCAGATGGGTTTTTACAGCAATCAATGATAGTTTCATGATCACCATTACTGAGACTATATTTAATATATGTTTAACTATATATATATAAAATTCCAGATTTATTAATTGAATTTAAATTCCACCAGCTGCCTTCGTGGCATTTGAACCCATGTCCCCAGAACATTAGTCAGGGGGGTGGGGGGAAGGTGCCACTGGATTACTAAACCAATGATGTTACCACTACACCATCATCCCCCACAGGTTACATTGAACTTCCAGTAAGATGTAGAACAAGCTTTTGTTAGTCCAATGCCAGTTTATTGCCATGCAACAGTGGAGTCCTAGAGCTGGAAAGAAATGACAAACATACTTGTGCAACCTGAAGCTTAATGATGGAAAAAAGTTCATTTCATACACATTGCCTTACTTGCTTGAACAACAGTCCCAGTCTGCTGAGTGATCCACTTGGTATGTTTTGCTGTAACGAAGCTGGGGTTGTAACGGACGAACTGATTATTCAAGATTTTTAAGCCCTAGCTACCCATTTTCCTGTGTGATTTATATTGCTCAATTTAAGTAATTCTGTAATTCAAGTGACAATGGGCGGAATTGTCCCACATTTGCCAACCGCAATGGCAGGTTTTCATGCCACATTGTTCCAAACCCGCCTCATTATTTATGCCCCCCCGGGAAACATGCCGTTTCCAAAGTGGGCGGGCTCTCATTCACCCGCTCGCCATCACCCTGCCGCTGTTTCACGCCGGGCGCCATGTTTAAAGTCCAGCCGCAAGTACACACCTCAGTGCTTCCAGACCACCACTGCTGCACGGGAGACATGGCCCTGAAACTGAAGAAGTCTGCAGCCCCCAGGTTCAGCAACGCATCCCTCGAACGCATTTGGATGCCGTGGAGGCCCGTCGGGATGTCCTCCAGGCTCAGGAACATCAGGAAGGGATGTCCACGGCACTCCTCAGATTGCAAGGCACGATGGAGGAGTCCGTCTGCCTTCACTCTGAGGTGATAGCGCCAGCTTGCCAATGCACTGAGGTCAACACTGGTAGGATGGCGGCTGCCATGGAGACCTTGGTCCAGGACTTCGCTTCTGCACTGCTGCGCGGGCTCATCTTCATCACTGGTGCCATAGTTGGCCTCCAACAGTGTGTATACGAGATGGGTGCTGGGCAATTCAATCTCACTTCAGCTACACCTGCTTCTCAAGGAGTCAGCCTGTGGCCCCTGGGCGCCCATAGGGAGGAGGATCAGCAGGTGCACACTCTGGGCCCATCCACCTTGGTGACTCCGAGGGTTTCTGGCCCATTTGATTCCCCTTTTCCTGTGAACTGAGCAGCTCCAGCTGCACAGGCCAAGGAGGGTGCCACTGCCACACAGCAGGATCCTGAAAGCAGGCTGGGGCCCTCCAAGTCTCGGCCCTCCAGAGGACGCCCACCAAGGTCTTCACAGACAGGGCGTTGCAGTCAGCAGGCTGCCTCCACCTCTAGTGAATGTCCAGGGAGCACCATGATGTAGTGGCAGGGTTAGGAAAGTTAAGGAGATGTAGTTGCACAGACTGGGCACAGGTTTTAATCACTTGTTCTTACTGTTCACTATTGTCAATAAACTCCCAAGAATGTCTCCTTGCCTATGGCTCCTTGTTCTGATGTGCAGTATTCAAGTCACTCAGATATGAAACCTTTCTGCACAAGGTAAAGGCAGATGTCTCAGTCCAGGGCCTCTTCCCTGTGCTTTGTGCAGCCTTCAGACCAAATTAATGTCCGGCCTCACACTCCCTGGAAACATTACTGATGTCTGCACCTCGGCGGTACTGGTCATTGCTGCCAGAATGTCATGGGCAGGTGTCACAGAGTTCCATCATTCTCTCTGTGTGCTCTCAGCACCTTCAAGGAGTGGCTGGCCCCCTATCTCTTCAGCATCTGTGACCACTGATGCTGTGCCCCTGAAGGGCTCAGGCGCTGGAGGCAGACAAAGGATCAGGTGCTTCTAAAGTTTTGTGGCTGCGTCTCTATGATATGACCCTGATCACAGAGCGCACACGAGCTGCCCTTGGCCAGACAGGAGTCAGACATTCACAGAGGCTATGTGAAGATCTATGGAGTGTCCTCACTTTATTTCGTCATCATCCTCCTGCAATTGAGTGATTATTTGGGCCTCCACTGTGTCTCCATGACAGGAGCATTCTCACAGAGGGTATTCACGCTGCCATAAGCCCGATTGGAGTCAAATGTTCACAACTGCGATGTAAGGATCTCTGGGGTCACCTCACTGCTTGTTGTCACAAATCTAGCAGCTATGAGGGCCTCCCAAGGGCACCTGCCTCATCCAGCCAGTGCAAGGGCCTCATCCCTGTCATTGTTGCCTCTGAGGGCATTCCCACCCTCACCCCCATCGCCGTCCTCCTCATCAGTGGAGATCTGCAGTTCCTCCATCTCCTCCTCAGCCAGCTCCTCACCCTGTTGGAGCGCCAGGTTTTAAAGGGCACAGCAGACAACAGCAATGCGTGACACCCTCTGCGGACTTTATTGCAGTGCTCCAGCAGACCAATCCAGGCACCAGAACCTCATCTTCAGCACCTGATGGTCTACTCCACCAAGTTGCGAGTTTCAGCATGAGACTCATTATACCGTCACTCTGCTGTAGTCTGAGGCCGCTGTACGGGTGTCATCAGCCACAGCCTCTGCGGGTAGCCATTGTCCCCGAGGAGCCAATCCTGCAGCCTCTGTGGACCCTGGAAGACTCCAGGGATCTGTGACTGACTGAGGGTGTAGGCATCTTGCACAATCCCTAGAAACAGTGCGCACACCTGCAGGATGCGTTGCACACCAGCTGCTCATTCAGCGAATGGAAGCCCTTGTGGTTGATATAGTCCAGCGTGTGTTGTGACAGAGATCTGAGCACCAAGTGAGTGCAGTCAATTGCACTCTGCACCTGTGGGAAACCCGAGATCAGGGCGAATCCAATCGGTCTTGCATCCTGGCTGTCCTGGTCCTGGGCGAAATGCACAAAGTTGTGTGTCATGAAGAAGATGGCATCCGTGACCTCATGGATGCATTTGTGGGTGGCGGCTTGTGATACCCCACAGAGGCCACCTGTGGAGCCCTGAAAGGAGCCACTGTCATAGAAATTGAGCGCCATGGTCACTTTCACAGCCACTGACAGTGGATGCCCTCCATGTCACCATGGCGCTAAATCCTGCAGTAGCTAGCAGATGTGAGCGACCAGTTGCCTAGACATTCGCAGTCTTCAGCGACACTGGTTCTCAGTCATCTGCAGGAATGAAAGGCACCATCTATAGACCCTGGGTGTCACTAGGCTCAGGCCTGCGATGGCTCACTGTGGCACTTGGGCAGCATGTGCGGGAGTCCCAGCCGCCCCTTCTTCCTGAGGTTGCTGCTCCTGCTTCTGCACAGTCAGGAGTCTCAGCAGCTCTCTCCTCTGTCTTCTTCGCTCTCTGTGAGCCATCAGGCATACAGCTAGTTCACCAGGCTCCATGATCCAGATGATGTACTCCTCCTGCAGGATGAAAGAGAGAGACATGTGGTTAGCATGGGTGTACTAAGAACCTGTGCTAGCTAAGTGTGATGGCCCCTTAACACTTCCCGGAGAGTGCTGGCCACCACTTGGATGGCCAAAGATTAGTGTGCTGCATGGCTGCCCTGTTAGCTTGACCATGGGGGTGACGGCTCTACAGTGCACTAAAATGCTCATGACTTTGCAGTCTGTGCAGCGAAGTGGTGGGGGTGGCACTTTGATCCCTCTGCCTTGCTTGATTGGGCAGATAACCTAGGAGCCCAACTCCAATCATATCAATGTGGATGTGCTTGAACTATCTGAGTTGCAGAAGAATGGTCACTTTATACAGGTTTCCCTAATATGCCGTCACTTCCTTCACCCACCCTAACCCCAACCCCGAATGCTTATGTGCTATATTCAACGGCTGAGCTGCCATTGCACCCCTAGTCACCTCAAGGTAAGCATGCAGGTGCAGCAGGTGGTAAAGAAGGAAAATCGTATATTATCCTTCAAAGAGAGAGGATTCAATTTCAAGAGCAGGGATGTCTTGCTGCAATTATCCAGAGCCTTGGTGAAAGGGGTGGTGGTGTGTGTGTCAGTTTCACCTCTGACTTCTGAGTGGTACGAATCGCTCCCACTCCCTGGGTTCTAGACCTTGGATTTATTTGGGGGTTGTGACAAAGTGCAGCAGACAACTGGTTTTGGTGCAAGAGAAAAAAAAAACTGGGTTTATTGAAGTCACAAATGAACTTATAACATTTGGATTACACTGAGATTATACAGACCTGCAAAGTTATAGTTAAGAATGGGGAACACACGGCATAACGAGGGAAAATCACAATACTAATCCCCTTACCCTTGTCCCACCCCAAAACCTAACTAAATTGAACTAGGAGAGGTCAGGGATCATGCTCACCAACCAGGGTTCCTTGACAGTTCAAAATCCAGCCAGGTTAGCTGGTTGCAGTTTTGGGGTGCGCTCTTTGTGTCCTCTGGGGCCTGCCATCCCCATGTGGTCCTGGTCTGTGGAATCTGCGAAGGTTCTTCAGTTGGATGGAGGGCGCAGTTGTGGGTGGTCGATCTTCATGGAGGGCTGCGGTTGCGGCCTTGTTGTCTTCGGTTGAGCCTGCCACTCCGTGCCCCTCGCCGTGATGTTGCCTGCGGGCCTGCAAACCTCCAGATCTCCTCCCTCCACTTGGCTCAGCTACCTCTCCCTGCTTAAACTCTGCTTCAACCACTCCAAAACTGCTCACCCTTGCTTAAACTTTGCTTCAACTGGTCCAAAACTGCCATCCCTCCCTTTATAACTGGTGGCCCAGTTATACTGTTTTTCGAATTTCTTACCTCAATCTAAATCAAGGTTGGTTCTTTGTCCGATTTTGGTGGGCTTCTTCAGGTCATTGTTGTCTCATTGGTTTTAATGGGCTCGCATGATGTTTATCATTGTCTTGCTGTCCCCATAACTAGTCTTGAACTGAAAGCCATTGTATATGTAGAGTATTGATAGGTTCGCATAATTGCATTGATTGCTGCCTTCCTGCCTTTGTAGTTAGTAGCGATTATTTATGCAAGATTTTGATGGGCTTTAGTTTCGTGAAAGATGAAGTCTTTCTCTGGGTTGATTGTTTTAAAGGGAAGAATGCGTATTCTGTCTCCTCTCATTGTCTGGTTCCAGGCAACAATCCACACTGCACTCAATAAGCCTGGGCATGTCCAGTTCCAGGCCTTCATGGGCCTAGCCTCCTGCCTGCAGGGTTCTATACTTAAGTCGGCAGTTGGGTCCTCTGCCATAAAAGTCCAAACGTCATATCCTTGTTGATGATATGAAAAATGTGGGAATTTTGAGAACCTTTCATTGGTGAGGCCACACCTGGAATATTGTGTGCAGTTTTGGTCTCCTTATCTGAGGAAGGATGTTCTTGCTATAGAGGGAGTGCAGTGAAGGTTTACCTGACTGATTCCTGGGATTGTGGGACTGACATATGAGGGGAGATTGAGTCAGTTAGGATTATACTCGCTGGAGTTCAGAAGAATGAGGAGGGATTTCATAGAAACCTATAAAATTCTAACAGGACTAGACAGTGCAGATGAAGTAAGGATGTTCCAAATGCTGGGGGAGTCCAGAACCAGGGGTCACAGTCTGAGGATATGGGGTAGACCATTTAGGACTGAGATGAGGCGAAATTTCTTCATCCAGAGAGTGGTGAGCCTGTGGAATTCGCTACCGCAGAAAGTAGTTGAGGTCAAAACATTGTATGTTTTCAAGAAGGAGTTAGATATACCTCTTCGGGCGAAATGGATCAAAAGATATGGGGAGAAAGCAGGAGCAGGCTATAGAGTTGGATGATCAGCCATGATCATAATGAATGGCGGAGCAGGCTCGAAGGGCCGAATGGCCTACTTCTGCTCCTATTTTCTATGTTTCTATGTTAACCCCCACACCTGCCATGAATCGCCTCAATGGCAGGGCTGTCCTTAACCCTGAACCCCCAACACCCCTGAAGCTTGAAGACCAACAGGCGACCCTGGTGAGCGCTGCATAATGTTACAGTGTACTCACCTCCGAGTTCCCCTCAAAGTGCAGGCCGCCAAGTGCACGCCTTTTATGTGCTGTTGTGAAACACGTCATCAAGCTTTCCCGCCGACATGTATGGATGATCCAGCTTGCGGTGGGACAATAACGGCTGGCTGGCCTGATAATGATATGCTGATGTGTTACAATGAGGTTGCTGATGTCCGACGGTAGGAAATGCGGCCCACCATCGGCGGGCTGAGCAGATGATCGCAAGCTGGTTTCCCACCATCGTAAATCCGATTGCACCAAATTGTCCGCTCATGCCACTGGTCACGCCCAACGCCAGCGGGCATGGAAAATTCCGCCCTGTGAATTATCACAAGCTTCTTGTATTCCTGCCGTGCAGTCTGCCCACTTAATACATTTACGTTCCTGGTCATCCCTTGATTTTGCAGTTTGGTTTCCCAATTAATTGATAGTTTTGTAAAAAATCATGGATATTGTAACAACTGAGGGGGAGACGACAATAGATTCTATTGCAACTCATGGACATGGAACATCGTTGAGTGCTCAACATGGCAGCGAGCAGCAGGAGGGTAAAAGAGGAGTAAGGGAAGGGCAATTAAGGCAAAAGGAAAGGATATTGATGGATGTTTGAGGGCAGGTGGGGAGTTTCACAGAACAGGGACCATGGTGGCTGGAGAAGAGAGAACTGAAGATGAAGAAAAAGTGACAGGAGATAAGAGGGTAGTGTCAGGGCACAACTAGAGCAGATTGCTGAGGTCGGGTCTGGGAAAAGGTTTGAAGAGGATAGTTTCAGGGTATGGGCCTAGAGCCGATTGCTAAAATAGGGTGGGGAAATGGTTGGGATGGTGGGTTGGAGGGTGGAGTTGGATTTGAACAGGAAGGCATGAATCTCAAAACTAATTCTGTATGGCACATATAAGCAAGGTCTGGGACACTGGGTGTATGGGCCTTCATTGGGTATCAAGCACAGAACAGATAGAGTAACACATACTGGACATGGAACAGTAGATACTCAATAGCCACTTTGTGAACCACCTTTCTCACACTGGGGCTGCTATAGCTCCCAGCAATTTATTTATTTTTACTTTTTATTACAAAAGTGAGTAACTGAGGGGCTTTGTTACTGCGTAGTGATTACAATTCAGAATGTGTATTTATTTACTACTGAAAGTGACCCGAGGCCACACTGAGCTCCCTGTATTCCTGGAACCAGGAAACCACACTAGAAAAATGCCAGGATGAATGCTGCATAATTCTTGTACCAAATAACAACTGGCAGCAATCGTCAGCTCAAAAAATAAGCTGAACATCAAAGCAGAAACTCTAACACGAATGCATTTGGTGGTTATTTCCACCCCACCATGATTTTGTTTTCTTTATTCATCTGCTCTCTCCTCCTGTTTTACTTCTGCCTCTCTCCTCCTCTCTTTCTCTCCCCTCCCTCCCCTTCTCCCACTGCTGTCTCCCTCCATCCTCTTCTTTCCCCTTCCTTCCACTTTCCCTCTCTCCTCCTTTCTTTCCCCACCCACATTTCCTCCTCTCCCTTCCTCTCTGCCCTCACTTCTCCCCCTCTCCCCCCTCTTGCCCCAGTCTCTCTCCATCTCTCCCCTTCTCTCCCTTTTCTATACCCATTCTCTCCTTCTCTCACCACCCATCTCTTCCCTTCTCTCCCCGTTCCCCCATCCTCCTCTCTTTCCTTTCTCTCTCCCCACCCCCTTCTCCTTTTCTCTCTACTTCCTTCCTTTCCTGCATGTCTCTCCCCCTTTCTCCCCTAGTCTTCTCTCTGATGATCCTCCTCCCTCCCCACTCCTCTCTACCCTTCTCTCCGCCTCTTATTCTCTCCTTCCCCCTCCTCTCTTACCCAACTGCTCTCCACCTGTCCTCTTCTCTTCAACCTTCCTCTTCTCTCTCCACCCTCTTCTCTCTTTTTTACCCCACTTCTCCCTCTCTCTCCACTCTCCTCTCTCACTCCACCCTCTTGGTCTCTCCAACTTATCTTCCTCACTTCACACCTCGCCTCTTCTCTCTACCGTTCACCCTCCGCTCCCTTCTCCTCTTCCTCTACATGCCTTCCCCTCCCTTCTCTCCACCTCTTTCTCTCTTCCCCTTCTCTCCCCTCTCATTGTCCATCTCTCACACTTTCTTCATCGTTCCCTATCTTCTCCTTCCATAGAACCATAGAACACTACAGGACAGAAAACAGGCCATTCGGCCCTTCTAGTCAGTGCCGAAATATTATTCCGCTAGTCCCATTGACCTGCACCTAGTCCATAACCCTCCAGACCTCTCCCATCCATGTATCTATCCAATTTATTCTTAAAACTTAAGAGTCAGCCCGCATTTACCACGTCAGATGGTAGCTCGTTCCACACTCCCACCACTCTCTGAGTGAAGAAGTTCCCCCTAATGTTCCCCCTAAACCTTTCACCTTTCACCCTAAAGCCATGTTCTCTCGTGTTTATCTCTCCTAATCTAAGTGGAAAGAGCCTACTCGCATTTACTTTGTCTATACCCCTCATAATTTTGTAAACTTCTATCAAATCTCCCCTCATTCTTCTACGCTCCAAGGAATAAAGTCCTAACCTGTTTAATCTTTCCCTGTAACTCAACTCCTTAAGACCTGGCAACATCCTAGTAAATCTTGTCTGCACTCGCTCAATCTTACTGATATCCTTCCTGTAGTTAGGCGACCAGAACTGCACACAATACTCCAAAGTTGGCCTCACCAATGTCTTATACAACCTCACCATAACATCCCAACTCCTATACTCAATACTTTGATTTATGAAGGCCAGTATGCCAAAAGCTTTCTTTACAACCCTGTCTACCTGTGATGCCACTTTCAGGGAATTATGTAGCTGAACTCCCAGATCCCTTTGTTCCTCTGTACTCCTCAGTGCCCTACCATTTACTGTGTATGTCCTACCTTGGTTTGTCCTTCCAAAATGCAACACCTCACACTTTTCTGCATTAAATTCCATCTGCCATTTTCTGGCCCATTTTTCCAGTTGGTCCAGATCCCTTTGCAAGCTTTGAAAGCCTTCCTCGCTGTCCACAATGCCTCCAATCTTAGTGTCATCAGCAAACTTGCTGATCCAATTTACCACATTATCATCCAAATCATTGATATAGACAACAAACAACAATGGTCCCAGCACAGATCCCTGAGGCACACCACTAGTCACAGACCTCTAGTCTGAGAAGCAATCATCCACTACCACTCTCTGTCTTCTCCCACACAGCCAATTTCGAATCCAGTTTACAACCTCTCCATGGATACTAAGTGTCTGAACCTTCTGAACTAACATCCCATGTGGGACCTTGTCAAAGGCCTTACTAAAGTCCATGTAGACAACAACCACAGCCTTTCCTTCATCTACTTTCTTGGTAACCTCCTCGAAAAACTCTACAAGGTTCGTTAAACATGACCTACCACGCACAAAGCCATGCTGACTATCCTTAATCAGCCCTTGGCTGTCCAAATAATTGTATATCCAATCTCTCAGAACACCTTCCAATAACTTACCTACTACTGACGTCAGGCTCACTGGCCTGTAATTACCTGGTTTACTTTTGGAGCCTTTTTTAAACAACGGAACAACATGAGCTACCCTCCAATCCTCCGGCACCTCACCCGTGGCTAAGGACATTTTAAATATTTCTGCCAGGGCCCCTGCAATTTCTACACTAGTCTCCCTCAAGGACCGAGGGAATATTATGTCAAGCCCGGGGGATTTATCTACCTTTATTCGCTGTAAGGCAGCAAGCACCTCCTCCTCTTTAATTTCTATATGTTCCATGACACTACTGCTTGTTTCCCTTCCTTCCTTATACACTATGCCAGTTTCCTGAGTAAATACTGATGCAAAAAAACTGTTTAAGATCTCCCCCATCTCATGAGGCTCCACATATAGATGACCACTCTAATCTTCGAGGGGACCAATTGTGTCCCTTACTATCCTTTTACTCTTAATATACTTGTAGAAACACTTCGGGTTTACCTTCACATTATCTGCCAAAACAACCTCATGTCTTCTTTTTGCCTTCCTGATTTCCTTTTTTAGTATTTTCTTACATATTTTCCCCTGGTCCTTCTTTCGTATCCCCCCATCCCATCCACAAATGCCATTTCTCCACGTTCTTTAACATAATCTGTAACACAATCTGTAACCTCATGGCCCGGCATATCCGCTACTCTACTATTACCATCAAGCCAGGGGATCAACCTTGGTTCAATGAAGAGTGCAGGAGGGCATGCCAGGAGCAACATTAGGCATACCTAAAAATGAGGTGTCAACTTGCTGAAGCTATAACACAGGACTACTTGCATGCCAAACAGCATAAGCAGCAAGTGATAGACAGAGCTAAGCGATCCCACAACCAGCAAATCAGAACTAAGCTCTGCAGTCCTGTCATATCCAGTCGTGAAAGGTGGTAGACAATTAAACAACTTGCTGGAGGAGGAGGCTCCACAAATATCCCCATCCTCAATGATGTAGTAGCCCAGCACATCAGTGTAAAAGGTAAGACTATATATAAAGCGTTTGCTACAATCTTCAGTCAGAAGTGCCGAGTTGATGATCCATCTCAGCCTACACTGAAAGTCCCCAACGTCACAAATGCCAGTCTCCAGCCAATTCGATTCACTCCACGTGATATCAAGAAATGGCTGAAGGCACTGTATACTGCAAAGGCTATGGGGCCTGACAATATTCCAGCAATAGTACTGAAGACCTGTGCTCCAGAACCTGCTGCGCCCCTAGCCAAGCTGTTCCAGTACAGCTACAACACTGGCATCTACCCGGCTATGTGCAAAATTGCCCAGGTATGTCCTGTACACTAAAAGCAAGACAAATCCAATCTGGCCAATTACTGCCCCATCAGTCTACTCTCGATCATCAGTAAAGTAATGGAAGGGGTCATCAACAGTGCTATCAAGCAGCACTTGCTTAGCAATAACCTGCTTATTAATGCTCAGTTTGGGTTCCGCCAGGACCACTTAGCTCCTGACCTCATTACAGCCTTGGTTCAAACATGGACAAAAGAGCTGAACTCCCAAGGTGAGGTGAGAGTGACTAACCTTGACATCAAGGCAGCATTTGACTGAGTATGGCATCAAGGGCCCCTAGCAAAACTGGAGTCAATAGAAATCAGGGGGAAAACTCTCAGCTGGTGGGAGTCATATCTAGCACAAAGAAAGACTGTGGTTGTTGGAGGTCAGTCATCTCAGCTCCAGGACATCACTGCAGGAGTTCCTCAGGGTAGTGTCCTCGGCCCAACCATCTTCAGCTGCTGCATCAATGACCTTCCTTCCA
Organism: Cetorhinus maximus; assembly: GCF_964194155.1. NCBI lineage: Eukaryota > Metazoa > Chordata > Chondrichthyes > Lamniformes > Cetorhinidae > Cetorhinus > Cetorhinus maximus. Next base: position 98,479,584 of record NC_135886.1, on the reverse strand, counting down.
TCATAAGGTCAGAAGTGGGGATGTTCTCTGATGATTGCACAATGTTCAGCACCAATTGCGACTCCTCAAAAACTGACGCAGTCCATGTCCAAATGCAGCAAGACCTGGACAATATCCAGGCTTAGGCTGACAAGTGGCAAGTAACATTCGCGCCACATAAGTGTGATCATCTCCAACAAGACAGAATCCAACCATCTCCCCTTTGATGTTCAATGGCATTACCATCACTAAATCCCCCACTATCAACATTCTGGAGGTTACCATTGACCAGAAACTGAACTGGACTAGCCATATAAATACTGTGGCTACAAGAGCAGGTCAGAGGCTAGGAATCATGCGACAAGTAACCCACCTCCTCACTCCCCAAAGCCTGTCCACCATTTACAAGGCACAAGTCAGGAGTGTAATGGAATATTCCCCACTTGCCTGGATGAGTGCAGCTCCCACAACACTCATGAAGCTTGACACCATCCAGGAGGACAAAGCAGCCTGCTTAATTGGCACCACATCCACAAACATTCACTCCCTCCACCACCAACGCACAGTAGCAGCAGTGTGTACCATCTATACGATGTACTGCAGGAATTCACCAATGGTCCTGAGACAGCACCTTCCAAACCCGCTACCACTACCATCTAGAAGGACAAGGGCAGCAGATAGATGGGAACACCACCACCTGGAAGCTCGCTTCCGAGTCACTCACCATCCTGACTTGGAAATGTATCGCCATTCCTTCACTGTCGCTGGGTCAAAATCCTGGAACTCCCTTCCTAACAGCACTGTGGGTGTATCTACACCACATGGACTGCAGCAGTTCAAGAGGGCAGCTCACCACCTCCTTCTCAAGGGTAACTAGGGATGGGAAATAAATGCTGGCCCAGCCTGCGATGCCCACATCCCATGAATGAATTTTTAAAAATTCCTTCAATAGCTCCCTTTCCTCTATATCATCTATCTTGCTTATCCACCCTTCTATGTCCCCATTACCCCTCATCTCTATTCCCAGCCACCCCATATCCATTTCCCCTCAAAAGATACCCAATCACCATTTTCCACCTCATCCACCCACCCTTATTTTCCAAAATCTCTATTGCCCAGCTATCTCCATGTTCCCCATACCTCCCACTTTGCTGTGATGCTTAATCTATGTAATCCATGTCCTGTAGGTATTTAAGACCAAATAGTTTCACATTCTGTAGTGTGCTTTTGAATGACCTATTGGCCAATCAGTCATATTTGATTCTGTTGAGCACATTGCTGTCATCACTATCTAAGATTTGAAGTGCTCACATATGGAATAACATCCAACACCGCCAAGCTTTATTCAACAAAGAAACTGAATTCATAACCTTCACTGAGCTAATTTGCATAAAGTGGGTACCCTGTGATTGATCTTCACACTGGAGTAGTAGCTCTCTGAATGCCCTTAACAAATGTCAATCTATAAAGTAAATGAAGCCAGGAAGTGTTGTGAGGTCAGGAAACTGAAGTTGCTAGTTCAATTCAACCTTCTGATCTAATTGAATTTATCACTATATTGCTATTTCTAATGATTGAGCTGGTAAGGTTCTTAAGGTGGCCTGAAGAAGCACTATTGTCAATATGTCATCTAGACTAACACTTGTGTGACAGTTTCTTCTATTGCTCCTCCCAAAATATAGCTTCCAATATTCTATACTTTTCCCTAAGTGTGATCAGTAGTGAGGTTAACTAACCATTAATTGTGTAAAAATTACAATTTTTCATTGAATTCTTCCTCAACACTAAGCAGGGTTGAGCTAGCTGGTGTCAGCTCATGAGATGCTAGGCTTGCTGCAATTAGCCATTGCAGTGAAAGCTAGAGTTCTCATTCAGGTCACTAGCCAAATAGTTACTGTTGCTAGAAGTGCATAAATAGCAAGGGAAGACAGAGTCAAAGTGGGTAGAGAAAGTAAAATAAAGTTGTCGGAAAGTGCTAACTTTCCAGTACTAGGTAAGTGCAATTAATTCATATCGCAAAATCAGATTTGGTATTCACAAAAAGTTCATTTTACCTCGGGTGTTGTCACCAGCATCTCCTAAATGTCTAGAAGTTGTGATTGCTAATTTCAAACAATTCTGTAGACCAATCTTCTGATGGGGGAATTCAAAACAAGAGGGCATAATATGCTGTTTAGGAGTGAAATCAGGAAGCACTTGTTCATGTAAAAGGGCTGTGGATTTCTGGAGCTTGAAAGTGTGTGGATGCAGACTTAACTTAAATTTTCAAGACTAAAATCAATGGGTTTTGTCGCCTGACAGTATTGAAGGATGCAAAGGAAATGTGGGCAAATGGAATTGCGGTATAAATCTTTCCATGGCTAATACATGTGGGCACACTTCACATCACAATTTCTATGTGAGGTAGCTCTGCATAATGTATGTGTCATGGACAGAATGTATATGTTTCCTTATGCCCTGTGATCAGAATGTTTTGTATGAAGAAGGTGTGGCTTTTTTTCAACCTTGGAATGTGTATCCCAATTAAATAATTCAGCAGCAAGCTTTTGTGCATTTAAAAATAGAGGAAGTTAATTATTCTCACATACTTACCCCAAATTAAATGCAACGACCCACACACTCGTTCTTACACACACCCGCACGCACAATGGTTAGATATAGAGAAGGTAATGCACTTTTATAGATTATAGTTATCTCAGTCTGATTTATGAACTCCAGTCTCCCATGTGGCAGGGCTGCTCTCTTTGGAATGGCTTTGACGAGGCAAAGTTGAAGGAAGGGTCTTATATAGCAAAGAGTTCACAGAAGGTTATGAAATTTCTTTTCATCGAATTTCTAGGAGATTGACTCTTCTGTGAACTGGAACAGGTTACATACTTAGGTTGCCTAATGTCCTGTAACTTACTTCAATGGTTTTTGGTGGAGCTAACTGCAAACAGCTCCTAGCTATTCCTTTAAGCAGACCAAGAAAACATAGCTGTCCCACCTTGTGACCTTCTACAAGTTCAAAGCCTTTTCCAAATAAGGGGGTGGTGTTCATGTTGATTCCACATCCTCTGTTGTAGTTTAACACCTTTGAGATTCACCCAGTCTAGTTTGGTTGGGGTAAACCATCATAATGCAATGGAAGGTCAATGGCATCCATTCACTTCCATCTGCCACAAATTGAATTTCAACTTCCCCTCTGTCCAGCATGAAGCAATGAGGCAGGCCGTCTGGAAATTATATAGTCCTTTTCTTTTGGTCCATCCTTAAACAAAGTGATGTGTGAATTCTCTGGATGACTGTGAATATCCATATTTAATTAGGTATTCGCTTGAGACAAATGACAAATGTCACATGATTTGCAGCAATCATTTTAATAGCTTGTTTTTTAAAAGCATTGACTGAAAGTTCATAAAATGACATCTCTGCATTGGTCATGACATATGTATTTGTTAATATACTCAGGCCCAATAACTATCACTAGTGGGTCTCCCAAAGATATGAATCATTACACTTTAGAGAGAATTTGCATTTATATAGTGTCATTCATGACCTCAGAACATCTCAAAAGACTCCACTGCTAATGGAATACATCTTGAAGTGTAGTCTCTGTTTAAAAGTAGGGACAAACATAGCCAATTTGCATATAACAGAGAGATAAATGACCAGATAAGTATTGAACAGGACGCAAGGGAGAACTCCACTGCTCTTCTTTAAATAGTGCCATGGGATCTTTAAATCCACCCAAGATTGAGTGTCACATCTGAAAGATGGCATCTCCCACAGTGTAGCACTCCCTCAGAATGGCACTGGATTGTCCATCAAGATTATGGAGGCAACTTTCGGTTATGGCATTGGCAGAGGACTAGCAAACACCATTCACCACCACTACCACAACCACCCCTCCACACCACCCCCCCACCCCTGCCACCTCCAATCCCCACCCCGAGGAACATTGGATGGGTAGATAACAAGTGCCCAACTTCAACGGAAAGGAAAGTTGGGTGGGGTGTGTAGTGGGCACCCAAACTACAAATGCTTGCTTTTTCACCTGGGATCAGAATAAACATGATCCATCCCCATCATGTTCATGTCTGGATTTGTGGCTTATGCCTGAAACCATCAGATTGAGGCGCAAGCAAATACTACCCCTGAGCCAAGACTGGCACCTAACATGAATGTTCAACAAAATGGAAGTGACTGAAGACTGTGAAATAATGTAATTCTTTTCGTCATATGGGTAAATGACGAGAGGACACTGGGGGCAAAATTCGATTGAAAACAGTCATAGAGGGATTGCAATGTGCGATTAACATGCGCCCGTTGCTGTTGAAACTGCAGCACGCAAACTTTGCGCTGCCTGTTCAGTTTAATGCATGCTATGTGCACCCAGCACTCTGTGCCCTGCTGAGTGACTGCACGCCTGAGCAGGGGCACAAATTCATAAGAGGTTAGCTTGAGTTCAAGCCTGTGCTCCATAAAGTCAGCCAGCAGCTCTTAAAGGGGAGGTGCATAGTGGCTGAAGCAGGTGCTGGATGTCATTCTAGAAGTCAGTTTGACTTGAACAGGGTAAAGAGTGTGTTCCAAATTTCTCCAATGCAGCGCTGGAGGTCTTGTTGCAGGACGTGGACAAGAGGAGAAAGACCCTCTATCCATAGTGAACCAAGGAGACCTCCTCACACAGACACTGTGAAAACAATGGGAGTGGATAACCTTCACAGTCAATGCCAGCAGTGTAGCCCCAAGGACCTGGATGCAGTGCCATGAGAAGCTGAATGACCTCTTAGGAGTGGTCAAGTTCAGTGAATGCATCCTTATATAACATATTGCACCCACTGTACCACTGGCATACTACCCAATTCACTACACTGTCATCATTCACCTACCAACAATCTCTACGAACCACAATTCATACTTCACATTCATATCTCTACCTCACCCACAGACACCTAGCACTCCTGCAAGTTATTCACCCCAACCTCGTAGCTTTCACACATTGAGAGTTATTCAAAAATGACAGGCACATCATCATGACGCATTGCATCACACTCACTGACACACTTCCCTCTCTCTTACAGTACAAGGTGGTGCATAACCACAGACAGCAGCAGCTAACCAGCAGGAGGGCACACATGGTCACATATTCACATCCCAATGGAGGAGACTTTGTGGGACATCATTGCAATATTCCATGACTGAAGCTGTGGCTAACAGATGGGGAGCATTGAAGGTGATGGTATGTTCCAACCTAATCATCCATCACACATCCCACTTCCTCACCCCACAATCTCTTCTGATTTAGAAGCTGCAGATGGTGCAAGTATGCACCACTTGCTTCCAACCGCTGGCCCACCTTCCTTCACTGTGACCTTATCCTTATACTCTTCTCCTTTCAGATGCCCAAGATCTGCCACCTGGTCAGACAGTGATGCAGCAGCGTAAAGTGCAAGAAGAAGAAGGGGAGACTGACGATGATGAAACACCACCGCTCACCCTGCCACTCACAGTCACTGTTCAGATACTGGCACTGCTCAAATCTTAGACGGTAGCATAGAGGCAGGATCCACATGTGATGAGATACCATGTGTGAGTGGTCTACAGCTAGGACAGGGGGAAACAGTAATACAGGAGTCAACTTTGTGAGGCTGAGGTTGCACACAGGTTCTGCTGCAGAGGACTCAGATGAGAACCTTAATAAAGTGGCTTAAAAAGGCATAAGAAAATGCACAGTGAAATGTTTGGTGTATTTGCAGGTCTGCTAGAAACCGTGCTGTCACCATCAAGGAGAACGGTGGAGCGCAGTACCAATCTTGCACAGGGTTTTGTACAGAGCTTGAAGCCCATCTTCTCCATTGGGGAAGTGATGACCAACTCTATCATCACATTTGTGGATCCATTCATAATACAGCATCTGACAGTTGATGTCTCATGTTCCGTTGTAGCTTAAACAGAAACCACTCAATGTTTGAGTGCTGCAGTGGAAAATCAGATCGAGGTCATGCAATGTCAGACTGCTGGTGTTGTAGCTGTGGATATCAGTGCTAAAAGGGGCTTGCAGGGTGTCCCAGCAGTCCAGCAATCTGTGCTCAAGCACAATGCTGGAATTGCAGAGGCGCTGCCCTGGGGGAATGGCAGTGACTCCGTGGAGCACGAACCAGCTGTCCTCTCTCATGGTGACAGTGTTTGTCTTCTCACCATTGCCCTTGCTGTTGGCTGCAGCCAGCCCAGATTGCTGCTGCCCATGCTGATGTAGTCTGAGGCTAGGCTTTCTAAGCCCAGAGCTGCTGCAGGTCATCCTACAAGGCTATCTGCAGTCTCCCCATTGAAAGTCAGCAGCCTTCCACAAATGGTACTGGAGCAACTGGGGGTAACACCGCGCAGGAGCATGAGTTCAGGCAAAGGCATGAGGAGGATGGGCAGTAAGGGAATGCACAAAGGTCATCAGTCAACTTCTGTGTGTAATTTTGGATGGTTTGATTGATAAAGTTGATTTGGAGTGCTTGTTTTGTGGTGGCTTTCATTTCAGCATTATGGCTGAAATGATGCTGTGATGGTCAGTAACAGAGAGGGAGGGTAATGGAGAATTGTTCAGACAATAGTCCAAGATTTGTGTAGCATGTAATCTAGGGTGTGTGAATGGGGGGTTGGACAGTAGGTTTGGGTACTCCAGTGTAAGCAAAATGCAGAAGAATAGCCCAGGGTTACCATAGGGGCTCATGGAATAAACAAGGTCTGCAAGGAGACTGAGGTGTAGCTGGGGTCTGTGTGGAGGTCAGAAACATTTATATATTTATATATTATTTATATATATATTTTTATGTATATGTGTGTATACATTATATATATATTTAGCAATGTGGGTATATCCACACCACATGCACTGCAGCGGTTCAAGAAGGCAGCTCTCCACCACTTTCTGAAGGGCGATTTGGGATGGGCAATAAATGTTGACCTTGCCAGGCATGCTCACATCCGAAGAGTGAATAAACAAAAAATATATATTTTCTACAGGCAGTACATATTCAGCTACCAAATGAATCTGTTTTTTATATTTAATATACAGTGAGCACCATTGTGCATATTGCTGGAAAGCCATTAAATGGTTAAAATGCCAGTAAATAAAGTACAGTGTTTTATCTCCTCAGTGCTTTTCAAATGATTACACAGTAATGTTGCTGGCCACCTGGTACTTATCGTCCCACACAGAGAACATTCAGAAGTTCAGTGGCCTTCAGAGTAATGAAAGATCAGCAGTACACTGAATATATCTAACCCTTCTTTTAAAATGAAGTATTTAACCAATTCATTGCTAACTCTGGATATACTGTAGTCATGTTCCATAGTATAAAGCAGTGAATCTTTCTTGTTGTATTTGCTGTGATTTGAGAGTGATAATTGACAAGCCATCCTTGAGGCAGCCTTTTAAGGGAAAATCCTTTCCAGATTTGTGTTCTAGTATATTTTCAACTTGGGCTTTTCAAAACCAAGATTAACATTCCCCAATGTAGCCACTGCAACATGTCTGAATTTAAACTGAGTCTTAAAAGGTCAAGAGCCTCATCTAACAGAATGCTTGAAGACTTTTGTTGAAAATCATAATTTAATTAAATGAAAAGTTGGGTTTCTGCTATACTTAAGAAACTTGCATTTTCCTCTTGGAAATGATGTCGCATTTCCCCAAGTGCTGTTAGCAATTTTTCTATATAGTTTTAGTCATCTATTCTCACTACTGTGGGTGAATAAAAGAAAGACCTGCATTTACATACCATCTATCATGACCTCAGACAGTGCAAAGCTCCTTACAGTTAATGAAATATTTTTGTCGTGTAATCAGTGTAGTAATGTAGGAAATGCAGCAGCCAATTTGTGCTCAGCAAGCTCTCACAAACTGCAGCTGACATGACCAAATAGCCTGTTTCTCTGATGTTGACTGAGGGATAAACATTAGCCAGAACACCAGGGATAACTGTTCGAAATAGTCCAGGGTGTCTTTTTTGTCCACCTGAGAGGGTGGATGGGGCCTCAATTTAAAATCTCATCAGAAAAACAGCAACTCCAAACAGTGCAGCACTCTCTCAGTACTGCACCGGAGTGTCAGCTAGGTCTTTGCATTCAAATCCCTGGAGTGGGACTTGGAATGCAAGTCCTTCTAGCTCAGAGGTGAGAGTGCTAATAAGTGAACCACAGCTGACACTGAATTATTTCACTGAATATGACACTGTCAACAGAACATTCCATTATTACCCCAAGAGAGGCTATGATCTTTTTCTGCTTCAGAATCACTTTGAAGCCCAGAATGCCTAACACAAACATTCATAAATGAATGACACAAAAGAGCAGGATTTTCCAGATGGTTGGTTTTCCAGCCCCGCCACCTGAAGAGTCGGTGGGGAATGCATACCTGCCAAGCCCCGCAGCCATTTAACATTCTGAGGAGCGTTAATTGGCTGGAGACAGGACCTCCGCCCCTCAATGGGGCAGAAGCCTTGCCTCAGCGAGCTGTCAGACAATCAGATTAGTTGGCAGTTCTGTATAGTCCACGCAGCACCAGTGACAACAGTGGCCAGGACTGGGGCTATAAGCAGATTCTAAATCCTGGAGTCTATGGCCAGATAAGTGTGAGGGGTCTCATGGTGGGAAGGGAAGTGAGGCCCAGAGTGGTGGGTAGAGGGAGGTGGGGGTCTTAATAGGGTGGCCTTGGGGGGATGAGGGGGTGGTTGGGGGGTGGGAGCACCCATGGGGGGAAGATGTAGAGGTGGGGGGAGGTGCCCAATGGGGAAAGGGGGCTCTTAAGGTAGCCGCAACTCCCCTTCCTGCTTGAGGCCCGAGCAGGGTGACCTGCCAGGCTTCCCTCTGCTCCTGAACTGCTACCAGCCTCAAAATTGAGGGAGGGAAGCTGCTCTTAAGTAGCCAATAATCGATCACTTAAGGGCAATGGCGGGTGGGCCATCCTTGGCTTCACCTGCTCCATGTAAAGTTGTGGACTGGTCAGGGGGAGGTGGGAGTGCAGCAGGAAGGCCAACCATGGAATATTACGATTCCCTCTCCTGCAAACAAGCACCAGAGGACCATAAAATTCTGCCCGGACTTATCCATCCAGCCTGTCCTACACTGTTGTGACACCTTATGCATCAACGTGATTACACTCCCCACCCACTACACCAAGAGCCTTGCGAACTCCTGGGAAAGATGAGAAAACATAGAAACCCAGCCAATTAGGGCAAAGGAGAACTGGAAGGTTGCTCTCTGACCTCCTTAGGGGACTGTAACTGGTCAAGGAGATAGCATTGGCACTGATTTTCGTGATAGGATACCAACCTCCTTGATATGGTGATCTCCTCCCCAGCCTGAAACAGGTCCAGTTCTCACTTGAAAGAATATTGTAAATCGGCATCTGCCATTCGTGTTCTTCTTAGATACCCCATGAAAATACCAGTTCTTATAAACTTCATTATGTCAATCTGAAAATAAAACGATCGTCAATGGATTGCACTCTCCATCGTCTGGTCATCAGAATGGAGCTTATCTGAGCTAATTGTCCAATTGATCTAGTCTGAATTAATCTGTTGGTCAGGGTTGGATTTCTTTTAACCTTTCTTCTGCCTTTTCGTTTCATTGACGTATTATGAGGGAAAAAAGACCATTTTAGGAATTCAGTTTTACTAGGCACTTCAATAAATGAAGCAATGATGCAAAATATGGGTACATTATTTCCCTGCAGGCGTCATAAAATCTGGTGGATATATTTAATTTTCAAGTCACTGGGACTTTGCTTCCCTTTGTATCAATGTTTATTTTAGTCATGTCATAAGACCGAAGCTTTTCTCTGCCCTATTGGAACAGTTTTAGTTGCTTAAGAATTCAGGATATATTCCTTTTCCATTTAAAAAAATGTAACAAGGTTTTATTTCAAATTTTCACACTGAGACTGTAAACCAGATCTCACCAAAGAAAGATCGTTTTTGAAAATGACGTGGGAAGCATTTGCCAAGGCAGCCAAACATTATCTTCTTTTAAACAAGTATCCTGGTGAAAGGGTTAACTTTTTGCCTGGGGGTTGGGGGCGAGGGAGGGGGCGCGGGGGAGATCCTGTATACACCAGCTCCAGCTTTCTTATGGAGCCAAATCCAACAATATCCATCTATGTAGGAACTGCTTGTAACTCTCAAATCGTGGCAGCCTTACAGAATAAATAAGCCATTCTGTAAACACAAACAGTAACTAGAGAGATGGAGCTATTCCGCAGTGTTAATTCAAAGAGGCAGTTTGCTTTAGGTGGCCCTTATTAGATATTAATGCTCCATAAATAAGATCTGTGTCAAAATGATCAGGTGAGTTCCAAAAATGCTATCCAATGGATGAGTGTTCATTAATGGGATCAAATCATGACTGTCACCTCCTAAATTTCTGTTCTGCATCATTGTGCTGTGGGCAGGGCAGAGAGGGGGAAGGATCAGTATGTCCAAGTGAACTTCCAGTCCTGTCATGCCAAAATGGCATGAACAAAATAACTTAAAAATTTCTTTCTCTTTCATATCCTCTTGTTTAAATTCTTTTTTTTCTCAAATGGACAATTGCTGAGCTGATTAAATGGCCGTAGCTGATCACGTGCTGGTAGTTCTGGAACATTCTAAGCCATTCCAGTAGATAAAGGCTAACTCATCATCCTCCTGGAATACAACACCCCCTTTACATTGTGTAAACATCCCGGCCAAACCAACACAGAGGACCCTTAGATGAGGGTGTCTGCCCTCGCCAGCTCTGGACAAAGGCAGAGCTATTTGTGACTCCTCATTTCCAACATTGTGCTAATAGTTCCACAGTTACCTGCTGAAGATACAATGGGTTTTAACGAGGGTCCTGAAAGTATATTGTCAGCTGAATGGCTTGACCCAAAACCGCCCTGTCACATGACCGAGACTTGAGCAGTTTGAATTGCTTTAATCATACAGCTTTAGGATCCTGTCTTCAGTTGTGGTTTAATCTCCAAAGAGAAAACCGGACTGTAGGCTCACAGCCTGCCTCTGACCTCCATCCTTCTCAAAGTTGGGTCTCCAGAGAGAATCCTGCATTTCGCCTACAGAATGAACTAATTCCCAGAATACAAGAATACTTTGCTGCATTTTCAACTTCTTCAACCAAATTCCTAGGACAAAGACCAAGAATTCTGCCAGACAAAACCATCTGAAATAACTTTCATTGGGCATTGACTTACTGGACTCTACTCGCGTGAATCAATGCTAATACCTTTTTGATTTTTTTTTTAAGTAACTCGCAATTTGTAACATTTTTCCCTTTCCTTCTCTGCCTTTCTGCCTTGTATACTCGTGAGTGTGAATGTGAGTCATGATCCATTCCTCGGGTTTTGAATGTGTTAATAAATCCTAGTTTTGTTTCACCTTTAAGAATTTGCTGTGGGGTCATTTTTAAAATGGGACCTCATAAACCGGGATTTGGGAAACACACCACAATCCATTTCAACAAGGGAAAGGATACTAAAGGTAACAAATTCAATTAGAAGCTAAAACTACCGCTGTCACCGGCAGAAGGGGGGAACAGTAATAATAACTCAATTCACCTTGCCCTCATGTCTGTTTTCGTTCAATTGGTAGAAGAAAAATGTTGAATGAAGCAGACGTTCACAGACAACTTTTTTCCCCCTGGCAACTGCTTTGGGTTTATTCTGATCTCTGAACAATGATCCAAGGAGGCATTCTGATGGAAACTTCGAGCACAATGTGTTTGCATTTTAGCTTTAACCTATTAGGTGAGATCCTATTTGCTACATAAAAACCTGCTGCCTATTATTCGATTAATACAGATCATTAATTGGGACAGACAGTGGGCAGAATTTTATGGCTGACGCGTGGCATCACGATATTCAGGTGGTCAGGCGCGCCCGCCATTAATTAAAGGCCTTGTTAAGGCCCTTAACTCGGCAATTGAAGCCGATTTTGAAGAGCCCGTGCGATCTTCGGCTCGGCGCACAGGCCCAAAGGGCAGGCGGGTAACTGATTTTTTAACAAACCTCATCCACGGGCGGGATATGTGGGCTCAGAGGGGTTGTCAATGTTTTTTCTGGAGTATTTAATGCAGAAAGTGTTTTAAACTTGCCTGTGTGATTGTTAGCAGCTCAGATCAATTTCCAATAGCTTTCTCTGTACTTTGAAGCTTCAGCTCAGCAGTCTGCAGACAGTAATCTTTATTGGGCCTGCAGCTTTCCGGAGGCCTCCATTTATCCTGGGTATTGTTCCGACATCTCCACCGGAGGTAGCTCCTCTGAGGAGGAAGGGAGGGATAGAATAAGGAAGAGGCCAGGAGTGGACAATCAGCCTCCAGGGGAGCCACCTTTGGGAGGCCAGGTGCAGGCGCAAGGGGCGCAGGGCCAAGAGGTTGTCCAAGGTGGAAGGGGTTGCAGAAGACGCCATTATCCTGCTGCCAGGGTATACAGGCAGCGAAGCAGCTACCTCAATATGACTGAAGTGCAGTGCCGAAGGAGGATCTGTCTGTCAAAGGAAACAGTAAACTTTATCCATCAGATGATTGGCCCTGAGGTCTCCCCTAACTGTGTGGGTGGACACCCCGTGCCAGCGGCTCTGAAGCTCACCGTTGCCCTCCACTTCCATGCATCTGGCTCCTTCCAGGGCTCGGTGGGTGATCTTTGCGGTGTCTCCCAATCAGCTGTCCACACTTGTTTCAAGCAGGTTACAGACGCTCTGTTCAGATGGGCATTGACCTTCATCCACTTCCGCTGCGACCAGGCAAGTCAGATACAGTGAGCCAGAGGCTTCGCGACCATTGCTGGCTTCCCCTGCATTCTGGGTGCAATAGACTGCACACATGTGGCCATCAAGGTGCCAGCAGGTGACCCGGTGCCTTCGTCAACAGGAAGGGATTCCACTCCATGAACGTGCAGATAGTGTGTGATCTCAGGATGCTGATTCTGCAAGTTTATGCAAGGTACCCAGGCAGCTCCCACGACGCCTACATCCTCAGACACTCCCAGGTGCCGGGGTTCTTCAGTGCTCCGGCTCAGCTGGATGGATGGCTGCTGGGTGACAAGGGCTATCCCCTCAGAAGGTGGCTCATGACGCTTCTCCGCCATCTAAGAACAGAAGCTGAGCAGCGCTACAATAGGAGCCACGGATCCACAAGGGCTGTGGTGGAGAGAGCCATCGGTCTTCTCAAGATGCGCTTCCGTTGCTTGGACCACTCAGGGGCCGCACTCCAGTATCTCCCAGATCGTGTCTCTGTGATAGTGGTAGCATGCTGCGCTCTGCATAATCTTGCGCTGGAAAGGGGGGATGCAGTTGATGATGAAGACCTTGACGCAGTGGATGAGGCTGCACATGATGAATCCAGCAGTGGCTCAGAGGATGAGGAAGCACAGGGCAATGATGAGGGGCTGCACGCCGACCCGCTACTACACCAAGGAGGCAGGGATACCCGGGACACTTTAATCCAATGAACCATCAGCTAGCTCCACACATATGGATCAGCAGGACCAGCATTGCCTGGCACTTCCACACATGGCACGTGGGTGCTACATCTTCCACCTCATCAGCTGCAACTAAGGGCTTAGTACAGAAACATCAATGTCCACTCAAACACTCATGAGATGTCTGTGAAACATACAAATGCAGCACAAACAAACACCCTCAGCCATGGTCAGAAAAGTGGACTTTTTCCCACCAAAATAAACCACCAACGTCACTCTGACACACATAATGATATATTCAATAATCTAGGGCCAACACAAAATCACCAGTGACAAACCCGTGGAGTGCCTAATGTGCCTTATGCTTACGTTTGCAGGTGCTACGTCTAGGTGCCGCCCCATTGCTCGGAGTGGCTTGTGAGACAGCCTGCTACATGTACAGTTTAAGTTTGTTATGGACAAAGAAATAGACAAGCTGCAAAAAAATGTTTTGGATTGGGGGAGAGTGCATTTTAGTAAAATAAGGCAGGATCTGGCCAAGGTAGACTGGGAACAGCTACTTGTGGGGAAATCTACAGAGGAACAGTGGGGGGTGTTCAGAAAGGAAATGGGGAGGGTACAGGCTCAACATGTTCCCTCTAGGGTGATAGGAAGGAGTAACATGTCCAGAGAACTATGGATGACCAGAGATATTCAGGTTACGATGAGAAGGAAAAGAGAGGCTTTTAGCAGGTACAAGGGAAGCAAATCAGCGGAGGCATTAGTGAAGTACAGAAAGTGCAGGGTGGAGCTTAAGAAAGCAATTAGGAGAGAAAAGAGGGGATATGAGAAAGCTCTGGCTGGTAAAAGTAGGGAAAATCCCAAGGCATTCTATAAGTACATCAATGGGAAGAGGATAACTAGGGAAAGAGTAGGGCCCATAAGGGACTAAGGGGGCAATCTATGGGTGGAGCCAGAGGACATTGCTAGAGCGTTGAATGAATACTTCACATCTGTCTTCACCCAAGAGAATGAGGATGAAGGTATCAAACTCGGGAAGAGAGACTGTGAGGTTCTTAAGCAAATTAATATAGGGAGTGACAAGGTATTGGAGGTGTTGGCAGGCTTAAAAGTAGACAAATCTCCAGGTCCAGATGATTTGTGTCCCAGACTGCTGAGCGAGGCAAAGGAGGAGATCCCATGGGCTCTGACCCAAATTTTTAATTCCTCTTTGGCCACGGGGGAGGTACCAGAGGACTGGAGAACAGCTAATGTGGTTCTGCTATTTAAGAAGGGTTGTAGAGATAAGCCAGGGAACTACAGGCCAGTGAGTCTCACGTCAGTGGTAGGGAAACTACTGGAGAAAATTCTGAAGGAGAGAATCTATCTCCACTTGGAGAGGCAAGGTTTGATCAGGGATAGTCAGCATGGCTTTGTCAGAGGGAGGTCATACCTAACAAATTTGATTGAATTTTTTGAGGAGGTGACCAGGTGTGTAGATGAGGGTAGTGCAGTTGATGTAGTTTATATCGATTTCAGCAAAGCCTTTGACAAGATCCCACACGGGAAACTTATAAAGGAGGTAAATGCACATGGGATACATGGTAATGTGATAAGGTGGATTCAAAATTGGCTTAGTTGTAGGAGACAGAGGGTGATGACAGAAGGATGCTTTCATGACTGGAAGCCAGTGTCCAGTGGCGTACCACAGGGATCTGTGCTGGGTCCCCTATTATTCGTCATTTATATAAACGACGTAGATGACTATGTGGGGGGTAGGATTAGTAAGTTTGCGGATGACACAAAGATTGGCCAGGTGGTTAACAGTGAGGTTGAGTGCCTTGGGCTACAGGAAGATATAGACGGGATAGTCAAATGGGCAGATAAGTGGCAGATGGAACTTAAACCTGAAAAGTGTGAGGTGATACACTTTGGAAGGAGCAATTTGACAAGGAAGTGTTCAATGAACGGCATGACACTAGGAAGTTCTGAGGAACAAAGGGACCTTGGCGTGTGTGTCCATAGATCTCGGAAGGCAGAGGGGCATGTTAGTGGGGTGGTGAAAAAAGCGTATGGGACATGTCTTTTTCAATCGAGGCATAGATTACAAAAGTAGGGAGGTCATGTTGGAGTTGTATAGAACCTTGGTGAGGCCACAGCTGGAGTACTGTGTGCAGTTCTGGTTGCCACATTATAGGGAGGATGTGATTGCACTGGAGGGGGTGCAGAGGAGATTCACCAAGATGTTGCCTGGGATGAAACATTTAAGTTATGAAGAGAGGTTGGATAGACTTGGGTGGTTTTCGTTGGAGCAGAGAAGACTGAGGGGTGACCTGATTGAGGTGTACAAGATTATGATGGGCATGGACAGAGTGGATAGAGAGCAGCTGTTCCCCTTAGTTGAAGGGTCAGTCACAAGGGGACATAAGTTCAAGGTGAGCGGCAGGAGGTTTAGGGGGGATGTAAGGAAAAGCTTTTTTACCCAGAGGGTGGTGACGGTCTGGAATGCAGTGCCTGGGAGGGTGGTGGAGGCGGGTTGCCTCACATCCTTTAAAAAGTACCTGGATGAACACTTGGCACGTCATAACATTCAAGGCTATGGGCCAAGTGCTGGCAAATGGGGTTAGGTAGGTAGGTCAGGTGTTTCTCACGTGTCGGTGCAGACTCGATGGGCCGAAGGGCCTCTTCTGCACTGTGTGATTCTATGATTCTGTGATTATCCCATTCGAAGTCAATTTACCTTGAGCCCTTATGGCACCAGCTTTTGGGCCAAGGTATAACAAACAGATATTTATTGATTTCGGGCAGCACTATGTGAGTATTTCTGAAATGTCATTTTATACATCAGGACGTAAGATGGAGAGGCAGCGCTGAAACTGAAAATTTGGAAATCTGTTAAAGTTTTAAAGATGAAACGAAATCCTGAGTTCATACTTCACAAGTTAACATCGATGAACTAGTAGCAACATCAGACCCCGTAAATTAGGTATTAACTCAAACCTTTATTGGTCCAAGCCCCATTTCAAGACCTGACAACATAATTGGGCTGACATTTTATGACTGAGAACAGTGCCATTATTTCGATGTGACTTTAAACCACGGTCTTAGCTGCCTGTGCAGATGGATATAAAGATCCCATGACACTATTTGCACTGGAGCAGGGAGCTCCCCCAGTACCCTAGCCAATATTTATCCCTTATTTAACAGCACTTTTCAAAAATGAAGTCACATCATTCACAATTGCCTTTTATGGCATCTTGTTATCTAAAACTGGCTGCTCTGTTTCCCTACATAACATACAGATTTGAAACTAACTTATGGGTTATAAAGCAATTTGGGATATCCTGGAGACAGATTTATTTTTCCCTTTCTGTGTGTTAAGGATTCAATACCAGGAGGTAACAAGGGTGACGGCAGAAATATTTCATCAGCTGTTAAGCACGTGGAGATGCCCTGAGGTTGTGAAAGATGCTATATAAATGTCAGTCTTTTTTAACTGAACAATTAAATGAACAATATATCTGACAAAAACAGAGAAGAGGAACAACTCTGAAGCATGAAAGGTGGAAAAATAAATTCTGATTGAAATAGCTCCTGACTCTTGCACCATTCTTTCTTCTCATAATCCCTCATTCAACTCAGATTTGAGTTGCCTAATGTGTAAACACAGAGAAATCCTCCAACACCTCTTTAATAAAAGCAAAATACTGGAGATGCTGGAAATCTTAAATAAAGACAGAAAATGCTGGAAAAACTCAGCATGTCTGGCAGCATCTGTGGAGAGAGAAACAGAGTCAACATTTCGAATCCCTATGACCCTTTGGAACATTAACTCCATTTCTCTCTTCACGATGTTGACAGGCCTATTGCTTTTTGCCAACACTTTCTGTGTTTAGTAACTCCAAACCTCTAGACTGCAGGGATCCCACAACCAAGCCCCATAAATTATGTTAAATTCATTGCTTTGTTTTTCCATCCTGCTTATACCCCATTTTAGTATGTTTCCTGATTTTGGCTATTTCCTTTCGTTATGATATATTTAATTCCAACACAATCTATATTGGACAAAGGGGGTTGTTTGGTGGCTGGATTTGGCTGTGTGTTTCCTAAAATTGGAGGTGTTGGGAGTCACTGTGCGTGACAGAGCCCCATCAGGCAGCTCAAACAAAATTGAGTAGAATAAGGAACAATGAGAAAAAAGGAGAATTAAATTGGGTGAGTTTTTAATTCAATCAAAATTCATTCACTTGCACAGAGTTAAAACAGGCCCACAGACCGAAAACAAAAGAGAGAAATTAGATGTAAAAACATAAGTG
The DNA here is from genome assembly GCF_964194155.1 of Cetorhinus maximus. NCBI lineage: Eukaryota > Metazoa > Chordata > Chondrichthyes > Lamniformes > Cetorhinidae > Cetorhinus > Cetorhinus maximus. Next base: position 98,461,887 of record NC_135886.1, on the reverse strand, counting down.
CAGGAGAGGGACAAAGTCGGTGAGAGACTGAACTTTTTGGAGAAAATAAATAACCATGGTTGGGTAAAGTAGGCAAGACCTGGGCACAAATAGTCCCTTCCAAAAATAGATGCAGCGGTAGCAGATAAGAGTCTTTTTAAATGACTAGCTGGAGAGATAAATTAACACCCAGGCACAGACACATTGTCTCCCCTCCCCATTCCATTATATAGGTCAAACTCGTGACATTCATTTGACCATGCAACAAAAGTGCACTATATCTGTCAGAAGCTGAGAGGTTTAGCTTCCATCTGCATCTTTTATTGATTGTGAGTCTAAATCGATATTCCAGTAGCCTCTTGGGCTTTGCCAATGGACATTGCCTGGATCAACTAGTCGAGTTAGGTAATGAAACATAGATTACCTACTGAAGAAGCTTCTTAACTCCATTTTCAGAATCGTTTTCATTGTGTTGAACTGTCTCAGGTTATATTTGGCTGAACAGCAGAAATGTGACAAATTTCTACTTTGCCTTTAATGGCCATGAAAATCAATATGAACAGGACATATTTAATGACTCAAGTGCTTGGCTACTCTTGTAAAGCTTACCATAGATCATGGTGTATAAGTCGACCTTTGAAGCTTTGAAAACTTCTTCCAAAAACGGGGGTCAACTTATACACCAAGCATAAAATGTGAATCGCCAGTGTTGGTTGGAGGACCCATTTCCATTCGTCAGTCACCATGCACCGTCTGCTCTGTATGAGCATGTCTTAAACTCCTGCACAGCTTCATGATAATATGGTCTGTATTGGCTGCTTGATCCTATGCACTGAATTATAAGGTGAGTATAACCCTAAACATGCATATTTGAGCTGAAAAATTGATGCCAACTGCTAACGCAAGTATAGCCCTAAACATCCATTTATTAGCTGAAAATTAAGGGGGTCAACTTATACACTGAGTATAGGCCTAAACATGCATTTTGGTGCTGAAAACATAGGATTGCCTTATATGCTAGGTCGAGTTATACCCCACGATCTATGGTAGTTCTCACAACAATGTGCCATTTTCTGACCTTTGTATTCAAGCTTTGGATTTTCTTTATAATTTTCTCTAATTCTAGATTATTATCCCAAGCTGAGACAGCAACATTATAGATGCAGTAGGAAAGTCAATTTTTGTTGCGTTCCTGGCAACTTTGGGACAAGAGTGTAGTGAAATGGCAGCAGAAGCTGGAAGTAATAAAACCTTGCCCTTTATGCGAAAGTAACGTGGTGACCGGCAACTTTAGAGCCACTAACAAACTCAGAACAGAAAAAGTCCAGTTTTGGATGTGCCTAATGCATTTTTTTCTTCAATGCTGACACTGCAAAACAGCTGACTGTGTGCAGAGTACCAGGGAACAGGAGTCTGAAACAGATGCATGTTGTTGAGAAATGAAGTGGAAAGTTCTGATTTAATTTCATTTTGTGGCTGGAGCATAAAAATGTTACTAATCCCAGGGGTTCACGGTTACAGTGGAGGGCTGTTTACATACACAGATGTTGTGAATCTCAATCCTCAGGCTCTGGGCATTGGAAAGGAGCCTCATTGTTTCCCATCTCCACCAAAGAAAGCCAGGACCATTTATCATTTAACTTTATGTGTAGACACTTGTGTGTGATGGTATATGTATGTAGTAATGCATGTGTGTGATAATATGTATATACAAGTATATCTATTGTATATGCACATATATTATAGATATACATATATATATACATGCATATATATATAAACTATATATAGTTATATAGATATAAAGTGAGTTGCCAATTTCCTATCTTCCACTTTACACAATTACACAGTCAAAATGACCACCTCTTCCTCCAACATCTTTATATTTATAATGAAAACTATGTAAACTTGTCATGCTGAAATTAAAGCTCCCCTCCAGCACTGCTGTTGTAGCACCTCTATTTGGCATTTTTCCAGCTCCTCAGCCTACATTGTAGTGAAACCTCCTATACTTCAACGCTTAATTCTCAACTTCCCAGATTGCTGTATTTTATTACTGTTTGGCTATAAAAGTCAATCATGATTAAAGTGTTACTGGAAAATAAAGATTCAGCTACGTCTTCACACTATTGTCCATGTGTCTCAGTATCCTGGAAGTCTAATTATAAACCTTGGTTCTGGAGTCCCTACATCTCTGAGTCAGAAAGTTGTGGGTTCTAGCCCCATTCCAGAAACTTAAATGTTTCATTTAGGCTTACACTTCAGTGCAGCACTGAGTGAGTGCTGCTATGTTGGAAATGTAATCTTTTAGATGAAATATTTAACCAAAATCCCATCTGCCTTCTCAGGTGGGCTTAAAAGCTCCTAGAGCAGTATTCAAAGAAGAGCAGGGGCTTCCTCTCAGGATCCTGGCCAGTATTTATCCCTCAAACAACGTCAATAAACACATTTAGCATTTTATCAGACTGTCAGTGCTGGGACTTCACTGCGTACAAATTAACTATCACACTTCCCTATACTAGTGATGATAATTCAAAAGTACTTGGTTGGCCTTAAAACATTTTGGGAGATCCTAAGGTTATGAAACGGCTATAAAAATGCAAATTCCCTTTCTTCTCTTGACCTCTCTCTCTGGACTTTATTACTCTTGACTTTTTTTCTCATGGCATCTAGGGGAGAATTTTCTCCTCGTCAGGGGGGGCTAATGGGAGTGGGCGCGGGCGAGCATGCAGCCAATCGCCACCCGCAAACGGCTGTGCCCCGCCACCTTACGCGAGCAGGCCAATTAAGGCCCACCCAGTGTGACACGCACCCAGAAGCGCTGAGCGCTGCCTGTGCGGGTGGGGGGAGGAGGCTGAGTCGGGGCCTGCGCTCTTTCGCGCATGCATGCGAAAGAGTGCAAAAATCTCCCTGAGGCATGGAGCTGCCTTAGTTAGTTTGATTTTGAAAAATTTAAATAAAGAAAAAAAAATGTTTCAAGACATGTTAAATGTCATTCCCTCATGTGACAGTGGGAAGAATTTTCCTCCAGTTGGGGGGGAAGTTCAGGAGTGGGCGTATGCAGATCCGCCTCCAATCGGCATCCCCGGTCGGGGGCGCACCTCCATTTTATGTTGGTGGGACAATTAAGGCCCGCCCAGCATGTTGTCCACCAGGGAGCTGTGCTCCCTGTGCGGGTGGGGGGGAGGATTCCCTAAGCCGGGAGTGCGCTCTTTCGCGCATGTGCGTGAAAAAGCACACTCATCTCCCTGAGGCTAAGTGCTGCCTCAGAGAAATTGGCGCCAAATTCAAAAATGGTACATGTAGAGAAATTAAATTTCCCTGACATGTCCCCTCATGTGACACTGTCACATGAATTGGGACATGTCCATCACTTTTAAGTAAACTTTTATTAAATCTTTAAAAACCTACATGAAACCTCATCCTGCCCATGGATGAGGTTTCATGCTTTTCCTGAAGCCTGCCAGGGCTCACGGCCTGCCCGCCAACCTTAAGGTTGGATGGGCAGGTCCATTAACTAGTCTAATTAGTTTTTAAATGGCCTCAATAGGCTATTGACAGGTTGGCGGGTGCACAGCTGATTTGGCTGTGCCCCGCCGACCTGAAAATTGAAATGACGCGGGGTGACGTTGGGAGTTCTGCCCGACGTCATCCCGTGTCGTTTTACGCGTCGGCGAGCGGGCCCCACACCCCGCTCGCCGACCTCAGTAACCTGCCCTGTGTTACATGAACTGGGACATGTCAATGAATTTTAATAAAAATTTTATTCAATTTATAAACACTTCATGAAACCTCATCCCGCCGTGGATGAGGTTTCATGATAAATCCGAAGGCCGCCTGGGTTCTTCACTTGCCACCAACCTTAAGTTGGACAGGCAGCCCTGTTAATTGATTGAAATGTTTTTTAAATGGCGTAATAGGCCTTTGACAGTTCGGCTGTGCGCCCGCCGAACTGAAGATCGGAATGACACGCGGTGACGTCGGGACGCATGCCCGACGTCACCATGCGTCATTTTAGGCGTCGGCGAGTGGGGCCTGCCCCCTCTCACCAACCAGAAGATTCAGGCCCCTGTGTTTCAATGCCTTGGGAGATCAACTGGCTGTTGCATATGCTTCTTCGCTGTTGCATGAGAGGAATTTATCCAATTATTTTACATTATTTAATGCTTACATTGATATAGTAGAGAAGTCTTAACAAATGGGTAATCATTTATACACTGTTATACCTCGACTTGATTTCAGGGGTCGAGTTAACAACAACCAACTATTGGTCCGGAGCCCTGCATATAGCAATTTTCCAACAACTAGCATGACCACAACTTCAGTTCTCTAGTCGGCTAAGGCAAGGGATTACCCGAGGGCTGTTCCTGCTTCATTGCTGTGACTTGGTCAGAAGTACAACAGTGATCAGGTTTCTGCATACAATCAAATTTCTGACCAAGTGAAGACAGTGGAGCATAAGTGGTTCCAAAGAAATTCCTAGTCCAAGTCTGAGGAATAAAAGCATCTTTGAATTCTACACTTGCCAGCATACCGGGAGAAACACTAGACTTTTAAAAAGACTTGTTCTTCTACTGCAACATTCAAAAATTATATTTCTAATTTTAACCAAAAAAAATTTATAAATTTTGGTTATATATTTTTTTCAGTTTCCAAAATTGTAACTTTGTTTCTTGATATATAAGCAAAAAACTTCAAAAATTACTTGTGGTCACTCTAACATTTCTAGAACCACACAGACCCAGACAGCATTGTTTCAATTCACACTCCTTGTGGCAAGAAATCAAATACTTGAAGTGAGAAGCTGACTGTGGTTGACAACTTGCGTGGACTCAAATCACATGGGAACCCTTCAAAGAATGTTCCAATAGGGCATGTAAGGAAAGATGTTTGTAATATCACTGAGTTGCTTGTTGTATGCTCACCAGTGGCATGTAAGTGAAGCAGCTGACTCTTTGACTAACGTACAGTCAGGTCAGTATGACACTGATGTCATCAGCACCACTCAGTGTACAACTATGCTTTTATTCTTTGGGGGGATTTATCCCAACCCCCTTCTCCTGGGAACTGCCTATCTTGCTACAGTAATATAGAATGTGTCATAGTCACCTTGGTTCCTTGGCCATCATTCATGCACACAAACCTTGTGTTCAATCTTGATACTATTAAAGCTGAAGGCAATGAATAAAAATGGACTGAGTATAAAGCTGGCTCTGAATTAGCTATTGCCTATTCCAGACTACAGCACAAGACTAATTTATACCCCTGTCTGTCTTAATTGGATAAAAGGTATATAATAGGTTTCACTTAACCTTCAGTAAGTACAACTGTCAATGACGATTATACAATAATTATCCAAATCATCATGTTAAGACCAATGAAGCATAAAATCTTTCAGTGCTGCCAAACCAGAAACTGCCTATCCAGGTTTACTGTGAGAGCTCAGTGAACTGAACTACTGTAACGCTACATACAGCCCAAATCTACAGAATTCAATAGCAAATCTGAAATTAATAATTATTTAACCGTGTAAATTATTTCAGTACTTTTTGAGAAATGTAATTATTAAAGGGAAACATTAACTGTGATTAAATTTAGTTAGTAATTTAATTAAATCTGCTAAAATTTGCAGTTGGGAAAAGGAATCTACTGTACAGTTCAAACTGTACGATATCACCAAAACTTGAAGATTTGCAGCTTCTGGTAATACAGTTAAATGCCAATTAGTTCCAAATCAAAAAGATATCCTGAACAGCTGTTATAATATGAGGGATAGTTGACCAATATCTACTGCACACATATTGATTCCCACAGCTGCCTTGACTACACTGCCTCTGACCCTCTGCCGTTAAGAACTCTATTCCATGCTCCCAGTTTCTGCTTGTCTATAGTATCTGCTCTGAAGTTGCAACCTTCCACACCACTGTTTCTGACATGTCTTCTAATTTCTTCAAACAACGACCCCCCACCAGTGGTTGGCAAGGGTCTCACCCTTACTCATCCCTCCCAGAACCATAATAGGGTTCCCCTTTTCCACCCCAGCAGGTTCCACAGTTAACGGATCATCCTTTGCCATTTCCACCACTTCCAGCATGATGCCACTAACAAATACATCTACCCCCATCTTCCCCTTTCAGTACTTTGAAAGGAATACTCTCTTTTCACACATTGGTCCACTCTTCCATCAATCCCAACACTACATCCTATTCCCATGGCACCTTCCCATGCCAGCACAGGAAATGTAACACCTCCTTATTCACATCCTCCCTCTGTTCTGTCTAGGACCCCAAATGCATCTGCTAGGGTGAAACAATGAATTATTTGTACTTTGTTCATTTTAGTATACTCTTTTCACTGCTTGTGATGCTGTCTCTTCTCCACTGGGGAGACAAAATATATATTGGGCGATTAGTTTGCTGAACACCTCGGTTCAATCCACAAGTGTAGCCCAAGATTTTGATGAAGAATTTCCAAGTCAAGATGGTGTGTGGCTTAGTGAAATGGTGGTGGTCGCATTGACCTACTGCTCTTGTCCATCTAGGTGGTAGAGGTCACAGGTTTGGAATGTTGTTGAAGGAGCCTCAGTGAGTTGCTACAGTGAATCTTGTAGATGGTACACACTGCTACTACCGTGCAACAGTGGCAGAGGAAGGAAACGTTTAAGTTGGTGGATGGGATGCCAACTAAGCGGGCTACTTTCCACTGGATGGTGTCAAGATTCCTGAGTGCTGTTGAAGCTGCACTCATGCAGGAAAATGGAGAGTATTCTATTGTATTCCTGACATGTACCATGCAAGTGGTGGACAAGCTTCAGTAGTCGGGATGCCTCTGACCTGCTTTTGTAGCCAGAACATTTAAATGGCTAGTCCAGTTAGGTTTCTGGTTATTGATGACCCATTAGATATTGAAAGTAGGCATTTTAGCGATGGTAATGTGATTGAAATTCAAAGGGAGGTGATCAGACACTCTCTTTTTGAAATTGGTCATTGCCTATCTTATGTATGGCTCAAGTGTTACTTGCCACTTATCAACCCAAGCCTGAGTATTGTCCAGCTCTTGTTGCAAGCAAGAATGGACTGCTTTAGCATCAGAAAAGTTGCAAATAAAGCTGAACAGCAGCGAACATCCCTACTTCAACACAACCCAATGGAGTGTTCTCAGTCTGAAAATGGGTACTTGCATTCACAAGGGCTGTGTGGTGTTTGCTCCAACCAATGCTACCATGAACAAATATAATGGTGAAAGGTAGAATGGTGAGAATGAGGTCAGGTAATGTTTTCCCTCATGTTGATTCTCTCACCACCTGCCACAAGCCCAGTCTGGTAGACATGGCCTTCAAGACTCAGCCATCTCAGTGCTTCTGAGCCACACATGGTGATGGACCTTGAAGTCCTCCACCCTGTTGTGTGATTCATCAGGTGAAGGAAGGCAGTATGTGGGAATCAGCTGGGGGTTTCTCTGCTCATGTTTAACCTGATGTCATGAGATTTCATGGTGTCCATCCTTAATATACTGAGGATGTCCTCCTGAATGTATACTGCTGTGCTGGACCTGTCCTACGTGTGGGACAGGGCATATCCAGGAATGTTTATTGAAAAGTCAGGGATATTGACTTATAGAAATAATTCTGTGTGTATGACAAAGTCAGGCTGTTTTCTTGGCTCGTCTGTGGATCAACTCTCCCAATTTCAGCACATGTCCCTAGATGTTAATGAGGAAAAGTTTGTATGGTTGACTGGGCTAGATGTGTCTGAATTTGATGCCTAGGTTGATGTCAGTTGGTCTGTCAAGTTTAATTCTCTTTATTGTCTTGTGTAGCAATTTTCAGAGGGCAGTTAAGATTCAACCACATTGCCATAGGCCTGCACACCAGAGTAAGAACAGCAAGTTTCCTTCCCTGAAGGGCATGAATGAACCGGTTAGGTTTTTAGGACAATCCAAAGATCCATGGCTTTTTATTGCTAATGCAAACCAGTTTCATTTAACTGAATTCAAATACAAAAACTGCCATGAGATTTGAACTCATGCCTCTGGATAATAAATGTAGTAACATCACCACTCTGCCAGCATAACTGTGGTCATAGACACTGCCACTGGGCTATCTTTTTTTTGCCCCAATACTATCCCCGCCAAGCCCCCCCTGCCCTATCAACATTCCACGCACCATTTAATCAGCTCAGCCTTCCACCCTCTCACATACATTTCTTTTAGCTCTTTCCTTATCTCTCCCCTTTCCCAGCATCAGTACTTGCTTTAAAAAAAATTTAACTCTCTGAATTCTTCCAGTTCGAATAAAAAATTACATTGGGCAGAATTTAATCACCCCACCCTGTAACCCTCCCCGGAGGCGAGTTTGGAGGTAGGGAATTTAATCAGGTGAGAGAATAGTACGTGGGGAGCCTGCCATTAAGTCCAGGACAGGAAGGCTTGTGAATAGCCTTCCCACCCAGATTCCAATTTAGACCCTTAAGTTGGCAGTTAATGCCCACACAAGGCTCCCATCCCAGTACTACTAGTATTCAATCAGTGGCGGGCAGGGGAGTCACCATGTGGGAAGCCCATGTTGACCCCCAGGGGGTCCCTTGCTCAAAGGCTGTAAGTGCTTGGTCAAGAGACCTGGCATCGTGGAGGAGGATGGGGGTAGTGTGGGGTGTGCAGAAAGCCACTTCTCTGCGCTTACCTCCGACCTCCCTCCCCACTTTCCTGTGACCCCCATCCTGCCCTCACTCACCTTTGTCCTGAGATTCCTTGTTGACCTTGTGCCTCTTGTGGGTGTATTACTGGCAGCTGCCACTGTCCCTGGTGATGCTGGCGGCAATGGAGAGCTGCTGGCCTCTGATTGGCTGGCAGCTCTGGGAGGGGGGGGCAGGATTTCCATCCCGGGGCCCTTAATCCTGAGAAAGGCTCAACACTGGCCATTTAAGTGACTGATTGTACTTAATACAGCAGGCCTTTCCCAATGGAAGAGATGCAGGCCTCTTGCCTGTTCTCCAGCCGACAGGCGAGACCCCCATTGCAAACATTAAATTCCACCTGTTAACTCTGTTCCTTGCTCCAGAGATGCTGCCTGACCTGCTGAGTATTTCTAACATTTTCAGCTTTTATTTTATGCAATAATTAGTGGTCTTTATCATTCACTTAAATGACAATATTGAAGTGTATGTTTGGAAATAAGTGGTGTGTGGCTGGAAATCCAGCTCCAAGCTAAGTGTGTAAGTGGTATGTTTGTGATGCAGTTGAGCATTGAACTCTTAAAGTAACGACACACTGTTGCTGTACAGCACTGCTAGCCTTCTGTGTTCACTCCTGGCGAAGGATCTTCCTGTCGGTGAGCGGGGACGGGGCCCACTCGCCAATGCATAAAATGACACGGGATGACGTCAGGTGGAACTCCCGACGTCACCCCGCATCATTTCCATTTTCAGGTCAGCAGGGGCGCAGCTGAATCAGCTGTGTTCCCGGCGACCTGTCAATGGCCTATTGAAGCCATTTAAAAAGTACTAAACATCATTAATGGACCTGCCCGTCCAACCTTAAGGTTGACGGGCAGGCCGGGAGCCCTCGCGGGCTTAAGAAAAAGCATGAAACCTCACCCACGGGCTGGATGAGGTTTCATGAGGGTTTTTAAATATTTAATAAAGGTTTCAGTAAAAGTGATGGACATGTCCCAACTCATGTGACAGCGTCACATGAGTGGGAACATGTCAGGGAAATTTTGATATCGTTTCTTTAACATTTTTAAATTTGGAGCTGATCTCCCTGAGGCAGCACTAAGCCTAAGGGAGATCAGTGTGCTCTTTCGCGTGCATGCACGAAAGAGCGCACTCTCGGTTAAAGGGATCGGCCCCCCCCCGCCTACACGGGGAGCACAAGCACTTCCTGGCGGACATCAAGCTGGTGGGCCTTAATTGGCCCACCCATGTAAAATGGCAGCGCACCCCCAATCGGCGGCACGAATTGGAGGCACGTGCCCGCTCCTGCACTTACCCCCAATGGAGGGAGAATTCTTCCCCTTGTCTCACATTCTCCATGTATGCCAGCATATTAGTGTTAATAGTATCAGTCAGTCAGCCCAGCACTGGGTCAAAACAACTGCAATTTAGAAAGTAGAAGAGTTTGGCTAGACCCCCTGTGAAAGGTCATATGTTAGGGTGCCCAGAGTGGGAGGTATGGAACTTGAGAAAGGATAAACTCAAAGCCCTTGCATGAGCTTTACCTATCCCTGTGTGGATAGATAGTACAACCAGTCTTTTGAGTTTTGCTTATAAACAGAAAATACTAGAAATATTCAGTGGGTCAGGGAGCATCTGTGGAGAGAGGAACAGCATTTAATGTTTCAGATCAGTGAACTCGGATCAGAAATCATTTTTACATTTTGCTTTTCCATGACTATTCTGTTAAAAAAAATTTTTTTTCGGAACATGGTGGACTGATTGGAGAAACAATGTTGACACTCAAAGAATTGTGACATATTTTCAGGGAATTAAAGGATTATTTCAATGTGGTAACCGATTGTTTATTGGTTGCTTTGGATTAGAAGTGTTGTGTCCCAACTGTGCAGTTATGATAGTGTGGATTTTTAAGGTAAATTGTTGAAAGTATATTCTTGCTTTAAAAAACCTTTAAGTTTTAAAAGTCATATGAAGATGGAAGTCACAGCTGACAGCTATCTCCACAGATGATTGCTTAAACATCATTGAACTGTGTTATCTCAGAATCAGTCACCTAGAAAGTCACTAATAGTGCAAAGGTGCCTTGGACAATTCAATCGAATCTTCCAAAGGTGTGAAAAGTCAGGACTCCTTTGACACTAGCAGGAAGGATTTCTTCAACAGACTGCAATTTAATTAACTTCTTTGCTTTGTAGAAAATTTACTCCCCTAAATTCACTTGTCAGTCATTTTTGTGTTTTTGAATGGTATAAAGGAGGCTGTAAGAAGCCATTTTTGGGTGGCAGTGTGCAGAGAACCCAGAAGACCTCAGGAAGTCAGTTCCAACCCACAGCTCTGAGCTGAACTAACTGTGAACATCATGTGAGAGCTGGGCTTCCCTCTGTCACTGGGAGTCACAGAGGAAGTTGTCCAGAAGTCATCACTATTCTGCAGGAAAAGGAATCTAGGCAGTCTACCCCATTTGTCAAACTGATCAATAATGCGGTCATGAATGTGCAAAAGCAAAACACTGCAGATGCTGGAACTCTGAAATAAAAACAACAAGATGCTGGAAATACTCATCAGGTCTGGCAGCATCTGTGGAGAGGAAAACAGAGTTAACGTTTCAGGTCTGTTGTGATGGAAGGTCTTGGGCCTAAAACGTTAAGGTTGTTTTTCTCTCCACGGATGCTGCCAAGCCTGAGTATTTCCAGCATTTTCTGCTTTTATTGTCCTGACTGTAGTTTGGTAGTGAGCTGCCTTTGACTTTTTTTAGCACCAAAGCCAACTATTGCATGGATAGGATACACAATGGCCTTAAGAAAAGAAACAACAAGCAATTTCATCACTTGGATTGAACGTATTGGTATTAGCATGCTCTGCCCGCTACAAGCAGTGGAACTCAAATTAGAGAATCACAGAGTCAGAGAATGGTTATAGCACAGAAGGAGGCCATTCAACCCATTCTATACATCCTGGCTCTCTGAAGGACGAATGCCTTTTCCCCATAGTCCTGTATGCTTTTCCTTTTCAAATAATAATCCAATTGTTTTTGGAAAGCCTCAATTGACCCTGCCTCCAGCACACTCTCAGGGCAGTGCATCCTAGATCCTAACCACTTACTGCGTGAAAACATTTTTCCTGATGTCGTCATTGTCAATTATCTTAAATCTGTGCCCTCTTGTTCCTGGTTCTTCCATCAATGGGAACAGTTTCTCCCTATCTACTCTTAGACCCCATCTAGTTTTGAATGCCTCCATCAAATCTCCTCTCAGCCTTCTCTTCTTTAAGTAAAGCAGTGCCAACTTCTCCAATCTATCCATGTAACTGAAGTTCCTCATCCCTGAAAACCATTCTCGTGAATCTTTTCTGCACTCTCTCTAATGCCTTCACATCCTTCATGAAGTGTGGTGCCCAGAACTGGATCCTCCATGTGAAAGAAAATATTGGAGTAAATGTTGCCTGTCTTTGTTGTAGTTTGAGCTAATCAATGCAAAATTATGTGCAAGAGAAAATGAAACAATATTTTTAATACTGATACCATTAATCACGGTGTATATTGCAAATCAAGCTTTGATGCAGTATACAATCTCTGAAATGTGCTGAAGGAGTACAAAAACCAACAGCGTCACCCTGGTGAGTGATAACCACTGTTGGATTCACTTTTATTCGATTTAGATAGCTGCCTGTGATAAGCACAGATGGTGAAAGTGTTGGGTACAATATTTTAAACCTTACCTTTTCCCTTTATGAAACCTCCTGGAGCAGGCAAGTTATCAAACACTCTGGTACCCCTACTATGCCCCACCCCCTGCTGCCGTTTCAATGGGTGTGACCTGTGTTGTTGGCTGTTAGTCCAAACCCATAACACTGTTGACACTAAATGTTATGGGCAGAATTTTAAAGCTGACGCGTGGGTGGCAGAGCCCACATGCCAGCGCTTAAAATGTTGTGCACTGACGTCACGATATTTAGGTGGGCGGGCGTGCTATGAAGCGTGACGCGTGCCCGCCATTAATTAAAGGCCTTGTTAAGGCCCTTAACTCAGCAATTGAAGCTGATTTTGAGGAGTCCGTGAGATCTTCGCCTTGGCGCACGGGCCCAACGGGCAGGCGGGTAACTAATTTTTTAACAAACCTCATCCACAGGCGGGATATGTGGGCTCAGAGGGGTTGTCAATGTTTTTTCTGAAGTATTTAATGCAGAAAGTGTTTTAAACTTGCCTGTGTGATTGTTAGCAGCTCAGATCGATTTCCAATAGCTTTCTCTGTATTTTGAAGATTCAGCTCAGCAGTCTGCAGACAGTAATCTTTATCGGGCCTGCAGCTTTCTGGAGGCCTCCATTTAACCTGGATATGGGTTCTGACATCTTCACTGGAGGCAGCTCCTCTGAGGAGGAAGGGAGGGATAGAATAAGGAGGAGGCCAGGAGTGGACAATCAGCCTCCAGGAGAGCCACCTTTGGGAGTCCAGGCGCAGGCACAAGGGGCTCAGGGCCAAGAGGTTGTCCAAGGTTGAACGGGCCGCAGAAAACGCCACTATCCTGCTGCCATGATATACAGGTGGCGAAGCAGCTACCTCAATATGACTGAGGTGCAGTGCCGAAGGAGGTTTCATCTGTCAAGGGAGACGGTCAACTATATCTGTCAGATGATTGGCCCTGAGATCCCCCCTAACTGTGTGGGTGGACACCCCATGCCAGCGGCTCTGTAGGTCACAGTTGCCCTCCACTTCTATGCATCTGGCTCCTTCCAGGGCTTGGTGGGTGATCTTTGCGGTGTCTCCCAATCAGCTGTCCACACTTGTGTCAAGCAGGTTACAGACGCTCTGTTCAGACTGGCATTGACCTTCATCCACTTCCGCTGCAACCAGGCACGTCAGGCACAGCGAGCCAGAGGCTTCGCGGCCATTGCTCGCTTCCCCCGTGTCCAGGGTACAATAGACTGTACACATGTGGCCATCAAGGCGCCAGCAGGTGAGCTCGGTGCCTTCGTCAACAGGAAGGGATTCCACTCCGTGAACGTGCAGATAGTGTGTGATCACAGGATGCTGATTCTGCAAGTTTGTGCAAGGTACCCAGGCAGCTCCCATAACACCTACATCCTCAGACACTCCCAGGTGCCGGTGCTCTTCAGTGCTCCGGCTCGGCTGGATGGCTGGCTGGTGGGTGACAAGGGCTATCCCCTCAGAAGGTGGCTCATGCCACCTCTCCGCCATCCAAGAACAGAAGCTGAGGAGCGCTACAATAGGAGCCATGGCACCACAAGGGCTTTGGTGGAGAGAGCCATCAGTCTTCTGAAGATGCGCTCTGTTGCCTGGACCGGCCAGGGGCCGCACTCCAGTACCCCCCAGATCGTGTCTCTGTGATAGTGGTAGCATGCTGCGCTCTGCACAATCTTGCGCTGGAAAGGGGGGATGCAGTTGACGATGAAGACCTTGACGCACTGGATGAGGCTGCACATGATGAATCCAGCAGTGGCTCAGAGGATGAGGAGGCACAGGACAATGATGAGGGGCAGCACGCCAACCTGCTACTACACCAAGGAGGCAGGGATACCCGGGACAATTTAATCCAATGAACCTTCAGCTAGCTCCACACACATGGATCAGCAGGACCAGCATTGCCTGGCACTTCCACACGTGGCATTTAGGTGCTACATCTTCCACCTTATCAGCTGTAACTAAGGGCTGAGTACACAATGTCCACTCAAACACTCATGAGATGCCTGTGAAACATACAAATGCAGCACAAAGGAAACACACTCAGCCATGGTCAGAAAAGTGGACTTTATTCCCACCAAAATAAACCACAAATGTCGCTCAGACGTACATAATGATATATTCCCTAACCTAGGGCCAACACAAAATCACCAGTGACAAACCCATGGAGTGCCTAACGTGCCTTATGCTTACGTTTGCGGGTGCTACATCTAGGTGCCGCCCCATTGCTCGGAGTGGCTTGTGAGACAGCCTGCTGACTCTGCTGTCCTGTTGGTCTCGATGACCTTGGCGGCCGTCCTCTGGCCTGTGGAGCCTGTGATGGCCCCGCCTGGGAGGGAGTGGCCAGTTCCAGAACTGGTACCTCCCCAGTTGTCACAGCCTCAACGGATGTAACGTTCACTGGCAGAGGGGCGGAGGAGCTGCTGCCCTCATCCGGAGTGCCCTGAGAGGAGCTCGCAGTGACGACAGGCAGCTGCTGCGCTAACGTGAGGTCACATTGGACCTCCCTGCTCACCGCAGATGCATGGGCACCGAGCGGCGACACTTGGTGTCCAGAACCTCTTCCACATTGCGAATGACCACCTGTGGCCATTACCACTGTGAGGGCTTGCAGGCCAGAGCATAACCCAATCAAGAGATTCTCAATCCAATTGAAGCCCCTCTCCATGAGAGTCGCCAATCTCTCAATGGAGGAAGCCTGAAGCTCTGTCCTGAGGTTCATGCCTTCACTGACACTCTGCCTGGACTCCTCCACCAAAGAGACCGACTGAAGCACACCCTCATGCAACCCTGCCAGATGCTCCCGCGCACCATGCCGCTTGTCCTGCAGCTGCTGCATGGCTGACACCTCCAGAGGCACATTATCACTGCCGGACTCAGCATGTGCCTGGTCCCCTGCAGTCCTCCGGCTGCTGGCGCCATCAGCACTCTCTGTCCATGCCATCTCCTCCAGCGATTGTGAAGTGCCCTCTGCACTGTGCCCCAGAACACTAGCCGATGTCATAATCCCCACCAAAGTGTTTGTCGCTGCGCTGTTGTCTGGCTCGCTGAAAGGATGTGATGCAAGTTGCAAGTCTTGGCTCTCAGGTGTGGAGGGGGGGCTCCGGACGTGTTGGTGGCGGCCATGCGGTGGTGATGCTGAAATTAACAACAAGGACAGTGCATCAGTTAGCGTTCAGTCACCTTTCATCACTTTCCCCCCCAGCCTCATAAGTCGTTCACCTTTCAAGAACCTAAGGAGACGAACATTGGTGGGGTGGAAAATAGTCAAGAGGAGGCCCAAACATTACACGCGCATACAGACAGGCTGGTCAGATGGCCTAAGGAATGCCACATGGAATGTTATGTGGATAAATGTTCGGTTAAGCACTTGGACAAGACAAGCAAGGTATGGGAATACATGAGTAATGGTAGGACCGTGGGAAGTCACGACGATTACAGGGACCTTGCTGGGCAGACCCCTTAAGGTAGCAGAACAGGAGCATAAAGTGTTTAACAAGGTCGAAGCTAGACTTGCCTTCATTAGAAGAGGAATAGAACATAGTAAAAGGGAGGTCATGTTGCAAGTGCAGAAAACGCTGTTGAGGCCACATCTACACTTCTGGGTCCAGTTGTGACCTGCGCTTCATGGGAGGGATGGCATTGGAGTGGGGAGAGTGCAGAGGTACCTGACCTGGATGCATGCTGGCCTGGAGAGTTGGAGTGATGAGGAAACATTGCACACACTTGCGACATTTGCCATGAAGCACAGGAGATTGAAAGGTCACTTTATTGACCTTCATACCGTTATGAAGGCATAGAACGGGTGGACAGAAGGCAACATTTCCCCTTGGCGCAGGGATGACTAACGTGGTGACATTTATTTAAGTTGAGTATCATGAGGTTGACAGGTGTGGTGCTGAGGCCCTTTTGGACAGAGTAATGTGGGACGCACTGGCTGAAAGGGTGGTGGAGGTACAAACCCTCCTAAGATGCTATAAGTCTTTGGATGTGCAGCAGCGATGCCATGGCATGTTAGGCCATGGGGATAGTGGTCACAAATGGGATAAGGCGACTTTGGAAGGTGCTAGAGATGTGCATCCTCAAGGGGCCAAGGGATCTTTGTGTATGACCCACACATCTGACTGCATCAGTCTGTGAATGAGCAGTGTTGCTGCATTCACGATTGCAGCAACCATCAGTGCTTTGGATGGTGGGGAGACAGAGTGGATGGGACTGTGGCCCTCAAATACCTGGCCGCTGTACCCCAGCCTCACCGACACCTGCCGACCTGGCCGCCTGCCTCCTCCCCAGCTCCATGGCCTGCTCCTCATAAGTGGTGCGGCGCTGCAGCACGGCGTGCCCACCACCAGTCCGCTGCCGCTCCCTCATATTTCTCTCAGTTTTTGCCTGCAGAACAGAGAAGAGCATTTATTGGGGTTGGTCGCTCATGTACTCTGCACGCGCACACCGCACCCCAACCACAGTGGCCCATCTGAGGCCTCCAGCGGCTCCTGTCCACACTACTGGTGATCAGTCCCCAGAAGATAGTACAGCGGGTCCCAACCCCCTCCCCCAATGGCCACCTTGGACACATTCGGCGTCCATCACTTTGAATAATACACGGGTCTTAGTGCCCATGGCAAGGAGGCGCAACTAGGTGCGGCGCCAAGGCCAGCCAGGTGGTTCTTGGCCACGACACCTTGAGGCTCCCCTTCCACCATCTCATCACCATCAATAAGACATGTGTTGGAGTTCTGAGTATGTGTCTAGCTGCCTCCCCTGCAGGTTGCCCCCAGACTACTCAAATGTGACAAACACCAACATATGCTGCGGGGAAAACCCATCTTCTCCTCAACCACTAAGGCTGATGTAAGCATGGTCACTATCTGTTTGCCCACCCAGCATGCGCCAAATGCCCAATGCAGTAACGACACTAACATGTGGTGGGGGGTAGCGGTGGGCCTCAAAGACTAAGGCTACCTGCTGGGTCCAATGGTCAAGGCTGACATGGTACTCACCCTTCCACAGCGCAGCAAATCATTGAAGCGCTTGTGGCACTGCGTCCCGGTGAACCGCACAGCATCATGGGAGCTTACAGCCACCGCCACCTCCTGCCACGCCTGCCTGGTGACATGGGGGGCCCTCCTCCTCCCATCATCCAGAAACGAGACATCCCGATGGTTGGCCATCTCTTTGAGGAGGACAGCAAGGCAGGGACCGGAGAACCGAGGGGCACAGTGGCCCCCTGCTGGACTACCCAGCAGCCTGCCCCCTTCCTCCTCCTCTGCCCTCACCTCTTGTGCTGCCCGATGACTGGCCATGGTGAACAGCCTAAAGGAGGCTGCCTGGCTGCTTTTTATACAGACTGCCGGTTCTCCATTGGAACTGGCGGTCTGAACACGCCCGCCGCCGATTTAATTTTCCCGATGAACACAGGAGTCGGGACCCCACTGGGTGGGCCTTAATTGGCCTGCCTGCGCAAAATGGCAGCGCGGCCCGTTTCAGCGGCGGGGATCAGCTGCCCGCCCGCCACCGAGTCGGTCGGGCCCACCCACCTGTCAAGCGCAAAATTCAGCCTTATCTGTTGTATTTAAATGAGAGGCCTTGCAGCCTCATTTTCTGCTGTTCAGCGAATGGGACTTTGCAAGGTCATGGAACATCCTTTCCTTTCCAAATTTCGCCTTGTGCATCAGCTGACTGTTCAACTTGCACTTTCTAGCAGATATCACGCAATAGCAGAGAAGACCTTTGTTTACATTTCCCCTTTGATGAAGGCTCAAGGCCAAAATGCTAATCCCAAAATGTGTTCAGCTATGAGCTGATTCAGTGTGAATTTTGAGCACATTTTCTGTTTCTATTTCAGAATTTGAAGATTTTTCTTTTTATCCCTCAAATAGCGAGGCTTAATACTAACACCCTGAACAGCAGCAGACAAGCAGAGTAACTGGTTGAATCAACCCTTTGTTTATTTAACACTTTGAATGTATGGGGACATTTCTGTGAGATGTAGCAGTGACTTTGAATTAATCGCCATCTGGTGGTCAATATTCCACCAGCAACAACAGACCAGCGAATCTGTTTGTGTTGCTATTGTTTTAGGGAGGAACCAATGGCCAAGGGTCCTGGACAATTCACTGCTCTTCTTTCAAAAAGTGTCATGGGACCTTTGAACACACAACTGTGCCATGGGAATAGTCTCACAGGTTTAACATCTGACCCAAAGGACAGAAGGTCAAAGTCAAGCAAACTATGAAAAAATGGGAGGGGGGAAAGAGAAATGGTAAAAAAAAGCTATAGGCAGGATTTTCCCCTTACTGGTTGAGAGTGAGAGTGGCCGCGAAATAGTCTGCCACCCATGATTGGGCCCTGACCGAGATTTCATGCTGGCTGGCCAATTAACAGCCAGCCAGTGTGAAAGGCGCGCTGAGAGTCTCAGCACTGCCAGGGTGGGGGCGGGAGGAGCACGTGCGCTGAAGTTTGCGCATGCACGGAGGTGCACTCACTGAAAGCTCCCTGAAGGCACAGAGCTGCCTCAGGGAGCTGAAGATTTTTTAAATGAAAAATGAAGAATCTACAATTAATATAAACATGTCCCCACATGCAACTCATTCACATGAAGAGGGACATGTTAAAAATGAATTTTTAAAAATTTCATTGTATTTTTATTCATTGTTGGAAACCTCATCCCGCTCGTGGATTGGGTTTCGCAAAAAATGCAAAGGCTGCCTGGCCAGTTCACTTACCTGCCAACATAAGGTTGGATGGGCAACAAAAAATAGGAGTGAATTAATACTTTAATGGCCTTAATAGGCCTTTAAATTATCAGTGGGCATGCTGCCGACTCTTGCATGCGCCCACTAATTGAAATATCACACGAGTGCACAATGACATCGGGACGCTTGCCCGACATCATCACGCACTATTTCATGCTTGGGCATGTTGGGTACTTGCCCGCATGCTGAGCTGAAAATCCTGGCCTACAAAATGACCAGTCAGTTGAAAAGAACTTTTGCCTATAAAAAAATTCCACATGCGGATGCTAAACTACATCTGTGACAAGATTGCTGACCAATTGGATAAATGGGGTGGGGAGATTAAGGAGAGTGATGGTAATCAGTCCCAACACTCTGACTTGGGATGCTGAAACTCAGTTCCATTCCCAATGATATTCTTACTCAACTTTGGGGCTTAGTCATTGAAAAGAGCTGCAATGCAAAAACCACAATTCTTGCATGACTTTACTCCTAACCACACAACAACTTGGAGAAATTTTCTTGACATACTAACAAATTGTGATGTGGTTTTAAATGTCAATTCCAAACTCAATATTCTGCAAAAGAAATCTACAAAGCTAATTTTGAAACACAAAGTGACCTGCTCACATTCACATTGAGGCAATGATCTTTGACGCTGGAGGGTTTTTGCTTTGCTTTGACTTCCACTTTGTGCTCCAGTTGTGTGCCATAGTTGACATTCACACTCCACTTCTGCTGCTGTTATGAGGGCGTTAGTAAAAGGAAAAGCAAACAGAAAATTCTAAAATTAAAAACAGAAAAAAATGTTAAAAATGCACAGACCATGCCTGAAGATAAATCAACATTTTGGGTGTGACCTTGCATGAGAACCCCTCAAAATGTTAATTCATCTTTCCTCTCAATGTACTGATCAACAAACCTGTACATTTCCTGTTTTTATTAACAGTTGAACCATTGATTTCACACTTCTCTAATACAAGGATTCCTTTTAGCAAATATGGCAATTTCCATTTGCAACTGCCAATCCCTCATGTCATAAAGTGAACAGTCGTTCTAGTTTTTAAAGGACCAATTGAATTTTATTCCGACAAATATGAGGGTGAATTGACTTTAAATTTTCAGTCTTCACATTTTTAATGCTTTCCTTTTGTCAAAAAGCAAACATATGTAATTGTATGTCCATCCTATCTTGAAAGCTAAAAATCAAACTGCGATTGCTTCTCCATTTTTCAGGTATACACTGGCAGCTCTCTGCTGGCCTACTCCTGCTGCTAATTTGTAAGTTTGTATGTTCATATGCTGTTCTTTCCCACGAAGATTACGAGTGTCACCAACCATTTTAATTCACATTATTTCGATAACAGTGTAATCTAAATACATGACCTGCTCAATTACTTTTTAAACTATATTGCCATCCCCAAAAGATAAGGCAGAAGCATTTGCTACAATCTTCAGCCAGAAGTGTCAAGTCGATGATCCGTCTCGGCTTCCTCTGGAGGTCCCCAGCATCGCAAATGTCTTCAGTCAATTCGATTCACTCCGCGTGTCATCAAGAAACAGCTGAAGACACTGGATAATGTAAAGGCGATGGGGCCTGACAATATTCCTGCAATAGTACTGAAGATTTGTGCTCGAGAGTATGCCATGCCCCTAGCCAAACTGTTCCAGTACAGGCTACAACACTGGCATCTACCCAGCTATGTGTAAAATTGCCCAGGCATGTCCTGTACACAAAAAGCAGGACAAACCCAACCCGGCCAATTACTGCCCCATCAGTCTACTCTCGATCATCAGTAAATTAATGGAAGCGATCATCAACAGTGTATCAAGCAGCACTTGCTTAACAAAAACCTGCTCACTGATGCCCAGTTAGGGTTCCGCCAGGGCCACTCAGCTCCTGACCTCATTACAGCCTTGGTTCAAACATGGGCAAAAGAGTTGAACTCCCGTGGTGAGGTGAGAGTGACTGTGCTTTACATCAAGGCCACATTTGACCGAGTGTGGCAACATGGAACCTGAGCAAAACTGGAGTCAATGGGAATCAGGGGGAAAACTCTCCACTGATTGGAGTCATACCTAGCACAAAGGAAGATGGTTGTGATTGTTGGAGATCAGTCAGCTCAGCTCCAGGACATCACTGCAGGAGTGCCCCAGGGTGGTGCCCTCGGCCCAACCATCTTCAGCTGCTTCATCAATGACCTTCCTTCCATCATGAGGTCAGAATTGGGGAGGTTCACTGATGATTGCATAGTGTTCTGCACCATTTGTGACTCTTCAGATACTGAAGCAGTCCATGTCCAAATGCAGCAAGACCTGGACAACATCCAGGCTTGGGCTGGCAAGTGGCAAGTAACATTCATGCCACACAAGTGCCAGGCAATGATCATCTCCAACAAGAGAGAATCTAACCATAGCCCCTTGGCGTTCAATGGCATTACCACCATCACTGAATCCCCCACTTTCAAAATCCTGGGGGTTACCATTCACCAGAAACTGAACTGGACTAGCCATATAAATACTGTGGCTACAATAGCAGGTCAGAAGCTAGGAATCCTGCAATGGGTAACTCACCACTGACTCCCCAAAGCCTGTCCACCATCTACAAGGCACAGGTCAGGAGTGTGATGGAATACACCCCACTTGCCTGGATGAGTGCAGCTCCCCCAACACTCAAGAAGCTCGACACCCTGGTGTCAATCAAGCAGCCAGCTTGATTTGCACCACATCCACAAACATTCACTCCCTCCACCTTTGTTGCAGAGTAGCAGCAGTGTGTACCATCCACAAGATGCGCTGCAGGAATCCATCAAGATTCCTTAGACAGCATGTTTCAAACCCATGACCACTACCATCTAGAAGGACAAGGGCAGCAGAAAGATGGAAACACCACCACCTGGAAGCTCCTCTCCAAGTCACTCACCATCCTGACTTGAAAATATATCGCCGTTCCTTCACTGTCGCTGGGTCAAAATCCTGGAACTCCCTCCCTAACAGCTCTGTGGGTGTACTTACACCACATGGACTGCAGCAGTTCTAGAAGGCAGCTCACCACCACCTTCTCAAGGGCAACTAGGGATGGGCAATAAATGCTGGCCCAGCCAACGAAGACCACATCCCGTGATTGAATTTTAAAAATCTATTTGGGGCAGGGTTTTCTGGTCCCGCCCACTACAGGGATCACCACAAGTGGGACAGAAAATTTGACGGCGCGGCAAAAGTCCGTTGACTTCAGGTGGGAATTTTTTTTTTTACATGCTCAGGGTTTAGTAATCACCATCAGTGCATCAGTTTGATAATAAGATCTGTTAAGCTTTGACCTTTGATTTGGGCCATACCAAACTGGGCAACACTCAATAAACCGAATACCAACAGTGCTGTTGGAAAATTGATTTATTGTAGAACAGAGATGAGTTAGGTAATTCTCTGTCACATTCAGCATCCAACATTTTCTAGTATGACAGTTCTCCAAACCAAACCACCAATAGTAGCCTGCTTGCTGTGTGAAATGTGAAGCTTTGCAAGGGTGTTAATTTACCTAGCACAAGTACTGCTGGCTGTCTCCAACCATCTCATTCACAACTGCAATCAAGCGACCTGTTTTATCCCTGTCTGGCACTTGTGCCGTGTAATAGTGGATGAAGCTCAAGTAACAGTAAGAATAAATTGTTTGTAATAATATCATGGCCAGAATTTTCCCATCGGCGATTTGGGGGCGGGGCCCACTCGCTGACGGGAAAATGGCGCGGGATGACGTCGGGAGGAACCCCCAACGTCATCCCGGTCCCTTTAAATTTTCAGGAAGGCGGGCGGACAGCGAAATCAGCTGTCCACCCGCCATCCTGTCAATGGCCAATTGAAGCTTAAGGCTGGCGGGCAGGCCAGGAGCCCCAGCGGACTTCTGATAATACATGAAACCTCATCCCGCCTCCTTTTTAAAGACTTTAATAAATGTAATGTGATATTTATTAATATGTCCCATCTCGTGTGACATTGTCACATGAAGGGGATATGTTTATAATATTTTTATTTTTCTATTTTTTAAGTTTTGTGCACTGTCCCTAATCTCCCTGAGACAGCACTTAGTCTCAGGGAGCAGTGCGCTTTTTCGCCCGCATGCGCAAAAGAGCGCACTTTGACAGCTGGGGATTCCCTCCACTCCCCACACAGGAAGTGCATAGCACCTCCTGTCAGGAAGGCCGCTGGGCGGGCCTTAATTGGCCCGCCCACTCAAAATGGCGCGGGTCCCGTTTCGGCTGCAGGGGTCGGCTGCCCGCCCGCCGCCGACCCGGTGGGGCCCGCTCGCCCACCAAGGGCAAAATTCTGCCCCATTTAATTATATAGCACCTTTTAACATGAAGACAGATGGCGCATCTCAAAGAGATTCATGAGGGAACAGGTGCCAAGCCATGAAGGGAGAGGTTAGGACAGTAACTGAACTGTTGGTTGAAAAGGTGGATTTTTGAAACAATTTTAATGATTAGAGAAAGAAGAAGTGTTTTAGTCAGGAATTCCAGAGAACTGGGTTGACGTGGTTGAAGGTTCTATCATCGGTGGTGGAAGGGAAAGATGGACAATGCCTCCATGACCACACTCATTAAAAGGGAGGAGACAGTGATTGCAGGAGGTCCTCATAACACTTTGCTCCATATGTTCATAATCGGAACATATACTAAGGAGCATCTGAAGACAGACTTCTGGCTCCAGGTCAAATCATGGGCACGTATTTGGTCATTATCTTCCTCCTCCCATAACTAAGTGAAGAAATTGGAGCTCATGTCAATGGAAGCAGCTTGAAGCCTTATTGTATTTTATATCAAATACAATAACTTAAATATATGTTTAGATGTTTTGGAAACAATCCAATGCACGTCAGTTGATGTAGCGGCATTCCAGGTTAGATTAATGTATCACAGAATCTTAATGATGCTCCATGGCAGAATACAAGTGAGATTTATCCTTCCTTCTCCTATTACCTTATATCTGTTTGTGCTTTTATAGAACAAATATGGAAAGCTTTCCCCCTCATGCTGAGTGCAGATGTAATGATTAAAAAGTGGCACACAGCAACACTGAAGAAGCTTGACACCACCCAGGACAAAGCAGCCCACTTGATCGGCACCACATCCACAAACATTTGCTCCGTCCACCGCCGAAGCACGATGGCAGCGGTGTGTGCCGTCCACAAGATATGCTGCAGCAACTCACCAAGGCTCCTTAGACAGCACCTTGCAAACACACGGCCATTACCACCTAGAAGGGCAAGGGCAGCAAATGGGAACACCACCAACATCCTGACTTGGAAATATACCGTTTCTTCACTGTTGCTGGGTCAAAATCCTGTAACACCCTCCCTAACAGCACTGTGGGTGCACCTACACCATATGGATTGCAGCGGTTCAAGAGGGCAGCTCACCACCACTTTCTTAAGGGCAGTTAGGGATGAACAAAAATTGCCGGCCTAGCCAGCGATGCCCACATCCCATGAAAGAATAAAAAAAACTTTGAGCAAGTATGTGCTTTTTCTTTAAGTTTGATACTATTTTTAACTTTTTTAGATAGTCACGGATGGCCTATCCACCCATTGGAATTTTTAATTTGTGTTGAAATGTATCTAACCTGAGTATTCTGAAATATGTCTTTAAATCTCTGCCACTGCTTCTCTGTTGGCCTATCTCTTAACCTAATTTGCCAGTTCACTTTAGCTAGCCCTCATAGTTGCCCTTATTTAAATTTAAAATACTGGTCTTGGACCCACTCTTCCCTTACTCAACCTTAATGTAAAATTCAAACCTATTATGATCACTGCTACCGACGGGCGCCTTCACTACGAAGTCGTTAATTCATCCTTTCTCATTGCACACACTAGTATAGCCTGCTTTCTGGTTGGCTCCAGAACATGCTGTTCTAAGAAACTATCCCAAAAACATTCTATGAACTCTTCATGTAGGTTACCTTTGTCCATCTGATTTTTCCAGTCTATATGTAGATTAAAATCCCCCAAGATTATCAGCGTATCTTTCTGACAAGCTCTCATTATTTCTTCCTTTATACTCCATCCTACTCCACTCCTACTGTGTGGGTACTCTTAGGAGGCCTGTACACCATTCCCACAAGTGACTTCTTGCCTTTATCATTTCTCATCTCTACCCAAATTGCTTCTACTAGTTTCCTGAACTTAGGTCATCCCTCTCTATTGTGCTAATGCTATCATTAATTAACGGAACCATCCCTCCACCTTCTTCCGGTTTCCTGCCCTTCCTAATGACATGTACCCTTCAATATTCAGGTCCCAATCTATGTCATCCTGCAGCCATGTCTCTGTAATGGGGCTATCAGATCATACTTATTTATTTCTATTTGCACTCTCAGTTCATCAGTTTTGTTTCAAATTCTATGTTCATTCAGACACAGAGCCTTTAGTTTTGTCCATTATTATTTTTGTAGCCTCCAGCTTATCTGCTGCTTTACTCTTAGATTTATACTGTATCCCTTCCTGTCATGATTGGCTGATCATTTCCCATATTATTATCTTTCTCTCTTGCCTTGTCTCTACTCTTTGATTTACCACCTGTTCCCAAATTTGATCCTTGGCCCCCACTATTTAGTTTAAAACCTTCTCTACTTCCCTAATCATGCAGCTTGCCAGAACACTGGTCCTAGCACAGTGTACACCATCCCAAAGGTACAGCCACCATTTCCCCCAGTACTGGTGCCAGTGCCCCACAAACCAGAGCCCACTTCTTCCACACCAGTCTTTGAGTCACGCATTCATCTCTCTAATCTAATTTGCCCTATGTCAATTAGCATGTGGCTCAGGTAACAATTCAGAGAGTATTACCTTTGAGGTTCTGCTTCTTAGTTTATTTCCTAACTCCTCATAGTGACTATCCAGAACCTCTTTCCTTGTCCTGCCTAAGCCATTGGTACCTACATGGACCATGATGACTGGATCATCCCCATCCCACTGCAAGTTCCTCTCCAGCCTTGAGCAGATGCCCCAAACCTTCGTACTGGGCAGGCAACACAGCCTTCTGGACTCTCACTCTTTGCTGCAGAGAACAGTGTCAATCCCCTTCATTATACTGTTCCCTACGACCACTAAATTCCTTTTTGCTCTTCACACTTGAATGGCTTCTGTACCACAGTGCGATGGCCAGTCAGCTCAACCACCCTGCAGCCCCCCAATCTCATCCAAACAAGCTGAAAGAACCTCAGACCTGTCAGACAATTGCAAAGACTCAGGCTCCTGCATTCCTGCCCTCTGGGTCCCCTTATCTGCCTCACTCGCAGTCACACCCTCCTGTCCCTGACCACTGACCAAATTAGAAGACCCTACCCTAAAGGGTGTGACCGCCTCCTGGTACAAAGTGTCCAGGTAACTTTTCCCCTCCCTGATGCATCACAGTGTCTGCAGCTCGGCCTCAAGCTCAATGACTCTGAGCAGTAGCTCCTTGGGCCACAAACACTTACCCTGTTTTTGCCCTGGATCACACTGGCACCCAGAAGCTCCCATATGCTGCAGGCATGATACATCATCTGTTCTGTCATCCTTAATGTGTTTTAATTAACTTCTTAATTATCTTATTCAATGATTATTTTACTCTTTTTAATGTATTTAGTTAATCTTACCATTAGTTCTTATACTACTTTAAATCTTAGGAATAGAATGGACCTTAACCACTTGCCAGATACTCACCAAACAGCTAGCTTTTTTCCCTATAGTAGAGCAAGGACCAATCCCGACAGGGTGAAAAAGTTAGAAAAGCAAAAGGACACCTCCTTCCCTTCTTCAACTAACTCCCTCACTCACCCACTCCCAGCATTCTCATTCAAAGTCGCACTTCATGCAGATCCTGTATTTACATGCACAAAATTAAAGAGTTAGCTTTGCCCTAGGTACAGAAAAACCAGTTTAAGCTCGTTTCTTTAATTAACTAACTTTAACTGCTCTCCAGCTTTTACATCGCTGCTTAAGCCTGGATGAAATTTAGAATTCAAACAGTAAATTTCAGTTAGATGTTAAATGTTAAATACAAACAAAAGTAGATTTTAAAAAAGAGATTAAGAACCCCTCAAGCACCCAACTCCCAGCACTCTTGTTTAAATTTGCAATCCAGGCTAACTTGCTTTCTGGCATGATTATTAAAAAGAACTATCAAAAGATTATCAAAAAAAAAACACCATCTGCAAGTTCCCCGCCAAATCACATACCACCTTGACTTTGAAATATATTGTCATGCTTTCCATTGCTGGGTTAAAATCCTGCAACTCATTCCCTAATAGCATTCTGAGTCAACAGTTCAGAAGGCAGCTCACCACTGCCTTCTCAAGAACAATTAGGAAATGTTACAAAACTATCATATTTTTCACAATATTATTGTGGGGTGTGGTAAAGTGGGGTTATGTTTGTGTGTGTGTAGATGGTTCTGTCTGTGTGGCTGATTTAATTAAATTAGAGATGGATAGTTGCAAGGTTGAAATTATCATAAGAGTTCGGTGTAAAAGGGCATGTGAAATGCTAATGAGTGAACTAGGGCAGAGTCTCAGCAGTTAGGTTGTGAATGAAGTTTGCATTTTAAGATAAGTGGGGAGGTGTTTGGTTTTCAAAGAGGCATGGTAGGATGTTTACAACTAACAAGATAAATAAGGCAGGTTATTACGTTAATTTTTCCAAAAAGTGCTGTCCATAATGACAACATAAAATATTTTTATATTATGGAAAAACTAAATTCTAAAGACACATGGGAACAATGGGATTTACAAACCAAAGAAGGGAAAATATATTTAAAGAAGGAAGGAGGACTGTGTAGGTTTGGCTGTGCAATACCTGAAAGGTACACTGTGTGAAACAGACTTGTGGAAAAGCCTCTAGCCACTCTGCAGAAGTCTGCTGTTCCAGTAACCAAAGTTGTGTTGAAAGCCGTTGGAATTCCACTGTTGAGTGGGGGCTTGTGGTAACCTTGCTGAATTGTCGCTATAAATTTAAAATATATTTTGGGCTGCTGCCTTAAAGAGTAGTTGGGAGTCTGGTTAACTAGGAATTTTGGGAATTGTAATATTAAGTAACAGTGTAATTGTAATCTTGTGTATGTGTTTTATCCTTTTCTTTTGTCAATAAATATTTTATTTTTATTGTAAAATCTCTAAAGGTGTTAGTGGACTCATTGCTTCTAAATTCAGTGAATTCAGTGCTCCAGAACTTCTCATAATAAATACAAATTGCAAAACTGTTGTGACAGCATAACCAAGCTTCCCTTGTGGATTTGGTCAGCCTGAATCATAACAGAATGGGCAATAAATGCTGACCTCTTCAGTGGCATTCACATCCCATGAACAAATGAAAAAGGAACCCAGCTATTTACACAGTGCACCTGAGAGGGCAGACAGGGCGTCAGTTTAACATTTTACCTTGAAGATGGCACCTCTAACAGTACACCCTCAATATTGTACTGAAATGTTAGCTTCGAGTTTTGTGCTCAAATCTCTGGAGTATGATTTGAAGCCACTATTTTCTGACTCTGAGGCCAGAGCCCTACCACTGACCCCGCCAAGCCAAAACTATCTCAACTGATCAGTTAGCTCTACGGTGCTGATTAAACAATCTTATTGTAGCACTGTTCTCAGTAGAAATGGTGGGTTTGCAGCCTTCAAAAATTGTACACAGGGACTCCAGCTCTTGAGAGATACAGGGGTCACAATCACTTTTGCTTGCCAGTGATAAGAAAGGAGAGGAGCATTTGCTTGGTAGATGGGCTAAGGGGTGAGTTCATACAGGTCACCTGAAATGTTTTAAGCTGTGGCTCAGTTGGAAGCAGTCAATGTCACTAAATCACAAGGTTCTGGGTTCAAGTTACATTCCGGGACTTGAGCACAATAATCAATACTGACTCCATTGTGCAGTGCAGAGGGTGCATACTGCACTGTTGGGGGTGCCACTTTTTGAATAAGATGTTAAAGTGAGGCCCCATCTGCCTGCTCGGAAGGATGTGAAAGAACCCATGACATAATTTCAAAGAAAAGAAGGGGAGATATCCTGGCCAATAGTTATCCTCAAACAACATCACAAAAACAAATTATGTGGTCATTATCACATTGTTTGTGGGAGTTTGCTGCGCGCTATCTGAGTGCCAGATTTCCTCCATTACAACAATGGCTACAATTCAAAAAAGTACTTCATTGCCTGTAAGGAGCTTTGTGATGTCCAGTAGTCATGAAATGAAGTCTTTTTTTAATTAGTGCTTGAATCTTGTGCAAGCAAAGAGTTACTTAAGAGTGCGCTCTTATTTGAATTGTACCAGTAACTCTGGTGTCCCTCAAGGATTTATCTTCGACCCCCTTCTATTTCTCATCTGCCCTCAGTAACATAATCTGGAAACGCAATGTCACATGTACACTGATGACACCCAGCTCTACTTCACCAACATCTCCACGGTCTCTGAATTATCATATTGCTCATCCTACTTCCAGTGTTGGGTGATCAGAAATTTCCTCCAATTAAATGTTGGGAAGACTGAAGCAATTGTCTTCAGACCTCACTACAACCTCTATTTCCTAGCTATTAGTTCTATCCCTCTCAATGGCAAATGTCTGAGGCTGAACAAGACTGTTTGTAACCTTGGTGTTATATTTGATCCCAAAATGAGGAAAAATGGTAAGTTAGATCCAAAATTGGCTCACAGGCAGGAATTAACAAAGGCGAATGGTCAATGGGTGTTTTTCTGACTGGAAGGCATGAGCTGGGACATGTCTATGAATTTTATTAAAAATTTTGATTAAAGTTTAAAAATCTCCATGAAACCTCATCCCGCCCGTGGATAAGGTTCCATGATAAATGCAAAGGCCACCTGGGCTCTTTGCCTGCTCGCCAACCTTAAGGTTGGACGGGCAGCTCTGTTAATCGTTTTAATTGACATTTAAATGGCCTTAATAGGCCTTTGACAGTTCAGCGGGCATGCAGCCGACTCCGGTGTGCACCGACCGAACTGAAGATCTGAATGTCGCACGGTGACATCGGGACACATGCCCGACGTCACCGCGTGTCATTTTAAGCGTCAGTGAGCAGGGCCCGCCCCCGCACACTGACCAGAAGATTCAAGCCCTTGTCCTTTTTTAATAGTTCAGTCACTGGAGGAACCACATTGCTAAACTTTGGTACAAATTTCTGGTAAAACCCACTCATGCCCAGAAATCTCAAAACTTCTCGTTTAATTGTAGGCATGGAAAATCCACGATAGCCTTGACATTCACATCTCTTGGATGTGAAGTTTCCCCTCATTATCCAATTTGATTAGAAGAAATTCAATTTCAGAATTCTTCATTTCTACCTTTTTCTCTTTATCTACCACCACTAACACTTCCTTTTGGTCCTCTTCCCTGTCAAAATACTTTTTAAGCATATTTACATGATATACCCTCTGCTTCTTTCTTCTGTCTGGAGTATTTATTAAATAATTTACTTCACTCAGTTTCTTTACAATCCTGTAAGACCCATTAAACCTTGTCTTTAATGAGTCACCCAGTATTGGTAATAAAACTAGCACTTTTCCCCACAGCAACAAAACTATGAGCTCTAGCTTTCCTGTCTTCCTTCCCTTTCATCACTTGTGATATCTTTAAATTTTCCCTAGCTAACTCAAAAGCCCTGTCCAATCTTTCTCTTAAGTTTGATACATAATCCAGGAGAGCAGTTTCTGAATTTTGACTCATTAATTTCTCATGAATCAATTTCACTTGACCCCTTACCTCACGACCATAAACTAATTCGAAAGGACTAAATCCAGTCGATGCATTAGAAGCGTCCCTAATAGCAAATAACAAGAATGGAATTGCCCAACCCAATCTTGTGGATACCCCTGGCCTCATCATAGTTTTTAAAGTTTGATGCCATCTTTCTAAAGCTCTTTGTGACTCTGGATGATAAGCTGTTGACTTAAACTGTTTTATCCCCAAACTGTTCATTACTTCCTTAAACAGCTGTGACATGAAATTTGAACCCTGAACTGATTGTATTTCTTTAGGTAAACCATACCTTGTAAAGAATTTAGTCAAATCATTTTTCTGTCCTATCAGCTTATCTGCATTACAATTGGATGCCAAGTTATGGTGGACAGTCATTTCATTAGGTCCGGCTATAGCCATTGTTCATTATCTCACAGCATCTTACAAATAGAATTTCTTCAGGAATCTGTGATAAGGCTATTATTTTTCATCTCGTTACTTTACAGCATGCTGCTAAACAGTTTCTCACAATTTGCTAAATAAACCCATGCAATAAACCCATTTAGTAACAGGAGAAACAGTCTTGTAATACACTTTAAAAATAGAGTTAAGTAGCAGTTATCTCATGCCTGCCCATTGAAGTTTGAGGTTTCAATAGCCACCCTTTGCTCATTTGAAAGTGAAAACTCTTCCCTTCTACGTTGCCCCTTTACTGCAAGTGTTTTGGACCTGATGTCAAGGATATTTCAAAAATAGATTTCACCAAAAATAAACTGAATAAACTGCAATGAATTATGAGCCATTGTCCCTTTCTGTCCACCCTCTCACATCCCCAAACTAACACTGGACACTGCTGTGCCCCCCAGATTAGATAGGAATCACAATATATGTGCTAGATCAAACTCTATTACTGCACAACCAAAGCAATTAAGGCTCCAACACAGCACTGATTTTAAGAAGTCCAAATCAACTTCTTAGTTAACTGATGCTTTCCCTCCATCCCGCCCCATTTCCAATTGGGCAGAGTTTCCATTCAGTACTGATGTGCAAATGGTACTTACACTAAGGACGAGGTAATGGGTCTGTTCAACAGTATGTGTAAAAGCCTTCTTCTGCCCATGACAGCATTTCCTCTCATCCCCTCTAATCCTGGGGCGGTGGGGGGTAGGGTGTGGGGGGGGGTGGGGTGGGGGGGGTGGTAGGTGGAGGGAATAGTTGGAATCTGTGTTATCTGACAATCCCCTTTAGTGGATTTAATGCAAATACTCTCACAACAAAAAGCGAACTATAGTCCAGCTCACAGCAGGAAATTCACAGCCTTTGTTTCGGACAATAGCTGCTTGAATTTCATTGAGGAAAACAACATGTTTTTATGGTTAAAAACAAAAGACTACTGCGGATGCTGGAAATCCAAAACAAAAACAGAATTACCTGGAAAAACTCAGCAGGTCTGGCAGCATCGGCGGAGAAGAAAAGAGTTGAGGTTTCGAATCCTCATGACCCTTCAACAGAACTGAGTAGTATTGGAGAGGGGTGAAATATAAGCTGGTTTAAGGTGGGGGGGTGGGGGGAGAGAAGTTGGGGGCGTGGGGGGGGTGGTTGTAGGGACAAGCAAACAGTGATAGGAGCAGATAATCAAACGATGTCACAAACAAAAGAACAAAGAGGTGTTGAAGGTGGTGATATTATCTAAACGAATGTGCTAATTAAGAATGGATGGCAGGACACTCAAGATACAGCTCTAGTGGGGGTGGGGTGGAAAGACTGACAGGGCATTAAAGGTATAGATTTAGAAATAATGGAAATAGGTGGGAAAAGAAAAATCTATATGAATTATTGGAAAAAACAAAAGGGAGGGGGAAGAAACGGAAAGGGGGTGGGGATGGAGGAGGGTGTTCAAGATCTAAAGTTGTTGAATTCAATATTCAGTCCGGAAGGCTGTAAAGTGCCTAGTCGGAAGATGAGGTGCTGTTCCTCCAGTTTGCGTTGGGCTTCACTGGAACAATGCAGCAAGCCAAGGACAGACATGTGGGCAAGAGAACAGGGTGGAGTGTTAAAATGGCAAGCGACAGGGAGGTTTGGGTCTTTCTTGCGGACAGACCGCAGGTGTTCTGCAAAGCAGTCGCCCAGTTTACGTTTGGTCTCTCCAATGTAGAGGAGACTGCATTGGGAGCAATGAACCTTCTTCACCTCCGTCGCATCTGTTCTGATGATGCGACCTTCAAAAACAGTTCCTCTGACATGTCCTCCTTCTTCCTTAACTGAGGTTTTCCACCCACGGTCGTTGACAGGGCCCTCAACCGTGTCCGGCCCATCTCCCGCGCATCCGCCCTCACGCCTTCTCCTCCCTCCCAGAAACATGATAGGGTCCCCTTTGTCCTCACTTATCACCCCACCAGCCTCCGCATTCAAAGGATCATCCTCCGCCATTTCCGCCAACTCCAGCATGATGCCACCACCAAACACATCTTCCCTTCACCCCCCCCGGCGGCATTCCGTAGGGATCGTTCCCTCCAGGACACCCTGGTCCACTCCTCTATCACCCCCTACTCCTCAACCCCCACCTATGGCACCTCCCCATGCCCACGCAGAAGATGTAACACCTGCCCCTTCACTTCCTCTCTCCTCACCGTCCAAGGGCCCAAACACTCCTTTCAAGTGAAGCAGCATTTCACTTGCATTTCCCCTAACTTAGTCTACTGCATTCGTTGCTCCCAATGCAGTCTCCTCTACATTGGAGAGACCAAACGTAAACTGGGCGACTGCTTTGCAGAACACCTGCGGTCTGTCCACAAGAAAGACCCAAACCTCCCTGTCGCTTGCCATTTTAACACTCCACCCTGTTCTCTTGCCCACATGTCTGTCCTTGGCTTGCTGCATTGTTCCAGTGAAGCCCAACGCAAACTGGAGGAACAGCACCTCATCTTCCGACTAGGCACTTTACAGCCTTCCGGACTGAATATTGAATTCAACAACTTTAGATCTTGAACACCCTCCTCCATCCCCACCCCCTTTCCGTTTCTTCCCCCTCCCTTTTGTTTTTTCCAATAATTCATATAGATTTTTCTTTTCCCACCTATTTCCATTATTTCTAAATCTATACCTTTAATGCCCTGTCAGTCTTTCCACCCCACCCCCACTAGAGCTGTATCTTGAGTGTCCTGCCATCCATTCTTAATTAGCACATTCGTTTAGATAATATCACCACCTTCAACACCTCTTTGTTCTTTTGTTTGTGACATCGTTTGATTATCTGCTCCTATCACTGTTTGCTTGACCCTACAACCACCACCCCCCACCACCCCCGCCCAAACTTCTCTCCCCCCACCCCCCTACCTTAAACCAGCTTATATTTCACCCCTCTCCTAATATTACTCAGTTCTGTTGAAGGGTCATGAGGACTCAAAACGTCAACTCTTTTCTTCTCCACCGATGCTGCCAGACCTGCTGAGTTTTTCCAGGTAATTCTGTTTTTGTTTTTTATGTTTTTATGGTTGCTAACTTTTGATTGTATGAACCATTGGTGATATTTCTGGTCTCCACTTACATGTGATCAAAGTGTCTCTGTAGGTCCTGTACAAAGACAGGGAGAGAGGGAGGGAGAGAGAGAGAGAGCAATGCCTTAAACCTTCATTGTAAAAGCAGAGATTAAAACTAAAATATTTTCCAAATTAGGGAAAAATCCATATTAAATCATAGAAATGAATACATCTATGTGCAATATCAGTGAGCCATAATTAAATTAAACAACCACACAATTAAAATAAATTTAATGAGAACTGCATGATTTTTTTTGTTGGGGGTCTGGGGTGGTACTTACCCATGTGTAAATTTCATGAATTGGCCATCGGAAATCCTGTTTTTTTTTCTCCATTGTTCTTTACCAGCGCACGGATCAGATATCCAATACTAATCCAATGCCAAAGAGGGAGTACAACAGAGGTTCACCAGACTAATCCCTGGGATGGCAGGATTATCATATGAGGAGAGGTTGATGAAACTGGACCTGTATTCCCTAGAGTTTTAAAGTATGAGAGGTGATCTCATTGAAACTTATGATATTCTTACAGGGCGTGCCAGGGTGGATGCAGATAGGATGTTTTCCCCCCGGCTGGTGAGTCTAGAACTGGGGACAGTCTCAGAATAAGGGGTAGGCCATTCAAGACTGAGCTGAGGAGGAATTCCTTCACTCAGAGAGTAGTGAATCTTTGGAATTCTTTACTCCAGAGAGCGGTGGAAGCTCAGTCAATGAGCATGTTCGTGATAGAAGTCAATAGCTTTCTGGATACTAGTGACATTAGATGAACAGCCATGATCTGTTTGAATGGTGGAGAAGGCTTGACAGGCCAAATGGCCTGCTTCTGCTACTGTTTCCTATGTTCCTATGTTCCTAATATGCCTGCAATTCTTGGTTTGTCAAATATTGGCCAGTAAAAACAAAGACACATCTGCTCAGAACAAAATTACTGTATCTGCAGTTCAGTTTAATATAAATTCAGGAGTCTTTAGTGCAGCCTTGCAAATGAATGCAGCCTGAAACTTAATGCATTGCTCAGAATTTGGTGAGTGGGGGAGTTAGGTGAGGAGGAAGTAGTTGTTCCTTTTGCTTTTTCTAATTTTTTCACCCTGTAGGAATTGGTTGTTACTCTACTGCAGTGGAAGAAGCTTGCTGTTTGTTGAGTATCTGGTACATGACTAAGATCTATCCTATTCCTAAGGAACTGGTGGTAAGGCTAATACAATACATGTTAAAAAAGGAAAATGAATAAGTGAATAAAATAATTAATAACTTAATTAAAACACATTAAGAATGGCAGGACAGATGATATGAAGCGTGTATTGCCTGCCCAGTGCCAGAGTTTGAGACATCTGCTCAGGGCTGGAGAGGAACCTGCAGTGGGAGGGGGAAGGATCCAGTGTCGCGGAAAACGGAGTGAACACTCAAACCCAGGAGGTTTGTCTCAGAAGTCTTTATTGAATCATGATATCATGGAGAGCCCAGCAGCATACAATGGAGCTAGCCGGCACTCTGAGGAAGCATCACAGTACACACATATTTATAGTAAAAGTTGTACAAATCAAAGAGCTTGAAGGTGATAAGACTGTCTAACTTTCAATAATTAATTACATTGAGAATCATTGTCTTTGGCATGCAACACACAATTAGTCTATTCTAATTTATGACTATACAGGATATTGGGGGAAGCCCATCTGGTAATAAAAAAGTGAAACAGAGAATAAATAACCATGCTTGACCTTATCTTTAGTGCTAGGGGGTGTACACTCTAGAGAACAGATGACCATTGCTTGATCCTGTCTCTTTGTGTTGGGGGCAGACATCCTAGCCTTGTCTCAAGGATTCTAGGAAGCTTGTTTAAGATACTCCTTTTCTCCTTTCCTGCTCAATTAGCTGGCAGCTGCAGGTGTGCCTGCTAGAACAAAAGAGGGAACTGTGCTGTAGTATTCCACTATGGTTTTAACTGTTTAACCCTTAGTTGTCCCGTAGATGTATTTTATTCTTCCACAATCCCTCCTTGTTAATCTTTCAGATTAATACCAATGAGGAATAGTATCTTCATCATCATAAGGGGGCTCAAAACCATAAGGGAAAGGCCGATCCCTGGCAGGGTAAACTTTTTCTCCCCACCAGTGGGTTTCGCTGGGGCCAGTGCGTATCAATTGAGGGACAACTGGAGCTCCTCCCAATCCAGTAGAGACACTGTTATTAACCTGGGAACAGCAAATCCGCAAAGCAATACATGCACAACACCCTATAACACATGCTACGACCAACCCAATTAAAACGTATAGCAACCAACTTCCCCAACCGGAGAACCAACCTAGTATTACAGACCACTAAGAATCTTTTTTATAAAAATTACTCAAACCTTCCGTTTCAATACATAATACAAGTTAGATCACTTGGTAACAGCTGCTATATTGTTGCCGGACAATGTCTTTTTTTTTACAACGAGTGGCGTGGACCCAGTCTTCCTTCTCTTTAACCTTCAAGGCAGTTCGAGTTGTTAGCAGCACAAGGTAGGGTCCTTTCCACCCTCTCATGCAATTCAGCTGCTGTTTTGCATAGAGGAAAATGAGTATAAATCCAACATTT
Source organism: Cetorhinus maximus (assembly GCF_964194155.1). Taxonomy (NCBI): domain Eukaryota; kingdom Metazoa; phylum Chordata; class Chondrichthyes; order Lamniformes; family Cetorhinidae; genus Cetorhinus; species Cetorhinus maximus. Next base: position 98,424,968 of record NC_135886.1, on the reverse strand, counting down.
AGTCCGATTAACTTGTGAGGCTACGGCCTGCATTCATTGAACTGCAGAATTGGTATTCCATGCCCCCGCAAGGACCACGCAGGAAAGGATCCAAATCAGAGTCAGCATTCTGATGGCTCAGTTAAAGTTCTTGCACAAGCACTTCCGTCCGAGGTCAGTGTCCGCTTGACGTGCGATGCGTGGATCCACGAGGGCGTCCTTCAACCTTTACGGCCATAGGGGTGGTGAGCAGGACTTGGAAAGGCCCTTCCCATCGAGGTTCCAAACGGTTCTTTCTCCTGAAGGTCTTTACTAGGACTAGGTCCCCGGGCTGGTATTGATGGCAGTCTTCAATGGTGGGCTTTTTCTGAACTTCTACTACCTGTATATGCAAGCTCTTGAGAGAATTAGTGAGCACTATACAGTATGTAATCATTCCCTCATCCATAGCGTGGATGTCCATTTCCCTAGCAGACAAGGGTGGGGTCACTGGGAGGCACATAGGACATCCCATTAGAACTTCATAAGGAGAGAGGGAGGTGGTACAGTTAGGGTGAGAGCGCATAGTCATGAACGCCAAGAGTAGAGCTTCAGGCCATTTCAAACCAGTTTCTTCACATAATTTAGTTTGTTTTTCAGAATACCATTTTGTCTTTCCATCGCTCCAGTAGACTTGGGGGTGGTATGGGCAGGAAAGGTGATGGTTCCTTTATCACTTTAGCAGTAAAATGAACAACAATTTTACAACAACAGCATCATTTCGTCGGGTGGGATACGCCTCCACCCATCGCGAGAACAAACATACTTGAACTAAAACATAATTATATTCCATACATTTAGGCATTTGTATAAAGTCCATTTGTAGGTGTACAAATGGGCCCCATGGCTGGGGTCCCGTACTAGCAGTCACTGTGGGCGTCTTGCCTGGGTTACGTCATTAACATAGGTATGACAGGTATTACTAATACAATGCCTATTAGCATATTACTATTCACTATACATTCAACATTCATTCTACATACACGTGTTAAACCCCTGAGCTGGCAACCGGTCAAGTCATGATTCTTGTGTCGTGAGAGATTCAATAGATGCTCATTAGTTACCCATGAATGGACTACCCATTCTTTAGTCTGTCTTAAATTTTCTCCTGCTTGTTCCAGTGCCCAAGATCCATAGGTGTTGCAGACATCATTTCTGCTCGCTTTGTCTGGAATATTTTTTCCTATTTCAATTAATTTATTGATAGTCCCCACATGACTTTCAAGCACGGTAGCCAGACTTTGGATTAACCAATGATGTCCAACAATGTTGAATATCGTAGCAGCATCATTTATCAGGCTGCGCTTAACGTGGTTCCCTCCCAAGCCTGATCGTATCTCGCCACTGAACTGAACTGCTTCAGTCATCAATTGGCGCGTCAGAGCCGTATAGAGTGCTTGGGTATGGGTTGAGCACCACTGGGGCAGAACAACACCGGATACATTCAAGACTACGGGTACCAGCTCATGGTGTACATTATCATACAAAACTTCTGATTAACCAGTACCAAATTATTGTTCGGTCCTGGATGCATAGTCGGACAAGATGGGTCAGTCAGTTTGAGGGGCTTCAATTATCTCTACTCAGACTGTGGAAGTAGAGGTGGGAGGTGGCTGGGTAGTGGCTCTTTTGGGCGGACCTCCCATGCTGGATCTGAAGCAAATCCTTACTACAATTTGAAAGCACTTGTTCTCCTACTGTTACATTTATCATTCCCCGTTGCGTCGCATTCGGCACTGTCCATGCTGTACCAAAGTTACTCCTGCGGTGCGGGATGAGCAGTGATGATCCCCGACCTTGTTGCCAGTACTGATAGGCCCACGACCAGGATCGTAGATCTGTGGAGACATTAACATCGGCTCCCGTTCTCTGGGTTACCGCTTGGTCAATTGTCATGTATCTTTAACTGTGTGTAATGCCTCCATTTACTTCCCGTTCTCATATCTACAAGTGCGCATGTATCACCTGTCAGAATTACCTGGTATGGCCCATTGTTGCTCTTTCAATTTGCCTGTTTCCATATCCTTAATCACCCGTCGGTCTCTGACTTCCTCTCTCCACTCATGTAATTGCCTACTTAATTCCCTTACATTGTCCTGTATTTTCCTTTCTGTGGCCCTACATCTCCTACAATAATACCTTCAGGTAATTGCATGGCCCTTCCTGTTATCATTTCAAATGGGGTGAACCTGTCGGTACTGCTTGGGGTAGCCCACAGCGCATTAGAATATTGGGCTGTTCCCTGTCTCTTGATTGATGTTTTTTTTTAAAAGTTCAGTTCATCCTTTCCACCATCCCTGGACTCTGGGGGTGGTAAGGAATATGGAATTTCTGTTTAATCTCCATAAGATTACACACTTCTTTAATGTCTCTCCCTGTGAAATGAGTTCCCTGATCTGAATCCATTTGGGTAAACTCCTTCCAGTTTACTCTTTCCTGCTGCTGTCTCATGTCAGGCCTCAATTCCTTAAACAACTCAACAATGCACCTTCTTATCCTATCTTTCAATGGCTCAGTATTTTCACTTCCAGTGATGATTCTCTCTGGGAACCGCTTAACTCTGCCTGTCATCAAGGTGTTAATCCTGTAGTTTTACTTTTTGTAGCTTGCAGGCACATTAATATAGTCAGTAATACATCTATTTAGCCTTTTTCCAGCTTTCCCTTTACCTCTAAGTTTTCTTTCCTGACCATGATCATCCTAAGGTTCTCTGGAGTTCAGTTTCTCTATTGTCTTGATTGTTTAAAATGTTTCCTTACTCTTTAGGCCATATTAACTATTCCATTTCAATGGGGATCTCTATCTCTAGATCTTTGCTTATCTCCCCCTGTGCAGTTCCAATGCCTCAGTTGATGGCCAGATTATCAAATTAATTTCCCTTAAAACAGTTTGTACATTATGTCCTCTTTCCCTAACTCATTCTCCTACTTGCCTCATACCATTTTACACTTGCAACAGCTACCATCTTATCTTGTTCAGGTTGCCTGGAGAGACTTTAAAATATTCTCATAACAGTTTTAAAAACAGAAATCAGGTATTGACAAGTTTTGCTTCCTTTTCTTCTTCTCAAAGATTTTATTGTCTTAAAAGAAACCCACTAAATTGTGTCTGACCCTTTTCTTTTAGAATTATCCAGGATTCATTAACTCGGCCAAAAATTGGATTTCTGCCAAACTTTGCCAAGGTCTTGAGCTTAGCTTCATATTTTGGGAACAGACTTACAAACACAAAAGCTTGCAGCATTTGAATTAGTGCCAATTGTTGTCAGACCTTTTAAAATGAAAATTCCCTTTTGAGAACTTTATCAAGAACCAAACCTCAAATTTTTAAACTTTGTAAGAACTGTAATTTACACTATCAAAATTAAAACAACCTCTTTTTCATGTGTAATGATTTGTATCCAAGTTATAATTTAAATATGTTTATCGACACATTCTTTATCTTAGATAGCATCCTAGTGATTCAAAAGCAACCTGTTAAATTACACTGCACTTTACATCTCAAGATTGTCCCAAATTCAAATTCCAGTGCTTTTGGAAAGCAGATTTCCTTTCATATTTAATTACTCTCTTTCATAAGAAACCCCTTTTTATCCATTGGAACTATCTAGACCTTGTGTTTATGTCTTTTGGTTTTCCTAGAATCCTTCTGAATTTCAAGTAATTTCTTTTTCTCAGAATTTTAGAATACGAACTCGTATGTATTAATCCCAATCAGCTTGGAAGCTGATGATGAGGGTTATTCCTTACTAGTCTGCGAGGGGGTGGTACAAGGGTTGGTTCATCTCAAGGATGAGATAAAGGCAAGCCCTGTTTTATCTTTACACTCTCTTCAAATTACGATTTTTGCCAGAAATCTCAACTCAAACCTTGTACTCAAGACTTTGGAATATTTGAATAAACTTTTCCTTTAATCTAATATGGGCCTTTTGACTCTAACGTGCTCAACTACACACACAAAAGACAATCCAGGGAAGAAAACACATTAAAGCTCACATACAAATGCTTCATTGCACACAAACAAACACATAGATAAAGGTATCTATCGATACTCCTATAATATTGAACTTAACTCTAAACGAATCTTTGAGTAGCAGTGGGGGGAATAAAGGGATCTTGAAGGCTCCACCTGTAGGGACCTTCAAACTGACGAAATCTCACATTTTCTCTGCTGCTGCTTGCAAATTGCTCATTAACCCCCTAGGGGTACCCTTTCTCTCTCTCTCTCTCTCCCTTCAGCACAAACAGCTCTTGTAACTTAGATCAATTCATTCTTTTTTTTTAAGTTACAGAAAATTCAGTAGTGGACTATCTACCTCCCTTAAAACATATTATAAGCGCTCAAATCTGTCCCGATTAAAAGTTCCAGCTGGTGGGAAGCTCTCTCCTTTACTTTGAGTCCATTTAACCCAATCAGAAACATATTGGACAATCTCAGGACTGTAATGGACATACATATAAGCATTTGGGATTCCCTTCAAAGGGGGAACCTGGGGTTTCTTTGATGTCATATTTCCCATTTTACTTAATAATATACACAAAAGAAAACACAGAAATTACTTACTTTTCACCTCCATGGGACTCGAACCTCTGGGTATACTACTACTACTTTTTTTTACCTCCATCTATTTTTCATTCCGTTTTCTTGCCCATCTTCAAAGTTCCTGATTTAAACTCCGGTTTCACCGGTTTCGGTTTGTTCTTAGTACTTTGCGAAGCGGGGGGAGTGGCAGAGCCCGCTCTGCTGTTGCGACCTCCCATTTTTCTGAAAAGAAAACACAATTAGCAGCGCGGCGCGTTTCCTACCCTATGCGCTCACCGGTGTTTAAGAGTTCCTTAACAAGTCCTCCGATTCTTTGGGTCACTTAAGTCTCCTTGGTCGGTAGCTACCCTTTTACTGGCAGTCCACCTTTCAGCTGGGATGCTAATTCACTGCAATTCCCCTCTCAGCTAGGATGCAGTTCGTACTCTCCCTAACTTAGGAGAGTTATTCCTCCTTTTCTCCACGAGGGTTCTTTTTTTAGAGATCCGACGGCCCAGGATTTCAATCACCTCTCCAATTTAAGAGGTTACTGGACTTCAGTCGGATCCCATCCTCGTCGCCAATTTGTCGCGGAAAACGGAGTGAACACTCAGACCCAGGAGGTTTGTCTCAGAAGTCTTTATTGAATCATGATATCATGGAGAGCCCAGCAGCATACAATGGAGCAAGCCGGCACTCTGAGGAAGCATCACAGTACACACATATTTATAGTAAAAGTTGTACATATCAAAGAGCTTGAAGGTGATAAGACTGTCTAACCTTCAATAATTAATTACATTGAGAATCATTGTCTTTGGCATGCAACACACAATTAGTCTATTCTAATTTATGACTATACAGGATATTGAGGGAAGCCCATCTGGTAATAAAAAAGTGAGACAGAGAATAAATAACCATGCTTGACCTTATCTTTAGTGCTAGGGGGTGTACACTCTAGAGAACAGATGACCATTGCTTGATCCTGTCTCTTTGTGTTGGGGACAGACATCCTAGCCTTGTCTCAAGGATTCTAGGAAGCTTGTTTAAGATACTCCTTTTCTCCTTTCCTGCTCAATTAGCTGGCAGTTGCAGGTGTGCCTGCTAGAACAAAAGAGGGAACTGTGCTGTAGTATTCCACTATGGTTTTAACTGTTTAACCCTTAGTTGTCCTGTAGATGTATTTTATTCTTCCATATCCAGTCATCATGGTCCATGTTAGTACCAATGAGAGAGATGAATGCATGGCTCAAAGACTGGTGTGGGGGAGGTGGGTTCCAGTTTGTGAGGCACTGGCACCAGTACATTGGGAAAGTGGTGGATGTACCATTGGGACAGTCTACACCTAAACCGTGCTGGGACCAGTGTTCTAGCGAGCTGCATAACTAGGGAATTAGAGAAGCTTTTAAACTAAATAGTGGGGGCAAGGGATCAAATAAGGGAAGATGTGGTAAATCAAAGGGTAGAGAAAAGGCAAGAGAGAAAGGTAGTAACCAGGGAAATGACAAACAGAGCATGACAGGAAGGGACAGAGAGTGCAAATCTAAGAGTAAATTAGCAGATAAGGCTGGAGGTTACAAAAATAATAAAAGGACAAAATGAAAGGCTCTGTATCTGAATGCATGTAGCATTTGAAAGAAAACAGATGAACTGATAGTACAAATAGAAATAAATAAGTATGATCTGATAGCCATTACAGAGAGATGGCTGCAGGGTGACATAGATTGGGACCTGAATATTGAAGGGTATATTAGGAAGGACAGGAAAAGGTGGAGGGGTGGCTCCATTATTTAATGATGGTATTAGCACAATAGAGATGGATGACCTAAGTTCAGGAAACTAGTAGAAGTGGTTTGGGTAGTGATGAGAAATGATAAAGGTAAGAAGTCACTTGTGGGAATGGTGTACAGGCTCCCTAACAGGGCCATCCAGTAGGTCAGAGTTGAATGAAGAAATAAACGAACATGTCAGAAAGGTACGTCGCTAATCATAGGAGATTTTAATCTACATGTACCCTGAAAAAATAAAATGGGCAAAGGTAGCCTAGATGGGAATTCATAAAATGTTTTCAGGATAGTTTCTGACTATCGTTCTGACGCCAGAGAGCAGGCTTTTCTAGACCTGGTACATTGCAATGAGATAGGGTCAATTAATTCCCTCATTGTAAAGATATCTTTCAGTAGCAGCAATCATAATATTGTCACTGGACTGGTAATCCAGGGACCCAGGTCTGAATCTTCAGCTCAGCTCAGGCATAAAATGACACGAGGCGACATCAGGTGGGTGTCCCGACGTCACCACGTGCCATTTAAATTTTTAGTTCGGCAGGCGCACAGCCGACTCGGCTGCGCACCCGCTGAACTGTCAAAGGCCTATTAAGGCCATTTAAATATCAGTTAAACTAATAAACCGAGCTGCCCGTCCAACCTTAAGGTTGGCAGGCAGGCAGGTGAAGAGCCCAGGCGGCCTTTGCATTTTTCATGGAACCTCATCCACGGGTGGGATGAGGTTTCATGAAGGGTTTATAAATTAAATAAATTTTTTCATTAATGTTTATTGACATGTCTCAGCTCATGTGACACTGTCACATGAGGGGACATGTCTTAAAATTTTTCCTTTTCTTCATTAACATTTTGGGAACTTAAACTAATCTCTCTGAGGCAGGCCCCACCTGCACAGGGACCGCTCAGCACTTCTGGGCACACGTCACGCTGGGCGGGCCTTAATTAGGCCATCCATGTAAAATGGCAGCGCGGACTTGATCGGGGGCGCCGATCGGGTCCGCACCCGCTCACCCCCGCACAACCCCACCCCCCCCACCACCGCGATGGGGGGGGGAATTAGGGTTCGAATACCACTACGGCAGGTGTTGGAATTTGAATTCAATAAAAGTCTGGAATTAAATGTCTGATGATGACCATTAAAATAAAACCCATTGCCGATTGTTGGAAAAACCCACCTGGTTCACTAATGTCGTTTAGAGAGGGAAATCTGCCGACCTTACCCAGTCCTTGGCCTACATGTGACTCCAGACCCACAGCAATGTGGTTGACTCTTAAATGCCCTCTGAAATGGCCTATCAAGCCAGTCAGTTCAAGGGCAATTAGGGATGGGCAATAAATGTTGGCCTAGCCAGCGATTCCCACATCCCATGAATGGAAGAAAAATGAAAGCAGAGCTAGCTAAGGTGAACTATCAAATTATGTTGGGAGATAGGTCAATAGAGATGCAGTGGCAGTCATTTAAGGGGATATTTTGGCATGCACAGAATGGATACTTTCCAATAAGAAAGAAAAATTCCAAGGTGAGAACCCACCATCTGTGGCTAACAAAAAAAGTTAAAGTTGGTATCAAACTAAAAGAAAAAGCACATAGTTGCACAAAGATAGGTGTCAGGTCTGAAGATTGGGCAGGATATAAAAGACAGCAAGGAATGACTAAAAGATTGATAAGGAAGGAAAAATTAGAGTACGAGAGAAAGCTAGCTGGGAATATAAAGGCAGATAGTAAGAGTTTCTATAGGTATTTAAAAAAGAAGAGAGTTAACAAAGTGAGCCTTAGTCCTATAGGAAAGTGAGTTTGGGGAATTAATAATGGAAAATAAGGAAACGACAGATTAAATGAACAGGCATTTTGCATTGAAATTCATTATAGAGGAAACAAGTAACATCCCAGAAATATCTATACATCAGGAAATGGAAGAGAGGGAAGAACTCAAATAAATTACAATCACCAAGGAAGTGGTACTGAGCAAATTGTTGGAACTGTGGGCTGACAAGTCCCCCAGTCCAGATGGACTTCAACCTGGAGTCTTAAAAGCAGTTGCTAGTGAAAAAGTTGATGTACTGATTTTAATTTTCCAAATTTCACCAGGTTTGGGGAAGGTTCCATTAGATTGGAATATAACATCTCTATTCAAAAAGGGAGGGAGACAGAAAGCAGGAAACTACATGTCAGTTAGCTTAACAACTGTCATTGGGAAATGTTCGAAGCTATTATGAAAGATGTTATACTGGGGAACTTGGAAAAATTCAAGGTAATCAGGCAGGGTCAACATGGTTTTGTGAAGGGGAAATCATGTTTAACCAATTTATTGGAGCTCTTTGAAGACATAACATGCGCTGTGAATAAAGGGGAACTGGCGGATGTACTGAACGTAGATTTCCAGAAAACATTTGATAAGGTGCCTCATCACAGGTTATTTCCAAAAATAAAAGCTCTTGGTGTAGGGGGTAACATATTGGCATGGATAGAAGATTGGCTAGCTAACAGGAAACAGGGGGTAGGCATAAATGTGTCTTTTCCAGTTAGCAAGATGCAACAAGCGACGTGCAAGGGATCAGTGCTGAGGCATCAACTTTTTACAATTTACATAAACGATAAGGATGAAGAGACCAAAGGAATGGTGCTAAATTTGCTGGTGACACAAAGATAGGTAAGAAAGTCAGTTTTGAAGGGGACGTAAGGAGGCTACAAACTGATATATTTAGGTTAAGTGAGTGGGCAAAGTTCTGGGGAATAGAGCATAAGTTTCCTTAAAATATCTTCCCAAATGAATGAGAAAACCATTAATGTTTGACAATACCATGTGACATAGGATGTCATTGCAACAGTGCCTGTTGAGTGTGTTGCACCATGCATGTGCTACCACCCTAAGGACAGATTGTAACTGTGCAGGCGCAGCTTTCTTTTAATTAAGAGACTTAACCTGTGCATATCTCAACACCAGTTTCAAAGATAATTTGGAAGAAAAAAATACTGAAGTACATGCTTGCTCCAAACTGTCTTCCACAAAGCAAAATATTTGATGAACAGAAGTTAAGCAAAGCCTTGTTAAATGCTTTAAATGTATTTTAAAGTCACATTTCTGGTACAATAGTTAAATGTTAGGATTGTTGGCTTTCAGCATTAAAGGCTTCCCTTGTAAGCAAACCATTATTCCTCATAAACTGGAATGTACCTTTTCATTTGTGCAGCACCTAGTAATGCAGAGAGCCCAGGAGCCAAAGCAAAGCCCCCATCACTTCTCTTAGCTCTCTGGATATGTCTGTGTCCCCGCCTGTAATAATAACTTGTATTTATATTGTGCCTTTAATGTAGTTCCCAAGGTGCTACACAAGAGTGTATTCAACTGACTATAGATTTCACAAAAGCAGTAGGACACTCTATCAGACAGTGGTATTGGCTGTAAGCTACAGAATAGCCCTACTCAAAATTTTAAAAATGCTGGTAGTCAAGACCATACAGCAACTTGCTCTATTTGTACTGAACTTTCAACTTCTGTTACTTTGATATCAAAAACTAATAGCCAAAGTCTCTGAGATCAATACTCGGTACTCTTTGAGGTTTGTCCAGGAAATACAAAATGTATCTTTCAAATTCAAATAAAATTGCCAATCAAATATCTACAGATTCCATCTAATCGATACTTAACACAAATTGATTTGTACCTCATTATAAAACTGGAAAATTTCATCGACTTTGCTTCCAATTTTCATCCTTCCTTTGCTTCACATGGCTATCTCTGACTCATTCCTTGTTTGACTTCTCTCTTTTCCTTACTGGAGATGGGCAATCAACCAATGTTCACTTTAGGTCCAAATGTTTTAGTTGACGGGCAATATGATCGGTGCAGGCTTGAAGGGCCGAAGGACCTGTTCCTGTGCTGTACTTTGTTCTTTGTATTGATTCCCTCAGCTACACTGACTATGCTTCCTCGTACCCCGGTTCCTGTAGGGACTCTATTCCATTTTCCAAGTTTCCCAGTCTCTGTCATATCTGTTCTGATGATGCAACCTTTCATACTAGCACTTCTGATGTAACTTCCTCTTTTCTGAACCAAGTATTCCCACCCTCACCGTGATTGAGGAAGCCCTCGACCATGTCCATGCTATTTCGCTCATTTCTGCTCTCATCCCTTCTCCTCCCTCCTAGAACCATGATGGGGTTTGCTTTGTCTTCACCTTCCACCCCACCAGTCTTCATATTCAACAGACCATTCTCTGCCATTTTGGCCACCTACAGCATGATGCCACCAATAAACACACCTTCCCCTGCTCTTCTCTTTCATTACTCTGAAGGGACTGATCACTCTCCGACAACCTAGTCCACTTTCCAGTCCACTCCCAACATCCCCTCCCTTCCCTAAGTGGCCTTTCCATGCAAGCGCTGGAGATGCAACACCTGCCCTTTTACCTCCTCCCTTCTCACCCAAGGTCACAAACATGCCTTCCAGTTGAAACAGGCATTTACATGTACTTCTTTCAATTTACAATGCTGTACTCACTGCTCACAACAATGTGGTCTGATCTACACTGGGGAGACGAATAAAGACTGGGTGATCGCTTTGTGGTCAGTCTGCAAGCATGACTCAAGCTTCCAGGCAGACATAATTTTAATTATCCACTACGCTCCCACTCTGGTCTCTCTGCCCTTGGCCTGCTGCAGTGTTCCACTGAAGATCAATGCAAATTCAAGGAACAACACCTCATTTTTCAACTGGGCACTTTACAGCCTTCTGGAGTCAATGTCGAATTCAACAATTTTAGATGGTAATCTCTGCCCCCATTTTGTTTTGGCTTTTCTTTGCTGGTTTGGTTTTTGCTGTCTTGTTTCTCTTTTAATTCCTTCTATTTGCTTTCAGATGGCAGCTAGTCAGGGTACTGCCATTCACACCTCCTCTAGACACTTTTTTTATTTCTTTGCTTGTCTCATTACCATGCCCTTTGGTTTTGCACCATGAAACCTTTTGTCATTTAATCTTTCCAGCCCTCCACCCTATCACAGACCTTTCCTTTTGTTTTTTTTTTCACCATCCCCTCTTCCACTTGCTCAAAACCTACTACATTTCTAACATTTCCCAATTCTGACAAGAGGCTAAATCTCTCTCTTTCTCTCTCCACAGATGCTACCAGACCTGATAGATATTCCCAGCATTTTCTTTTTCTTTTTTATTCTTAAAAAGCTTTATAAACAAAATGTTCCTTTGAATATGAAAATCGTGGATCTCATCAGCAGTGACTTTCTTATTTCAAGCTGAATTTTGATTGGCAAAATATAAAATGTCCATGTGGTATAGGTACACCCACTGTGCTATTAGGGAGGGAGTTCCAGGATTTTGACCCAGCGTCAGTGAAGGAACGGTGATATATTTGCAAATCAGGATGGTGTGTAGCTTATAGGAGGGCTTGCAGGTAGCGGTATTCCCATGGGTTGGCTGCCCTTGTCCTTCTAGGTGGTAGAGGTTGGGGATTTGGAAGGTGTCGTCAAAGGAGTCTTGGTGCAGTGTGTCTTGTAGATGATACATACTGCTGCCACTGTACACTGGTGGTGGAAAGAGTGAGTGTTTGAGGTAGTGGATGGGTGTCTTAATATCTAGAGAGCAGGCAGCTGCCTACAATGGCTTTGGGTGAATTTAAATCTTCTGACTGGCTCACAGTGAGAAAGGCTGGCAGCTCATCAGGAACCCGGAGGTTTGAGCAGCAGGCTTTTCAGTGGCATTCTAACTCAGCCAAGGCATTGGGTGGAATCGTCCCAGATTTATACTAAGTGTGGTAGCGGGTGGGTAAGATGACATATTCCCCGTCAGCCGCAATAGCCGGTTTTCACGCTGTATCATCCCAAACCCACTGCATTAGTTATATATTCCTGTGGAACACGTGTTTTGCATGGTGGGCAGGCTCTCATTCAACCGCCATGCCATCAGCTCGCCACTTCAACATACCAGGTGCCATAAGACCATAAGACCATAAGACATAGGAGCAGAAATTAGGCCATTCGGCCCATCGAGTCTGCTCCGCCATTCAATCATGGTTGATAAGTTTCTCAACTACATTCTCCCATCTTCTCCCCGTAACCTTTGATCACCTTGCCAATCAAGAACCTATCTATCTCGGTCTTAAATACACTCAATGACCTGGCCTCCACAGCCTTCTGTGGCAATGAATTCCATAGATTCACCAATCTCTGGCTAAAGAAGTTTCTCCTCATCTCTGTTCTAAAAGGTCTTCCCTTTACTCTGAGGCTGTGCCCTTGGGTCCTAGTCTCTCCTACTAATGGAAACATCTTCCCCACATCCACCCTATCCAGGCCTTTCAGTATTCTGTACGTTTCAATCAGATATCCCCTCATCCTTCTAAACTCCATCGAGTATAGACCCAGAGTCCTCAAACGTTCCTCATGTGTTAAGCCTTTCATTCCTGGGATCGTTCTCGTGAACCTCCTCTGGACCCTCTCCAGGGCCAGAACATCCTTCCTGAGATACGGGGCCCAAAATTGCTCACAATATTCTAAATGCGGTCTGACCAGAGCCTTATAAAGGCTCAGCAGCACATCCCTGCTTTTATATTCTAGTCCTCTCGAAATAAATACCATTTACCTTCCTAAGTACCGACTCAACCTGCAAGTTAACCTTAAGAGAATCATGGACTAGGACTCCCAAGTCCCTTTGCATTCCAGATTTCTGAATTCTCTCCCCATGTAGAAAATAGTCTATGCCTCTATTCTTCCTACCAAAGTGCATGACCTCACACTTCCCCACGTTATATTCCATCTGCCACTTCTTTGCCCATTCTCCTAACCTGTCCAAATCCTTCTGCAGCCTCCCCACCTCCTCAATACTATCTGTCCCTCCACCTATCTTTGTATCATCTGCAAACTTAGCCAGGATGCCCTCAGTTCCTTCATCTAGATCATTAATGTATAAAGTGAAAAGTTGTGCTCCCAACACTGACCCCTGCGGAACTCCACTAGTCACCGGCCGCCATCCTGAGAAGGACCCCCTTATACCCACTCTCTGCCTCCTGCCAGACAGCCAATCTTCTATCCATGCTAGTACCTTGCCTCTAACACCATGGGCTCTTATCTTACTGAGCAGCCTCCTGTGCGGCACCTTGTCAAAGGCCTTCTGGAAGTCCAAGTAGATAACATCCATTGGCTCTCCTTTGTCTAACCTACTCGTTACCTCCTCAAAGAATTCTAACAGATTTGTCAGGCATGACATTTAAAGTTCAGCCGTGAGCACACATCTCAGTGGTTCCAGACCATGACTACTGCTAGGGAGATGTCCATGAAAGGCTAAAAGACTGCAGCCCTCAGGTTTAGTGACACATCACAGTTACACCTTTTGGATGCCATGGAGACCCGCCGTGATGTCCTCTACCCCACTCCAGCTGCAGGTTGGGCAATGGCATTACCAACCAGGCTTGGGAGGCAGTGCCAGTGGTGATCAATGCCAATGCTGCACAGAACAGGTTGGCCATCCAATGCAGATGGAGGATGAATGATATCATTGTGCATTCAGGGCATGGCAACCATATCATCACTCTAAACTCACACAGTCAAGCCCAGCACTAATATTTATTAGGGAAGGAAAACTGTCGTCCTTACCTGGTCTGGCCAACATGTGGCTCTAGACCCACAGCAATGTGGTTGACTCTTAAGTGCCCTCTGAAATGGCTTAGCAAGCCACTTAGTTGTGTCAAACCGCTACAAAGTCACAAAAAAAGAATGAATCCAGGCAGACCACCCGGCATCGACCTAGGCACCAGAAACGACAATGGTAAACTGAGCCCTATCGACCCTGAAAAGACTTTCATATGAACATCTGGAGGCTAGTGCCAAAATTGAGAGAGCTGATGTGCGGACTAGTCAAGCAACAGCCTGACATAGTCATCCTCACGGAATCATATCTACCAGATAATGTCTGAGACACCACCATCACCATCCCTGGCTATGTCCTGTCCCACCGGCATACTGGTATACAGGTGGGAGGGAGTTGCCCTGGGAGTTTTCAACATCGACTTCGGACCTCATGAAGTCTCATGGCATAAGGCCGACATGGGCAAGAAAACCACCTGCTAATTACCATGTACTGCCCTCCCTCAGCTGATGAATCAGTGCACCTCCATGTTGAACACCACTTGGAGGAAGCACCCAGGGTGGCAAGGGTGCAGAATATACTCTGGATGGTGAACTTCAATGTCCATTATCAAGAGTGGCTCGGTAGCACCACTACTAACCAAGCTGGTTGAGTCCTCGAGCACATAGCTGCTAGACTGGGTCTGCGGCAGGTGATGATGGAACCAACAAGAGAGAAAAGCATTCTTGACCTCATCCTCACCAATCTGTCTGCCGTAGGTGCATCTGTCCATGACAACATCAGTAGGAGTGACCACCGCACAGTCGTTGTGGAGATGAAGTCCCACCTTCACATTGAAGATAACCTCCACAGTGTTGTGTGGCACTACCACCATGCTAAATGGGATGGATTTCAAACAGCTTTAGCAACTCAAGACTGGGCATCCATGAGGCCATCAGCAGTAGCAGAATTGTACTTGAGCACAATCTGTAACCTCATGGCCCGACATATCCCCCACTCTACCATTACCATCATCCCAGGGGATCAACCCTGATTCAATGAAGAGTGCAGGAGGCCATGCCAGGAGCAGCACCAGGCATACCTAAAAATGAGGTGTCAACCCGATGAAGTTAGAACGCAGGACTACTTGCTTGCCAAATAGCATAAGCAGCAAGTGATAGTCAGAGCTAAGTGATCCCACAACCAACGGATCAGACCTAAGCTCTGCAGACCTGCCACATCCAGTTGTGAATGATGGTGGAAAATTAAACAACACACTGGAACAGGAGGCTCCACAAATATCCCTGCCCTCAATGATGGAGGAGCCCAGCACATCAGTGCAAAAGATAAGGCTGAAGCATTTGCTACAATCTTCAACTAGAAGTGCCGAGTGGGTGATCCATCTCTGCCTCCACCAAAGGTCCCCAGCATCACAGATGCCAGATTTCAGCCAACTCAATTAACTCCACATGATATCAAGAAACGGCTGAAGGCACTGGATACTGCAAAGTCTATAGACCCTGACAATATTCTGGCAAAAGTACTGAAGACTTGTGCTCCAGAACTTGACGCGCCCCTAGCCAAGCTGTTCCAGTACAGCCACAACACTGGCACCTACCTGGCTATTTGGAAAATCACCCAGTATATCCTGTATACAAAAAGCAGGACAAATCCAACCC
The DNA here is from genome assembly GCF_964194155.1 of Cetorhinus maximus. Lineage (NCBI taxonomy): Eukaryota > Metazoa > Chordata > Chondrichthyes > Lamniformes > Cetorhinidae > Cetorhinus > Cetorhinus maximus. The sequence continues at coordinate 98,409,395 of NC_135886.1, read as the reverse complement.
TGCCAATTCCTGCCCCATCAGTCTACTCTCAATCATCAGTAAAGTAATGGAAGGGGTCATCAACAATGCTATGAAGCAACACTTGTTTAGCAATAACCTGCTCATTGATATCCAGTTTGGATTCTACCAGGACCACTCAGCGCCTGGCCTCATTACAGCCTTGGCTCAAACACAGACAAAAGAGCTGAACTCCTGAGGTGAGGGAAGAGTGACTGCCCTTGACATCAAGGCCGCCTTTTACCAAGTGTGACATCAAGGAGCCCTAGCAAAATTGGAGTCAATGGGAATCAGGGGGAAAACGCTCGACTGGTTGGGCTCATACCTAGCAGAAAGGAAGATGGTTGTGGTTGTTGGAGATCAGTCATCTCAGCTCCAGGTCATCACTACAGGAGTTCCTCAGGGTAGTCTCCTCAGCCCAACCATCTTCAGCTGCTTCATCAATGACCTTCCTTCGATTATAAGGTCAGAAGTGGCCATTCACGACTCCTCAGATGCTGAAACTGCCCATGTCCAAATGTAGCAATTCCTGGACAATATCCAGGCTTGGGCTGACAAGTGGCAAGTAACTTTCATGCCACACAAGTGCCAGGCAATGACCATCTCCAGCAAGAGAGAGTCTAACCATCGCCCCTTGACATTCAATGACATTACCACCCACTATCAACATCCTGGAGGTTACCATTGACCAGAAACTGAACTGGACTAACCACATAAATGCTGTGGCTACAAAAGGTGGTCAGAGGCTAGCAATGCTGTGGTGAATAACTCACCTCCTGGCTCCCCAAAGCCTGTCCACCATCTACAAGGCACAAGTCAAGAGTGTGATGGAATACTCCCCACTTGCCTGGATGAGTGCAGCTCCTACACATTCATGAAGCATGACTCCTTCCAGGACAAAGCAGCCCGCTTGATTGGCACCCCATCCACAAACATTCACTCCCTTCACCACCGACACACAGTGGCAGCAGCATGTACCATCTACAAGATTCACTGTAGGAATTCACTAAGGCTCCTTCGACAGCACCTTCCAAACCCATGACCACTACCATCTAGAAGGGCAAGGGCAGCATATAGATGGGAACACCACCACCTGGAAGTTCCCCTCCAAGCCACACACTCTGACTTGGAAGTCATCAGTGCCAGGCTTCACAGACAGAACCACATCACTTTTAGGAGAGCTCACGGCACGTCTCTACCTAGCAGGTCAGCCATATGTGGGTGGCTTTTCAATGGCTGCAGGACCAGGGCTTGCTTGGCAAAGTGGGGTGAAATGGCCTCAGGCAAAGGAAGAGACTGCAGGGAGAGAGTTGCACTGGGGAAGGGGGGTAGCCCAATGTGTGTGTGGGGACACATGTTGATCTGTGCAAGTGGCACATAACGCCGTTCCTTCACTGTCGCTGGGTCAAAATCCTGGAACTCCCTCTCTAACAGCACTGTGGGTGTACCTACACCACATGGACTGCAACATTTGAAGAAGGCAGCTCACCACCACCTTCTCAAGGGTAATTAGGGATGGGCAACAAATGCTGGCCCAGGCAACGATGCGCACATCCCATGAATGATTTTTAAAAAAACACACACCCACTGGCCTCTCTCTCACTGCCAGCTCAAGGGACATCACCACCCATTCTCACACACATATCCTCACATGTCCACCTGGCCTCATTTCCTATGGAGGCTGCCTCCTCAGCCCTCATCATCTTGAGGCCACTTGCACAGATCAACATGTGCCCCCACACACACATTGGGCTACCCCCCTTCCCCAGAGCAACTCTCTCCCTGCAGTCTCTTCCTTTGCTTGAGGCCATTTCACCCCACTTTGCCAAGCAAGCCCTGGTCCTGCAGCCATTGAAAAGCTACCCACATATGGCTGGCCTGCTAGGTAGAGACGTGCCGTGAGCTCTCCTAAAAGTGATGTGGTTCTGTCTGTGAAGCCTGGCGCTGATGACTGTTAATGCTGACCAAAGCAAGATAGGCAAACAAATCTTGAAGTCCCGAGCGAAGTGCAGCCCACCAAGTGCACGTCGCTTATGTGCTGTTGTGAAGCACATCGACGTGCTTTCCCGCTGAGGGCGGACGATTCAGCTGTGGTGGGGGGCGATTCCAGCAGGCAGGCCTTACAATAATATGCTGATGTATTCCAATGAGGTTCCCGACTCCGATGGCGGAGAACATGGCCCGCTATCAGCGGGCTGAGCGGATGACCGTGAACTGGTTTCACGCCACTGTGAAACCGATCACGCCATATTGTCTCCTCACACCACTGAACATGCCCGACACCGGCGGGCACGGAAAATCCTGGCCATTAGCATCTCAGCTTACCCAACCAATTAAGGCAGGAGGGTTTCACTATTTAAAGGAACCCTGCAAAGGTCAGAATAGAACCATCTATAATTGTGAAAAGAGAGACAAAGCTACTTAAGTCATGGAGTCTCAATGAGGGAAGACTGCTCCATGGTATTCTGATGCACCCCTGAACAGTAAGCGATAGCAGTAAGGGCCCACAGGGAGATTCTGTTCCAGTGAATGGGAGGAAGAATCCTGCCTCGGAGATCAAGGAGGAATGGCTGGAAATGGCTGAGGAGGTCAGCAGCAGGAGTGTGATGCCTCACTCCTGGATACAGTATGGCAAGCGGATCAGTGACCTTATCAGGACGGGAAAGGTGAGTGTCAAACCACATCCAAGCGCAAACCCCCTAAGTCTGACTGCACCAGCCTTCTCCTCTACATCACTCCCCAGGCCAACCTTGCAAGCGCACCCAATCCTCTCTCTTGAAACATCTTCTCACATCCCCATCTGACCACCAACACTGACACTCGTCCTCATGTTAATGCAATGTCAGGCCCATTCCTCACAGTGATCCTGCGCAAATGTCATTCTTTCCTCTCAAAACATTTCATTTCTCTGGCTCATAACTCTCACCTTTCTCCCCTTGCAGGACAGAGTGCACAAAATACCAGCAAGAGGCTGATAACCAGGGGCCCTCCAGTCATTGTGACCCTCACTACTTTGGAAGAGGATAGACTGACCATACGCAGAGTCTCTGTGTGAATGTGCACTGTTCTCCATTGGCAATGGCGAGATGGGGTGTCCCTACTACCTGATGACAGAATTAGACTTCACACAACCACATGGCACAACATTCACTCATGTTGACTTTACGTCAGCGGACAATGAAAATTGATGATCTGCACAGTGAGGACTGAGAGCGCTTTCACCTTATCAGCTCTAATCACACATCACAAGTGAGCAGGTGATAGATACAGCAGGAGACGTTTTGTTAATTTAGTTTAATTGTTTGAACCCAAAAGAGTTACAGCAGGAGAGAGTTTCCGTTAGAGGCTGCAGGACCTGTCAAGCTCTGCTCAACTTAAAGCAGATATTGTGCCTCGGAGAGTTACCCACAGAGAGGAGAATTCTAGAGCAGCAGCAGAAAACATGTGAGGTCCAGTTAGCATTTCCAGAGGCACTGTGCACCATTGCAGTGAGATTAGAGGAGTCTGTCTGCAGCATAAGTGCAGTCTCAGACCCTGGTGTTGATGTCCAGAGAGAGCGGCAACTTGCACCAAGTCTCAGGCACAGTTGGTAACCAAGTGTATGCTGATCTTCAATGGCCTGGAGGAGAGCCTTGCCTTGGCCATTTAGCATCCCGCTGAAGTGTAGCATAGAGCTCGCTAGCCCTTGGCATGTCAGGGAAGTGTGGGTGTGCCATGAGAGAGATGATGAAGAAAGGAGACAGGGAAGTGTTGCGGGGAGGGTGTTTGCTCCACCGAGCTTCACATGCTGCCTCCTGCGCCGACGACTGAGCCTGCCCCTGCACATTTCCAGTGGGGGCTCCATAGGCATTAAACCCAGAGGACATGGGCCATAAACATCTGACTAGTCAGAGAAGGGGAAGGAGCAGCCTGTCTTTAATTCCATTGAAACCACAGACGTTTCATATGTGGGAATGATCAAAAAAGGAAGCAAAAATTGCAGTTGTACAAAGGTAATTATTAGATGGTTAACATTGAATGGAAAATTACATTTTAACAGTGTATATACACCACAGGTTATATTAAAAAGGCCCATTCCAGCCATCCCCAAGCTTGCCTGTCACCTGCCCAATTGTCTTCAGCCTTGGGGAAAATGGTGGAACAAGAAGCTGAGCAATAGGTATCAGTGAGAGGGATGGATTGTTGCCTGTGGGAATATTTTGTGTGGGGGTTTTCGGGGTGGGGATGTGTACAGTGAGTTCATCATTGATATACGAGATGGCTGCACTACCTCAGATTAGCTGAATCGTGCCTGAACAGGCCCATCCTGAACATCCCTGGCAACTCAGTGAGGGGCTGCAGGTGCCCTTGCTACATCAGGTTCCTCCTCCTCCTCATCCTGATCCTCCTGTTACTGCTGCACTTCTCCCTGCTCCTCCAAAAATGCAGAACTGGCAGCACTTCCCTTTTCCTGGAGCTCCAGTCCTCTTTGCTGTGCCATGTTGTGCAATTGGCAAAGCAGACCGCTTACTGGTGCAGACTTAAGGAAGCCCAGCACCACTCCACCCCCCACTCCGATCTGTCCAGACACTTGAATTGCATTTTAAGCATCCTGATGGCTTACTCTGTGACAGCTCTTGTGCTTGGGTGGCTTCAGTTGTAACTTTGCTGAATGTCAGTGGGAGGGTTGCTCATGGATGTCATCAGCCACGTCTTTAGAGGGTAGCCCTTGTCTTCAAGGAGCCATTCAATGACTCTGCTTGGAGGTGTGAATATCTGCGAGAATGAAGGCATTATGGCAGCTTCCTGGGCATGGATGATAGTCTTTTGGTGGTAGCTGAGCGTTAATAGAGTCAAATCTCTTTCACTGGATGAATGCTGCTGATTGATATGAAGGAGCCTTGATTGCCATGCCATTCCTGAAAGGCCTGTCTCTAATATTTAGGCTACATATCCTAGTCCTAGTCTCCGCAGCCACCACTCTTTATTGACCCTACCAGTTTCCCTTAACATCTTGAAAACTTCAAACAAATCTTAATCTTCTAAATTCCAGGGAATATGATCCTAGTTTGTGTAATCTCTGCTTGCAATTTAACCCATGGAGCCCGGTAAATCTACTCTGTACTCCCTCCAAAGCTAATTAATATATCCTTGCCCGGAACCATTCACTGTGCTCCAGATGTGGTCTAACCAACTCCTTGGGGGAGAATTTTACATCCCACGGGTGGGCGGACTCATGCCTGACCTGATCGGGCATAAAATAGTGCGCAATGACGTCGGGTGAGCGTCCCGACATCATCACACACTCGTGCGATATTTTGGTCAGCAGGCACGAGCAAGTGCTGGAGCTGTGCCTGCCATTAATTAAGAGGCCACTTAAGGCCATTAAAAAGCCAATTGAAGGTGGTTTTTCGTTGTCCGTGTGATTTTGCACTCATCGCATGGGCAAAATGGGCAGGCGGCCAGCCAACAATTTCAAAAGTCTCATCCACGGGCGGGTTAAAGGGAGTGAGCACCATTGCCAGTGTCAGTAGTGGGGAGTTTGATACATAATTTGCTGCTGGTGACTTACTGGTATTTGGCAACTTCATCTCTGTTTGAGGCTTCATTCTTAGCATTTCCAGGCTTCATTTCCGGACTCTTTGGTGACTCAAGGCCCCCAGGGGATTCAGACCATGTGGACCTTTCCGGGTATCAGACGGCCTTCCATTACTCTGGTAATGGGGACTGTGGTCTCCGCTGGTGGCACCTTCTCTGAGGAGAAAGAGAGGAGCAGAAGGGAGAGGAGGCCATGTGTCCCTATGCAGCTTCCATGGGAGGGACCTGTGAGAGGGGAGACGCAGGCACTGGGGGTGCAGGACCAGCAGGTAGTCCAAGGCAGAAAGGGCCGCCGAAGACGCCAGTATCCTACTGCCAGGATTTACAGGCAGCGATGCAGCTACCTCAATATGCCTGAGGTGCAGTGCCAAAGGAGGCTCCGCCTCTCAAGGGAGACCGTGACATCCATTTGTCAGATGATCGGGCCTGAAATCAGCTCTGAATTTGTGGGTGGACACCCCATGCCAGTGGCTCTGTAGGTCACGGTGGCCCTCAACTTCTATGCCTCAGGCTCTTTCCAGGAGTCAGTGGGGAATCTGTGTAGAATCTCCCAATCAGCTGTCCACAGTTGCGTCAAGTTGGTGACAGAAGCTCTGTCCAGGCGAGTACTGACCTTTATTCTTTAACGTACAGATGAGACCAGCCAGGCTGAGCAAGCCAGAGGCTTTCAGTGATTGCTGGGTTTCCCCGTATCCAGGGTGCCATCGACTGCACACATCTGGCCATCAAATGTCAGCCGGGTGCTTTCGTCAACAGGAAGGGATTCCACTCCATGAATGTGCAGATAGTGTGTGACCATAGGATGCAGATTCTGCAAGCTCCATTGATGCTTACATTCTGAGACATTCCCAGGTGCTGAGGCTCTTCACTGGTTGGATGGCTGCCCAACTAGATGGATGGCTGCCGGGTGACAAGGTCTATCCGTTGAAGAGGTTGTTCATGGCGCCTCTCCAACACCCAAGAACAGAGGCAGAGAAGCTTTACAATATGAGCCATGCCTCCACAAGGACGGCGATAGAGAGGACCATAGGTCTTCTCAGGATGCACTTCCGATGCCTGGACAGTTCAGGGGGAACACTACAATACCCCCTCAAGAGCGGATGTCACTGATAGTGATTGCATGCTGCGTTCTCCATAATCTGGCACTGGCAAGGGGAGACCCACTGGAGGAAGTGGATCTTGACACAGCTGCACAGGCCACAGGGGATGAATCCAGTAATGAATCAGAAGAAGAGCGCTGAGGGTGTGGAGGCAGACCTCAAAAACCTCCAGGGAGGCAGGGGCACCAGGGACGCCTTGATCCAAAGCTCCTTCAGCTAGGCTGCCAAAGATCAGCTTCAAGCGCAGGCCAGAGCTGCCGCCTCCATCCCGGATGTCTGAAAGGGCCCTTTCATTTGAACCCAAAGAACACTCAGTGTCTGTGCAATAAAGTTCAGAGCCACTCACGTCCAGCATTACATACTGGTGTGCCCTGCACCAAAAAAATAAAAAGGTGAAGCATACAAAGACCATGACAATACAAACAAAATTTGCCTTTTTTTGACAATTCAAAACAATTTACACAACCTTCTCTGGTCTTCACTCCCAGACCAGTATAGATAAAGCAAACATAAGTGAACAGAAAATCACCAGTAAACTGTTCCTCTTGTGCTCATGGTGTCTTTAACTTACATTTCTGAGTGCAATGTCTAGGTGTTCCCCCTTCGCTGGCACCGGCATTGGAGACAGCCTGCTTGGCTCTGCTGTCCTTAGTCTAAATAACCTTGGCGGTCATCCTCTGGCCAGTGGAGCCTGTGCTGGCCCCACCTGGGAGCAAGTAGCCAGTGCCGTGGCTGGCATCTCCCCAGCCATCGCAGCCTCATCAGATGCCATGGTCACTGGCAGAGGGGCGGAGGAGCTGCTGTTGTCATCCAGAGCGCCCTGAGAGGAGCCTGCAGAGACAACAAGCAGCTCATACGCCAACGTGAGGCTGCTCTGGATCTCCCTGTTCATCATTGATGGACGGGCATCTAGCTGGGATACCGGGTGCCTCATCCATCTCCCACACTGGCACTGACCACCTGAGTCAGTGCCTGAGTGAGGGCTTGCAGGTCCAAGCGCTACGCCTGGAACCCCTGATTCTGTCCCTGGAGCTGCCTCTCTATGAGAGTCACCGCTCTCTCAATAGAGGAGGCATTGTGCTTGGCCATGAGAGTCAACGCAGTGCTCATGCTCCGCATGAACCCCTCCACAATGGAGACCATTGCATGCATACCCTCATGGATCTCCGCCAGATCCTCCAGCACATCTCGCTGGACCTCCGCCTAATGGACGACTCCAGAGTCTTATCGTCTGCCTTCGGCTGTGCATTGTCCTGGTCCCCAGCAGTCCTCCTAATGCTGGCCTCCTGGGCACTCTCTGCCTCCGCCTGCACCCCAAGTGAGTGTGAAGTACCCTCACCAATGTGCACCAAGATACTGGCCGCTGATCTAATGCCCATCGAGGTGCTGGTATCTGCACTGGTGCCTGCTTCAGAAAACAGGTGTGACGCAGGTGCAAGTGAAGCCCGATGGTCCTGCGGCATCAGGGGTGGCACTTCAGGGTCCACAGAGCGAACGCGTGCTGGCGAATCTAAAAGGGAGAACAAGGACATGTCATTAGTTTAAGTCATCACACTGACACGGTGCCTGCCAGGCACCCTGGTGAGACATTGGAGGTCTCCATCACAGTGCCATTGTCTTTCAATGATCAAGGGCAACTTCAGGTTCGAGGTTCCCATCAATGAAGGGACTACACTAGAATGGTTGCACAACCCGAATTCCTCACCCCTGTGCACTGTGCTCATAACTTCGTCTGGCACCCCGGCCTCTTCACGCCCGGTTGCATGGGGAGCGTGCCAATTCTCAAGCTCGAGGGCGTCCTGCCCGAACCTGCTCTCTGCTTGGTTATGGCTCGTCTTCTCCTGAAAGGACAGAGGAGCATTGGTTAGTCCACTCTCCACCTCCAGCGCCATTGCAGCCTGGCCAATCCCACCTGAGGAACACTTCGCAGGGCTCTTCCAAGTCGTGGCTCTCGAGCCGCAAGGCACTCAGCCCAAGCAGCCAGGGCTCACCACCTTGGTCAGCTCCGGCATCATTGATAGTTGGCACTCAGACTGTAGCATCCCTGAGGTCGATGGGGTAGGGCCACACCTTAATCCTTCTGCACACTGACCCATGCCAACATGGTAATCACCCTTCCTGAGCACAGCAGATCATTGAAGCGCTTCCGGCACTGCACTCATGTGCGCCACACCACATCATGGTTGCTCACCATTGCTGCCACCTCCCCCCAGGCCCTTTTGGTGAGGTGCAGTGGTCTCCTTCTCCCATCTCTGGGGACAAGGGTGTCCCTCCTGGCAGCCACCCCTTCCAGCAGGATGGCGAGGCGCTCATCCGAAAAGCAGGGGCCGAGTGCCCACCCGACCTGCCCTCCCGCCTGCCATGCCTAGCCACACGTGACTCCATAACTTCAGTATTGACAACTCAGTGGAGACGTTCTTCTGTGGCAGCCTTCCAAGGGCTGCCTGGATCGTTTTTAAACCGGCCATCGGGTCGCCATTGGACCCGGCAGTTGACAGGCCCCCACCCCCGCTCGGCCCTTCCCGACCAGTGACAAGCCGCGTTTCACCCTGGGTGGGCCTTAATTGGCCCACCAATGTGAAATTATGGTCGGGGGTCGATCGAGGGCGGCAGACCGTTTCCCGGCTGCTCCCAGGCTAGCCCACTGCACCCGCCCGACAACCTCAAAATCCTGACCTTGATGCAGTTGAAGCATGATTTCTACTCCCTTATTTTATAGTCCTCTAGATATAAAAGGCAGCATTCGTTAGCCTTTTTAATCATGTCCTGTACCTGTTCATGACATTTTAGTGATATATGTACCGGGACTCGCAAGAGGCCTTTGGGCTTCCACTCCTTCTAGCTTTTCACCATTCTATCCCTTTTAGGTTAAAAATGTCCCCATGGCGTCTACATGACTCAAGAAGCAGTGTATGCCTTGACTTATAATTGTCAATGATACATCAAATGAACAGAATATGAATCCTTGCATTGTTATTTACAATGCATTGGCAATGACGGAATGATCAAGTACAACAAGATCTGAGGTTCAGTTATACTGAGGATGAAAAGTCAGGTAGATAATAAAATTAAAAAGCAAATAGGAAAAAATATATTTTTTGTTCATTCATGGGATATGGACATTACTGGCTAGGCCAGTATGTATTGCTTATCCCTAATTGCCCTTGAGAAGGTGGTGGTGAGCTGCCACCTTGAACCACTGCAGTCCATGTGGTGTAAGAACACCCACGGTGCTGTTAGGGAGAGAGGTCCAGGATTTTGACCCAGCAAAAGTGAAGGAACAGTGATATATTTCCATGTCAGGATGGTGAGTGGCTTGGAGGGGATCTTCCAAGTGGTGGTGTTCAAATGTGTCTGCTGCCCTTGTCCTTCTAGATGGTAGTGGTTGTGGGTTTGGAAGGTGCTGCCTAAGTGCTTGGTGAATTCCTGCAGTGCATCTTGTAGATGATAGACGCTGCTGCTACCGTGCGTTGACGGTGGAGGGAGTGAATGTTAGTCGATGTGGTGCCAATCAAGAGGGCTGCTCTGTCCTGGATGGTGTCAAACTTCTTGAATGTTGTGGGAGCTGCACCCATCCAAGCAAGTGGAGGGTATTTCATCACACTCCTGACTTTTGCCTTGTCGATGGTGGACAGGCATATCCCCCACTCATCCTCTACCACCAAGCCAGGAGATCAATCCTGGTTCAATAAAGAGTGCAGGAGGTAATGCCAGGAGCAGCACCAGGCATACATAAAAATGTGGTGTCAACCTGGTGAAGCTACAACACAGGACTACTTGCTTGGGAATCAAGCGATGAGTTACTCGCCGCAGGATTCCTAGCCTCTGACCTGCTCTTGTAGCTATAGTATCTATGTGGCTAGTCCAGTTCAATTTCTGGTCAATGGTAACCCCCAGGATGTTGATAGCGGGGGATTCAACAATGGTAATGCCATTGAATGTCAAGGGACAATGGTTAGATTCTCTCTTGTTGGAGATGGTCATTGCCTGGCACTTGTGTGGCACAAATGTTACTTCCCACTTGTCAGCCCAAGTTTGGATATTGTCTAGGTCTTGCTGCATTTGGACATGGACTGCTTCACTATCTGAGGAGTCACAAATGGTGCTGAAGATTGTGCAATCATCAGTGAACATCCCCATTTCTGACCTTATGATGGAAGGAAGGTCATTGATGAAGCAGCTAAAGACGGTTGGGCCTAGGACACTACCCTGAGGAACTATTGCAGTGATGTCCTGGAACTGAGATAATTAACGTCCAACAACCACAACAATCTTCCTTTGTGCTAGGTATGACTCCAACCAGTAGAGGGTTTGCTCCCTGATTCCCATTGACCCCAGTTTTGCTAGGGCTCCTTGAGGCTACACTCGGTCAAATGCGGCCTTGATGTCAAGGGCAGTCACTCTCACCTCACCTCAGGAGTTCAGCTCTTTTGTCCATGTTTGAACCAAGGCTGTAATGAGGTCTGGAGCTAAATGCCCCTGGCAGAACCCAAACTGAGCATCAATGAGCAGGTTATTGCTAAGCAAGTACTGCTTAATAGCACTGTTGATGAGTCCTCCCATCACTTTACTGATGATTGAGAGTAGACTGATGGCTGGATTGGATTTGTCCTGCTTTTACTGTACAGGACATACCTGGGCAATTTCCCACTTTGCAAGGTAGATGCCACTGTTGTAGCTGTATTGCAACAGCTTGGCGAGGGGTGTGGCATGTTCTGGAGCACAGTCTTCAGTGCAATTGCTGGAATATTGTCAGGGCCCACAGCCTTCGCAGTATGCAGTGCTTTCAGCTGTTTCTTGACATCACATCAAGTGAATCAAATTGGCTGAATACTGGCATCTGTGATGCTGGGACCTCCAGAGGAGGCTGAGATAGACCATTCACTCAGCAATTCTGGCTGAAAGTCTTGCAAGTGCTTCAGCCTTATCTTTGCACTGATGTGCTGGGCTCCCCCATCAATGAGGATGAGGATATTTGTGGAGCTTCCTCCTCCAGTGAGTTATTTAATTGTTCACCACCATGCACAACTGGATGTGGCAGGGCTGCAGAGCTTAGATCTGATCCGTTGTTTGTGCAATCACTTAGCTCTGTCTATCACTTGCTGCTTATGCTGTTTGGCATGCAAGTAGTCCTGCGTTCTAACTTCACCGGGTTGACACCACATTTTTATGTATACCTGGTGCTACTCCTGGCATTCTCATGCACTCTTTATTGAACCAGGATTGATCCCCTGACTTGATGGTAATGGTAGAGTGGGGGAATATGCCAGGCCATGAGATTACAGATTGTAGTTGAGTAGAATTCTGTTGCTGCTGATGGCCCACAGCACCTCATGGTTGCCCAGTCTTGAGTTGCTAGATATGTTCGAAATCTATCCCATTTAGCATGGTGGTAGTGCCACACAGCACGATGGAGAGTATCCTTAATGTGAAGACGGGCCTTTGTCTCCACAAGGACTGTGCGGTGGTCACTCCTACCGATACTGTCATGGACAGATTCATCTGTAGCAGGCGACACATATTTCAACAACACATCAGTGGGAGTCAAATGGATTATGTTTTTAAAAGTACACTGCTGAATCAACAGAAATAAATCATTGCAAATCATTCCAGCTGTCTCGAGGTCAATTGCAGCAAATTCAAATCGCTGCCCAACCTGAGAGTACCTGACTCAGCAGAGAGCAAGAGTCAAATCTGGGAACTGCCTAGGCTGGTGTATTTACTCACTTAAAGCTGATTAAGGCATTGCATTAGCTCCAAAGTTTCTTATGTCCAAAGACAGTATTATACACTAGCATGAACTGAGCCAATCCAGGTGGTCATTAGAGTCAATGAACAACCCATCAAGATGAAGGTCGACACTGCAGCATCAATATTTATCATAGGGGAACATACGTTCAGACACTTGAATAAAGGAGCCCATCCTTTAAGTTTGGAACAATCGGACACTAAATTAGAAACATATACGGGCGAAGAAATAAGAGTGAAATGGATATGTCAAATCCTGGTGTAGTATGGGGATCAGTCTGAAAATTTACCCCTTACAGTAGTAGCTGGGGTGGGCCCCAGTTTAATTGGTCGCAACTGGCTCAAAAAGATTAAATTGCAATGGGCCGAGATTTTCCAAATCAGAACAAGAAAATTACAGGAATTGTTACAAAAGTGTACTTCCATTTTCAGTGACGAGCTAGGTGGATTCATGAGCTACAAGCCAAATTCCACGTATACCCTAATACAACCCCCAGATTTATCAGAGCCAGACCAGTCCCTTAGACTCTATGGGAAAAGGTCAAGACCAAGATAAACAGGCTGGAAAAGTTGGGTATATTACAACCGGTGCAATTTTCCAAGTGGGCAGCACCCTTAGTACCCGTACTGAAGCCAGACCAAAGTGTTCGCTTATGCGGTGACTGTAAGTTAACTGTAAACAGAGTGGCCAAACTTGATAGACATCAAACACCGAGGAGTGACGAATTATATTTGAAATTGTCAAGGGGCATCACATATTCAAAACTCGACATGAGCCACGCCTACCAGCAAGTAGAGTTGGATGAAGGCTCTAGGGAATTTGTGATCATCAATACACATCGAGGGTTGTATCAATATACTCGACTACCCTTTGGGGTCTCATCAGCATGTGCTAATTTCCAACGTACCAAGGAAAATCTGCTTCAGGGACTGCCCCATGTCATTTTTTATTTGGATAATGTCTTAGTCACTGGACAAACTGACGAAGAACACTCAGCTAATTTGGAGGAGATGCTGAAATGCTTCTCACAAGCGGGGTGTGCTTGAAGTGAGGAAAATGTCTATTCCAAGCCATAGATGTAGTTTACTTGGGCCATAAGGTCAACGTGCAGGGCCTGCATCCCGTGGAAGAAAAGGCCAAGGCTATTCATGAGGCACCTGCACCAAGAAACACTACATAACTAAAGGCCTTCTTAGGCATGATAAACTACTATGGGCAATTTCTTCCAAATCTATCAACCATAATCCATTATACACATTGCTTAAGAAAAACCATAAATGGATTTAGCAAGCTCCAGGATGCGTTTCTGAAGGTAGAGCAATTGTTAAGCTCAACAGCCCTACAGGTCCACTTTGACCCAAAGTAAGGACTGATTTTAACTTGCAAGGCATCCCCTTATGGAGTAGGGGCTGTATTATCACATTGGATGGCGGATGACTCCAAATGACTCATTGGTTATACACCTCGCACGCTCAGTGCTGCAGAGCAATGATATTCTCAAATTGAGAAGGAGGGCTTGTCTATTGTGTTTGGTGTTTGGAAATTCCATCAATACCTCCATGGTCGCCTTTTTCACATTATATATGACCACAAGCCTCTGCTGGGATTATCTGGAGGGAATAAGGCGATACCCTCCATTGCATTTGCTCGCATCCAGAGTTGGGCACTGATGTTGGCTGGTTACAAATACATTTTTATTCACCGATTGGGAAGCCAGATCATACACGCTGATGCACTGAGCTGCCTCCCCCTGCCAGATAACAATGTGAAGGTTCCAATTCCCCAGGAGCTTGTCTTAGTACTAAATTTTTTGGATTCCTCCCCTGCCCAGGCTAAACAAATCCGTGAGTGGACAAGCCAAGGTCCACTTTTATCTCACGTCTGGGAGCAGGTCTTGAATGGATGGTCAGGCAAGCCAAAGTCTGATGACATGAAGCCCAATTTCAATCGCAGATATGAGCTCGCCTGCCAGGATGGCATATTGCCCTGGGGTACAAGGGTTATCGTGCCCCCGAGAGGGCAAAGGCCATTACTGGCCGAATTACATAGCGCTCACCCTGGCATTAGTAGGACGAAGATGCTCACGCACAGGTACCTGTGGTTGCTAGGAATGGACACAATACCAGAAGACAAAAGCCACCCGCCTTAGCTCCATTGCACCCCTGGGAATGGCCACGGCAGCCATGGGTGTGCCTCCACATCGACAACGTGGGGGCCCTTCTTGGGCACCATGTTCCTTTTACTAATAAACGCCCACTCCAAGTAGATGAATGTCTACAAAGTCTGGTCACCCACATCTGCTGCCACCATAGACCGTTTGCGACATAATTTTGCAGTGAACAGGTTACCAGAGGTGCTTGTGTCAGTCAACGGGACTGCATTTGCCGGCGGGGAGTTCCACAGGTTTACAACCCTTAACGGAATAACTCATATGAAAACCACGCCTTATCACCCGCCTCTAATGGTTTGGCTGAGCGGGCAGTCCAAACTTTTAAGTCCGGGATGAAAAAGCTGGACAGGGATTCCATCAGCACCAGATTGTCATGGTTCCTGTTTGCATACTGGACAATGCCACGCACAACTACCGGTATTGCCCTTGCTGAATTACTAATGAAGAAACACCTCCGCACCCGCCTAATTCTTATCAGTCTGAATGTAGAGGGAGTGTGGAGAGAAGCCAAGAGACCCAGAAGGCTAGACATGATGGTCAAAATCATGAAAGAAATTTCACAGTGGGAGACACAGTTCTCATGAAGAACTTTGGAGATGGGCCCAATTGGTTATTAGCCGAAGTGAGTGCAGTGACAGGACCTTTCTCCTATAATGTATCGGTAAATGGCCGAATAATTAAATGATACGCGGACCATCTCCAGAGAAGAGAGACAGTCCCACCAGAAGGAATGCTCTCTTCATTTGTGTTTGAGCGTGCACCACACGTGGAAGAATTGCCACATGATTTGGAAGTACCGGTGGGGCCTGTTGGACCCGAGATGGTTGAAGACACAAACTTGCCCACTTTGACCGAAGAGCCTGATGGACAGTTGATCCCTGAGAAGGGGGTCTCGGAAAAAAACAGCCAAGGCCGTTGAGCTACAATTCTCAACAAGCCTCCTGAGAGACCTGACTTGTAAATAGTTATTCTTGTAAATAATTGGCATGTTGTGAAGCTTGTCAGTTGTATTTTCAAGTAAAGGGGAAGGGATGTGGTAAAGTGGAGTGCTATGTACCTTTAAGAGAATGTAGTTAGTTGACCATGTGACTGAAGTGACCAATTGCTACACAATGTGGGCTTCTTGGGTAACTGTAAGTCTAGGTGATTGAAGAAGCACAAATGGTGTTGGTGCTCTGTTCTTAGTTCCAATAAACCACAAGTGTTTGTTCAGTTAATCGGTCTCTGCCTGTATTGTTTCAAGCACCAACTAATATGTTAATGTCAAGGGCGCAGCTAGCATTCACCGGACAAAGTGAACTTGATGAGCAAAAACATAAAAGTTGCCCTGCAACCTGTTCTGATACTGTTGCCTAGTCCTTAAATAAACTGTTTGAACTTCTTCAAAGAGATGCTGTTTGTCTAGAATGTTCTATGGTTTGAATTGCATGATAAGGAATTCCACCATGTTCCAGTTGTTGCTTGAAGAAGTTGTCTTGTGCCAAACAAGCTGTGGTTTTGTGGAAGTTTTGTTTGTTTTTCAAAAAGAAATCTTGGCTGTTGTCAAAGCACTTTTTTGCAATGAATCAAGAAGCTCCCCAATTTTAAATCACATGCTGTCCCTGAGCAGGAATTTACTCTCTATCAAATTAGTTGCTTGCTTTAGTATAGTTCACTAGCCTGCCTGAATTGAGTGGTGAGTTCAACATTACACTTTGAACTTCCATGGTGTCTTAAAAGGACTCTGGTTCCAGAAAGATCAATTAGTAATTGAGACTCAACTGATCAGTTATTTATAGTAGCAATTTTGACTCAGCACTCCCTGAGAGTGTGCTGGAGGCATATTTAATCCTGGATTTCAAAGGGGAATGAAATAAATATCTGAAGGGAAAAAATATATTGCCGGGTTATGGAGAAAGGGCGGAGGAGTGTAACTAGCTAAATTGTTCTTGCAGAGATCTGGCATGGGCTCAATGGGCCAATCGGTCTTCTTCTGTGCTATAATCATTTATGATCGGATTGGTCGGCAGCTCCAGAGGGTGGGAATTCCTCCCAGTGAGGGGCTGAAGTCCCACTCAGTCATTGTTAATCCTCCCTGCAGCACTTTATGGCTATGAGACAGGTTGACATGGGGCATGTTGGCTCCACACTGACTTTGTTTATTCCACCAATGAATTGGTGTTCATACAGTTTGCCTTTTCTGAAAAAATTGGAAAGATTTTCTTGCCTCATCATTTTTGTGATGCTTTAACTCCCTTGTTGGTGTAGGTTTCCACAAATAAACAAAAAGGAGGCTCGAGCAGGAGAGTAGCCAAAATCTGAAGTGCTGAGCCAGAAAGACTTAGAGAAGGGAATCAGTGGCAACTAAATGCTATTGATGTTCAAGCAAAGGGAATATATTGTGGCAGGGAGAGGAGGAGAATGTACAGGAAGTCAGCAGAGAACAAAACAGCAAAGGTTGGGAGTTAATGTTTATAACTGCAGGAAGTATGTAACTTGTATCGTTGTGTAGACCATTTTGACTGTTTTGACACTATGGCCACACCAGTTAGTTCTTCTTGAGAACACTGTTCCGAAATCCATATAACAATAACATTGGCCGGGATTTTGCAGTCCCGATAATGGCGCCGTGTTCAATATTCACCATTATTGGACATCGGAGAGGCTCTGCAACACCCAGAGTGCGAGCATGTAAATCTGGGAGTTGTGGTGGGCCAACTACTACCCCTGAGAGCTCACTGCTTCTCTCGGCAGGCATGGAACCAGCATGAGTTTGGGCTAACAACAGAAAATGCTGGAAAAACTCAGCAGGTCTAGCAGCAATTGTGGAGAGAGAAACAGAGTTAGTGTTTCAGGTCCGTACGACCCTTCTTCAGCTTCAGCATCTCCACAGATGCTGCTAGACCTGCTGAGTTTTTCCAGCATTTTCTGTTGTTGTTTCAGGTTTCCAGCATTTGCAGTATTTTGCTTTTACCTATGAATTTGGGCTATTTGTCCGCTAATTAAGAATTATTGGCCCGAATTTTGCGGTAACTGCTGACCATGAAGTAAGATCTACTGGGAGATCTAGTGACCACTCTGCTGAGAATTTCTCCTCTCTCACCAATGTGGTACTGGAACTGGTTGCAATGTGCTTTACTGCAGATTGTGGAGCTGTAGCCATACCATCCAAGCAGCCAATCACATTAAAACATTTTCGCACAGACATCCTGCCCCCAAACAGGAAACGAAAAGCATTGAAAATGAAATCACCTTTAAACATTCTTACATGGAATAAATTAAAAATTGGAACTCACACACAGGGTGAAGGTAGAAGTTAAAATATCCTGAAAAAAAGTCATTTTTTAAATTGTTACTAAGAACAAAACTTAGCTTGTAAAATCCACTAATTAATAGCGCTCCACAAATCCAGAATTATTTTTTCAGGGTCTGTTTTGTTGTCTATCAAATTTTATTCAAAAGATTTAATTTTTTCAGCAATAGCAGGGTCTCTCAACACAGCCCATGTCAGAGCCCTGAGTGACAGACAGCAATTTCAAGATTTCCATGCTCATCTACACATGCCTAACATCCTGAATCTACCATCAGCTTCCTAATGACGGTGGATGCTGACAGTTCACCATCAACACCATCCCACCCACCCCCGCACTGCCCCTCCAAGATCTAGCCCAATGTAAAAATTTTAGACCTGGCATTTTCAGGCATTAAGAGGCCTCATCTCATTCCAATAAGAAAAAGTCGAGGGGACGGACACATCTGTGATTAACTAGAAAGATTAAAGGTAGTTTCAAACTTACAGAAAAAGCATATAGTTGTGCAAAGATAAGTGGAAGGCCAGAAGCTTCGACAGAATATAAGGAACAGCAAAGGATGACTGAAAGATTAATAAGGAGGAAAAAATTAAAGTATGTGAGAAGGTTGGCCAGAAACATACAAAACAGGTAGTAAGAGTTTCTATAAATATTTTTTTTAAAAGAGTTGACAAAGTGAGCTCTTAGTCCTGTAGAAAGTGAGTCTGGAGAACAGATAATGGAAAACAAAGAATTGGCAGATGAATTGAACAGGTATTTTGCATCAGTCTTCACTATAGAGGATACAAGTAACATCCCAGAAGCAGCTATAAATCAGGAAATGAAAGGGAGGGAGGAACTCAGGAAAATTAAAATCATCAGAGAAGTGGTACTGAGTAAATTGTTGGATCTGCGGGCTGACAAATGCCCGGGTCCTAATGACTTCATTTTAGAGTCTTAAAAGGAATGGCTAGTGAGATAGTTGATGCATTGGTTTTAATTTTCCGAAACTCCCTAAATTTGAGGAAGGTCCCATTAGATTGGAAGATGGCAAATGTAACTCCATTATTCAAAAGGACAGAGAGACAGAAAGTGGGAAACTAAAGGCCAGTTAGCTTAATGTTTGTCATAGGGAAAATGTTAGAAGCTATTATTAAAGAAGCTATAGCAGGGCACTTGGATACATTCAAGATAATCAGACAGAGTCATCATGGCTTTGTGAAATGGAAATCATGTTTAACCAACTTATTGAAGTCCTTTGAGGAAGTAACCTGTGCTGTGGATAAAGGGGAACCAATGGATGTACTGTACTTAGATTTCCAGAAGGCATTTGATAAAGTGCCTGAGGGTCAGAGAGCCGGTGCAGTGGGCTGAATGGCCTCCTTCTGCACCGTAACAATTCTGTGATTCTGTGAAGTGCCACATCAAAGGTTATTGAGGAAAATAAAAGCTCCTGGTATAGGGGGTAACATATTGGCATGGATAGAAGATTGGCTGGCTAACGGGGTAACAGAGTAGGCTTAAATGGGTCTTTTTTCAGGCTGGCAAGATGTAACGAATGGTGTGCCACAGGGATCAATGCTGGGACCTAAACTGTTTACAATTTATATAAATGACTTAGATGAAGGGTTAGATGGGATGGTTGCCAAATTTGCTGACGACACAAAGATAGGTAGGAAAGTAAGTTGTGAAGAGGACATAAGGAGGCTACAAAAAATATAGATAGGTCAAGTGAGTGGGCAAAGACATGGCAAATGGAGTATAACGTGGGAAAATGTTAAATTGTCCATTTTGGCAGGAAGAATAAAAGAGAAGCATATCATCTAAATGGTGAGAGATTGCAGAGCTCTGAGATGCAGAGGGATCTGGGTGTCTTAGTGCATGAAGCACAAAAGGTTAGTATGTAGGTACAGCAAGTAATTAGGAAAACTAATATTTAATATTGCAAGGGGAATTGAATACAAAAGGTCATTTACATGAATGCATTTTAAAGATCCTTTCCAGTGCGGGCCTCCTCATTAAGCATTTACAAAGATACGAACAAGGAGCAGGAGTAGGTCATTTGGCCCCTTGAGCCTGCTCCGCCATTTAATAAGATCATGGCTGATCTTATCGTAACCTCAAATCTGCAGTCCGCATACCCCCGACAACCTATCAGCCCCTTGCTTACCAAGAATCTATCCACCTCTGCCTTAAAAATATTCAAAGACTCTTTGAACTTCCAAACGAGCAATTCCCATGCTCCCCGGAACCCTCTCCAAAAGTCTCTACCTGTGAGTTAGAGTCCAAGACTTACCTGAATAGTTACCCAGGAAATGTTAGATAGAAAAATCCTTATCTAACTCTTGAGCAGGAACATAGGAAATAGGAGCAGGAGTAGACCATTCGGCCCATCAAACCTGCTCCACCTTTCAACTAGATTATGGCTGATTTTCTACCTTAACACCATTTTCTCACACTATCCCCCATATCCCTTGATACCCTTAATATCTAGAAATGTATCAACTTCTGTCTTGAACACACTCAATGACTGAACCTCCACAGCCATCTGGGGTAGAGGATTCCAAAGATATACCACCCTCTCTGTCCTAAATGGCCTTCCCTTATTCTGAGACTGTGTCCCCTGGTACTAGAACCCCCAGGCAGGGGAAACATCCTTCCTGCATCTACCCTATGGAGCCATGTCAGAATTTTGTATGTTTCATTCTTCTAAACTCTGGAGAATACAGGCCCAGTCTCCTCAATTTCTCCTGACAGGAAATTCTTGTCATTCCAGCAATCAGTCTTTTGAACCTTCGTAGCACTCCTTCTATCCTTCCTTAGGTAAAGAAAGGAAAACTACAGAACGAATCCCCAATCACTCACACTGACACTCTTTACTCCCCCCTCGAAGTCTGACCCCCCCATCTACCCTGCTTGACTATCCCTCTGACCCTTCGACCACCCCTTGATTCCCTGACTGCCCTTTGACCCCTCGACTACCCCCAACCAATCCTGCTAACCCAACCCGACTACTCCTCCCACCCACACTTGTCCCCGACCTGCCAACTATCCCCTAAACCCCACACCAACCCCCCAATCTGACTCGGCTATCCCTCTAAACCACGCTAAACCCCATCCACCTGACTAACCCCTCCCTGACCAGACCTGACTTTCCTCCACCGCCCATTTATACCTTAACCCGACCTGACTGGCCCCAACCTGAGTACCCCACCTGACCCAACTACCTACACACTTGCCCACCTATGCACCTCATACACCTGCTATCCTACCCAGCTACCACCCTACACACCTGCCCTCTACCCACCTGCTGCCCTACCCACTTGCCATCCTACCCTCCTGACACCCTACCACCTGCCACACTATCCACCCTACCCACTTCACTCACCTAGCTGCCCTACCACCCTGCCCATTCACTTGTTCATCCAAAAAGGGGCATGGCTTGTCTTCCCCGGGACTGTACGCTCCGCATTTCTGAAGAAGCCAGTCTCAGATGAATTGACCAGAAATGCAGAGCATTGTTGAGACATTGAAAAATTTGACCAGAGTGGCAATCTGGCAATGATCACCCCTTCGTGGAAGATCTGGACCATTGATTTGTATATTCTTGGCTGTCTATCTATTGTTTGTGCATATTGTTAAATTGCACAAATATCCATAGCAACAAACACTTAAATATAATTGTCTCAAATGACATGAGTAAGGGTAAGTAGTTAGTGCCTCTCTTGCATATATGTCAATTGTAAACAATGCTCAAAGGAAAGTAAATCATTGGTGGACTTCAACATTTTGGGAAATCACTAGTGACGAAACACATTTTATTAATGGTAGTGTAAAATATATGAGTGCATCCTCGTACACAGCATACAGTTCTTCTCAGTGTCACACTTAATTTATGTCACAGTTTCCTCACCACGCTAAGCTATTTTTTATTCTTACATGGGATGTGAGTGTTGCTGCAAGGCCAGCATTTGTCACCTATCCTAGTTGTTCTTGGGAAGGTGGTGGTGAGCCTGCAACTTCTTAAACCTCTGCAGCCCATGTGGTGTAGGAACACCCACCGTGCTGTTAGGAAGAGAGTTCCAGGTCTTTGATCCAGCAACAGTGAAGGAACGGCGATATAGTTCTAAGTCACAATAATATGTGGCTTGGAGGGGAACTTGCAGGTGGTGGTGTTCACATGTGCCTGCTACCCTCGTCCTTCTAGATGATCGAGGTCATGGGTTTGGAAGCTGCTGTCATAGTAGGCTTGGTGAGTATATGCTACCCACTGCTGCCAACATGCGCCAGTGGTAGACGAAGTGAATGTTTAAGATAAAAACAAAAAACTACTGCGGATGCTGGAAATCCAAAACAAAAACAGAATTACCTGGAAAAACTCAGCAGGTCTGGCAGCATCGGCGGAGAAGAAAAGAGTTGATGTTTCGAGTCCTCTGTTGAATGTTTAAGATGGTGGATGGGGGGCTGATCAAGCAGAATGATTTATCCTGGATGTTGTTGAGCTTCTTAGAGTTGTTGAAGCCGCATTCATCCAGGGAAATGGAGAGTATTCTATCACACTCCAGACTTGTAGATGATAGACAGGCTTTGGGAAGTCAGGAGGTGAGTTACTCGCTTCGGAATTCCCAGAGTCTGGCTTGCTCTTTTAGCTACTGTACTTATATGGCTGGTCCAGTTCAATTTCTAGAAAATGGTAATTTCCAGAATGTTGATGACCTCACAGTAACATGGAAGTTTCTGCACAAATAGAGCATAGGTCAGCTTCTTTACGTAACCACACTTGTGCAGCTGCACAATACAATTTAATGGTTCCCACCCATTTCAATGACTAGGCTGCAAACAACAAAAATGTTAGAGGGACATTGGTTGCTGGTACTGTAGTAAGTCTGATATAGAATAATTTCTTAAGAAAACTTAATTGGCTAGTTGTTTTGCTGCTTCACATGAAAGGAGTGTTTGGGCCCTTGGACGTTGAGGAGGGGGGAAGTAAAGGGGCAGATGTTGCACCTTCTGCGGTTGCATGAGAAGGTACCGTGGGAGGGGGTTGAGGTGTAGGGGGTGATGGAGGAGTGGACTCATCCTGGGATTGCACAAAAGGAGCTCGGAGGACTGAGAGGGAAGGGCAGCTCTTGACAGTCGCACACTTGTTGGCATCATGGCTGGTAAGAGGTGGTCGTGCTATGTTGATAGCAGCAATCATCAAGGTGTTGGGT
This sequence comes from Cetorhinus maximus, assembly GCF_964194155.1. Lineage (NCBI taxonomy): Eukaryota > Metazoa > Chordata > Chondrichthyes > Lamniformes > Cetorhinidae > Cetorhinus > Cetorhinus maximus. The sequence continues at coordinate 98,386,320 of NC_135886.1, read as the reverse complement.
TTTTAATCACTTTTCATCAAGATGGTGCATGCACTCTGGGAAGTTTTAAATGTTAAATTTGGAGAGGGATTATTTTCTACTAACTGGCGTCTAGGTGTTTTTTTGGTTGCTTTACAGAAACCCGCTATAGATCCTTAGAGACGTCATTAAACAAAAACTAAATCCAAAGTTGCATTCAATCACATCGATCTTGAGTTGCTGACATTATTTATGTTTTAGAATTTATCCACCAGTGAAGCTACACTGCTATTAAAAAAATACTTTATATTGCTCAAGCCTCACAAAATTCAAACAGGAGCAACAAACCATACAATGGAATTCCCAGGTTGCAGGTACTAGTTTGGAAACCCTTGCTCTACTAACCTGGGGTGCCACTTTTCAGCATTCCCTGGAACATTGGATATTGGGGCAAACATTTAGCAGGTGAGATAATGAGGTACGACTCTGTTATTTTCTGTAAACTGCTGTAAACTTCACTGAGGAAACCTACAGACTCATCACTCTAGATGAATATCATGGGACTCAATCTGTTCAATCCAAAAGATTCAGCCAGCCTCCTCTGTCTTCTTAAAGGTTAAATATCTTTAATAAAAATATTGTAAAACTAGCAGAGACTCGTAAATCAGTGTGATCAAATTAGTATACTTTACTAATTCCTTTATCTCATTCACTCCCCCCCATGTCTTTTTCCTCTCTCCCAAGCTTTTTCTTCCCTCTCATGCCATCCCATTGCAAGCCATTCCATCTTTCCCATGCCATCTGTCTCACAACATTCCCATCCGATCCCCTATCCCACCCCTTCTTCCTATGTCATCCCCATTCCCTACTCCATCGCTCTCATGCCATCCCTTCCCTTCCTCTGTTCCATATCTCCCATGCCTTCCCTAATGCCATTCCCCTCCTCCTATGCCATCTGCCATGCCGTTCCCCTCTTCCAATGCCTTCCCCCATGCTGTTTTCCCTCCTGCCCATTCTGTTCCCTGACCCTCCAGCAGGGTATGTCATTGTTGGGCTCCCCTTAGCTTCCACTGTTCTCTTACACCCATCAAACTCCCAACCCACTGCCACTGCCACCAAATGTTAACATCTGCAAGTGCCTCATGTGCTCCAATCCTCTGAATGTCCCATGTGTCTCTGAATGTCCCAGACTCCACCCACTAAATGAACCCATCGACCTGTCAAAATAGTACATACAGAAAAACCCTGCATATTATTATTATTATAGATTATTGTACCTAAGGTGTAAAATAATCATTGCTCAAAAAGGTTTTGCATTACACTTACAGCTATAATGTTAGGGGTATCGTAGTGCAGGGGTTACATTCCTGGTCTCGTAATTCAGGGGCCTTGATTAATTATCTAGAGAATTGAAGTTCAAATCCCATTACTGTTGATTGATAAAAGGAGTTCATTTTTAATAAAAAATTTAGAAATAAAAAGCTGATATCAATAACACTGATCACAAAGATGCTGAATTGTTGTAAAAACTCAACTGATCTCCTTCAGGCAAGGAAACCAACCTATCTGGCTTATATGTGACTCCAACCAAACACTACTGTGATTGACTCTTAACTGTCCTCTGAAGTGGCCACTCTAACTGCTTTGTGAAGATGACTCAGTGTCATTCTTCTCAGGGTTACTAAGGCTGAGCAATAAATGTTGGCTTTGTCGATGAGGCCCACAACTCAAGAATGAACATGTGACAAAAGTTGCCTTGTGATTGTCTCAGTTTTATTCCATTTAGGAGTGTCACAACCATTAAAGTGACCCAAAGTTGCTTGTCACTCTAGCAATGCTTGAGCAGGTCTGTATGTGTTGTGACAGCAGAACAGGAAGTTCCCAGGTTAATACCTGGTGTGTGATATCGCTTTTGTGGCAATGAGGCTACTTAGGGTTCAGCTCGTAGAAATAAAAATACCATTCAAGATTACTGCTTGAGTGAGTGCTGCTTGGTGTTACTGCACAGCTGATGGTAAATGCTGAGTTGTTCAAATCCCAAAGGGAAACTTGAAACAACTGCTATAACTTGTTTTGCAATTTGTATAAATTTTGAGATACGCACCTTGAATTCAGTAGTAATAAGACCAACAAGTCTTATAGGTTTTTACAAAGCGAGATCAAACATTTAATAATAAGAGAAATGATTTTAAGCACAAACATAGATTTACGAATTACTACTGTGGCAACTTCTAAATCCCCTACTTAATCTGATTCCCAGTTACACTTTCATTAGGGCAAAGGTAAGACACATAAAGAACCAGGCAGGGTGACACACAATATCCTGAACCAGTCAAATTCAAAGTGAGTTTTCTTAACTTCAGTTCTTTGAAAACAGAAGCTCTTAAGGCATAGATGCTGAAGGCTTTTCACACTTGTTAGATCTTAAAAATGCCTACCCTTTCACACAGCCTTCGCTCCTTTATACATATTTTCCCCTTTGAATGAAAATTCCCATTGTTTCACTATGTCTTCGGACTTTACTTTTCTGAATAATAAAAATCTTTTATAGCATTAAATTTTACCAGTAATCTTTGGGAAAAATAAACACACTGTTTCTAAACTTCACCTGGCTAGGTGACACCTTTCACCCCTCCTTTGAAAACAATTTAGTCTGGTTTATTTAAAAATGCAAATGCCCTTTTACACCTTACATTCTAAATTTTCCCCATGTTTACCATGTTTACATCAAAGCCTTCAGACCAGCTGCCTTTAATCCAATTAAGTATCTCTGCCTCTTTCTCTCTCTCTCACACACACACACACACACATACAGACACAGATACCACTATCTTACACTAAATTCCAATAAAATTATGAGAATGATTATATCATCTGACACTTGGACTGTGTACGGTTGGCCAGCAACCCAGGTTGGCCACAATTCTCCATGCAGTGGAATTATTCACTAATAGGGCAAAAAAACCTAGAACACAAACCCAGATACATGAGAGTGGGAATAAAGGTTAAGAAGGAAATCACATAGTGAACTCTTTTGTTAGAAATTTTTATTTGCGTCATCCAAGCGTAAGTTGAGACAAAAAGGAAATGAGTTTTGCAATGAACATTAAAGAAATAAGTATAGTTCCAACTTTTAAAAATGACAGATGAGGGAAGTCAAAAGACGCAATCATTGGATGGGGAGTTAATGCATATTACTCACACCAAAGCTTCTGCTAAATATGTCCCCTTTAATAACTTCTTTAAAAAGCTGGTGATAAATTTTGGATTGAGATGACTGATCCTCTCATAATTGGAATACTCTAGATCAAGTTGAGTTATTAACATTTGGGATAAATTCAGACTTTGGATGTCCTTGCAAGGAACATGATGGGTAGGTGCCATGGGAAGGGGAGTAGATGATGATAGAAGGAACCAGGGTGTGGGAGAGGGAATGGTTCCCTCATGATGCTGCAAAAGAAAGAGGAGATGTGTTTGGTGGTGGCATCGCACTGACAGAAATAGCGAAGGGTGATATGTTAAATGTGGAGACTGGTGGGATGGAAAATGAGAATAAGGGACCCTGTCATAGTTGTGGGTGGGGAAAGAGTGACAGCAGAAGTGTGAGAAATAGGCAGAACAAGGACCCCATCAACCCTTGAGGGTAGTCCTCAGTTGAGGACAAAGGAAGACATTTCAGCTGCATTGGTTTAAGAGGTGGCATAGAACAAATGCAACATAAAACCGGAAGAATGGGTTATTAGAAAAGTCACAGCTCTGGGTCAGAAAAGACAGAACAAAGGGAGAAAAAAGTCAAAATATAAAGAAATGATGAGGTCAGCGATGATCTGTTAAAAATGGTTTGATATTTGGTGGCAGAGTCATGGTCCAGGGTGATGGAGGAAACGGTGTCAGACCATTTGTGTTACTTCACCACAAGGTAGAGGCCTGCTTGTGAAGCAACAACAGTGCTGCCCTTGTCAGCAGGTTTAATGACAATGAGGGTTAACCATAAGAGTGCAAGGTGCAAGTTCAGAGGGACTCTTTCTGTCGCATAATCTTACCAGCAGTCTGCTAATTTAGCAAGATGCTTCACTGGAGGCTCGAAAGGTGAAATTTCACAGCCTGTCACAACAGGTAACATTATGGCATGTGATCTCCAACTTAGTCAGAGAGGCAGATCTTGTGAAATGTCTTATAGATGGGAGAAGACATGCAGAGGTGAGCCACGAGAAATATTATTGATTGAGGCACAGCAATAACATTGGCCATGATCCAGGGCACTTACAATGGAATATGTGGGGATCCACTCCAGGTGGGCATGAGCAAAGGAACACATCCATGGGTGGAATTTTATGGCCCCATTGCAGTGGGGGTGGGGCTGTAAAACACGGCGAGCTGTTCAGAAGCCCACTGACTTCAGTGGGACCAGGAAATCCTGCTGGTGTAAAATTCCGCCCCTTGTTAGCACTTCACCCAGCTCTGCGTTTCAATTGTTGGGTGGTCGCTCATGTGGTACAAGCTGCACATTCTGTCTTTACTTTTTTTCATGTTCTGTTTCTTTGTACTGAATGGTCTTGCAGGCATTTGATCTCTTTGGCTGTCCTTGTTTGACATACACCAGCGGACAATCAGGAACCTTCAGGAGCCTCTGCATGGTTGTCTCGGGGGTGGGAAAGTAGGTATTTATGTGCAAGTGTTATTGTTTTCTTCCATTGTTATGGTCCATGAGGGGTCTGGTTCTCCCAGTATGACAAGACACTAAGAAGAGAGTTCCTCACGTGAGGCATGTGGAACCATGTGCAGTCAGGGGTATATAAGGTTCAAGTACTCACTAGGCTGAGGTGAGGTGGAGGGGGTGCTGCTGGTGGGTGATGGTGGGGTGATCAGTGGTGACATGAAGCCAATATTCTCATGCTCTGTACTGTGACAGTTGAGAGGTGCTTTTTGAATGCATTTATCTTGTTGATGCCTTTATCTATAATTGCTGTCTTGGCCTGATTGATGCAGGATCCCATTATTTAGCGAACACACCCACAGTCACAGCCAGCATTTCAGCTCGTCACCATGGCATAGAACACAACCCATCCCCTGCCAAAATTGTCCTGCACCATCACCTCATACAGAGGGTGGCCTTACTTGTTGATTATTCCTCATCAATGAGCAACAGTTCAGGAAAGGTCTCCAGACTGGAATGCATTGTCAGTGTCACGAACCTAATGATCTGGATGTTAGTTGCTTCCAGGTCTCCACACACCATCGGCAGATTCTGCTGAATCATCATTTGCTTTGATCCCTGTCTTTGTATTTCTGATGTCCCTCAGGGTTACAGTCCTATTAAATATCTGCCTAATACACTCCATCAGTTTCTTGTTCCCAGCCTGCAACTTGACAAACTCTTCTACCTTCTGCATTTCATCCCAGTTCAGTTGTCATCTCCTGCTGTGGAGCTCTAAACATTCCAGATCCAGAACATGACTGGAATGTACAAGCTGGTACAAAGTCATACACAGCCTGTTCTTGGATGCATTGAATTTCAATGTCATGATGGCCTTGCAGCCCATGGCAAATAAAATGGAAAACCAATGTACAATCCAGAGATTAAAATCTACGAGGTTCTCCATTTGAGTTTGGACCTAAGTTTCTCAAACCTTCAGCAGAACCTCTTTCCCAGTTGTGCATGTGTCAATGATTTGACATCATAGACATCAACACCTTAGGAAGGCTGCAAGTAGATCACAGGTGAAGCAGAATTTGGTGGTCAGTTTAAGATCTAGAAGTGGAAAAGAAATGGATTATTGTAAGGACGGGGAGTGGGGGGGTGGGTGGGGGGAGGGGAGAGGAAGCGTTGGGGGGGTGGGCAGCGAGGGGATGGGGTGTGAGGAAGTCAATTCTTGGCCATGATACACAGTGTAAGAAGATAAAGCTGACAATCCCAACAGCTCTTGGGCAGTAGCGAGAGCCAGTGGATCTCTAGAAGGACCTGAAGAAGTTGAGAGCCATGGTGATCTCCAGTGTTCTGGTATTGGGTCTTAGCTTATCCTGCAGTATGGTGCAGAGATCAGCGACAGCCTCCCTGGAGCTGCAGTCTTTACTGGCACTGCCACTGGGACATTTGGAGAAAGTTCAGATTGGGCGGTACAGTCTCTCCTGGGGATAGGTTCTTCTGTCCATTGGAAGCTGTTGCCATGCTTTTCTATACCCTTATCCACCCTGAGGCTAGATCTGAGGCTCCTGATGTGCTCCTGCTGGTGCCTGTATGGACCTGCCTCCCACTGAGCTCCTAACCAGGGGCCCTGAAGCCTGGTGAATGAGGCCAATAGCCTTATGCCTTCTATCTAGATGCCACCACCACCACCACCCTCCCACCAACCCCCCCCACCCCACCCCCCAGTCAAACCGGAATAAAAGCAAAACACTGCAGATGCTGGAAATCTGAAATAAAAACATAAAATGCTGGAAAAACTCAGCAGGTCTGACAGCATCTGTGGAGAGAGAAACAGAGTTAACATTTCGAGTCCGCATGACTCTTCAGAGCTACAAAGAAGTAGAAGTGTGATGGAATTTATACTGTTTAAGGGGGAGTGGAGCAGGTGAAGCTGGATAGAAGGTCAGCGATAGATGGTGGCTAAGGAGAGATTGACAAAGATATCATGGACACAAGACAAAGGGAGTGCTAATGGTAGTGGTGAAGACTAAAGAAGGTGCTGATAGTGGCATAAAGGTGAGAAAGCAGAATGTGTTAATAGCAGAATAATTCCCCAAATTGTTACCACCACCTTCACCCCAAACCTTTCCCTGAATTATTTCTTTGGTGCAAATGCCATTGCCCCTGTGTGACCCTGGCAGCATGCCACTGCAATGCTGGCACCTATTCTTTCTTCTGTCATCATTTGCCAATGCTCTCTGTGCACCACCCTTTCTGCCACAGCATGCTGGCTCTGCGGTGGCTGGCTGAGAGTGCTGGCACTGAGCTCTTGCTCCCTTGCTGCCTAATCATGTGAGTCTCTGAAGCCCGCGTGGTCTCCGTGCACCATCAATAAATCCGAAAGACGCCATGAAATTCCAGCTAAGTGGACTTTTAAGTGACTTAACTGGTGTTCCCCACCCCACCCACCCACCTGCCCCCGTGTAGATGTGCGAAGTCCGCCCTTCATGATTGCCACTGTTGGTAAAATCGAGAAGCGACATTGTGATGTTGGACTTCTGAGCAAACATGGTCTGCTCCCATTTTACGCTCTCCCCTTTTATGCTCTCCCCCATCTCACCACTGCAACATCCCCCACACCCCCACCACATCCAAACTCATTTCTAAGTAATCCAGTAAAATTCTGACCTCTGTTTCTCTCTCCACAGATCCTGCCCGACCAGCTGAGTATTTCCAGTATCTTCTACTTTCAATTTTGAATTATTTTGTTTCATATTTTGCCCACAAGACCTAAAAGCTGTTAATTCATTTCTTCAGTTTTATTCTATATCTTTCAAACTGCTCCTGAGAGAATAACGAGATAGATGACCCTCTCCCTCCTCTGTCTTGGTGCCTTTATGTGAACGATCTATCAGATGGCACATGTGGGTGTTCAGGAGTGCTTTGTGTCCTAGCTTTCCATCTCTACCTGTGGAGAACCAGTTAAGGAAATAACTGCAGCAGTATCAACACTGGGACACAATCTCTGCCAAATAGCTTAGCTGTTCTTCTGTCCAACTAATTCTGGTAGGGGATATTTGCCAAGTTATTCTCTGAAAGCTCATTAACAAACAGCAGGTGGCTATAGGTTAGGAATGTAAGGCGTATGTAATTGTGAGCACAAGTGATAACTCTAATTTCTCTCAGTTACCATTGTAGAATTGAGTGTATTTATTGTACTACTGTGATTTCTGTAGCAGTTAGCTAGTAAAATCAATAATTCTGGTGGATTCCCTGCACACAGAGAGCTAGCAGAGATTTAAAAGTTCATGAGAGCGTGAAACTGATCCATGAGATTTCATGGTCTATCCCAGTACATAGCATGTTTATTGTGAATACATACATTAACATTTTAATGCATCAATAAATATGCTATTTGCCATCACAGTGAAAGGAATAAAACAAAGGTTTTAACTTCTGAAGTATCTTTGAAGCTACCAAATAAACTGTGACATATTGGTGCAGCTGTGACTCTATGATGTACAAATTCTCAGTAATCTCCACTTCAGTTTGAAAATAAGTCATGAGACTGATGACTGTCTGGTATTTGTCAGAAACCTGTGATATTCCTTTTGATCTGTTGGTTTCTGATGTAAGAAGTACAGTGATGTTGTTTTAATGTGTGCAATGTGTTCATCCCAACAGACTGCTAAAGATTGGGCCTCCTCTGACTCACTGTGTTGGCGAGGTCCCTCTTGCATTCCTTCCGGGCTGATTCAGCAGTGAAGTCATGGGAAGCCGCATCACAGTGAAATGAGACATTGGCAAAATATATGCAGTCAGAAGTTTCCACCTTTTAATTTTTATATGCATGTCATCAAATAATAAATCTTTAATTATAAATATTTCATTGCCCATTATGTCTACCTAAAATACTGAATAAATTACAAGGTTTTAAGTTAATACATAAGGTAATTTTGTATGTTAAGAACAACGGCCTATTCTATTAGAGAAATGCCTTGAATAAGACTTGGCGATGTAAACTTTGTAGTAGAAGAACACATTAACAAACCTGAAGCAGATGACTAGATTATCAAACAGTACTCTAACAGCAGGAGCTATTAGCAGAAAATATTGGAATAACACTGAGAGAGGAGCTTTCTCAAAGCCTGCAGCAGAAATGTCATAACTGGTGACACATTCAGCTTGTAAGATAATACATACTGTGAGCGCAGCAATCCAGACAAGCATACTAGTCCTTCTAGCGTGCCTTACAGTCCTCATACAACGTGACTGCACAGGGAATTGAGTTATGAGAAAAGCTTCTAGGCTGATGCAGCTTAATATTAGAGAACTGACGTAGGAGTTCACTGTCAGGAAACTGTGAATGAGGCCACGGATGAAGTCGTCTGATGCGAATTTGACGTCAACCATTTGGTAGCAAACCTCAAACAAGATGGCAGGCACCAGCATTGCATCTGCTGCTGCCAGGTGAGAAATAAAGACTGCCGTGCTCTTCCTAGATACAGCCTGAGACAAGAGCAAGACTGAGACGTGGAGTGTTCCAAAGGCCCCTGCAGCCAATACCATGATATTTGTAGAAGGCAGGATCATGTACTGTATGTATTTCACAATGAGGTACCTCTTCAGGATAGGCAGGTAATCTGTGTGCTGAGGAGCCTTTGACTGTATAGAGGCCCTGTGAAAAAGAAAAGAAGTTAATTTCTTCTCAAAGATGAATTTGATTTATGATGACCATTTTTAAAAGTTCTTTGCCTGATAGCAATTTTTTTGAAGAAAATCATATCCCCTGTTCTGCATCGAGACATCACTCACATTTGCAGCATTTTTTCAGGGTTAGGTTGTAAAAAGATCTCTCAAAGTTTGTGAGGAGACCAGGCGATTTACATAATGTACTCGAGTGGTTGATATCACATGTATTTTAACAAAGAGCTTAGTCCGGCATGTTCTGTTACATCACCCTTGAAGCCATTGAGTCTAATATCATCAAATCAGTTCATCCCTTTTCCTAGACCCTCCAGTATTTGCTTCATGGTGTCAGCCATGGTTCAGTGAGGACACTCTCATCTCTGAGTCAGAAGTTTATGGGTTCAAGTCCTACTCCAGAGATCTAAACACAAAATCTAGGCTGACACTCCTGTTCAGGGTTAGAGGTGCTGTATTTTCAGTGAGACTTCAAGCCGAGGTCATACGTGGTCTCTCAGGCGGATGTAAAAGACACCATTCTATGATTTTGAAGAACAGAAGGGTATCCTGGCCAATATTGACACCTCAACCAACATATTTAAAACCCATTTTTTGGTCATTATCACATTGTTGTTTGTGGGAGTTTGCTGTGGGCATTTTGGCTGCTGCATTTTCTACATCACAACAATACACTTCAAAATTAGTTACAAAGTGCTTTGGGACAACCTGAGGTTGTGAGAGCCTCTATTTAAATGAGAGCCTTACTTTTCTTTCTCAGACAGCACCAGGAATCATCCATTCCCGTGATTCCAAAGGTAAACATTTCAAGTTTAATATACATTGTTCACTTGGCATTATCATTGTCCAGCAGTAAAGGATGAAGCCATGAGGGTGTTCTTGACACACATTTTTACTATCTGTAGGATTATTACTGTGCCTAGTTTAAGAGGGAAGTCTTGTGGTGCAATGGTAGCCACTCTAACTCTAGGCTAAATGCTTTGGGTTCAAGTCCCACTTCAGGACTTGATGGTCATGGAAGCTATGTTTGTAATGTGGTCAAACAGGTTTATTTCTAACCTGTCAATTTTTCCAATATGCCCATATATTAGGTGGTAAGAAGAGGAGAGTTTCCTGGTCAGCCATACTGTAGAAGGCAGTGCAAACCACTGCAGTATTTTGCCAAGCATAATCATGGACCAATCCAATGGAAATCCATGGTCCCCAACATTCTCTCAGGCATGGTACCTGGAGGAGTTCAAGAAGTCCAAGTTTTTTTTTTGTAGAGGATGCTGATCCCAAGGGTTGCCTTTCAATTGGGAGAAACACACTCCAAGTCACAGCTAATTTTTTTGCTAGAAGCTGTACAATTCCTGTCTGCCGATATTGAAAGAAAAGATCAGAGCTGAATGAAGGAAAATAACATTCTAATTTCCTTCTCTTTTAAAAAAAATGGCCCTTTGCATTATTATGCCCCTGTTAGTTATTAAAAGATCTAAACTCTGTAAAGCTAGCAAGAGCACAGTATCAATAAGATAGATTTCTTGTAAATTTCCCTTTTTGAGCTTCTAACAATGTTAATATACATGTAAGACATCGAGTCAGCCAATGCTATCTAGGTTGGCAGGAACGTGGATTGTACTCCGGCAGTTGGAAATGTTAGCTTTTTAACATTCTGCTGGGTTTTTTTTTCCCCTTGCTGTACATGAGTAGGAGTACAATAACTATTCACATCTGTTTTCTTTGGAATTTGATCAGAAATAGCTTTATTTTCCACATTTGAAATGCAATTTAAAACTGGCTGTGGGACCAATTGCATCTAACTTAGAAAATAGTAATCAGACACAGGTCTGATACTTGGAACTGTAATGAGGAAAGTGAATCATCGCACTTCTTCTGTGAATTAAAATTAAGAAAGAGAACTGAGTCTAATAAGTGCAAAGAGATCTGAGTTATCTAATAGCTTGAAGTAATGTAATTAAAAGTAATACCTTATACTCACAGTCATGTAATTAAGTAATCTCTAAAGGGAGATGTTGACTACGATCAATACAAAATGTGTTTTGTTTCTTAACCAAAATAAATATGTTTGAATTGGTATGGGATTGAGGATTTCCCCCTCTGCCTCTCTAACATTGGAGGAACCTCCATTTACTCACTTAAATGAGGTCTGTGCTTAAATCATGCCACAGAGAGGGAAATACCCAGAGGACATTCAGTTCCACGAGAATTTCGATCAGTCCACTGATGTATTGGTTAAAATGTCTGGTTTTCTTGTGTGTAATGCTTATTTGGTGATCCAACCAAATATCACTACATTTCTGGCTATGTGAGATGGATCCTATATGTAAGTGCAGTGCCTCACCCTGAGTGTGATGCTAACAATTCCAGTCTGTCGGCTCCAATTCCACCAACTCCTACTCACGCACAGTAGCATCCTCTTTAAGGCCCAAGGTGATTGTAAAACCTACCTTATCCCAATTTACAACAGTGAGTGAAGAGCTAAGTTATTTGTGTGTGTGCGCGAGGAGCATTGTGGCACTGTGTGCACATGGAAATGGAGCTGGTCACATGGTTTTCCTGCACCCTTGGAATGCCATTCTGCTAGGTTTCCCAGCGGCCTCTTTGCGGGGTCCCTCTCTTTCAGATACTCAGTATCCAACTGAGGGCCCCGGCATCGCGCAGGGGGTGGCTCCTGAAAGCCCTCCTCTGACCCCCGTGCCTCCTCTCCCACAACCTCTATCCTGTGATGCTCACCTTAATCACCTTTGGTTTAGGATCCTATGATGACCTAGGGCCTCTGGTGGGTGCAGTGCCATCAGCTTCCACTGCTCCTGCTGGCGCTGGTGGCATGAAGAGCTGCTGCCAGGGACCTCAATCGCAGGGAAGGCCCATCAGTGACCACTTAAGTGCCTGAAAGGCACTTGATTCTGTTGGGTCTCCTTCACAGAACTGACAGGGAATTCCCTGCTGGTTCTCGGCCAGTGGGAGAGGACCCATCAGCTTGACAGAATCCTGGCCACTTTCTCTCATACACCCAAACTCGACCACCTTCACACATACACTCACACACCACTCTCTCACATATACACTCTCTCATACAGCCTCACACTTAGCCTCACACACAGGATCTCTGTTACATACTTTTTCACTCTCTCACTTACTTTCTCTCACACAATGTCTCTCACATATTCTCATCCACTCATTCTCACACACTCTCTAAGACATTCACACTCTCTCATACACACTCTCTCACTTGCATATTCTTATGTCCACACACACTCGTAAACAGACACACATACTTCCACTCTTTCTCACAGATATACCCCTGAATTTTTGGTGACAAGCCTTCCACACTTTGCCAAAACAGAAAAGTAGGTGCTGCAATTCACTTTCTGTATCATTGAGACTAGTTCACGAGCTGACAGAAGTTCTGGTACATTAGAGATCAGTCGTCACTTTAAGAACTTCAGAGAGCTAATGGTGATGATATTAATGATATTAGCCACTTTGGATTGTTGGCCAAATGACTGAGTTTTCTGCGATTAAAACATAATACAATATTATTTCATTTAAAACTATCGCAAGACAAATTCTGTAGTCGGAACAAACAGAAAAACAGAGCTAACATAATGCTAATGGTCAGAGAAAGCAATAAGCACTTACACTTTCTTTTGACGGGAACATGCTTCACATAGGTTGCTTAGGTCATCCATTTCTTCATAACAGTGAGGTTTCAGCATCTGTGAAAGATTTTCTTGCATTCACTTTTATATGCCTGTCATCTGGTGTGGGCAGTGATGATGTCATCAGATCATATTATGGTTACTGTTCTATCGCTTCCTCTTGCAAACATTAAATGTTGGCTGGCTTCCCACATTCTCAACCAATCCCGATCACCATGTATTTTTAGACCAGCAAAGCAAATCGCAGTCCTTGATTTTCTTTCCTTAGTTGCATAAAGTTAAAGTACAAAAGTTTCATCAAGTTAATTCCAGCATGCAGGCTCAGGACATGACTTAATCTAGATGAAAATTTCCTTTTGTTTTAAAAGCAGTAGCAATGAAACTATTGGGATATAGTTTGCAGTGGTAGGGCACCCTTGGACATTAAGGTTTTAGATATTTTTTGCGTGGCAAGTTGTAAAAAGTAGGAGCCAATAATGTCACAATGAGGAAAAGCTGGCATCTGGCACCTGGATGAACAGGGCAAACGACTGTGTATCTCCTTAACCAATCATATTGAAGGGTCGTGAAATTAACTACACAAGACTGAGAAGGAAGTGAGTGGGTGAATTCAATGTCAAATCAGATGCAGAAAGAAATAAAGAGAGGGAAAGAAAGATTGGATTAAGAGAAAGACAGAAAGGAAAAGTTCTTCTTTAAAAAAATTCTAAATTTGACATTTTAAAAATCTTCACATCAATTAATACATGAAGGAATGAGGCTCCTCACTTTTAATGGTTAATTTTCAGTGCCAGGGAGGTTGAGCAGCAATGATTAATACTTATTAAGTCTTATATCTCATCTATATGCTGCCTCTCAGTGATATCAACCAAAAGCATAGCATTAATTTTCACGTGAATGCTGACGATGCCCAGCTCTACCTCACCGTCACCTCTCTTAATTCCTCCACTGTTGCTAAATTATTAGACTGCTAATCCGACATTTAGTACTGGATGAGCGGAAATTTCCTCCAATTAAATTTGGGGAAGACTGAAGCCATTGCTTTTGGTCCCCGCTCCAAACTCTATTCCCTAGCTACCAACTCCATCCCTCTACCTGGCAACAGTATGAGATTAAACCAGTCTGTTCGCAACCTTGGTGTCACATTTTGTCCCAAGATGAACTCCTGACCACATAGTCGTGTCATCATAAAGACTGCCTATTTCCATCTCCGTAACATTGCCAACCTTTGCCCTGTCTCAGATCATCTATTGCTGAAACCCTCATTCATGCCTTCATTACCTCCAGACTTGAAGATACCAATGCATTCTTGGATGGTTTCCCGTATGCTACCGTCCATAAACTTGAAGCCATTGAAAACTCTGTTGCTCATGTCTTAACTTGCAGTAAGTCCCATTCCCCTATCACCCCTGCATTCATTGATCTACATTGGCTCCTGGTCAAGCAACATCCTGATTTTAAAATTCTCACCCTTGTTTTCAAATCCCTCCATGGCATCACCCCTCCCTATCTCCTCTAGCCTCTCAACCCCTCAAGATATCTGCACTCATTCTGGACCCTTGTGCACCCCTAATTTTAATTGCTCCACCATTGGTGGCTGTGCCTTCAGTTGCCAATGCCCTAAGCTCTGGAATTTCCTCCCTACATCTCTTTCTCTCTTTACCTCGCTTTCCTCCTTTAAGACACTCCTTAAAACCTTCCTCTTTGACCAAGTTTTTGGCCATCTGCCCTAATATCTCCTTACCTAGCTCAGTGTCATATTTGTTTATTTTGTTTCCTCCTGTGAAGGCCTTGGGATATTTTATAACGTTAAAGGCACTCTATAAATTTTGTTGTCAGCTGCTCTCAGTTGCATCCCCTTGAGGTTTTCTTCACATCTGGATCCTCTGAGAAAAGGGCTCAGTCTTTTCAGTTCTTTTCACCTCACTTTCTTTCAATGTTTCCTTCATACCTCCAATCATGAGAACAGGTCAAACATGGGCAAGGAAACCTCCTGCTGATTTCCATGTACTGCCCTCCTTCAGCTGATGAATCAGTGCTCCTCCATGTTGAATACCACTAGGAGGAAGCACTGAGGGTGGCAAGAATGTACGCTGAGTGGGGTCTTCAATGTCCATCACCAAGAGTGGTTCGGTAGCACCACTGCAGACTGAGCTGGCTGAGTCCTAAATGACATAGCTGCGAGACTGGGTCCACGGCAGGTGGTGAGGGAACCAACAAGAGGGAAAAACATACTTGACCTCATCCTCACCAACCTGCCTGCCACAAATGCATCTTTCCATTTCAGTACTGTTAGGAGGAAACACTGCACAGTTGTTGTGGAGGCAAAGTCCCGCCTTCACATTGAGGATACCCTCCATCGTGTTGTGTGGCACTACCACCATGCTAAATAGGATGGATTTCTAACAGATCTAGCAACCGAAGACTGGGCATCCATGAGGTACTTTGGACCATCAGCAGCAGCAGAATTGTACTCGACCACAATTTGTTACCTCATGGCTTGGCATATCTATCACTGTACCATTACCATCAAGCCAGGGAATCAACAGTGCAGGAGGGCATGCCTACAAATGAGGCATTAACCTGGTGAAGCTATAACACAGGACTACGTGCGTGCCAAACAGCATAAGCTGCAAATGATAGACAGAGCTATGCGATCCCACAACCAACGGATCAGATCTAAGCTCTGCAGTCCTGCCACTTCCAGTCGTGAATGGTGGTGGACAATTAAACAACTCAATGGAGGAGGAGGCTCCACAAATATCCCCATTCTCATTGATGGGGGAGCCCAGCACATCAGTGCAAAAGATAAGGCTGAAACATTTGCCAAGCGGATGACCCATCTCGGCCTCCTCTGAAGGTCCCCAGCATCACAAATGCCAGTCTTCAGCCAATTTGATTCATTCCACGTGATACCAAGAAATGGCTGAAGGCACTGGATACTGCAAAGGCTATGGGCCCTGACAAGATTCCAACAATAGTACAGAAGAATTGTGCTCTAGAACTTGCCATACCTCTATCCAAGCTGTTCCAGTACAGCTACAACACTGGCATCTACCTGGCAATGTGGAAAATTGCCCAGGTATATCCCGTACACAAAAAGGACAAATCCAACCCGGCCAATTACCGCCCCATCAGTCTACTCTCCATCATCAGTAAAGTGATGGAAAGGGTCATCAACAGTGCCATCGAGCAGCACTTGCTTAGCGATAATGTGCTCACTGATGCTCAGTTTGGGTTCCGTCAGGGCCACTCAGCTCCTGATCTCATTACAGCCTTGGTTCAGACATTGACAAAAGAGCTGAACGCCAGAGGTGAAGTGAGGGTGACTGCCCTTGACATCAAGGCGGCATTTGACTGAGCTCTAGCAAAACTGAATTCAATGGTAATTGGGGGGAAACTCTCCACTGGTTGGAGTCATACGTGGCATAAAGGAAGATGGTTGTGGTTGTTGGAGATCAATCATCACAGTTCCTGGACATCACTGCAGGAGTTACTCAGGATAGTGTCCTAGGCCCAACCATGTTTAGCTGCTTTGTCAATGACCTTCCTTCCATCGTAAGGTCAGAAGTGGAGATGTTCGCTGATGATTGCACAATGTTCAGCATCATTTGCGACTCCTCAGGTACTGAAGTAGTCCATGTCCAAATGCAATATCCAGGCTTAGGCTGACAAGTGGCAAGTAACATTCATGCCACACAGGTAACAGGCAATGTCCATCACCAACAAGAGAGAATCTTACCATCACCCCTTGACGTTCAATGGCATTACCCACTATCAACATCCTGGGGGTTAGCATTGACCAGAAACTGAACTGGACTAGCCATATAAATACTGTTGCTACAAGAGCAGGTCAGAGGCGAGAAATCCTGTGACAAGTAACTCACCTCCTGACTCCCCAAAGCCTGTTCACTATCTCACAAGGTACAAGTCAGGAGTGTGATGGAATACTCTCCACTGCCTGGATGAGTGCAGCTCCAGCAACACACAAGAAATCTGACACCATTCAGCCCTCTTGATTGGCGCCCCATCCACAAACATTCACTCCCTCCATCACCAATGGACAGTAGCAGCAGCAGCATTCTACAAAATGCACTGCATGAGCTCACCAAGGCTCCTTAGACAGCACCTTTCAAACCTATGACCGCTACCATCTAGAAGGATAAGGGCAGCAGACAGATGGGAACACCACCACCTGGAAGTTCCCCTCCAAGCCACTCAGCATCTTACTTGGGGATATATTGCCATGCTTTCATAGTCGCAGGGTCAAAATCCTGGAACTCCCTCCCTAACAGCACTGTGGGTGTACCTACACCACATGGACTGCAGCAGTTCAAGAAGGCAGCTTACCACCACCTTCTCAAGTGCAATTAGGGAGGGGCAATAAATGCTGGCCCAGCCAGTGATGCTCACATCCGATGAATGATTTAAAACGAATTCCAATTTATTGTTAGTCTGCTCATCCAGACACACTGAAATCTATGTAGACTGTGACTCAGTCTCTGGATTTTGCTGATTTTATAAAGCCCTTGAATGGTCTGTAATCCCATTATCCAGAGGCTGTATTAAGATTTGTCAGATGGAACAATACAAGTGCCTCAAAAACTCAAGGCATTGCAGTAATTAGTATCTTAAACAGTTTAAGCAGTTCTATGACTAATTAACCATGCAAATATATGTCTACATGCCCATTCAGATAAAATACTGGGCTTTGTTTCTCAATGTATGTAAAATAAACCTGTCAATGTGAAATATATGAGCCAGAGCAGGATGTTGTAAGCTTGTCAAGTTACTGGGTTGCTCTTGCATTTTCCCGATAAATGGTTGTTCTAGTGTTCATTGTTCTCGCACAGATTATGTTTGCTTTCAGTGTTTAAAGCAGCCCCAATTTGCTTACTCCAGCCACACCTCTGCTCATGCGCATTCCCTCAACCTGTCCAGTGACCCAATTTCAGCAGATCTTCAGTCAGTAAAACTTTGTGTCATGGCTCTCGCCGTCCATTCTACTGGCACTTTGGGGGTGGACAAGATTGGGACTTCAGGTTCTTAGGAAACTCAGGAAACTTAGCCACATGAAACGGCTAGTGAACTCCTCCAAACTGTTAGCCATACCATACTGAGGGCTTCAAGGAGACTCAAATGACTCCACCAGATCATGCTGAGCCCAATACTGATGCTCTTCAGCTGAGAAAGAATATAATTTATTTTTCTGGCCAAGAGGTTCCTTCTTTTCCTCCACTAATGCTTATTTTTACCCAGAACTATCTCAATTGCATGATATAAATCTCTCAGGCTGATGTAGCTATCCTTATGAAAGGTGGAATCAGTGCCACAAGGTGCTGAGTTCTTCAAAGCCGGTCTAATGTCTTCCTGCATCTTATGGGATACATACACAAGTAGAATATTAGTAGATGCTCAAAAGTTGGCTCAAGCACCCATTGAGATGGCACTTACATGCCAACATACACTGTAACAGAGCGTCATGCTTTATTCATCCATTGTAGGTGAACTAGCAGAGGGATAAGAAATGCAATATTTTTGTCAATAATGTATCATGGCCCTGGAGCCCTTGTGGAATAAGGGTGGGAAGTGTATCCTGCAGGCAGTGGGTGCCTGTGGTAGTGAAGTGGCCAGGACTGCTGACTGTCACTACTTTTGGCAGAATCTCTTAGAAGTGACAATGGTCAGTGGAGAGCCAACAGAATTGCCCTCCCCAGCCAACTTGTCACATGTCCCTGCCCCAGTGCCTGACAAAATCTTGTGTTCCCTTACTAGAGAAAAAGTACTGAGCAAACTATTGGGATTAAAGGGTGACAAGTCCCCTGGGCCTGATGGCCCACATCCCAGGGTCTTAAAGGAAGTGGCAGCAGAGATAGTGGATGCATTGGCTATAATATTCCAAAATTCCCTGGATTTTGGAACGGTTCCAGTGGATTGGAAAAATGCTAATATAACGCCCTTATTCAAAAAGGGGGGGGAGGCAGAACATATGAAACTATAGACCAGTTAGTTTAATGTCTGTCGTTGGGAAGTTGTTGGAATCCATTATTAAGGAAGTAGTAATGGGGCATTTGGAAAGTCAAAATGCAATCCATCAGAGGCAGCATGGTTTTATGAAGAGTAAATCACGTTTGACTAATTTGCTAGAGTTCTTTGAAGATGTGACAAGCAAAGTGGAAATTGGGGATCCTGTAGATATACCATACCTGGACTTCCAGAAAGCCTTTGATAAAGTGCCGCACAAAAGATTAATACACAAGATAAGATCACAGGGAGTCAGGGGTAATATATTAGCTTGGATAGAGGATTGGCTAACCAACAGAAAGCAGAGAGTCAGGATAAATGGGTCTTTTTCTGGATGGCAAGCTGTAACTAATGGGGTGCCACAGGGTTCGGTCCTTGGGCCCCAACTATTTACAATCTATATTAATGACTTGGATTCATGGATAGAAGGTACTATAGTTAAATTTGCAGATGACACCAAAAGAGGTGGGAAAGTAAGTTGCAATGAAGAAATAAGAAATTTACAAATGGATATGGACAGGATAGGTGAATGAGCCAAAATTTGGCAGATGGAGTTTAACGTGGATAAGTGTGAGGTTATCCATTTTGGTCGGAAGAATAAAAAGGTGACTTATTATTTAAATAGAGAGAAACTTCAGAATGCTTCAGTGCAGAGGGATCTGGGTGTCCTCATGCATGAATTGCTGAAAGCTAGTATGCAGGTACAGCAGGTAATAAGGAAGGCAAATGGAATTTTGGCATTTATTGATAAAGGAATAAAGTATAAAAATAGGGAAGTGTTGCAACTGTACAAGACATTGGTGAGACTGCACCTGGAGTACTGTGCACAGTTTTGTCCCCCTTATTTGAGGAAGGATGTAGTTGCACTGGAGGCGGTTCAGAGGAGGTTCACTAGATTGATTCCAGAGATGCGGGGCTTGTCTTAAGAGGGGAGATTGAGCAGTTTAGGCCTATACTCGCTAGAGTTTAGATGGATGAGAGGAGATCTAATTGAGGTATATAAGATGCTAAAGGGGATAGACAAAGTAGACGTGAAGCAGATGTTTCCCCTTGTGGGGCATTCTAGAACGAGAGACCATAGTTTTAGGCTAAGGGGTGGTAGATTTAAATCAGAGATGAGGAGGAATTACTTTTCTCAAAGGGTCGTGAATCTGTGGAATTCACTACCTCAGAGTGCAGTGGATGCTGGGATGTTGAATAAATTTAAGGAGGAGATAGACAGATTTTTAATTAGTAATAGGTTGAAAGGTTATGGGGAGAGGGTGGGAAATTGGATCTGAGGCCGAAATGAGATCAGCCATGATCGTAGTGAGTGGTGGGGCAGACTCGAGGGGCTGAATTGCCCACTCCTGCTCTTAGTTCTTATGTTCTTATGTTCCAAATACTATGATATCCATCATCTCTAACCAATGATTCAGGATTCACATAATCTGATAGTCCAGTTTGAATGTTAGTGAATGGATGAATGTTTGTGAATGGGTGAGTGGATGAATAAGTAAATAGGTAGGGTGGTAGGTGAATGAGATAAGAGGGTAAGTGGGTAGGTGGGTTGGCCGGGTGAGGAGGTAGGTGGCTGATTTGTATCTTAATTCCATCTACCTGCCTTGGTTGCATAACCCATAATATCCCTGACTAACAAAAATTTATCAATCTCAGTCTTGAAATTTTCAATTGAGCCCCAGCCTCAACAGCTTTTTGCGGGATAGAGTTCCAGATTTCCACTATTCTTTGTGTGAAGTAGTGCTTCTTATCATCACAACTGATTGGCTTTCTAGGCCATTTCAGAGGGTGTTAAGAATCAACCACGTATTGTGAGACTAGAATCACCTTTAGGCTTGATAACGAGATGGCAGCTCCCCTTCCTGAAGGACATGTGTAAACTGTTAGACCAAGCTTCCTCTTTCTCAGGAATCTCCCCAGTTGCTTTTAAGCTTGAATCTGAGGTCTCCACAGTAAACCCTTCGAAACACATTTGCTTCTTTTGTCCAAATTTGTTCCTGCTTGCAGTACCTGTAATATTTTAAAGAATGTCAGCTCAACTCCTTTATTATTTTTCCCTGAAATTCATTGGAAGATCCATTGTACAACACGTACCAAGATCCCATCAACAGATTATTCACCTATGAGTTGAGATCCATTCCTCTCATACCTGGTAGGCAACATACCTGTCTAGTTTCATGGTCATTGCTGAATATCTTGCTGTCTATATCTTCTTATCTTATCATGTCCATGGACAGTCTATACATGGCCCAACAGAACTGGACACACTTTTGTGCCTTGTTGTTGAATTCGGCAAGATCTGCAACAGTGCAGGGTTCCTCTAGCGATAGGCATTGCAGGAGATGTTCCATAGTCTGTGGCTCAGTTCCACATTCACAAGTTGTCGGGCTGGTTATATATCCCCATTTGCTTAGTGGCACCTTTGAACGACCTACACCAGTCCTAAGTCTGTTAAGGCACTTCCAGGTTGCCCAGTTGCAATTAGCTCCTGGGGGAAGGCTTTCATCCGGTAGAATTTCCATTTGCTGGGGGTTGTTTGAGACTGGCGAGCCAGTCTTTCCACAAGGTGATGCGGGCTTCAGATGGGGTTGATTGTAATGGAACAACACTGTTCATGAAGCTCTTCCTTGACTTTAGGCGGCTGGGTGTAGGTGTATGACAATGTAGAGGGTGCCTCTCATCTGATGTTTGACGGAGTCGCTCTTTCTTGCTGGCTACTGTTCTTCTTATATCAGGGGGAGTGATACCCGCCAGGATGTATAGGCTGTTGGTGTTTGTTGGTTTTAAACAACCTGTGATAAGTCGGCAGCTTGCATTCAGAACGGCATCCATCTTCTTAGCATGAGTAGATCTTTCCCATGCTGGGCAGGCGTATTCGGCAGTGGAATAGCAAAGAGCAAGTGCACTGGTTCGCAATGTTTTCGAGCTTGCTCCCCATTTTGTGTTAGTGAGCTTATTCAGGACGTTGTTTCGTGCGCTCACTTTTGCCTTTGTCTTTTCGATGTGGTTCTTGAAGGTGAGGCATCTGTCAAGGGTGACTCCTAAGTAGATAGGGTGCTTGAAATGCGTCAGTGTTGCTCCACACCAGGTTACTTTAAGCTGGAGTTTGGCTTCACGGGTTCTGAGGTGGAATACACAAACTTGCGTCTTTGATGGGTTTGCGCGAAGGTGGTTTTCTTCATAGTAGGATGTTAGTCCCTCCAAGGCCTCAGAAAGCGTTTTCTCCATGGTGTTAAAATCAGTGCTTTGGACAGTGACACATAAGTCATCAGCATATATAAAACGGCGTGTGACACCATCTATAGGTTGGTCATTCGTGTAGATGTTGTACAGCAGCGGTGCAAGCACGCTTCCCTGAGGAAGACCATTCTTCTGAATACGCCACCTGCTGCGCCTCCCACCTAGTTCAACATAGAACCGGCGATTCTGAAGCCTGCTTTCTAACAGCTCTGTTAAGTGAATATCTTTTGTCATCTCTAGGATCTTGCAGAGGAGACGTCTATGGTTCACTGTATCTTATGCTGCTGACAGTTCTACAAAAACAGCACCTGTTACCGTCCCTTGCTCAAAACCATCTTCGATATGTTGTGTGAGGTTGAGCAGTTGGCTTGTTGTTGATTTGCCGGGGCGGAAACCTGCTTGCTCTGGAATGATCTTCTCATCTACAGTTGGTGCTATCCTATTGAGTATCAGGCGTTCAAACAGCTTATTGGCGTGACAAAGGAGTGAAATTGGCCGAAAACTCTTAGGAGCTGAGGGATCTTTTCCAGGCTTTAATAGTGCTATTACATGTGCCTTCTGCCAAATATTAGGTAGCTTGTGTGTTGCCTGGCAGTTGTTGAACAATTATAGGAGTAATTTCTTTGCTTGCTGTCCAAAATGCTTTATCTGCTCCTTTGCTATGTTGTCAAGACCAATTGCTTTCCCGTGTTTTAGACTAGATATACCAGTTTCCAGCTCTTCCATGGTGAATGGTCCAGTGAAGCAGGGTCATCGCTGTACTTCTTCCTATCTAGTTGTGCTCTTGGTTGTTTCTTGTTGATTTTTCCATTTAGGAGCAACTGGTGTGCAACTTGGTTAGCAGACACATTTGGACGTTGGGCAGTTTTCTTGGGATCGCCTCCAAGTTTGCGTATGAGATACCATGTCTTCTTGCTGTTTTTGGTAAGATCTGTTGTCTCTGTCAAGGTGTCCCAGGTGTTTTGACGCTCTTGAGAGATACTTAACATCACCCTCTCACCGGTAGATATTGTTTCCTCTGAGATTCAAACATTGAGACATGCTCCCAGTAGAGTTCAGCATTCTCCTTGGTGAGACCAGAGATGTAGTGTGCTCTACAACCTCGGGGGATCTTCCTTCTGGCTGTTTTCTGGACAGATTTTGCAAACAGGCTGTAGTGCTCAGGTAATGGTTTAATGCGTTTAACCTTGCGGTCAAGTGCTCGTAAGAAAGGAACCAAGGTAGAAGCGTTCACGTCGCAGCCCTGTTTCAACCAATTCTACCACCACCACGCACAGCAAGTAGTGTTCGTACCACTGTCTATTTAAACCATAGGATAAGACAGCACAGAAAGAGAGTATTCAGCCCATTGGGTCTGTCCTGGCTCTTTCAAAGAGCAATCCAGTTGCATTCCAAGAATGGAATCACCCACTAGAATTACTTCTCTAATCTCATTCTGATGTCCCTCCCAAGCTGATTCTTTTCAGTGTCCAGAGATTTCAAAGCCTCTATCTTAACTCCCTTATCATTGGGCTCAACATTTGCCAAAGGCATAATTCTGCCTGGTTTTAATTGACAGCAGCAGTGGTTCCTCATCTTCCTGTGACCACATTCTGTGCTTAACTACATCCCAGTTCCAATTTCACATGGTCTCCACCTTTTTGCTCCGTATAGACAGCTGTCTATAAACAACAACCATTGCAATGCAATGCAACAAGTTACCTCAAGATCAATGTATAACAATGAGAGAATCGATATCATGTGCAACATTCTTGAATCTTTGTCTGAAGGTGATGGATATCTGCTCTACCATTTCTGAAATGTCTCTAGATTCAACTCCTTCAATACTCAGACTGGAAGCCTCAAAAAAGTGTGAGGGTGGAATTCATGAACACTATGATTGATATGTCCTTTCACACATTTTGTTCTTTGGATGGCTCAACATTTTCAAGGGGCGGAGGTAGGGTGGAGATTGTGGGGTTGGGGAGGAGGGAAGAATGACGAGTCCCTGCCTGAATTTCTTTCGAATTTAGTTACCCTTTCAAATCCTCCCCCAATGTTTTGCTACTGGCATGGATACAGATTAATCTTCTGAAGATATGAATGCAGTCATTATGGCTGTGTCCTTTTCACCCTGCAATGAATTGCTCAGGTTACAACAGTCACATTTTGTCTACGCAAAATGTTAGCATTGACAGATTTATTTACTTTTTCCAGAGTGTGGTTGTATTTAATGCTGTTAGGGGAAATCTTTTCACATTGCGGTAAATTGTTATTGCAATGATATGTTTCCTGCTCAAAGTACTAAAAAATGTTCATGGTCAGTTGAGGGGATGGTAGCGTACTGGTAATGTGATTGGACAGCCATCCAGAGGTTCAGTTAAATCCGCTGGAGACATGAGTTCAACTCCCACATGGCAGCTGGGGGAATTTAAATTCAATTAATTATTAAACCTGGAATAAAATTCCTATCTCATTAATAATGGTCACAAAGCTACTGGATTGTCATAAAAAAAACCCATCTGGTTCATTTAATATCCTTCAGGGAAGTGTTACATAAATGCGTTATATGGATTATTAATTTGCAAATTGATCAGCTGGTCATATACATATGTGTGTAGAGAGAGAGAGGGCATTTTCTTTTCAAAAAAGATACTTTGGCTAAACAAAGGACAATGACTTGAAGTAGTTGCTAATTTGTAAAATCACATTCCATTCCATGGAGACACAAAGTCTACAGAGACCGCAACAGAGACAATGGCACACCGCTGGAGGTGTGAACAGCTCCTTCCTATTTCATCAAGCTGGAGAATGGATCATTCAGGAGTTAAATGTCTGGGACATTTAAAAAAAAATCACCTCAGCTATGAAACAATGGCTAAAGGGTGTTGTAAGAAGTGTGTAGTTCAGTAGGTCTCATAAAGAGGTTCTGAGTCTTGTACAGATTAACAGTGAATGTTTATTAACTGCTCAAAACCATGTACATATATATGCAGTAAAAGATCTAAGATAGATCCTCTACACACGTACAAGACTGCCCTCTAGGCTTGGATCATGTGTTCCTTTACATCTCAGCGTGGGTGGTACTGTACCCAGTCTCACATTAACCCTTTCTATGCCAGACCCTTGTAATACACCTTCCCCAAGTCTTTGTCCAACATATTTACAATGCATTCCTATTTACCCAACATATTTACATTACATCTACTACCCCTCCTCCTCCACAATTAAGTCTCTGTGTTTATAGGTTCAGGTGGCCTAGAGGCATTATAATTTTTCCAGATCTTGCCTTTACAACAGTTGGAGGTGTGGTAGACTCTGTTGTGCTGAGGAAACTTTGTTGAATAGGAGAGTGTTTTGGATGTGGTCATTCTAGCATTTGATTGGTTGATTTTAATTCTCTTTCTTCATTCTTTTTGGAGTTGAACTTCTCCTTCTCAACTCCCCATCTGGTGTTATCAATGGTCATTGATTTATCCCGTTCCTTACAGGAAGAACGAACTTGCAGCTTGTCTATAGTGCTCATTCTGTTTTTCTTCCTATGTGCGGACTGCTGTGGAATGGAATTGGAATGGAAGATGCCTCTTCTTGTTGTGTGGGTGTGACATATCAATGGGCGCACCTTGTAGTTTAGCTTTCTGTGCAACAATGTTCTCATTGGTTTGCTTCCTTGCCTCCACTGAGCTGTGCTGCGGTCAGATGATGGCTGCTTCTCTGTTCCAACATCAGCTGGCTAACAGTTTTACTGGCCGGAGGTTGCAGCATCTGTGTCGTGGTGTCTTGAGGTATCTTATCTTATGTCAGAACGGGAAGCTGAGGCTCTTCTTGCTCCTGGTTCATCTCTTGACTGAGGTAACCATCATGGTAACCATCTGAGATGTTGGATAGTCTGACCAAAGAAAACTTCCAGCTCTGCAAAGATTGAAGATAATTCAGAGCTGAAGCCCCAGCTGAGAGTACCTTTTCTGTTGGGGCTCTCAGGAATTTGCCGTTCTGTGTAATCGATGACAGGGGTTGTTTTGACATCTTCTACCATTTTAAGAAAGCTCAGGGCAACATGGGCATCTCTGCTCAGAAGGGAAAAAGGCTGGTTATGGATGATATACATGACTTTAAAGATTTGTTTGTCACCATACCTTAATGGTTCCAGAATCATGCCTATGACTGGAAGTCGGATTCCTCCAGGTCCATAGAGTGGTGCATCCATCATTTGTAGCCAGAAGTCTCTCAGTCATAGTTCCTTGTCCAAGAGGACTGTAGCACTGGCTCCCGTGATCAGTTTAAAGTTTGTGAGGTGAGTATTAATCGAGATATCCGTGTTCCAGAATGAAAATCCCTAATCCTTGACCCCACCCAAGAAGCGTAGTTGCAAATGCTCTTGGCATGGTACCTCGACCTTTTGAATTGTTTTGGAATCATCAGTGCATTTGGTTGTATTAGCTTTGCATAGCTTTCCGAAGTGTCCTATGTGGTTGCAATTGAAACACTGCTGAGACAGCTGGACATTGATCATACCTGTGGGGACGCTTGGCTGCAGAGCAATGGCATGATCGCTCACCCTCTAGTGGCCAGTTAGGGTATTGCTTCCCTTGATAAAAACAAAAAGCTAAAAGCTACTGCGGATGCTGGAAATCTAAAACAAAAACAGAATTACCTGGAAAAACTCAGCAGGCCTGGCAGCATCGGTGGAGAAGAAATCAGTTAACGTTTCGGGCCTTCACGGCCCTTCGGCAGAACTGAAGCATAGTTAGGAGAGGGGTGAAATATAAGCTGGTTTAAGGTGGAGGGGCGGGGGGGGAGAGAGAAGTTGAGGGTGTGGTGATTGTGGAGATAAGCAAGCAGTGATAGGAGCAGATAATCAAAAGATGTCACAGACAAAAGGATCAAAGAGGTGTTGAAGGTGGTGATATTTGTCTACGAAAAGTGCTAATTAAGAATGGAAGACAGGACACTCAAAGTGCAGCTCTAGTGGGGGTGGGGTGGAAAAGACTAACAAGGTTTCAGTTTTAGATTTAAAAATAATGGAAATAGGTGGGGAAAGAAGAATCTATATAAATTATTGAAAAAAAAAGGGGGGGCGGGAGAAACGGAAAGGGGATGGGGGGAGGGGGAGTTTAAGATCTAAAGTTGTTGAATTCAATATTCAGCCCGGAAGGCTGTGAAGTGCCTAGTCGGAAGATGAGGTGCTGTTCCTCCAGTTTGCGTTGGGCTTCACTGGAACAATGCAGCAAGCCAAGGACAGACATGTGGGCAAGAGAACAGGGTGGAGTGTTAAAATGGCAAGCGACAGGGAGGTTTGGGTCTTCCTTGCGGACAGACCGCAGGTGTTCTGCAAAACCGTCGCCCAGTTTGCGTTTGGTCTCTCCAATGTAGAGGAGACCGCATTGGGAGCAACGAATGCAGTAGACTAAGTTAGGGGAAATGCAAGTGAAATGCTGCTTCACTTGAAAGGAGTGTTTGGGCCCTTGGACGGTGAGGAGAGAGGAAGTGAAGGGGCAGGTGTTGCATCTTCTGCGTGGGCATGGGGAGGTGCCATTGGTGGGGGTTGAGGAGTAGGGGGTGATGGAGGAGTGGACCAGGGTGTCCCGGAGGGAACGATCCCTACGGAATGCCGTCAGGGGGGGTGAAGGGAAGATGTGTTTGGTGGTGGCATCATGCTGGAGTTGGCGGAAATGGCGGAGGATGATCCTTTGAATGCGGAGGCTGGTGGGGTGATAAGTGAGGACACGGGGGACCCTAACATGTTTCTGGGAAGGAGGAGAAGGCGTGAGGGAGGATGGGCGGGATATGGGCCGGACACGGTTGAGGGCCCTGTCAACGACCGTGGATGGAAAACCTCGGTTAAGGAAGAAGGAGGACATGTCAGAGGAGCTGTTTTTGAAGGTAGCGTCATCAGAACAGATGCGACGGAGGCGAAGGAACTGAGAGAATGGGATGGAGTCTTTACAGGAAGCGGGGTGTGAGGAGCTGTAGTCGAGGTAGCTGTGGGAGTCGGTAGGCTTGTAATGGATATTGGTGGACAGTCTATCATCAGAAATTGAGACAGAGAGGTCAAAGAAGGGAAGAGAAGTGTCAGAGATGGACCATGTGAAAATGATGGAGGGGTGGAGATTGGAAGCAAAATTAATAAATTTTTCCAGGTCCCGACGAGAGCATGAAGCAGCACCAAAGTAATCATCGATGTACCGGAGAAAGAGTTGTGGGAGGGGGCCGGAGTAGGACTGAAACAAGGAATGTTCCACATACCCCATAAAGAGACAGGCATAGCTGGGGCCCATGCGAGATAATGTCCTGCCCCACGGAACTCATTTCTCGTTATCTTGACTCCCTTCTCTCTCCCCTTGTCCAGTCCCTTCCCACCTACATCCGTGATTCCTCTGACACCTTACGTCACATCAACAATTTCCAGTTCCCTGGCCCCAACCGCTTCCTCTTCACCATGGATGTCCAATCCCTCTACACCTCCATCCCCCACCAGGATGGTCTGAGGGCCCTTAGCTTCTTCCTTGAACAGAGGCCCCAACAATCCCCATCCACCACTACTCTCCTCCGTCTGGCTGAACTTGTTCTCACACTGAACAAGCCTAAATGCTCAATGACAACACGGGCATTCTGTTCAGTTTCAAAATATGGTTGCCGCTGGGGAGGCCGGTGTATAATTCACAGGGAGGTCTCCTCTACATTGGAGAGACCAAACGCAAACTGGGCGACCGCTTTGCAGAACACCTGCGGTCTGTCCGCAAGAAAGACCCAAACCTCCCTGTCGCTTGCCATTTTAACACTCCACCCTGTTCTCTTGCCCACATGTCTGTCCTTGGCTTGCTGCATTGTTCCAGTGAAGCCCAACGCAAACTGGAGGAACAGCACCTCATCTTCCGACTAGGCACTTTACAGCCTTCCGGGCTGAATATTGAATTCAACAACTTTAGATCTTAAACTCCCCCTCCCCCCATCCCCTTTCCGTTTCTCCCGCCCCCTTTTTTTTTCAATAATTTATATAGATTCTTCTTTCCCCACCTATTTCCATTATTTTTAAATCTAAAACTAAAACCTTGTTAGTCTTTTCCACCCCACCCCCACTAGAGCTGTACTTTGAGTGTCCTGTCTTCCATTCTTAATTAGCACTTTTCTTAGACAAATAACACCACCTTCAACACCTCTTTGATCCTTTTGTCTGTGACATCTTTTGATTATCTGCTCCTATCACTGCTTGCTTATCTCCACAATCACCACACCCTCAATTTCTCTCTCCCCCCCCGCCCCCCCACCTTAAACCAGCTTATATTTCACCCCTCTCCTAACTATGCTTCAGTTCTGCCGAAGGGCCGTGAAGGCTCGAAACGTTAACTGATTTCTTCTCCACCGATGCTGCCAGACCTGCTGAGTTTTTCCAGGTAATTCTGTTTTTGTATTGCTTCCCTTGGCCTGCAGTGTCCCTGCTCCTCTGCTGTTTTACTTGCTGGGCAATTTGGGTTGCTCTGTACCTAGCTTGCTTTTTCCCCTCAACATGGGTCTGTCAATGGATTTCAGATTGCTGGACAATTTGAAAGGCTATTTTGAGTTAAATCTTCCATAGCTTGATGCATGTCTGAGAGTGCATCATCCACCACTCCGATAGAAGTGCTCTGTCCCTGATTCGCTCTGATTTCAGGTCACCATAGTCACAGCCTTCAGCCATTCTATACAGCTCATTAATGAAGGAGTCAACATGTTCCCCTGGCTGTTGGACAGTTTGTTAAACTTTGCTCTTTCAAGGATCATGATACTGCTCAAATAAAAATGTGTGTCAAATGATTTTAAAATTTCATCAAAGTTTGCTGAAGATTCATTGATTCCCTTGTTTAGCTATTATATCATCAGTTATTGGGCTGACCAAATAGAGCAATATGTTAACCTGTCCAAAATCTGTCTTTTTGGCTAGACCTGAAGCAATCATGTATCGAAAGGAATCTCTTTCTCCAAAGTCCTCAATTTTATGATTGGTCTGGGCCTTAGATGAGTCCAAAATGGTCTGGTAAGCTAGATTTTTGATCCATGGTCAATTAAAATTAAAAGTGTGTATAGCTTTAAATGCTGTTTGGATATCCAAGATGGCACTGCCGTCCGCTTCTTCTCAATGAGGTTTCCCAAACTTGTTGGTTTTGGTGGGCTCCCGCATTTGCAATGGCATTTGCAGTTTCTGTGTTTTAAATTTACAGCACCAGCTCCCTGGATCGACCTTTTTGAGCCTTCCACGCAGTGACTAAGTATTTTCAGGTCATGAAACCATCAATTCCCAACTTTTGGGTTTTTAACTGCCGGTTATTTTAATTTTTTTTTGATTGGAGTGATCTTGGCTGCCACGTGTTCATGCGCCAACTCAGAACCCAGGGCTGTTCACAATGCATTTTAAAATGACATTTCTGCGGACTTAATAGCTTTTTAAAACTCATTCTGACCAAGAAGTTTTAGCTGACCCCTGCTTGGTCTTCTGACTCTGCACTCTTTGGGTTATGAAGTTCGACATCCACTTGGTTTAATGGAGCCTTTTGCTGCAGCATGGAGTTTTATTTCTGCCTCCTGTGTCCAATCCTGTTTTGGTGTTTTTCTCTGGCTTTCTTCTTCTGTGCCTTCACTTCTGGTGTTTCTTGCAGGTCAAAATCCGATAGCTGCCACCATGCCGTATGATGTTGTGTATAGTTCGGTAGGCCTCATGAAGATATTCTGAGTCTTGTATAATTTAACAGTAAGTGTTTATTAACTACTCATAACTATGTACATATATACAGCATAAGGTCTAAACTAGTAGCTGTCTCCATGCTTGCCTCTACATATGTCTTTGTCCAGTCCAAGGCTGCCCTCTACGCTCCAGCCATGTATTCCTTTACATCACAGTGTGGGCAGTATCGCCCAATCTGACAACCCTTTCTGTGCCAGACCATTATACTACAAAGGGAAGCAATGCAAGACAGGAGCTAGTCCTATCTATTCTTTGGAATGTACAACTGACATGGAGAGAGGTCATGTGATACAACCTTTGGTGCAGATGATGGAATTGGGATCTAAGCAGAGAACACACAGGTTACCACGGGGAGAAGGGGTCTCCCTCTCTGTCTCTGCAACGTTTCATCTAAGCCTGCACACTTGTAGTAACTGTAGCTTTAAGGAATGTAGTGACTGTAGCTTTAAGACTTATTGTACCATGTAGTATCACGTGACAGTGTGAACAAATCAGCCCTAAGTGTGGGGAACCTTGGGATTGGAGTTTTTGACTAGTTGTGGACCTTAATGGAAGCATGTAACTGCTGTTGATGCCCTGTAAATAAAGTTCACTATTTCTTATGAGGAACCTGTCTGGAAAATCAAGTTTATAACAACTTTCCTCCTCCTTTAAATTTTTTTTTACAATTTGTATTTACAAGAACAACTACATTCATGACATTACAAACATATTCACGGGTCATGAAATTATAAGTTCAGTCTCTCAGATGGTTTCCTGATCCAGGTGGAATGTTGTAGCTCCATGACTTTTGAATCTCTTACTGAGTCTTCATTATCTGGAACCACAGCAACATCAGGAACCTCCTTCGGCGCAGGCAATTCAGTGTTATCCACTCCAACAGAGGCAAATGGTATGTCTATCCTTGGCTGATCAGTCACAATGGGGACCACGGATTCTACAATGGTTACAGATGGAACATTGGTTTGTTGGGGTATCTCCCTTCTTCTCAAATGATCCATGCGGTTTCAGGTGATCTGGCCCTCCACTTCTATGTCGTATGACAATGGTCTGGTCGCAGAAACTATTACACCAGGTAATCAACTCGACACACCACCGAAGTTTCAGACAAATACGGTTTCACTGACAGGAAATTCTTGCACTCGACTATGCAAATCATGACTCACTTTTTGATTCCCTTGACTGTTCTCTACCTTCCCCTCCAAATTGGGGAGTACCAGGCTTAATGTTGTACAAAGATGGCTCTTCATAATTAATTCTGAAGGTATTGAACATGTAGTAGTGTGTGGGGTTTGTTCTATAGAGCAACATATCCCCCCCATCGGGGGGGCAGGGGGGGCGGGGGAAGGGGCGGTGGGGGGGTGGGTGGTTGTGGGAGTGGGCACCGGCAGGCGGGTTCCCGATCGTGCCCCCCAATTGGGCGCGCACCGCCGTTTTACGTGGACAGGCCAATTAAGACCCACCCAGCATGATGTCCACCAAGAAGCGCTATGCGCTCCCTGCATGGTGATGGGGGGGGGGATTCCCTGAGCCGGGAGTGCGTTCTTTCCCGCATGCGCAAGAAAGAGCGCACAGATCTCCCTGAGGCAAAGTGCCGCCTCAGGGAGATCGGCTCAAATGTGAAAAGCTGTTTAAACAATAGAAAAAAAATTTCTGTCATGAGTTGGGACATGTTCATAACTTTTATTTTAAAATATTCTGAAATTTTTAAATCCCTCATGAAACCTCATCCTGCTCATGGTGAGGTGCCGGAGGATTGGAGGGTAGCTCATGTTGTTCCGTTGTTTAAAAAAGGCTCCAAAAGTAAACCAGGTAATTACAGGCCAGTGAGCCTGACGTCAGTAGTAGGTAAGTTATTGGAAGGCGTTCTGAGAGATCGGATATATAATTATTTGGACAGCCAAGGGCTGATTAAGGATAGTCAGCATGGCTTTGTGCATGGTAGGTCGTGTTTAACGAACCTTGTAGAGTTTTTCGAGGAGGTTACCAAGAAAGTAGATGAAGGAAAGGCTGTGGATGTTGGCTACATGGACTTTAGTAAGGCCTTTGACAAGGTCCCACATGGGAGGTTAGTTCAGAAGGCTCAGACACTTGGTATCCATGGAGAGGTTGTAAACTGGATTCGAAATTGGCTGTGTGGGAGAAGACAGAGAGTGGTAGTGGATGATTGCTTCTCAGACTGGAGGTCTGTGACTAGTGGTGTGCCTCAGGGATCTGTGTTGGGACCATTGTTGTTTGTTGTCTATATCAATGATTTGGATGATAATATGGTGAATTGGATCAGCAAGTTTGCTGATGACACTAAGATTGGAGGCGTTGTGGACAGCGAGGAAGGCTTTCAAAGCTTGCAGAGAGATCTGGACCAACTGGAAAAATGGGCCAGAAAATGGCAGATGGAATTTAATGCGGAAAAGTGTGAGGTGTTACATTTTGGAAGGTCAAACCAAGGTAGGACATACACAGTAAATGGTAGGACACTGAGGAGTGCGGAGGAACAAAGGGATCTGGGAGTTCAGATACATAATTCTCTGAAAGTGGCGTCACAGGTGACAGGGTTGTAAAGAAAGCTTTTGGCATACTGGCCTTCATAAATCAAAGTATTGAGTATAGGAGTTGGGATGTTATGCTGAGGTTGTGTAAGACATTGGTGAGGCCAACTTTGGAGTATTGTGTGCAGTTCTGGTTGCCTAACTACAGGAAGGATATCAGTAAGATTGAGAGAGTGCAGAGAAGATTTACTAGGATGTTGCCGGGTCTTAAGGAGTTGAGTTACAGGGAAAGATTAAACAGGTTAGGACTTTATTCCTTGGAGCGTAGAAGAATGAGGGGAGATATGATAGAAGCTTACAAAATTATGAGGGGTATAGACAGAGTAAATGCGAGTAGGTTCTTTCCACTTAGATTAGGAGAAATAAACACGAGAGGACATGGCTTTAGGGTGAAAGGTGAAAGGTTTAGGGGGAACATTAGGGGGAACTTCTTCACTCAGAGAGTGGTGAGAGTGTGGAACGAGCTACCATCTGAGGTGGTAAATGCGGGCTCACTCTTAAGTTTTAAGAATAAATTAGATAGATACATGGATGGGAGAGGTCTGGAGGGTTATGCACTAGGTGCAGGTCAATGGGACTAGCGGAATAATATTTCGGCACAGACTAGAAGGGCCGAATGGCCTGTTTTCTGTGCTGTAGTGTTCTATGGTTCTATGGTTCTATGGTTTTTTCAGAATCCCGCCTGGGCTCTTGGCCTGCCCGCCAGTCTTAAGATTGGACAGGCAGGTCCATTAATGATTTAAATTACTTTTTTAAGGGCCTTAATAGGCCTGAAAGGTCCGAGGAATACTCTGGTACAAAATTTCAACACTCGGAGTCCAGAAGCAATATTCAAATGGTTCCTTTATTACGCATGCGGGGAGCAAACCCTGGGCAATCCAGGCGCTTCTCCACCGAGGTTCAAATGAGCACAGTTTATATATCTTTTACTATCAGTTATAACTTAATGGTATTAGTTAGACAAAGGCCACAGCACAATGACCCCCCGGTGGGCTGATAATTGTGTTCCTGGTCAGTAATTGCAGTGCAGAGACTGGGCATTGTCCTTTTGAAGATAGCAAAAAATGTATGTTTGTTCTATACAAAAGGTAAACAGGGGCTGACTGGATTTGGTTCGAAGCTTTCAGACGGTGTTAAATGGCCTTCCTCATTTCATGATCGGGTCATCCCGTGTCGCCGCCGCCCCATTTCCTAATTGCAAATTTACAGCTGAGCCCTTTGTACAAGTTTTTAGCTTTCATGTAAGGCTGTGATTGTCTGCGTATGCTTTGGCACCCTAGCTGCTGGTCCTGGCTGGCATTTTAAAATAAATCCAAATTTTCTGCATCATCAGGCTGTTGACAGGTCGACAGACCAACTTGGCTCCACGCCCGCCGACCTGAAAATGTAAATGATGCGGAGTGATGTTGGGACACCCGCCCGACGTCACCCTGTGTTATTTTTCGCATCGGCGAGCGGGTCCTGCCCCCGTTCGCCGACTGGAAGATGCAGCCCATAGTGAAACAAGAAGCATGAATGTTTGGTCTCCAATCATCATCACGATAATCTTTTCATCCCAACTTTAAGAGCAGAATTTTATGGCTGACGGGTGGGTGGTGGAGCCCGCACATCAACACTTAAAATGTCGCGTGCTAACGTCGCGCGAGCATCCTAACGTCAACGCGCGGCATCGCGATATTTAGTTGGGTGGGCGCGCTATGAAGCATAATACGCACCCGCCATTAATTAAAGGCCTTGTTAAGGCCCTTAACTCAGCAATTGAAGCCAATTTTGAGGAGCCCGTGTGAACTTCAGCTCAGCGCACGGGCCCAAAGGGCAGGCAGGTAACTGATTTTTTAACAAACCTCATCCACGGGCGGGATATGTGGGCTCAGAGGGGTTGTTCATGTTTTTTCTGAAGTATTTAATGCAGAAAGTGTTTTAAACTTGCCTGTGTGATTGTTAGCAGTTCAGATTGTTTTCCAATAGCTTTCTCTTTACTTTGAAGCTTCAGCTCAGCAGTCTGCAGACAGTAATCTTTATCGGGCCTGCAGCTTTCCGGAGGCCTCCATTTAGCCTGGGTATGGGTTCTGACATCTCCACTGGAGGTAGCTCCTCTGAGGAGGAAGGGAGGGATAGAATAAGGAGGAGGCCAGGAGTGGACAATCAGCCTCCAGGGGAGCCAGCTTTGGGAGGCCAGGCGCAGGCATAAGGGGCGCAGGGCCATGAGGTTGTCCAAGGTGGAAGGGGCCGCAGAAGATGCCACTATCCTGCTGCCAGGACATACAGGTGGCGAAGCAGCTACCTCAATATGTCTGAGGTGCAGTGCCGAAGGAGGCTCCGTCTGTCAAGGGAGACGGACAACTATATCTGTCAGATGATTGGCCCTGAGATTTCCCCTAACTGTGTGGGTGGACACCCCATGCCAGCGGCTCTGAAGGTCACAGTTGCCCTCCACTTCTATGCATCTGGCTCCTTCTGGGGCTCGGTGGGTGATCTTTGCGGTGTCTCCCAATCAGCTGTCCACACTTGTGTCAAGCAGGTTACAGACGCTCTGTTCAGACGGGCATTGACCTTCATCCACTTCCGCTGCAACCAGGCAAGTCAGGCACAGCGAGCCAGAGGCTTCGTGGCCATTGCTGGCTTCCCCCGCGATCAGGATGCTATAGACTGCACACATGTGGCCATCAAGGCACCAGCAGGTGAGCCCGGTGCCTTCGTCAACAGGAAGGGCTTCCACTCCATGAACGTGCAGATAGTGTGTGATGACAGGATGCAGATTCTACAAGTCTGTGCAAGGTACCCAGGCAGCTCCCACGACGCCTACATCCTCAGACACTCCCAGGTGCCGGGGCTCTTCAGTGCTCCGGCTCGGCTGGATGGTTGGCTGGTGGGTGACAAGGGCTATCCCCTCAGAAGGTGGCTCATGACGCCTCTCCGCCATCCAAGAACAGAAGCTGAGGAGCGCTACAATAGGAGCCACGGCTCCACAAGGGCTGTGGTGGAGAGAACCATCGGTCTTCTCAAGATGCGCTTCCGTTGCCTGGACTGCTTTGGGGGCGCACTCTAGTACCCCCCAGATCGCGTCTCTCTGATAATGGTAACATGCTGCGCTCTGCACAATCTTGCGCTGGAAAGGGGGGATGCAGTTGATGATGAAGACCTTGACGCACTGGTTGAGGCTGCACATGATGAATCCAGCAGTGGCTCAGAGGTTGAGGAGGCACAGGACAATGATGAGGGGCAGCACGCCAACCCACTACTCTGCTCCAAGGAGGCAGGGATACCCGGGACAATTTAATCCAACGAACCTTCAGCTAGCTCCACACACATGGATCAGCAGGAGCAGCACTGCCTGGCACTTCCACACGTGGCATTTAGGTGCTACATCTTCCACCTCATCAGCTGTAACTAAGGGCTGAGTACACAATGTCCACTCAAACACTCATGAGATGCCTGTGAAACATACAAATGCAGCACAAAGGAAACACACTCAGCCATGGTCAGAAAAGTGGACTTTATTCCGTCCAAAATAAACCACAAACGTCGCTCTGACGTACATAATGATAAATTCCCTAATCTAGGGCCAACACAAAATCACCAGTGAGAAACCCGTGGAGTGCCTAACGTGCCTTATGCTTACGTTTGTGGGTGCTACGTCTAGGTGCCGCCCCATCGCTCGGAGTGGCTTGTGAGACAGCCTGCTGACTCTGCTGTCCTGTTGGTCTCGATGACCTCGGCGGCCGTCCTCTGGCCCGTGGAGACTGTGATGGCCGCACCTGGGAGGGAGTGGCCAGTTCCAGAACTGGCACCTCCCCAGTTGTCGCAGCCTCAACAGATGCAACAGTCACTGGCAGAGGGGCAGAGGAGTTGCTGCCCTCATCCGGAGCGCCCTGAGAGGAGCTCGCAGCGACGACAGGCAGCTGCTGTGCCGACATGAGGTCACTTTCGACCTCAAATACCTGGCTGCTGCACCCCAGCCTCGCAGACACCTGCCGACCTGGCCGCCTGCCTCCTCCCCAGTTCCATGGCCTGCTCCTCATAGGTGGTGAGGCGCTGTAGCATGGCATGAACACCACCAGTCCTCTGGCGGTCCCTCATATTGCTCTCAGTTTTTGCCTGCTGAACAGTGAAGAGCATTTATTGGGGCAGGTCGCTCATGTACTCTGCACGCACACACCGCACCCCAACCACAGTGGCCTATCTGAGGCCTCCAGCGGCTCCTGTCCACACTACTGGTGATCAGTCCCCAGAAAATAGTACGGCTGGTCCCAACCCCCTTCCCCAACGGCCACCTTGGACACATTCGACGTCCATCACTTTGAATAACACACGGGTCTTAGCTCCCATGGCAAGGAGGTGCAACTAGGTGCGGCGCCGAGGCCAGCAGATGGCTCTTGGCCACGACACCTTGAGGCTCCCCTTCCACCATCTCATCACCATCAATAAGACATGTGATGGAGTTCTGAGTATGTGTCTGGCTGCCTCCCCTGCAGGTTGCCCCCAGACTACTCAAATGTGACAAACACCAACATACGCTGCAGGGAGAACCCATCTTCTCCTCAACCACTAAGGCTGATATAAGCATGGTCACTATCTGTTTGTTCACCCAGCGTGCGCCAAATGCCCAATGTAGTAACGACACTAAGACATGGAGGGGGCCTCAAAGGCTAAGGCTACCTGCTGGGTCCAATGGCCAAGGCTGACATGGTACTCACCCTTCCAGAGCGCAGCAAATCATTGAAGCGCTTGCGACACTGTGTTCCAGTGCGCTGCACAGCATCATGGGAGCTTACAGCCACCGCCACCTCCTGCCACGCCTGCCTGGTGACGTAGGAGGCCCTCCTCCCCCTATCCTCTGGAAACAAGACATCCCGATGGTTGGACACCTCTTGGAGGAGGACAGCAAGGCAGGCATCTGAGAACCGAGGGGCACAGTGGCCCCTTGCTGGCCTATCCTGCAGCCTGCCCCCCTCCTCCTTCTCTGCCCGATGACTGGCCATGGTGAACAGCCTAAAGGAGGCTGCCTGGCCGCTCTTTATGCAGACTGCCGGTTCCCCATTGGAACTGGCGGTCTGAACACGCCCGCCGCCAAGTTAATTTTCCCGATGAACACGGGAGTCAGAACCCCGCTGGGTGGGCCTTAATTGGCCCGCCTGCGTAAAATGGCGACACAGCCCGTTCTGGCGGCAGGCGGGCAGCCGATCTCCGCCGCCGAGTCGGTCAGGCCCGCTCACCCGTCAAGCGCAAAATTCAGCCCTAAAAATTTGTACTGCTTTCCTGGCCAATCCATTAGACGATGGATAATATGGTGCTGCCTTTACATATTTGACACCATTTAGACTTACAAATCTTTGAAATTCAGCACTAGTAAATGCAGTGCCATTGTCTTTTCTGAACCATGTTCCATTTCGTTGTCTTCTTTCTACCAAAGATTTTCATCTCATCCTTCATTTTGACTTCACAGTCAGCCAGACTTCTCTCAGGCGAAATCTCAACATGGTTCAGTTCAGGGTTTGACATACCCATGGCTTCATCACCCACTTGCATTTTGGAAAGTTCCACGACTTTTCCTTCCAAATCCTCTTTTGTTTCACTCAGCCGACTCTTCAGCTCTTCTGTTTCCTTGTATCTTTTGGCTTCCTCCTGGAACTTTGAACATTGCTGCGTCTTCTCTGCCAACTGGTTCTTCACTTTGTTCAGAGTGATATTAAATTCATTCTGCTTCTCTTCATAATTTTCCAGAGGTACAAACTTTGACTGGAGGGATCCTTGTAGTGTATAAAGCTCTTTCAACAGGTTTTCCTTTTCTTTGAGAAACTCACTTGCTTTATCTTGAATTCTGTAATTCAATAGAGTCTCCTTGAGTTTCTTCTGCTGTTCTTCCATACTGCTGTTTAAGACAGTCTTCATTTCCTCAGGTTGCTGAATGGCTACACACTCCTTTTGCATCCTATTAAAGTCCTTTGACTCTCCAGGCTCTTTTTGAAGTACCTTACCTTGTTCCTTTTCCAACTCAGGAACTCTTCCTGCTTCCTTTTGAAACCTCACTGGACAATCAAGGTTAGTTTCCCTCAACCAATTATGACCTAGAAGGCTTGACCCTTCAACTTCCTCTACAATCATAGGAGCTGTGCTACCTGGTGCTTGTAATAAACAGGTACAGTGGTAATACCTTTTCACTTGTGTGGCTTCATCAGTATATATTTTCAATTTGGCTGAAGCCTGCTCCAAATTCAATTGTTAAGTACCCTTGTTTCAATATTAACGTGTGTTCCCCCATTACAGTGGTTGATGCACCGGTATCCACTTCCATTATCAAAGGTTTTCCATTGACCTGCAGAGTAACAGTGATTGGCTCTGTTTTCCCTACTTTCACATTAAATAGCGAAGAAACATCGGAATTAGTGGTTTCTAGTTCTTCCACATTATGTATTTTGATTAGTTTAGCTTTCTGCCTGGGATTCTGTCTCAATCTTGCTTTACATTGCTTCAGTATTTGCCCGCTTTTATGACAATAATGCCACTCCACCTCTTTAAAATGGCAAGTTTCAGGTATATGGTTACTTCTACATCAGTAACAATTCATTTTCAGACTTGCTGCTGAGCTGCCTCCTATATATGTTTTAAAGTTTTGAGTAACAGGGACTGTCCCCCGCTTTGCGGCTGACTCCCTGGTTTTGTGCCACGCCCGGCGACCTGTTTCCACCCTAACTGTAAAACGGTGTCATTTTGTGCACCCTGTAAGGCCTGCAAATCCCGCTCAGCACTTTCCATCACAAGCACTATTTCCAATGCTCTTTTAAAATCGATATTTACTTCCGCTACTAATGGTCGTTGTGCATCATCGTACACACCACAGACCCCTTAACATATCATTTAAGGTCTCCCGAAAGTCACAATGCTCAGTTAGCTGTTTCAACTTTGCTACCTATGGTACAATGGTCTCCCCAAGGCTCTTACTCTCAAATTAAATTTGAACCACTGCATGATTGAGGAGGGTTTGGGTTGAAAATCGCCTTTTACAAGCTCTACCAATTTGCTGAAGGTCTTTGAATTGGGATTGTTTGGGACCGTCAAACTACAGATTAAATTATAGGTTTTACTCCTACAGGCGCTTTCGGAGAATTGCTTTCCTTTTCTCCTCCACCGTTATTTTGTTTGCTTGGATAAAGAATCCGGGGCATTGTATATATTTACTCCAATTCTCTGTGGATGAGTCGAAGAGGTCGATCCTGCCAAAAAGTGGCATACCTGGAGAGTATTTTCCCTTTCTTCTGTTTAAACAAGATACTCGCATTCACTGGATGAGGATCAGCGCCAGAACCTATTTATCCACGTCGCCGGTTGTTATAGACTTGATTTTCCAGACAGATTCCTCATAAGAAACAGTGAACTTTATTTACAGGGCTTCAGCAGAAGTTACATGCTTCCGTCAAGACCCACAACTAGTCACAAACTCCATCACTAAGGTTCCCCGTGCTTAGGGCTGATTCGTTCACACTATCACATGATACTACACTGTGCAATAAGTCTTAAAGCTACAGTCATTACATTCCTTAAAGCTACAGTTACTACAACCCTGTTTTGCTGAGGAAAGTGTCTGCAACCCTGTAGCAAATAGAGGTTCCATAAAAAGCCATTGGAAATCTATAACAGTGATACCAGGTGAAAAGGAATCTACCAGCCACAACTTTAAACCAACAGCCTCAGCTGAAGACTCAATGCCTCTGGCTACAATTGGTGAATCTTTATTCACTTCGCCTTTCCATTTGCATTTTACTTGGCCAAGTTTAACATGTGATACTCGGTAAAGTTCTTTTATGCATGCTTGGGGTTTAAATAAGCATTTGCTGGTGTTAATGGGAAGAAGGGTGTGTTTGTACGTTTTTAATATTTTTTACCCTGGTGGGTTTTAATACAATAAAACTAACCCCTTATGTGTTTAACTCAAGAATGCCTGTATGACTTATTTCTTACAAGCCTGCACATGATCAAGAACAAACTGAATTGGCAATATCACATTCTTTTTAAATTCAAGCCTCTGTTAGAACCAACTGGAGAGTGGGAAAGAGAGGAGTCTGTTTGCTCCTCACCTGATCGTAACAGATGGAAATCTGCTGCCTTTACCTGGTCTGGCCTACCCATGGCTCCTGACCCACACCCATGTGGTTAACTCTGAACCCTCTCTGAAATGGCCTAGCAAACCACTCAGTTATATGTGCTACCTGCTCGAGGACAATTAGGGATGGGGAATAAATGGTGGCCTTTTTACTGACACTCATATTCCAAGAG
Organism: Cetorhinus maximus; assembly: GCF_964194155.1. Taxonomy (NCBI): domain Eukaryota; kingdom Metazoa; phylum Chordata; class Chondrichthyes; order Lamniformes; family Cetorhinidae; genus Cetorhinus; species Cetorhinus maximus. The sequence continues at coordinate 98,344,581 of NC_135886.1, read as the reverse complement.
CAATTTTTTTTTTTTAAAACTTCAGTGCTGTGTTTCAAATCATAGAGTTTTCCTACATTTGGCTAGATAATTAATTTACAAAAAAAAATTGTTTTTCAAAACTTTGGTCAAAAAGAATTTTCAAAGGTTTGTTAGTACACAATAGCCAGATTTTTCCCAGCACCGTGGATCCAATTATATTTCTGAGTATCTTGCAATGTCTATCAAGGAGAATCCTAGGAGCTTCTGATCATTCAATAAGAAAATCAAGAATGAAGAAGTGGGAATTCCAAACATCAAAATAGACAATAGAGTTATATGTGATCCTAAGGGTAAAGCAGAAGCACTAAGTGATCAATTTTTTAGTGTATTTACTAGAGAAAATTTAACACACATTCCCAGGTTAGATGGTGACCACTTACCAGACACACTAAACCTCAATATAAGTAAAGAGGGTGTTTTGAAATTATGGCTAGAAATAAATCCAAATAAAGTTCTGGACCCAGATGAAATCCATCCCTCAATTTTAATGTTAGCAGCTGATGAACCAGCTCCAATATTGACTAATCTCTTTCAAGAGTCAATCAACACTGGCTACCCACCAGACCAACGAAGACAAACTAACATCAGTGGCATATTCAAAAAAGGAGCTAAAAGTCAGACAGAAAACTACAGACCAGTATCTCCTAACTCAGCCATTGCTTGAACATATTGTCCATTCTCTTTTATGAAGCATTTTGAAGCTCACAGTATCAAGGTAGATAGTTAGTATGGTATTTGGTCACAAAGTTCCATGAAACGCAGCTTGTACAGGCTGTCAATGGCCTAGCTTCAAGAAACAGATGAAACTCCTCACACAGCAATACTAGATTTCTCAAAATTCTTTGAAAAAGTTCCTCGTGAAAAGTTCTTGTCCAAACTCCAGGGAAACATTATTAAATTGGATCCGGCACTTCCTTACCAACAGAAGACAAAGAGTAGTACGTGATGGGGAATCATATACTCTCAGAGGTGTCCTCTCCAGAGTGCCCCAGGGAACTGTGTTGAGACCTTCATTCTTCTTCACATGCGCAAACGACCTACCCAACAAATTTAAAAAACAGTGTTCAACTATTTGCAGATGACTGCAAAACTCACGATCATATCAATTCACTGCAAGATGGTCTTCTGGAATTCCAAAGAGATGGCACTCAATGCCAAAAATTATGTCATGTGCATATCAGCATAAAGAGAGAAAGAGAGTGGACCCAGCGAGGCTTCATAAACCGGAGAAGGGGGAGCAAAAGAGAGAACGGACCCAGTGAGACTTGAAAAGCAGCACGAGGGGAGCGAGAGAGAGAGACCAGACAGTGAGACTTCATAAAGCAGTGCGAAGGGGACCAAGAGGGAGACTGGACCCAGCGAGACTTCATAAAGAGGTGCAAAGGTAGCGAGAGAGAGAGAGAGAGAGCGGTCCCAGCAAGGCTTCATAAACCAGGGGAAGGGGGAAGCGAGAGAGAGAGCATACCCAGCAAGACTTGAAAGCAGAGCAAGGGGGAGAGAGGGGACCCGCAGAGGCCCAGCCTGTTGACTGGCTGAGTTCTGAGAAAATCAAAGTGTGATGTCACAGAAAAACAGGTAAGCGATTAATTGATGTGTATTTTGCTTCTTTATCTTTCAAAGCTCAAGTAATTCATTAGTAATTGTAAGGTTTTATTGCTAGTAGTAAGGTCTACTGGCAGTATTAAAGCTTATTATTAATAGTAAACTTTATTTACTATGATTAAGAAAAATAAATTAATCGACACATACTGAAGATAGTAGAGTAGGTGAGGTGTTGCAGCTGCCGAATGTGGGAGCTCCTGGACACCACTGTGATTCAGGGAAAACACATCTGCAGTGTCTGCGGCTCAAGGAGCTTCAGCACAATGAACTGGAGGCTGAGCTACAGACACTGCAATGCATAAGGGAGGGGGAAAATTACCTGGACACTTTGTTCGAGGAGACAGTCATACCCATTAGGAAAGGGTTGTCTGATTTTTGTCCAAGGTCAGGGACAAGAGGGTGTTGCTCTGAATGAGGAAGATATGGGGAGTGAGAAGGTAGGATTGGAGGAGCCTCAGCTTTTGCAATTGTCCGACAGATTTGAGGCTTTTGCAGTTTGTATGGATGAGAGCAGGGGCTGCAAGGTGGATGAGTGACCTGACCATGGCACCATGATACAGGAAGCTATTCAAGTGGCGGGAGTAAATAGAAATGTAGTGGTAGTAAGAGATAGTATAGTCATGGGGAGACACAGTTCTCTGCAGCCAAGAGTGAGAGTTCAGAAAGCTGTGTCGCCTGCCCAGTGCCAGGGTTCAGGACATATGCTCAAGGCTGGAGAGGAACTTCTAGTGGGAGGGGAGGATCCAGTTTTCATGGTCCATGTAGGTACCAATGACATAGATAGGATCAGGACAGAGGTTCTGCATGGGGAGTATGAACAGTTAGGGGCTAAATTAAAAAGCAGAATCTCAAAGGTTAACCTTTGGCTTGCTACCTGAGCCACAAGCAAATTGGCTTCGAGTAGATAAGATCAGAGAGATGAATGTGTGGCTCAAAGACTGGTTTGGGAAAAATAGGTTTTGATTCATGGGGCACTGGCACCCGTACTGGGGAAAGTGGGAGCTGTACCATTGGGATGATCTTCATCTGAACCATGCCTGGACTGGTGTTCTAGTGAATCATATAAGTAGGGCAGCAGAGAGGACTTTAAGCTCAATAGTGGGGGGAAGGAATCATGTGAGAGGAGATGTGGTAAATCAAAGGGAAACAACAAGGTAATAGAGCAGGGTAGCAATCTGGGTAATGTCAACCAGTGTGTGACAGGAAGGGAAAGAGTGCACAAATTTATAGTGCACCAGTAGCTAAGGCCATAGATTGCAAAAATGCAAAAAGAAAAGTCAAAGGCTCTGTATCAGGATACCTGCAGCATTCGCAACAAAATGGATGAATTGTTAGCACAGGTGAAATAAATATATATGACCTGATAGCCATTACAGAGACATGGGAGAGAATTTTCTCCCCTTCAGTGGGGGGTTGGACGGGAGCGAGCATGGGCTGCCATTTTACGTGGGCGGGCCAATTAAGGCCCGCCCAGCGTGACGTGCACCTGGAAGCACTGAGCGCTCCCTGTGCAGGTGGGGGGGAGGAGCCTGAGCCAGGGCCTGCAGTCTTTCTGCACGCGAAAGCGAGCAGAAATCTCCCTGAGGCACAGAGCTGCCTCAGGGAGATTAGTTTGATCTTTAAAAATGTTAATAAAGACAAAAAAATGTTTTTAAGGCATGTCCCCTCATGTGACAGTGTCAATGAATTTTATTAAAAAATGTTATTAAACTTTAAAAACCATCATGAAACCTCATCCTGCCCATGGATGAGGTTTCATGATAAATGCAAAGGCTGCTTAGGCTCTTCGCCTGCCTGCCAACCTTAAGATTGGACGGGCGGTTCAGTTAAGTATTTTAATTGATATTTAAATGACCTTTATAAGCATTTGACAGTGCAGTGGGCGCGCAGCCAACTCCGGTGCGCGCCTGCTGAGCTGAATATCTGAAAGACGCACGCCCGATGTCACCGCGCGTCATTTTACGTGTTGGCAAGCGGGGCCCAGCTCCCATTCCCGACCCGAAGATTCTGCCCATGGTTACAAGGTGGCCAAGGCAGGTACCTGAATATTGAATGGTATTTGACATTTCGAAAAAACAAGAAGCAGTAAAATATGGTGGAATAGCTTTGTCGATTAAGAGTGTCATTAGTACAGTAGTAAGAGATGACCTTAGTTTAAAAGAGCAAGATATAGAATCAGTGTAGGTAGAGATAAGAAATAGGAAAGGTAAGAGGTCACTTGTGAGAGTAGTTTATAGGCCCCCTAACAATAGTTACACTGTAGAACAGAGCATACAATAATAAATAAATGGGCATGTAAGAAAGATGCTGCAATAATCATGGGTGTCTTTATTCTACATGTAGATTGTTCAGATCAAATTGGTGAACATAGCTGTCAGTTCATAGAGTGTATCAGGGAGAATTTCTTAGAGCAGTATATTCTAGAGCCAACCAGGGAGCAGGCTATTCTAGATCTGGTAATGTGCAATGAGTCAGGGTTAATCAATAATTTCTGAAGAGGGGTCATATAGACTTGAAACGTTAACTCTGTTTCTCTCTCCACAGATGCTGTCAGACCTGCTGAATTTTTCCAGCATTTTCTGTTTTTATTTCAGATTTCCAGCATCTGTAGTATTTTGCTTTTATTTTAATCAATAACTTCATGGTTAAGGGGCCTCCAAGTGACAGTGATCATAACATTATAGAATTTCATGTTCAGTTTGAAGGGGAGAAGCATGGGTCTAAGGCAAGTGTTTTAAATCTAAATAAAGGTAACTATAAGGGTCTGAAGGCAGAGCTGGCTAAAGTGAACTGGGAACTAGGTTAAAAGAGGACAGTAGAGATGCAGTGGCAGACTTTCAAGGAGACATTTAATAACTCTTGTTATGATGTGGCAGGCAGACATGTGCCAGGCGGACCAAATCCATGAGGGAAACTTGGTCATGCTATCATAATTGTTTTGCAATTTGTATTTATTATGAGATTGTGTGCACTGAATTCAGAAGTAATAAGTCCACCATTAGAGATTTTATAAGTTAAATTAAAATATTTATTAACAAAATATAAAAGATTTCAAGCACATACATAAGACTACAATCACTTACTACTATAATAACCCCAAAAAATCCTAATTATCCTGACCTCCAGTTACACTCCCTTTAAGGCAATGGTCCAAAATAGATTGTAGACTTAAAGCAAACTTAAAACAATACCCTGGACAATGGAATTCCAAATGGCTTTTCCCCAACTTCAGTTTCTCTAGATAGCGGACTTATGCACAAATGCTGGAGGCTTCATTAAGGCTATTTTGCAAATCCTGTTAGATCTTACATGGCCTTCTGGCACAAAGCCTTTCATTCTCCTTTATATATGTTTCTCTCTTTTTTAATATTTAAATTCTATTGTTCCATATGTCTTTGAAACTGTATCTTCCTCACAATATAAAATGTTTCATGTTACCATTATATATTATCAGTAACCTTTGGGAAAAATAAACACATTCCTTAGCCTTGCTTATCTGGATAGATGTAAATGGACTAAGATCCCTTTGAAATTCAAATATACCTTCATTCATCTAAAAATGTAAGTTCCCTTCGCACCTTGCATGCTAAGCCAGCATCCATGTTTACTCATTAGCATGTCAAGCACCTAGCTTCCTTTGATGATTTCAAACTTGTAGTCTACTTGACTCCAAAAGTAATTAAATCACACACAGACCCAACTTTACTTGCCCCAAAAAACCTACTTCACAATAAACCTGAAAAATGTTATGAAAATTATTATACTTTCATCACAGTCTCAGCAAAGATTTATCCCAGTGAGAAAGAAAGGCTCTTTGAGAAGGAGGCATCATCCATGGCTAAATAAGAAAGTTAAGAATTGTATCAAATTGAAAGAAACACTGTACAAATTTGCAAAGATGTGATAGGTCAGAAGATTGGACAGATTTTAAGAACCAAAGAATGACTAAAAATATAAAAAAGGAAAAAGTAGCATATGAGAGAAGGCTAGCTCGTAATATAAAATTATTTAAATAGAAAAATAGGAGCTAAAGCTAGGGTTGGTCCTCCAGAGGGTAATTCTGGGGAATTGATAATGGAAAACAAGGAAATAGTGGAGGCACTGAACAGGTATTTTTTGTCTGTCTTCACTGTAGAAGAATAAGCTATTTGAAAATCAAGAGGTCAAGGGGAGGGAGGAACTTAAAACAATCACCATCACGAGGGAAAACTATTAGACCTGAAGTCTGACAAGTCCCCAAGACCAGATGGCCTACATCCTAGGGTTTTAAAAGAAGTGGCTGCAGAGATAGTAGAGGCATTGGTTGAAATCTTCCAAAATTCCTTAAATTTTTGAAGGTCCCAGCAGACTGGGAAATAGCCAATGTAACACCTTTGTTTAAGAAAGGAGAGAGACAGAAAGCAGGAAACTATAGGCTAGTTAGCCTAACATCTGTTGTAGGGAAATTGCTAGAATCCATTACTAAGGTGGTTAGAAAGCCATAATGTGATCATGTAGAGCCAACATGGTTTTATGAAAGGGGAATCGTGTTTAACTAATTTATTAGAATGTTTGAGGAAGTAACAAGCAAAGTGGATAAACCTGTGTGGTGTGGTGGGGTGTACTTGGATTTCCAGGGGGAAAATTTGCTGCGCACGGCCATTTTAAGCGGGTGGGCCAATTAAGGCCCACCCAGCGTGATGTGCAACCAGAAGTGCTCAGCACTCCCTGTGCGGGCGGAGGGAGAAGGGAGAGTCGAGGCCTGTGCTCTTTCGTGCATGCACGTGAAAGAGCGCAGAAATCTCCCTGAGGCAGCTCCGTTCCTCAGGGAGATTAACTTGATTTGCAAAACTTGAAAAAAATAATTTAAACAAATATTCAGACATGTCCCCTCATGTGACACACATGAGCTGGAACATGTCAATGAATTTTAATAAAAATTTTTATTACAGTTATAAACCCTTCATGAAACCTCATCCCGCCTGTGGATGAGGTTCCATGAAAAATGCAAAGGCCGCCTGGGCCCTTTGCCTGCTGCCAACCTTAAGGTTGGACAGGCAGCCCAGGCAATCAGCTTAATTAGATTATTAACGGCCTTTACAGGCCTTTGACAGTTCGGCGGGCGCGCAGCCGAAACTGGTGCGCGCTCGCCGAACTGAAGATCAGAATGACGTGCAGTGACGTCAGGATGCACGCCCGACGTCACCGCACATCATTTTATGCATCAGTTCTAACCACCCCTGCACGCCGACCAGAAGATTCTGGCCCAGAAGACATTTGGTAAGGTGCCACAAAGGTTACTGCACGTAAGGGTTACAGCATGCTTCACAACTGCCTTTAAAAGGCGTGTACCTGGCGAGCTGAACTTCGAGGGGAACACGGAGGTGAGTGCACACAATCTTGCACAGCGTTCATGAACATTGCCCATAGGACATCAAGGAAGAGGCACAGCACATTTGTGGGGAGGGGGGCACAGAGAAGTCACTTTTTCCTGGCTGGCTTTCAATACAGTGCCAGGGCAAGAGATCATTGCGGGTGAGGCTGGGGGCGGTGGGGGGTGGAGGCAATGCTACACAGACTGAAGGAAATACACAGCCACATGCTAAGGGGTGGGGGCAAATTGAGGCAAGGCAGCACAGACTGAAGGAAGTACACAAAGATATGCCGTGGTGGGTGGTAGTTGGGGGAAAGGGATGGGGAAGCAGCCATGCACTTGGAAAACCTTGTCAAAAGTAAGCATTCTTCTGCAGCTGAGACCATTCAGCTGCACTTCATTGACATGCTTGGAGTCGGACCTCTGAAGCATTTCTGTCCACTCAAGCAACTCAAAAGTGCCACCAAATGCTCCAGAACTTTTCACCCCTTGGGCACCGAATGAAAATTAATGTGCATTTTAGGAGGGGAGCAGAACAATTGACCAACTGGGCAAGTTGTAGAATCCTCTTGTGAAAGGTGTCCATGGTGCAGTCACTGGTGGAGGTGCTCACAGCCCCTTGCAATTAAGGCTTGGACCAGTATCCATTATGGTTCTAGCTAACAGTGCAACCTTGCAGTGTGGGTTAGGAAAATGCCCGTGCCTGAGCTGAAAGCACAGTATGGAGTCTAGTGGGCAAAGCTGCCGCCAATCAGCCAAGTGGAGTGGGGCGGAGGATGGTGGGGTTTCGGAAAGCCAATGAGTGCACTACACACTGACCATCCAAGTGGTGGCCAGCACTTTCCTACATGCGTGAAGGGGCCTTCAGACTTAACCAAGAGGGGTTCTTAGGACACAGGTGCTCACCCATGTGCCCCTCTCTTTCAAACTGCAGGAAGAGAACATCAGGATCATGGACCCTGGTGATTTAGTGGTCTGCCTCATGGCTTACAGGGAGCAGAGAAGAAGGAGATGGGTGTGGCAAAGGCACCTGGCTCAGCAAAGGGAGGAGCACCTCCCTCAAGAGGAAGGGGCAGCAGGTCCTGCTGTGCATGAAACTGATGATCCACAGAAAGCATCGCTCATAGGCACTTCACTAGACCCAGGGTCTAGAGACGGCGCTTGTCATTCCTGCAGATGACTCAGAACCAGTGTCACTGAAGACTGTGCATGTCGAGGGAACTGGTCGGTCACATATGCCACCTGCTGCAGGATTTGGCACCATGGGGAGATGGAGGGCATCCATTGCCAGCGACTATGAAAATGACCGCGGTGCTCAATTTTTATGCCAGTGGCTCCTTCCAGGACTCCACAGGTGACCTAAACAGGATCTCACAAGCCTCCACTCACAAGTGTATCCAGGTAGTCGCAGACATCATCTTCATGAAGGAACAGAACTTTGTGCATTTTGCCCAGAATCAGGAAAGCCAGGAAGCAAGAACACTGGGAATTACACAGGTCTCATGTATCCCACAGGTGCAGGGTGCTATTGACTTCACTCACATGGTGCTTAGATCTCCGTGGCAACAAGCAGTCAACTACATCATCCATAAGGGCTTCCACTCGCTGAATGTTCAGCTGGTGTGCGACCACCATAAATGCATCCTACAGGTCTGTGCATGATTCCTAGGGAACATCATGACTCCTACACCCTTAGCTTGTCTCAGATCCCTGACATCTTCCAGGGTCCACAGAGGCTGCAGGGTTGACTCCTGCAGTCAGAGTGGCGGTAGAGGACTTCACAGGTCTCGGTGGCATCCAGAAGACGTCCCAGAGATGCATCACTGAATCGGGGTATTGCACTCTTCTTGGCTTTTGGGGCCATGTCCTCACCAGTTGTCATGAAATTATAATAATTCTCATAATATTATTGTGACTTATTATAAAAGTGGGTTAATAGTGGGGTTTGGATTAGTTTCTCTGTGTGTATGTGTGCGTGGGGGGTATTTAATTGAATTTGAGAAATTGGAGGCTTTGAGTTATCAAAAAGAAACTAGATTTGAAATGCTAAATGCATAAACATGGCTGAAGTTTTAGAATGTGAGGTGTAAGGAATATTTGCATTTTTAGATAAACCAGAGTAGTTTGAATTTAAAAGAGATGATAAGATGTTACACGTAACCAGAAGAAGCTAAGCCAAATAGTGTGTTTATTTTTCCCAGCGGTTACTGATAAAATTAGTACTATGAAAAGATTTATGTGATGAGAAAAGTAAAGTTGCAAAAACATATGGGAAAAATGGGATTTGCATTAAAAGGGAGAAACATGTATAACAGAGATGAGATCATATGTAAGGGAGAAGGCATTCTAAGATCTAACACAAGTGCGAAAAGCCTCCAGCCTCTGTGCATCAAGTTGCTGCCTACAGGAACTGAGGCTAAGAAAACTCACTTTGAATCTCACTGTCCAGGGTATTGTATTGTTTTGCCTGGGTTTGTTTAAATCTATTTGTTTTTACTGTTGCCTTAACGGAGGTGTAACTGGGAGCCAAATTAATTAGAGCATTTTAGGAGTTACTATAGTAGTAATTTGTAGACCTATGCATGTGCTTAAAATCTTTTCTTTTATTAATAAATGTTTAATTTAGTTTTGTGGAAAAAAACTAAGTCTTGGTGGACTTATTACTACTGAATTCAAAGCATGCATCTCAAAATAAAATACAAATTGCAAAACAGTTATGGCAGCTGTTTCAAGTTTCCCTCTGGGATTTAAGCAGCTTGGCATTTACCATCAGCTCGGCATTTACCATAACATCAGAGCAATCCTAGGCTTCAAGCATTGAGAAGTGTGTGTGCGACTGCATTTTAAACATGGCACCCACGTGAGGAGACGGTGAGGTAACGGCGTGGTGGGCCAATCAGAGGTCGGCCGCCAGCAATCTGGCGTGTTTCCCGTGACTACATAATTTATGAGGTGGAAAGGCAGCAATAAGGTGCTAGAACCCACCATTGAAGCCGGCAGGTAAAATGTCTTTTGTCACTCCCGCTACCGCACTTAATGCAAATCTGGGATGATTCCACCCTTGGAATTGGAATCACTACAGCAAAGGAGTGAGAAAAATAGACTGGCCATGTTCTATCAAATCTGGAATGGACTGGTGGGAATTGACAAAAACCAGAACCTGGTGCCCTCCAGCAATGACAAAACATGAGGCAGTCATTCACACAAACGACAAAGACTATTTATTTCCAAGACAGTGTATCAACAACGTTTCTTCCTCAAGGACAATCCCACAATGGAACAAGTTGGCAAAGGAAATAGCTGCAGCCCCATCACTTGAAATCTTCAAGACCCATCTTTAGATTATTTCCATTTATAAGTTTTCATTATCAGGACCACCATCTCAGCAGGTCACGCTTGGTTTAGTGAGCGCTACCCATATAGATGTTGACATAATACAGATATTAATCTGTGATGCTGACACAACTAAAGCAGAAGCAGAAACCGTGAAGGGGGTGTGGAATTTGAGAAATAAGCACCTTGGGCTTTCCCTGATGTGTTCCTGGGTGGGAACACACAGGTAGCTGCAAGAAAATAGTTAAGCCAATTAGTGATGTGGACATATTGTGAGCAGACTGCAATCTTAATAGCAAGCATCATGTGGGCCCTCTGCTGTGTCTGCACCCCCAGCATTGCATATCATTGACATTTAACTGATAGTGGCAGAAAATGACAAGGTTGCTGTCTTCCCATTGCGTAGCCTCACTATTGAGTATGAATTCATGGAGATGCATGTCCCCAATAACCATGCAACCTCAAGATGTCTAAGCTGCTCTCTTGGTTCTGATGGCAGCTGCAGTGCTTCCCTGCTGCTCAAGCTGCTTGGGCCTCAGCAGTACTCCCTTCCACTGGTCATTCAATGACAGCTGCTGGCCTCCCTTGCAGTGGGTCACGTTGTCCTGAGCTCCCAGATCTGGAGCCAGCCTGTCATCCCTAATTGGTCAAGTGAACACAGGCTTGGGACAGAAAAATGGTCCCAATGTCGAGTTGCCAATGCAGGAAAATTGAGCCCAATGTATTGCTTTGATTCAGCTGGTGGATTGGAGTCAGGATGTCATTGGTTCAAGCCCCAAAACAGGATTTGAGCACGTAATGGACTGACATTTCAGTGTAGGATAGGAGGAATGCTGAACTGTGAAAGGGGTCAACCTTCAGATGACACATTAAGCTGAGGTCTGTTCTGCTGGTTCAAGCGGAGGTTAAGAATCCCATAGAGCTATTTAAAAAAGAAACATAAAATTCTCCTGGTTTCCTTCCAAAATTCCTCCCTCAACCAACATCACCAAAAAATAAAACACTAAGTCGTAACTTATCTAAGTGCAGTTTGAAGCATCCTACCATGCAGAAAATGACTTCTGCACTTACCAACACAACTTGAATTAGCAACATGTTGTATACGAATTGTTTTTAAACATGTCTGGCACCATCTAAAAACAAGTATGTTCTTTTACTCCTAATTTCAACTAGAATGTAAAGTACTGGTCCTGAATTAGCACTGTGGTTATCATCCTGGTCCAATGTGATGATTATGCTCCTGGATTGGTTCAGTGGTTATAGTAGTCCCAGACCATTGTGCTAATTATGGTCTTGGGCTATAGTCGTCCAGAGGACTGGAGTTCAAACCCTGCTTTGGCCAGCTGTGAAATCAAACCCAATAAATCTAGTAATTTGTAGGCTAGAATCAGAATTGATGGCCACAAAACCTGCTCCTTATTTAATCTTTATATAGTCTAGGCTACTTGTGACTCTAGCCCACACTATGGGTAAAGTTGGGTCGCATTTATAAAATCTTTATTATTTTTTTGAAATCTGTTCATCTCCCTGAGTCAGCTCTGTGCCTCGGAGATTTGCAAATGGCTCTCGTGTGTATGTTCAAATGTCATGCTCGCCCCGCTCACACTCCCGCCCCCACCCCCACCCACACAGGCAGCTCTAATTGGCCCGCCAGCATGAAATTGCCTTCCAGCCCCAATTGTGGGCGGGGTCGGCTTCCCAACCGCCCTCACTGAACCCGCCCAACATGGGTAAAATTCTGCCCTATGTGGTTGACTCTTGATGTCCTGCAGAGGAGCCTATCATCTGGGGATGAGAAATAAATGCAGCCTTACCAGCATTATTCATCTTCTAAGAGTAAACTAAACTGTTTTCATTGGTGGAAGAGGAGAGAATCAGGGGATACAGATTTAAAGTAATTGGCAAAAGAATCAAAGGTGGCCTGAGAAAAAAAACGTTTTTTATGCAGCGAGCATTCAGGATCTGGAATGCACTGCCTGACAGTGTAGTGGAGGTCATTGAATATATTCAAGGCTGACTTAGATAGATTTTTGATCTACAAGTCAAGGGTTATAGGGAACAGGCTGGAAAGTGGAAGTTGAGGCCACGATCAGAGCAGCCACAATCTTATCGAATGGTGGAGAAGGCTCAAGGGACTGAATGCCTACTCCTGCTCCTAATTCTTGTGTTCTTGTGTGATTCAATCATGGCTTTCAAAGGGGAATTGGATAAACCCCTGAAGGGAAAGGAAATAGCAGGGCTATGGGTAAAGGGCAGAGGATTGGAACTAAATAAATTGCTCTTGCAGAGAGGTGGCACAGGCTTGATGGGCCAAATGACCTTCTCCTGTGCTATAACCATTCTATGATTTTATAAAATAAAAAAGGATGTCAAAATGGAACGGGATCTGTAAAATGGGTCCTGACTCTGTTCAATTCCACCAATAAAAAAGTTCAGAAAATTTTCACCAATGATTTGACATTATACCATAATCATGGTCTGGGTTTTTGGGGGCATCACGGTCCACGGCCCCTGCTTGCCACCACCTCCTAAAGTTGCTAAGCTTCCTGCATGACATGGCAAGGTAGGAAGTAAGCTTGAAGGGAGCAGTAGGAATCACTGCTGCTTCGCTAGCCCCACCAGCAGTCATGTCCTCGCCGCCCTTCAGCTGAAAATTTTCCTAGGACCTGGGAAACCTAGCCAGACAAGGTTAAGCTGAAAGAGGCACAGAGCTTCATCTAATATTTAAATGGGCAATCTGTCTTCTGCTGCTGTTTTTCAGCATCTTTAATGGCCATGCAGCAGCCTTTGTTCTCCTTACACAAGGATTCAACCTGGCTGGCAGAGTTTCTCATGTCTTTGGAAACCCAGCACCTACAGTGAGGTGAGGACATCATTGGGAAAAGTTAAGTGCCCTTACAGCCCTTCTGTGGACCAGGAGGAGCAGGAGTGCTTCTGCCCACCTCCCCCATAGCTAACTTTCTTCTGTGCTCCTGGTCCACATCATTCTCCTCTCCCCCATTTTACTCACTCCCCTTCTCCTCCTTCAACTCTCCATCTTAAGACTCTGACTTTAGCTGGATACAGTTTTGCAGGCAGCAACCCTCCAGTAACTCAGCCTGCGCTCGGCTTATTCAGGTATCGTCACTGTTGCAATAACAACTGTCAAACCCACTTCACCATTATTGCATCAAGACTGGGTAACGCAAATGTTGAATGTGTAAATACATTTCACCATTTTCTGAGCGACGCAACAGTGAGAAATTGATTGCAAAGCCTGATATAGCCCTCAGGTTAGGCAAGTTGTTGTAACCGTGGAGCAACCCTCCATCACACCCAGCCTTCCTGTCTTACTATCTTATTATTAGCTGGTGTTATGTACACAATGTTTTTACCCGCAAGATTGTGAAAACTCACCCATGACATTTCTGAGAAAGTATAATGCGTTACAGCCTCGAATTTGTAATCCTCTCAAAGGTGTTAGATCTATAGCATCTTGTTGTTTTTGGCCCTTAAGTTTCATCTGGGTAACAGTTGGTCCTTTTAATTAGGATTTCTTACCTGCAAGCTCTCTGCCTGTTGTTTTGTTTTATTGTTCAGGCTGGTAGTTGGAAAATTCCATCTCACTATCACTGTCTTAGTGTTTACAGGACAACCAGCAAATTGTGATGAGTGGTTTTTAGATAGGAACTTGAGACAGATTGAAGAAAGTTCCACCATTTTAACAGCAAATTCTGTTGATTGTGATCTTATTGGGCAGCTTTTCCCGATCAGTGAGCGGGGGCAGGGCCCGCTTGCCGACATGTAAAATGACACGGGGTGACTTCGGGCGTGCATCCCGACATCTCCCCACGTCATTTAGATTTTCAGTTCGGCGGGTGCGCAGCAGAGTCAGCTGCACGCCCACTGATCTGTCAACCGTCTATTAAGGCCATTAAAAAAATAATTGAAATGATTAATGGACCTGCCTGTCCAATCTTGGCGTAAAATGGCAGCCCGATTGGGAACCCGCCCGCCTGTGCCTGCTCCTGCACATCCCCCCCGACGGGGGGAAAATGCTGCCCAATGTTTCTGTCAATGGACCAATGAGATTTTCACTCAAATGTGTTATAGTTGAATAAAGATAAACCATTTTTCAAATCGATTGATTTAAATCTGACATGAAGATGATTGAGTAGAGCATTAACATTCCTTTAGAACAATGAAAAAGTGGACACTGATATACTAGCAAACAAAGTACTAAGGCACTACTTGCAACTGAGTTTCATCTGGAGAGTTGCTGAAATAGATCAAATCATATACAGGAAATGGTAAACGATATTTTCCCCTCCCTCTGTCCTGTAAGGTAGTGCTCATCAAGTCAATTTGAGTTCATCTATCAAACACCAAGAACGAGAAGCACTAGTCTTTCTAACTGTTCCTCCTAACTTCAACCCCTGACTCTTTAGCAGCCTTCCATCTCCTGAGACGATGATTTGCACCTTGCTGGTCAATTCTGTGTTAGACGTCGCCTGGTGTGGCTCAGGAGCCTCACTCTGGCATAGCAATCTCTGCCGCATTTCCTGCAGAGGAAGACAGTGAGCTGAGAAGGCACACCGTTCGCTGCCTTGGTTTTCTCTGGGTCCTCCTCTCGGCCAGCTGAGCGTTCTGTTTCTGCTCACCTCTTCCAATGCCCCTTCGAATAGTCAACCTTCAGCAGTCTCAATCTCTGCAACCGTCTCCCAGCTGTCTCTGTCAACCATCTTCATGCCTCACTCACAGGTATCCTTGTCGCAGAGGTAAGAACACTCAGTTGGTTGTGGCCCAGTGGCCAGTTCACCATACAGAAGATTTTTGGGTATACGGCCGTCATCCATCAGATCAATGTGGCCAGGCCAGCGTAGATGTCTTTGGCTCAGCAATGAGTGTGTGCTAATGGAATTGGCAGGCTCCATAACCTCTGAATTGGTGATTTTTCCTGCCCAGAGATTCCAAGGATACGTCTGAGACAGCAAAGGTGGAAACTGTTCAGCCTTTTGTCCTGCCTAGCAAATGTTGTCCAGGTCTCAGCATTGTAGAGCAGTGCACTGAGAGCCATAGACTTGGTAGATCCAAAGTTTGGTGTTCTCAGACAGGTTGCTGTTGTTTCATACTCCCTTGCTCAGCTTGAACATAACAGCTGCAGCTGCAGCTTTTACAATGCGCGTGTTGATTTCAGCATCAATCAGTGACTGATTGTTGGTGATTGTGGAGCCTAGATACGTGAAGCGATCAACAACCTCCAGAGTCACATAGTTAATGTTGATCGATGGCGGGTTTTTTTTTATTATTCATTCATGAGTTGTGGGCGTTACTGGCCAGGCCAGCCTTTATTGCCCATCCCTAATTTCCCTTGAGAAGGTGATGGTGAGCTGCCTTCTTGAACTGCTGCAGTCCATGTGGTGTACGAATGGCAACATCCTGAACCATGACACTTGTCTTCCTGCTGCTGATGTTCAAACCAAACTCCACTGGTGTGAGAGAATCTGTCCATTTGCCACTGCAGGTGTTCCTCAGTAGGGAACGCCAGTGCAGCATCGTCAGTGTAGAGCAACTCTCTGCTGAGGACTTGGCACGCCTTTGCCTTGTACCTCAGGTGGACAAGGCTGAACAGCTTTCCCTCAGTACTGGTATGTAAGTAAACAGCCTCTGTAGAGGACCTGAATTTATAATGACAGTAACAAAGAGAAGAATATGTCAAAGAGTGTCGGTGCCAGAACACAACCCTATTTCACCCCACTGCAGATCTTAAGGGGTCCTGATATTGTTCCATCTTGGCTGACCTTAGCCATCATGTTATCATGAAAAGAGGAGATCACATTAACAGACCAACAGACTGCTGGGCATTGCACCGAGTGACTACTGGTAATAACTTTGTCTGAATATCCAGATGCCCTCTGGCGCACAGAATGCTAGGGATACGTGCTTGATTTCAGTATTCAGAGTTCAGACAGTATAGCATCATCATGTGGAGCTTTGCCAATGGCAAGCGAGTCAATAGCTTTACTAAACTCCTCTACTGTGCACCACTTTTTGATCCTATCATACGTATCCCTAGCACTCTCTGTTCCAGAGGGCATCTGGATATTTTGACAAAGTTATAGCCAGTAATCATTGGTGCAGTGTCTAGCTATCTGCTGGTCTTTATGCTGAGTGGCTGTTAGTGCATTCAGAGGCTTCTTGCCCGGATCTCTCTCATAATTAATGACAACAGATCACTTGGCTTCAATGACAGGTTCCATTGCAGTGATGTTAGCCTCAAACCAGTCAGCATTATTGCACTCTTGTTTCCCATATGTTGAGAGTGTAAATGTACTGTAAATGGTGTCTCAAAGTGTGTTCCATTTCACTTCTGTGCTCTGTGTGGGAATGCCAGCGAATGACTGTTCAATCGAATCTTGGAACTGTTGGTTCTTAACTGGTTAGGCAGTGCAATGCGGATGTTGTTACAAGGATAATCTTTCTGCTTTAAATGAAAAACTTCAAGGGTTGCACCTAACGCTGATGCATAGCAGGAAGTGATTTGTATTACAGTCAGCAGCTTTGGCAGATGCATGTGTTGTGAATTCTGTTAAGAGTCACATCTGTGATGACCCTAGGGGTGAATCTCATGGCTTTCCCTTAAAATATCTTAATGAAGCTTTACAGACCTCCCCCCAACCCACCCACCCCATCGCAACACTCTGCGATAAATACCATCCCTGGGAATTTATTTCCTTTGAGCACATTTAGCTTTTCTAGTACTTCCATCTCATTAAATTAAAAGTCAAAGTGACTCTCCCTCATTTCTATTGCAGGATACTTATTATTTTGTGCTCATCATAAACAGCCTTAAAGAATTCACAAAGTATTTTACTGCAACATTAGACCTTAGACATTGGACAGCAGAAAATTATCACAAAAGTGATAACTACATCATAATTTTATTGCATAATAATTTTACTCCAAAAAAAAGACTGAAGCTGTGTTGGACAATTTTTACACAATCTTCACATGATCAACAATCTAATCAAGCTTTGTACCAGTAATAGGCTGGCATCAACACGGGGAGTCAGAGATGACATCAGATGATGTGCAAGAACAAAGATTCATTAATAAAGATGAAGGGTCATTGCACTGGGAGTTTTTGCTTGTTTTCAATTCCCAAGCACTTATGACCTTAGAAGAGACAGTCATCATGTACTCACTTAAAACGAATGAGTTCACAAAGTCACTAACCATATCAATAATGTAAATATTTGAATACACATAAAAGTACCCTTGTGCTGTATTCAATAATTGAGTAATGAGTGCATTGGAAGTTAATGCTTTGTTGAGACATCAAAGGGATTTTAGGAGACCTCCTTGTAGATATGAACAGTTGTTTTTGCACTCCTCTATTGCCTTTGAAGCTTTCACAGAAATTGTCGAAGCAAGCTAAGTTTGATTCCCCAGTGACAGAAAAGCTGGTACTTTCCAAATCCCTCACAGAATTATCAATATTAGAAACTTTTTTTAAAAATTAATTTAAAACAGCAAGTTATATTTATATCGTGCCTTCAATGTAATGAAGCACATTTCACAGGAGCATTATAAAACAAAGGGCAACATTATCTTAAAATGAAAAATAAAATGAGGGGTACTTCATGATTATTTTTCTAGATAAATTGCACATACTCCCATACAATTTTTCAGGATTCTGACCCAGGCTCACTTCCAACATTTTGGCCTGGGTTTTGCGGTCAGGAGTGAAAGGGCTAACCTTGAAGAAAGCTGCCCGCAAAGATCGAGCAATCTCTGCGGCATGATTTTCCCCAATTCCTGATGGTCATTAACATCTGACATCAAGTCAAGGGGACGTTTTGTGTTGCAGCAGCAGTGATGACAGCAGAAAGGTAGGCAAGCCAATAAAATTGAAGTATTTATGTGCACCAAACCAGGAAGTTAAAAAAGCTCCACATGCTTCACTTTAATTTAAATTTTCAGATAGCAAAATAAATGATTATGAATGGATTAAGATTGAAGATAAAATAAACCAACTTTCTTACTAGCACTCACTCACTTTTCTAGAACCGTTTCATCCAATTCAGGGCCACAGGGAGTCAGAGCCTACCTCAACAGACAACGGGCACTAGGCGGGGTACACCCAAGATGGGACGCCAGTCCATTACAGAGCACCCACACACACACACACTGGGAGACAACTTACCGTAGCCAATCCACCTAACCAGCATGTCTTTGGACAGTGGGAGGAAACTGGAGCAACCGGCAAACCCACGCAGAAATGGGGTGAATGTGCAAACCCAGAAAAAACAGACACGTGAGGCCAGGACTGAACCCAGGTCCCTGGAGCTGTGAGGTAGCAGCGCTAACCACTGCACCGTCATGCCACCCCAACAAGCTTTCTAAAAACAATAAACATTTTTTTTAAATCTGATTTTTTTTAAAGCCAATATGGGGGAATTTGTTATTCACAAATATAAAATTAGCTTTTCAGGACCAGTGAGGGTGTTTATCACTAATTAAGAAGTTGACAAGCTATTAAAAACATAATTACATCCCAATCATCAATGTGTTACTTTTTCAAGGGTTTTGGCAGCAAAAGAGTAAAATCAATTCCATTGATTTCCCATTGATTGCAGGCTTGGGGGGATACCTCGAAAATGCAACCTGTGGAGAATCACTGACAGTAACTTCTAGATTTGCACCCTATTCCGTACATATGCAGACTCTAGGGGAAGAATTTTGCCCTTGATGGGCGGGCGGGCCCGACCGACTCGGCGGCGGGCGGGCAGCCGATCGCCGCCGCCAAAACGGGCGCTGCCGCCATTTTAAGTGGGCGGGCCAATTAAGGTCTGCCCAGCACGCCGCCCGACGGGAAGCGCTATCCGCTTCCTGAGCGAGCGGGAGGGGGGATTCCCCAACTGCCAGAGTGTGCTCTTTCGCGTATGCGCACGAAAAAACGCACATCTCCCTGAGGCAAAGTGCTGCCTCAGGGAGATTGCTGAAAGGCACTGATACATTAAAAATAGAAAATTTTTAAAATCATTAACATGTCCCCCCTCATGTGAAAATATCACACGAGATGGGACATGTTAATGAAATACACAAAAACTTTATTACAATTTTATAATTCCGATATCAAACCGCATCCTACCACTGGATGAGGTTTGTTAAAAAATCACTTACCCGCCTGCCCGTTGGGCCCGTGTGCCGAGCCGAAGTTCGCACAGGCCCCTCAAAATCCTGGTTGATTGAAAAGTTAATGGCCTTAACAAGGCCTTTAATTAATGGCGGGCGCGTGTCCCACTGCTGTGCGCACCCGCCGACTGAAATATCGCGATGCCGCACGCTGACATCGGGACGCTCGCACAATGTCAGCGCGCGACATTTTAAATGCTGACGTGTGGGCTCCGCCCCCGCACGCCAGCCAGAAGATTCA
Organism: Cetorhinus maximus; assembly: GCF_964194155.1. NCBI lineage: Eukaryota > Metazoa > Chordata > Chondrichthyes > Lamniformes > Cetorhinidae > Cetorhinus > Cetorhinus maximus. The sequence goes on along the minus strand of NC_135886.1, from coordinate 98,324,854 downwards.
GCCCCAGAAGTTGCTGGACTCAGAGGAGTAATGATGACGAATGCTGAGTTTTACCAACATTACTACAGCAATCCAAGTCATTAATATCTTTTCTACTGGCCGATATACATTAAAACAGATTTAAATCTGAAATCACTGGATTGATAGTTTTGTATCAAAACATGGCCGGCACAGTCATATTCTCCCTATAATTCTTTCATTATTAGCCCCGACACCAGCAGGCATCGTCGCGGGCAGGATCATAACTTGCAATGGGGACCTGGGACCTTGGTGAATGATGGGGCCAACAGTGCATCTCCTTAACCGATGAGATTTAACGATTGAGATAGAAAAGATCAAGCATTGGAGAAGGAAGGTGAATAGAATCAAACAGAAAGGAAGAAAAGCAATATGTGTTTTGCGAAGAAGCTTGCTTGAAAGTGAATAGTTCCCTCAGTCAATTGGCCCTCTGTAGGCAGCTGCCAGATGATTTAAATGCAGATAGGTGGATGTTTTTGTCCATGGTGTATTACTAGTTCCCCTGGTATTGCTGGCTGGTTTATGCATTAATAATGCTGTGTGTCATGAACTCGCAGTTCAATGACCAATTTGTCCATTAGGTATTCTGAGGACATAGGAAACAGGAGCAGGACGAGACCATGTGGCCCATCGAGCCTGCTCCGCTATTCGATATGATTGTGGCTGATCTTTTGTTTCAATACCAGTTCCCTGCCTGCTCCACATAAACCTTGGTTCCCTGAGACACCAAAAATTTGTCTTTCTCATGCCTTATACATATTTAGACACTTGGTAGTACAGAGTTTGAGTATTGCTGAAAAGAGACATGCTGTTGAAGCTTTTCATCTTGCACTCACCAGGACAGACGCAAGAATGCCAAATTTTCTCATGCAGTACAAATGTTGTTCCCTTTGAAATTTGGCTTTCTTGCACCTGTCCTGATGAGTGCAAGACGAAAAGCTTTGACAGCATATCCTTAAATATATCAACAATGGAGTATCCACAACCCTCTAGGGTAAAGAATTCCAAAGATTCATGAGCCTTTGAGTGAAGAAATTAGTACCTAAGTGTTGACAAGTGATTTTGGTCTTTGCAAATACCTGAAAAGAGGCTTTTTAAGAATCAATGCAGATAGTTGGGGGTAGGTATTAACCTCCAGTCCCGCCCAGTAGAAATGATGCAGGTGGGGGATAAGATTGTGAGGGGGGAATCATGCAGCAATCCAGCCCAATGCTAACTTATTTAAGAACAGGCATGGAAGGGCTACCAATCCTGGCAGCCAGTGACTTACATTACATTGGAAAGTCAAAGTACAATGATAAAATACTATTACAGTGTTGATGTTAAGTTTCAGATTTGGGAGCCCCAAATGGGACCAATCAGCAATAGCTAAACTGTACTAGATTTGGAGAGTGGCCAGAAGAGGCCACAGCAAGTTTAAATAAATAACTTTTGTGTGGTATCCTTATGGACCAGGAGCAGCTGGTCTTAGCTTTACAGGAAATTCTCAGAACTCCTCTGTCCCAGCCTTGACCCACTCTCCCAGTATCCATATCGGGTGACAACTTTCTCTATAACCGAGACATCTTAAATCTCTGAATCATCCTTGTGGTTCTTTGTACTGTCTCCTGAGTTTGAAGATCTCCCTTTTATCTTGGTGAACTGGACATAGCACTTGAAGGCCTGTCTAAAACACTGTGCACTATAAGCACAGCTTCCTCTAACTTGTCTTAATTTGGCTTTGTAGTTCACATTTATTGGCTTTGTTGATTTCTTCTTTCCTTCACTTGGGCATTAGAGTAACAACTCTACAAAGTCTTCAAGGTTCCTTTCCCCTTCATCCTTAGCTATTCAGGACATTTGTGGGACTGAATTTTAAGGCCCCACCAGCGTGAAGGTAGATGGGCACATAAATTAGTTCAGGAAGCCAGCGTGACGGTTCCCCAGATCCATTTTCCCAGAGGCGGATTGGGGAGCAGCAACGTTACCTGCCCATAAGCGATGGGTAGCTAACTGACCTCATTAAAGGCCTATTAAGCCCTAATGTTGGAGGCCAACTGGAATTCCCTGAAGGTGTCAGGGAAAGTTGTAATTGCCTGGAGATGGTCTCCTGGCAAAAGATGGAGAGGCTGGCACTCCAGGTAGGTGTAGAGGCTCTCCCTGCCTGCCCATCTTCAGCTGCAGCCAGAGGCCACCTTGTGGAGGAGCTCCCCCTACACAATGTTGACCAGATTGACTTCTGAGGCTATTCTTTAATTTAAAGTTTAAAAAGTTGTTGAGAGGGCATCTCCATCTTGGTGCTGTCTCCCTCTCGCTTACCTGAAAGGGCAGCCTGCTATTGGCCCTCTAACTTGGAGAGCCCATCCACTGTCCTTAATTGGATGGTGAGCCTGCCAATTTGGGAAAATCACAGCCAGGTGACTGCTTTCACACAGTGTGGCCTTCTGACCCCCATTTGACCCTAACGGTGGTGCTCCGAAGGCCACAGGGAATATCCTGCTCATGGAGTGTGTATGTTGTCCATTTTTCACTCTTTGTACGGTATTTTGCACTTAACAGTGTTGAGTTTTACCTTTCATTGTTCTGCCCAATTAGCTATTTTGGCCAACTCAATCTAATTTCTGGATTGCTGCCTCTGATGCCAGTGTCCTTTCAAGTTTGGTATTATTTGCAAATTGGTAAAAATTTGCATTGTGTTTCTGACTGTAAATTAGCCACAGCAGTGATTCCCAACACTGATCCCTGGAGCACCACACTCACAGTCTTCACAACCGTAAAATCCCCATAAAGAATACTTGTTGTTATTTACCTTTCGTTTGTGAATTTCTTTTGTTTTGAACTAACCCAATAGTTTTTTGAGTGGATGTTTCAAATAGTTCCTGGAATTCCAGGTGTAATGTGATTCATCACAATCGTTGAAAATGAGCATTTGTTTCCCATCTATAGGTATCCACCTCAGTGTAAGCGACACCCATATTGATTGCTAATGCCTCACAAATTTATGCCTCGTGTCCTCCAGCACTTTGGGGCTAAATAATGTCTATTCTTGGGCACTTATTGTTTTTTTTTAACCCTTTTAATATATCTAGAACTTCAACCTGCAGCTGTATTGAAACCACTAATTTTACTGAGGACACCTCTGTTTGGGGAGAAGATATCGCCCTTAACCTACCTCATGAATCCTTGAAGGAAGCAATAATTCAGAATATTTACTATCCTGTGCTTGATCTTTCTTCCATGCCAGTGTTCATTACTAATTGCCCTCCTATGTTTAAGTGGCGAAAGAACATTTGTTTCAAAGCAGCTATGCTTTTCAAAGTCTGCCTGGTCACCTAGGTGACGTGTTTCTTCCTGGTCTTTTCTCATCCCTGTGAATCCTATCCTCTTTTTCCCTGTGGAATCTACAGTTTATTTTCCCCGTTTCTCCCAATGTTGAAATAACTGCAGCGTTTCAACTGAGCAGTTATACAATATTAAGTGTTTCAACATCCTGTAAATTCCCTCTTCTGATGAATAACTTTTTCTTTCTGTCTCTTTTTTTCCCCTCTCTATTTTGCTTTCTGTATGTGGTTTGACAGTGAATTAACTGCAGTATTCTAACATACACTTCCTGGTTTGAACTCTGTGAACAGGATTTTGCTCTCGTCGGGCGGGCTCGGCTGGGCAGGCGGGGGCGGAGTTCCCGACCTCCGCCGCAATTGGGGCCGGACCGGGATTTCACACTGCTGGGCCAATTAAGGCCCGCCCAGTGTGAAACACGTGCTGCAGCGCTCAGCACTGCCTGTGGTGGGGGAGGAGGGCGAGCGGGGAACTCCGCGCATGTGTGCAAGTGTGTGCAGGAAAAGCTCCCTGAGGCACAGAGCTGCCTCAGAGTGATGCAGATATAAAAAATTTAAAATAAAGCATTTTAAGATGTTAAAAAACATGTCCCCTCATGTGACTGTCACATGAGCATGGACATGTTAGAAATTAGGATGAAAATTTTTTATTTCTTTTAATGACGGATCGAAACCTCATCCCGCCCATGGATGAGGTTTCGCAAAAAATGCAAAAGCCACTTGGCCTTTTCACCTGCCTACCAGCCGTAAGGTTGGAAGGGCAGCGAAAAATTTCGTTCAATTATGACTTTAATGGCCTTTTAATTGTTGGCAGGCATGCTGCCAACTCCCGCACACGCCTGCTGACCGAAATATCGCGCGAGTGTACGATGATGTCGGGACGCTCGCCTGATGTCACCATGCGTCATTTTAAGCTCCTTTGGGTCAGGCGTGCACCCGCTCAACAAGTGTAATATTCTGGCCTGTATGTGCCAGTGAGGAGCTGTGTATCTGATTGGCTAAGGGGCCACACTATTGCTTGTTCTCTTCACAGAGGCCACTGTACCCCTAGGATGGAATTTTCCGGCCCTTTTGGCGTCAGACGTCATGGCGGGGGGACGCTATGGCGAGAAAGCCAAAAATCGGTTTCACGCCAGCGTGAAAGCACAGAGGGATCATCCAATGGGGTTTGCTGTGGCGGAAAGGCCGCCAATCCCACTGAAGGCCAGCGTGAACCCCATTTGCATCCCAGTAATGGGATGCAAAGTAAACCCCCACCAGAATCGTTCCCCCACGCCAGAGTTACCGTCATGCCAGAGGGAAAACACGCCAGCCCAGAACACATCTGGACAAGTGTGAGGTGCAAAAGTTAGGCCTTACCATTAGGGTCTTGCTCAGATCACGGACATCTGTGGAGCATAAGATGCTGGAGCCCGACAACTACCAGACCCTGGACATGTGCATTACATGCTGGGTGGGTTCTCATGAACATGGCTCCGCCGCGAAGCAGCTCATGGAAGGTGGGAGGTCTCTGTTGATGCCTTGGGTCTGCTTCGGAACATCACGGTCTTGGCCATGGGCTGCTATGGACAATTGGCGGGGGGGGGGGAGGGAGGAAGGTCCAGCTGTGAGTGGGAGAGGAAGGTGTAACGGGGATGGGAGAGGAAAGTCTAGATGTGACTGTTGGAGGAAGGTATACCAGGGGTAGTGAGGTTGGGGGGGGAGGGATGAAGTTGTCGAGGGTTGAGGTTGGGGGGTAGGGGGACGAAGATGTCGGGGTGAGGTTGTTGGGGGCGAAGGTGTTGGGGTGGTTAGGTTGGGAGGGCGTACAGGGGGAGGAGGCTGTAATGGGGGAGAGTGCAGCAAGTGGGGAGGTAAGCGTAAGACAGGAGGAAGGTGTAAAGGGTGGACGGAGTCCAGGGGGAGAGGAAAGGAGTCCAGTGGGACGATGGAGTTTGGAGGGGAGATGGAGTTTGGAAGGGGAATGGTGTCCAGGTGGAGGAAGGAGTTCGGAGGAGGAATGATGTCCAGGGGGAGGAAGGTGTTTGGGGTTGAGGAGGGAGTAAGGGGGGGTGATTCCAGGTGAATGTGCAAGGGCGGGGGATGGTTTGTGGAGTCAATGACTGCCTCCTGGCGAGCGACTTGAGGGCGAGTGTTGTACGAGGGAATGATGAGTATGAGACGGAGCAGAGGGAACTGGAAGGGTGGAAGGGTGAGGGTGCATCGGTAGTGGTAGAAGGGATGGCGAGGGTGATTGGTGGGGACTCAGAGGCAGACACGGACCCTGGGGTGGTGGGAAGGAGGGGATCAGGGAGGTCAATGTGGATGGGGATGGGATTCTCAGGAAGGTAGGGAAAGTGCATATTCACCTGGATATCCCGGAAAGAAAAGGGTTCTGGCTGGTAGGTGACAGTGGGGAGGTGGAAGGTGATGCCGGGGTCAGCAATAATGGCGGAAAGGACATGGGTGACTAAAGGAGGGAAAGGACGGAGGAGCTGATCAGAAACTTAACGACTACCATGGCTGTCGAAATCGAAAGTGAGCGGAGCCTAGTGTTGGACGGGCACAGATGCTCCGTGGGAGTGTGATCATTGGGTGGGCGGAGATGCCAGTCAGCTCAGATGGACAACTGAAAGAAAGACCCAGCAGGCAGGGCTGAAAATGCTCAGGACAGTAACAAGAGTGTGATGGATGAAGGCTCCATGTGTGTGAAAGAGTGCTTGCACGAGGCTCCAAAAGGCCCTGCCGCGCACACACTTCTCCCTCCAGAATCACTCGTGGGCTGGCTGCGTGCAGATGAACTGCTAGTGGGGGTGATGCAGGGGGAGGACTCACGAAACCTGTCAATGAAGCTGAAAGACACCATTACACATTATTTAGTGAAAGCGAATATATTTTCAGATTATAAAATGACAAAATGTGTTCACCCAAACAAACACCAGTGATCAGGATTTCTTGCCTTTTCTAGGCCTACCACTTCTTCTAGGTGCTGCCCTGACATCTGCAGCAGGGATGGAGACAGCCTGTGTAATGGTTGGCCCTGTTGCCTCTGGTGACATCGGCATGCATCCTCTGGAAAGCCAAGGTCTTGAGGGCCCTGGCTTACCTTGGCTGTCCTCCTGTGAGCCAGCTGCTCCCTCTGTGGTGACAGAGGATGAGGTTGAGGGAAACTTGGCAAAGGGGACTTGGAGGGAGAGGACAGCTTATGAGATTCCTGAGTGGATGACCCAGGGGTGTCCAGCTGCTGCTCCTCTTCCCTTTGGGCGCCCGAGGGCCCTGGCCTGACTCCTTGAGGGGGAGGAGCACCTGGGGAGACATTGAGGTGTCCCGTTTCCCCTTGCATTACCACTGCAGGAACTCACCCATGGCTACCATGATACAGTGCAGGTCTGCGTGCATCTCCATGTTCTGCTGGACCAGGGTCTCCATGGCATCCAACATCCTTCCCATGGAGACCTCCGTGCACAGACATGTGGGCACCAGAGAGCAGGCAAATGCACTCTGAGTCGCGTGCCACTCTGTCGAGGGCTTCCAACAGCTCTGCGTGATCTTCCCCCACCTTCTGCTGACTTACCACGATGAGTTGGAAGGCCAAGTCCAGAGGCTCGTCATCTGACTTGGACCTCACAGATGTCTCTTCCCCAGCAGTCCTCCGAGTGCTGGGGAGCTCAACTGATGTCACACATGTCCATGGGGTGAACACCAGATTGTGAACCCAAGCCTGCTCAAGATCTAGGTCCCACTGAGGCATGTGTCTCTGCGCTGGTGGAAGGGTGGGCAAGTGCTGTGACAGGCCTGCCAGGCTGCTTATTTCCAGCTCTTTAATGCAGGAGGTGTCTTCTTGTCCGGAGGTGAGGACCTGGATGGAGCTGAGGGGCTGAGGGTGTCGGTCACTTGGCAGAGCTTCCTGTGAACCAAAGTAAAGATAATTAGTGCATGGCAGCACAGTTAAAAGCAGGAGAGAGAGCATTTACAGTTACGTTGAGAGAGGGATGATGTGATGCAGGATCCTCACATGTGTGTTCGCCGCTGACCTCACCATCACCGCAAGCACGGTCCATGTCCTCACTAGTCAGCGTGATGGCACGTTCCTCAAAGTGAGTGAGGGGCCTAACCTAATGTGGGCCACTCCACCCCCGGTCTGGGACCTCTCCCTGCTGCTGTGAGCCAGCTTCTCCTGCATGAAAACAGATGGAGAGAGTGTGAGCAGAACGCATGGTGAGCAGAGACATGGATCAGATGAGGTTGTGAGCTCCAAAGGATATGAGCCTGATAGCGATATGAGGGTGTGTGTGAGAGTTAGTGGTGTTGTCCCTTGAGAAGTGAGATCCCTGTGGATGAGTGATGGGTTTGTGAGTGTGTGAGTTGAGAATGATGAGGTGGTTGACTTACTCTGGCGGAACAGATGAGAGCATTCACCCTCTTCCTGCACTGGATGGCTGACCTCCTCTGTGCTCCAGTAGCGCTGACCGCTGCTGTCACTGCCTCCCAGGCAGGACAGGTGACTCTGATGGATCTCCTGCGTCCAGAGCGGGGATAGAGGTCATTGCGGCAGCCTTCCACTGTGTCCAGCAGGCGCCCCAGATAGGTGTCACTAAATTTGGGGGCTGCTGTCCTCTTTACTTTTGGGGCCACCTGTCGCCTGGATCAGTCCTGGTCTGAAGACATGAAATAGGCTGTGCTCTGGTGCGCTTTAAATATGGTTCCCAGAGCGAGGAACCATTGAGGTCACGGTGGGGCAGGCAAATCCGAGCCCGCCTGCTAGCGATCCAGAGGGTTTCCCATGAATGTGTTATTAATGAGGCGGCACACGTCGGGAAAGGGGCAATACGGCGTGGAAACCCGCAAGTGTGGCCGGCGGGTAAAATGACTTTTTTCCCACCCGCTATCGCGCTTTGAGCAAATCTGGGATGATGCCGCCCCTTGTGAAAAGGCCCAGAGAAAGTCTGTGGCCAGTGTAAGTTTAATGAATAACTGGCATTCTTTGTTCACTGCTGATCACAAAATCCAAGTCAATATTTCGTAGGAGGGGGTTGAGGTGTTGACGGTGATGGAGGTGTGGACCAGGCTGTCCTGGAGGGAATGGTCCCAACAGAGGGGGGGTGAAGGGAAGATGTGTTTGGTGGTGGCATCATGCTGGAGTTGGCGGAAATGGCGGAGGATAATCCTTTGAATGCGGAGGCTGGTGGGGTAAAAAGTGAGTTTAGAGGGGGACCCTATCATGGCTCTGGGAAGGAGAGGAAGGTGTGAGGGCAGAGGTGCGGGAGGGCAGAGATGTGGGAGATGGGTCGGTCGGACACAGTTGAGGGCCCTGTCAACCACCATGGGCGGGAAACCTCGGGTAAGGGAGAAGGAAGACATGCCAGAAGCACTGTTTTGGAAAGTGGCATCATCAGAACAGATGCGACGGAGGTGAAGGAACTGAGAGAATGGGATGGAGTCCTTACAAGAAGCAGGGTATGGGGAGCTGCAGTTGAGGTAGCTGTGGGAGTCGCTGGGCTTGTAATGAATATTGGTGGACAATCTATCACCAGAAATTGAGACAGAGAGTTCAGGGAAGGGAAGGGAAGTGTCAGAGTTGGACCATGCGAAAGTGATGGAGGGGTGAAAATTGGAAGCAAAATTGATAAATTTTCCAGGTCCAGGCGAGAGCATGAAGAGGCACCAAAACAGTCATCGATGTACCGAGAAAAGAGTTGTTGGAGGAGGCCTGAGTAGGACTGGAACAAGGAATGTTCCACATACCCTATAAAGCGGCAGGCATAACTGGGGCTCATGGGGGTACCCATAGCCACACCTTTTATTTGGGGGAAGTGAAACAAGTTTAAGGAGAAATTGTTCAGTGAGAGAACAAGTTCAGCCAGACGGAGGAGAGTGGATGGGGATTGTTTGGGCCTTTGTTTGAGGAGGAAGTGAAGAGCTCTCAGACCATCCTGGTGGGGGATGGAGGTGTAGAGGGATTGGACGTCCATGGTGAAGAGGAGGTGTTTAGGGCCAGGGAACTGGAAATTGTTGATATGATGGAGGGAATCAGAGGGATCGCGGATGTAGGTGAGAAGAGACTGGACAAGGGGAAGAAAACGGAGTCAAGATAGGAAGAAATGAGTTCCATGGGGCAGGAACAGGCTGTTCCTGCCCCACTTGATTAAACGAAGTCAAAATTAAGAAGCATCTTTCTTAATTTAGGTCACTTCCAGCTGCAGTTTGTAGTCATTCCAGAATGATCAAAATTAAAAACTTGCCACTTCTTAGCTCCCCCAATAGAGGGAGCACTGCAACTGTGGCAAAGGAGAGTTAGATTACAGCAACTCCTGTAACTTCCAAAGCAATCTTACAAAAGTCTTAATGAGGAACCCAGAGGGTTGCAGCCTTCCAATTAAAATAGCAAATGCTGTAGAGATAAAAAGAAAAGCACTTAAGAATGGTGGAATACACAGTGACCAAAATTAAATTGGAAAATTTTGGCCCTGAGATGCTGTGATGTAATTTGCAAGCTCCATATGGAAGGGCATCTCACTTACATGGTACCATTGGGCATGAATACCCTGATTGCCACATGCTTGGTATCCACCAGAATAGTGAAGCTGGAAAATCTGGCAACCGCCTGGAAGGATGCAGTGGGGTAGGGCAAGGGCATGGTCCTAAGGCACACCCAACTGCCCCTGCCACCTTCTCCTTGCCTAGACCCCATTGAGTACTGACTTGTGTTTTTATGTAAGGGAGGCAGTCATTGGGGGAACAGGAGGTTCCCTGGACTGGAGCCCACTGCTCCACCTCCCACTCAGCTACATATGTCCGCTCATAAGGCCAGCATGCCTTATTAACATAGTGTACAGGCCTCCAGTGCTGACTGAGAGAAAGCGAGGCCTCCTGGCATTGGAAGATCTTGTTGTCATTGGCCTTGTTAGTGGCTGTCAGACGATCCTCCCCTTACAAGACTGGCTGGATAATCCTGAAATGACAAGGACCCTGCCGTTTTCTTGTGGGCTCTGGCTGGATGGATTCCAAGAAAATACAGCGTGGGTATTGATGTCTTTTCTCAGAAATATTTCAGCAATTTCCTACTGATTGTAGAGGAAATGAAAACAGTAATTTTGAACTTGGGTGCTTCTGAGGCCTTCAGGGTGTGTATGCCAATGCAAGAATGTGTGGAGTGATTTTCTTTTGAAAGGAAGAATGAAGGGAAGCATTTTAAACTAAATGGTATCATCCTAAAGGCGTGCAAGAACTTTAGGGGTGTATGTGCACAAATCTGTGATGGTGGCACAAAACGTTGAGAAGGCTGTTAAAACAGCACAAAGATTCCTGGATTGGAATTATGGTAAACCTTTCGAAATCACTGGTTAAACACTACACTTCAGGAAGGGGGACCAGGAATTGGTGAGGTTGCAGAAGAGATTTATTAGAATGGTGCCAGAGATGAGGGACTTACTTCAGTTATTGTGTGCAGACTAGAAGCAAAACTATTCTCCTTAGAGCAGAGAAGGTTTTGATGCAGTTAATGAGGAGAAACTGCTTCCACTTGCAGGAAGGTCTTTAACCAGAGATCACAGATTTAGGTTAATTAACAAACGAACCAGAAGGAAGATCCGGAGAATCTTTTTCATGCAGCAGGTTGGTATGACCTGCAATGCACTACTTGAATGGATGGTAAAAGCAGATTCAACAATAACTTTCAAAAGGCAATTATATAAATACTTGACCTGTTCTAAATCAGTCATATTGTCCATTACACCAAAGTCACAATGTAAGTTATTGGATAACATGACCTGCAGCATAATAGTGATAATGGACAGCTGCTTTACACTAACTCAATTAATCAACTTCTGTTTTTATTAGATGGGATTGTAAGATTTTTACTTATGGTTGCACTAATGATTCTGTCTGATTTTATCGGAAAACCACAAATTTATCAGACAAAGTGCGATTTTGACCAAATTGTTTTTTGACCAAATGTTGATTTTGATCTGGGCAGATCAGGCTATAATATTCTATAGCTTACAACTTCAATTGGAAGAATTAATCAGCTGTACAATTTTCAACCACTCAGTCATCAAGAAGCTACAGCAAAACTATCCTGAGTTATTAAATGCTGCTCAGCTCCCTCACCCGATTCAAAATACACACACAAAAAATTTAAGCTTCAACTTGCCCTTTGAAATTTCAGGCTAGATAGTTAACACAAAAGCAAAATACTGCAGATGCTGGAAATCTGAAATAAAAACAGAAAATGCTGGAAGAACTCAGCCGGTCAGGCAGCATCTGTGGAGAGAGAAGCTGAGTCAATGTTTCAAGTCCAAATGACTCTTCTTCAGAGCTTTTTCTTCATAGGTAGTTAATGTTTTGCAATAACTTTTCACTGTCCACTATTTAAAATAACCAGGTTAATGCCTTTGTTCAGTTATTGAACAGAGAGATGTTATATCAACCTGTGAAATGTTAGTCTGCTATTATTGGCAATTTGAAGCATTGTTTGATTTCTGGATAGTAATACTGACTCTCTTTCCTAGGTACTGTTCCTCTCCTCGTGCAAATCACTTATTACTCTCTAGGCCAAAAGAATAACTGTTAACATCTCAGTCCATGCCCCATTTCCAACATCTCTTTCTCAAAGTCCATGAGCATGTTGTCACCTTTCAAATCAGTGGGAATCTCTCCTGCAGGTCCAAGTTTGAATCTCTTGGAATGCCATATAATTCATGCAAATACTCAACATGCAGGGAACCAATGTCTTTCCAGGATATTGGCTGTGTTTGAATCTCACTTTAACATCGCGTCCAAAGGGCAGGAACTTAATACAGGCAACAGGACTCTTGCTAGCTGGCTAGAGAGTCAGCAAGAGCCCCACATTGCCTCCTTTGAGGAAGGCCCACTGTATTACGTGCCAGTCAGGCATGTAAATGGCCAACCGTGGGCCTTCCCCGGCATCAATGATCCCAGGAGCAGAAATCTCGCCCCGGGGGAGTATGATAGCTGCCAGCAATGCATCCACCTAAGGCCCAGGGTCAGGGAGAGACCCAGGCCACAGGTGAGTAAGGGTTCGATGAAGGTTGCAGGGAGGGCACGCTGGCTAGGGGTGGGCAGGGAGGGTTGGAAGCAAGGGCAGGAGATGGCTTTCAGCACCATCCTCACCTCCCAATGCCCAGTCTCTTGATTGGGTACTGAGTGCCTGACAGTAGCTGGCAAGCAAACCCAACATGCTTTTCAGGCTTCCCACGTGATGACAGCCTGCCTGCCACCAGCACTAGCAGGATAAGGCCCTTAAGTAGGTATTAATTGCCACTTAAGAGCCTCAATTGGCAACAAGGCAAGAGGCCGTCCACGAGCTTCCCACCCTGGACTTAATTGGGGCAGAGGTAGGAAGGCAACAGGAGTCCCCACCCAGCGCCCTCCCACCAATTAACTGCCACCCCCACCAAGAAACCCACCTCAGGGGAAGGCATTAAATTCCGCCCAAAGCTTTAATTGTTTCCTTTTTGTTCACAGGATGTCAAAGTGCACCAGCAATATTCCAGTGGAAACAAGGCCACCTCTGACTGACCTTTAGGGACCAGGGTTACCCACCTCAATGGTGGTTGTTGACCTTGCACATTTGCCGAGAGGCAACTCAGAGGAGTTAGGGATCATGAATGTTCATTGTATGTCTCCTGGTTCCACTTTCCTACTGTACCCATTTCTTAGTGCTTGTACTATGTATTTGTACCGCAGAACATAAATCATGTTGTCAGCATTTCCATTCCTTGGGGTGGGGCAGAATTTTTAAAATCATAAACTGAGATAATCTGAGAAAGCCAATTCTCAGCCATACAGTAATGAATTTGACCTGGATTTTAGATCAATTGAAAAGCTCCTGTATTTTATTGCGTCATTTTAGTCAGATCATTTAATCTTGTTCTACTATAATTTTCTTTGCTCGTGGGCCAAACATTAACTAGCTGATTTACAACCTGAATGCTGGCGTGAAAGTATGTTACTGTGATATGTTTGTTATTTAGGTGAGTTGGGTCTGGCTGCTGTTTTGCCTGGAATGTTGAAATGTTTCTCAGTAACCATTTTACCGTGGTGAACTGGTCCACTGAATACATGTTGCTTTCACTCAGTTCTGCCCTTGCGCTGTGGCTGTGTAGTGTTGTGATAAATACATTTTATAGTCATTAAAATTCTATTATTACTTTATATTCTATCCACATCATATATGTAGCATCTACTTCATAGAGAGATGTATCAATTTACCTTGGGAGCATTCATATAATACAATTATTCAACATTGTATAGTAAAAGCAGGAAATAATCAGCAAGCCAGCAGCATCTGTGGAAAAACAGAAATCAGGCCATACGACCCTTCCTCAGGATTAGACTAGGAGGCTTGAAATGTCGAGTTGAGTGACTTCTGTTCCATAGGTGCTGCCTGAGTCACTGAGTATATCCAGCTTTTTCTGTTTCTGTTTTCAGGACGTCATCTTCTGGAGTATTTTGCTTTCTGTTAAAATTATACAGGTCTGTCATTTCCATGTACAATGTCACAGAAGATTAAATAATAAGCTAAAAAATCCATCTCGACAAAACAAACAAACAACTCCTTTCACCACACACCGGACAGGATCCTACACAGTAAGTCAGTGAGTAAATTAAGTATTTTCTGTGCTTCTCAAAGATGTTTAGTACTTTCAGTAACTCTATGGAGGCTTTGATCTTACTTCTAACTATGTAGGGATAGAATAGAATAGTTGTGACTGGTTCTGTCCTGTTCATACCTATGATAGAATATGTCTAGAATGGTTCAACCAAAACTGTGTTTTTTAAGCTGTATAGTCTGTTATCATGTAACATAACTTGCACAATGGCTGATTGTGTTGAATATTGTGTGAAAGGGCTAATCACCAAATGGTTAACCTAGTTGCGTAAACTGAGAATATCCTGTGATGTATATATGTCTGGCATACGCATCGCAATATTGTGGTATATTACTTCAACTGGTTGGCACAGGAAACAGAACTGAAGGGATTTATGCAATTGTTACCAGTTACATACGACAAATTGTTGGCAGGTTCAACAGAGGCTAGTTTGTTTTTATGCAGACATCGTACTTACCAGTAATACGCCTTTGAGTTTTGGTGGTTTACGTCAATCCTCTCATTCCAGGAATTAGTCCAATTTATTGCATCCCTTCTAAGTCAAGTATATCATTCATTAGTTAAGAAGACCAAAGTTTTACTCTGTGCTCCAGGTGCAGTCTCAGCAGGGCCCTATATAATTGCAACAATTCATCCTTACTCTTATACTCCAAACTCCCTAGCAATAAAGGCAAACATCCCATTTGCCTTCCGAGTTGCTTGCTCTACCTGCAAGTTAATTTGTCAGTGTTTTATTGACCAGATTCCACAAAATACCAACACTTAATTAATACCTCACCTTTTAAAATATATTCTGCTTGTGCTACACGTCTGTAGCCTTTACTGAACTAGTGGTGTCCTCACTAGTGTTTAACTTTTTGCGATGCTTGGACACATCTTTAACATAATGTTATATTTTGTAATGAATACAAGGGACAATGGGTTTAATTTTAATTCAGTCAAATCCCATTCACTTACACAAAATTAAAATTGGTCCCATTGTTTCAGATCCTGTACTCTCAAACTGACTCTTGCTGTGATGTAGGAACATCCAGGCAACATGGAATAGTGCAGTGAATAGTATTTTTAAAATCCATACAATATATAATTGAGACCTGTAAATTTAGTTGTCAATATGCTTCTGGTAAAATTGGGTGGTAATGCCACCCTTTGCTAGATATTGAGTAGAAAATCTGACTATGACATTGGAAAGTGAGAAAAAGATGTTTATGAGCCAGGTGTAGCATCTTTTAATGTTTGATTCAGTGGGAAAATATATACAGTACTGGCAACCTGCTTCAGATTATGATGGATTCCGTCCTTGAGTAAGAATTTATACAGGAGATGGAGTGACATCTTCCAGCAGAGCTGATGTTTTAGGATGGAAAATTTGTGTTATTGGAGAACCGATTATAGTCAGCTTCTCTGTTAGTGGAAATTGGAGTCATTTCTGAAATGCTGATAATAGAAAGCGAGAGATGTAAAAACTTTTAAAAGCGATCTTTCTCTCTTGTCTGATAAAGCTCCTTTGATGCACCTTGGAATGTTTTACTATGTTAAAGGCACTATATAATATAATATAACATAATATATATATACTGTATAATGCAAGCTGCTGTTTTCTGACCTGTTGACTGCTCAACCACCTGGATATGAGCCCAGGCTAATTTTCACCATCCGTCCCCCTGTGTGGGGTAATTTGTTGGAATGGATTGCCTGTCTCTTAAAACATGCTCGATTTACATCCCACTGGTGCATTCTACAAAGCATGACAAAACTGTGGTGATACCCATCTTACAAGATGACACCATCTGATGAGAGCACCTTTTGGAAGTTAGTGGGTTGACCAGGATTTTCCATCTGTTCAAATTAACGGAGGGTAAATCTGACAAGGTCTGATGAGCTTCATTCCTGAAGTACGTTCCTGGGGGATGATCCTCCATATTGGGAGTGTGAATTCACAACACTATCCTTTCAACATCTTTGAATTTCAGTCTTCTCCAATTTTGTCCTGTAACTCTTGCCGAGGAGAAATGCTAGTTCAAGACTCCAGGTGGTGCTCTTGCCAAGGTGCATCGTGATTTGGGATATGGGGCAGAATTTTCAAGTTGGCATGCGGGAGCGGGCCCCACATGCTGACGAATAAAATGATGCGCAGTGACATCAGGCAAGCATCCCGATGTCACCACACGCCATCACGATATTTCGTTGGGCGGGTGCGCGATGATCTCTGATGCGCGCCTGCCATTAATTAATGGGCCACTTAAGGCCCTTGAGGCACCAATTGACAATGATTTTTCAGGGCCCGTGTGATCTTCAGGTCGTTGCATGGGTGCAATGGGCAGGCGGGTAGGACACATTTGTATAAACCTCATCCACAGGCGGGATAAGATGAGTCAGCGAATGTGCTCAGTCAGATATTTAATTTGGAAAGTTACCAATACTTGCCTGTGTGAGAAGAAATACTTCAAAACTCATACCACCTGCTTGGATAGGAGTAACAGCCTTCAGGCCAGGACTCTACAGTGAAGATCGTTTTTGGGGCCTGCAGGTTTCAGGAAGCTTTCCCTTAGTCTGGGAATGGGAGTTGTGCTCTCCACTGGAGGCACCTCCTCTGAGGAGGAAGGGAGGGCCAGAAGGAGGAGGAGGGCAGGAGTCCACATTCAGCCTCCAGGGGAACCACATTTGGGAGGAGAGCGACAGGCAGAAGGGGCACAGGGTCAATAGGAAGTCCAAGGTGGAAGGGGCCGCAGAAGATGCCACTATCCTGCTGCTAGGGTTTACAGGCGGCGAAGCAGCTACCTCAATATGTCTGAGGTGCAGTGCCGAAGGAGGCTCCATCTCTCAAGGGAGGCAGTCAACTCTATCTGTCAGATGATAGGCCCTGAGATCTCTGTTAACTGTGTGGGTGGACACCCCTGCCAGGTCACAGCTGCCCTTAACTTATAGCTCTGGCTCTTTCCAGGGCTCGGTGGGTGATCTTTGCGGTGTCTCCCAATCAGCTGTCCACACTTGTATCAAGCAGGTGACAGACGCTCTGTTCAGGCATTGACCTTCATCCTCTACCGTTGGGACCAGGCCAGCCAAACACAGCGAGCCAGATGCTTTGCGGCCATTGCTGGCTTCCCCCACGTCCAGGGTGCTAGAGACTGCACACACGTGGTCATCAAGATGAGCCGGGTGCCTTCGTCAACAGGAAGGGCTTCCACTCCATGATCTTGCAGATAGTGTGTGACCACAGGATGCAGATTCTACAAGTTTGTGCAAGGTACCCAGGCAGCTCCCACGAAGCCTACATCCTCAGACACTCCCAGGTGCTGGGGCTCTTCAGTGCTCCAGCCTGGCTGAATAGCTGGCTGCTGGGTGACAAGGGCTATCCCCTCAGAAGGTGGCTCATGACGTCTCTCCGCCATCCAAGAACAGAAGCTGAGCAACGGTACAATAGGAGTCACGCCTCCACAAGGTCTGTGGTGGAGAGAACCAACGGCCTTCTCAAGATGCATTTCCGATGCCTGGACCGCTCAGGGGGCACACTCCAGTACCCGCAAGATCGTGTGTTGGTGATAGTGGTAGCATGCTGCGCTCTCCACAATCTTGCGCTGGAAAGGGGCGACGCTGTGGATGAAGAAGATGTAGACGCAGTGGATGTGGTTGCACACGATGACTCCAGCAGTGAGTCCGAGGATGAGCATGCACAGGGAAATGCTGAGGGTGTAGATACTGACCCGGGCATACTGCAGGGGAACAGGGGCACCCAGGAGGCTTTAATCCAATGAACCTTCAGCTAGAACACCAGAGATGGACCTCCAAAAAAAGCCTGTGCTGCAGTCTCCATACTCGATACCTGAGTGCTAAATCTGCCTGAATAGGACTATTGTATAAATGACATAGATGGCTATGTGGGGGGTAGGATTAGTAAGTTTACGGATAACACACAGATTGGCCGGGTGGTTAACAGTGAGGTTGAGTGTCTTGGGCTACAGGAAGATATAGACAGGATGGCCAAATGGGCAGATAAGTGGCAGATGGAATTTAACCCTGTAAAGTGTGAGGTGGTACACTTTGGAAGGAGTAATTTGACAAGGAAATATTCAATGAACGGCATGACACTAGGAAGTTCTGAGGAACAAAGGCACCTTGGCGTGTGTGTCCATAGATCTCTAAAGGTAGAGGAGCATGTTGGTGGGGTGGTGAAAAAGGCATATGGGACACTTGCCTTTATCAATCGAGGCATAGATTACAAAAGTAGGGAGGTCATGTTGGAGTTGTATAGAACCTTGGTGAGGCCACAGCTGGAGTACTGTATGCAGTTCTGGTCGCCACATTATAGGAAGGATGTGATTGCACTGGAGGGGGTGCAGAGGAGATTCACCAGGATGTTGCCTGGGATGAAACATTTAAATTATGAAGAGAGGTTGGATAGACTTGGGTTGTTTTCATTGGAGCAGAGAAGACTGAGGGGCGACCTGATCGAGGTGTACAAAATTATGAGGGGCATGGACAGGGTGGATAGAGAGCAGCTGTTCCCCTTAGTTGAAGGGTCAGTCACAAGGGGACATAATTTTAAGGTGAGGGGCAAGAGGTTTAGGGGGGGATGTGAGGAAAACCTTTTTTACCCAGAGGGTGGTGACGGTCTGGAATGCACAGCCTAAGAGGGTGGTGGAGGCGGGTTGCCTTACATCCTTTAAAAAGTACCTGGATGAGCACTTGGCACGTCATAACATTCAAGGCTATGGGCCAAGTGCTGGTAAATGGGATTAGGTAAGTAGGTCAGGTGTTTCTCATGTGTCAGTGCAGATTCGATGGGCCGAACGGTCTCGTCTGCACTGTGTGATTCTGTGGTTCTATGATTAACTAAGGGCCTTGTCAATAAATTGTGTGACACAATTCACTCAATATCATGGGTAACCATCCACCTGTAGAGAAAAAGGGGCACCCTCAGCCATGGTCACATGTCTAAATTTAATGATATAACAAAATTAACTTAAGGAAACAAAATGACAAAGGTGTTGAACAGCACACCAACTAATCATGACCTCATTGTGGATCAACACAAAAGCACCAGTGAGAAACCCGTGGTGTGCCTAAGGTGCCTTAAATCTACGCTTTCAGGTGTCATGTCTAGGTGCTGTCCCCTCACTGGCACTGGCATCTGAGACAGCCTGCTCACTGTGCTGTCCTGTTGGCCTCGATGACTTTGGCGGACATCCTCTAGCCCATGGAGCCTGTGCTGGCCCTGCCTGGGAGGGAGTTGCCAGTTCCACAGTTGGCATCTCCCCAGTCGTCGCATCTTCATCGAATGCAACGGTCACTGGCAGATGGATGGAGGAGCTGCCGCCCTCATCCGGAGCGCCCTGAGAGGAGCCCACAGAGACGACAGGCAGCTGCTGCGCCGACGTGATGTCATTTCGGACCTCCCTGCTCATCGTAGATGGATGGGCACCAAGCTAGGAAACTTGGTGCCTAGACCATCTCCCACACTGGCACTGACCAGCTGAGGTCAAAGCCGATGTGAGGGCTTGCTGGTCCATCACACCGCCAGGAAGCCCTCATTGGTCTCCTGGAGGAGCCTCTCCACGAGAGTCACCACTCTCTTCATGGAGGAAGCATGGTGCTCGGCCATGAGGCTCATTGCATTGGTGATGGTTCGTGTGGATTCCTCCACCACGGAGACCAAGCCAAGCATAGCCTCATGTATCTCCACCAGATGCTCCCGCACACCTTGCTGGGCTTCCAGCATTTGCTGCCTCATGGACGACTCGAGAGGCACATCATCGGCGATCGACTGAGCCTGTGCCTGGTCCCCTGAAGTCCTCCGACTGCTGGCGCCATGAGCACTCTCCCTCTCCGCTAGTTCCCCCAGCGACTGTAAAGTGCCCTCACTGCCGTGCCCCGGGACACTATCTGAAGATCTAATTCCCACCGAGGTGCTAGTATCTGTGCTGGCGCCTGCCTGGCAGAGATGGAGTGTGACGCTGGTGAGACTTCAGGACCTTCAGGTGTGAGAGGGGTCCTCTGCTGCTCCTCCTCCCGGCCCTGCTCCGCTGATGCTGAAAGGAAGAACAAGGACATTTGATTAGTAAATGTGGAGACAAATGTCCAGCAAAGCACCTATGTGCAGCTCCTCCAGGCTGTCCCCAGAACAGTCATGTCTCAGTGTACCACATGCTGCGGGCGCAGAACCCATCCCTTCCCCACCCTCTCAGGGTGACCTCGGCATGGGCAATATCTGCTGGCCCACCCAGCGAAGGACACATGCTGTCAATGATTCAATGCAGTCACTACACTCAGATTTGAAGTGGGGGGGAGTTTGCAGCCAGGGGGGAAAGTCTACCTGCTGGGTTAAGTGACCAATGTCAACATGGTACTCACCCTTCCAGAGCGCCACAGGTTATTGAAACGCTTGTGGCACTGGATCCAGGTGCGTCGCACCATATTGTGGGAGCTCACTATCTCCATCACCTGCTCCCAGGCATGTTTGGCCATGTGAGGGGGCCTCCTACTCCCGTCCCTGGGAACGAGGGCCTCCACCCGTGCTGCCACCTCCTTGAGGAGGGCAGCAAGGCAACAGTCAGAAAAACGAGGGGCACAGTGCCCCCCTGCCCTACCCTCCTGCCTGGCCTGCTCGCCAGCAGCTCTCTGGGGAACCCTTCCACTGGCCATGATTCACAGCCTTTGCAAGGCTGCAGCAGCTTTTTAAACAGGCTACCGGGTCAACATTGGACCCGGCAGTCATAACAGTCCTGCCACCGCTGCCCATTCCCACTGTCCTCAGGAGCCACGTTTCACGCTGGGAGGGCTTTAATTGACCCGTCTGCATAAAATGGCAGCATGGACCTGATCGCGAGTTGTGATTGTGTCCGCGCCTGCTCCCACACGGCCCGCCCAACAAGCAGAAAATCCTGACCCTGCTTTATATTTCCCAACTCACACTCAAAAGAGCAATTTGTCAAAACTCATTAAATTTTATTTTCATATCTGATTATTTATTCCACTTTCTTTTTGAAGCTCTGTTTAGTTAGAGTTACACATTTTTGTTTGCAACCATGCAACTCCTAATGAATAAATATTTGGGAGCAGAGGAAGGCACAGAGAACTGGGGAGAGAGCAGGGAAGAGGGATTACTTCTGGATTTCTCTAGCAGAGGCCTAGCACATAGCTGGAGGGCTGAATGGCCTCCTGCTGTGCTGTAGATGCCAATGATTTTATGGGCTGATAGAAAAAAAAATGGTAGTAACGAATCGACAGTCCATTTTGCACTCATTGAATTATTGAATCAGGATCAAACTGCACAGGAGGCCATTTGGCCCATCTTATCAGCGCCAGAAATGTTCATTATTTTTACATGGTACCTGGTTTTCTTTTCCATTCGGCGGAGTGCAAGCCAGGCAGTGGATTCACAATCACCAGGTCTACACTGCCATACCTCTGTAACTGTTACCCAGGTAAAGTTCTTCACTACTCCTGCAGCTGTACACTTAAGTGCCTTGGAAGTCTTACTACATTAAAAGCATTACATGAATGCAAGTTGTTGGATCAAAACTCACACGTGACTTACACTTTAGATTACCTATTGATAAATACCGAAATTGAATCACAGGACAAAGCAGCCCGCTTGATTGGCACCATATCCACAAACATTCACTCCCTCTACCACTGATGCACAGAGGCAGCAGTGTGTACCATCTAAAAGATGCACTGCAGAAATTCACCAAGGCTTCTTCAACAGCATCTTCCAAACCCATGACCACTGCCATTTAGAAGGACAAGCCGAGCAGATAGATGGGAACACCACAACGTGGATGTTCGCCTCCAAGTCACTCACCATCCTGGCTTGGAAATACATCGCCGTTCCTTCACTGTCGCTGGGTCAAAATCCTGGAACTCCCTTCCTAACAGCACTGTGGGTGTACCTAGACCACATGGACTACAACGGTTCAAGAAGGCAGCTCACCACCACCTTCTCAGGAACAATTAGAGATGGGCAATAAATGCTGGCCCAACCAGCGAAGCCCACATCCCATGAATTAATAAAAATGCAAAATGAGAGAATTAACAGTCAGCTATAGCCAAGGCTGAATTACCAGTGCAAACAAGGTCTGAATGCAGTACTGATGAATGAGCATTGCCAATTCTTTTATTAAATCTGGTTTTGATCACCCAAAAGGCTGAGAGATTAATTTTCCAGATTATTTCCTCCTTAAATGTTCTGGGTTTGTATCTCGTTGCTCACCTCTCGCAGGAGATCATATCATTCCAGAAGGGGAAGGGAGTGTATATATTGTGATGCCCAAGTTACCCTGGATGTTTGCGAGACAGGCTGGATGGACCAGGGTATCTTCTCCCGTCCATCTCTGTTTGTATGTTATTGGACATCTCAGAGCTGTAGAACTTATGGTATTTATGTATTAAAAACAACAACAACTTATATTTAAGTAGCACCTTTAACATTATAAAATGCCTCAAAATGCTTCACAGCAGTATTATAAAACATGTATGACTCCGAGCCACATAAGGAGATAGTAGGTCAGATGACCCAAAATCTTGGTCAGCGAGGTAGGTTTTAAGGAATGCCTTAAAGGAGGAAAACAAGATAGAGATACAGAAAATATAAGGAAGGGTATTCCAGAGTTTGGAAGGCGCAGCCAGCAATGATGGAGCGATTAAAATTGGGCAAAAAAACAGACCAGAACTAGAGGAGCACAGATGTCTTAGAGGGTTGTCAGGCTGGGGGAGATTACAGAGATAGGGAGGGGTGAGGCCATGGAGGGATTAGTCAGCAAGCACAGCATTGACAGGGGAACAGGACTCTGTGTGAGTTAAGACACAGGCAGCAGAGTTTTTCGGATGACCTCAAGTTTTACATATATTAGAATGTGGGACACCAGCCAGGAGTGTGTTGGAATAGACAAATCTAGAGGCAACAAAGCATGTATGAGAACTTCAGCAACAGAGGAGCTGAGACAGGAACAAACTCGGGCAATGTTACAGAGCTGGAAATAGGCACTCTTAGTGCTATTATGAGATTGGAAGCTCAACCGGGCATCATGTGAACAGACTGGCTTAATTTCACTGTTGCCAGGGAAAGGGATGGAGTCGGTTACTAAGGAATGGAGCTTAGAGCTGGGACTGAAAACAATGGCTTCAGTCTTCTTAATATTTAATTTCTACTCATCAAGTACTGGATATTGGATAAGCAACAATGGAGGAGCTGAAAGCTGGTGGGGTGGTAGCGTCAGCATACATGCAAAAACTAATGTCATGCCTTCGGATGATGTTGCCAAGGGGCAGCATGAAGATGAGAAATAGGAGGGGGCCAAGGATAGATTCTTAGGGGGCACCAGAGGTAACAATGCAGGCTCAGCAAGAGAAGCCATTGCAAGAGATTGGCTACAACTAGATAAATAAGAATGAAATCAGGTGAGAGCAGTCCCACCCAGCTGGACGACAGTGGAGAGGCATTGGAGGAGGATGGTCTGGTGAACCATGTCAAAGGCCGCAGACAGGTCAAACAAAATGAGGAGTAACAAACAAGAATGTAACTAATAATTACATACCCCATCTGAAAGACCAAAGCCTTAATCTATCCAAAGTGAAGAGAGTGCTGTCTAGATGTAATGAGTTGAAAGATCTCTTCTTTTTTCTCTTTTCCCACCTATTTCCATTATTTTTAAATCTACAACTAATACCTTGTTAGTCTTTCCACCCCACCCTCACTAGAGCTGTACCTTGAGTGTCCTGCCATCCATTCTTAATTAGCACTTTTCTTAGATAATATCACCACCTTCAACACCTCTTTGATCCTTTTGTCTGTGACATCTTTTGATTATCTGCTCCTATCACTGCTTACTTGTCCCTACAACCACCCCACCCTCAACTTCTCTCCCCCCGCCCCCCACCTTAAACCAGCTTATATTTCACCCCTCTCCTAACTACACTCAGTTCTGTTGAAGGGTCGTGTGGACACGAAACGTCGACTCTTTTCTTCTCCACTGATGCTGCCAGACCTGCTGAGTTTTTCCAGGTAATTCTGTTTTTGTGAAAGATCTCTAACCTTTCAATTTATATGTGTACCTAGGTATTATGATGGAGAGCTTATTTTATATTCAGTCAAAGTATATTCCTATGCATTGTTTAACAGTATCCCTGCATCAGTGTGCACTGGGACAAGCACGAGTTAGCAATGTCTGGCTTGCAAAGCTCATTAGTGTTAGCCTGGACATTGTTATCTGAGGAGAGAATGTCACTATTTTAAGGGGGATATATTGAATGTGATCATTTTTTGCTCTTCACATTCAACGTTTTAGTTCAAAAGGATCATGTTAGAACATTCTTACAACAGCTCTGTAAGAATTTTTACTCTCTGTTCACATTTTCAAGAAATGCAGGGAAGCATTAAATCTACAGATGATATTTTACAGGTGATTTTATACATTGAGAAAGCAGTAAGAGAGAAAGAATAACTGGAAAGTATATCCAACATCAGTGTCAGTCCTCAGTGGGCAGCTCTCTCACCATTGAGTCAGAAAATTGTGAATTCAATTCTAACTCGAAACTTGAGCACAAAACCTAGTACTGAAGCAGTGCAGCACAGTTTTCAGATGAGGCATTAAACTAAGGCCATGCACACATCTTCCCTTTCAGACTGATGTAAAAGGTCCCACGGCACTATTTAGTTGTTATCCTGGCCAACACTTGTCCAACAACCAATACCACTCCTAAAACAGCTTATCTGGTCATTTATTTCATGACAGTTTGTGAGATCATGCAATGTACAAATTAGCTGCTGCATTTCCTATGTTACTATGGTGACCACAACTTCAATAAATGACATCCCTGCAAATAACTTTTATGTTCTTATGGAATATCCTTAGGTTGTGAAAGGCACACTGTCTTTAGCTTTTGCTAATAGTCCAAATCAAGTCAATTTTCAAAGGACACTTGACAAAGAACACTAATTTTGTGGTAAAGCGTTTCACTAAGTATATTGGTAGTTGGATTTCTCAGTAAATTGTAATTTCAGAAGCTGCTCCCATGAATCATTTATTGAGCCGAGAAATGTGTTTCTGTATTGTTTTAAAGTGGTTTAGTGATAACATCACAGCTGCTGACTGCACATTAACAAAAACCAGGGTTTGACTAAACTTTTGACTAATGAATATCCTCCAGACTTTCATAACGCAAACTCGTTTGCTGAGATCGAGAAAATATAGCAATTTCGGTGGCTAAGTTTGATCCAGCAAAACCAACCCAATTTGTGTAGAGCTGAAGGTTAAGCTGACCTAAATTCCCTATTCCTATGTATACTGTTATGTTAAACCCCTTCCGGGAGCAGAAGTGCACCTGTTAATGGATTCAATGCTACCTTATCAGTGTTAAAGCACCAGGCAAGCCATTAACTGCACTCCTGAGTCCCCAGGAGCAGTTTTTGTCTGAGTTTGTCATATTAACACATATTCTGAATGTTGAGTGAGCTTAGTGAGAAATATAAATTACATTGGAATGAGCATGTTGCAAAGTTGTCTCCAATTCTATCATCTCTTTTGGGGTTTAGAGGTTCATTCTGATAAATTATTGATAATTGAAGTTTTTTTTTATTCATTCACGGGATGTGGGCTTCGCTGGCTGGGCCAGCATTTATTGCCCATCCCTGGTTGCCTTTGAGAAGGTGGTGGTGAGCTGAACCTCTGCAGTCCATGTGGTGTAGGTACACCCACAGTGCTGTTAGGAAGGGAGTTCCAGGATTTTGACCCAGCAACAAGTGAAGGAACAGCGATATATTTCCAAGTCAGGATAGTGAGTCACATGGAGGGGAACTTCCAGGTGGTGGTGTTCCCATCTATCTGCTGCCCTTGTCCTTCTAGATGGTAGTAGTCGTGGGTTTGGAAGGTGCTATCAAAGGAGCTACGGTGAATTCCTGCAGCGCATCTTGTAGATGGTACACACTGCTGCTACTGTGCATCGGCGGTGGAGGGAGTGAATGTTTGTAGATGTGGTGTGAATCAAGCGGGCTGCTTTGTCCTGGACAGTGTCAAGCTTCTTGAGTGTTGTGGGAGCTGCACTCATCCAGGCTAGCGGGGATTAATCCATCACACTCCTGACTTGTGCCTTGTAGATGGTGGACAGGCTTTGAGGAGTCAGGCGATAAGTTACTCGTTGCACAATTCCTAGCCTCTTAACTGCCCTTGTAGCCACAGTATTTATATCGCTAGTCCAGTTCAGTTTCTGGTCAATGGTAACGCCCAGGATTTTGATAGTGGGGGATGCAGTGATGGTAATGCCATTGAACATCAAGGGGCAAAAATTGGATTCTCTCTTGTTGGAGATGGCCATTGCCTGACACTTGTGTGGTGTGAATGTTACTTGCCACTTGTCAGCCCAAGCCTGGATGTCCAGGTCTTGCTGAATTTGGACATGGACTGTTTCAGTATCTGAGAAGTCGCAAATGGTGCTGAACATTGTGCAATCATCAGCGATCATCCCCACTTCTGACCTTATGATGGAAGGAAGGTCATTGATGAAGCAGCTGAAGATGGTTGGGCCAAGGACACTGCCCTGAGGAACTCCTTCAGTGATGTCCTGGAGCTGAGAAGACTGATCTCCAACAACCACAACCATCTTCCTTTGTGCTAGGTATGACTTCAACCAGCAGAGAGTTTTCCCCCTGATTCCCATTGACTCCAGTTTTGCTAGGGCTCCTTGATGCCATACTCGGTCAAATGCTGCCTTGAAAATAGAGTACGAGAGTAAGCTTGCAGGGAACATAAAACTGACTGTAAAGGTTTCTATAGGTATGTGAAGAGAAAAAGATTGCTGAAGACAAATGTAGGTCCCTTACAGTCAGAAAAAGGGGAATTTATAATGGGTAACAAACAAGTGGCTGACCAACTAAATACATACTTTGGTTCTGTCTTCACAAAGGAGGACACAAATAACATACCAGAAATGTTGGGGAACACAGGGTTTAGTGAGAGGGAGGAACTGAAAGAAATCAGTATTAGTAGGGAAATGGTTTTGGGGAAATTGATAGGATTGAAGGCTGATAAATCCCCAGGGCCTGATAATCTACACCCCAGAGTACTTAAGGAAGTAGCCCTAGAAATAGTGGATGTATTGGTGGTCATCTTCCAAGATTCTATTGACTCTGGAACAGTTCCTACAGATTTGAGGGTGGCTAATGTAACCCCACTATTTAAAAAGGGAGGCAGAGAGAAAACAGGGAATTATAGACCAGTCAACTTGATGTTGGTAGTGGGGAAAATTCTAGAGTCCATTATAAAAGATTTAATAGCTGAGCATATGGAAAACAGTGGCAGAATTGGACAGAGTCAGCATGGATTTATGAAATGGAAATCATGCTTGACAAATCTACTGGAATTTTTCGAGGATGTAACTAGTAGAGTTGATGATGGGGAGCCAGTAGGTGTATTTTTTTTGGACTTTCAGAAGGCTTTCGACAAAGTCCCACATAAGAGATTGGCGTGTAAAATTAAAGCGCATGGGATTGGGGGTAGTGTATTGAGATGGATAGAAAACTGGTTGGCAGACAGGAAACAAAGAGTAGGAATAAACGGGTCTTTTTCCGAATGGCAGGCAGTGACTAGTGGGGTACCGCAGGGATCGGTGCTGGGACCCCAGTTATTCACAATATATATTAATGATTTAGATGAGGGAATTAAATGTAATATCTCCAAATTTGCAGATGACACAAAGCTAGGTGGGAGGGTGAGCTGTGAGGAGGATGCAGAGATGCTTCAGTGTGATTTAGACAAGCTGAGTGAGTGAGCAAATGCATGGCAGATGCAGTATAATGTGGATAAATGTGAGGTTATCCATTTTGGTAGCAAAAACAGGAAGGCAGATTACTATCTGAATGGCTATAAATTGAGAGAGGGGAATGTGCAACGAGACCTGGGTGTCCTTGTACACCAGTCGCTGAAGGTAAGCATGCAGGTGCAGCAGGCGGTAAAGAAGGCAAATGGTATGTTGGCCTTCATAGCCAGAGGATTCAAGTATTGGAACAGGGATGTCTCACTGCAATTGTACAGGGCCTTGGTGGGACCACACCTGGAATATTGTGTGCAGTTTTGGTCTCCTTATCTGAGGAAGGATGTACTTGCTATGGAGGGATTGCAGCAAAGGTTTACCCGACTGATTCCTGGGATGGTGGGACTGACATATGAGGAGAGATTGAGTCAGTTAGGATTATATTCGCTGGAGTTCAGAAAAATGAGGGGGGATCTCATAGAAACCTATAAAATTCTAACAGGACTAGACAGGGTAGATGCAGGAAGGATGTTCCCGATGATGGGGGAATCCAGAACCAGGGGTCACAGTCTGAGGATGTGGGGTAGACCATTTAGGACTGAGTTGAGGAGGAATTTCTTCACCCAGAGAGTGATGAGCCTGTGGAAGTCATTACCACAGAAAGTAGTTGAGACCAAAACATTGTATGTTTGAGTTAGGGGGAAAGGGATCAAAGGGTATGGGGAGAAAGCTGGAGCAGGCTATTGAGTTGGATGGTCAGCCATAATGAATGGTGGAGCAGGCTCAAAGGGCCGAATGGCCTACTCCTGCTCCTAGTTTCTATGTTTCTATTGATGTCAAGGGCAGTCACTCTCACCTCATCTCGGGAGTTCAGCTCTTTTGTCCATGTTTGAACCAAGGCTGTAATGAGGTCAGGAGCTCAATGGCCCTGGCAGAACCCAAATTGGGCGTCAGTGAGCAGGTTATTGCGAAGCGAGTGTCACCTGATAGCACTGTTGATGACCCCTTCCATTACTTTACTAATGATCGAGAGTAGGCTGATGATGCGGTAATTGGTCGGGTTGGATTGCTTTTTGTGTACAGGGCATACCTGGGCAATTTTCCACATAGCCAGGTAGATGCCAGTGTTGTAGCTGTACTGAAACAGCTTGGCTAGGGGCGCGGCAAGTTCTGGAGCACAAGTCTTCTGTACGATTGCCAGAATGTTGTCAGGACCCATAGCTTTTGCAGCATCCAGTGCCTTCAGCCATTTCTTGATATCACATGGAGTGAATCAAGTTGGCCGAAGACTAGCATCTGTCATGCTGTGGACCTCCAGAGGAGGCCGCGATGGATCATCCACTTGGCACTTCTGGCTGAAAATTGTAGCAAATGCTTCAGCCTTATCTTTTGCACTGATGTGCTGGGCTCTTCCATCATTGAGGATGGGGATATTTGTGGAGCCTCCTCCTCCAGTGAGTTGTTCAATTGTCCACCACCATTCACGACTGGATGTAGCAGGACTGCAGAGCTTAGATCTGATCCGTCGGTTGTGGGATTGCTTAGCTCTGTCTATCACTTGCTGCTTATGCTGTTTGACACGCAAGTAGTCCTGCGTTATAGCTTCATCAGGTTGACACCTGATTTTTAGGTAAGCCTGGTTTTGCTCCTGGCATGCCCCCCTGCACTCTTCATTGAACCAGGGTTGATCGCCTGGCTTGATGGTAATGGTAGATTGGGAGATTTGCCTGGCCATGAGGTTACAGATTGTGTTAGAGGACAATTCTGCTGCTGCTGATGGCCCACAGCACCTCATGGATGCCCAGTCTTGAGTTGCTAGGTCTGTTCGAAATTTATCCCATTTAGCACAGTGGTAATGCCACACAGCACGATGGAGGGTATCCTCAATGTGAAGGCAGGACTTCATCTCCACAACAACTGTGTGGTGGTCACTCCTGCCGATGCATCTACGGCAGGCAGGTTGGTGAGGATAAGGTTAAGTATATTTTGCCCTCTTGTTGGTTCCCTCACCACCTGCCGCAGACCCAGTCTAGCAGCTATGTCAATTAGGGCTCGGTCAGTAGTGGTGCTACCAAGCCACTCTTGGTGATGGACATTGAAGTGCCCCACCCAGAGTACATTCTGCACCCTTGCCACCCTCAGTTCTTCCTCCAAGTGGTGTCCAACATCAAAGAGTACTGATTCATCAGCTGAGGGAGGGCAGTATATGGTAATCATCAGCAGGTTTCCTTGCCCATGTTTGACCTGATGCCATGATACTTCATGGGGTCCGGAGTCAATGTTGAGGACTCCCAGGGCAACTCCCTCCCGACCGTATACCACTGTGCCACCACCTCTGCTGGGTCTTTCCTGGCGCTGGGACAGGACATACCCAAGAACGGTGATGGTAGTGTCCGGGACATTATCTACGAGCTATGATTTCGTGAGGATGACTATGTCAGGCCATTACTTGACTAGTCTGTGAGACAACTCTCCCAAGAGCCCCCAGATGTTAGTAAAGAGAACTTTGCAGGGTTGACAGGGCTGCGACTGCCGTTGTCGTTTCCGGTGCCTAGGTCGATGCCATGTGGTCCATCCAGTTTCATTCCTTTTTTGTGACTTTGTAGCATTTTGTTACAACTGAGTGGCTTGCTAGGCCATTTCAGAGGTCATTTAAGAGTCAACCACATTGCTGTGGGTCTGGATTCACATGTAGGACAGACCAGGTAAGACTGACAGATTTCCTTCCCTAAAGGGCTTTGGTGAACCAGGTGGGTTTTTACAACAGCCAACAATGGTTCCATGGTCATCATTAGACATTTAATTCCAGATTTTTATTGAATTCAAATTCCGCCATCTGACGTGGCGGCAATCGATCCCGGGTCCCCAAAGCATTACCCTGAGTCTCTGGATTACTAGTCTAGCAACAGAGCACTACACCATCGTCTCCCCCACCCAAGTGCAAATCATAAAAGCCCTCCTCCCAAATTCAGGTCACAAATACATAAAGATGTGCAAGGCCATTTGACCTATCCTAACTCAATCATTTAGAGGGAACATAGAGTCCTCTTAGCGTATTGTCCAGCTGGTTCTTTAATGGGAATGGGCTGGGAACTTTCTGGGAACTGCTCTTGGCATAACTTCAGTGCAAATTCAGTTGAAACATTTTTATACTAATAAATGAGAGTTTCCAGCACACTTCTAGTGAAGTTACAGTGATGGAGTGGAACACTCTGGGAAAATTTTCAGTCAAACATCTTGCTTACCATACTGTATCTGGCAATCCATTCATATCTAGATCACTCTTTATGTGAAGAGGGCTTTCCTGATATTAATCCTAATGTTACCTTTTACTCATTTGAGCCTGTGCCCCTTTGACCTTGTGCCAGAATTTAACTTTGAGCTTGTGTTCTGGATTTAACTTTTCTGTACAATCAATTATCATATATCTCTATAGAATCTCCTTTCTGCTGCTTAATTTCAAGGCTGAATAGCCAATATGTCCCCAGCCTTTCCTTAAAAGCTCAGTTCGCCTGACACTCGGGGTCCATCTCATGATTATTCTCTGCAGCACCTGTGAGGCTCAAATGACTTCTTTGTATCTCAGTGGTCAAAACTGGACATAGTACTCAAGATGTTGCTGTTTGGGAGATCTTGCTGTGTGAAGATTTGCAATTCCAATTCCTATATTACAACAGTAATTATACTTACAAAAGTACTTTGGGATATCCTGTGGTGTGAAAGGTGCTATTAAAGTGCAAGTATTTCATTTTATTTTTACTCTATTGTTTTACTATATACGCCAGGACTTAATTAGCTTGTTGAATATAGTTCTGCAATGAATGATCACATTAAGCACGCAGTCTGTTACTACCTTCTTCTAGGATATCTAATATCCTAGGTCTCTTTCGTATTCACCATTAACAATTCATACAGAAGTTGCGTTACCATTTTGTGTCCCTCTGTGCAGTCAATGATAAATGCAGAAGTTGGTTTCTTTTGCAAAACACCTCAGCTGAACAAAAGTGCTATTTCTGGAATTTCTAAAACTTCACTTGCAATGTTGCTTGTAACAACACATGCTAGGCTATCCGGAATGGTGAATTTGTTTTATTTCCTTCCGGGCCAGAAAGGCTTGGGTTCAAATCATCCTCTAGGACTTGAGTACATTATCTTGGTTGATACTGCATTGTCAGAGGTGCCACCTTTCAGAGGCGTTAAACCAAATGTTAAGCATTAAATGTCAGTTCTGTCATTTCAGCTGGATATTAAAAATGCCATGGCACTTTTCGGAGAGAAGGGAGATTCCGTGGCTAGGATTCCTCCCTTTAAAACACAACCGTTCAATTATTGTTCATAGAACCTTAGAATTATAGAATAGTACCACACAGAAGGAGTTAATTCAACCCATCTCATCTGTGCTGGCTCTTTCAGGAAGCAATCCAGTTAATCCCATTTCACTCCTTTTTCCCCCAAATCCCTGCAAATATTTTTCCTTTAAGTATTTATCCAATTCTGAACGCTACTATTGAATTTGTATCCACCATCCATCAGACAGTGCATTCCAAATCCTAACCAATTGTTCTGTAAAAAGTATTTGCTCATGTTGCCCCTGGTTCTTTTGCCAATTACTGTAAATCTATACCCTCTGGTTGTCAACCCTTAAGTTATTTACTCTATCTAAATCCTTCATGATTTTAAATATCTTTATCAAACTTCATGTTAACCTTTGATAAAAGCAAAATACTGCGAATGCTGGAAATCTGAAATAAAAACAGAAAATATTAGAAAAACTCAGCAGGTCTGGCAATATCTGTGGAGAGAGAAACAGTTAACATTTCGAGTCTGTATGACCCTTCCTCAGAAAAGTTAACTCTGTTTCTCTCTCCACAGATGCTGCCAGACCTGCTGAGTTTTTCCAGCATTTCTACTTTTATTCCTGTTAACCTTCTCTGCTCTAAGGAAAATAACCCCAGTTTCTCCAGTCGATCCAAGTAGCTGTAATTCCTCATCGTCGGAGCCTTTCTAGTTAATCTCTTCCGTACTCCCTCCAAAGTGTTCACATCCTTCCTTAAGTGTGGTGCCCAGAATTGAACACAATATCCCAACTGGGGCCAAACTAATGGTTTATATAGGCTTGGCATAATGTCCTGGCCTTTGTATTCTATGCCTCTATTTATAAAGCACAAGATCCTATTTTTATTTATTAACTGCTTTATTACCCTGCTGTGCCACTTTCAAAGATTTGTATGCAACCCCATGCGCTGCCACACCTCCCCCCCACACCACTGCCCCACACCCCCCAACCCCCTCTCCCTCCGACCCCGCACCTCCCCCAACAACTTCCAGGTCTGTCTCTTCTTGGGATGCCTTTAAAATTGCACCATTCGGCATGTATTCACTTCCTCATTCTTTCTACCAAAATTTATCACCTCACACTTTTCTGTGCCTGTCACATGTTCACCCATTCCACCAGCCTGTCTGTGTCCTCTTTAAGTCTATTACTACCTTTCTCACTATTTACCACATATCCACGTTTCGTGTTATCTGCAGAATTCAGAATTGTGCCCTATACTCCCAAACAGCAGTTGTCAGAGGACTCAATGTTGGGGAACTCCTCACAGTCCAAAAAAAAGCCATTTACTATATCTTGTCTATCCCCTGACTGATGTTATATATTCAATGCCTTTTGAAAGTCCATTTAGGCACAATATTAGCTTGACTGCCTTCATCCACACTCTCTGTTCCTTTATCAAGTTCGTCAAATATGATTTATGTTAGTTCTCAGATGATTCCCAGCTTCCCAGCACCAATGTTAAACTTACTGGCCTGTAATCCTCTCCCTTTTTTGAAAAAGTGTAATGTTTGGAATCCTCCAGTCCTTTGATATCACCCCTTTATCTAAGGGGGAATTGGAAGATTGTAGCCAGCATCTCCACAATTTCTACCCCTACTTCCAACAGCAACCTAGGATGTATGCCATCTGGACCAGGTTACCTATCCACCTTAAGCACTGCCAGTCTGTACACCGCTTCCTCTTTATTTTTATCTCATCCAGTGTCCCGGCAACCTCCTTGTTCACCATGGGCAGAATTTTGCCGTCGGCGAGCAGGGGGTGGGGCCCGCTTGCCAACGCGTAAAATGACACGGGATGACACTGGGGGGGAACCCCCGGCGTCATCCCGCCCCATTTAAATCTTCAGGAAGGCGGGGGCGCAGCAAACTCATCTGTGCGCCTGCCGACCAGTCAATGGCCAATTGAGGCCATTGACAGGGTCATTTAAACAATTAAAGGACCTGCCCATCCAACCTGAAGGTTGGCGGGCAGGCCAGGAGCCCCGGCGGCAAATAGAGAAAACATGAAACCTCATCCACCGGCGGGATGAGGTTTCATGTAGGGATTTTAAAAGTTCAATAAAGTTTTACTGTAATTTATGAACATGTCCCATCTCATGACATTGTCACATGAGGGGGACATGTTATGGATTTTTTTTAAATTTCTATTTTTAATCTTTTTAAAAGTGTAAATGATCTCCCTGAGGCAACACTTGGCCTCAGGGAGATGTGCGCTCTTTTGTGCACATGCGCGAAAGAGTGCACTCTCGCTTTTGGGGAATCCCACCCCCCCACCGCTCACACAGGAAGCGCATAGCGCTTCCCGCCGGACATCATGCTGGGCGGACCTTAATCGGCCCGCCCACCTAAAATGGGGCCTGCTTCTCCGGTGGGGATCGTCTCCCCGCCCGCCAGAGATTGGGTCGGGCCTGCCTGCCTGACAGGCAGAAAATTCTGCCCCATAGCTTTGGAAACTCCTCTTCCTTGGTAAACACCAATGTACCATCCCTCGACCAATAGATCTACATCTACCGCTCCTCTGACAACTATTTTACTGGTTATATGCATATAAAGGATATTTGAATTCCCCTCTTTATTAGCTATAATATATTCTTACACTCTTTGCCCCTCTTACTTCTTTTTTGCTTGTCCATACATTTTATACATAGTCTGATTTTCTCTTGTACCGTTAATGCTCTGAAACCATTCTTATATCAACAAAACCAATCTTTGAGTTTACTGGCTGAAATTAAAGCAAATCAGCATTATTTATTGCTGAGGTTGAAAGGTGTTGAAGGAACTGTTAATCTGTTAACCTTTATAAAGGGTGTTTTTAATGTACCATCGTTATAACTGACAGCACTCTTATTAAATGAATTATCAGCTGAAAATGATAACTAATGCTGGGGTAGAGTTCCACAGGCACCTTCAGTCTCTCACCATCATCATCTTCATATACAAGACCAGAGCAGGCATAGACCACATGGTGCATCAAGCCCGCTCCGCCATTCAATAGGATCATAGCTGATCTTGGGCTTCAACTCCATTTTCCCACCCACTCCCCACAACCCATTAACTCCCCGAGACACCAAAAATCTGTCTATCCCAACCTTAAATGTTTTCAACAACGGAACATCCACAACCTTCTGGGGTAGAGAATTCCAAAAGTTCACAAACTTTTGAGTGAATAAATTTCTACTCGTCTCAGTCCTAACTGATTGGCCCCTTTATCCTGAGAGGTGCCCCCGTGGTTTAGATTCCCCAGCCTATGGAAACAACCCCTCAGCATCTGCCCTATCAAGCCCTTTCAGAATTTTGTAGATTTCATTGGTATCGCCACTTATTCTTCACAACTGCAGAGAATATAAGCACAATTTACTCAGCCTCTCATCATAGGTCCCTCATCCCAGGGACCAATTTAGTGAACCTGCACTGTACCACCTCCAATGCAAGTTTATCCTTTCTTAAATGTGGAAAGCAAAGCTACACACAGTACTCCAGACATAACCTCACCAAAACCCTGAACAACTGTAGGAAGATTTCTTTATTCTTTTACTCCATTCCACTTTCAATAAAGGTCAACATGCAATTTGCCTTCCTAATTGCTTGCTGCACCAGCATGCTAACTTTCTGCACTCCTTGTACGATCACACCCAAGTCTCTCTGAACATCAACACTTACAAATTTCTCGCCTTTTTAAAAATATCCTACTTCCTCATTGCCCATTTGTTACCTACTCACCTAATATGTCTATATCACTTTGCAGCCTCTCTGTGTCCTCCCAACAGTTTATCTTTCCACCTAGTTGATATCATCAGCAAACTTCAATAAATTGCTCTCTGTCTCTGCATCTAAGTTATCAATATAGACTGTAAACAGCTGAGGCCCCAGCACTGATCCTTGCAGCACTCCACTATTCACTGATTGCCAACTTGAAAAAAATCTGTTTATGCCCACTCTCTGTTTTCTATCCATTAAACAATCCTCTATCCATCCTAATATATTACCCCCCAACTGCATGAGACCTTATTTTACCTATTAACCTTTTGTGCGGCACTTTATCGAATGCCCTTTGGAAATCCAGGCAGACTTCATCTGCTGGTTCCCCTTTATTTACCCTACTAGTTACATCCTTAAAAAACTCTAATAAATTTGTCAAACAGGATTTCCTTTAGTAAAACCATGGTCAGAATTTTACATTCAGCATATGGGTGCATGCCCAACACGCACAAGCATAATATGATGTGTGATGACGTCAGGCGTGTCCCAACATCATCGCGCACTCACGCAATATTTCGTTTAGCGGGCGCGCTCTGGAGTTGGCTGGGCACCCGCCGATAATTGAAAGGCCTATTAAGG
The DNA here is from genome assembly GCF_964194155.1 of Cetorhinus maximus. NCBI lineage: Eukaryota > Metazoa > Chordata > Chondrichthyes > Lamniformes > Cetorhinidae > Cetorhinus > Cetorhinus maximus. Next base: position 98,288,487 of record NC_135886.1, on the reverse strand, counting down.
CCATTAACGAGTTAATTAACTTGAATTTTACGCTGCCCGTCCAACCTAATATTTGGCGGGCAGGCAAAAAGGCCCAGCGGCCTTTACATTTTTTAGGAAACCTCATCCATGAGTGGGATGAATTTTCCTAAAGCTAATACTAATTAAATAAAACCTTTATTTTGAAATTAAAAACATATCCCATCTCATGTGATATAGTCACCTGAGGGGACATGTTTCATTCAGTTTTTATTGCATTTATTAATTCTTTTAAAAAGAGCACGGAGCTGCCTCAGGGAGATTGAAGCGCTCTTTTGCACGCGTGCACAAAATGCGCGAGGCCCGCTCTCCCTCCTCCCCCTGCCCGCACAGGTAGCGGTCAGTGCTGCCGCTCGCGATCCCCGCTGGGTGGGCCTTAATTGGCCCACCCGCATGAAATCGCGGTGCGGAGCCAATCGTGGGCAGTGGTCGGCTTCCCGACATCCCCCGCCCGCTCCCGCTGAGCCCGCCTGACAAGAGAAAAATTCTGGCCCATTTTGACTTATTCTAATCATACTATGCCTTCCTAACTGTATTGTTAAGATTTCCTTAATAATAGATTCCAGCATTTTCCCAACAACTGATATTAGATTAACTGGCCTGTAATTCACTGCTTTCTCTCTCCTTCCTTTCTTGAAAAGAGGTATAACATTTGCTAACTTCCAATCTAGTAGGACCATTCCTGAATCTAAGGAATTTTGGAAAATCATAGTTAACACATCCACTACCTCCGCAGCCATCTCTTTTAGAATCCTAGGGTGTAGGCCATCAGGTCCTGGAGATTTGTCAGACTTTAGTCCCTTAAGTTTCTCTAATACTTTATCTCTGTTGATATTAATTACCCTAATTTCCTCACTCCTTTTAGCCCCTAGGTTATCATCTATTTCTGGTATTGAATTTACATCTTCTACAGTGAAGACAGATACCAAATATTTGTTTAATGCCTCTGCCACTTCCTCATTCTCCATGATAAGTCCTCCTGTCTCTGCTTCTAAGGGGCCAATGTTTACTTTAGTTACTCTCTTCCCTTGTATATGCTTATAAAAGCTCTTACAATCTGTTTTTATATTTCTGGTTAGTTTACTCTTATCCTATTTTTTCCTTTTTATCAACTTTGTGGTGGCCCTCTGCTGGTTTCTAAAACACTCCCAATCCTCAAACTTCCTACTGTTTTTTACAACATTGAAAGCCTCTTCTTTTAATTTAATACTACCCTTAACTTCCTGAGTGAGACACGGATGGGTCTTTCTTGCTGAGCTCTTGTCCTTCAATGGAATGTTATTTCCATTGAACATTTTGAATGGTTTCTTCAAATGTTTCCCATTGTTCACTTACCTTCATACCTTTTAGTCTATTTATCCAATTAACCTTAGTCAGTTCTCCCTTCATACCTACGTAACTGACTTTTTGTTTAATTCTAAGATTTTTGTTTGTGATTGGAATATGTCACTTTCAAACTTAACATGAAATTGTAAGGTATTATGGTCACTATTCCCCAGTGAATCGTTTAGTATAACATTATGAATTAACCCTGCTTCATTACATAATACTAGATCTAAGATTGCTTTATCCCTTTCTCTGCAGAACAGGGCAAGCAACTAAGATACTGAAGGAACAAGAAGCTGAGTGGGTTCCTTTTCTCTTTCCCTCTCTCTCTCCATCCAGCTTGCAAGTTTTTGAATCCTACCTGATGACTTTGACTATCCAAGTGCTGCAGATAGAGATTTTAAGAAGAACTCAACCCAGCGCTATTGTCTCCAGAAGAACAGATAAATCATCAGTCTACAACTTTGAACTGCCAAAAACAGCAGGGCCACTGAGCGAAAGCAGCCAGGTCGTTGAATTCATCCTGAAACCAACCAAGTCATCAGCATTGAAGAGTCGTAAAACTCTTTAATTTTACTGGACTCTAAATTGATTAATCAATCTTCCTCACTCTGTAATCTATTTGTGTGTTTCTGAACTTTGAATGTGTGCCTGTGTGAAAGTCAGAGGGCCTTTTTATTATTTTACTTAGACTGGGTTAAATACAACAAAAACTACCCTCTTTTGGTCATGCCATATTTGGTCACAACACATAAACAGTTAAACACTCATTGAATTGGAATGTGTGTTTTTTCAACGAAGGATCAAATGAGGATATTCTACCCCTTGTCACATGATTGCAACATCAAGCTGACATTTGTCATACTCCCCTTATTCCCCTTCATCCTATCTTCTAACTACTTTATCAGGAAGCTCTATCTTTGGTTATCCTCACTTTCCCCTTGTGGGAATATACCTCGAGCATCTCCTCTTTAAAAGGCCCTCCATTGCTCCATTACATTTCTGCCTGCCAATCTTTGACCCCAGTTGACCCATCTCAGATTCCTTTTGAATTCACTGGAATTGGCCATTCTCCAGTTAAACATTTTTATTGTACATTGCTCATTGTTCTTCTCTGTAACTATTTTAAACCTTATGAAACTATGATCATTGTCCCTGAGATGCTTCCATTTCACCCACTTCATACCCCAGGACTCAGTGGAGAGGAAACATACTGATCAAGAAAATTCTCCAATTTTGAAATTCCTCCTGTTCTGTGCCCTGAACACAATCACTGCCTCGGTCAATAGTGGGGTTGACGAAGTCTCCCATCATCTAATTAGTTCTTGCACCTCCAATAATGTCTTTACAAATCTGCTCCTCTATCATCTCTTTTTGTGGTGGCTTAGAAAAGATACCAAATAGCGTAATAACTCCTTTATTGTATCTTGACTCTAACCAAATAAATTCTCTAACACCTCAAGAACATTCCTTTTTTCTGGCACTGTAATATTTTCCTTAATCAAAACCACTACCCCTTTTTTTTTTCCTTCCCTATCTGTGGTAATCTGATGTGTAATATACCTTTAAGAAGAATGTGATAATGGAAGATCACATGATCTTAGTATCCAATAGTAGAGTAGCACGGACTACCTCCGTAGTCTGTAGTCTATAGTTAGAGTGTAGAGACAGGATTTGAGTTGAAAGCACACTAGTGGGGCTGCCGAATACCTTTGCAAATAAGCACAACGTATTCCACCTAAGAACTGTCTACTGACCCAAAACAAAAACAGAATTACCTGGAAAAACTCAGCAGGTCTGTCAGCATCGGTAGAGAAGAAAAGAGTCGACGTTTTGAGTCCACATGACCCTTCAACAGAACTGAGTATAGTTAGGAGAGGGGTGAAATATAAGCTGGTTTAAGGTGGGGGGCGGGGGGACAGAAGTTGAGGGTGGGGTGGTTGTAGGGACAAGCAAGCAGTGATAGGAGCAGATAATCAAAAGATGTCACAGACAAAAGGATCAAAGAGGTGTTGAAGGTGGTGATATTATCTAAGAAAAGTGCTAATTAAGAATGGATGGCAGGACACTCAAGGTACAGCTCTAGTGGGGGGGGTGGAAAGATTGATTTAAGCGCGATTTAAAAATAATGGAAATAGGTGGGAAAAGAAAAATCTATATAAATTATTGAAAAAAACAAAAGGGAGGGGGAAGAAACGGGGTGGGGATGGGGGGAGGGAGTTTAAGATCTAAAGTTGTTGAATTCAATATTGAGCCCGGAAGGCTGTAAAGTGCCTAGTCAGAAGATGAGGTACTGTTCCTCCAGTTTGCGTTGGGCTTCACGGGAACAATGCAGCAAGCCAAGGACAGACATGTGGGCAAGAGAGCAGGGTGGAGTGTTAAAATGGCAAGCGACAGGGAGGTTTGGGTCTTTCTTGCGGACAGACCGCAGGTGTTCTACAAAGCGGTCGCCCAGTTTGCGTTTGGTCTCTCCAATGTAGAGGAGACCGCATTGGGAGCAATGAATGCAGTAGACTAAGTTAGGGGAAATGCAAGTGAAATGCTGCTTCACTTGAAAGGAGTGTTTGGGCCCTTGGACGGTGAGGAGAGAGGAAGTGAAGGGACAGGTGTTGCATCTTCTGCGTGGGCATGGGGAGGTGCCATAGGTGGGGGTTGAGAAGTAGGGGGTGATGGAGGAGTGGACCAGGGTGTCACGGAGGGAACGTTCCAGGTAATTCTGTTTTTGTTTTGGATTTCCAGCATCCGCAGTAGTTTTTTGTTTTTATCTCTGTGTTTAATTGACTGCCACTGCTCTTCAAGAAATGCCTTCCTTGAAGAAGTATTGCTCTGTTCTCCGACAGGATTTCCGCCTGTCTCTTCTGCCTTGTTCACCTTCATTGCTTTCCATTTCTCTCCTGGTGTTTGACAAGGTGTTTACTAAAACCCGCTTTCACAGCCATATTTCCTTTCTCAGTGACTGTCTCCGTCTCCGACTCACCCCATGTGGATTTCAACTGAAATTCCATCCCTCTTGCTTTGAACCCACCCAGGATTACTGGTATCTCCGGGACATAAAACGTTTCTCGGACTGCTGTTCCCGTCGCATTCTGAGATCCACACTCAGTGCCAAGGGCCGCCATATGAACACACTCGACCTTTCCCTCCAGCAGCACCCTTTTTCAAAGCTGCGCGTGCCCCCAGTTTCATTTTATTCTTCATCTCATCCGACGCCTCAACAAGAAACTTTTTCTCTTTCTCTCAAATGCTAAGGAATGCAAGCTCCAACAACTCATCGACACCAACACCCATCTGGGACCCTCCACCCCTGCTTGTCCCTCCGTCCCCACCCCATCTTCCAATCCCAGCCCCAGCCACGTATTCACTATACCCCCTGACTTTCCCCTTTCCGATGCTGAACGTTCAGTGCTCAGCAAAGGACTTAGTTTCATACCCTTACGCCCTCATCTCAATGAATTTCGGGCTCGGCACGATGCTGAACTCTTCGTCTCCGTGCTCACTTCTTTGGGCAGGAGTCCTCTCCCCGTTCAATGGATCCTTTTGCCCACCTCCAATATTCTCCCTCTACCTGGACCCCTCCCTCTGGATTCTTACCTTCTCTTGATCTTTTCATTGAGAACTGTCGGCGTGACATTAGCCGTCTCAATTTCTCTGCTCCTCTCACCCATTCTAATCTGTCTCTCTCTGAACTTACTGCACTCCGTTCTCTCAGGTCCAACCCCAACATTATCATCAAACCCACTGACAAGGGTGGTGCTGTTGTTGTCTGGCGCACTGACCTCTACCTCGCGGAGGCTGAGCGTCAACTCGCAGTCACTTCCTCCTACCTTTCCCTGGACCATGACCCCACCACTGAACATCAAGCCATTGTTTCCAGGACTGTCACTGACCTCATCTCCTCTGGAGATCTTCCTCCCACAGCTTCCAACCTGATAGTCGCCCAACCTCGGACGGCCCGCTTCTACCTCCTACCCAAAATCCACAAACAGAACTGTCCTGGCAGACCGATCGTGTCAGCCTGTTCATGCCCCACGGAACTCATTTCTCATTATCTTGACTCCCTTCTCACTCCCCTTGTCCAGCCCCTTCCCACCTACATCCGTGATTCCTCTGACACCTTACGTCACATCAACAATTTCCAGTTCCCTGGCCCCAACCGCTTCCTCTCCACCATGGATGTCCAATCCCTCTACACCTCCATCCCCCACCAGGGTGGTCTGAGGGCCCTTAGCTTCTTCCTTGAACAGAGGCCGAACAATCCCCATCCACCACTACTCTCCTCCGTCTGGCTGAACTTGTTCTCACACTGAACAATTTCTCCTTTAACTCCTCTCACTTCCTCCAGATAAAAGGTGTGGCTATGGGTACCCGCATGGGCCGCAGCTATGCCTGTCTCTTTATGGGGTATGTGGAACATTCCTTGTTCCAGTCCTACTCCGGCCCCCTCCCACAACTCTTTCTCCGGTACATCGATGATTACTTCGGTGCTGCTTCATGCTCTCGTCGGGACCTGGAAAAATTTATTAATTTTGCTTCCAATCTCCACCCCTCCATTATTTTCACATGGTCCATCTCTGACACTTCTCTTCCCTTCCTTGACCTCTCTGCCTCAATTTCTGATGATAGACTGTCCACCAATATCCATTACAAGCCTACCGACTCCCACAGCTACCTCGACTATAGCTCCTCACACCCCACTTCCTGTAAGGACTCCATCCCATTCTCTCAGTTCCTTCGCCTCCGTCGCATCTGTTCTGATGATGCTACCTTCAAAAACAGCTCCTCTGATATGTCCTCCTTCTTCCTTAACCAAGGTTTTCCACCCACGGTCGTTGACAGGGCCCTCAACCGTGTCCAGCCCATCTCCCGCGCATCCTCCCTCACGCCTTCTCCTCCCTCCCAGAAACATGATAGGGTCCCCCTTGTCCTCACTTATCACCCCACCAGCCTCCGCATTCAAAGGATCATCCTCCGCCATTTCCGCCAACTCCAGCATGATGCCACCACCAAATACATCTTCCCTTCACTCCCCTTGGCGGCATTCCGTAGGGATCGTTCCCTCCGGGACACCCTGGTCCACTCCTCCATCACCCCTTACTTCTCAACCCCCACCTATGGCACCTCCCCATGCCCACGCAGAAGATGCAACACCTGCCCCTTCACTTCCTCTCTCCTCACCGTCCAAGGGCCCAAACACTCCTTTCAAGTGAAGCAGCATTTCACTTGCATTTCCCCTAACTTAGTCCATAGCATTCATTGCTCCCAATGCGGTCTCCTCTACATTGGAGAGACCAAACGCAAACTGGGCGACCGCTTTGCAGAACACCTTCGGTCTGTCCGCAAGAAAGACCCAAACCTCCCTGTCGCTTGCCATTTTAACACTCCACCCTGCTCTCTTGCCCACATGTCTGTCCTTGGCTTGCTGCATTGTTCCAGTGAAGCCCAACGCAAACTGGAGGAACAGCACCTCATCTTCCGACTAGGCACTTTACAGCCTTCCGGGCTCAATATTGAATTCAACAACTTTAGATCTTAAACTCCCTCCCCCCATCCCCACCCCGTTTCTTCCCCCTCCCTTTTGTTTTTTTCAATAATTTATATAGATTTTTCTTTTCCCACCTATTTCCATTATTTTTAAATCTACAACTAATACCTTGTCAGTCTTTCCACCCCCCCTACTAGAGCTGTACCTTGAGTGTCCTGCCATCCATTCTTAATTAGCACTTTTCTTAGATAATATCACCACCTTCAACACCTCTTTGATCCTTTTGTCTGTGACATCTTTTGATTATCTGCTCCTATCACTGCTTGCTTGTCCCTACAACCACCCCACCCTCAACTTCTGTCCCCCCGCCCCCCACCTTAAACCAGCTTATATTTCGCCCGTCTCCTAACTATACTCAGTTCTGTTGAAGGGTCATGTGGACTCGAAACGTCGACTCTTTTCTTCTCCACCGACGCTGCCAGACCTGCTGAGTTTTTCCAGGTAATTCTGTTTTTGTTTTGGATTTCCAGCATCCGCAGTAGTTTTTTGTTTTTATGTCTACTGACCCACTCTGTCTATTGTACCAACTGGGCCATCCCAAAACAAGCATGCAACCCGGATCCATAAGTCCCGACAAACTGGTGACCAGGATCCAACAAACTGGCGACGAGGAAAAAGCAAGAAAAAAGTGAGGAAAAAGCAAAAAAAAAAGTGAGGAAAAAGAGAAGATACAATAAACTGACTTCAAGAATAAAGCAAGTTAATGAAAGAAATCAAGAGAAACAAGGTTGGGCTGTACCTCGCACGGTAATTGTAAGTAGAATTTCCGTCCAAATCGTCGAAGCAATCCTCTCACAGAATGCCGCATTTCAAAAGAATTGGTCCTTTTGATCCAGCCACGGATGATTGGTTTCATTATATTTGGAGCGCCTCGCATTCTTTTTCCATTGCAGGGGAACAGAAGAGGCAAGCGATCCTCTTATTCACATGTGGCAGTAAAACCTATGGATTAATTTGAAGTCTGATGGCACCCGGTGCCCTAATTCGAAAAGTTTTGAGGAACTGGTAGACCTCGTAAAAGGTCATTACCAGCCAAGGCCCTCAGTAACGATGCAACAGTTCAAATTTAACTGAAGAAATAGACTGCCGGGGGAAACAGTTGCTTGTTGTGTGGCAAGTTCGAAACAGTTAACAGAACATTGCAAGTTTGGTAGATCTGTAAATGACATGCTCAGAGATTGTTTAGTGTGCGGTGTAAATGAAGACACGATTCAGAAGAGATTACTGTCTGAAACAAATTTGAACTTTAAGAAGGTGCTAGAGATAGCACTGACCATGGAAAGCACAGTAAGAGATATAAAAGCCACACAGGGAGCACAAAATGGCACCATCCTCCGGAAAGCCCCAGCCGAAAAGGGCGTGAAAATGTAAGACTTAGTCCAGAAGTGGGAAGCAGCCACTGCTAACAGAAAAATAAAAACTGGTGACATAGCAGGGAAAACATGGAATAATGGCAACAGAGGTGGAAACAGACAACCTTATAATGATTGGCAGTTTAAAAAAATTGAATGTTTTTATTGTCATTGAAATGGACACCTAATAAAGCAGTGTAAGGAAAGAATCAGGCAGGCTTTCAAACAAAAGAAAAAACCCTGTGAGATCTACAATATAGAAGCGTCTGAAGTAACAGATTCAGATATTTATTCATTGTATAACTTGAAGGCTGGAGAACAGAACCAATATATGTAACGGTGAAGGTAAATAACAGACCTATTAGAATGGGACACAGGAGCTTCCACTACAGTGATTGGTGAATACACCTTCAAATATCTGAATTATGGCAAATATAAATTAAGTTTGGAAGGAACAGATGCCAAGTTAAAAATTTACACGGGTGAAGACATCCAAGTCAAAGGCATAAGCAGGGTTACTGTCCATTATGAAAGCCAATCAGCAAAGCTACCAGTGTTGATACTGAGAGGCAGAGGACCAAGTCTACTAAGACAAAACTGGCTGAGGGAAATCAACCTTGATTTGTTACAGAGATTCCAAAAGGAAGCTGAAAGCATTCCTGTTTTGGAAAAGGAGTGTGTAAAGACCCAACAACCTATAGAAATGGAGGATGTTTCAAGCAAAGGCATGGTAGGACAGTGAAAAGAACCAGGAGAGACCATCCTGAGGGACAGAGTCCGGGTTAACCCCCAAAAGAGAAGTGAAAACCTGTCGAGAAACCTTCACACACTACCAGCTTCCCTCCTGTCTAAGTATGTACCTCTGGAAAAGTATGAGAAGAAACAGAAAAAAGTAAAAAGAAGGATGAGTTGGTAGAGAAGACACGTCAATGCTTAAATTTTCCAGGAGGCTGTACACCAATGCAAAAGAGATGGAACAGCTGAAGAAGCAGCTACATGAAGCTAAAGAGGCTTTGGAGACAAAAGTTGCAGAATTTTCCAAGAAGCAGGCAAATGACAAAATTCTGGGAAACTCAACCGCTGAGTTCACTCAAGGCAAGCTTGCAGCCAAGAGTAGTCTGGCCAATTGGAAGACAAAAAGAAGGCCAAGAATAAAGTCAGGGTCAGAAAGAAGAAAGCCCATTGAAAGAAGACACAGAAACACAAATAATACCATTGATCCCGGCAGCGTATGAGTATACTTTCATCCACAGGCCTGGAAGTCAAATTGCAAACTCTGATGCACTGAGTCATTTACCCTCACAAGAGAAAGATGAGTATGTCCCAGTTCCACAAGAACTCGTTTTAGTGCTGAACTTCTTAGATTCATCACCAGTATGTGCTAGTCAGACCATAGAATGGGCGAGTCGAGAGCCAGTCTTATCCAAAGTACAAGAGCAAGCTCTTCATGGTTGGTCACAAGAGTATGTATCTGGCAAACTGAAACCGTACATTAACAGAAGACATGAAATAACCAGCCAGGATGGTATCCTATTGTGGGGAGCATGAGTGATAGTTCCTACAAAAGAAGAAGGCCATTGTTAACTGAACTACATAGCGCACATCCAGGAATTTCCCAAATGAAGACCATAGCACGCAGCTATCTATGGTGGCCTGGGATGGATGGAGAAATAGAGAGTTTAGTGAAGAATTGTGTGCAGTGTCAGCAAGTGCAAAAGTTACCTTCAACAGCTTCGTTACACCCTTGGAAGTGGCCAGGAAGGCCATGGTGTGATTGTACATTGTTCCCATGAAAGGTCCCACATAGTCAATGTTTCTGCTCATTGTTGATGTCCACTCAAAATGGATGGACATATATGAGGTGAAGTCACCAACATCTTCTGCTACAATTGAGAAGCTACGTCAAAGTTTTGCCATTCACGGACTGCCAGAAGTAGTCGTATCTGATAACGGCACGGCATTTACGTGTGCTGAGTTTCAACGGTTTATCAGCCTCAGCGGTATCACTCATGTAAAAACTTCACCTTGCCGTGGTGGAGAGGCTTGCATGTCACAGTGAACCCCACAGTGATGCCATCCGTAGCTCACGCTCCTGGTAGGATCTCCCATGGTGGTAAGGCCCAGGGGGATGTTCCAGACAAAGAATGATCTAAGAAGTCCTCAATAGCAGAGCAGACGGAGGACAGCTGCGGCCCCAACAGTGAAGGCAGAAGAAGTCAACATGGTCCACCATCCCACTGAATCCAGCCATCAACTGCCAAGATCATGTGGAACCCGGATGCGTACCGGAGTCCCCACACCTCCGTCAGGCGAAAAGCCCTGTGGCGATGGAGGATTGGTGACAGGGCAGGGCTGTGATACCTGGAGGTACCCAGCCAAGATTCCGTCCACAGGCGGCGGATGTGGCGGTCATCGGGCACCCATGCCAGGACAGGGGTGCGCCGGGCAGCTGCGTCTGCAATTGAGTAATCCTCTTCAGGATACTCCCTGCTTACCCCAAGTGGGGAGGAGGCTAGAAAAGGTGTCCCAAAAATAGGGTGTCCCATTTCTCCTGGCTGGGAAACTGCACCCAGCAGAATCGCCATCTCTGCATTCGAAACAAGTAAAGACTAAACTTCGGAACCTGGAATGTGAGTACACTTGTTGACAACCCAAAGAGTGATCACCTGGAAAGATGAACTGCCATCGTGGCTCAGGGGCTAGCGAGGCACAACATCGACATTGCTGCTCTTAGCGAAACCCGGCTCGCTGGAGGGGGGGGCAGTTGAGGGAGGCCAGCGGTGGGCACACCTTCTTCTGGAAAGGGAAGTCAGACCGTGGCCGCCATATCCACGGAATCGGTTTTGCCATAAGGAACAGGATAACTGCCGTGCTGTCCAAACTCCCCTTGGGGATCAATGAGAGGCTGATGGCTTTACATCTGCATCTCAGTCATAACCAATGTGCCACTGTCATCAGCACACATGCTGTCAAGTCATACGAAGTCAACAAGAGGTTCTACTCCAATCTCGATGGCTTCCTTGGCTCCCTCCCCAGGAACGGCAAGGTCATCCTCCTCAGGTGACTTTAATGCCCGAATCGGACGTGACCATGAAATCTGGAGTGGAACTATCAGCAAGAATGGCATGGGAAGGCCAATGCCAACAGCATTCTACTCTTGACCAAGTGCGTCCAATATAGTCTGATCGTGACAAACACAGTTTTCTGCCAGAAGAACCAGCTCAAGAACACATGGAGGCACCCGGTGTTGGAGCAATGACACCTCCTGGACTACATCATTGTCTGATGCAGAGACCTGAGGGTCGTGCTTGTCATGAAGGCCATGAAGGGTTCTGAATATTGCTGGATGGACCATCAACTCCTGCGCTCAGTGATGAACATCTGCTTGGTGCCAAGACACCAGAAAACCCAAAAAGCCACCTGGAGAAAGCGGAATGTTGCAGCTTTGAAGGACCAGGGACTGTGGGAAGAATTCCAAGTCCAGTTGCACAGTGCACCGGAGCAAGTACCCACCACTGATGCGATTTCCATCTAGGCATACTGGGAGCAACTCAGGTCTGCTGTCCTAGACACCTGCGCACAGGCTATCAGGTTTGCAACATGACAGAGCCAGAACTGGTTTGAGACCAATGGCAACGTGATCTCCTCAAGCGGAAGTGAGCAACCTTCATTGCCTGGAAAGTCAGCCACGTACCCAGCGAATGACAGCAGTGTGCCACCAACTGAAGGCTGAGGTCTAGCAATGCATGCGAGACATGAAGAACAACTGGTGGGTGGAGAAGGTGCACGAGGTTCAGGCCTACGCCAACCAGCATGACATGCGCAACTTCTTCCAGGCTACCAAGATGATCTATGGACCCCGTTTGGCCAGACAAAACCCTTTCTGATCACAGGACGGCTCCCGGCTCCTCAAGGATGACAACGCCATCCGTCAACATTGGAAGAAACACGTCGAATTGCTCCTCAATTGGACTCCACCGTATCGGAAGAGATCCTGCAAAAAGCCCCACAACACCCTCTAGAGGATTCCCTCGGTGATCCACCAGCCATTGATAAGCTTAAGCAGGTCATCCAACAGACGAAAACCAACAAGGCTTGTGAGCCAGGCGGTATACCCACAGAGGTCTACCATGCTGGCAGCTATCCACTCACATCACGACTCCACCAGTTCATCCTCCACCTCTGGGATGAAGAGGACATCCCCCGGGATCTCATTACTCTCCACATGATGGGGGACAAATCTGATAGTGAAAACTACAGGGGGATTTCCCTCCTGTCCATCGTAGGCAAGATCCTGGCCCACATCCTCCTGAACCATCTTTGTCCAGTCGCTGAGGAGATCCTCCCAGAATCCCAGTGTGGCTTCCGACCATCCCAGGGTGCTGCAGACATGGTCTTTGTGACTAGACAGACTCAAGAAAAATGTCAGGAGCAAAATCAGTAATTGTTCCTCACCTTCATCGTCCTGACCAAGGTGTTTGATTCTTTAAATCCTGAAGCTCTATGGATCATCCTCCAATGCTTTGGTTGCCTGTTGAAGTTTGTCACCATCCTGAGACTCCTGCACAACAACATGACCACCATTGTCCTGAGTGGAGGATCTGAAACTGACACCTTTCAAATCCGGACCGGGGTCAAACAACATTGTGTGATCGTCCCCACCTTGTTCACCATTTACCTGACTGTCATCATCCACCTCATCCAAGATGACCTACCACCTAATGTCATCATTCAGCATCGTCTTGATGGGAAGTTCTTCAGCCTTGGTCACTTCTGGGCAAAAGCAAAACTCACCACCATGGACATCCGTGACCTTCAGCCTCCAGGTGACTGCTGTATGATGGCTCAGCCTGTACAGGACATGCAAAGGATGCTTGACCTCTTCAACACCTCATATAAGAGGCTTGGCCTGTCCTTAAACATCGCCAAGATGAAGGTGCTTCACCAACTTTCCCCAGGCCAGGTGAATATCCCCTGCGCCATGCACATAGATGGGGTGGCTCTGGAATATGTGCAGCACCTGCCTTATCTCGACAGCCACCTCTCCCAAGGGATTACCATCAATAAAGAAGTCCAATACCAAGTCAACAGTACCAGTACTGCCTTCTTCAAGCTGTGCCAATGCGTCTTTGACAGCAGGGACCGTTGCAAGTCAACAAAGGTTCTGGTTTATAAGACTGTTATGTTGACCGCCCTCCTCTACCGCAGCAAAACATGGACTGTCTACCGATGCCACATTAAGATCCTTGAGAGCTTCCATCAGAGGTGCTTGCATCAAAGCCTGGGAATGAAATGGGAAGACCACCAGACTAACATGAGAGTCCTCCATGAAGCCCTGCCCCTGTGGAACCAACTCCGATGGATGGGCCATTGCATCTTGTTATGACGCAGCAGATGATGTGTACCAGGCAGATCAAATCCACGCAGTCACAACGGTTTTGCAATTTATATTTTATTTCAAGATGCATGCCCTGAATTCAGAAGTAATAAGCCTACCAAGACTTCAGATATTTTTAGAAAACTAAATTAAACGTTTATTAACAAAAGAAAAGGTTTCAAGCACATACATGGTCTACAAATTACTACTATAATAACCCTAAAACCTCTCATTAATCTGGCTTCCAGTTACACCCCCGTTAAGGTAACAGTAAAAAAATAGATTAACAGATCCAGGCAAATCAACTCAATACCCTGGACAATAGAATTCAAAGTGGCTTTTCCCAGCTTCGGTTTCTGTAGACAGCAGCTTAATGCACAAACACTGGAGGCTTTTCACACTTCTGGTAGATCTTACAATACCTTCCCTGATACATAGCTTCATTCTCCTTTATACATGTTTCTCCCTTTTAATGTAAATCCCATTGTTTCCATTTGTCTTTGGAACTTTACCTTTCTCATAATATAAATATACTCATGGTGCTAATATTGTTAGTAACCTCTGGGAAAAATAAACACACTGCTTGGCCAGCTACTCTGGCTAGGTGTAACATCCTACCATCTCTTTGAAATTCAAACTGCCCTGATTTATCTAAAAATGCAAATTCTCCTCACCTCACATTCTAAGACTTCAGCCATGTTTACGTATTTAGCATTTCAAACCTAGCTTCTTTTGATGAGTCAAAGCCTCCAGTCCAGCTGTCTCCAATTCAATTAAATCACACACACACATGCACACACACACACACCTAACCCATCCCCACTATTAACGTACTTTTACAATAAATCACAATAATATTATGAGATTTATACTTTTGCGACAATCCAGATGCCCGAAAACTGCCTCCCTCGGCAGGTTCTCTTCTCGCAGCTCTCTGTTGGCCAATGCTCAAAGGGCGGCCAAGGAAAAAGGTATAAGGATATGCTCAAGGTTGCTTTAAAGCACAGAGGCATTAAAAGCACTGACTGGGAGGAGAATGCTGCCAATCGCTCAGCATGGCACCACCAGGTCCATCAAGGCTCAAGCCACTTTGAAGCTCAGCGACTCGACAGCGAGGTGGAACGGCGGCTGCAGAGGAAGGGGAAGGAAGCCAACCTAGGGCTGCGATTTCCACTCCCCTGTGCAACAACGTGCCCACACTGTGGAAGAACATGTGGATCCAGAATTGAGCTCCTCAGTCATCTGAAGTTTCACCAAGCCAGACAGACGTCATCCTCAATTCCAAGGGCCCGCCGTCGATGACTAGGCTGCCACATCTCTTTATTTCTACTCCCACTAGCGTGTGGCACTGGCAGTAATCCAAAAATTATTATCTTTGCCAGCTGCTTTTTATTTCCCTCCTCGGTTGCTTAGAATATTACCACAACACAAAAGCAAAATACTGCAGATGCTGGAAATCTGAAACAAAAGAAAATGTTTATCCAACAACCAATACTGGATGAGCAGAAATATTGACTCCATCCCTCTTCCTGGCAACAGTCTGAGACTAATTCAGACTGTTTGCAACCTTGGTAACATATTTGACTCCGAGATGAGTTCCAGCTATCATTCATGCCATCGCTAAGCCCACCTCTTTCCACTTCTGTAACATCTCCCAACTTCACCCCTGCCTTAGCTTATCTGCTGCTGAAACACTCATTCATGCCTTTGTTACCTCTGGACCTGACTATTTGAAGAAATCCCTGGCGGGTCTCCCATATTCTACCCTCCATAAACTTGAGGTCATCCAAAACTCTGCTGCCCACATCCTTACACAGGTCTAATTTCATTCTCCTATCACCCATGTGTTCTCTGACTTACACTGTTCACAGCAATAACTCGATTTTATAATTCTCATTGTTGTTTCCAATCACTCCCTGATCACACCCCTCCCTATTTCTGTCATTTCCTCAAATCCAACAACCCTCCTTGTTACCTGTGCTCATCTAATTCTAGCATCTTGATCATCCCCAATTTTAATTGCTCCCTTGTTCATGGCTGTGCCTTCAGCCTCATGGGCCTCTTCCCTTCCTCTTTAACTCTTTTTCTTCCTTAAAGAAAAACCTACTTCTTTTGACCAAGTATTTGGCACATGCCCAACTCTTCATGTCTAATTTTCCTTTATAACACCTGAAGGGGAGCTACTACACTCTTCGATTCTGCAACGATCGCACGAGACTCAGGCTTCTTTTAACCAGTTTATTCGAGCATATGCAAGGGAGCTGCTACCATTCCGTAAAATGGCGACCCAGCTGCCCGATCGATTACACTCCACTATTTTTTTACTATTTTCTTATCATAATACATTTGAGTACATTTGAATACATCCAATCGGTAACCAATACATCGGTTCCACACTATCTCTATCCTACTGAGTACATAAACATGTGATTTTTCTACCCAATTATTCTAAAGCGTGTATACGTAATTATACTATCCAATCATAATTAAGGAACGTACACATGGATCTTGATTCTTGCAACTTAAGACTACTTGTGCTTCATCAAAGCCCTCTCTTTGTCCATTGTTAATCTTCCCATATCTAAGCTAAGACCCTCTGACCCTTCCCTGTCGAAGAGCACACTTAATCTATTCTTGATGTCATTCTTTTTGTCTCCAGACTGACTCTCAGGGATGTGTAAGGTTCATCTGGCAATCTTCAACTGCTAATATGCTTAGCAGCCATGTCTGCCTGGAGATTTTAAGTATTTCCAATGAGTTCACACTATATTCTTCTTTTAATAAATTTAATTCCCCCTAACAATCCCCCCTTTTGGCCCTTGGCAAAGCTGGCCACCTTCAGTTGAGAATTCCTCTCCTGGTCCTTCGGTTGGCCAGTCGTCCAGACCGCCAGAGGAATCCTAAACCACTTGGCTATATAACTTAACCTTCCCTTCCCCTATCTTCTCCCTTGGTGGATGCATAGGTCAGAGAGCTGATGCGCAGCACTGATTTATTGCTGTCTGTGTTTTGAGAGACCCTCTCCAGGCCTTCCGTTGGTGGCAGCAAAGCCCAGAACAGCATGATGCCTGTTGCTATCGTCATGCCCATCCTAACTATCTCCCACCAATTCAATAACCTTCCAGCCATAGCATAGGACATAGCTGATTGGGCTAATATCCTTGCCAATTGGGTGGATAAGTTTACTTGCACATGCCCCCAGGTAATTTGTTCTCTAGAAGTTCTTACATTCGATTGAGCTATCCAGGTGCCCCCTCCATGAGTCTCATGCTGGCATAACGCATGCCCTTCCTGTAGCTTGTGATTCAGCTATATCTGTGGTCTGCCTAAGGACCTGTAGCAGACCTTCTCCTTGTATCAGCTGCCAGGGCCTGCTCTGTTCCACGCGCACCTAAGTGCAACCCTCTGGCAGTCTCAGTGACCACCCAGGGAGCATAAATCATTTAAGTCATGGATCTGACCGGAATTAAGTATGGAATTAGAACTCACAAATAACCCTTCTATATCTCCCAGTATGCTTCTTTTTATCCTAGCCTGTGCCTTCGTCCTAACTCTTGGGACAATTCGAAATTTACAATCCGTGATTATCCACTTGACGGAATTCTGGTGGCTGTGACAAGTCGTAAGCTGGACTGGCTGCCCTGGTGCTGTTAAGCATAAATTACTCTTACACCTGTTTGTGCTGCCACACATGAGGTCCGGTTCCCAATTGTTCGTCTGATGTGCTCGTGTGGTGGCTTGATCCATGATCCAGGTGTTGGGCTTCTTTATCCATTCCCCAGTTCCTCCTCGGGGGAGTAGTACATATTGTCCCAGGTGCAGGCAGATGTCATCGTTGACTTAACGGTCGGTGCCTCCCATGCCAGTACTGACACGCCCACGACCAGGATCGTATATGGAGATATTAATGTCGGCTCCCATTGTCCGGGTTACTGCTTGGTGATTCATCATATATCTTTAACTGTGTGTAATGCCTCCATTTATTTCCCATTTTCATATCTACAAGTGCGCATGCATCACCTGCCATAATTACCTCGCATGGCCCATGCCACCTCGGGCAAACCCTGTTCACTCAGGGCTCACCTTGACCATCACCTTATTCCCCACTAGGGGGGTCCCTTGTTGCTCTTTGGATTTATTTGTTTCCATATCTTTAATCATCTGTCAGTCTCTGACTTCCTTCCTTAACTCATGCAATTGCTTATTCATTTCCCTCACGTGGTCTCGCACCCTTCCTTTTAGTGGTCCCACATTTCCCCCTCCTACCATGATTCCCTCGGGTAGCTGCATTGCTCTCCTTGTTATTAGTTCAAATGGGGTGAACCCGGCGGCCCTTCTTGGGGCAGCCCTAAGGTGCATCAGAATATTGGGCAACACTGTTGCCCAACTCTTCCCTGTTTCTTGAATTGCTTTTACTGTTGATGTTTTTACAGTTCGGTTTAGCTTTTCCACAATCCCTGGACTCTGGGGGTGGTAAGGAATATGGAATTTCTGTTTAATCTCCATAACTTTACACATTTCTTTAATGACATTTCCTGTGAAATGAATTCCCTGATCTGAATCCATCTGAGTAGGCACCTCCTCCACTTCTTCCAGATCACTATCTCCTGCTGCTGTCCCACATCGGGCCCCAATTCCTTAAGCTGTCTACACAACTCTACAATGCACCTTCTTATCCTATCTTTCAATGGCTCAGTATCTTCACTTCCAGTGGCAGTTCTCCCTGGGAGCCGCTTAACTCTGCCTGTCATCAGTGTGTTAATCCCATGGTCTTACTTTTTGTAGCTCGCAGGCACATTAATATAGTCAGTAATACATCTATTTAGCCTTTTCCCAGCTTACCCTTTACCTGTATCCATCTTGTGGTAAATTGTTGTTAAGTATTGTTTCTCCTTACCCTTCAATTGCCTCAACTACAGATTCCGAATAGTTTTACCTCTAAGTTTTTACCTTTTTTTCCTGACTACGATCATCCTAAAATTCTCTTGAGGTCAGTTTCTCTATTGTTTTGATCATTTTAAATGTTTCCTTACTCTTTAGGCCATATAAACTATTCCATGTCAACGGGGATCTCTGTCTCTAAATCTTTGCTTATCTCCCCCTGTGTGGTTCCAATATCTCAGTTGATGGCCAGATTATCAAATTAAGTTCCCTTAAAACAGTTTGTATATGGTGTCTTTTTTCCCTAACTCTTTCTCTTACCCTTAATTCTTTCCTCGTGCCATTTTACACATGCAATAGCTACCATTTTATCTTGTTCAGGTTGTCTGGGGAGACTTTAGAGTGCAATAAAGTACTCTCATAACAGTTTTAAAACAGAAATCAGGCATTGACGTGTTTTACTTCCTTATCTTCTTCTCAAACAACATTTTATTGTCTCAGAAGTAACCCACTAAATTGCGTTTGACCCCTTTTTTTAATTATCCCAGAATCATTAACTCAGCCAAAAATTGGATTTCTGCCAAACTTTGTCAAGGTCTTGAGTTTAACTTTATATTTTGGGAACAGACTTACAAATACAAAAAGCTTGCAGCATTTTAATTAGTGTCAATTGCCAAATCTTTTAAAATAAAAATTCCCTTTTGAGAACTTTATCGGGAACCAAACCACAATTTTTTTTAAACTTTGTAAGAACTGTAATTTACACTATCAAAATTAAAACTACCTCTTTCTCATGTGTATTGATTTGTATCCAGATAAAAACTCCCATATATTTATCAACACATTCTTTAACTCGCATAACATCCTAGTTATTCAAATGTAACCTTCTAAATTGCACTGCACTTTACATCTCAAGGTTGTCCCAAATTCAAATTACAGAGCTGTTGGAATGCAGATTTCCTTTCATATTTAATTCATCTCTTCAAAAGAAACCCCTTTTTATCCAGTGGAACTACCTAGGCCGTGTGTTTATGTCTTTTGGGTTTCCTAGAATCCTTTTGAATTTCAGGTAATTTTTTTTTCCCTCAGAATTTTAGATTACCAGCTCGTATGTATCAATCCCAATCAGTTTGGAAGCTGGTGACGAGGGTTAATCCCTACTAATCTGCAAGAGGGTGGTACAAAGGTTGGATCATCTCAAACAAAGGCAAACCCTGTTTCATCTTTACAATACCTTCAAATTGTGAATTTTGCCAGAAATCTCAACTCAAACCTTATACTGAAAGCTTTGGAATGTTTGAGTATACTTTTCCTTTAATCTAATATGGGGCTTTTGACTCTAAAATGCTGAACTACACACACAAATGGCAATTTAGGGAAGGAAGCACATTAAAGCTCACCTACAAATGCTTCCTTGCACACAAACAAACACATATGTGAAGGTATGTATTTAAATTCCTATAATATTGAACTTAACAAATTAAAACTCTCATACCCTAAACGAAACTTCAAGCAGGGGGAAATAAAAGGATCTTGGATGCTCCAGCTTTAGGGACTATCAAACTGACTGAAGCTCACATTTTCTTTGCTACTGCCTGTCACTATCATTAACACCCCTTGGGGTACCCCCTTTCTCCCTCTCTCTCTCTCTTGCTTCAGATCAGTAACTTAGATCAATTCATTTTTTTAAGTTACAAAAAATTCAGTAGGGGTCCTTTCAGGTCCCAATCATCCTGACACACATTCCCATTCTCTGTTGGTGGTCCCTGAGAGAAATCGATCTGCCACTGCGACCGGCGCAACTCAAACAAAATATTTTTGTATTAGTTTAGTTTGTTACAGATACAAACTCAAAATGAATATTGTAGCTTTGTTGGTTTTATCATTAGTCTGAGCTTTCCACCATTCCTTTGAACGTAGTGATGGGTCGCTCAGCTGCCGACATTGTTGTTTCATTTTGCTGATCAGCTTTTTATGCTTCCTGGTGAGGTGAAGGGACATTGTTCCTTCACCTCCCCATTCTGCAACGAACTCGAGTTTGGTTTTCTCGGCCATTTTGAGACTCAATGGCCTCACAGTAAACATGGACCCACAGTTCCCCCGAGACACACCCTCTCCCTCCACCTGAGTCTCTGGTTGAACACTCGGATTCGCCTTATTAGACCTTTGTTCTTGTCTGATGCGAACAACCAGGCAGTATCTTTCAAATGAAATATACTTACCAGATCATTGTTCCAACTTCACAGAGGTCCGGGCGAATCCTGCTGACTACGCCACTGAAGGGGAGCTACTACACTCTCCGATTCCGCGACAACCACACGAGACTCAGGCTTCTTTTAACCAGTTTATTTGAGCATATGCAAGGGAGCTGCTACCATTCCGTAAAATGGCGATCCAGCTCCCCGATCAATTACATGCCATTATTTTTTGTATTATTTTCTTATCATAATACATTTGAGTACATTTGAATACATCCAATCGGTAACCAACACACTGGTTCCATAGTATGTCTATCCTATTGAGTACTTAAACTTGTGATTTTGCTACCCAATTATTCTAAAGCATGTAGGCATAATTATACTATCCAATCAGAATTAAGGCATGTATACATGGGCCTTGATTCTTGCAACTCAAGACTACTTGTGCTTCATCAAACCCCCCTCTTTGTCCATTGTTAATCTTCCCATATCTAAGCTAAGACCATCTGCCCCTTTCCTATCTGTCAAAGAGCACACTTAATCTATTCTTGATGTCATGCTTTTTGTCTCCAGACTGACTCTCAAGGCTGTGCAAGGTTCATCTGGAAATCTTCAACTGCTAATATGCTTAGCAGCTATGTCTGCCTGGAGATTTAATGAGTTCTTACTATATTCTTCTTTTAATAAATTTAATTCCCCCCAACAACACCCTTATGAAGCACCTTGGATGTTTTATTATATGAAAAGTGCCCTATAGGCACAAATTGTTGTTGTTATGGAGAAATGACTGTAAGTGAGGGAGCAATGCTGGAATGCATGTAGGCACATTGAAAGATAGGGAGAATGCAAGGCAGCTGGAAAAAAACAACTGAGTATCAGCCGGACAAGAGACCCTGAAAGTTATAGGACATAAATATTCCCTAATAAAGGCAAAGAATATTTGATCCAAAGAAGTGCCTGTGATTATCTAAGATTTTCTGCTACCAGCCTTTTGAATTAGTTGACTTCACTCTACTGAGGCCAAAATGAGCTCTTTCTCAACCCATTAAATTCACCTGCTTAGCAATGCTCTCCTTGTTAATTAATTGGTGGTGACTTCTTTGATTGCATTTAGCTCGGTTATTCTCCTGTACTGGTCAGTTTGGTACTCATGCGAAGTCCTTTGCTCCGCTTAAGGATCTCAGAATCTTATTAATCAGCTTGATCCCTAATCAGCCTGATTAATGAGTTATTGCCCTCATCTCAAATCGTAGCTCTTAAATTCTATTTGCATTTTCCACTGCACCTGACTCTTTTAATCTATCTCTACTGTCTGATATCTGCCGCCACAGAATACCTTTTAAAAAGCACTCCCCTCATTTTTGCTCTCCAGTCCAAGGGCCTTGTTCATCCCTGATAGAACCTGATTCATCATCTATTGCCAAATCTAGCTGGACGAAAGAAAGAAACAAAAAAAAAATTTCATTTATATAGCATCTTTCATGGCCATAGGGTGTCCCAAAGCACTTTTATAGTCAATGAAGTACTATTAAAGTGTAGTCACTATTGCAATGTAGGAAACACAGCAGCCAATTTGAGCACAGAAACCTCCCATAAATAGAAATATGATAATGACCAAACAATGTCAATCTCTAATTAGTCTCTTTTGGCAAAAGTGCACTCATTGTGGAAGTCTTCCCAAAATATATTTTTTCTACCTCCAATAAAATCATTAATCTCTTTTTCCCCTTTCCCTTCCACCTTAACCTCTAACAATGGGATCAGTGCATGGATTTCTTCATTACGAAGATTAAGACCATTTGTAGCTACAGTTACCTCAATTGCTTCTCCCCTCACACTATGCTTACAAAGCCAGACCTGCCCAAATACCTAACCCACTCTAGCCCCGAATTCCCAACTCTATCTAGTTGCTTCCCAATCCCTCCCCACATTCTCTGAACTCATCTTGTTATTGAGGTTTGCCTGCAGCTCCCTCTTCCCTCAACCTGGCACCTAACTATATGATTTTCTTTTCTTGCCCCCTCCTGCTAACTGATATTGTAAATGGCTCCTTACCCTCAGAAAATGTCCCTTCTTCTTTTCAAAAAAATGCCATGATCATTGCACACCTCAAACATGAACAGCCCAAACTTCTAACATCACTAACACCCAATCTACAACCTTCCTGAACTCTTCCAAGGTTTGTGAACACAGCATCACCTCACAGATTCCAGCCCACCTCTCTCAAAACTCCCTCCCCTCTCCCCGTTCCCCAACAAATGGTTTCTCCTCCGGCCGCCAGGGTGTTCTACTGACCTATTAAGGCCATTAAGGGAGTAACTGATGTAATTGTTAACGCTGCCCATTCAACCTTATGGTTGGCGGGCAGGCAAAAAGGCCAAGCGGCCTTTACATTTTTTATGAAACCTCATCTATGAGCAGGATGAGGTTTCCTAAAGCTGTAATTAAATAAATAAATAAAATTTCCTACATATAAAAACATGACAGTCACATGAGGGGACAATTTTTAAACCCTTTATTTAATAATTTAAATAGCGACTCAATCTCCCTGAGGCACGGAGTTCAGATTGAAGTGCTCTTTCACGCGCATGCACAAAAGAGCGCTGGCCCCGACTCTCCCTCCTCATCCCGCCCACAAAGGTAGTGCTGAGCACCACCGCTCATGTCTTACGCTGGATGGGCCTTAACTGGCCCGCCCGTGTAAAACGGCGGCGATCAGCTCCGTGACCAATTCCCGCTGAGCCCGCCCGCCGCCTGAAAAATTCAGGCCTAAGTGTCACGGGACTGGCCTAACATATGTCACAGCACCACCTATAGGCATATTAGGTATTGCAGGTAAATATGGACACTATGGGATTTGGCAGCAAACAAGGTTGGCATTGGAATTTTCAAGGTAGCATACACTCTATTTAATACGTAATATATAATGGGGAGACAAGGGCATAATGGAAATGTCACTGGGCTGGTAATCCAGAGACCTCGGTTAATGCTCCAGGTACTACGGCTCAAATCCCACCACAGCAGCTGGTGGAATTTAAATGTAAATAAAATCTAGAATTGAGAGGTAGAGGAGAATCCTCTGTTGGCAGCAAGGGTTCTGCCTGCTGGCTAAAGAGCCGATGAAAGACCTGCACTGCCTCTTCTTTGGAAGGCCCTCCAGATCTTATGTGATCAGGCAGAAATGGAGAGACAGCAGGCCTTCCTCCAGAATCAAGACCCCAGAGATGGAAGCCTTGCCCACCAAGAGCTGCCAGCCAATTAGAGGTCAGCAGCTCTTGTGATTGTCAGTGCCACAGAGGAGACAGCACACTCCCAGAGTCCCAGGACCCAGGAGAAAGGTAAGTAAAGGGGGTTCAAAGAAACCTTGGCGAGTTGTTATAGTGCTTCGATCATGTAGATGGCACATCCCACTGCCATTGTGTACCGATGGTGGAGAAAGCGACTGCTATTGTCTTTCAAATCATTTTAAATGGCTGCCGCACTTGGCTGGACCCATTACATTACCCCGGCATTTAAAATTCATCTTAGACACGTTCAAGAATTGCCTCCTTTGAAATGTTCCTTTTACTTAGCCAATTGAGGTAGCTTGTCAAATTGTCTGCGGATTTTCTTCGCTGGGGATTTCCTAAGTCTTATTTCTATAGCCACACCAGAGTAAACCAACACGATCTGTTCATAAAATTTATGAGTCATAACCCACACAGTGACTACAATTATGTGTTGGCATAAGCCTACATCTAGCCTGTTTTAATGGTACTCTTAGGCACACGTAATGACAGATATACAACCTGCAATCAGGAGAGAGATTTTGTGCCGTGTGATATTGTTTAGGCTGCTTGTTAGCTTTGCGTGTGTGCAGCAATTGAACATATTGTTTATAACACACTTGCGATGTATAAAAATTGAATATTTAAATAAAGAAAAGGGGCAATATTTTGGCAAGCCAATTTTTACATAAATTGCTCAGCAATAACAGTCCTCCAAATCATAACAGAAGATTAAAAGTGCAAATGACATAACATTAAAATCAAAGACAAAGCAGTGCTATGTTGGCTCTGTTGTAGCTGAAACAATAGCAATGTTACTGGCTTTGTGGTTTATCACAGCAGCTACATATCCACCTATTTGCACGGAACCTTTATACCACAGGTAACCACAATATTGAAGTGAAGCTGGACAAGAGATTGGGTTCAGTAGCACTCATTTCTTGGGCACAAAAATCCTGTAAGAGATGTGAAATGGCATCTCGGTAAAGGAGTTAGCAGTCACATAGAGCAGGATCTCCCGGTCCTATCAGCAGTGGGAATCGTTGCGGATGTGAGGCCAAAAATCAGTTTCCCAATGTTCGGGATGAACTGTATGAATTCTGTTCTTGGGACTTTAAAGGTGGGTTCAGCTTCACAAAAAACAATGCTGGAATTAAGTTCCCCCTGCAAATTAAGTACCCACCAGCAAAAAATTAGAACGCTCACTTTTATAATGCTATATAAGTGGCGTGCACCTGGTAAGGTAGACTTCTTCCATGATTAATGACCTTTGTTGCCTTTGTCCTCTTTGGGGAGTGTCTGTAAATGCCGGCCTATGCTTGAAACTAGATGGTGGCAGTGTAAGTTGCATAGAGGTTGACCAAGGGAGGAAAGGTTCACGGGGAAGGGTGAAGCGGGGGCTGGGCAAAGGTAGAAGGGATAGTGCAGGCTGTCTACTGGCACCCAGACCTTCAACCCCATTAGGTAACAGTGGGGGCGGCGACTTTCTGCCTTTCTCTCTCCACGATCTGCAAGCTCATCACGGATGCATATTTGATGAGCTGACCAGCATGTGGTCAGCTATCCAAGCCCCCATCAGGAATCACTCCCACTTCTGTGTCCCTCCCTATCTCTGTAATCTCCTCCAGCTCCACAACCCTCTGACATACCTATGTTCATCTGCTTCTGGCCTCTTGTGTATCCCCAATTTTACTTGCTCTACCATTGGTGTCTGTGCCTTCTGTTGCCTAGGCCCTAAACTTTGGAGTTCCCGCTCCAAACCTCTCTGCCTTTCTCTATCTCTCTCCTCTTTCCAAGATGCTCATTAAAAGCTACCTCCTCAACAAAGCTTTGGGCATCGTCCCTAAGGTAGCCATAACTGAACCGGTGTCAAATTTTGTTCCCTCATACTCCTGTGAAGCTACTTAGGACATTCTATTATGTTAGAGGTGCTACATAAATTCAAATTGTTGTTGTTGATACCGTAATGCAATATCAGGAACTGCTACATTGTTAGTCATGCCACTTTTCAGTTGAAGCTTCTTCACCTGTCCTCTCCGGTAGATGAAAAACATCTCGTGGCACTATTTTTAAGAAGAGTCAGGGAGTTCCCCCAGTTTCTTGGCCAATATTTATCCCTCAATCAACATCACTAAAAATAAGTTCTCTGGTCATTATCTCACCACTATTTGTGAAACCCTGCTGTGTGAAGATTTCCTACCACATTTTCTATATTATATTAGTGCCTACATTTCAAAAATCCTTCAGTGGCTATAAAAGGTGTTTGGTATGGTCTGAGATAGTGAAATGCACTATATAAATGCAAAATCTCTGTCATTTTGTCATGTCCCACAGTCAAGTAATTGACCAATGCCCATTCTTTGGTCTTGTACATCAAGATGATAGTGAGAGACTGAAGGTGCCTGTGGCACTCTACCCCAGCATCGGTTATCATTTTCAGCAGATAATTCATTTAAAAAGAATGATGTCAGACATAACGATGATACATTAAAAATACCCTTTATAAAGCTTAACAGTTCTTTCAACACCTTACAACCTCAGCACTGACCCTGATTCACTTTAATTTCAAATGTTGTGACAATCGGTTTTCAAAGAAATTTATTCATCTGGTTTATTTTGTCTTGTTTAAAATATGTTTTTATTTAATACTTCTCACTGTGAATATGTTTGCTTCTTACTATCAGCATACTGTGTGCAGAACTGCTTCGAGCTTTTGTCATGTTTGGTCATACTTTGGTGCTTTTGTTGTGAACGAGGAGAGCAATCTCACTCTTATTCCCTTGAGATCGCTGGCCCATCATTCATGTGAAGTTTACAGTGGGGCACAAAACATTGTGTTTTACCCTTAAATGACCCAGTAAGGCATTCAGTTGCATCAAACCACTACAAAGTCTAAAAGGAATGAAAACAGACAGACCACCCAGCATCAACCGAGGCATTAGAATCGATAACAACAAACTTAGCCCTGTCGACCCTGCAAAGTCCTCCTTACTAACATTTTAGTTAGTGCCAAGATTGTCAAACATGGGCAAGGAAACCTCCTGCTGATTACCTCATACTGTCCTCTCAGCTGAAGAATTAGTGCTCCTCCATGTTGAACATCCCTTGAAGAAAGCACCGAGTGTGACAAGGGCGCAGAATATACTCTGGGTGGGGGACTTCAATGCCCATCACCAAGAATGGCTTGGTAGCACCATTACAGACCATACTGGCTGAGTCCTAAAGGACATAACTGCTAGACTGGGTCTGTGGCAAGTGGTGAGGGAACCAACAAGAGGGAAAAACATACTTGACCTCATCCTCACCAACCTGCCTGCCGCAGATGCATCTGTCCATGACAGTATCAGTCGGAGTGAAACTGCACAGTCCTTGTGAAGATGAAGTCTCGTCTTCACATTGAGGATACCCTCCATCGTGTTGTGTGGCACAACCACTGTGCTAAATGGGATAGATTTCGAACAGGTCTAGCAACACAAGACTGGGCACCATGAGATGCTGTGGGCCATCAGCAGCAGAATTATACTCAACCACAATCTGTAGCCTCATGGCCCGGCACATCCCCCACTCTACCATTACCACCAAGCGAGGGAATCAACCCTGCTTCAATGAAAAGTGCAGAAGGGCATGCCAGGAGCAGCACCAGGCATACCTAAAAATGAGGTGTAAACCTGGTGAAGCTATAACACAGGGCTACTTGCATGTCAAACAGCATGAGCGGCAAATGATAGACAGAGCTAAGGAAACCTCATCCCTCTCATGGATGATGTTTCCTAAAAAACGCGAAGGCCACTTGGGATTTTCGCCTGCCCGTCAACCTCAAGGTTGGACGGGCAGCGTTACTAATTATATGAATTACTTTCTTAATGGCCTTAATAGGCCCTTTACATATCAGCTGCGTGCCCGCCAAACAAAATATCGGGGGACTGCGCGATGATGTCGGGACGCACGTTCATTTTATGCATCGGCCCGCTCCTGCAAGCCGACTGAAAAATTCTGCCCCATGTAATTGTGTTCAACCAGAACCCTTGTCAGTCTCAATACCTTGCTTAGCATAGATAGCATAGAGACTGACCCCTTGAGGTCTACATCGAGACCCTCAACATATATGGTGGTAACAGACCATAATACACCATGACACTATCTAGGCTATTATACAAAATGTAGTCTCCCCTCAGCCTCCTCTTTTTCAAAGAATACAACCCCAGCCTGTCCAATCTTTCTTCATAGCTAAATTTTTCAGATCTGGCAACATACATACATATATACAAATTAGGAACAGGAGTAGGCCACTCGGCCCCTCGAGCCTGCTCCGCCATTCAATAAGATCATGGCTGATCTGATTGTAACCTCAATTCCACATTCCTACCTACTCCCGATAACCTTTCAAGGATCAAGGGTCATGCTTACCAAGAATCTATCTAGTTCTGCCTTAAAAATATTCAGAGACTCTGCTTGCGTCACCTTTTGAGGAAGAGAGTTCCAAAGACTCACAACCTTATGAGAGAAAAAATTTCTCCATCTCTGTCTTAAATGGGCGACCCTTTATTTTTAAACAATGACCCCTAGTTTTAGATTCTCCCACACGAGAAAACATCCCCTCCACATCCACCCTGTCAAGACCCCTCAGGATCTTATAGGTT
This sequence comes from Cetorhinus maximus, assembly GCF_964194155.1. Classification (NCBI taxonomy): domain Eukaryota; kingdom Metazoa; phylum Chordata; class Chondrichthyes; order Lamniformes; family Cetorhinidae; genus Cetorhinus; species Cetorhinus maximus. Next base: position 98,259,887 of record NC_135886.1, on the reverse strand, counting down.
TCATTCAATTCACCTCTTACTCTTCTAAACTCCAGTGGATATAAGCCTCACCTAGTAAACCTTCTCTGAACTACTTCCAACACATTTACATCCTCCCTTAAAAATGGAGACCAATACTGTACAAAATCCTCATAAATCTCCTCTGTACCTTTACTCTTGGCTATGAAACACTTTGAGGCACCCCAAAGACATGAAAAGGTGCTAGATAAATGTAAATTGTTTCGCCACGGGAGATCCATTGACAAATATTACTGAAATAAATTGAAGAGAATTTTCCCTATCTCAAAGGTTAGTTGAATGCTGTTGATGTTTATGCAAATGGTACAAAGTCAATAATGAGCAGCAAGCACAGATTTAATATTGATGAGTTATATTTAGCAGGTCTAGAGTACTCTAGAGATAGAGAACTCTTTCTTTGCTTTAGATAAGTTATCTCACCTAGGTTTAGCTGGGATGGTGGTGCTACGGATGAGAAGTTTGGGTGATTCTTGTTTCCAGTGTGCGTGGGGCAGGCAGTAGCAGGGAATATCTGCTCCCCTATCCCAGGCAGTTGGCAGGAGCCCATTCAATTTTTGAGGTCAGGCCTCATTTAACTGCTATAGCTGAACTGCCAACCGCACGCTTTCTGGGCAGCTCACAAATTGGACGTGCATGACATCTGGCAGGCTGGCAGCTCCCTGAAGTTGAGGTGCATTTTTTGAAGGTGAGCCCTGGTAAGTGAGATGTTGATGAAGAAGAAGATGCATAAAGTTATTAAGGACTTCCCATCCACTCTTTTCCTTAGCCGCTAGTGCAGCCATGGATGTGCTCATAGAGCTAGTAAGGAACAAAAATGGACGTTCTCTTCCCCTCAGATGGGCAACAAGATCCCCATCAAATTAACCAACAGTTAACAACCAAGCTGTTCAACGCCAGTAGCATTGTTCAGGGCAAAATTTGCATTGCAGGTAAAAATTTGAAGACCTGATCAGGAGTACTGTGGTCTCTCTGTCTCTGTAGTCTTGTACTTTAGCACCAACACTATTAGTGTTTCTCTCCCCCATTTCTCATGGCTCTCCTCTAATTACAACAGGGCATTTTACATCTACTTCTGCTTGCACTTGTATTCACACACTTAACACCTTCTATTTCCCTCACACCACTTCCCCTTTTAGCCACAGTTTCTGTTTCTTCCCCTATCATGTTAAGCTGCCTCACACATCTCCAAAATCCTTCAACAAGGTCCACATTAACTCTCTGCTGCTCTTCTTGCAGTGAAAGCTGCAACACACACAAAAAGCAGAGTGGGGCATCCCACTAGGCTTCAAACTGATAGCAAAAGAGGAGGCAGCCATTGAAGTAATTGAGAGAGCTTGCAGCATCGCCAGGAACCACACAGAGCAGTGAGTTTAAGCATTTCATTCAAATACAAAAATTGCTGTAAAAACTCAGCAGGTCTGACAGCATCTGTGGAGAGGAAGACAGGGTTACCGTTTCGAGTCCATATGACTCTTCATCAGAACTAAAGAGAAATAGAAACAAAAACAAAAATACCTGGAAAAACTCAGCAGGTCTGGCAGCATCGGTGGAGAGGAGCACAGTTGACGTTTCAAGTCCACATCTCCCGCGCACCCGCCCTCACACCTTCTCCTCCCTCCCAGAAACATGATAGAGTCCCCCTTGTCCTCACTTATCACCCCACCAGCCTCTGCATTCAAAGGATCATCCTCCGCCATTTCCGCCAACTCCAGCATGATGCCACCACCAAACACATCTTCCCTTCACCCCCCCGGTGGCATTCCGTAGGGATCGTTCCCTCCGTGACACCCTGGTCCACTCCTCCATCACCCCCTACACCTCAACCCCCTCCCATGGCACCTTCCCATGCAACCGCAGAAGATGCAACACCTGCCCCTTCACCTCCCCTCTCCTCACCGTCCAAGGGCCCAAACACTCCTTTCAAGTGAAGCAGCATTTCACTTGCACTTTCCTCAACTTAGTCTACTGCATTCGTTGCTCCCAATGCAGTTTCCTCTACATTGGAGAGACCAAACGCAGACTGGATGACCGCTTTGCAGAACACCTTCGGTCTGTCCACAAGCATTACCCAGACCTCCCTGTCGCTTGCCATTTCAACACTCCACCCTGCTCTCATGCCCACATGTCCGTCCCTGGCTTGCTGCATTGTTCCAGTGAAGCTCAACGCAAACTGGAGGAACAGCACCTCATCTTCCGACTAGGCACTTTACAGCCTTCAGGACTGAATATTGAGTTCAACAACTTTAGATCATGAACTCTCACCTCCATCCCCACCCTCTTTCCGATTTTTCCTCCTCCTTTTTGTTTTTTCCAATAATTTATATAGATTTTTTCTTTTCCCACCTATTTCCATTATTTTTAAATGTATTTCCATCCATTGTTTTATCTCCACCTTTTAGCCTATTTCGATCCCTTCCCCCCATCCTACCCCCATTAGGGTCACCTGTCACTTGCTCATCCTGCTTTCTACCCTTAATGTCACCATTAGCACATCCTTTAGCTAATATCACCACCGTCTACTCCCCTTTGACCTTTTGTCTATGACGTCTTTGGCAATCTCTCCTTTGCCTCCTACTATCACTGGCCCTTTATCCAGCTCCACCTTTCCCACCCCACTTAAACAGCTTATATTTCAGCACATTTCTATTTCTCTTTAGTTCTGACGAAGAGTCATATGGACTTGAAACGTTAACCCTGTCTTCCTCTCCACAGATGCTGTCAGACCTGCTGAGTTTTTCCAGCAATTTTTGTTTATGTTTCAGATTTCCAGCATCTGCGGTATTTTGCTTTTATTTAAGCATTTCATTTCCTTTTTCCTTTCTGCTTCAGTCTCTCCCTCAGTAGTGAGCGACCCCACACACACACACACACACACACACAACATTGCTTTGCCACGCATCTGCCTCTGCTTATTCTTGCCATTACTTACTGACTCTTGTTGTTATGTCAATTTTCTAGGTCCTTCAGACTACTCAGAGTCCTGCAGCCACACAGATGAGGGGGAGAAACTTCCAAAAGATGCACCCTCACACGTTCTTACCTTTCCATGTATCAGCACAAAAATCAGCACCCTGTGTGCTATCAATAGTAAGTTAGTGGAATCAGCTGGGTGTCACTGAGCACAAAGAGAACAGGTGCAGGTGGAATGAACCAGCCCACAAAAACGTGCTCCTGTTCTAGCTCTGCTGAAGAGGACAGTGATGAAGACATGAGAGCCCAGATTAATCAGAAGAATTGTGTTCTATGGACCAGCAAGTGCTAAATGCATTAGAATATCTATGTAGGAACATTTTCAGTATTTCAGAGAGAAGAAAAATGTCCACTAACCACTCGTGTGGAATTCAACATGCACAGCGCCATCACTCTGCACTCTACCATAAAGCATGTGATAACTTTGGTGGATGCTGTCTTACAGGATTCGCTTACAGTAGGGTCAGATCAGAGGTTACAATTTTAAAAATCTCACACCTGATCCCAACCTGCCCATTTCCTGGGCAGGATTAGTTGGGGGTGGGGGGCCTGATTATGTTGGGCGTTTAAATATTTTAATGAGAATGGCAGCCTCTGATTGAATGCATTTTACAGGTTTAACTGCCACTGTCCGAATTTCACAGGGAAACCCAGCAGCTTAAGTAAGGTGAGGACAGCATCAGAAAGAGATTTCACAGCATTGCTCATGGGCCAGGAGGAGCAGTAGCACTTGCCCCAACCCCCACACCCGGCCCTCCAAGCAAGTCTCTGCTTTTGAGAGCCACAAAACAAAGAACTCCATGGTCAAAGATCTGTGGTCAGGGATTCAGGGATCAGACATTCCATAGGATCGGGATCGAGACCCCCCTGTTCCCTCCCCCCCCTCCTTGAGATTGGACCCATGAGTTTGTGAATTGGACCTATCTAGTCCTGCAGTCTGATCCAGAATGCTGACTCCTGACCGGGCAACTTGTCAGGGCCAAATAACATATACCGCAGTGTTAAAATTGCAACATTGCACAGATACACGGATTTCCAGTTTCCCATCCAAAACTCCAACAATCACCAATGTAACCCACCCCAGTGAATAGGCCAGCATCTCTCAGGGGTATCCATAGGTGTGGGGACATGAGGACTGGCATCAATAAGAGTGCAGTAGATTACAAACTCTACAGCCGGAAATCAGCTCCAATAAAATGTTCAAAATTCAACTTCCTGTAGCTAAGCACGTGTTAATGCACTTCAGTTTCTTTTTAATAATTGCAATATATTTTGGCTCTTATTTCTAGCAGAAGAAAATTAATCTGAGTGGGTCAAAAGAGTAATGCAGACTATGAATTCCAGTTGGTGATCATTTAGCACATTTAAATGACATTCCCCTGTCTGCTCTTTCAGCAGAAGCATTAATCCATTTATTTGCAAAGGGCTTAGGTTTCAGAAGCGAAAATATTTGAAGCGCAAAGCAGGCTGATTAGCATCTATAGAAGAAAAATAAAGAAAAGCTTGTATCTCTATACATCACCTTTTTCAACCTCAGGATATCCCATGTGTTTAAAACTAATGAGGTACTTTTGGAACGAAAACAGAAAGTGCTGGAAATATTCAGCAAGACTGGCAGCATCTGTGGAAAGTTAATGTTTCAGGTCAATCAGCGTTCATCAGAAGTGGAACAGCTTTTGAAATGAATTCCTCGTTGTAATGTGGGAATCGCGGTAATCAACTTGCCCACAGCAATCTCCCACAAACAGCAATGTAGACTGGTAGCAGGTAGACTGTTTTCAGCTGTTGGTTGAGGGGTAAATTTTGGTCAGCGCACCAGGGAGATACCCCCTACCCTTCTGCGAAATACTGCTGTGGGATCTTTCACCTCCACTTGAGAGACTGATGCAACTGAACCACGGATGGCATGACTGCTCAAGTTTTGAATGTGAACCTTTATCGTAACTTGATCCCAAATGACCCTTCTAAACTGCTTAAAAATGAAGCTGCTTAATAAAACAATTACATCAGCTGAAACGCTGTGTTGTCATAGGATCCTGAACAGGGACTGATATGAGGCAAGTGTGCAGGTTTTCTCTCGTGAATTTAGTGTAGTGGTGGTTAGGATATTGCAGGTGGGTTATGTGGAAGGTTTCAGTTCACAAGTAAACGCAACATGTCAGCTGGCACTAGATTCTCAGTAAAAGGAACCGAATCCTGTGAAAAAATATAAAAGTACCTGCAACTAGTATTATTTTCGAATTCACTACATCTGTCAATCCTTGAGAAAAAGTTATTTTTCACTTGCAAGTCAAGTCTAGAGCATGGGATCCAGTTAGTAGGTTCAGGAAACTCTACTCACAATGAATGGTGTGGGGAAAACAGTATGCAGTTAAATGCTACTAAAATTAAGGCCATGCGAGTAGACTTCGGTAGACATGAACACATGCGCCTTGGCACAAAATTAACACGGGGGAAAACCTTGCAAATCTTGGGTATACATATTCAAGTTGTACTTGTGGCCAAGTGGACAGAATTCTTTAAAAAAAACGTAAATAACAGGTTCACTCTCAGATTCCTCATGCCTTTCAGACTCCCTGACTGTGACCAGTTATTGATCTACACTGGCTACATCCATCCCTTGGTCAAATATGTTGCGCTGGTTTGGCACCCTGTGCTTACGCCCATGCAAATTTTCCAGATTGAAAGAATACAGAAGTGTGCACTAAGACTGATACTAGGCCCTTAGTACTAGTTGTAGGACAATGCCTTTCATGTCACAAAACGCGAAACTCTACAAACAAGAAAAGTTAATATTTGTACGAAGTTCAGAAAATCCCTATATGCAACCTACCCATTTTCAGAACTGATTACCCACCACCATGCCCAGAGTCATCAAGGCAACTCAGGCGTTCAACTAATTTCATTCCTGTAAGATGTAGGACGGAAAGGTACCATGCAATCCTATTCCTTACATGGTTTGGGTCCTCAATTAAGTACTTAAATTATGAAATTTGTATGTACTTCAGAGCCTGTAATGTAGGAATGGTGTATTAGTTTGTAATTTTAATTCAACATTATCCTTCCTTTAATATTCTGTCTGCCACTTACTGCAGCATTTGTTTTTCTACTTTTGTTACTACATGATTGTTACATTTTTTGCATATTTTTAGCCTGATTACTTAGTGTTACGATGCAATTTTTTAAAGAACAATACTAACCTTGGACAGAGTTTAAAGACTTTTCAAAATGGACTCTGATGGTCGCCTGACTTTCTCCTTGTGGATTCAGGCTGAAACCCCTTCAGCCAGACAAAGAGGAGACATCCTCAGACATATATATAAAAAGGACATTGAATTTCAATGAGTATTCAAAAAGAGTAAACAGAAAACTCATCAACTTAATGGCGTCCCTTCAAACACAACGATGCTAACTGATAAGCCACTGTAAGGTGTGAAAAGCCTTGGCCCTTTTGCACATGGGAGGTGGTGAAAAGAATTCAAAACTGTAGTTGAATTACCATTTGCCTTATATGAAACAATGACTCAGCATGATAGCAGCCATAAAAACAAAAAGCTAAAAGCTACTGCGAATGCTGGAAATCCAAAACAAAAACAGAATTACCTGGAAAAACTCAGCAGGTCTGGCAGCATCGGTGGAGAAGAAAACAGTCGACGTTTCGAGTCCTCACGACCCTTCGGCAGAACTGCCGAAGATAGCAGCCACCTTTGCTTCAAGCTCAGGCAGGGCAAGACGCCTACAATGGAGAACCACCTTAAAGAACCATCTAAAAACATCTTCAGAGGAATAAGTAAAAGCTTTGCACTGGGAGAGAGGGGCTATCAAGCACAGCCATCCAACTGCTGTAATGAACCAAGCTAAAAAAGCCACACCACAGTTCCATGAAAGAGAACTATAAGAAACTCCTCTATCACCCCTACTTGGTTCCATCTTCCAAGATTACCTGAGAAAACCAATCTCCTGCAGTTCGACTACAGGAGCCATCACAGCTCTATGTAACTGCAGCAAAGCATCCTTACTCCCCACGCAATGAAGGCCAACACTGCTTGCTGCACCTGTATGCTCGCTTTTAGTGACTCATGAACAAGGACAGGTACCTTTGGACATCAACACTTCCCAACCTCTCACCATTTAAGAAATATTCTGTCTTTCTGTTTTTTCTCTGCCAAAGTGAATAACTTCAGACTTATTCACATTATATTCCATCTGCTATGTTCTAGCCCATTCACTTAGCCTGTCCAAGTCCCCTTGAAGCCTCCTTGCATCCTCCTCAACTTACATTCTCACCCAGTTTTTTGTCATCAGCAAATTTGGAAATATTACAATTGGTTCCCACATCATAGTCATTTATAAAGATTGTGAACAGCTGTGAACCTAATACTGATCCTTGCAGTGCTCTACGAGTAACGGCCTGCTGTCCTGAGAATGATCTGTTTATTCCTATTTTCTGGTTTGTCTGTTAACCAATTCTCAACCTATACTAGTTTATTTCCCTCAACTCTAAGTGCTCTAATTTTATTTACTAACCTCCTGTGCAGGACCTTATCAAAAGCCTTCTGAAAATCCATATACACCACATACACCTTTATCTATGCCACAAGTAACTTCCTCAAACAACTCCATCAAGTTTGTCAAAATGATTTTCCTTTCAAAGATCCATGCTGATTCTGGCCAATTTTACCATTCCTTTCTAAATGTCCAGTTATCACATCCTTTATAATAGATTCTAACATTTACCATACTACTGACATCAAATTAACAGGTCTGTAGTTCTCTATTCTCCCTCTTCCTCCCTTCTTAAATAGTGGGGTTACATTTGCTACTTTCCAGTCCACATTAACCTTTTCAAAATCTATAGAATTTTGAAAGGTAACCACCAATGCATCCACTATCTCTCTAGCCACATCCTCAACACTCTGGGATGAAGCTCATCTGGTCCAAGGGAATTATTAACGTTCAACTCAGTTAACTTTCAAGTACTACTTCTTCTAATACTAATTTCTTTTAGTTCCTCAATTTCACAAGACTCTTGGTCACTTGGTATTTCTAGGAGATTTCTTGTATCTTCTTCTGTGAAGACAGGCACAAAGTAACTGTTTAGTTTCTCAAACAAAAACAGAATTACCTGGAAAAACTCAGCAGGTCTGGCAGCATCGGTGGAGAAGAAAAGAGTTGACGTTTCGAGTCCAACATGACCCTTCAACAGAACTGAAGTATAGTTAGGAGAGGGGTGAAATATAAGCTGGTTTAAGGTGGGGGGCGGGGGGAGAGAAGTTGAGGGTGGGGTGGTTGTGGGGACAAGCAAGCAGTGATAGGAGCAGATAATCAAAAGATGTCACAGACAAAAGGATCAAAGAGGTGTTGAAGGTGGTGATATTATCTAAGAAAAGTGCTAATTAAAATGGATGGCAGGACACTCAAGGTACAAGGTTTAGTTTCTCCACTATTTCCCTGTTCTCCACTATAAATTCTCCTGTCCCTGCCTGTAATGGGCCCACATTCGTCTGAGCTAATCTTCTCCCTTTCTCATACCTAAAGAAGCTTTTACAATCCACCTTTATGTTCCGCGCTAGTATTCTCTTTTCCCTTTCTTAGTCAGTTTCTTGGTCCTCCTTTGCTGGATTCTAAATTGCTTCCAATGCTTGGGTTTACTACTTTTTCTGGCAACCTTATAAGCCACTTTATTTGATCTAATGCAATCTTTAACTTCTTTCGTTAACCATGGTTGATTTACCTTACCCTTTGGGTGTTGGTGCTTTAGAGGAATGTATATCTGTTGCAGACCATGTAGATTTCTTTAAATATTAGCCATTGTACTGTAGAAGTAACCTAACCTCACCCAAGGGTAAGAAGTATACGTCCACATATAAATACATTGTTCATGGGCAACTTTGGGGAAACAGCTTTTAAAGCATCCATGACATTAGTCTATGTATGAATTTTCCGATGCAAGTGTTACAATTATAAGATTGTTATGTTTTGATTTAAGATAAAATGAAGGGGCTCGTGTACATGTTCTAAAGCCTGCCTCACAATAAGTCTGCATGGGTTGATTGTTAGAGATCAAAGGAGGGCTTGCATTATTTTATTAGGAAGAAAATTCTTTCGAGTTATCAACAGTCACAGATTGCAACTCTTTTGAGTACAGTCACAGTTCTTGGTTTCCGGGAGTGGGACATGAACCTACAACCTTCTGATTCAAAGGCGAGGGTGCTATGGACTGAGCCACAGCTGACACCAGGTGCACAGCACTTTTTGTTTACAGACAATGGTAGCAGCCTGTGGCTGAGAGTCTCCAAAGCCCCAGAAAAGTGATTAGAATGTTGGGTTGTAAACAGCTGTGCTTTAAACTGTCCATTTAGTTCCAAGATGAAAGAAATTTGGGCTCTCAAGGATAGCTAATAAGCATTTCTACCTCGAAATAAAGCCCATGTGATTCACATTGCCTTGGGGAAGGATGTAAATGGAAGTCATTTTTGAGACCAGGTTATAGGCTTCCCAGCCAATGAATATCACAGACAGATAGCAGCTCTGCGTGGTCAGCAGAGAGAAGAGGCTGCTTGGCTTTGCAAGCTACCACAGCTGGATGCAGGAGGGTGATGGCCCCTAGTCAAAGAGCTGCAACCCACGGTCTAAAGATTCCAGGAAAATCATCCAAGTGTGGCCAGAGAATAGTAATTAGGATAGATTTTAGTGCTGGTGGTAGATTTAGTGAACACTCTGAAAACTAAGGGAAGCAGCTGGAGGAAAAGGTGAAACAGGTAAATGGGAATTCATTAGAAGCTGGGAGCAACTGTAGACTGTTTGTTATAAGGGCTGTAATTCTGTCGAGAGTGTGATGTGTGATAAGTATAAATGGGGAACATTCATTTCCATAGTTCAAAGTGTAAGCCTACAAAAATAGGTTTAGAGTTACAGTAAAAGTCTTAAACCGTGATACTTGATATATCATTCTTCTCAGCTATGAAATAGAATTTCAAATTTCTTTTTTAAATGCAGCAGTCTTTACAGGGATCATGTAATTCAGCCTTCAGGCTGCAAATGTATTTCTTGAATAAAATACCATCATTATGAAATTATAGCTACCTGTAAAATGCACCAAATAGAGTGACAAAAATCAAAATCTTCTGGGGTGCTGGGAAAAATCTACAAATCAAACCACAACTCGACATTGAATCTTGTTTTCAACACACACATCCCTGTCAGTAGGTTCTCAATTTGGTAAATTTGCAGATGACACAAAAATTGGCCACATAGTTGATAGTGAAGAGGATAGGTGTTGTTTCCAGAATGGTATCAGAGGTATATCAATTTTGTCCTTTAGTAAACTTTGGGTTTCTCTCCTGCACTTGAATTGATGAGATGTCAGATATACCTGCAGTTTAGATTCTATCACTCTCAATAGGAATTTTGTCTGATATCCTGACTGAAATCAGGCAGGTTAGGACTGGAAACAGTGGGAAAATGGGAGGGTGATGCTGACTAGTTGACTTCCCACAACCATAGAAATGTTACAGTGCAGAAAGAGGCCATTCAGCCCATTGTGTCAGCGCCAGCCATAAAAAGAGGAAAAAATAAGCTAGGCCCTCATTTCTAATCCCACTTTTCTGCACCTGGTCCTTGGTCTTGCAGGTCCTGGCACTTCAAGTGCAGGTCCACGTATTTTTTAAATGAGTTGAGCATTTCAGCCTCAACCATCAATTTAGGCAGTGAATTCCAGGTGCCTTGCACCCTCTGGGTGAAAAAGTTCTTCCATCAATCACCTTAAATCTAAGCCTCCTGGTCATTGACCAGTCAGCTAGGGGGAAAAGGTCTTTCCCGTCTACCCTATCTAGGCCCCTTATAATTTTGTACACCTCAATTCGGTCACCCATCAGCCTCCTCTGTTCTAAGGAAAACAACCCTAGCCTTTCCAATCTTCCCCTATAGCTGCAATTTTCAAGCCCTATCAATATTCTTGTAAACCTCCTATGTATTCTCTCCAGAGCAATTATGTCCTTCCTGTAATGTGGTGACCAGAACTGGTCAAAATTTCAGCTGTGGCCTAACTAGCATTTTATAAAGTTCCAGTGTTACATCCCTGCTTTTGTATTCTATACCTCATTAATAAAGGAAAGCATTCCATATGCTTTCTTTACCACCTTATCCACCTGTCCTGCCACCTTCAGGAACCTGTGGACATGCATTCCAAGGTCTCTCACTTCCTCAAACCCTCTCAATATCCTCCCATTTAATGAGTATTCCCTTGCTTTATTTTCCCTCCCCAACTGCATTACCTCACACTTCTCTGAATTGAATTCCATATTCCACTTTCCACCCGCTCAATACTTTGATATCATTCTGGAGACAACAGCTATCCTCTTCACTATCAACTACGCAGCCAATTTTTGTGTCATCTGCAAATTTCCCAATCATACCTCCCACGTTTAAGCCTAAATCATTAACATATATGACAAACAGCAAGGGCCCCAATACTGAGCCTTGTGGCACTCCACTGGAAACCACTTTGTACTCGCAAAAAACATCCATTGATCATTACCCTTTGTTTTCTGTCACTGAGCCAATTTTGGACCCAACTTGCCACCTTCCCTGTACCCCATGGGATCTCACTTTTCTGACCAGTCAGCCATGTGGGACCTTGTTAAATGCCTTGCTAATATCCATGTAGACAACATCCACTGCACAACCCTCATCAATCCTCCATGTTATTCCCTCAAAAATTTTTTATCAAGTTAGCAAGACACGATCTTCCTCTAGCAAAACCATGTTGCTATCCCTGATCAATCAGGGCCTAAGTGACAGTTTATCATGTCTCTCAGAATTGATTTCAATAATTTTCCCACCACCAAAGTCAAACTGACAGGCCTATAATTTTATGGCCTATCCCTTGCACCTTTTTTAAATATTGGTACATGTGCAGACCTCCAATCCTCTGGTGCCTCACCTGTATCCAGTGAAGATTGGAAAATGATTCTCAGAGCATCCACTATTTCCTCCATGGCTTCCTTTAACAACCTGGGGTAGAATCCATGCAGCCCTAGTGATTTATCAGCCTTCAAAGATGCCAATCCTTCCAGTATTTCCTCTCTCATTATGCTTATTGTATCCAAAATTTTGCATTCCTCCTCTTTAACTAGAATATCTGCATCATCCCTCTCCTTAGTGAGGACAGAGACAAAGTGTTCATTGACAACCCTGTCCACGTCTTCAGCATCACACAAGTTATCAATCACATCTCTGATAGACCTGACCCTTTCTTTAGCTATCCTCTTGCTCTTAATGTACTGGTAAAACATCTTTGGGTTTTCTTTGATTTTACCGGCCAACATTTTTTCATATCCTCTCTTTACTTTCCCAATTTCCTTTTCTACTTCACTGTACTCCTCGAGGCTTTCTACAGTATTAAGCTTTTTGTGACTGCCATAAGCTCTCTTTTTCTGCTTTATCTTACCTTGTATGCTTCTGGATAACCAGCGGGCTCTAGATTTGGCAGTACCACCCTTTTTCTTTGTAGGGCATGTCTACACTGTGCCCGTAGAATCTCGCTTTTGAGTACCTCCCACTGATTTGACAGTTTTCCTTTCTAGTAGCTGTATGCAGTCCATTTTCGCCAGCTGACCTCTCAGCTTTATAAAATTTGTCTTCCCCCAATTTAGAAATTTTACTACAGTTCTGTCTTTGTCCTTTTCCATAATAATGCTAAATCTAACTGCATTATGGTCACTATCTCCAAAATGGTCATCCACTTGCCCAGCTTCATTTCCTGAGACTAAATCTAGAATTGTGCCCCCTCTAATTGGGCTTGTTACATGCTGGCTGACAAAGTTGACCTTGATTTCCCTCCCCCTCACCCATCAGGAACACCATTGACTTCCCTTTCCCACATGCTGCGCAGGAATGCTATTTGAGGGCAAAGGGCAGTGCCTAGTTTCCTGACTTTTCTCCCTCCTGTTTATCTTTGTTACTACTGCGGCCTTTATAGAATTTGGTGGTAGGCTTGCTGTAGTGTGGTAATTGCTCTGATAAGGAGGAAGAGGGCCTAGTAGAGACCCAGTCTCTTACCATACCATCCCCCTGTGCTTAAACTTGTAAACTTTGGTCTCTCCCTATGCTGCTGCTCTTATAGTCTCCTGGGGTCTTATGCTGCGTAAGGTTACTTACTGCCACTGTTTCTGTTTCAACACTGCCAGGCTCCTTGGTGATGGGAATTCTACCAGGAACTCACCTTAAATAAAGATTTGCAATTACATTGTCCCTTTCGGGATCTCAGACCATCTCAACGAGTTTCACATCCAATTATGTACTTCTGCAGTGTTGTTGTAATGTAAGAACCAGGGTAGCCAATTTGTACATAGCAATGTCCCACAAAGAACAGTGTGATAATAGTCAGGTCATCTTATTGTTTGAGGAATAAATATGAATGAAAACACTGGGGAAACTCCACTGCTGTTCTTTTAGTACCATAGGATTTTTTGCATTCACCTAAGAGGGCAGATAGGACCTCAGTTTAACGTTTCATAGCAAACAAAGCTTGTCCTAGTAAATTGGGATGTGTTGTGGCAGACAATAGGCCCACCTCCTATTCACTTGTCAGGGAATTTATGCTGATGGTTGCTCTTTGGGATTCATATTTGTAATTTGCTTTCAAACTGTTGGCCTGCTTTTGCTAGTTTCTGAGATTGGATTGCACAACAATGCTCTCATTTAAAATCAGCCAATTCTCAGAATGGGTTTCCTCATATCTGGCAAACTATGGCATATATTTCATTCTTGCTGTCTTCTTTCCTGTCTTGTTCCGTCTTGTCCAAACTTGGCATTTCACACAGCCAGAACAGGAAGTTGCACAAAATGAGCAATTTTTTTCTTTTTATCCATACAAGATGTAAAAGCTCATACAGAGGAAACTGTATGCAAAATTATGGTGTTTCCTAACTTGTCAAATGATTCTTTCCATCTTTACACATTGTTCTTCTGTGTTCCATCTCAACCACATCCTCATCACCACAGCTTTACTTATTTCGAAAGCTCCTCTGTCTGGCTTTCAGAGCCCCACACTTTATAATCTGCCCAATGCTCCACTCATTGGCCAGAGACATGTGATAATTACAACTCCAGACATGACTAATTGCATTTCTGATCAAATAATAAAAAAAGAATAAATTCAATTCTATGAATTATATCAATATTCAAATTATGCAGTATTTGCATATGAACTTAAATACTTTTTTGTGAATTTGTCAAAGTGTTAAGTTGGGGAGCAGAGTGGGTGGAAATTTTTTTGATCATGTTTTTTCTTCCCTGGTTAACGAAGGGTGAGTAGATGTTTGTTAAGTAAATATGCAATACATTTACCAGTACAGGTACAATGTCTCAAATCTGGCTGTAGAAACACCAGAGTTGTCAAAAAAACTAGACATTTTAGAATGTGCCAGGCATCAATTTTAATTGAATAAAGTTGAAAAAAAAACTTAACTGGATAATTCGGCTAGGCATTGCATTGGGGAGGTGTGGCGTCGGACTAGTATCCCCTTCTCTGTTTGCATGCACTCTGAACGACCCTTGACTCCACCCGACCCAGCTTGGCCCAAACCACCCCACCCGAAATCCAGCAAGATCCGAAATCTGGCATGGCCCGGGTCCCAAGGTTGCCGGTTTTGAGACACGGTACCTGTATTGTGTGAACATATGTAAGATGTGTTCTACTAAAATTAATGCATGTGGCTATAACATTGTTGATTAATCATGGTGGTGTTGATGACAATTTGCATTAGGAAAACTGCTAGATAATCTGAAACGTATCCAACATCTTGCACTCAGACAAGTTTCATACTAATACCACTAACAGTCCACATTGAACTTTTTGCTCTTCATCTCCTTCGCAGTGATATTTAAAAGGTTCAAAGCTGGATTTTTGCTCTGAGCTTTTTAAACTAAATTATTTTAAGTCCTTTTCCTTTTCTCTATCTACACCCCACCCAATTCATTCCAACAACAATAACTTAAATATATCCATGTTCTTAGGCATTCATAAATGAACATGGGCTCCTCTGACAAGGTCAGCATTTAACACTCAGCCCTAATTGTTCTCGAGAAGGTAGTGGTGAGCTGCCTTCCTGAACCACTGCAGTTTGTGTGGTGAAGCTACTCCCACAATGCTGTTGGGAATTCTAAGATTTTGACCCAGTGGACATTGTAAGTAGTGAAATGTTCCATAGCATCTCACAGGAGAGTTATCACTGAACGACATATGAAGATTTTAGCAAATTGCAATGACTGGAAATTCTGAAATAAATCAGAAAAAGCTGTAAATCAATGTTCAGTACAGATGCTGCCTGACCTGCTGACTATTTCCAGCATTTTTTGTTTATATTTAAGTAGCTATTAAGGCAGGGGAGCTAAGTCAAAGAGAGCTCTCTTCAAGGAGGACAGTAGAGCGGCTGAGAGATTTAGGTAGTTAACTTCACAGACTAGGGTCTAGCCAGCTAAAGGTATGGCAGTCAATTGTGGAATCTTAAAAATTGGGAATATGCAGTATCAGAATTGGAGGAGCATTTAGATCTCAGAACTATCCCTAGAATCACAGAATGGTTACAACACAGAAGGATGCCATTCAGCCATTATGCCTGTGCTGACTCACTGAAGGAGCAATTCACCTAGTGCCATTGCCTGCTTTCTCCCCATAGCCCTGTACATTCTTCCTTTTCTGATAGTATTCCAATTCCCTCTTGAATGCCTCAATTGAATCTGCCTCCACCACAATTTCAGGCAGTGCATTCAAGACCCTAACCACTCGCTGTGTGAAAAAGATATTCCTCATGTCACCAATGCTTCTTTTGCCAATTACCTTAAACCTGTGCCAGCTGGTTCTTGATCTTTCCATCAATGGGAGCAGTTTCTCCCTGCCTAAGCTGTCCAGACCCTACATGATTTTGAATACTTCTTTCAAATTTCCTCTCAACCTTCTCTTCTCCAAGGAAACCAATCCCAACTTCTCCAACCGTTTAACATAACTGAATTTCCTCATGAATCTTTTCTGCACCCTCTCTAATGCCTTCAAATCCTTCCTAGAACCTAGAACTGGACATAATACAAGTTGAGGCCAAACCAGCATTTCATACAAGGTTAACATACCTTCCTTGCTGTTATTTTCTATGCCTCTATTAATAAAGCCAAGGATGCTGTATGCTTTATTAAAGGTGCTCTAAACCAGTCCTGCCAGCTTCAATGATTTACGAACTTGTACATCCAGGTCCCTCAGCTCCTGCAGCCTCTTTTGAGTTGGAACTTTCATTTTATATTGTCTCTCCACATTCCTTGTACCAAAATGAATCACTCCACACTTCTCTGCATTAAATTTCACATGCTACTTGCCTGCCCATTCCGCCAACCTGTCTATGTTCTTTTGAAGTTCTACACTATTCTCCTCACAGTTCACAATGCTTCCAAGTTTTGCATCATCCTCAAATTTTGCAAGTGTGTCCTGTACACCAAGGTCGAGGTCATTAATACATAATCAAGAAGAGCAAGGGTCCAAATACTGATCCCTGGGGATCTCCACTATAAATCTTTCTCCAGTCCGAAAAAACATCCATTTACCATTACTTTGTTTCCTCAGCCAATTTTGTATCCCTGTTGCCACTGTCCCTATTATTCCATGAGCTCTAACTTTGCTCACAAGTCTGTTGTGCGGCATCTTATCAAATGCCTTTTGGAAGTTCACGTTCACCAGATCAACAGCATTACCCACATCAACCTTTTCTGTTACCTCATCAAAAAGTTCAAGCAAGTTAAACACAATTGTCAAGTTGGAGGAGGTTACAGAGACAAAGAGGGGTGAGCCCATGGTGGGACTTGAAAACAAAGATGAAATTTTAAAATTGGGTTGTTGCCAGACCAGGATTCAATGTAGGTCAGCGAGCATAGGGGTGATAGGTGAACAAAACTTGAGACAGGATTTTACAGCCCCGCCATGCATGTCTCCCCCCAGCTGATGCAGCAAGCCATCTAAATCTCCATTCAGTTTGGCGCGACTGTAATATCCCGCTGGTGGGAGGGGCTGTAAAATCCTCCTGATTCAGAGCTAGGGCAGGAGGGGATTTTAGGGGACATTTGGCTTGATGGGCTAGGGGAAGGGAGGCAAGTAGCAAGGCAACTGAATGGATGGTCTCAATCTTAATTACAAAGAAGTCCATGATCATCTCATACTTATTGTTTGAGATGAGATGCAAGGGTCAGGGGAGAGGGTTTTTAGATTATTGTTTGTAGTCAAAAAAAGAAGCCGGCGATTATCTTTGCATTCTCTCGTGGATCTTTCTTGCCTGACTCAATAGTAACAATGTCATGTCTGCAAAGTCTTCTCCAACTCTGCTTGCATGGTCATCTCCGGTGCATACAAGTGGTGTATTTTTGGACATCTGTCTACATGTTACCTCATGGTGACATAATATGAGAGCAAGTGTTCAGCTTCCACATGGATGTCTATCTCTGCACCTCCTCCATTTGACTTAAAGGGCACTCTTCCAAATTTCAGATTTAATACTGAGCCCAGAAGATAAGACTTCCTTGTGCTGAATGTCAGCAAAACTGAAGTCATCTTCTTTGGCTCCCATAAGCACCTCTGCATCTCTCTCTTGACTTCATCAGCTTCCTCAACGGAACCTTCGTATCCTGCTTGACAGTGCATCCTAGACCCAAACTCGCTGTGTGAAAAAGTTTTTTCACTAATCGCATTTGCTTCTTTTGAAAATCACTTTAAATCTGTGCCCTCTTATTCTTGATCCTTTTACAAGCAGGAACAGCTTCTCCCTATCTGCTCGGTCCAGCCCCATCATGATGTTGAGCATCTCTATCAAATCTCCTCTTAGCTTTCTCCTCTCCAAAAAGAGCAGTCCCAACCTCTCCAATCTATCCTCATAACTGAAATTTCTCACCCCTGAACCATTCTTGTAAACCTCTCTGCACTCTCTCCAATATGTCTACATCCTTCCTAAAGTGTGGCGCCCAGAACTGTTCACAATACTCCAGCTAAGGTCTAACTAGTGTCCTATACAAGCTCAGAATAATCTCCTTGCTCTTGTACTCTATGCCCATATTAATAAAGCCTTGGATACTGTAGGCTTTAATAATTGCTCTCTCCACCTGTCCTGCCACCTTTAATGACTTATGCACACATACATCCAGATCCCTCTGCTCCTGCACGTTCTTTAGAGTTGTATCGCTTGTGTTATATTGTCTCTCCATGTTCTTCCCACCAAAATGAATCACCTCACACTTCTCTGCATTGAACTTCATCTGCCACCTATTTGCCCATTCCACTAACTTTGTCTGTGTCCTTTTGAAGTTCTGGACTGTCCTCTTTAGTTTACAATGCTTCCAAATTTTGTATCATCTGCAAACTTTGAAATTGTTCCCTGCACACCAAGATCTAGATCATAGGTCTAGATTTGATTTTCAATTGCATCCTCTTTGGTTTTAAACAATCATTGTTTAAGCGTTTGCCTTTCCATAACATTCACGAACTAGAATCCTATTTGATTTTTCAATAGGAAGCTGAGAACAGTAAACAAAAAACAATCTTCCTATGAGTCAGGACAGCATTTACAGGTGCTAGAGGGGTTGAATTGATAAACAGAAAATGAATCAATTTATTTTTCATGGTTACAGACTGACATCAGAAGAGGAAGTGAAACTTGTGTTGGCACATGAAAACCAAGAGCAAGTTCATTCTGCAGTGCCTGAATTTTTTTTAAAATGCATTTTCTTTTCTTTAAATATCAAAAGTTTAGTTGTATGAAAAATAACTGATTGCTCTTCTGATAGCAAAGGGGATGAATGTAGCATGATACTAACCTCTACAAAGCAGGAAAATTCCAGGTCAATGTTGAATTCTCAGCTTGGGACAAATGGATTCACCACAGTTAATTGTAAGCTTTTTGGACCAGGTCGGGGAAACTCAGAGAACTTCAGTTCCCTCTGGGAAGTATGCAGATAGATAGAAAGACAGACAGATGTGTATTTGTGTGTGTGCCCACGTGTGTTTACATGGACGAACAGGGAAAGCAAATGTGTGCATGAAGAATGAAGATACGACGATAGGAGGGGATTTGCCTGCATGATTTGAGTGATTAGAATGTTAGGGCCTTCTGCTCTAGGTTAGGGCAGCAATGGCTCAGATGCAGTCTCTCCTGAATTTCTTTAGGAGCTGTCCAGGGGCCTTGTGGTTGTTCCTCCATATCTACCTCCAATAATACTGTATGATAAAAGCGGCTGTGAGCTGGTGGTGGAGATGCAATAGTGGGACGTGTTGGTACAATACAGAGCACAACTTTCATCACTGGGTGTATTCAACTTGCTATATGGTGCCTGACCTATTTCTTCAGACCTGTGAGGATGTACTTGTCATGGAGGGATGGTTGGGGAGCTGGGGGTGTAGAGATTGGGGTATGGATTTTTTTTTCCTCTGATAACCCTGCAAAGTAGAAGTCCAATCAGTTGGGTCAAAGGAAAGTCAGTCTTATTTCTATTGACCTACATATATCTTATTCAGCTAGTTACTTTGAGCTGCATTGCCTGTTGTGTTGGATGTACCTTGCTCTATAAGTAGTATTAAGTTAGTAGGATCCCTAGTTTGAACTGGTTAAACCAATGCACAATGGAGTCCCTTTGTATTTGTTCATGCCAACATATGCCTAGGTTTCTGGCCTTCTATTATTTTGTGTGCCCCTACAGAAGAGATTATGCATTTCATAGCCAGCAAACTCTCCTGTTGATTTCTGAACTTTCCGGCAAGCAAGTTGATTATTTCCTTGCGTGACATGTACTGATGAGCCTGGAAAGAATCAGCCTTAGAACTAACCTAAACAGTATCTGTGAAACCCACTCCATGGAGTCAGGGAAGCCCTTCAAAAAGATTACATCCCACAGCAAAGCATTCATTTGAAGGAGGATGCTAATTGATCTTAAATTTCCCACACATCTATGATGGCTTGTTTATGGGCATGACATTTTATTGAATTAATAATAAACATTTTGTATTTGTTGTGTTTCTTCTCTACTTTATTATGTCTCTCCTTTCCTCTCAAACCCATAACCCTTAATTATTCTCCTGTACAATCCCCACCCCCCCCACCTCCACCACCACCACACCCCCCACCCCCCACCAATATCCTTCTCATTCTCCTCTGCCAGGAGATTATGTTTCTCTTAAACTCAAGTGCCATACTCCACCCTCCTGTATTCTCCCCTGAATGTGTTTCCTGCCCTGCTCTCTCCCCAACCTTCTATCTCACTCACTTTCCACTCGCCTCTAATGTATCCTTTGTCTTTCTCTCTCTTCCCTTCCTTTCTTGCTATCACCTCTCCCCTGTTTATTTTAAACTATTCCCAAAGCATCAAAAAAGAATCGAGTTACCTCAGCTTCTAAAGTTCCCAGGTCTTGGGAGCACAGTGCCCCATTGGCTGCAGCTTGGGCACCCCTCATCTATTGTGTTAAAACAGAACACATTCATTCTTCATAAGCAGATCTCTCAGAGAGGGCTAATTATATTGGGCACATTTGCTTTACTTTCAGGGACCTGAGATTAGGGACTGAAAAATATGCACCATGCACCATGCCTGTGCTGACATATTATTAGATGTGACGGGGTCAGGTCACATTCCTGATGTCATCAGGCATGAATGTGATAATATGGTAGGCGGGTGGGGCTAGATATCAACATTAAATTCAATTTAATTGCTTAGTTAAGCTTGTTAATGTGGCAATTAACTGGAATAATACATGCTGGGAACAATAAAACACTTAGGGTGTGAATCACGGCAGGTGGGAATCTTTTATTCCCCACTAAAAGATTGTAAGGGTGGGTTAAAAGTCACCAGCTGGGTCCTTGGTTTGACTTCAGCAGTTCAGGCTGTGTGAGTGCTGCTAGCATTTGCTACCATCAGGCCAGACTGTCTGAAGGTGCTGGGGAGGGACCAGAGTATGCATTAGAATCTGAAAGGGAGTGAGTAGCTATAGCGGGAGTGACACTCCAACTCCATTGCAGGTAAGAACCTGGTCATCAGGTGTGAGGCACTCTTTGTGTTGCTGTACGTGACGCAGGTCTGGTCCATTCCTCACTCCTGCGCTGTGGTGATCAACCAAGCCACCTTCCACTTTATCTGGAGGTCGAAAATGGACCTTGTTCACAGGGACATGATGTACAAACCTCTAGGTAAAAGGGGGAACAACATGCCCAACATTGCCCTCATCCCGATGGTCAAGTGTGTGCGGCTGCATCAAGCTGTGCGTAGACCCTCAGTACACAAACACCAAGCGTCACTAGGTGCTGAGGTTCTACCTGCCCCGGCGTTGTGAAGGGTGGGTCTGGCCACGCTGTTGCACAGTGCTCCTAGTTGGACCATGCCATAAAACTTGTCCCTTGTGGAAAAGTTTATGCAGAGAAACACCTTTGACTGAGAGTCCATCAGGCAGTGGTTGGCATGTAACATCCTAGAGGCCTTGTCGGAAAAGGAGATGAGGATCCTGTCGGATGGTTCCTTGAGCAGACTATCAAAGTCATTTGGCAGAATGCCTCATCGCCAGAACTTTCCAACAAGCACAAAGATGTAGCTTGGCTGGTGGTGAGAAAGGCCCTCCCCGTCAGACCCTTCATACACACGAGGAGTCTCACCCCCTCTGCACGTTGCCCTCGAGGTGGTTGTGGTGGGGACAAGACTGTTGTTCACCTCCTTGTGGAATGTGCCTTTACAAAGAAGGTCTGGAGAGAGATGCCTGTCGAGGTTTCTGTCGAGGTTCATCCCAAGCAGCTCTGTGACACAGGACTCTGTGCTCTACGGGCTGTTCCCAGGGACACACACCGAGACAAACATCAACTGCAGCTGGAGGATCATCAACTCGGTGAAAGACGCTCTTTGGTCTGCCCGAAACTTGTTGGTCTTTCAGTGCAAAGAGTTTTCCCCGACCGAGTGTTGCAGACTGGCACTTTCCAATGTCCAGGACTACGTGCTGAGGGACGCACTAAAGCTTGGGGCAGCTGCTGGAGACGCGCAATGGGGAAGGGTCGCTGTCTAAGATCTTTCTGCCATAGTGCACCGACGGGCTGGGAATTGTATAGACCCCCTCGGGCTACATGACTCACATTGAACGTATGCAATGAATACTACACGTATCACGATTGTATTGAAGCACCTCAAGAGTGCAACATGACCTTTGTAGACTACATAAATACCATTGCACTGTTATGATCATTTTGAAATGTCTGTAATGTTCCTCTAATTGTAGAGAAACAGGGTTCAAAATTATCTTTGTAGAAAACTTGAATATTTTTGCACTGTGATGGCCAATTTGAAATGTTTTGTAATGTTCTTTCAGGTATTTTATAAATATTTTTGCACAAAAAAATTTCTACTGGAAGTTATTTAGACCCTCAACTGTATCTCAGCCTACTCAGTTAGACAAACATGGGGGTAGGTGTCTCCGTGGGAGACATCCTCCGGTGAGGAGAAGGGGGCTGGTGGAGGTATGCAGATTGAAAGGGAGAGGAAGACGACCAGATGGTGAGGTTCAGGGTGTACTAGTGGTGCATGAGTGTGGCAGACCTGCGCTGGAGCAAGTGGTTGTTGGAGGCATAATGCGGCAATGGAGGCACAGAGCTGGAGTTAATGCTGCTAGTTATGTATAAGCAGAGAGTGAGCTACCTTCAATTGTCAGAGACATAGTGCTGGAGACTTAGGCTCTCCTGAGGCACAGTGACCCCC
This sequence comes from Cetorhinus maximus, assembly GCF_964194155.1. Lineage (NCBI taxonomy): Eukaryota > Metazoa > Chordata > Chondrichthyes > Lamniformes > Cetorhinidae > Cetorhinus > Cetorhinus maximus. The sequence goes on along the minus strand of NC_135886.1, from coordinate 98,237,144 downwards.
TCCGCAAGACAATAGCAGGGGAGGATAGCTTCCAACTGTGGGTGGTCACCCAATATCAAATGACCACCAAGGTCACTGTGGCACTGAGTTTCTTTGCCATTGGATCCTTTGGAGACCTCAGTGGCATAACGCAGTCTGCCTGCACACCACTGCATTAACATCTTTTGAGATGCAACGTTACGAAGGGCAGGTCAGTACATCGCATTTTCAATTGACCGCCACAGTCAACTGGAACGAGTCAGAGGCTTTGTCACAATTGCAGGTTTCCCCAGGGTTCAGAGAGCAAAAGGCTGCACTCATGTCACCATAAAGTCTCCAGCAGGCTAGCCCTGTACATTCATTAACAGGAAAGGCTATCCCAATTAAATGTCCAGTTGGTCTGTGACCACAATTGAAGAATTATACAGGTATGCTCAGGATACCCAGGCAGCAGCCACATCTCGTACATTCTCCAGAACTCCCAGGTGCCAGACATGTTCAATGGATTTGATACCTTGGTTGGTTAGCTTCTTGGTGACAAGGTTTACCCTTTGAAGAAATGACTCATGACCCCTGCGAGTACCCCTAGAACAGATACAGCGAGGAACTATAAACAACAGCCATGGCACCACCAGGGTGTTAGGGGGAAATTTAAAATGCTAAAAGGAGAAAACAATAAGAATTTACTGAAAAATCCTTAAAATCTCCAGGCAGGCATGGCTGCTAATCATATTATGAGTTGAAGATTACCAGATGAACATTGCACAGCCTTGAGTGTCAGACTGGAGACAAAAGTATGACATAAATTAGATTAAGTGTACTCCCCTCTCACATAGGTAAGAGGCAGATGGTTTTAGCTTAGATATGGGAAGATGAACAAGGGACAAAGAGGCGGCTTTGATGAAACACAGTCTTGAGTTGTGAGAACCAAGGTCTTTGCGTATGTGTTTTAATTTGATTGGATAAAATAATTATGTATACATCCTTTAGAATAATTGGTTAGCAAAATCACATGTTTATGTACTCAATAGGATAGAGTTAGAATGGGACCGGTGTATCGGTTACTGATTGAATGTATTCAAATGTACGATGATAAGAAAAAGTACAAAAGTAATGAAATGAGATGTAATCAATCTGGGAGCTGGGTCTTCATTCTTAGGAATGATTGTGGCTCCCTTGCATATGCTTGAATAAAACCGGTTAAAAGGAAGCCTGAGTCTCTGTGGTCGTTGCGGGATTGCAGAGTGTACCATCTTCAAGGGTCATCGGTGAGCAGATAATTGGGCTCCAAAAGAGGAAGTTCCGATACCGGGATAGATCAGGAACATTGCATTGCGCGCCGTCTAGAGTGTCACTGATGGTCGTTGTGTGATGTGCTCTGCATAACTTCACCATTCAGATAAGGGGTGCCCTGGAGGAAGGAGAGACACAAGATAGCGGGCATTCCTCTGATGAGGTTGTAGAGGAGGTGAGGGAACACGCTGATAGAGAGGTGCAAGGCCCTGCATGGGAGCGTATAGATGGCCATGACACAAGGGAGGCCTTGATAAAGACAGAGGTTCCAGTAGGTCAGGCATTGTTGGCCTCAGATGCGTGCATTGCCTGTATCCAACGTCATTCCATCTAGTATGAGCTCACTCAGAAAGTCTTGTCAGCACACACACTGTCGCGATTCCTTATACATTGTTACATCTTGACTAGCATTCACTACTGAATTCATGAATATTTTCTCCATACATTTCCTAAAGCACTTACAGATGCAGAGGTTTAGTGTATGAAGGATAGTAAATTGAAGCTTTATTAACATATTGGCAATGGCCTATCTGATGATGTAACCTGCATTGTGACTAGTGTGGAGTTTTCTTAACTCTCTTCTGTGTGCTCCAGCACAGTGCTCCCCCTCATTTGCTGCTGTGCTGGAGCGAGGCTGCTAATCAGCTTGTCCCCTTCCCTTGGATGACTTTGGCAGTCATCCACTGTGTGACTGAGGTCTCGAGAGTCCTGCCACGTTAGAAGTCTCCTGCTGAGTTGTAGGAGGAACTTCTTTCACATGCGGCAATCTAGGAGAACTATGCCAATGGCGGAGGGACTGAAGAGAGGCTGCCCCCATTAGAAATTCCTTGAGAGGCGCTACCAGATGGCGGCAGCTGCTGCTCATATTGACCACGAGGATGGATTGGTCCTCCCTGCTTTCCCGTGAGGTCTCAGGAGCTGGATCAGTGTCCAGGCCCCCAGTCCACCTGTTGTCCTGGCTTTGGGCCCTGAGCTAAGAGCCAGGGCGATGGTGTGCAGGTCAGAGCTCATACCCACATTTGGGTCAGCAATACGGAGGGCTTTCCCTCCAGGATAGTCGCCAGTCTGTTCATGGAGGAAGCTTGGTGTGCTGAAGGGTGGGTGATCTCAGTGCTCATGGCCTGGATGGACACCTCCAGTCCAGGCCAGAGCAACTCCTCTGGTATATCCACCAGATCTCCATGCACCTCGTGCTGGACATCCAGAATCTGTTGCCATATGGACAACTCCAGAGGCTCATTATCTGACTCAGTCTCTGGATCACCTTCGATACTCCGATTACCCGAGGCCTGCTCCACCACACTCCCTGGCAGCTGCACATGTGAATGCGAGGTGCCCTCACCAGGTAGTTCTTGCCCTCTTCCCGCCACACTAATCCATGCCGAGGTGCCCAGCATCTGCGCTAGTGCTTGGTGCAGAGAGGGGATGTGATGCTGCACCCTCCAAAGCTTCCTCATCCTCCTCGGAGGTTAGTGTTGGTCGCTCAGGTCTGGTGAGGTCAGCAGAAGGCTCAACTGTGCAGGACACAGAAAAAAAGGGCATTAATATTGTGACCTTGCACATCCATGAAGGATCTGAAAGGCCAATTAAAAACTATTAGCAACATGTGGGTTATGAAATGAGATATAACACCTAGCAGCCAATAAACCACTCTTGTGGCAAATAGTTTTTCTACCAAGATGCTTCCTGGCCGTTGAATGCATAAACCACACCTGCAGTATTTCTGTAAATATGCCAGGCCCCAGTCACCCTATCCTTGGCCCTCTCCCCATGTCCCAGATATGGTTCAAGCCCCTTGCAACTCACCAGCCCCAGGCCTCCCTCCAACCCCGTCTTTGCCAATGTTGCGGTTCCATTAGTCGAGGATAGTTGCAGTACCACATGTTCCAGTGGCATTAAGTATTTCCATGGTCGTAGGGCGGAATTGTCCCAGATTTGCATTAAGTGCGGTAGCGGGTGGGTAAAACGAGGTTTTATCCACCAGACGCGATGGCAGGTTTTCAAGCCATATCATCCAAAACCCGCCACATTATATACACAGTCCCGGGAAAAATGCAGTTTCCATGGCGAGTGGGATCTCATTCGCCCGCCTACCTTCACCTTGCTGCTGTATCATGCCAGGCGCCACATTTAAAGTCCAGCCACGTGCACATATCTCAGTGCTTCCAGACCATGACTGCTGCAAAGATGACATGGCGCTGAAAGGCAAAAGGACTGCAGCAGCCCCCCGCACCCCCCTCCTCCCCCCGTTCAGCGACGCGTCACTGGAACACCTTTTGGATGCTGTGGAGTCCCTTTGGGATGTCCTCTATCCCCAGTCTGGCCACAGGATGAGCAGCAACCCCACTAATGCGGCTTGGGAGGCAGTGGCAGCGGTGGTCAGTGCCAACGCCCTTCAAAAGAGGACAGCCACTCAGTGCCGTAAGAGGATGAATGATCTCCTCCGTTCCCCCAGAGTAAGTCACTCCTCATCACTCTCAACTCACACACTCACAAAACCATCACACATCCACATGGCCCTCACTCACTGCCAACTCATGGGACATCACCATTCACTCACTCACTGTCATTGTCCTCATCCCGTCCATGGGACCACTCACCACCCGGACAGGCCAGACAGGCCAGGCATACTTATCATCTGGACAGGCAGGCGTCCTGTGTACACACTCCCCATCTCTATTCATGCAGGACAAGTTGGCACGCAACAACAGGAAGAGGTTGCAGGCCATGGAGGAATGCCTGAAATCAAGATCCACACGGACTTTGAAAACAGAGCAACCCAGCTGGCCAGCGAGGATCTGGACCGGTCCTGTGCTGACGGTGAGGTCGGCGCTGGTCTACCAAGTGAGGGTCCAGCAGTGCAACATACATCAGACAACCATGCCGTGAATGATGTGTCCTGTTTCACAGGCCAGTGCCATGCACTAATTATCTTCCGCAGGCACATCTGGGAAACAGCCGATTGAGTCCACGACCCAGGGCCTCCAATCAAGCCTCAAAAAAGTCTCTGAAGAATCTAAAGGCACCCTCCTTGAAGCCCCGTCACAGCACTCACCCACACCCTCCACCAGCGCAGACCCACACACCCGGGACTGAGCTTTAGAATAGCTTCAGGATCACAATCTAGTGAGCAGATCACACTATCTGATCCACAGCAAGCAGCGGCAGGGACTTCCCAGGTGTCCGGCACTCAGAGGATTGCTGGAGGCCAGAAATTTGCTGAGTCTGGAGTCAGATGACGAGCCTCTAGACTCGGTCATGTCACAGTTGTTGGAGCTGCAAAGGCAAGCTCGGGAACATCAGGAAGGGATGTCTGCTGCACTCCTCAGGTTGCAAGGCACAATGGAGGTGTGTGTCCACCTTCAGGCAGAGGTCATAGCGCCAGCGTGTCAATGCACCGATGTAAGGTGGCAGCCTCCTTGGAGTCATTGGTCCAGGACATCACTTATGCATTGCTGTGTGGGCTCAACTCCATCGCTGATGCCATAGTTTGCCTCCAGTGTGTACACGAGAGGGGTGCCGGGCAGCTTGATCTCACTACATCTATCCCTTCTTCTCAAGGAGTCAGCCTGGGGCCCTTGGGCACCCACAGGGAGGAGCATCAGCAGGTACACACCCCGGGGCCAGCAACCCATGTGACTCCGATAGCGTACGGACTGTCAAAATTGCCACTGCCTGTGGCCCCAGCAACTCCAGCTCCACAGGGAGAGTCTAGGACCAGAGGACATAATCTCAGAGTAAGTTGTCGCCCATTTAAAACAGAGATGAGGAGGAATTTCTTCTCAGAGGGTAGTCAATCTGTGGAATTCTTCACTGCAGAGGGCTGTAGAGGCTGGGTTGTTAAGTGTATTCAAGGCTGAGATGGACAGATTTTTAATCAGTAAGGGAACCAAGGGTTATAGGGAAAAGGCAAGAAAAGTGGAGTTGAGGATTAATCAGATCAGCCATTCTCTTATTGAATGGCAGAGCAGACTCGATGGGCCAAATGGACTACTTCTGTCCCTACGTCTTATGGTCTTACCTCTTTGAGCAACCTTTTGGCCATTTATCCTAATGTCTTTGTGGCTCAGTGTCAAAATCTGCATAAAACTTGCATGAAGGGTCTTTGGATGTTTTACTACATTAAAGCACTATATAAATGCAAGTTATTGTTATTGTATAGAGATATAGTTAAATAGAATTGCTGCAAAAAAAGACTGTCAAAGCTTTTTGTCTTGCATTCAACAGGATAATTCACAAGAAAATGCAAATATCATGGCAAACAAATTTATACTATGAGAAGAGTGCACTGATTGGCTGGCAAGTGGACCCTGGTAGAGGCGTTGCCATGGAGAATGCGCCAGTTGATGCATTTAACTGCTAAACATGGTTTAAGATTTAAACCAGGCAAATTGACTGATTTCTCTGAACCAGCGAATGGCTGTCACTTACTTTGTTTAAGTGAAACAGGTGCAATGCATGTACATGTTCTGTCTGCAGAGATCCAGGCCCTGTATATTAATACATGTAGCTTCCAGTTCACATAAGTGTGTTACACTGCAAGCCCAACTGAATCTTAAATTAGTTGTCAGCATAATTGAGGATTTAGTAAATGTTGTCCAATCACTGAATCACATCAAATGATGGGCACTGTTTTGAGTTTTGCAAGCATGGGCCAGTTGGGCACAGTTCATGCCACAAGGTTCCTAGCCCCTGACCTGCTCTTGTAGCCACAGTATTTATATGGCCAGTCCAGTTCAGTTTCTAGTCAATGGCAACCCGCAGCATGTTGAAAGTGGGGGATTCAGTGATGGTAATGCCATTGAAAATCAAGGGGCAATGGTTAGATTCTCTGTTGGAGATGGTCATTGCCTGGCACTTGTGTGGTGCGAATGTTACTTGCCACTTGTCACCCAAGCCTATATTGACCAGCTCTTGCTGCATTTGGACATGGACTGCTTCAGTATCTGAGTTGTCGCAAACGGTGCTGAACATTGTGCAATCATCAGCAAACACCCCCATTTCTGACCTTGTATGGAAGGAATGTCAATTGATGAAGCAGCTGAAAATTGTCCGAGGACACTACCCTGAGAAACAACATACTTCAGTGAAAACAGTAAAGATTTGGAAAAATTAAATGTTTTATAATAAACTAAGAAATGCTTTAACACAATGAACTTTTGTACATTGTTTCCAGTTTAGGAACAAGCTAAACTACACCTGTTTCAGACTATGCACCCTTAGGGTATTTGTGGTACCTGTAGGAACCTTGAAAAGTTTCTGAACCTGATATGATAAGTGAGCCTTGATGCAAAGTTCAGGAACATGTACAGTGGAATTCAAAAACCTGAAAAAAAATGTATTGCATTTCCCACTGCCACCACCACAGAACAGGAGAGAGAGAAAAAAATCAGAAACCAGGCTTCAATTTCCATCTTAATCTCTAATTCTGCTCAAACTAGGAGATGAATGGTGCATGTTAAACACCAGCCCTGCCTTATGCCTGTCTGCAGCAGTGTCACTAATTTAATCCGATATATGGGCCTGAATTTATCATAACGGAAAGCTAGGGCACTAGCTGGTTCTCCGGAGCACCTTCTCCGGGGCCAGGTTTACGGATTTGGATACGTCCCAACCCTGAGCTCCCAACCAGGGATTGAAAATCTAGGTCAGTTCAGTGTTCCACTTTTTTCAGGCAGACTGATCTAAGCAAAGAAAAATTATTTTACTTAGTTTGATTTAAGATGAATGCAAAAGTACACAGTCACTTGTTGAATCATTGCTGTCGATAATAAAGTTGATGATCTCCAGCTGTATAGGCACCTGAAACAGGAGCGCAGTTTTTGTAGCTTTATTTTAACTGTTGTTTCAGCTAACTTTAGCCTATGCTGCAGAGTGATTTTGAATTGTCCTCTCTATGGCAACTTAAATCGAAACAATTATTAATGCTGCTCAATTAAGTGAACCACTGCTCAGTGGAAAAATAGTGTCTGCACAATCACACCTAGTATCATCAAACTGCACATTGAGATGTGCATCACTGAAGGGATTCAGGAAACACTTGGCAGTGGCTTCCTGGTATGAATTTTTGCATCAGATTCCTAATGTGACAGCACAATATGCATAGATTTCTGAATTAAGCTCTGAAAACAAGACAAAGTTGTTCAACATATGCGTTCAGCTCTTGTTACTGATGCAAATCAACCCACATCTGGTTTACGTCGCCAGCAGCATTCTGTATTATTGGCAAATCTCAAAAGACCACACCGAGACACATGATTCGGAACGGATTGTTATATTAATCACAAGGAGCTGCATCAGCTGATTGTTTGCCAGCCTGAGCTGCTGCCAGGAGGAGCTGAGCATGCTGAAACAGTTCCTAAGGTGGTGCTTTTCTACACAGAATCTGGATAACATTAAAAGTGTAGCCCTGATTCCTGACAATTTGCTGTCCTATGTGCACTTGTGGCAGCCAAAATGTGGATGACAACATTGGCAATGTGCCATCAGGATACTGAAGAGACAATTGATGGGATCACTAAAATTGTAAGATACCATGTGGGATCTCAATATCCCTGAAGGATGAATAAATGAGAATCGTTGTGGGAAAGCCTCTTGATCAATGAAATATTTTCATCATTCTCTTTAATGTTATATAAGAACTTGCTGTAGATTGAGTCAATGCCCCCCTGCCAAGGAGAGCACACACACAGGGGAGCGTGAGAGAGAGAGAAGGAGAGAGAGAGAGAGAGAAGGAGAGAGAGAGAGAGAGGAGAGAGAGAGAGAGAGAAAAAGAGAGAGAAAGAGCTTCGAGTGGCTTTTAAATGTCATTCTGGGTTTTGTGACTGTACCACACTCACATTGACTGGTGAATGTTACATCCATCTCTGGCTACACTGTTGAGCACACAAACTGGTATGACGCTGTGGCCAGCTTGTGACACAATGTCATGGCAAAAATACTTGACCTGCACAACATTGAAAGATGACTTTACTTCTGCCATGACTGAATTCAATGCTTATAAATCAAATTTTGAATGAGGTAGTAATACAAATGAAACACCACCATTTAGCAGTGGCCATTCATGTATGTGACATTTTTCTGCTGTTCCAGCTCTGGTGACAGCCAGGATGGTTCACTTTAAATCAGGACTCTCAGGCTTGTTAGTCTTTTTTTTAAATAAAGACGGCAATCTGTTAAATTAATCTTCACGTTGATATGTCAGCTGCACAAGATCAGCCTTCGAAAGAAAGGCTTCTATTTATATTCGCACTTTTCACAACCACAGAATGGCCCAAGGCATTTTACAGCCAGTGAAGTGCTTTTTGAAGTGCACTGCAATGAAAGTGCTAGCCGCTTTGTATCAGCAGCAAGATCTCAAAGAGCATTATGCCAATGATCAGCTCATCTGTTGTAATATTAGTTAAAGTATAAATATTGGCTAGGATGACAGGGAGAGACCCCCAACCTGTCTTTGGAGTAGTGCAATGGGAACTTGTGCTTCCAACTAGAGGGCAGACAAGGCCTCAGCATAATGTCTTAACTGAGCAACAGTACCCTCACTACTAAACTAGAGTGCCTCTCTAGATAATGCATTAGATTGGAGTCTTGAGCCCCAGGTCTTCTGACTCAGAGGCAAGAGTGCTACCAAAGGAGACACAGCAACTGATGGAACATTATAAAGCAGGCATTTAGTCTGTGCCACAGGTGACCTGAGATTGTTTGATGCTGAACCTAGGTAGATAAAGGTTGAAAAGCGTTTCATGAGTGCTGATACCCTTCACCTTGATGAGCAACAACTCTAACAGTTGAAGGAAATACACAGACAATTTTAAATCCAGCCCCTTCACACTATTCCAACACAGCCTGCACCAATGTACAGTTGTCTGAGAATTGAAAGCCTTGGCCTTCTTACTGCTAGAATTGAGCTCAGAAAAAGGAAGCCTTTGCTGCAGCTATTGACAGATGTGGGAAATTGGCCCATCAAGCAGATGTTAAGTCGTTGCTAGCTGGGTTATACCAACTGCAGTACAGGCCCTATACACTCAGTGCCATTGCATACGTGCACGACAAGGTGTCATCCAACACATCTAGATGTGTAAGTTCAACCCATTTATCTTTCTGCTACAAGCGTATTCATTTGACTGAGGGAAAGAGTGGAACTCAGTCAGACCCAACGTGCTTTGATAGAATAAATAAGGCATTTTCCACTGGTGGGCAGATCGGTAGCCAAATGATGCAGATCATTAGCAAAGAAATTATAGGAGAGATGGAGATATTTTGCTTTATGCAGTAAGTTGTAATGAAATCGAATGCACTGCCTGAAAGGTGGTGGAAGTAGATTCAATAAAAACTTTCAACAGGGAATTAGATATGTTTGACATAGAAACAGTTAAATCTTTCTAAGAACCAGCACAGACAAAATGGATCAAATGGCCGCCTTTTCTGCTGTCAGATTCGATGCCAGTAAATAGATAAAGTGCTTGCAGTGTAATTATCCCAAATTACAATACAGGGCCAGTATAATAGATTCCACAATTTGACTGCAGTGTCATAAATCCCATTTCCTCCTAAAAGCACACTAATTTTTAAACTGTTGCCATTTTATTTCAATCTATCCAAATGGAAATGGCTTCTTTCCCTTGTCAATTTCTCCACTAATTGCATTTGTTTGGACATGCTAGAATCTCAGCTAAATAAGCATTGTAGCAAACAAAAGACTAAGAAATATGCAAGTAGCTGACAGGAAACAAATCAAAAGTTGACCTTCTCTATTAAGATGAGCAGGAGATTGATATTATCTGAGATTTTATCACCAGCTAGTACTGCAGCAGTATTTCAAAACATCTTGCATAATTGGTTGTCTATATCATTTCAAATATCTTTAGAAGTAGTGCTGAGAAATTCAATGTTGCAGTGACATTGAGTCACAAAATGGATGCCTAAGCAGACAATGTCACTAGACTAGGCACATCAGCTAATTACCCTCCAAAGGTGCACTGCATAAATAGAAAAACACTGGTACTGACCCAATGTTTTTTAAAATAGAATTAATATTTTGAAAAGTTAATGGTAGTTTGAAATATGCAGCTAAGGTCTACTTTCTATTGTGAAAGAAAATACTTTGCATCTAACGATACTAAGGGGATTTTTTTTTCATTCATTTATGGGATGTGGGCATCACTGACTAGGCCTGCATTTGTTGCCCATCCCTAATTGTTCTTGAGGTGGTGGTGGTGGTGGTGAGCTGCCTTCTTGAACCGCTGCAGTCCATGTGGTGTAGGTACACCCACAGTGCTGTTGGGGAGTTCGCTCCAGGATTTTGACCCAGCGACACTGAAGGAATGGCAATATTTCTAAGTCAGGATGGTGTATGGTTTGGAGGGGAAATTCCAGGTGGTGGTGTTCCCATGCATTAGCTGCCCTTGTCCTTCTAGATGGTGGCGGTCATGGGTTTGGAATGTGCTGCCTAAGGAATGTAATAATAAAACTTACATTATATGCTGCCATGAAAAGCAGATCACAGCCACAAATTGCTTACCGGCATATTGAACTTTTTAAAGGAAGTGTTTTTAAAAGAAACACAAGCAAAGAGAGCAAAAGATGGCGAATAATGTAAAGTGATCACTTTCTGGATAATTCTCATGGATTATACTGTCAGACCTGTCCTGAGAGAACATGGAATGTCATACCTGAAAAGGTGTCATGGCCTTCAAGCAGACACTTGAAAGGGAGTAGGTAAAAGATGCAAAAGGCTTAACTTTAATCTCCTGTGGTTGTAGAGACAAAAGACAGATTTGCATATCTCAGCAGTCACTCAAAAATCCGTCCCCCCCATTCCTGGGAATATACAGGGATAAATGGGTTAAAAAGCTAGCTGCAGAGGAGTGCAGGGTGTACTGGTGCGTGTGACTGACAGAACCAAGAAGAAACAGCAGTTAGGCACCCCTGCAATGACAAGCAGGTGAAGTGTCTCTCTTGCTTTCTTTGTAGCTTCTGCTGAGCTTTGCCTCTATCAACAATCAAAAAGGAATAGCACAACCTCTTCAGCTACCCTGCAGAACTAAGTGTCTCCAACTAACTGAATCTGCCAAGGTCAGCTTTACTGGAATCACCCAACTTAACAGCCACAATGTACTGCCATTTACCCTTCATGGCTCAGCATGGGATAGATTTGTATATCATTTAAAAACTTTTACTTGGACTCTTAACTTCTCATTTCTGATCTGTGTTGTGTTGCATTATTATTTTCCCCCCTCAGGTTTTAGTTACTAATAAACTTACTCATTGGCTAAAGCCTGATTAAATTGGCTCCTTATAAAAAGGAAATACATTTGGACTGGGGAAAGGATATTGTTAAACTAACCCTGTTGTGACCAGCTGATGGGGAGGGGAGGATTGAACTAAGGGGAGCCAGCTCATTTCTCCTCACCTGGAATCATAACAAAATTGGGGTCCTGCCCCAGTGGTAACAAATTTGGCCATCCAGGGACCACTCGTAACAAGGCCAAAAATAATTTTTGAATTCATTCTCAGGTTTGGAAAGGCCAGCATTCATTGTCCATCCCTAATTGCCCCAAGTAGTCAGTGATGCAACTTCAGAGGGCATTTAGGGGCAACCACATGTTTTCTTTTTTAAATAGGTGGATATCCATTCATCAAATCAGGCAGCAGAAGAAATTCTGTGAACCACAACTGTTTTATTGTTAAGCTATAGCCCAGAACAAATACCAATTTCCACCCTTGCCTTCCAGATCCTCTCCCTGACCAGAAGCTAACTACTGGGGCAAAACCCAGCTCTTAAGTACAGGCTTCAATGAGCATCACCTGCTCTCAATTCACTCTGAAGCTTGTCTTGGTTTACACTTGGAGACCTGCATTTCTAATATTTTTTAACAAAGGTAATATGACAATATTTAGACAAAGGTACATAGATTCCCTACTGTTACATAGCAAGACACCCTCCTAGAACCTTCAACAATTTCTATAGAGGCATTCCACTTAGTGAAACAATCTGATAGTTGAGGACTAGTATCTACCCACTTTAGTTTAGAGATTTCCTTCTTCTAATATCTACTTTAAACTGGCTATGTCTATCCCAAGGGGTTTTTCATTTACACTTTTTGTAGAATGAACATTATCCCACAAAGATCGGTTATCTACGTAACATCCTATTGTTATTGATCAGTTTTTTTTTAAAATAGTATTTCCTCCAAGATCTTGAACAAATAGAAAGCCATATCAACAGCATCAATGAGAGAGGGTTTCAGCAGCTGGTGCACTATTCACTACTCATTTTCTTTGCCTCCCACGTCGAGGGGCAACTTCTCCCATTCTCTCCCACTAGAAACATCACATATGCTCCTGCAATGGAAAATCCAACATCAAGGTTTGCATGTGAGGCTTCACTAAAAATGATTAACTTCACGTAATTGTGATCACCCAGAGCTGGGAACTTCAAGATACAGATATAAAAACAAAAAAACTGCCGATGCTGGAAATCGAAAAAAAAACCTGGAAAAACTCGGCAGGTCTGGCAGCATCGGCGGAGAAGAGTACAGTTGACGTTTCGAGTCCTCCTGACCCTTCAACAGAACTAAGTAAGAATAGGAGAGGGGTGAAATATAAGCTGGTTTAAAGTGGGGGGGGGGTGGAGTGGAGAGAGAAGGCGGGGTGGGGTGGGGGGGTTTGGTGGTTGTTGGGACAAGCAAACAGTGATAGAAGGAGATAACCAAAAGATGTCACAGACAAAAGGAAAAAAGAGGTGTTGAAGGTGGTGATATTATCTAAAAGAATGTGCTAATTAAGAATGAATAGCAGGACAAGCAAGATAGCTCTAGTGGGGGTGGGGTGAAAAAAGACTAAAAGGGCATAAAAGGTACAGATAAATGATCGGTGGAATACATTAAAAATAATGGAAATAGGTGGGAAAAGAAAAATCTATATAAATTATTGGAAAAAACAAGGAGGAGGGGGAAGAAACGGAAAGGGGGAAGGGATGGAGGAGGGAGTTCAAGATCTAAAGTTGTTGAATTTAATATTCATTCTGGAAGGCTGTAAAGTGCCTAGTCGGAAGATGAGGTGCTGTTCCTCCAGTTTGCGTTGAGCTTCACTGGAACAAGGCAGCAAGCCAAGGACAGACATGTGGGCAAGAGAGCAGGGTGGAGTGTTAAAATGGCAAGCAACAGGGAGGTCTGGGTGATGCTTGCGGACTGACCGAAGGTGTTCTGCAAAGCGGTCACCCAGTCTGCATTTGGTCTCTCCAATGTAGAGGAAACCGCATTGGGAGCAATGAATGCAGTAGACTAAGTTGAAGGAAATGCAAGTGAAATGCTGTTTCACTTGAAAGGAGTGTTTGGGCCCTTGGACGGTGAGGAGAGAGGAAGTGAAGGGGCAGGTGTTGCATATCTTGCGTTCGCATGGGGAGGTGCCATAGGAGGGGTTTGAGGAGTAGGGGGTGATGGAGGAGTGGAGCAGGGTGTCACGGAGGGAATGATCCCTACGGAATGCTGCCGGGGGGGTGAAGGGAAGATGTGTTTGGTGGTGGCATCATGCTGGAGTTGGCGGAAATGGTGGAGGATGATCCTTTGAATGCGGAGGCTGGTGGGGTGATAATTGAGGACAAGGGGGACCCTATCATGTTTCTGGGAGGGAGGAGAAGGCGTGAGGGCGGATGCGCGGGAGATGGGCCGGACACGGTTGAGGGCCCTGTCAACCACCGTGGGTGGAAAACCCCGGTTAAGGAAGAAGGAGGACATGTCAGAGGAACGGTTTTTGAAGGTAGCATCATCAGAACAGATGCAACGGAGGCGAAGGAACTGAGAGAATGGGATGGAGTCCTTACAGGAAGCGGGCTGTAAGGAGCTGTAGTCGAGGTAGCTGTGGGAGCCGGTAGGCTTGTAATGGATATTGGTGGACAGTCTATCAAACTGCTGCCAGACCTGCTGAGTTTTTCCAGGTATTTTTTATTTTTTGTTTTGGATTTCCAGCATCCGCAGTTTTTTTGTTTTTATCTGTGTGTTTAATTGACTAGCACCTCTCTTCAAAAAATGCCTACCTTGAAGAAGTTCTCTTCTACTGTCCGTCAGGATTTTCGCATCTCTCTTCTGCCTTGTCCACCTTCATTGCTTTCTATTTCTCTCCTGGTGTTTGACAAGGTGTTTACTAAAACCCGCTTTCACAGCCATATTTCCTGTCTCAATGACTGTCTCCGTCTCCGACTTACCCCACGTGGATTTCAACTGAAATTCCACCCAGGATTACAGGTATCTCCAGGACATACAACGTTCCTTGGATTGTTGTTTCCGTCGCATTCTGAGAGCCACACTCAGTGCCATGCGCCGCCATATGAACACACTCAACCTCCCCCTCCAGCAGCACCGCCGCACCCTTTTCCAAAGCTGCGCGTGCCCCCAGTTTCATTTTATCCATTCTTAATTATCACATTCTCTTAGATAATATCACCACCTTTAACACCTCTTTGTTCCTTTGTGTGTGACATCTTTTGATTATCTGCTCCTAACACTGCTTCCTTGTCCCTACAACCACACCCCCCCCCACAACTTCTCTCCCCCCACCTTAAACCAGCTTATATTTCACCCCTCTCCTAGTTTTACTCAGTTCTGTTGAAACGTCAACTCTTTTCTTCTCTGCCGATGCTGCCAGACCTGCTGAGTTTTTCCAGGTAATTCTGTTTTTGTTTGTTGTGGAGGAGAGTAGTGGTGGATGGGGATTGTTCGGGCCTCTGTTCGAAGAAGAAGCTGAGAACCCTCAGACCATCCTGGTGGGGGATGGAGGTGTAAAGGGATTGGACGTCCATGGTGAAGAGGAAGCGATTGGGGCCATGGAACTGGAAATTGTTGATGTGACGTAAGGTGTCAGAGGAATCATGGATGTAGGTGGGAAGGGACTGGACAAGGGGAGAGAGAAGGGAGTCAAGATAACGAGAAATGAGATCCGTGGGGCATGAACAGGCTGACACGATCGGTCTGCCGGGACAGTTCTGTTTGTGGATTTTGGGTAGGAGGTAGAAGCGGGCCGTCTGAGGTTGGGCGACTATCAGGTTGGAAGCTGTGGGAGGAAGATCTCCAGAGGAGATGAGGTCAGTGATAGTCCTGGAAACAATGGCTTGATGTTCAGTGGTGGGGTCATGGTCCAGGGAGAGGTAGGAGGAAGTGTCTGTGCGTTGACGCTCAGCCTCCGCGAGGTAGAGGTCAGTGCGCCAGACAACAACAGCACCACCCTTGTCAGCGGGTTTGATGACAATGTTGGGGTTGGACCTGAGAGAACGGAGTGCAGTAAGTTCAGAGAGAGACAGATTAGAATGGGTGAGAGGAGCAGAGAAATTGAGACGACTAATGTCACGCTGACAGTTCTCAATGAAAAGATCAAGAGAAGGTAAGAATCCAGATGGAGGGTCCAGGTGGAGGGAGAATATTGGAGGTGGGTAAAAGGATCCATTGAACGGGGAGAGGACTCCTGCCCAAAGAAGTGAGCACGGAGATGAAGACGACGGAAGAAGAGTTCATCATCATGCCGAGCCCGAAATTCATTGAGATGAGGGCGTAAGGGTATGAAACTAAGTCCTTTGCTGAGCACTGAACGTTCAGCATCGAGAGGGGAAGGTCAGGGGGTATAGTGAATACATGGCCGGGGCTGGGATTGGAAGTTGGGGTGGGGACGGAGGGACAGGCAGGGGTGAAGGGTCCTGGATGGATGTTGGTATCGATGAGTTGTTGGAGCTCGCGTTCCTTAGCACTTGAGAGAAAGAGAAAAAGTTTCTTGTTGAGGCGTCGGATGAGACGAAGAATAAAATGAAACTGGGGGAAAGCGCAGCTTTGAAAAAGGGTGCGGCGGTGCTGCTGGAGGGAGAGGTCGAGTGTGTTCATATGGCGGCGCATGGCACTGAGTGTGGATCTCAGAATGCGACGGGAGCAGCAGTCTGAGAAACGTTTTATGTCCCAGAGATACCTGTAATCCTGGGTGGGTTCGAAACAAGAGGGATGGAATTTCAGTTGAAATCCACGTGGGGTGAGTTGGAGACGGAGACAGTCACTGAGAAAGGAAATATGGCTGTGAAAGCGGGTTTTAGTAAACACCTTGTCAAACACCAGGAGAGAAATGGAAAGCAATGAAGGTGCACAAGGCAGAAGAGAGATACGAAAATCCTGTCGGAGAGCAGAGCAGTACTTCTTCAAGGTAGGCATTTCTTGAAGAGGAGTGGCAGTCAATTAAACACAGAGATAAAAACAAAAAACTGCAGATGCTGGAAATCCAAAACAAAAACAGAATTACCAGGAAAAACTCAGCAGGTGTGGCAGCATCGGCGGAGAAGAAAAGAGTTGACGTTTCGAGTCCTCACGACCCGTCAACAGAACTGAGTAAAATTAGGAGTTCGAGTCCTCATGACCCTTCAACAGAACTGAGTAAAATTAGGAGTTCTACTCTCCTCCGTCTGGCTGAACTTGTTCTCACACTGGACAATTTCTCCTTTAACTCCTCTCACTTCCTCCAAATAAAAGGTGTGGCTATGGGTACCCACATGGGCCACAGCTATGCCTGTCTCTTTATGGGGTATGTGGAACATTCCTTGTTCCAGTCCTACTCCAGCCCCCTCCCACAATTCTTTCTCCGGTACATCGATGATTACTTCACTGCTGCTTCACGCTTTTGTCGGGACCTGGAAAAATTTATTAATTTTGCTTCCAATTTCCACCCCTCCATCATTTTCACATGGTCCATCTCTGACACTTCCCTTCCCTTCCCTTCCTTGACCTCTCTGTCTCAATTTCTGGTGATAGACTGTCCACCAATATCCATTACAAGCCTACCAACTCCCACAGCTATCTCGACTACAGCTCCTTACACCCCGCTTCCTGTAAGGACTCCATCCCATTCTCTCAGTTCCTTCGCCTCCGTTGCATCTGTTCTGATGATGCTACCTTCAAAAACAGTTCCTCTGACATGTCCTCCTTCTTCCTTAACCGAGGTTTTCCACCCACGGTAGTTGACAGGGCCCTCAACCGTGTCCGGCCCATCTCCCGCGCATCCACCCTTATGCCTTCTCCTCCCTCCCAGAAACATGATAGGGTCCCCCTTGTCCTCAATTATCACCCCACCAGCCTCCGCATTCAAAGGATCATCCTCCACCATTTCCGCCAACTCCAGCATGATGCCACCACCAAACACATCTTCCCTTCACCCCCCCTTGCGGCATTCCATAGGGATCGTTCCCTACGTGACACCCTGGTCCACTCCTCCATCACCCCCTACTCCTCAAACCCCTCCTATGGCACCTCCCCATGCGAACGCAAGATATGCAACACCTGCCCCTTCACTTCCTCTCTCCTCACCGTCCAAGGGCCCAAACACTCCTTTCAAGTGAAGCAGAATTTCACTTGCATTTCCTTCAACTTAGTCTACTGCATTCGTTGCTCCCAATGCGGATTCCTCTACATTGGAGAGACCAAACGCAGACTGGGTGACCGCTTTGCAGAACACCTGCGGTCTGTCCGCAAGCATCACCCAGACCTCCCTGTCGCTTGCTATTTTAACGCTCCACCCTGCTCTCTTGTCCACATGTCTGTCCTTGGCTTGCTGCATTGTTCCAGTGAAGCTCAACGCAAACTGGAGGAACAGCACCTCATCTTCCGACTAGGCACTTTACAGCCTTCCGGACCGAATATTGAGTTCAACAATTTTAGATCTTAACTCCCTCCTCCATCCCCTCCCCCTTTCCGTTTCTTCCCCCTCCTCCTTGTTTTTTCCAATAATTTATATAGATTTTTCTTTTCCCACCTATTTCCATTATTTTTAATGTATTCCACCGATCATTTATCTATACCTTTTATGTCCTTTTAGTCTTATTTCACCCCACCCCCACTAGAGCTACCTTGCTTGTCCTGCTATCCTTTCTTAATTAGCACATTCTTTTAGATAATGTCACCACCTTTAACACCTCTTTTTTCCTTTTGTCTGTGACATCTTTTGGTTATCTCCTTCTATCACTGCTGGCTTGTCCCAACAACCACCCCCCAGCCTTCTCTCTCCACTCCACCTCCTCGCCCCCCCTTAAACCAGCTTATATTTCACCCCTCTCCTATTCTTACTTAGTTCTGTTGAAGAGTCATGAGGACTCGAAACGTCAACTGTACTCTTCTCTGCCGATGCTGCCAGACCTGCTGAGTTTTTCCAGGTATTTTTTATTTATTGTTTTACTTCAACATACTGTTCTCTATTTTTAATTTTTAAAGCTTAATTAACTCAAGATGTTCTCCACCTTCAGGTTTCTCATGAAAAAACTAAGTTCCAGCACCATCAAGTCTTGTCCACGTGCCTACCCAGTTGAGCTGTCCTATGAGACTCCACAGCTTTTCCATCTTACCCTTAGGAACAGCTGCATCTTTTTCCTGGATCTGGTATGACTAATTGTGATTGAATTGACTTGTAAGACTGTTAATGTAAAATTGCTTCTCCAATTTTAAATTCCTTCCTAATTTGATTAATAACATTTTCTCCAAAGTCATTTGTGCCCCCTACAAAAAAACACCCACATGCATCATAAAGATGGCCGAAAATTTTCCATTACAGTGCCAATAGAGCATGACTGGGTCCCGAATAAAAACAAAAAATGCTGGAAAAACTCAGCATCTATGGAGAGAAAAACAGTTCATGTTTTGAGTCTGTATGACCCTTCTTCAGCTCTGAGGGCCATACGGACTCGAAACGTTAACTGTTTCTCTCTCTGCTAATGCTATCAGACCTGAGTTTTCCCAGCATTTTCTGTTTTTATTGCAAATTTCCAGCATCCGCAGTATTTTGCTTTTATCTTTTTATATGACTGGATCCACCTTCAGTTGTGAACACCTTCGCTTTAACAGAACTGCCCTTAATGAAAAATATCACACCCAAGAAGCATCATTTAAGCCATAAATACATTTATTCAATTTCCAGAGCACCCCCACTATTCCTGGTGCTTCCTTCAGAGGTTGTAAGAATACTTCCCTCTTGAACAGGTTACTTGAAGGAAAGCCACTTTGACACCTATGGAGTTACATTTCTAAAAATAAGTTGTTAAAATGGCTAAAAAGATCAAAAAAAGAAATCACCTTTCCAGCTGTGGGAGAGTCTACCCTGATCTCTATCCCCCAAGCATTCCTCAAAACCCCTGGCTACCAATCTAGCCTTGGCCTATAGGTGCCTTCTGGTAGGACCTTTTCTGTACAGATCCATCTGAGAGACAGATCGGGTTGACCTCTATCGTCAACCTCCGAACATACCCAGAATTCTTTCAGCTCTTAATTTAGCCTCTTATCAGTCGGTCTTCTGATCTATTAATAGTTAAACACCTCTCGATCATGGGGATTTCTACTTCAGTCCTTCGCCCGAGAAGGCTCTCTAGTATCTATGCTACACAGCCTTGTCAGGCTGCAGCCTCCAAGATCTCTCTGGACTACTATGCGAATGTCTACTTGGGATCCTTTCCTCCTAAATTCCCCTCCCAAATTAGTATTGCAAGCTTGTGTAAGTTTTCTTGCTCTCCACTCATGTTCTCCCTGCTGCCAATCCATGGCCCTCACCTCTTGTCCCTCTTCTTGGGCATTTAACCAATTTTTATATTTGCCCATAGACTTCCAGGCATGGTGGTGTCTTCAATAATTTAATACATATCACATTGAGATGCAACCTGTTCTACAAGGGATTAGTATTCTTTTTCCACAACTCCAGCACCCTTAACTTTTGTGATGAAGGATGGGTAAATTCTTCATGCAATTTCCAGATAATTCTCTTCTTGTTAGCCAGACCCTTATGTCCAGAGATCAACAATACTTGAACTTCAACAGGAAACATCTGATTTCCTTAACAGAATGCAATAATGTCCAGGTCCAGTGAAATGTAGGTTCACCACCTTACCAAAGACAAATACTTTTTCCATTCTCCGTGTCCAACCACATCTTTTCTTTTTTCATCAAAAACTTACTCTGCAATAATAGTATGTTACTCTGAACCACATCAGTGCTGATTAAATGACACCTCTTTAAAGACATTAACATATTATCATCCCTGAATTGAAAGCAGGTAGTGCTTTCACATTCCTTGGCTATTTATCTGCTTTGTCAAGGGTTTCCAAATGACAGTTTAGCCAATCAACCCCACACACTGTTGAGGTACAGCCACTATCTAGTACAGCACAATTAAATGAATCGGCAACAAGGGTACTCATAGGCTGACAATTTCTGTCAGTAAGAACATTTTTTTCCCCCCATTCATCCTTAGCATATCCATCATCAGAACCTGATTTTTGGACAATTCCTTAGTGATAATAGGATTACAACAGAAACACAATTTCTGGGATTCATTCACTGTTAGCTATCACACCAATCTTGCATTTCACCTTGATCCTTAAAACCTATTTAAAGTACAACCCACCTCAGAACATCTTCCAGAGCAATTCCTTCTTTGTACAAGTACCTACGACTAGGCCCTCATCAATTTTGAGTCAATAAATAAAGAACCCTCCATCCTCTGTACCGCTGCAGAATTTCCAACATCTCCTGCAATGGTAGCTTGAAGCAATCATTTCCCCAAAAATATTTTAAGAGCTGTCATCATTTGTTCAAAAAATGAAAAAAAAGTCATCACCACAATTGAACATCTGTCAAAACAAAGTCTATTCATGTGAGATTTGTGCACACATTTTAATAACTTGAACTCAAGTACAGACTCCAGAATTTCTGGATCAAATTTCTTTAGTCTTTTATATAACCTCTCAAAATCCATGACATTCTTCCATGGACTGATTATAAACTTAAGATTGACAAATTACTGACCAGCCTCATAAGCTTCTAGCAAGTTTTTTTTTGTAAATTCTGTCCATAAATGTGCAGTAGAATCAGCAATCCTTCTTCAGCATCTAAGTCAGTTACATCCAGTTCCAAAAATACTTTATTTCTAATCTTACTTGTTCCTGGTAAAGACAAGGCTAAAGCTATACCTTACTTCCTTTTGGCTAGAGAAGTGACCCAAGTCCACATCCCCACCTCATTCTTCCATTGTTCATATGGTTCCAGTTCTGAAAAGACTGGTGGGTAACTATAGTTAGTGATCCTGCACTGTGACTCAGCCATTCACCTTAAAAGCCACCTGGAGCTTTGCTTTTGCCAGAAACAGAGATTACTTTGTTTTTTTCTTCATCTCCCTACCTGAAGGGAAGAAGGTCAATCCTCCACTACCATGTTTAATAGCTAGATATCCATTTACTAAATTAGGTAGCAGAAGACATTCAATGAATCACAGCTGCTTTATTATTAACCTATACTCCAGAACAAATACCAATTCCTACTCTTCCCTTCTGGATCCTCTTCCTGTCCAGAAGCTAACTAGCAACTGAGGGAAAACCCAGCTCTTAAATATAGGTTTCAATGAGTATCATTTGCTTTCAATTCACTCTGAAGCTTGTACTGGTTTACTCTTAAAGGAACCTGCATTTCTAACATTATCAGGTATGGTAGAGGAGTCCCATATAGGCCAAACTGGGTAAGGTCGCCAGCTTTCCTTCCCTGAAGGGCATTAATGAATGATGGCTTCATGATCACTTTACAGTGATACCAATTTTTTATTTACAGATTTTCTTAAAATAAAATTTTCAAACTGCCATGATAAGATTTAAACTCATATTCTCCAGATTATTAGTCCAAACTTCTGTATTAATTCAATAATATTATTTGCTACATTACTGCATTGCCATAAAGAAAATGTTTCAAAAATAATTACTATTTGTTTTGGCTGTATACTTTTTTTTGTGGATACAATTGCTTTAGTTTTACAAAAGTAAGTGTGATACTTCTCATAATTTCCAAATATTTTTTCTCTATTTGAAGTTTTCTGTGGATTTAGATGAAAAGGCTTTGAACACCATCCTGTACAGATTAACAGTCAGCACATGACTGAAGTGAGAGATCCATGCCAAAAGCCACAATTTGACTAATGCTGTAGGCTATGGAAGGGGAGAGGAAGAAGGGCAAAGACCAAAAAGCCTTGGAAGCCATAGGCAGGAACCAGGCACTGGCCTTTTATCTTTCTCTGCTTGCTTCAATGTCAACACAGTGCCAATAGAGGATACATTTGTGACATGTAAGATGAGTAACTGAGTCGGAAGAATTTGGGGTTAAAGTCCTTTAACTTGAACATACGAACATACGAAACAGGAGCAGAAGTACTGACCTGTTTGTATTCCTAGTTCCACATTCCCATCTACCCACGATAACCTTTGCTTAACAAAAACCTAACTATCTCTGCTTTAAAGATATTCTATGACCTCACCTCCACCACCATCTGAGGCAGAGAGTTCCAAAGTCGCACAACCCTCTGAGAGAAAAAAATTCTCCTCATCTCTGTCCTAAAAGGGAAACCCTTAATTTTAAAATAGTTCTGGACCCACAAGAGGAAACATAATTTCCGCATCCACCTCATCAAGAACGTTCAGGATATCATATACTTCAATCAAGTCACCCCTCACTCTCCTAAACTCCAGTGGAAACAAGCCCAGCCTGTCCAACCCATCCTCATAAGACAACCCACTCATTCCATGTATCAATTTGGTAAAACTCCTCTGAACCGCCTCTAACGGATTTATATCCTTCGTTAAATAAGGAGACCAAAATGCACACAATATTTGAGATGTGGTCTCACCAATGTCCCATATAGCTGAAGCATAACATCCTTACTTTTATGTTCAATTCCTCTCATAATAAGGGATAGAATTCTATTAGCCTTTTTAATTACATGTTGAACAGTATCTATACAGTGCATAAGGAGGCCATTCAGCCCATCGAGTCTGTACTGGCTCTCTGAAAGAGCATTTCACCTAGTCCCACCCCCCCTGCCTTATCCCCGTAACCTTGCACATTCTCTCTTTTCAGGTAGCAATCCAAGTCCCTTTTGAATACCTTGATCAAACCTGCCTCCACCACCCTTCAGGAAGTTTGTTCCAGACTCCAAACACCCTCTGGGTGAAAAATGTTTTCCTCACATCACATTTACTCCTTTTGACAATTATTTTTAATCTGTACCCTCTAGTTCTTGATGTTCTCTTGAGTGGGAACAGTTTCTCACTATTTATCCTGTCCATATCCCTCAGGATCTTGAATACCTCTATCAAATCTCTTCTCAGCCTCCTTTTCTCCAAGGAAAACAGCCACAACCTCTTCAATCTATCCTCATAGCTACAGTTCCTCATCCCGGGAATCATTCTTGTGAATCTCCTCTGTACTCTCTCCAATGCCTTCATATCTTTTCTCAAGTATGGCACCCAGAACTGGACGCAGAACTCCAGATGAGGCCGAACTAGTATCTTATACAAGTTCAACATGACCTCCTTACTCTTGTACTCAATGCCCCTATTAATAAAGCCTAAGATACTATGTGCTTTATTAACTGCTCTCTCAACATGCCCTGCCATCTTCAATGGCCTATGTACATATACACTGAGGTCCCTCTGTTCCTCCCTCCTTTAGATGCTCTCCCTTATTTACACTGCCTTATCATATCTTTCCTGTCAAAATGAATCACCTCACACTTCTCTGCATTGAACCTCATGCACCACTTGTCTGCCCAATCCACCAACATGTCCATGTCCTTTTGAAGTTCAAGACTATCCCCATCATAGTTGACAACAATTCCAATCTTCATATCATCTGCAAATTTTGAAATCATGCCCTGCACACCACAGTCTAGGTCATTAATCTATATCAGGAAGAGCAAGGGTCCCAACACTAACCCCTGAGGAACTCCACTACAAACCTTCCTCCAGTCTGAAAAACAACTATGTATCACTATTCTCTTTCCTGACACTCAGCCAATTTGTTGTCCAAGTGCCTACCTTTATTCCATGACCTAGAATTGTGCTCACAAGCCTGCTGTGTGGCACTGTATCAAATGCCTTTTGAAAGCCCATATACACCATATCAACAGTGTTTCCTTTATCAACTTCCTCTGTTACCTCCTAAAAAAACTCCAAGAAGTTAGTTAAACATGATTTTCCCTTAATGAATCCATGCAAGCTTTCCTTATTTATCCTGCAGTCTTTGAGCTGAAAGCTTTGTTTATAACACAGTAAGAACTTTCACCAAATGAGTGTCATGTTCCCAAGACCTCACTACGTTCATTCACTGCCCTTGCATTTCCAAGCTGTTTATGTTTCATGTATAGAGTCAAGATTAAGATATCCATTTCTCCCATATTTGCTCTGCCACTAAAAATCTAATAGAAACAAATGGTGTGTTATGACTACCACAGGCATGTCACATTATGAACTTTCAGTCAACAGTTTTAAAAATTGGACACAAACAAGCTGTTAAGATGGCTGCTGCAAATCATGTGACTTTTGGCATTTGGACTGCAGGCAGTATCAAGTCTCCAGCGAATACCTAATTAAATGTGGACATAGGCGTGTGTACCTCACAGACATTTGTGGAATTCACACATCTCATTGTTTAAGGATGGGCCAAGACCTGAAGGCTATGAAGTTTTCAGTCTGCTTGTCTCCGTGTTTCATATTGAACAAAGAAAAAAATCAATAGCCGCTATCAACATCTCATTGTATCATGATGGCTTCCCCCATCCAAACTAAACTGAATGGGCCTCAGAAGTGTTAACCCAGCATTGTATGATCAAAACCTTATTTGGGGCTTGCATCCTTATTATCCAGGGCCCAGTAGGGCTATCAGAACCAGCAAACATCAGCCATTCTGAGAACCAGACTCTGAAGCTAGTTGCAAGTCATAAAGTATCCAAAGGACTTAATCTGTTCTAGTTTCAAAATCCATCTGAGAACCAAACTCCTAGATATTCAAGAAACCTTGCAACCTGCTGTGAACCAACCCTTTGCTTTACAAGGCCCTCGCTTCAACTTTAAATCATCAAATCCATTTAAATAAAACACAGGTATGCAATGCAGGAGATCAGAAATTGTAAATCAGAGATTGAATTAACTAAATCTATAAAATTGCACCATCCTTTTCTGTATCCAATCTTTGTGTGTGCATACGTGCATGTGTGAGACCGAGTGTATGACATTGCGTTACTTTGGGACAAGTGTGAGAATAAGCAACACTTTTTTAAACTCATGAAAGCTTGCTGCTGAATTATTTAATTGGAACACACATGCCAAGGGTAAGAAAAGACACGCCTCTTTCCATGCAAAACATACTGATTATGGACAGTCAGAAAGCTCATACATTCTGTCCATGACAGTTGGGATAGACTGAATCTACATACTAACTTTTTGTGACTCATGCAACAGAACACCTGGATCCCTCTGCACCTTGAAATTCTGCAATATTTCTCCATTTAAGTAATACTCTTCTTTTTTATTCTTCCTGCCAATGTGAAGAGCTTCACATTTTCCCACATTATGCTCATTTGCCAGATTTTTGCCCACTCAGTCAACCCATCTATATCTGTCTGCAACCTCCTTATGTCCGCTTCACAATATATTTTCCTGCCTATCTTTGTGTCATCTGAAAATTTAGCTACCATGCCTTTGTTCCCCTCATCTAAGTCATTGATATAAATTGTAAAAAGTTGAGGCCCCAGAACAGAACCCTGCAGGACTCCACTCGTTATACCGTGCGAATCAGAAAATATCCCATTTATGCATACTCACTGTTTTCTGCCGGCCAGCCAATCTTCTATCCATGCTAATATGTTACCCCCTACATCATGAGCTTTTATTTTCCGCAATAATCTTTGATGTGGCACCTTATCAAATGCCTTCTGGAAATCCAAGTAGAGTACGTCTACTTTATCCATGGTGCAAGTTGTTCCTTCAAAGAACTCCAATAAATTGGTTAAATATGATTTCCCTTTCACAAAAACCATGCTAACTCTTCCTAATTACTTTGAGTTTTTCTAAGTGTACAGCTATAACCTCCTTAATGATCGATCCACCTTCCCCACGACAGACGTCAAATTAACTGGCCTATAGTTTCCCGTTTTCTGCCTCCCTCCCTTCTTAAATAGAATAGAATAGAATATTTGCTACTTTCCAGTCTGATGGAACCTTTCCAGAATCTAGCAAATTTTGGAAAAATAACACCAATGCATCTGCTACCTCATTAGCTACCTCTGTGACTGTGCGTGCTGAAGGAGGGCTGCATGAGAGGTGCTGTCCTTCAGATGAGACCATTAAACTGGGATTTTGATGAGACCATTAAACTGGGACTTTCTCAAGTGGATATAAAAGATCCAACTGCACTATTTCAGGTGAGACCTCCACAGTGTCCATCCAGATCAATCTTTATTGCTCAACAAATATAACTAATATATATAGTAAATTATTACGTTGCTGATTGTGAGAGCTTGCTGTGTTCATTTTGACTGCTGTATTTCCAACATTGCAAAAGTGATAACACTTAAAAAATACTCCAATGGCTGTAATGTGAAAGGGAAGTACTGAGGTTGTGATAGGTGCTATCTCACAGAAACATAGAATCGTTGCAGCACAGAATGAGGCTATTCAGGAATATTTAGTACTCAGTCCTGCCCTTTGTAGAGCCAGATCTCTGTTATCGCCAAAACATCGTATTCTCATGTGGCTATTTGTGCCTGCAGCTCAGCCACCTTATATACCATGCTTTGGACATTTGCGTACATGCACTGAAAACGTATTTAGACCTTTTTGTATTTTAATCTGACCCCTCATAAAATGTTATAATTTTCTAAATATTTGTGCACCTTGATTCTCCTTTCTAATGATGCATCCTAGTTCTCGTCCTCCTGTCAAATTAATTTAAAGCCTCTCCAACAGCAAGCAAAACTGTTCCACAAGGACATCGGCACCAGCTCTGTTGAGGTACAATCCATCAAACCTATACAGGTTACAAGTGAATACAAGTTTTTCTTTTTTATTTGTAAGTGTGTTACGATGCAGGAGCTCTCTCTGTAGAGTGCTAAACCACTGAGGCCCAGCTTGGGGCTTGAGTCCTAACTCCACAAACCCAGATATCATAGCATTTTCCATGGACATATCACACATGATGCCACAAAGTGCGTCACTTTCTGTTCCTCTATCCTGTCCTTTCTCCCCTTTTACTCATTTCTAACCATGCACCATTTCCTCCTCACTCAAGGTTCTGTAATTGGGTCATTGACAAAATTACTGACAGGAAATGTAAAAATTGGCGCCAGCCAGGTCAAACTCGGCTTAGCCCAAAGTGGCCCGGCATTAGTTCTATTTCAAGCCTTCACCTGTCTCAACACCCACACGCACACACACACTCACAGACACGCACACACAAGTACACGCACAGCCACACCCACATACACACACATGCATAGACACGCACATACATACCCCCATACCCAAACCCACGCACACAACCACACACACATGCACACTCACGCCCACATATATACACACACACACACACACACATACAAACAATGTACCTTGCAGTATATTTTAGTGAATTTTAATGTATTTCTGTCCTTTTGAATTTTTAGATTATGTGTGCAGGCAGAGTGGGAATGGGTGACCACTCTCTAGTCAAGGAGGACCAGGCAGGTAGTTCAGGAGTCTCCTGATGCATCTCGCTCTCCAACCTGTATTCAGTCCTGAATACATGTTGACAGTGATGGTTCCTCTGGGGAGTGCAACTAGAACTAAGTCCACAGCACCACAGGTGGGTCAGCTGTACAGGGCAGCGGGAGGAAGATTGGAAAAGTAATAATGATAGGGGATTTTATAGATTGAGGAACACATGGGACTTTATGCAGCAGAAATGATTCCAGGATGGAATGCTGAATTCCTGGCACCAGGGTCAATGATGTTACTGAACAGCTGCAAAGCCAGAGGTCATGGTCCATATCAGTACCAACAACAAAGATAGAAAGATTTTGGTCCTGCAGGTGGATTTTAGGCAGCTAGTATAAGACCCTCTTGCTGGTCTAAAGGTTCTTGACTTCACTTTGGATATCAACAGCTTCAGTGGTGTGGTGCTGGAAGAGTGTACTGGAGCAGCGCTCCAGTGCCTCTAACCAGGGCCTGGAGAGCAGAGTGCGGCACAGCAGAGTGCCAGGGTCCCAGGGAGGAGCGGCTGGCTGTGAGGGCTAGGGAGGAGAGGCTGGCTGTGTGGCCCGGGAGCGAGACGCTGTGGAGCAGAATCCAAGGTCAGAGGGGGAAGAGGCTGACTACCATGTGCGTGTGGGACTGAGAGAGTGAGGAGAGTGAGTGGTGTGGCTACTGGAAGTGTTCAAGGGGCAGCCGCCATCACAGTAGGATGTGGCATACAGCTCACCAGGAGAGAGGAGCACTTTCTGCAGGTAATTCCTTCACCCTAGCACTGAGGTGACGCCAAGTCAGTCCACTTAAAGCCTGCATTCCCTCAGAAAGAACAATGTATTCGGCTTTTCAATTAATGTCCTTTCTTCCTTTGTGTTATTGCAAGCAGGAGTGAATCAGGCAATAGTCTCTATTATAGAATCTCAGCACCAGGGCTGCAACCTCGTCAGACTTCCCAACCTGAAAAATATTTTATAAGGATCAAGACTTGGATCATGTAAAGCCAAATTCTCTCAAAATTTCTTTAGACTCCAGGGGTAGAATTTTCAGTTCAGCAAGCCCAGGATCGGTTGGGAAATGGCCCATCGCCCACGATCGCCCCCCGACCACGATTTCATGCTGGGGAGCCAATTAAGGCCCCCCCAGCGTGAAACGCAGATCCCCACTGGTCGGGTAGGGCCGGGCAGGGGTGGGGGCTGGACCCAATGGCAACCCAGCAGCCAGTTTTAAAATGGCATAGGCAGCCCCTCTCTCATTACTTAATGTGATGGAGTTGAGTGAGGCTGGAGATGCCAGTCAGGAGGGCAGGTTGTGTGGGCACTCGGCCCCTACTTTATGGATGAGTGCCTCGCGGTCCTCCTGGAGCAGGTGGCTGCCAGGAGGGACACCCTTGTCGCCAAAGATGGGAGGAGGAGGCCACCGCAGCTCATCAAAAGGGCATGGGAGGAAGTTGCAGCGCAAGTCAGTAGCCATGACGTGGTGTGGCGCACATGGATGCAGTGCTGGAAAAGGTTCATTGACCTGCTATACTCAGGAAGAGTGAGCACCGTGTTGGCATGGATCAGTGAGCAGAAGTGTTAGAGTGTGACTGTACCCCCTTGGACCTCAGGGGTGCTGAGTGCCAACTATCAATGTCGCTGGAGGTGGCCAAGGGAGTGTGTACAGGCTGCTTTGACTGAGTGCCTTGTGGCTTGAGGGCCACGACTCAGATGTGCCTTGTAAGGTGTTGCTCAGCTGGGCTTGGCCAGGCTGCAATGGTGCTGCAGGTAGAGAGTGGACTAATCAATGCTCCTCTGTCCTTTCAGGAGAAGACGAGCTAAAACCAATCAGAGCTATCACAAAAAAGTGGAGGCCCACCCAACCTGCTGCTGTTCACCAGATTCAAGCGTGTCACCCTAGAGCTAGAGAGCCCGCACGCTCCAAATGCAACTGGGCGTTGAGAGGCAGGGATGCTAAGCGAAGGTAAGAGCGTAGTACACAGAGGTGAGAGTTTCAGATTGTGCAACCATCCTAGTATAGTCTTTCCATTGATGGGAGCCTTAAACCTGGAGTCCCTACTGATCATTGAAGGACAATGGCACTATGATGCAGATCCATGTGCAGTTCTGGTCGCCACATTATAGGAAGGATGTGATTGCACTAGAGACGGTGCAGAGCGGATTCACCAGGATATTGCCTGGGCTGGAGCGTTTCAGCTATGAAGAGAGACTAGATAGGCTGGGATTGTTTTCCTTGGAGCAGAGAAGGCTGAGGGGATACCTGATTGAGGCATAGGAAATTATGAGGGACATTGATTGGGTAGATAGGAGGAAACCTTTCCCCTTAGTGGAGGTGCCAATAAACCGGGACCATGACCCCACCACTGAACATCAAGCCATTGTTTCCAGGACTGTTACTGACCTCATCTCCTCTGGAGATCTTCCTTCCACAGCTTCCAACCTCATAGTCTCCCAACCTCGGAAGGCCCGCTTCTACCTCCTATCCAAAATCCATAAATAGGACTGTCCCGGCAGACCGATCGTGTCAGCCTGTTCCTGCCCCATGGAACTCATTTCTTGCTATCTTGACTCCATTCTCTCTCCCCTTGTCCAGTCCCTTCCCACCTACATCCGTGATTCCTCTGACACCCTACATCATATCAACAATATCCAGTTTCCAGGCCCCAAATGCCTCCTCTTCATCATGGACCTCCATCCCTCACCGGGATGGTGTGAGGGCTCTCCGCTTCTTCCTCGAACAGAGGCCCGAACAATCCCCATCCACCACTACACTCCTCCGTCTGGCTGAACTTGTTCTCTCACTGAACAATTTCTCCTTAAACTCCTCTCACTTCCTCCAAATAAAAGGTGTGGCTATGGGTATCCGCATAGGCCCCAGTTATGCCTGTCTCTTTAAGGGGCATGTGGAACATTCCTTGTTCCAGTCCTACTCCGGCCCCCTCCCACAACTCATTCTCCGGTACTTCGATGATTACTTCGGTGCTGCTTCATGCTCTCATCTGGACCTGGAAAAATTTATTAATTTTGCTTCCAATTTCCACCCCTCCATCATTTTCACATGGTCCATCTCTGACACTTCCCTTCCCTTCCTTGACCTCTCTGTCTCAATTTCTGGAAATCACTGCCTGAAAGGCATACAAGGCTACAGGCCAAGTGCTAGAGAATGGGATTAGAGTGGATAGGGGCTTGAAGTCCAGTGTGGACACGATGGGCCAAAGGGCCTATTTCCATGCTGTAAAACTCTATGACTCTATGGCTATCTCCATTGTCTCACCAGGGTACCTGGCATGCACAGTGACAGTGTGATGATTTTAACTAATGACATGTCCTTATTCTCCCTTTTCGGTTCAGGGTACCTTGCACAGACTTGCAGAATCTGCATCCTGTGGTCACACAATATCTGAACGTTCATAGATTGGAAGCCCTTCCTGTTGACGAAGGCACCGGGCTCACCCGCTAGCGCATTGATGGCCACATGTGTGCAGTCCATTGCACCCTGGATGCGGAGAACCCAACAATCGCTGAAAACCATCTGGCTCACTCAGCCTGGCTGGCCTTGTCCGTACAGTAAAGAATAAAAGTCTGTACCTGCCTGAACAGAGCTCCTGTCACCAGCTTGACGCAACTGTGGACAGCTGAATGGGAGACCCCACACAGATCCCCCACTGAGCTCTGGAAAGAGCCGGAGGCATCGAAGTTGAGGGCTGCTGTGACCTGGCATGGGGTGTCCACCCACACATTCGGAGCTGATCTCAGGCCCAATAACCTGACAAATGGAGGTCATGCTCTCCCTTGAGAGGCGGAGCCTCCTTTGGCAATGCACCTCAGGCATATTGAGGTAGCTGCATTGCCGCCTGTAAACCCTGGCAGCAGGATAGTGACATCTCCTGCGACCCTTACTGCTTTGGATTTTGTGCTGGCCCTGCACCCCTTGTACCTGCGCCTCTCCTCCCACAGGGAGCTGTATTCGAACACCTGGCCTCCTCTCCATTCTGCCCCTCTGTTCCTCCTCAGAGGAAGCGTCACCAGCGGAGACCACAATCCCTATTACCAGTGTAACGGAAGGCTGTCTGATACCTGGAAGAGTCCATATGGTCAAAAGCCTCTGGGGGCCTTGGAGACACCAAAGAGTCCTGAAATGAAGCCTGGAAATGCTAAGAATGAAGCCCCAAACTGAGTTGAAGCTGCCAAGTACCAATAAATCACCACAGCAAACTATGTACCGAACTCCCCAATACTGACACTGGCAATGCTGCTCACCCCTTTTATCCCACCCATGGATGAGGTTTTTGAAATTGACGGCTGGTTGCCTGCCTGTTTTGCCTGTGCGATGAGTGCGAAATCACACGGGCAACGAAAAATCACCATCAGTTGGCTTTTTAATGGCCTTAAGCAGCCTCTTAATTAATAGAAGGTGCGTCTCCGGCACTCACTTGCACCCGCCATCCGAAATATCACGCGAGTGCACGATGACGTTGGGACGCTCACCCAGCATCATCGCGTGCTATTTTACGCCTGATCCGACCAGCGCACATGCGCCCATGATACGTAAAATTCTGCCCCAGGAGTTTTGTCAATCACTTCATTTATCCTATTTGAAGCACAACCACAATACCTAAAAGAAGAAAGCTATGGTCGGGATTTTCCCTGCCCGCCGGGGTCGGCCATGTTCAGCGGCATGAGTGAACACTATGGCGCGATTCGTTTCACGACGGCATGAAGCCAGTTTGCGATTGTCCGCTCAGCCCGCCACCGGACGTCGGGAACCTCATTGTAGTAAATCAGCCAATCGTTATTAGGCCAGCCTGTCGGAATTGTGCCTCCCTGCTAGATCGTTTGTTCACATCGGCATGCATGCGTTCCCGCCATGTTTCACAACAGCACTTAAAAGGAGTGCACTTGGCGCGCTGCACTTTGAGGGGAACTCAGAGGTGAGCATACAGTAACATTGTGTAGCGCTCACCAGAGACGCTGTTGGACTTCAAGCTTGAGGGGCGTTGAGGGGGGGTTGGGTCCAGCCGTTGAAGTGACTTGTGGGGTGGGGCGATGGGCTGCCTTGCAGTTGAGGTGACTTGTGGTGGGATGGTTAAGGACAGCACTACTGTTGAAGCGATTTGTGGGCGGAGTGGGCGAGGAGTGCCCTGCCTTTGAATATAGCGCACAAACATTCGGGGTAGGGGTACGGTCGGCGAGGGATGAGGCCATGCATTAGGGAAACCTGTATAAAGTGACCGTTCCAATACAACTGAGACAGTTCGGGCGCAGCCACATTGATATGATTGGAGTCGGGCTTCTAGCTTATCTGCCCACTCAAGCAATGCAGAGGCATCAAAGTGCCACCAAATGCTCCAGAGCTTTTCAACCCACCCTCACCACTGCCACCCCGACACCCCGCCCCCAGACCACCATTACCCCCACCATCCCCCCATCCCCAAATGGTCTCCAGGGAGTATTAAGCAGCCGTCACGTCTCTCTCTCTCTTTCATCCTGCAGGAGGAGTACATCAGGATCATGGAGCCTGGTGAACCAGCTGTACGCCTGATGGCCCACAGAGAGCGAAGACGGTGGGTGGGGGGAGGGGGGTGGGGGGTGGAGAGCAACTGAGGCTCCTGGCTGTGTAGGGGGAGGAGCAGCAACTTCATGAAGGGGCGGCTGCGCTCCCACACACGCCGCCCAAGAGCCACAGCAAGCCATTGCTGGTCGGCGCCTAGTGACACCCAGGGTCTATAGGCCTCCCTTTCATTCCTGCAGACGACCAGAACCAGTGTTGCTGAACACTGTGCATGTCTAGGGAACTGGTCAGTCACATCTGCCAGCAACTGCAGGATTTGGTGCCATGGGGACATGGAGGGCATCCACTGCCAGTGGCCATGAAAATGACCATGGCGCTCTATTTCTATGACAGAGGCTCCTTTCAGGGCGCCACAGGTGACCTCTGTGGGATCTCACAAGCCTCCATCCACAAATGCACCCATGAGGTCACGGGTGCCATCTTTGCGAGGGCACACAACTCTGTGCATTTTACCCGGGACCAGGACAGCCAGGATGCAAGAGCGATTGGATTTGCCCTGATCTCGGGTTTTCCACAGGTGCAGAGTGCAATCGACTACATTCATGTGGCACTCAGATCTCTGTCACAACACAAAGTGGACTACACCAGCCGCAAGGGCTTCCACTCACTGAATGTGCAGCTGGTATGCAACCACCAGAAACACATCCGGCAGGTGTGTGCACGGTTTCCAGGGATTGTGCACATCGCCTACATCCTGAGTCGCTCGCAGATCCCTGGAATCTTCCAACATCCAGAGAAGCTGCAGGAATGACTCCTTGGGGACAAGGGCTACCCGCAGAGGCCGTGGCTGATGACACCCGTGCGGCGGCCTCAGACTGCAGCAGAGTGACAGTATAATGAGGGTCATGCTGCAGCTCACAACTTGGCGGAGCAGACCATCAGGTGCTGAAGATGCGGTTCCGGTGCCTGGACCGGTCTGGTGGAGCACTGCAATACAGTCCGGAGAGGGTGTCACGCATCATCGTCGTCTGCCGCACCCTTTACAACCTGGCATGGTAACGGGGAGAAGAGTTGGCTGAGGAGGAGATGGAGGAGCTCAAGGTCTCCTCCGATGAGGAGGATGCCGATGAAGATGAGGATGAGGAGGTCCTCGGAGGCGACGATGACGGGGATAAGGCCCTCGCATTGACTAGATGAGGCAGACGCCCTTGGGGGGCCCTCATAACTGCTAGATTTGTGGAGGATGATGACAACATGCAGTGAGGTGACCCCATAGATCCTCACATTGCATCTGTGAACATTTGACTCCAGTCTGGCTTATGGCAGCGCAAATACCCCCTGTGAGAATGCTCCTGTCATGGAGCTGCAGTGGAGGCCCAAATAGTCATTCAATTGCAGGAAGATGATGACGACATTCAGTGAGGACACTCCATAAATCTTCACACAGCCTCTGAGAATGTCTGATTCCTGTCTGGCTGAGGGCAGCTTACTTGTGCTCTGTGGTCAGGGTCATATCATAGAGACACAGCTATGAAACTTTAGAAGCATCTGATCCTTTGTCCGCCTTCAGCACCTGAGCCCTTCGGGAGCACAGCGTCACTGGTCACAGATGTTGAAGAGATAAAGGCCAGCCCCACCTTAAAGGTGCTGAGAGCACACCAAGAGAATGAGAGAACTCTGTGGCACCTGCCCACTACATTCTGGCAACAATGACAAGCACCATCGAGGTGCTGGCATCAGTAATGTGTCCAGGGAGTGTGAAGCTGGACCATCACTTTGGTCTGAAGGCTGCACAGATAACAGAGAAGAGGCCCTGGACTGAGACACCTGCCTTTATCTTGTGCAGAAAGGTTTCACATCTCAGTGACAAGAACACTGCTCATCAGAACACGGAGCCATAGGCAGGGAGACATTCTTGGGAATTTATTTACAATAGTGAACGTTATGTACAACTGATTAACACCCATGCCCAGGCTATGCAAATCATTCCCCTTAATTTTCCTAACCCTGCCACTACGTCTTGGTGATCCCTGGACATCCACAGCAGAGCTGGAGGCAGGCTGCTGACTGTGACGCCCTGTCTGTGATGACCTTGGCAGGCGTCCTCTGGAGGGCTGAGACTTGGAGGGCCCCGGCCTGCTTTCGGGGTCCTGCTGTGTGACAGTGGCACCCTCCTCAGCCTGTGGACCTGGAGCTGCTGAGGTCACAGAAAGAGGGGAGTCAGATGGACCGGACACTCTTGGAATCACCTGGATGGATGAGCCCGGAGTGAGCACCTGCTGCTCCTCCTCCCTATGGGTGCCCGAGGGCCCCAGGCTGACTCCTTGAGGAGAAGGTGTAGCTGGAGTAAGATCGAGCTGCCCAGCATCCCTCTCGCATGCACACTTTTGGAGGCCAACTCTGGAGAGCATCAGCAATGGAGTTGAGCCTGCGCAACAGTGCAGGAGCAACATCCAGGACCAAGGCCTCCATAGGGGCTGCCATCTCACCAGTGTTGACCTCGCTGCATTGGCATGCTGGCACTTTCACCTCAGAGTGAAGGTGGACGGATTCTTCCATCGTGCCTTGCAATCTGAGGAATGCAGTGGACATCCCCTCCTGATGGTCCCAAGCTTGCCTTTGCAGCTCCAGCAACTGTGACATGACCGAGTACAGAGGCTTGTCATCCGACTCAGACTCAGCAACTTTCTGGCCTCCAGCAGTCCTCTGAGTGCTGGACACCTGGGAAGTCCCTGCCTCCACCTGCTGTGGATCAGACAGTGTGATGTGCTCACCAGATTGTGACCCCGAGGCTATTCTAAATCTAGGTCCCACCGAGATATGTATCTCTGCGCTGGTGGAGGGTGTGGGTGAGCGCTGTGACAGGACTTCAAGGAGGGTGCCTCCAGGTTCCTCTTCAGAAGTTTCTTTGGGGCTTGATTGGAGGCCCTGTGTCATGAAATCCATCAGCTGTTTCCCAGATGTGCCTGCGGAAGCAAGGGGAGATAATTAGTGCATGGCAGTGGCCTGTGAAAGAAGACCCATCACTCACAGCATGGTTGTCTGATGGATGTTGCACTGCTGGATCTTCACTTGGTAGAGCACCACTGACCTCACCGTCAGCACAGGACCGGTCCAGATCCTCGCCAGCCAGCTGGATGGCTCTGTTTTCAAAGTCCATGCGGACCTTGATTTCAGGCATTCCTCCACCGGTCTGCAACCTCTCCCTGTTGCTGTGTGCCAGCTTGTCCTACATGAATAGAGATGGAGAAAGTGTAAAGAGTGCCAGGCCAGATGATAAGTATGCCTGGCCTGTGTGGATAGTGAGTGGTCCCATGGACGGGATGAGGACAATGACAGTGTGTGTGAGAGAGTGAATGGTAACATCCCTTGAACTGGTAGTGAGTGAGGGCCTGTGGATGTGTGATGGGTTTGTGAGTTGTGGAGTTGTGAGTAATGAGGAGTCACTTACCCTGATGAAACAGAGGAGATCAGCCATCCTCTTGCAGCATTGGGTGGCTGTTCTCTTTTGAAGGGCATGGGTGCTGACCACCGCTGCCACCACCTCCCAAGCCTGGCTGGTCACGCCGTTGCCCATCCTACGGCCAAAGCGGGAGTAGAGGACATCCCGGCGGGGCTTCATGGCATCCAAAAGGCACGTCACTGAACCTGGGGCCTTCAGTCTTTTTGCCTTTCAGGACTATGTCTTTCATTCAGTAGTCATGGCCTGGAAGCACTGAGGTGTGCGCTCGCAGCTGGACTTTAAATATGGCGCCCGGCGTGAAGAAGCGGCGGGGTGATGGCAGGCAGGCGAATGAGAGCCCACTCGCCATGGAAATGGCATGTTTCCCGGGAGTACATAAATAATGTGGCGGGTTTGAGGAGCAGGATATGGCTGAAATGCTAAATAGATATTTTGTTTTCATTTCCATTATTGAAGATGATACAGTGGTAGGTACAAATGCTTTAGATATTGACTCCTTAAATATAAATGCATAAATGGCCTTAGCTTGGTTTGAGGCACTGAAGATTGATCAGGGTGCTGGATCTGATGACACTCAACCTCAAATGCTGTAGAAAATCAGAGAGATACCATGCAAGCCATTAATTTAGCTTGCTAATAGTTCTTTGAGATCTAGACTAGTTCAAATTGACTGAAAGAACTTAATGCATGAATGCTTGCACACATGTGCCAAGTCGCATTCACTGATATCTAGATAGCAACATAAGAACAAGAGTTGGCCATTCATCCCCTTGAGCTTGTTCTACCATTCACTTAAATGATGGCTGATCTGTACCTTAACTCTATTGACCGAGTTTTGTTCCATATCCTGTAAGTAAAGTTTTCTGTAATTTATGTTTTTAATAGGCTTGAATTCAATAATTAAACTGTTGCATAATGAAATTCTAGCTATGCTAAAAACTAACGATTCAAAATAGCATATGGTTCGAAATAAAATGCCTACCAACACTAATATTTTCACTTAAAAAGCATAGTTTTATGACGTTTGGGGACTCAAATGATTAATACATAGGAAAACAACATAATAGTAGATTTAGAAATTATATAGCCAGCACATTTTCTTAGAGCTCCTCAAAATTCCCACCACACCATTGAACAGCATACAACAACTTGGATGAGTTTCCACCAAATGTGATGCACTTTTATTAAACCGCTAAGCAATAGTACATACACAAGTTAATATCGGTTTCTTAGCTTCTCTGCAAACCGGAGTCCATCTCGGTGGTTAATCCACTGACGAATTTTCGGTGCACAATTTCTAAGTGACTGACCAAATCACTCCGACCCACTGCAGCAAAGATGTTTCTGTGGACTCTTTCTTTATAACTTTCCTTTGTATGGCCTGTGCCATATTAGGTAAAGCCTGCTTTTAGTCCATTTAATTGGTTTTTAATTACATCACTGTTCATCTCCAGGCTTTCTCCAGATGTCTCCTGGCTAGGCCTCCTTTGAAGGTCACATTTAAGGTACCATAGGCAACTTGGCCCCACTTTGTTATCTCCAACACCATTATCAATCTCCAATCTGGGAGAAGGAGACACATTTGTTGTCCCTTAATGAGGCACAGTCTGTTTATCTCCCCTGGTACGACCACTCCTACATTTTACTCTATTTTGCCGAACTTGCTAATTCTAATAAGGCTTTGTCTTAGCTACATTAACCATCCCGCTTTGTGTCTTCTAGCCCACAGTGCAATTCAGTACAGTTCTTTAGGTATCTTCATCTGGGTTCTTCTTTCACCACCCCTTAAACAGTATAAATTTCATCACATTTCTACTTCTCTTTAGCACTGAAGAAGAAGCATACAGTCTCGAAATGTTAACTCTGTTTCTCTCTCCACAGATGCTGTCAAACCTGCTGAGTTTTTCCAGCATTTTCAGTTTTCATTTCAGATTTCCAGCATCTGCAGTATTTTGCTTTTATCCCTAGTGATTGTACTTGTTTTAGGTTCTGCCACCACTAGCTCCCCCCACCCCCTGCCCCCCCGCTCCCCACCAACGCACCTTTACCTCTTGATTACAAGTATTTCTAGGATGTTAATTGAGTAGAATATGGGGCTGGTGGCACAGTTGGTGGGACTTGGCATTAGATGATGCATTCATTAACCTTGAGCACTCATGTGAGGTCATTGGACTTCTTGCATCACTGCATCCAGCTCCTCGGGGCTACACTGCTGGTACTGACCACAGCAGTTACCTGTTCCCAGTGTTTTTGCAATGACTATCTGGAAGCTTCCTGGCCCCCTGTAGATAGAGGACTGCTTTCCTTCTGTCCACGTTTTGCACCAAGGCCTTCAGTGCTGCATCAGAGAAACTTAGAGCCTGTTCTCTGTTATGTTGTGTCATTATTCAGTGCTCTTCCTGCTCAGCATGTTTCCCCAGCATCCGCTTCAGCCAGAATGCACCTCCCTTTTCAGAAGTTCAGGCTTGCTTTACGTTGTGCTTGCCTCTCATGATTGTATGTCCCATGCTCAGGCATGTAGCTACTTAGCAGCACTGTTAGTGCTGGCTACATGCTGCAATCATAGTAAGCAGCAGGTAGCACAAAATTTGCAAGCTGCCTGCATTGGAAGGAGCGGGCATGGATTAAGCATGCATCATGGCTCCTGCACCCACTTTCAGCCCGTATCCAATTTTGTGACAAAATAATTTGTATAGGACTCCCTCCAGTCATTGAGTACCAAAGATCCAATTTAATATAAATTACTCACAATCACATTTATGGTTCATAGGCCAACTTCCAATGTGCATTCTACAAAGTGCCAAGGGTATTGATCTAAGACCCAATAGCCTAGAAATGATATTGTCGGATGATGTTTTATGTAGATGAATGAAATTCATTTGCTCACTTTAACCCTTTTGGAATAAATTTATTAAAAAAAACCTCCATTAAACTTGTATGGACCTTTACATGCTGACTTCCATCATAAGGAGCCCTCATTGACATTTGCACTGATTTCCATTTTAAATAATTCAAATTAACCATTACATACTGATTTCCTTTAGCTAGGTGAGTGGAAAATTGACATTCTATAGTAGGAGCCCATGGTTTAACCTGATAACCTCAGCTGTCAATTTAGTTTTGCCCTCAACTCTCAATACTTCAAATAATTGTTGTTTACAAATCACGAAAGAAGTGTAAAATACAAAATATAATTTCTTTATACATAAAAGATCAAAGCAAATGTTTTCAAAACAACATGATTTCTAACGTGAGGGAACCAGCATTCCTACATTAACTGGACGCTATCCCACGGCAGTAAGGCCTTACAGGCTTACTCCCTCCCACCAGAGAGATCATTCAGAATTTCACTTTAAATTCACATGACCTCAATGCATTGAAGAAGTGCTAGTTGCAAAAAAAAAGAGACGGGAGTCAAAATGAAGTGGTCTGTGTGATAAAGTTCAGCTCAATTAAATAATGCCGTCACTTTGATTAAAATGAAAACTGACAGTAATGGGCTTAAATGTTTTATGATAAACATATGGTGGTCCCAGTAGCTTGTTAGAAAATGTATTCAGTAGCAGTGTGAAAACACGGCAGTTTGTTTTCGGATACAGAAGAATGAAAAAGAAGATATCATAGAGTTGCTTGTGTTCTTCTCAAATTTTCACTATAATCTAGCGGCAGAGCAACAATGTGAATACAATTTCTATAATAAACAAGATTTTAGTAAATTTTAATATCATGATTTTAATATAAAGTAGATCTCTTGTAGCATTGCTCAAAGCAAAAAGACAAAATGATTTGTGTCTCTTCTCTTTAGCTATATATATATATGCACTCTTAGTTCTTAGTTCTTGCACCAGCTGTTTTCTACTTTCATTTCTTTGTTTCACTCAGTCTGCTTTCTGAGGCACCTGTTTCCATTATGATCTTCTTCCATCTGTCTGCCTCTTGCTGGAAATCTCTTTCTTCTTCTGTTTCCCATCTCTTCATGTGTTGTCTGGTTTACTTGTCTGTATCTGCTGGTGTGTTTTCTCTCTGTGTGTATGCATGACTCTATTTTTTGCATGCCTGTTGCATACTAGCTCTGTTTATTTCTTAATTTTTGTAATGTTTTTACTTGTTGCACTTGCTCTGTCCCTTTTTCTTGTTGATCATCGACTTTCTTACTTTGGGATCCAAATTTTGGCCTAACATGAACGGTCAGCTGAATCTCCTGCATCCCCTCTCCTCCCCTCTGCACCCTTGCCAACCAAACCAGCCCTGCTCCCCTGATCCGCCCACGGCAGCCTTCAGTCTTCACCTTTCTCCTTGGTCACTGATTTAAACTGGACCAGACCATTTACAACCCCACTGCTCTCCAAACTCAGCTTTCAATCGTTTCCGTTACTAAGCCTGCCTAGTTCCATCTCCATAACATGCTCGGCCTCTGCCCCTGCCTCAGCCACTCCTCTTCCAGGTCTTTGTCACACCCAACCTTACTATTTCAATATTCTCCGGGCCAGCCAACCATCCTCCTTTCTCCATAAACTTCATCTCACCAAAACCTCCTCTTCTCATTCTAAGTCCCACTCGTCTTTACATTATAATATTTTTTTGCTCCACCTCTCATAAAAGATTTTCATTAAGATGTAAATACTTTATTTAATTTTGTTTCTCACAATATATATGTTCATATGTAAAAATTGCTGCAGGCACTACTGCTGGCTTACATTTAGGGGAGACGGTGGTTTAGTGGTTACGTGCTGGATTAATAATCCAGAGGCCAGGCTGATGCACTAGGGACGTGGGTTCTAATCCCACCACGGCAACTGGTGGAATGGTGGAATTCAGATTCAATTCATAAGCCTGGAATTGAAAACTAGTTTCAGTAATGGTGACCATGAAACCATTGTTAATTGTCGTAAAAACCCATCTGGTTCACTAATGCCCTTTAGGGAAGGAAATCTTCCATTCCTTATGTAGCCTGGCCTACATGTGACTCCAGACCCACACCAATGTGGTTGACTCTTCACTGCCCTCTGAAATGGCCTAGCAAGAAACTTAGTTCAAGGGCAGTTAGGGATGGGCAACAAATGCTGGCCTTGCCAGCGACGCATATCAAAAGGGCAACAAGGGCAGAGTATGAGTTGTGGGACAGTTAAATCTGTCAGTCATGAGGAAGACACCCCTATAATATAAGTTGCAAAGAATTTAAGTCGGGGTTAGGAAAAGTAGGAGTGCCCCAAAACATTAATGTGGGCCATTGCAACTGCGTGCTTTGCCTTCCCCCCTCCACTGCAATCACCCTGCCCACTCCCACGTCGCTAATGCCCAAGGACCTACCTACCCTGTGGCTGGGTAGATGTCTGGGCTGTCCAATGTTGCACAGGCCTGGAACTGGTGAGCTACAGTGGAATGAGCATTTAGAACGTGGGGATTGCCAGCCAGACATTAAT
Organism: Cetorhinus maximus; assembly: GCF_964194155.1. Classification (NCBI taxonomy): domain Eukaryota; kingdom Metazoa; phylum Chordata; class Chondrichthyes; order Lamniformes; family Cetorhinidae; genus Cetorhinus; species Cetorhinus maximus. The sequence goes on along the minus strand of NC_135886.1, from coordinate 98,194,936 downwards.
GAAGCTCCAACCTCAAAATGAGAGGGTTTCCTGCTGGAAGGATAGGATAAGCAGAAAACAGTTAAAATCACCCTGAAATTAAAAAAAAGCCCTGATTCAAACAGTTTCAACTGGGTCATTTTATTATGAAAATTGCTTTCATGAAATATTGAGAGTGATTCTAATCCCAAAAAAGGTTGGGGTCAGATGAGATGTAAAAGTTTTTAAAACCTCCAACTAACCCCAACAAGAACACACAAGAGTTAGGCGCATCAAGCCACCATTCAACATGATCATGGCAGATCTTGGGCTTAAACTCGACTTTCCCACCTGCTCCCCAAACCCCTTGATTCTTTCAAAAATCTGTCTATCCCAGCCTTAAATATATTCAATTATGGCATCCTCTAGGATAACCCTCTAGGTTAGAGAATTCCAAAGATTCACAACCCTTTGAGTGAAGAAATTTCTCGTTTCAATCCTAAATGATTGACCCCTTATCCAGAGACTGTGCTCCCATGTTCTAGATTCCCAGCCAGAATGTAGTAATTATGGTTTTATTTAGTCTGTAATGTACCTTTAAGAATAATGCTTGTTAAGGAAGATCATATGATCTGTAGTAACCAATAGGAGAGTAGCACGGGCTACCTCATCAGGCAGTGCAGAGATGGAGTTGATGTTGAAAGCATACGTATAGTTGCTGCTGGGTATATTGTAAATAAACTTAATGTTTCCATCCAAGAGTGTCTGCGAATCAACTCTATCACTAATAGTACAACTCAGCCATGAGTTGAGCTTCAACTTTCCGCCTGCTTCCCATATCGCTTGTATCCCTGAGAGATCAAAAATCTGTCCGCACCAATCTTAAATATAGTCAACAATGGAGCATCCATTTGGGGTAGAGAATTCCAAAGATTCACGGTCAGCACAGCTTTGCCCTGCTGCGAGACACTACATTTAATGACAATGTGTGGAAAGCACTTCTGGATGAGGCGGGGAAAAAATGGGCATCAGGAAGTCGGAGGCGCTTGTTCGAGTTGTTTACATCCACAGAGCGTTGGTTCCTGGGGAGTGGGGAATCGACTTTGATTCACTTGTTTCTGGTAGTACAATGATAAAAACAGAGAGGTTGTTGCACGTGTAGCTAGCTGCAAAAGGAAATCTGTCTGTGTTCTGACAGAACATTACCTCAGGGAGCCCTGCTTTTCACTGTTGAACATCTCGTCACCCTGAGCAAGACTCCTTTATTCCTGTATGCCAATCCCTTTGCAAAAAAGGCTAACATACCATTTGTCTTCCTAGTTGCTTGCTGTACCTACTTGGTAACTTAATGTGTTCCTTGTATGCATACATTCAAGCATCTCTGAACATCAACATTTACAAGATTCACGCTTTTTAAAAATATTCGGCTTTTCTAGTCTTACAACCAAAGTAAATAACCTCACACTTTCCCACACTATACTCCATCTACTGTCTTGTTGTCCACTCACTTGACCTGTCTATATCTCTCTGCAGCCTCTCTGTGACTTCCCCACAACTTACACTTCCACCTCACTTTGTATCATCAGCAAACTTAGATATATTACTCTCTGTCTCTTTATCTAAGTCATCAATATAGATTGGAAATAGTTGAGGCCCCAGCACTGATCCTTGTGACACTCTACTAGTCTCAGCCTGCCAACTTGAAAATGCTCCATTTAAACCTACTTTTAGCTTCCTGTTTCTTAACCAATCCTCTAACCATGCTAATATATTAAGCCCAACTCCATGAGCCCTTATCTTGGGTCTTAACCTTTTGTGAATCAAATGCCTTTTGGAAATCCAAATATATTACTACTGGTTCCCCTTTATGTACCCTACTAGTTACAAAAACCCTAATAAATGATGTCAAACATGATTTCCCTTTCATAAAACCATGTTGACTTTGATCTTAGCATGATTTTCTAAGTGCTTTGTTAAGACTTCCTTAATAATAGATTCCAGCATTTCCCCAATGACTGATGTCAGGCTAAACAGCCTGTAGTTCCCTGTTTTCTCCCTCCTTCATTTCTTGAAAAGTGATGTTGCATTTGTTAACTTTCAAGCTTTTGGGACCATTCCAGAATCTAGGGAATTTTGGAAATTCATAGACGGCATATCCATTATCTCTGCAGCTACCTCTTTTAGAACCCTAGGATGTAGGCCATCAGGTCCTGGGGATTTGTCAGATTTTAGTCCTTTAAGGGATGGATTTTTCTGGGGGCTGGGGGGAACTGGGGGGCATGTTGTTTGCCCACACGCAAACTGACCAACTTTAAAAAAAGGCTGCCCCGCGGCAATATCAGGCAGCGGGTGACCTAAACAAGCTGAGAGTGGGACTTCCACCCCTCAGTGGGAGGAAGTCCACTCCCGAGAGTTGTTGGCCAAACAGTTTGGCCAACAGCTCTAGCAGCTCCAGCAATGCCAGAACTAAGTTGTTGGAACTGCAAGCAACCCTTCGAAGGAGACAGCAATGGATCCCAGGCTAAGGTAACTCCCGGGCTTTTAGGGTGAAAAGCGATTGGGTACCCTGAGGGGGGGGGGGTGGGAGGGGTGAAAGGGGTGGGGGACGGTTTTATAGGCCAAATAGGGAGACACAAAGAGGGCAGTATCATTTTGGGAGTTTACCTTGATGAGCGCATGAGATCCTGCCCCTTCCCTCCTGCTTTTTCACCTCAGATGGTGAAAAAGTGGATTCTCCACTCTCGCCCGCCTGTCCATGCCAACCACATTGTGTCATGGGCAGCATAATATTCAGGTCAGTCGGCTTGTTAACAAGTTCGGTTGCCCATTAATGATTTTTTTCAAAATGGCCAGCGGGCTACCAATTTCGACGCCTTCCCGCGTACCGTATTTTGGGAAGCTGGCACGTTCACATCGGGTTTGCGACCCAACACCATCAAGGCAGATTTTATACATGTGAGGGACGGCAACAGCCCCAATTTGCAAGTATGAAATCCAGCCCTTAGTTTCTCCCATACTTTTCTCTCTGCTGATATTAATTTCCTTAATTTAATAACTCTTTTTTGCACTTAGGTTATTCTCTATTACTTGTATGAAACATGTGTCTTGTTCTCTGAGGACAGGCATAAAATATTTGTTTAATGACTCTGCCATTTCATCATTCCCTATGATAATTTCTCTGCTCTCTGCTTCTAAGGGACCAATGTTTCCTTTAGCTACTCTTTTTTTTAATCTGGCTTCTAAAGGCTCTTACAATCTGTTTTATATTCCTGGATAGTTTGCTCTCATATTCTATTTTTTCCCCTTTTTATGAACTTTTTGGTGACTCTTTACTGATTTCTAAAACACTCCCAGTTCTTAGACTTGCTACTATTCTTTGCAACCTTGTAAGCCTCTCCCTTTAATCTAATATTACCCTTTACTCCCTGAGTAATCCATGGATGGACCTTTGTTGCTGATTTTTTTGTTTTTTAATGCAATGTATTTTTATTGAACATTTTGCTTCTTTAAATGTTTCCCACTGTTTAGTTACAGCCATACGTTTTAGCCTATTTACCCAATCAGACTTAGCCAGCTCTCCCCTCATAGCTACGTAATTGGCTTTGTTTTTAGATTCTTGTTCGTGATTGGAGTATGCTGCTTTCAACATAGGAATTTTAACGTGGAATTCAATTGTATTATGATCACTATTTCCCAACAGATCTTTTACTATAATATTACTAATTAACATTGCCTCATTACACAATACTAGGTATAAAATATCTTTATCTTTAGTTGCTTCCACAATTATTGTTCCTGGAAATTGTCACAAAAACATTCTACAAACTTATCTTCTAGACCATCTTTGCCAGTTTGATTGGCCCAGTCTACATGAAGATTGACATCCCCCACAATTATTACACTGCCTTCATTACCCACTCTGATAATTTCTTGTTTAATGCTCTGTCTAAAGGCATTACTACCATTGGGATCTATAAACTACTCCCACCAGCATTTTCTGACTCTTGCTATTCCTAATCTCCACCCATACTGATGCTGCTTCATGATCTGCTGAGTCAAGATCCCTTCTCACTGTTGTCCTTAAGTCATCTGTTACTATCAGGGCTATTCCTTCTCCTTTGCCTTTCAGCCCGTCTTTTCAAAATATTGCATACCCTGGAATATTTATTTCCCAACCTTGGTCACCATGTAACCATGACCAGGGTTTTCTGGACCCACCATGGCGGGACCCGCCGCAGGAGATGCGGTGGACCAGCCAAAAGCCCATTGACTTTCGGCAGGACTGGATGATCCCAGCATGTCTCTGTAATGGCGATGTGAACAAAACTATTTATCTATATTTGTGCCAATAGAATACAATCAGATAAGTAGCCTTTAATTTCATTTTTTAATTACTATTCCCTACATGGACCTTACTCACTGACCAGTTCCCGAGACATGCACAGTCTTTGGCGACACTGTTAAACTTTCTGTCCTTTCCCGTCCCACTTTATTTGTTTTCACCCACAATACCGTACTGTTCTGTTGCCTCGACTTTTCACTTTGGATTTCTAAACTCTATTGGTTTAAATACCTATCCACAGCCATATTTAAATTGGAACAAAAGCAAAAAATGCTGGAAAAGCTCAGCAGGTCTGTCAGTATCTGTGGAGAGAAAGACAGAGTTAACATTTCGAGTCCGTATGGCTCTCCTTCAGAGCTCTGAAAATCTCTTCAAACTCACTCAGCAGAACATCATTCCTAGTTCTACCTATGCCGTTAGTTCCATCGTGGACCATGACAACTGGATCCTCCCCCTCCCACTCCCACTCCAAGTTCACAAGGAGGTGTCCTTAATCCTGCTACCAGCTACAACTGCAGAGAACAGTGTCTATCCCCTGATTATACTGTCTTCTTTCTTTTTCAGTCCCCCCACTTGATTGGCATCCTGCACCACAGTGCCGTGGTCAGTTAGCTCCTCACCCTGCAATCCTTCCTCTCATCCAGACAGGTAGCAAGCATCTCATACCTGTTGGTTAAAGTCAAGGGCTGAGGCTCCTCCAGCACTAACTGCTGGATCCCCATACCTGCCTCTCTCACAGTCCCAACCTCCTGACCCTGACTATTGACTAACTTTAAAGTTCTACCTAGCCGAAGGGGTGTGACTGCCTCCTGCTTCCCTTCACAACCAATCACACGCCCACCTCCCCCTCCCCCCACCCAGCCCAACCCCCACAGCCCCTCACCCTGGGGTTGGAGATTGTACTCCTCCAATCTTTCTGAAATGCAGCAGCAAGTCTCTTATCTGCAGCTATGGTTGCAGCCTTCTTTGGGTTGCCCCGCACCTAACTGGGAGTGAAGCTTTTCAATCAGGCTGGTTTCTAGGTAGGAATCCTGTTAATAATACATGCTATGGAGTCAAAATGCCTACAGCTGCTCAGAAATGTCATCAACCCTGTCACAAACAAGCAATGAGCTATTCACTTTTAATGCTGTAGATTTATTTCTAAATCCCACTAAACACTATGAATTAATGAACTATTGACTTTTACAAACAGCCTCCTCCACTATCCAATTTCATCACCGTGTAACTACTGCGCTATCATTATGTGGAATGCTTCATTTATATCAGGGAATTACAAATGAAAAGCATGTTCTGGCTTTATTGGAACTTTTTATAAGCGGGCCAAATCCTTTGATTAGGCAGTAAAAGTTAGTGCTGAAAATGCTGCTCAAAATCGATTGCATTGGCTGCCTGTGTAACACCATAATTGCAACGCCTTCAATTTTTATGATATATTCATGTTTCTTAAAATATTTAAATTGTTGATGGGAAAGCACAATCTGTGATAGGATTACAGCAACAGCTCAGTTCTCATATACTTGATTCATGAGAAGGAGATCCAGCATCGACTATAATCATGTGATGGATTCAGAGTGTTGTATAACATCCAATAGGGAAAGTCTTTGTATAACATCTTATATGGATTTATATAGACAAACTATTGGGAATTGGCTTTGGTTGGTGGTTTTTTTAGTAGTGTGCCCAATTGGGAGCCCATATACAAAACTGCCAAGAGAGTATTCACAGCTTCTGTGAAAGACAAGTGGTTTGTGTGAAAGCAATCTCATTTTATGATAACAGGATAACAGTAACATTTTTCAAATAAATAATTTAATCAGTGACCCCTGGAAGAACAGTGGTCAACCATTAAAATGAGACAATGCATGTGGTCAGATGCCCGAAAGATTTTTTTTCACAACATGGGCAATGTTGGAAATGCATCTTATATTAACCATCCCTAGGTGCCCTAAGAAGAAGATGGCGAGCCATCCCTGATTTTTGCACAACTGGGAGGCAGTGATAGTCAACCACTTAGCGTGAAATATTAGGTGGCATCGTCCCAGCTTGCACAAAGAGCAGTAGTGTGCAGAAAAAAAGCCGTTTTACCTGCCAGTCACAATGGCGGGTTTTCGCACCGCACCATCCAATTCCCGCCTCATGAATAATGCAGCCACAGGAACCAGGCCGTCTCACTGGCGGGCGGCTGCCAATTTTCCCACCGTGTTATTTCCTCACCGCTTCCTCACGCAGAGCGCCATCCTTAAACTGCAGCTGCACGGACACTTCTCAATGCTTGCTGCCCAGGACTGCTCCGATGAAGACATGACCCCAAAAACCAAGAAGAGTGCAGCCTCCCGATTCAGTGACGCATCTCTGAGATGCCTTCTGGACACCATGGAGGTCCGCCTCAATGTCCTCTACCCCCGCTCTGGCCGCAGAAGGCCCATCAGTCTCAGAGCTCCAGCTTGGATGGCAGTGGCAGCGGTGGTCAATGCCAAAGCTGCACACCAGAGGTCAGCCGCCCAGTGCAGAAAACAGATGAATGATAATATCTGTGCTGCCAAAGTAAGACAGCCACCTTTCACGCTAAACTCACACACTTACAAGCCCATCACACATTCACTTATATCTCACTCACTGCCAGCTCAAGAGACATCACTGCTCACTCTCTCACACACACCCTCACATCTCCATCTGGCCCATTCTCCTCTGAGGCCACTTGCACAAATCAACATGTGCCCTCACACACATTCTGGAATACCCCCTTCCCCAGTACAGCCACTGCCCTGCAGCCTCTTCCCTTGCCTGAGGCCACTTCTCCGCCTTCCCCAAGCAAGCCGTAGTCCTGCAGCCATTGAAAAGCCACACCAGCTTTACGGCTGGTCTGGTAGGGAGAGACCTGCCTGTGAGCCCTCCTAAAAGTGACATGGTGCTGCCTGCGTAGCTTGGCACTGATGACATGAGTGCTGTCCGAAGAAAGGTAGGCAAAAAACCTCGAAGTCCCAAGCAGCCCACCATTGACATGTGGAGCGGACAATCACAAACTGGTTTCACGACGGCGTGAAACCAATTTTTGGTCATCTCGCCATATTGTCCCCCCTCCGTCCTCCATGACACCCGATGTCAACAGGGCAGGAAAATTCCAGCCATAGCCATGTGTAGGCCATACAAGATAGAGGTTGTAGACACATTAGTAAACCATTTAGGGTTTTCTAAAAGAAACTTTCAAGTTCACTTTGCTTCATGTTATAATAGACTAAAGATATTTAATTCACTTGTACAATTATTCATGGTAGGAGTTGAACTCATGGCCTCGAGTTCCAGTATTAACACCGTAAGGTGTTGTGGGGAGGCGGTGGCATAGTGGTATTGCTACTAACTAGTATTCCAGAGGCCCAGGGTAATGTTCTGGGGGTGTGGGTTTGAATCCCATCACAGCAGGTGAAATTTGAATTCAATAAAAATCTGGAATTAAAAGTCTAATGATGACCATGAAACCATTGCTGATTGTTGTAAAAATCCAACTGGTTCACTATTGTCCTTTAGGGAAGGAAATCTGCTGTCCTTACCTGGTCTGGCCTACATGTGACTCCAGACCCACAGCAATGTGGTTGACTCTTAAATGCCCTCTGAAAAAGGGCAATTAGGGCTGGGCAATAAATGCTGGCCTAGCCAGTGATGCCCACATCCCATGAATAAATTTTTAAAAAATAAGCACTGGACTATGCTTCTTCCTGAATTAAATATCCTGAGAGATTATACGTGCTATGGGACTTTTCTATGTAATAGCCATTTATTTTCATGCGCACCTTGTGAATTGAGATATTCATGTATGGATATTGCTATCTCTTTTTGCCGAGACAAAGGCCGGAATTTTCCGCTCCCATTAGTGTTGGGCATCATGGCAGGCGGGTGGAGGGCAAAATGGCGGATTTACACCATCATAAAACCAGTTTGCAATCGACCGCCCCACCTATCAATGGCGGGTCGCGTTTCACACTGCCCCATGTCAGGAACCTAATTTCAATACTTTAGCATCTCATTATAAGCCCTGGTCACTGGAATCATCCTCCCATGTCAAATTTACTGCTCATGTTGGCGAGATTTCAGAACGACATGCTTCACGACTGCCTTTAAAAGGCATGCACCTGGAAAACTGAGCTTTGAATGGAAACTCGGAGGTGAGTGCACACAGCCTTATGCAGTGCTCACGAGCATCGCCCACAGGAAATCAAGGAAGAGGCCTTGCTCATTTGCAGGCGACACAGGCAAGTCGCTTTTACCCGGCTGGCTTTCAGTGTGGTGCTGGGGCAAGTGCAGGTCAGGCTGGCAGAGGAGGTGCAGGGGGGCAGTGGGGGGAGGTGATGTGGGTGGGGACAAGGCTGCACAGACTGAAGGAAGTACACAAGCATATGCAGGGGTAGACGGAGGGTGAGGGAAGCAGCCACACACTTGAAAAAGCTTGTCAAAAGTGAGCATTCTTCCATAACTGAGACTGTTCAGCTGCAGTTTCATCGACATGCTTGGAAGCGGGCTTCTGAAGCTTTTCTGCCCACTCAGGCAATGCAAAAGCATGGAAGTGCCATCAAAAGCTCCAGAACTTTTCACCATTCGGGTGCAGAATGCAAATTAATGTGCATTTTAGGGGGCAGAAGAGCAATTGACCAACTGGGCAAATTGTAGAATCCTCTTGTGAAAGGTGTCCATGGTGCAGTCACTGGTGGAGGTGCTCACAGCCCATTACAATGTCTTTATTAAGGTTTGAACCAGTATCTATCATGGTTCAAGCTAACAGTGCAGTCTTGCAGAGCAGGTTAGGAGAATGCCTGCGCCTGAGCTGAGAGCACAGCATGCAATCCAGTGGCTGAAGATGTCACCAATCAGTCGAGTGGAGTGGGGCGGAGGTGGGTGTGGTTTCTGACAGCCAATGAGTGCACTACACACGCCATCCAAGTGGTGGCCAGCACTTTCCTGCATGCGTGAAGGGGTCTTCAGACTTAACCAAGACAGGCTCTTAGGACACATATGCTAACCCACAGGTCTCACTCTTTGATCTTGCAGGCCGAGAACATCAGGATCATGGAGCCTGGTGATTTAGCGGTATGCCTCATGGCTTACAGGGAACAGAGAAGAAGAAGAAGGGTGTGGCGGAGGCTCCTAGCTTGGCAAAAGGAGGAGCACCTCCCTCAAGGTGAAGGGGCAGCAGCTGAAGATCCACAGAGAGCCATCGCTCATAGGCGCCTTGCTAGATCCAAGATATAGACAGCATTTCACAGTCCTGCAGATGACTGAGAACCAGTGTCGCCAAAGACTGTGCATGTTTCGGGAACTGGTCAGTCATATATGCCACCTGCTGCAAGATTTGGAGCCAGAGAGACATGGAGGGCATCTGCTGCCAGTGGCCGTGAAAGTAACCATAGCGCTCAATTTTTACATCTGTGGCTCCTTCCAGGGCTCTGTGGCAACAATCAGTGAATTACATCAACCTCAAGGACTTCCACTCATTGTAGGCTCAACTGCTGTGAGACCATCACAAACGCATCCTATCGGTCTATGCACAATTTCAGGGAACGTTCATGACTCCTACATCCTTAGCAGGTCTTAGATCCTTGATGTCTTCAAGGGTCCACAGAGGCTACAGGGTTGGCTCCCCCGGGACAAGGGTTACCCACAGAGGATCTGGCTGATGACGCCCTTGCGGCAGCCTCAGACTGCAGCAGAGCGACGGTATAACAAGGCTCATGCCATGACCTGGACTTTGGTGGAGCAAACAATAGGCATTTTGAAAATGAGGTTCCAGTGCCTTAATAGGTCCAGTGGAGCATTACAATACAGTCCCCAGTGGGTGTTGCACATCATTGTTCTTTGCTGCGTTCTGGTGCTGCAACGAGGGGAGGACCTGGCTGAGGAGGAGATGGAAGAACTGCACATCTCCTCTGATGAGGAGGGTGTCAAAGGGGTTGAAAATGACGAGGTCCCCTCGAAGGCGAGGTTGCTGGCGATGAGGCCAGCACACTGCCCAGATGAGGCAGACTCGCTCGGGAAGCCCTCATAGTCACAAAATTGACGGAGGATGATGACGAAATGCAGTGAGAATAGTCCTGGCATCCTCACCTTGCATCTGTATATGTTTGGCTCCTGTGTGGCTGGTGGCAATGCACATACCCTCAGTGCTCAGGCTCATGTCATGGAGGCACAGCGGAGGCCCTAATAGTCACTAGATTCCAGGAGGATGATGACGACATGCAGTGAGGACACTCCAAAGATCTTCACATAGCCTCTGTGAATGTCTCACTGCTGTCTGGCTGAGAGCAGCTTGCTTGCGCTCTGTGATCAGGTTCATATCATAGAGATGCAGCTATTAAACTTTAAATGCACCTGATCCTTTGTCCGCCTTCAGAACCTTTCCCCTTCACGGCATCATTGATCACAGATGCTGAAGAGATGGGGCCCAGCCCCACCTTAAAGGTGCTGAGAGCACACAGAGAGAATTGTGGAACTCTGTGAAGCCTACCCATGACATTTTGGCAGCAATGACAAGTACCATCGAGTTGCAGGCTTCACTGACATGACAGTGAGTGTGAAGTCGGACCATCACTTTAGTCTGAAGGTTGCACAATGCACAGGGAAGAGGCCTTGGAGTGAGACACCTGCCTTTATCTTGTGCAGAAAGGTTTCACATCTGAGTGACACAAATACTGCTCATCAGAACAAGGAGCCATAGGCAGGGAGACATTCTTGGGAATTTATTTACAATAGTGAACATTATGTACAAGTGATTCATACCTGTGCCCAGGCTGTGCAACACCATCTTCTTAACATCCCTACCCCTGCCACTACATAAGACCATAAAACATAGGAGCAGAAATTAGGCCAATCGGCCCATCGAGTCTACTCTGCCATTCAATCATGGCTGATAAGTTTCTCAACCCCAATCTCCCGCATTCTCCCCGTAACCTTTGATCCCCTTACCAATCAAGAACCTATCTATCTCACTCTTAACTACACTCAATGACCTGGCCTCCACATCCTTCTGTGGCAATGAATTCCATAGATTCACCACTCTCTGGCTAAAGAAGTTTCTCATCATCTCTGTTCTAAAAGGTCTTCCCTTTACTCTGAGGCTCTGCCCTCGTGTCCTAATCTCCTACTAATGGAAACATCTTCCCCACGTCCACTCTATCCAGGCCTTTCAGTATTCTGTAAGTTTCAATCAGATCCCCCCTCATCCTTCTAAACTCCATCGAGTATAGACCCAGAGTCCTCAAACGTTCCTCATATGTTAAGCCTTTCATTCCTGGGATCATTCTCGTGAACCTCCTCTGGACCCTCTCCAGGGCCAGCATATCCTTCCTGAGATACGGGGCCCAAAATTGCTCACAATATTCTAAATGTGGTCTGACCAGAGCCTTATAAAGCCTCAGCTGCACATCCCTGCTTTTATATTCTAGTCCTCTCAAAATAAATGCCAACATTGCATTTGCCTTCTTAACTACTGACTCAACCTGCAAGTTAACCTTAAGAGATTCGTGGACTAGGACTCCCAAGTTCCTTTGCACTCCAGATTTCTGAATTCTCTCCCCATTTAGAAAATAGTCTATGCCTCTATTCTTCCTACCAAAGTGCATGACCTCACACTTGCCCACGTTGTATTCCATCTGCCACTTCTTTGCCCAATCTCCTAACCTGTTCAAATCCTTCTGCAGCCTCCCCACCTCCTCAATACTACCTGTCCCTCCACCTATCTTTGTATCATCTGCAAACCTAGCCAGGATGCCCTCAGTTCCTTCTTCTAGATCATTAATGTATAAAGTGAAAAGTTGTGGTCCCAACACTGACCCCTACGGAACTCCACTAGTCACCGGTCGCCATCCTGAGAAGGACCCCCTTATCCCCACTCTCTGCCTCCTGCCAGACAGCTAATCTTCTATCCATGCTAATACCTTGCCTCTAACACCATGGGCTCTTATCTTACTGAGCAGCCTCCTGTTCAGCACCTTGTCAAAGGCCTTCTGGAAGTCCAAGTAGATAACATCCATTGGCTCTCCTTTGTCTAACCTACTCAAAGAATTCTAACAGATTTGTCAGGCATGACCTCCCCTTGATGAAACCATGCTGACTTTGCCCGATTTTACCATGACTTCCAAGTATTCTGAAATCTCATCCTTAATAATGGACTCTAAAATCTTACCAACGACCGACGTTAGGCTAATCGGCCTGTAATTTCCTGTCTTTTGCCTCACTCCCTTCTTAAACAGGGGAGTTACATTAACGATTTTCCAGTCCTCTGGGACCCTCCCTGACTCCAGTGATTCCTGAAAGATCACCACTAACGCCTCCACTATCTCTTTAGCTATCTCCTTCAGAACTCTGGGGTGTAATCCATCTGGTCCAGGTGATTTATCCACCTTCAGACCTTTCAGTTTTCCTAGCACCTTCTCCTTGGTAATGGCCACCATGCTCACCTCTGCCCCCCGACTCTCTTGAGCTTTGGGGATGTCACTTGTGTCTTCCACCGTGAAGACTGATGCAAAGTATCTATTCAGTTCCTCCGCCATTTCTTTGTTCCCCACTATTATTTCTCCAGCATCATTTTCCAGCAGCCCAATGTCCACTTTTGCCTCTCTCTTACCCTTTATATATCTAAAAAAAGTCTTGCAATCTTCTTTTATATTACTGGCTAGTTTACCCTCATATTTAATCTTCTCCCTCCTTATTTCTTTTTTAGTTGTGATCTGTTGGTCTTTGTAGGCTTCCCAATCCCCTGGTTTCCCACTGCTCTTCGCCGCATTGTATGCTTTCTCTTTAGCTTTTATGCTGTCCCTGACTTCCCTTGTCAGCCATGGATGCCTCGTCCTCCCTTTAGTATGCTTCTTCTTCCTAGGGATGAATTTTTGCTGTGTCTCCCAAATTACTCCCAGAAACTCCTGCCATCTTGGTGCTCTCCCGACATCCATAGTGTCAACGTGAGGGGGGTGGAGGCAGCCTGCTGACTGCTATGCCCTGTCTGTGATGACATTGGTGGGCGTCCTTTGTAGGGCGAAGACCTGGAGGGCCCTGGCCTGCTTTGGACGTCCTGCTGCGGGCCAGCTAAACCCTCCTCGGCCTGTTGCGCTGGAGCTGCGTGAGTCACAGGGAAGAGGGGAATTGGATCGGCCGGACATTCCCGGAGTCACCTGGGTGGTTGGCCTTGGGGCTTTGAGCTGCTGGTCCTCTTCCCTATGGCTGCCCTATGGCCCCTGATTGACTCCTTGAGGAGAAGGGGAAGCTGGAGTGGGATCGAGCTGCTCCACACCCCCCTCGCGTTGACACTGTTGGAGGTCAACTATGATGTCAGTGATGGAGTTCAGCCTGCACAGCAGTGCAGTGTTGATGTTCTGGATCAAGGTCTCCATGGCGGCCGTTATCCTACCTGTGTTGACCTTGGTGCGTTGGCATGCGGCGCTCTCACCTCAGCCTGAAGGAGGAATGCCTCCTCTATCATGCCTAGCAACCTGAGGAATGCAGCGGTCATCCCATCCTAATGTTCCCTAGCTTGCCTTTGCAGCTCCAGTAACTGAAGTATGACTGAGTCTGAGTTGAGAACCTTGGTTGTGGACACCCTTGGCTGCTTCCCAGATGTGCCTGCGAAAGCAAGAGAGATAATTAACACATGGCAGTGGATTGCGGAATGGGGGAACTCACAACATGGTTGTCTGATGGGTGTTGCACTGTTGGATCCTCACTTGTTTGAGCACCGCTGACCTCCCCGTCAGCACAGGAATGGTCAAGATTGTCAGCAGCCAGCTGGGTGACTCTATTTTCAAAGTATATAAGAACTTTGATGTTGGGCATTCCTCCACCAGTTTGTGACCTCTCCCTTTTGTTGTGTGCCAGCTTGTGTTGAATGAATTCAGATGGAGAAAGTGTAAACAGGACGCCTGCCAAGCCAAGTGAGAAGAACGCCTGGCATGTGGGGGTGGTGAGTGGTGCCATGGACAGGGTGAGGACATGGTCCACAGGGCAGATGAAGGTGTGTGTGAGAGATTGAATGGTGATGTCCCTTGAACTGGCAGTGAGTGATATCCCTGTAGATGTGTGATCAGTTTGTGTATCAGTTGAGAGTATTGAGAAGGGTGACTTTGGTGAAATGGTGGAAATCATTCTTCCTCTTTCGGCACTGGGTGGTTGTCCTCTTTTGCAGGACGTTGGCGCTGATAACCACTGCACCTCTTCCCATGCTGGATTGGTCACCTTGCTTGCTGGTCTTCGCCCATAGCTGAGGTAGAGGACATCATGGCAGGCCTCCACTGTACCCTGTAGGTGCCCGAGGGAGATATCGCTAATTTTGGGGGTAGCATGCTTCCTCCCTTTGGCAGCCATGACTGTCCAGCAGCTTTTGATCCCTTAGAGAGAGCTAGCTCTGTGCAGGGGCACCCCCTTTAAATACGACACTCGGATTATTGAAGGCCTGAGGTGACGGCAGTGGGGTGAATCAGAGGCTGCCCTGCCAAAGATCCCATGTCTTTCCTGTGAATGCACTATTAATGAGGCGGGATGCACTGGGAATGGGACGATATGGCACTAAAACTCACCATTGCGGTTGGCGGGTAAAATTACTTTTTTCACACCCGCTACCACACTTAGTGGAAATCTCGGACGATTCCGCTTAGAGCCTCATCCCTAAAATAAATGACCTTGCAATGGCTCAGTTTTCAGGCACAATAAATAGTCAACATCACTATCAATTTACAAAATTAACATTTCAAATGAGCTGCTCCACCCACTCAAACAACGTGTGCCTTGATTGTTTCCTGACCAAAGGGATTCACAGGTTTCCTTAATTTTGAAACATTTGTGACCTCTCTTTTGTACCATGATGTGGCACCCACCTTCTATTGAAATCTAATTTAATAATTGCATACAAAACAATAGCAGTTTCCTTATTTATCAGTAAAACATTTCCCATATCAGCACTAGGGAAACAATTAATGGTTGTCAAGCATGAATTAATATTTTCAATGCAAACTGGAGGAACAGCACCTCATCTTCCAACTAGGCACTTTACAGCCTTCCAGACTGAATATTGAGTTCAACAACTTTAGATCATGAACTCTCTCCTCCATCCGCACCCCCTTTCCAATCCCCCTTTTTCCAATAATATTTCCATCCATTGTTTTATCTCTACCTTTTAGCCTATTTCGATCCCTTCCCCCCACCCCACCCCCACTAGGGCTATCTGTCCCTTGCTCGTCCTGCTTTCTACCCTTAATGTCACCATTAGCACATTCCTTAACTAATATCACCACCATCAACACCTCTTTGCCCTTTTGTCAATGACATCTTTTGGCAGTCTCCGCCTATCTCTGGCCCACTATCCAGCTCCAACTGTCCCACACTCCCTTAAACCAGCTTATATTTCAACTCTTTTCTATTTTTCCTTAGTTCTGGTGAAGAGTCGAAACGTTAACTGTGTTCCTCTCCGCAGATGCTGTCAGACCTGCTAAGTTTTTCCAGGTATTTTTGTTTTTGTTATGAATTAATATTTGCTATCCTCTTTTATTTCTGGGCACAGGTCATGCAATGAAATTCACATCAACAAATAAATATTGTATTTGGCATTTGAAAGGCTCCATCTTTGTTAGTGTAAACACTGCACGCCAGAGTTGCAGTGAGAAAATCCCGTGTGTCATTATAAACATTCTGCTGCTGACTTGTTGAACATATGCCATGTGCTAAGATAAAAGCAAAAAACTGTGGATGCTGGAAATCGAAAACAAAAGCAAAAATACCTGGAAAAACTCAGCAGGTCTGGCAGCATCTGTGGAAGGGAACACAATTAACGTTAATCGAGTCCGCATGACTCTTCAACAGTACTAAGGAGAAATAGAAAAGGGGTGAAATATAAGCTGGTTTAAGGGGGGGGTGGGAGGGGGGAGGTGGGGGAGGGGGGGGAGGGGGGGAGTGGGGGGGGAGGGGGGGTGGTTTGTGGTTTGGGACAAGAGAGCTGGATAGAGGGCCAGTGATAGGTGGAGATAACCAAAAGATGTCACAGACAAAAAGTCAAAGAGGTGTTGAAGGTGGTGATATTATCTAAAGGAATGTGCTAATTAAGGGTAGATTGTTGAACTCAATATTCAGTCCGGAAGGCTGTAAAGTGCTGAGTCGGAAGATGAGGTGCTGTTCCTCCAGTTTGCGTTGAGCTTCACTGGAACAATGCAGCAAGCCAAGGACGGACATGTGGGCATGAGAGCAGGGTGGAGTGTTGAAATGGCTGTAAGGACTCCATCCCATTCTCTCAGTTCCTTCGCCTCCGTCGCATCTGTTCTGTTGATGCCACTTTCAAAAACAGTTCCTCTGACATGTCCTCCTTCTTCCTTAACCAAGGTTTTCCACCCACGGTGGTTGACAGGGCCCTCAACCGTGTCTGGCCCATCTCCCGCGCATCCGGACTCATACCTTCTTCTCCCTCCCAGAAACATGATAAGGTCCCCCTTGTCCTCACTTATCACCCCACCAGCCTCTGCATTCAAAGGATCATCCTCCGCCATTTCCGCCAACTCCAGCATGATGACACCACCAAACACATCTTCCCATCACCCCCCTGGCGACATTCCATAGGGATCGTTCCCTCCGGGACACCCTGGTCCACTCCTCCATCACCCCCTACTCCTCAACCCCTTCCCACGGCACCTTCCCATGCAACCGCAGAAGATGCAACAACTGCCCCTTTACTTCCCCTCTCCTCACTGTCCAAGGGCCCAAACACTCATTTCAAGTGAAGCAGCATTTCACCTGTACTTCCCTCAACTTAGTCTACTGCATTCGTTGTTGCCAATGCGGTTTCCTCTACATTGGAGAGACCAAACGCAGACTGGGTGACCGCTTTGCAGAACACCTTCGTTCCGTCTGCAAGCATTACCCAGACCTCCCTGCCATATGCTAATCGTCTTTTGTTATAATTGGGTTGATGCCATGCTAAGGCAATTGAATTTGTTTTGATGATTACACGAATGGTGTTGTATTGAAGTAATGTGTGCATTGTGTATGGCCAAAATATCATGGCCCAGTTTGTGATAAATGACAAATTTATCACAATGACAAATGACAAATGGCACATGCTATGTTAGGCACCATTGGGAGGAGTGGAGTCATAGGTTCCCAAGCTCCAGCCCAAGTTAAAAGCTGAGATGGGAACAGGAGTAGGTCATTCAACTGCTCGATCCTGATAAACCATTCAATTAGATCATGGCTAATTTGTATCTAAATTCCACTTACCTGCCTCTACCTTCATACTCTTCATACACTTAACCTAATAAAAATCTGTCAACCTCAGTAATGAAAATTTTAAAGATCAGATGACAGCGTGCAGCTGGAATTTGGAACAGAAATCAGTTCCAACAGGTTTCTTTCTTGATTACAGCTATTTTCTAGTGTTGGACAAGGGGTGGGGATTGAATGTTAATGAATATCCCTCCCAGGCCATTCCCACCTCAGGGGCCACATCAGGGGAACTCCCAAACTACTGTGGAAATTCCATCTTTACAAAGGCTAAGAGTGCAAGGGCAAGTCTATTATGGTCTTTTGAAAGACCCCAAGCCTTACCTAAACTGAGATAAGCAATCCCAGAGAGGATTGGATATCTTCTCTGGAGACAGATGGCCCCATTGGGGTGGAATTTTGACAGGCAAAGAGAAGCGGATTTGGGTGAGTGCGGGGAGTTAAAACCTGGAAACATGACATCATGGCCTCAACATCATCCTGCCCTCTTCCCGGTTTCACTTGGGCAGGATTGAAGGCAAGCGGAGATTGACCTCCCCCTACCCGCCCCACCGCCCCAATGCAGCTGTCGGCTGAGGCATTGAAATATTCAAATAGGTCATTACGTTCTGTTTTAATCAAAGATTCAGATTCAGTTTAACAGCCAGTTCCTGAGCTTTGTGGAACTCAGCAGGGTCACTGAGGTGAGTGCACAGCAGGGAAAGCTTCTTCAGTAAAACTGACAGGCTGGGAAGCTTTTAAATGGATGAAACTGAAGAGCTTCAGCCATGGCCAGGTGAGCAGCTTTTTTTTAAATTTATTCATGTTATGGGAGGTTGGCTTCACTGGCTAGGCCAGCATTTATTGCCCATCTCTAATTGCCCTTGAGAAGCTGGGGATGAACTATGCTTCTTGAACCACTGCAGCCCCTGTGGTGTAGGTTCACCCACAGTGCTGTTAGGGAGGGGGTTCCAGGATTTTGACCCAGCGACAGTGAAGGAACGGCGATGTATTTCCAAGTCAGGATAGTGAGTGGCTTGGAGGGGAACTTCCAGGTGGTGGTGTTTCCATGTGTCTGCTCACCTTGTCCTTCTAGATGGCAGCAGTTGTGGGTTTGGAAGGTGCTGCCTAAGGAGCTTTGGTGAGTTTCTGCAGTACAACTTGTAGATGGTACACACTGCTGCTACTGTTGATTGGTGGTGGAAGGGGTGAATGTTTGTGGATGTGGTGCCAATCAAGCGGGCTGCTTTGTCCTGGATGGTGTCAAGCTTCTTGAGTGTTGCTGGAGTTGCACTCATCCACTCACAGCACTCCTTCTCAGAGAGAGCTTCCCACTGCTTGACAGATGATTGACAACTTCACCTGCCTTTTGCTTTGCTCACATTCAGCTGTGCTTCCCTACTGCCTGCCTTCACCATGGCATGGGGATAACCTAGGCAGCTCTACCTTGCACCTCTGATGAACAAAAGTCAAAGAAATAGCAATACCAAAAGCGCCAGGAGTGCCAGCAGTAGCAGCACCAGCTGCCTTCTCCTCAGGCACATACCCCTCCATAGGGCAGAGGGGATGGACACAGAGATCCAGCTCCAAGGAGACAAGACCCCCAACACAGGAAAGGTGGGGTAAGAATGGAACAACCGTGATGTGGAAATGTTTTCACTGGAACCGGAGTCTGATCAGACACTCAAAGAGAATCGTTCTGGAACAATGATGGTGTGACTACCTCCTCCCTTCCTCTTCCTTCTTTCCCTCCACCTCCTCCTCTTTTCCTTTGCCCTCCTGACGTGCTCGCTGAAGGCCTGGTGACAGGAGTTGCACCGTCATGATTACCAGGTTGTGTAAGAGATATGCTCCAGCGAGTATTACATGCAGAAACCCAGCAGTTCAGCCAGTGGAACTGTTATTTGAGCAGGCCGATGGTACATTCCATGACATTTCTTGTCACTGCATGTGTCTCATTGTAGCTATGCCAGCCATGTGCGGTCAGATGGTGGAAGGAAGCTATGAGCCCTTTGTAGTGTCATTCTTATCAGCAAGCAGTCACCCACTGGTTGTTTTGAAGATGGCAGGAAGAGCTGATTGGTGCAGAACAAAAGTATCGTGGGTGCAGCAAGGATAGTGAGCATTCACCAACATGATGCTCTGCGTGTGGTCGCACATCACCCACATGTTCAGGGAATGAAACCCTTTGTGGTTCCAGTGCATCTCCTCATTGAGATGTGGCTCCCATTGAGTCACAGGCTGGGTTTAGTGGTGGCAGCCAGAGCAGGTTAGGTCACAGGTGGGCCCTTATAACCACGGGGGATGGCGCATATCCCTGCTGGTGGGTAAACTGGTCCTCTTTATGTCAGTGGCAGGAATGCCATGGGGAACCCACCCGTTGGCTAATTAGGCTCATAATGGGCCACATAAAGGCCATTATCCCTGGTCCCACCAAGATTTAATGGTGGCTCAGGGATTCTTCTGAACTCGCATGGGTTTTCCCATGCCTCCTGAAGGCCACTAAACAAACCCTGGGTTTTCCAACGGCCTCCCAGGGGATTGCTCTTTCAAATGCAGCTAGGATGGAGGCAATGGCATAGTGGTATTGTCACTGAACTAGTATTCCAGGGACCTAGGGTAATACCCTGGGGACCAGGGTTTGACTCCCATTGTGGCAGATAGTGAAATTTGAATTCAATAAAAGTCTGGAATTAAAAGTTTGATGATGACCACAAAACCATTGCCCAACTGTCGTAAACAATAATTGTTTATTGAACAAGCTGTCATCTGGTTCACTAATGCCCTCTAGGGAAGGAAACCTGCCATCCTTAGCTGGTCTGGCCTACATGTGACTCCAGACCCACAGCTATGTGGTTGACACTTAAATGCCCTCTGAACAAGGGCAATTAGGGGTGGACAATAAATGCTGGCCTAGCCAGCGATGCCGACATACCTTGAACGGATAAAAAATAGTACCTTATTGAGCCAGCATCAGGAAGGTGGGGTCACACCCTCTGCCCTTGCATTTGACATCCCTCACCCCCTTCACTGGCAACACCCTTCCCACAACCCCCATCCCACCCTCATTCACCTTTGGCTTGGGGTCCATCATCAACCCTAGGCCTCTGGTGGGTGCATTACTGGCCGCAGTCACCACTCCTATTGGTGCTGAGAAGCAATGGAACAGCTGCCAGCCTCTAATTGGCCAGCAGCTCTTTGGGGGAAGGGAGGAAATGGGATTTCCATTGCCGGGGGTCCTAGATTCTGGAAAAGGCCTGACGCTGGCCAGTTAAGTGCCTCCACCACCAAAATGACGCAGGCGTCCAGTCGGTTCTCCAACTAGTAGGCGGGACCCACACCGGGAAGACTGAATCCAGCCCCATGTATGTGCAGTTGATGGCTCCCTCCACCCTGCATCCCTCTGCTTAGAGAGAAGACAATGACATCACCCTTCCTTGTGTAAGGGTCTCCGTGACCCCTCATTCAGCGATGCATGGCAAACTGAGAGATGTTGACATTGGCTCCGGCCTGAAAGGGTCCTGAGGCGTAGAAATTGATGGCCAAAATTTGTTCAAATCTGCTGGCAGTGCCATCCATGCCCTGGTCTGCAGGTGTAGATCCAGGTGGAGAATTCGGCACAATTCAGTGACCACCTCCTTGGTGAAGCATGGCTGCCTCAGACACTGCTCCTGGCTGAAGTGGAAGTAGAAGTATCTTGCTATCGGAATACCCTAGGTGGGTGTGACCTTCTGTTAAGAGTCTGCCGACAACGCTCAGCCTCTCCTCTCTGTTGCTTCTGCTCCATCTCCCTGTTGCATGTGCAGCACCCCCATCACTCCTCAGAGGCATTTAGCATCCACTCAACTCCTTGCAAAGCTCCAGCATTACTTCCTTCTGACTCAAAGAACTTGGGTGAGCTCCTCCAACAACACAGGACACAATACTTCCACTGACTCTGCGGCAGCATAAGAAAGCCAAAACTAAATCACTTGAAAATTCCGCTGTGATTCCCTTAAATAGAGTTGGTGTGGGGGTATTCCTCATACAGTTTGTCATGACTCACTGGGGATAGTGCACTCTGATGTCAAGCCCCGCCATTCCCCAAGCTGCAACAAATGTGAAAAGTTTGACCAAACCACCAATTTGCCCCAATCCTACCTAACTGTTTAATTTAGATTAACAGAATACGAGCACCAGGTTTGTAAAATTAATAAGTAAATAACTGTTTATTCACCAGTCGTTCACCAGTGGCAAAAGAAAGAAATATGAACTGCTAATTTCTAACTCTATAACTTAAACTCTACCCCCTTCTTAAATCCCTATACACACACATACAAGGCACATAAGACACACAAAAACATGGATTTTAAGGGTGGCATAAAACAGTGCAATTGCACCAATTCCAGAGTACAGGATTCGATGGGTTGATTTTGATCGATGTCTTCCAAGTTCCTTTCAGTTCTTGTTGATGACACGAGGTGGTCTTCCAGAACTTTCAGTATTTAGTTCACTGGTTGAGCACTTGCCTTTGAAAGCCTCTAACAGGGATTTTCCCCTTTGCCTCTTGACAGGGGTTTTCAGAAAGACAGCAGGTTATAGAGGTATGAGGAGAAAAAGCCAGCTAGCTAATATTGTGGAGTTACTGGAATCTTCAGGAGAAAGAGGTTTTAGATCTTGTTCCTTTCAGGCTAGGAATTATTCTGCTGCATTTTCCTCACAAAAAACCCTGGTCAGGAGCCAATTAAAATGTTGTTGCCAGGCAGCTCCCTTGATCCAGGACTCCTTTCCAGCACCAACAGGAAAAAGTTAAAATTACAGAGTCTGTGTGGCACGCAGACACAAATAGGAGAGCAGAAGAGTGGGGTTCTGGTATAATGCATGCAACCATGACTGAGGGGAGCTGGGAGTCAAGAAGGTTCAGGAAATGTGCCATATCTGGAAGATTGCATGGGCAGAAGCCTTTTTGTATGGAAGCTGGTAACAGGAGTTGCAAGATCCAAGATAGCAGGTCGGGAGCCAAATCAGCTTTACCGACATGGAGATCTGCCCCCACTGCATACTTGCATACATGAACTGTGCTATCACCCTCCCTAACACAGCAACTGGCAGGGTCTGCACCAAGAATCTTTGGAAGCATACTCCCTGCCATTTTTATCATGATTCAAAATTGAAAGAAAATTGGCACTGAAGCTTGAAATGTTTTACCACAACTTAAGACAGAGATAGTGAAAGGGAATTTACACTATGAGTATTTGAAAAGGAAGAGTATAAAAGAGTACAAACAAAAACAGAGCAGATAACTCCAGTTGAAGAACTAGCAGCAATACACTCAAGATGAGCTGCATAGTCTGTTTCTGTGCTGCAATTTGTAGGATTCATGTGAAATTTGTAATACCTGGTCTAACTCAATGACTAGTCGACCTGATCCAACTGCACCCCCACCCCATCCACCCCGACCACCTAACTAGCCCTGTCCTGACCCATACCTATTCACTCACCCACACTCTCATCCACTCACCCACTCATCCAGTCACCCATTCACACACTCACCCATTCACTAACCCACTCACTTACTGAAAGACTTGAGACCTTTAACAATCTTATCTGAATACAGCAGCTACTGTCGTGAAAAGGGGTTGTTTCCTCTCTTTTCCCAACTTTTCTTGTGCTCCGCAGCCTTCTCTTTGTGCAGACCTTTCTATGTTTCAGCTGGGATCAGAAAAATCACAGAAGGGTCAGGTCGCAGCATCGATTCACGCAGAATCAACACTGACCGGAAGATCTGAGCCAGTGCTTCTCACCTGAAGCACATACTTCAGCCTCACTGTATTTTTCATGCAATCCTTTCAAAAGGCCTTGAAAATTATGCAAATTCATTCCAAGTTTGTGCTGATGCCGTTTTGCAAGAGAAAGGTATAATTACTGATTTAAAATGGACATTGCTTGAAGGGATCTTCAGCCATTTATTCATAGAAATTTTCTTGACATACCAGACAAGTTTCCACTAGAAACAGATAACTTTACTACAGAGACCTTTTCAGATGCTACACACTTGAACCAGGTCCTCGACAAGAAAGCACCCCCCTCCCACACCCTAGTCCAGATTACCTGCGTTTAGGGCTCATTGGTCAGAGCCTCCAAGTACAATCACATGACTCCTGATAGACAGTAGGAGAGGCCATACCTTCAGTTACTACATTAACCCTTGAGCTCTTTTTTGCTTCATTACTGGTTTGTTCAGGTTTTTGTTTGCACTGCTTTTGTTGCATTTGTTGTAACTTTCAATTGTCTCCTTGCCTTTGCATTATTTTGGCGCCTTCTTCTTCACTATAGTTTATCACCATAGCCATAATCCTGATGCAAACCCCAGTAGACACACCATATGGAAATTATTCAAATAATATCATATAATCTACCAGGGTCCTATGACAGAATTAGCTCCACTGATCTATTCTTAATAAAGCATGCTGTCATTGATTTGCCAAAAAAAAGGTCTGTGAGCATGGGAAGTCCAGTACCTGGTACATATCTCATACATGGAGAAGTGAGGTATTTAATACTGGATTTTTCTGGCTGAGAGATCGACATTCCCAAGCAATTTGCTGACCTCTAATTTAGACCAGGAATTTCAAGCAGATACCAACTTGGATGCGACTGGAGTATTGGGGCTGTAGCTTTATGTGGACAGGCCAGGCTACTCATTGAATAAATGAACATAGTCACAAATACTAGAAGACCATCTATTAGCAACGCCATGAGAGATTCACTGGCGCATGAAAATAAGGAGAAAAATAAGTCTGTACCATTTACTTCAGTCTACAGTAGAGTTCTAGGGTGTGGTGGGGGGTAAATTATAGAGGAATAACTGCTTCTCAGGTGCAAATGTGAAGTCCACTTAAGACTATAAGACCATAAGACATAGGAGCAGAAATTAGGCCAATCGGCCCATCGAGTCTGCTCCACCATTCAATCATGGCTGATAAGTTTCTCAACCCCATTCTCCCGCCTTCTCCCGTAACCTTTGATCCCCTTGCCAATCAAGAACCTATCTATCTCGGTCTTAAATACACTCAATGACCTGGCCTCCACAGCCTTCTGTGGCAATGAATTCGATAGATTCACCACTCTCTGGCTAAAGAAGTTTCTCCTCATCTCTGTTCTAAAAGGTCTTCCCTTTACTCTGAGGCTCTGCCCTCAGGTCCTAGACTCTCCTACTAGTGGAAACATCTTCCCCACATCCACTCTATCCAGGCCTTTCAGTATTCTGTAAGTTTCAATCAGATCCCCCCTCATCCTTCTAAACTCCATCGAGTATAGACCCAGAGTCCTCAAACATTCCTCATATGTTAAGCCTTTCATTCCTGGAATCGTTCTCGTGAACCTCCTCTGGACCCTCTCCAGGGCCAGCATATCCTTCCTGAGATACGGGGCCCAAGATTGCTCACAATATTCTAAATGTGGTCTGACCAGAGCCTTATATAGCCTCAGCAGCACATCCCTGCTTTTATATTCTAGTCCTCTCAAAATAAATGCCAACATTGCATTTGCCTTCTTAACTACCGACTCAACCTGCAAGTTAACCTTAAGAGAATCGTGGACTAGGACTCCCAAGTCCCTTTGCACTCCAGATTTCTGAATTCTCTCCCCATTTAGAAAATAGTCTATGCCTCTATTCTTCCTACCAAAGTGCATGACCTCACACTTGCCCACGTTGTATTCCATCTGCCACTTCTTTGCCCATTCTCCTAACCTGTTCAAATCCTTCTGCAGCCTCCCCACCTCCTCAATACTACCTGTCCCTCCACCTATCTTTGTATCATCTGCAAACCTAGCCAGGATGCCCTCAGTTCCTTCTTCTAGATCATTAATGTATAAAGTGAAAAGTTGTGGTCCCAACACTGACCCCTACGGAACTCCACTAGTCACCAGTCGCCATCCTGAGAAGGACCCCCTTATCCCCACTCTCTGCCTCCTGCCAGACAGCTAATCTTCTATCCATGCTAATACCTTGCCTCTAACACCATGGGCTCTTATCTTACTGAGCAGCCTCCTGTTCAGCACCTTGTCAAAGGCCTTCTGGAAGTCCAAGTAGATAACATCCATTGGCTCTCCTTTGTCTAACCTACTCAAAGAATTCTAACAGATTTGTCAGGCATGACCTCCCCTTGATGAAACCATGCTGACTTTGCCCGATTTTACCATGACTTCCAAGTATTCTGAAATCTCATCCTTAATAATGGACTCTAAAATCTTACCAACGACCGACGTTAGGCTAATCGGCCTGTAATTTCCTGTCTTTTGCCTCACTCCCTTCTTAAACAGGGGGGCTACATTAACGATTTTCCAGTCCTCTGGGACCCTTCCGGACTCCAGTGATTCCGGAAAGATCACCACTAACGCCTCTACTGTCTCTTCAGCTATCTCCTTCAGAACTCTGGGGTGTAATCCATCTGGTCCAGGTGATTTATCCACCTTCAGACCTTTCAGTTTTCCTAGCACCTTCTCCTTGGTAATGGCAACCATACTCACCTCTGTTCCCCGACTCTCTTGAGCTTTGGGGATGTCACGTCCGTCTTCCACCGTGAAGACTGACGCAAAGTATCTATTCAGTTCCTCCGCCATTTCTTTGTTCCCCACTACTACTTCTCCAGCGTCATTTTCCAGCAGCCCAATGTCCACTTTTGCCTCTCTCTTACCCTTTATATATCTAAAAAAGTCTTGCAATCTTCTTTAATATTACTGGCCAGTTTACCCTCATATTTAATCTTCTCCCTCCTTATTTCTTTTTTAGTTGTTCTCTGTTGGTCTTTGTAGGCTTCTCAATCCCCTGGTTTCCCACTGCTCTTCGCCGCATTGTATGTTTTCTCTTTAGCATTTATGCTGTCCCTGACTTCCCTTGTCAGCCATAGTTGCCTCATCCTCCCTTTAGTATACTTCTTCCTAGGGATGAATTTTTGCTGTGTCTCCCAAATTATTCCCAGAAACTCCTGCCATAGCTGTTCCACTGTCTTTCCTGCTAGGCTCATCTCCTAGTCAATTCTGGCCAGCTCCTCCCTCATGCCTTTATTCAACTGTAATACCGTTACATCTGATTCCAGCTTTTTCCTCTCAAATTGCAGGGTAAATTCTATCATATTATGGTCACTTCCTCCTAAGGGTTCCTTCACCTTAAGCTCCCTTATCAAATCTGCCTCATTACACATCACTAAATCTAGAATTGCCTATTCCCTAGTGGGCTCCACCACAAGCTGCTCCAAAAAGCCATCTCGTAGATGTTCCACAAATTCCTTGCTCCTATTCCTCTCCCTATTTTCATATTCGTACTGATCTCAAAGATGAAGTTGGGCTGTTAGTGATTCAACTCATAGTGTAGGATTTTGCCAGGTCTGAACATAAACATGGGAGTTGGATCCATTACCAATTTACAATCAGATTTTTGCATAGAGCAGACTAGGTTCATATTAAATAACGTTCATTTCCACAACCCTGCTAACCATATATTAAAACCCTCAAAACAGCACATTTGCCTCATAGAAAAGGGTAACATGTTCCCAGAGTTCTGATTGCAAATATTGGGTTGATACAGATGGAATAACATCAGATATCAGCAATGTGTCCAAGGATTCTATTGCCTTAAAGAAGTGAAAAAGATTCTCTCTGGACCCCATTTACCCTCTGTTAGAGGAATTAAGTAAAATGTTTACACTTTGTTGAAATTACTAATATTAGATAAATCAGAGGAATGGAGAAGCGTGCATTCTGAGAGTCTTGTTGCCATGCTGACATTCTCTCCTGGTAGATGCCAGCGTTTACAGGCCTCTGTTTTCAGTCAAAATTAGCAGAGAGGAACATGAGCTCTGTAAATTTTTTGGTTACAGTCCACAAATGTTCATTATGAAAAAGAGAAGTCAGGGGAATATATTTCATACGTAGGCATTGGATATAAACACAGCGCCTACTGATCCTATTTTAAATACATATTTCATTAGGACAATTTGAAACACCTATGCATTAGTAAAAAGAAGTTGATTTTTTATTGGATTAGTTACAGAAATGTAGGTAAAGCCACTATACATTTTTAACTCACTTCTCAAGTCAAGGTTTATGTCTTTTTTTTTGGAATCTGTATTTCAGAACATATATGAACTTCCTCTGAGATGGGGTTCAGGAGGAAGTGGTTTCTGTGATCTCTAGAGATAAGAGTGCTGCTGGAGAATCAGTTTGCTGTTGCCTATTACTGTTATCTCTAAGGGCAGGATCGTCCCAGAGTTGCCCTCAGTGCAGAAGCAATGGTGGGTTTTCACGCCGTATCGTTCCAAACCCACCACATTATTTATGCACTCCCAGGAAACATGCCATTTCCAAGGCAAGCAGGCTCTCAATGAATCACAGAATCACAGAATGGTTACGGTGCAGAAGGAGGCCATTTGGCCCATCGTGTCTGCACCAGATTTCTGAGCATTTTAATTTAGTGCCAATCTCCTGCCTTTTCTCTGTAACCCTGCACATTGTTTCTATATAAATGATCATCCAATGTCCTCTTGGTTGAACCTGCCTCCACCACACTTCCAGGCAGTGCATTCCAAACCCTAATAACTCGCTGTGTGAAAAAGTTTTTTCTCACCTCGCATTTGCATCTTTTGCAAAACACATTAAAACTGTGCCCTCTGGTTCTTGATCCATTTATGAGTGGGAACAGTTTCTTCCTATCTACTCTGTCCATACCGCTCATGATTTTGAAAACTTCTATCAAGTCTCCTCTTAGCCTTCTCCTCTCCAAGGAAAACAGTCCCAACTTCTCCAATCTTCCCTCATAACTAAAGTGTCTCATCCCTGGAACCAGTCTTGTAAACCTCTTCTGCACTCTCTCCAATGTGTTCACATCCTTCCTATAGTGTGGCGCCCAGACTGTACACAATACTCCAACTGAGGTCTAACCAGTGTCTTTTATAAGTTCATCAACACCTCCCTGCTCTTGTACTCTATGTCTCTATTAATGAAGCTTAGAGTACTGTATGCTTTAGAAACAGCTCTCTCTACCAGTCCTGTCACCTTTAATGACTTATGTACATATACACCTAGGTCTCTGCTCCTGTACACCCTTTAGAATAGTATCCTTTATTTTATACTGTCTTTCCGTGTTCTTTGTACTTTGCATCACCTCACACTTCTCTGCATTGAACTTCATCTGCCACCTATCTGCCCACTCCACCAATGTGTCAATGTCCTTTTGAAGTTCTACACGGTCCTCCTCACAATTTACAATTCTCCCAAGTTTTGTGTCATCCACAAACATTGAAATTGTCCCCTGCACACCAAGATCTAGATCATTTATATATATGAGGAAAAGCAAGGGTCCCAATAACAGTCCCTGGGGAACTCCACTACAAACCTTCTTCCAGCCCGAAAAATACCCATTAACCATTACTCTATGTTTCCGATCCCCAGCCAATTTTGTATCCATGTTGCTACTGTCTCTTTTATTCCATGACTTATAACTTTCCTCACCAGTCTGTTGTGTGACACTGTATTGAATGCCTTTTGGAAGTCCATGCACACCACATCAACGCCCTTGCCCTCATTGACCATCTCTGTTACCTCTTCAAAAAAACTCCAGCAAGTTAGTTAGACACGATTTTCCTTTAACTCTTCTGAATCAATCTACATTTTTCCATGTGAATACTAATTCTATCCTGAATAATTGTTTCTAGAAGTTTCCCCACCACCAAAGTTAAACTGACTGGTCTATAATTGCAGGGCAGATCTTTACAACCTTTTTTGAACAAGGGCGTAATGTTTGCAATTCTCCAGTCCTCTGGCACCTCCCCCGAATCCAGGGAACATTGAAAGATTATTGCCAGTGCCTCTGCAATTTCCACTCTCATTTCCTTCAATTTTCTTGGAAGCATCTCATCCGGCCCCATCATCACCTTGCCGCTTCATCACGCATGGCGTCATATTTAAAGTCCAGCCACGCGCACACATCTCAGTGCTTCCAGACTACGACTGCTGCACGGAAGACATGGTCCTGAAAGACAAAATGATTGCAGCCCCCCGGTTCAGCAAAGCAACACTGGAACGCCTTTTGGGTGCCATGGAGTCCCATTGAGATGTCCACTAACCCCACTCTGGCTGCACGATGGGCAGCAATCTCACTAATCTGGCATGGGAGGCGGTGACAGTGGTGGTCAGTGCCAAAGCCCTTCAAAAGAGGACAGCCACCCAGTGCCGCAAGGCAATGAATGATCTCCTTCGTTCCGCTAGGGTAAATCACTCTTCTCATCACTCTCAACTCACACACCCACTAGCCCATCACACATCCACAGGGATCTCACTCACTGCCAGCTCAAGAAACATCACCACTCACTCTCTCACACTCACCGTCATTGTCCTCATCCCACCCATGGGACCACTCACGACCCACATGGGCCAGGCATACTTATCATCCTGCTTATGCTTTCTCCATTTGTATTCATGCAAGGCAAACTGGCACAGAAGAGAGGTTGCAGACAGTGAAGGAATGACTGAAATCAAGGTCCTCACAGACCTTGAAAACAGAGCCATCCAGCTGGCTGGCGACAATCTGGACTGGTCCTGTGCTGACAGTGAGGTCGATGATGCTCTACCAAGTGAGGATCCAGCAGTGCAACATACATCAGACAACCATGCTGTGAGTGATTTGTCCTATTTTACAGGCCACTGTCATGCACTAATTATCTCTCCTTGCTTTCGCAGGCACATCTGGGAAGCAGCCAATGGAGTCCATGACCCAGGGCCTCCAATCAAGCCCTGAAGAAACCGGCCGTGTATTCACCATACCCCCTGACCTTTACCCTCTCCGATGCTGAACGTTCAGTGCTCAGCAAAGGACTTAGTTTCATACCCTTACGCCCTCATCTCAATGAATTTCGGGCTCAGCACGATGCTGAACTCTTCTTCCGCCGCCTTCATCTCTGTGCTCACTTCTTTGGGCAGGAGTCCTCTCCCCGTTCAACGGATCCTTTTACCCACCTCCAATATTCTCCCTCCACCTGGACCCCTCCCTCTGGATTCTTACCTTCTCTCGATCTTTTCATTGAGAACTGTTGGCATGGCATCAGTCGTCTCAATTTCTCTGCTCCTCTCACCCATTCTAACCTGTCTCTCTCTGAACTTGCTGCACTCAGTTCTCTCAGGTCCAACCCTGACATTGTCATCAAACCTGCTGACAAGGGTGGTGCTGTTGTTGTCTGGCGCACTGACCTCTACCTCGCAGAGGCTGAGCATCAACTCACAGACACTTCCTTCTACCTCCCCCTGGACCATGACCCCACTACTGAACATCAAGCCATTGTTTCCAGGACTGTTACTGACCTCATCTCCTCAGGAGATCCAACCTGATAGTCTCCCAACCTCAGACGGCCCACTTCTACCTCTTACCCAAAATCCACAAACAGGACTGTCCCGGCAGACCGATCGTGTCAGACTGTTCCTGCCCCATGGAACTCATTTCTTGCTATCTTGACTCCATTTGCTCTCCCCTTGTCCAGTTCCTTCCCACCTACATCTGTGATTCCTCTGACATCCTACATCATATCAACAATTTCCCAGTTCCCTGGCCCCAACCGCCTCCTCTTCACCATGGACATCCAATCCCTCTACACCTCCACCCCCCACGTGGATGGTCTGATGGCTCTCCACTTCTTCCTCGAACAGAGGCCCGAACAATCCCCATCCACCACTACTCTCCTCTGTCTGGCTGAACTTGTTCCCACACTGAACAATTTCTCCTTAAACTCCTCTCACTTCCTCCAAATAAAAGGTGTGGCTATGGGTACCCGCATGGGCCCCAGTTATGCCTGTCTCTTTATGGGGTATGTGGAACATTCCTTGTTCCAGTCGTACTCCAGCCCCCTCCCACAACTCTTTCTCTGGTACTTCGATGATTACTTCGGTGCTGCTTCATGCTCTCGTCTGGACCTGGAAAAATTTATTAATATTGCTTCCAATTTCCACCCCTCCATCATTTTCACATGGTCCATCTCTGACACTTCCCTGCCCTTCCTTGACCTCTCTGTCTCAATTTCTGGTAATAGACTGTCCACCAATATTCATTACAAGCCTACTGACTCCCACAGCTACCTCGACTACAGCTCCTCACACCCCACTTCCTGTAAGGACTCCATCCCATTCTCTCAGTTCCTTCGCCTCCGTCGCATCTGTTCTGATTTTGCCACTTTCAAAACAGTTCCTCTGACATGTCTTCCTTCTTCCTTAACCGAGGTTTTCCACCCACGGTGGTTGACAGGGCCCTCAACCGTGTCCGGCCCATCTCCCGCGCATCTGCCCTCACACTTTCCTCTCCCTCCCAGAACCATGATAGGGTCCCCCTTGTCCTCACCTATCACCCCACCAGCCTCCGCATTCAAAGGATCATCCTCCGCCATTTCCGCCAACTCCAGCATGATGCCACCACCAAACACAACTTCCCTTCACCACCCCTGGCGGCATTCCGCAGGGATTGTTCCCTCCGGGACACCATGGTCCACTTCTCCATCACCCCCTACACCTCAGCCCCCTCCCACGGCACCATCCCATGCAACTGCAGAAGGTGCAACACCTGTCCCTTTACTTCCCCTCT